>NC_042621.1:269124692-270324692 GCF_901001135.1 Rhinatrema bivittatum
GAGCAAATGTGTGTATATGTGAGAAAGTATGTGTGCATGATGCTGAGCCAATGTTCCCTCTAAGGATTAGGTTACTGTGAACATAAAATTGATAGGCTTTTTGCATAAAAGAAAGTAGTGCTCACAGGGTAATGAAACCAAAAATCTATGCTCATAAGCAAAGCTTTTTTGCACACAGAAACCCAATCCTTAGAGGGAATATTGGTTACCGGCCCCTGAAGCAGACATCAACTGTGTCAAACACTGGTAGTGTCTGGCTGAGTTCCCCAGGATGTAATCTTTGAGTCGCTACAACGCTTTTGATGATTATAAATCTGTTTAAGCTAAGTATTGAGTGGATTGTCTTCTACATGGGCATAGTGTCCATAATACACCGTAGTGCACAGGCACCACCAATTTTAAAATGAGGTGAGCCATGCACCACCAACTTGGGAAGCTATGGCTCTCTGCCCTCGGAATGATAAGAGCTGCTGCTTACCACTGCTCCCTCTTAGCTGCACATGAGCGCGTGCACAGCTTCCCTCCTCCTAGTTTCAGGAAGCCTGGTGGGGCATTGGTGGAATCCATCCCATCACGACCCAAAGAGAAGAGGAAGCTGGTGGGGCTGTGGTGGAGCCCATCCCACCACGGCCCGAAGTGAGGAGGAAGCCAGCACAGCCATGGAGAGCCCATTCCATGGCTTGAAGAGATCATAGAAACATAAATGACGGCAGAAGAAGACCAAACGGCCCATCCAGTCTGCCCAGCAAGTTTCACACTTTTTTTTTTCTCATACTTATCTTTTACTCTTGGCTCTTAGTAACCTTTTGGTTCTATTTCCCTCCCACCCCCACCATTAATGTAGAGAGCTGTGTTGGAACTGCATCTAAGTGAAATATCTAGCTTAATTAGTTAGGGTAGTAACCACCACAATAAGCAAGCTACACCCATGCTTATTGTTTACCCAGACTATGTAATTCAGTCCTTGTTGGTTGTTGTTTGTATATAGATCCACTTTTCTTCATTCCCCCTGCCATTGAAGCAGAGAGTTAAGGCCAGCAGGGCTGTGGTGGAGCCCATTCTACCACAGTCTGAAGAAAAGATGAGGCTAGTGGGGTTGTTGTAGAGTCCATTCCATCGCAGCCCAAAGTGAGGAGGAAGCAAGTGTGGCCATGGTGGAGCCCATTCCACCACAGCCCAAAATGACTAAGACGCTGGCAGGGCCATGGTGGAACCCATCCTACCTCAGCCTGAAGTGAGAAGGAAGCTGATTAGGCCATGGTGGAGCCCAACCCACCATGGTCTGAAGTAAGAAGGAGGGCCCTGGTAGAGCCCATCCCACAACCGGCCTGAAATGAGGAAGATACTGGCAGGGCCGAGGTAGAGTCCAATTCACCACAACCAAAGCAGAAAGGAGGCCATGTATGTGTACGTGTCTGTGTGCATGTGTGTGTCTGTGAGCATGTGTGTGTGCAAGCCTAAGAACATAAGAAATTGCCATACTGGGTCAGACCAAGGGTTCATCAAGCCCAGCATCCTGCTTCCAAAAGTGGCAACTCCACTACAAGTACCTGGCAAGTACTCAAACATCAAGTAGATCCCATGCTACTGATGCCAATAATAGTAGCCGCCATTTCCTAAGTCAACTTAATTAATGGCAGATAATGGACTTCTCCTCCAAGAACTTATCCAAACCTTTTTTTTAAACCCAGCTACACTAACTGCACTAACCACATCCTTTGGCAGCAAATTCCAGAGTTTAATTTTGTTTGAGTGAAAAAGAATTTTCTCTGATTAGTTTTAAATGTGCTACTTGCTAACTTCATGGAGTGCCCCCTAGTCCTTCTAATATCCGAAAGAGTAAATAACCGATTCACATTTACCTATTCTAGACCTCTCAAGATTTTAAAGACCTCTATCATATCCCCCTCAGCCGTCTCTTCTCCAAGCTGAACAGCCCTAACCTCTTTAGCCTTTCCTCATAGGGGAACTGTTCCATCCCCTTTATCATTTTGGTCGCCCTTCTCTGTACCTTTTCCATTGCAACTATATCTTTTTTGAGATGCGGCGACAAGAATTTCACCATGGAACGATACAGAGGCATTATGACATTTTCCATTTTATTTACCATTCCCTTCCTAATAATTCCTAATGTTCTGTTTGCTTTTTTGATTGTCGCAGCACACTGAGCCGACAATTTCAATGTATTATCCAATTTGATGACTAGTTCTCTTTCCTGGGTGGTAGCTCCCATCTAACATCATGTAACCACAGCAAGGGTTATTTTTCCCTATATGCTTCACCTTGCACTTGACCACATTAAATTTAATCTGCCATTTGGATGCCCAATCTTCCAATTTCACAAGGTCTTCCTGCAATTTATCAGAATCTGCTTGTGATTTAACTACTCTGAATAATTTTGTATTATCTTCAAATTTGATTACCTCACTCGTTGCATTCCTTTCAAGATCATTTAAATATATTGAAAAGCACCAGTCCAAGTACAGATCCCTGAAGCACTCCACTGTTTACTATTTTCCACTGAGAAAATTGACCAGGCTTTCTGAAAATCCAAATACACCACTTCTACCTGTTCACATTTATCCACGTTTATTAACCCCTTCAAAAAAATGAAGCAGATTTGTAAGGCAAGACTTCCCTTGAATAAATCCATGCTGACTGTGTTCCATTAAACCATGTCTTTCTATATGCTCTGATTTTGATCTTTAGAATAGTTTCCACTATTTTCCCGACACTGAAGTCAGGCTCAATGGTCATTTCCCGGATCACTCCTAGAGCCTTTTTTAAATAATGGGGTTACATTGGCTACCTCCAGTCTTCAGGTACAATGGACGATTTTAATGATAGGTTACAAATTTAACTAATAGATCTGAAATTTCATTTTTTAGTTCCTTCTGATGCATACCAGCCAGTCCAGGTGATTTGCTACTTTTTAGTTTGTCAATCTGGCCTTCTACATCTTCCAGATGAACTGATTTGGTTCAGTTCATCTGACTCATAATCCTTGAAAACCATCTCCGAAACTGGTATCTCCCCTACATCCTCATTAGTAAATACAGATGCAAAGATTTCATTTAGTGTTTCTGCAATGGCCTTATCTTCTCTAAGAGCCCCTTTAACCCCTCCCCTCAGTCATCTAACAGACCGACCGACTCCCTCACAGGTTCTTGCTTTAGATATATTTTTAAAGCTTTTATTACGAGTTTTCGCCTCTATAGCCAACTTCATTTCAAGTTCTCTCTTAGCCTGCCTTATCAATGTTTTACTCTTAACTTGACCATGCTTATGCTTTTTCCTATTTTCTTCAGATGGATCCTTCTTCCAATTTTTGAAGGATTTTTTTTTGGATAAATAGCCTCTTTCACCTCATCTTTTAACCATGCTGATAATAAATTTGCCTTCCTTCACCTTTCTTAATGCATGGAATACATCTGGACTGTGCTTCTAAGATTGTATTTTTAAACAATGTCCATGCCTGTTGTACACTTTTAACCTTTGCAGCTTGTACCTTTAAGTTTTTTTCTAACTGTTTTCCTCATTTTATCAGTTTCCTTTTTAAAAATTTAATGTTAGAGCTGTAGATTTACATATTGTCCCCCTTCCAGTCATTCATTCAAATTTGATCATGTTATTATCACTATTGCCAAGTTGCCCTACCATCGTTACCTCTCTCACCTGTGTGCATGTGTGTTTGTGCAAGCCTGTGTGCATGTGTGTGACTGTGTGAGAGCTTGTGTGTCTGTGTATATATGTGTTTGAGAGCCTGTGTGCATGTATGTCTGTGTGAGAGATTGTGTGTGTATGTGAGCACATGCCTGTGACAGCCTATGCGTCACAAATAGGCTCTTAAAGGCACACGCCGACACATATAATGCGTGTTTGAGGAAGAAGAGAGTCTGTGTGTGTGAAAGCATTGGTATATATGTGAGAGAAGGAGTGTGTGAAAGAATGAGGGTTAGTATGTGTGTGTAAGTGAGAGAGAGAAAAGATAGTTTGTGCGGCCCTACCTCCCCCAAACTGGGTGACTGGAAATCAAAAAATCCCAGGTAAAGAGAGCAGGAGATTTTTTAATCCTTATTACTTTTAATTATGGTTATAATTTGATGTTTCTGTTTTGGAATATTTTATTGTTTTTTTGGGAAATATTAGAACATTTTTTAATTATTGGATGTTTTATTCATCAGATGTTTTGAAATATTTTATTGGTATTTGGGAAATATTAGAACAAATTTATGCAAGTTTTTTTAAATTATTGGATGTTGATTGGCTGTTTTGACATTATTCTTTTTATTAGCATGGTTTTAATATTATGATGTTTTTATAGCTCTTGATTTTATTGCTTAATGTTTTGAGAGGAATGATGTTTGTTTTTCCATTGTTGCACTGCATAATATAGTCGGGCAGTACAGTTTTTGTTGGCATGTTTCTATTCTGTATTTGGGAGGGTTATTTATATTTTAAAGGTCCGGTTCTTGTATAACTTTAATTCTTGCTGTGAAAATGATGGTACTTATCACTGGCTTTTACAGCATTATGGTCTTCTCTTCCTCATTTCTATTTTAAACAGAGGTTTACGCTTTATTAATTTCACTTGCATGCAGAAAGCAGTTTTAAATGTTCTTGCAGAAAATATGTTTTCTTTCACATATTTTACTGTAATTGCTGTTAGTAGATTAGGCGATTATTTTAAGGGATTAGCTAACATTCATTCTAAGGATTGAGTTGCTGTGAGCATAATTAGGCTTTTTGCTTCAAAGAAAGTAATGCTCACAGGGTAATGTAGGAGGGTGGACTGTGTTCTAGGGCACATAGCAGCAGCAAATTTTCTGGTGCACCACCACCTTCAGCAGTCACCCTACGTTGCTTTGAGTTGTTGGTGGTACAGCTGTTTCACTGTACTTTTGGAAATATAAGCATTTTGAGAATTTATATGAGCCGCTGTTGCATTGGTTTTTAATTGCAATAAAAAACCCAAAAAATTACTGAGACTAATCTGGTATATGATTATGCAGTATCTATTGTGCACTTGACAAAAATAATTGGAAGGCTATGCACTATGATACCAGCATGGTATATTTTAATTTTTGAATGTTAACCATTCCCTTGTTATGTGGAAGTACCTTGTTGACCAGAGAATTTCAGCATTGCAGGTTTGTGAGAATTGAGAAATTGAAGCAAAAAGATCTTCATGAAAGCTTGAAGTATGTGAACTTGTGTTTTCAGCTGGATATGATGGTTTGAAGTATGTCAAGCAACAGGGAAGACATTAATGCTGTGTACAGTTGTAGAATCGCCGTGTTGCAGGTGTTGGTCTACCCTTGTAATGGTTTTCCTTTTTTAAATTTTTTATTATGCATTTATAAATTATACAAATCAGTTTGACAGAAATATGAGGAACCATAATTTCAAATAGGAAATAATTAGGGACCTTCAATTTTAGTTTTTATTTTATTTTTCCAGGGAATTTATCTTTGTTTGTTACAACAAGAACAAAATTTATTTTCTAAGCAGCGTATAAACCTAGTGGTGTATATTTAGACCTCATCAATGCAGTTGTCAGTACCTGAAAGCTAATATAAGAAGAGTGAAGAATAAAACAATACCTTATTCCTGCAACTGAAATACATTAAACTTGAATTTTGAGTTGGGGAATAAATTGGAAAATTTGCAGTTGTTTTATTCAAGGAAAATACAGAAAGACAAAATCTTTGGAGGGGATTCTATGACATCAAAGTTGATTGAGCCCTTTTTAAAGCAGCAGTGCTACCAAAATGTGCTTCCCACTAAATCGGCATTTAAGGCAAATAAAAGTATTTATAGTTCTCTTTTTTTCTACTGATTAGGACATGTTTCTCTTATTAAACTAAATTGAGACATTTTCAAAAGCACCTCCTCCTTCAGCACTTCCATCACGGTTGGTCTAATTCAGCACCTGCTAAACTTTTCATTCATATCCTGCCTCTATGTTATGGCAAAATCATAGGATCTACCAAAAAATGAAGACTTCAAAGTCAAAATGATGTGTTTAATGCCACAAGCATGATCCTATATGTTTAGAATATTTAACTAACTGCTGTATTACTTTGTAATTTAGATTTTCCTGGTTGAGTAATCACAGTAGGGCTTTATGTTGTGATCCACAGCTTAGAAACACTTGGTCTAAACAAACTGAGGTACTGCTGTTCAGATCATTGTGAGAAAGTAATGTCAGTGCCACTTTGATGCATTCAAATTTTGAATAGAACCAGAAGAACTGTAGGCCAAAAAGTGACCTTAGCTGAAAAGATTTTTTTAAATGTTTCACACTTGTTCAAACATAATATAAAATGTCTTTAGACAAAATAATAAAAGAGACTTAGAAATAAGAGTAAAAGAGCAAAGAATTTGAAATCTGTTTAAAGTGTTTTGGTTTTTTTTTAAATGCAAAGAGCTAGCAGTGTGCAATACATATGCTGGCATATTTAAATCCAAAGTACAAATCCAAAGCACATGCTTCTTGCATGGAGCTGTGTCATTGCTTTACAGCGAGCTATTGGCACACAATCTACATCTCCTCTTGCTAATCTGCAATAATTTAAAATAAGCAAACAAACAAAACTGACAAGAGCTTTAGAGTGCTTTGGCCTTCATGCATTATAAAGGCTCATTAGTGAATACATAAAAAACAGGAGGGGAAAAAAAAGACAACCTAAACAGACATTGCAGTAATTTTGGAACACTGAGCAGATGTCCACCTAATGAATGCAGTTGTATAATAACAAATCTGTGCAAGAAGCCCTGTTCTTTCTTTGGCTAATGAATATATCACTTGAAAGTTGTTTGAGTGTTATTAAAAGTAGAGGACTTCTGAAGACAGACCTCCTTCTCAAATGACCTATTTGGAAGGGTAAATGAACTATTAGTTGATCAGATTAGGGGGCTCTCTTGTTGTGGGACAGTGTATGATGTAGGTTCTTTTCCTAAATCTCCTTCTTTTCTCTCCAAGGGAGATATCATGGGGTAACCTTTCAAAGCAACTCGGTAGAAACATCCCTCTAAGAATTTCAGTTACGAATAAAAGGTAAATTAAGGAATGCAAATTGCTGTTTAGAAACATGCCTCCACCTATCATTTCTATCAGATACAAACATGTAGCCTTATTCAAAAAGGACTTTTCTCCATTCTGTGCCTATAGAAAAAAGGTTTATTGAATAAGTTTAGACATAGAGCCTGATTTACTAAAGCTTTTCTCCCTCATTAGATCCAAATATCATTTGGACAAGAGTGGCTGTGCCCTTCTTATCCCTCTGTGTCATTTTATGTTTGTTTTCAAACTGTGTCTATTTGTTATATGTTTAATTGCCTATTTATTTGTATATAGTGTTCTTATAATACGTATTATGTATTAATTGTCTTGTTCATCAACTTGAGCGATATTTTGGAATGATGGTTTTATAAGTTGAATAAATAATAGTAATAATAATAATAGAGTGTAATTTTCAGAGGCATTTCCTCAGGTAAAATGGTGCTTTACCATGAAAATAGCCTGTTATAGAATTACCCCACCCCCAATATGGGGTTGAATTTAGCTGCATATATCCTGTAAGCTGTGGGAGTGACCCTTGGCTTGGAAAAGTACCGGACAGAGAAATCTGGACTCCGGCTGCTCTTGTACAGAATGGTTTATTGACTTCCATACAAACCAAATAATAGCCCTACTTATCTGGATAAGTCTTGATACAAAGCCATAACAGTTTAAACATCAGCAATTCTCATGTAGTCACTTCATCCTACTCCTCTCTGGACCTTAAGAACATAAGAAATTGCCATGCTGGGTCAGACCAAGGGTCCATCAAGCCCAGCATCCTGTTTCCAACAGAGGCCAAACCAGGCCACAAGCACCTGGCAATTACCCAAACACCACTAAGATCCCATGCTACTGATGCAATTAATAGCAGTCAACTTGATTAATAGCAGTTAATGAACTTCTCCTCCAATAACTTATCCAAACCTTTTTTGAACCCAGCTACAACTAACTGCACTAACCACATCCTCTGGCAACAAATTCCAGAGCTTAATTGTGTGTTGAGTGAAAAAGAATTTTCTCCGATTAGTCTTAAATGTGCTACTTGCTAACTTCATGGAATGCCCCCTAGTCCTTCTAATATCCGAAAGTGTAAATAACCGATTCACGTGTACTCTTTCAAGACCTCTCATGATCTTAAAGACCTCTATCATATCCCCGCTCAGCCGTTTTCTTCTCCAAGCTGAACAGCCCTAACCTCTTCAGCCTTTCCTCATAGGGGAGCTGTTCCATCCACTTTATCATTTTGGTTGCCCTTCTCTGTACCTTCTTCTATATCTTTTTTGAGACGCGGCGACTAGAATTATACACAGAATTCAAGGTGCAGTCTCACCATAGAGCGATACAGAGGCATTATGACATTTTCTGTTTTATTAACCATTCCCTTCCTAATAATTCCTAACATTCTGTTTGCTTTTTTGACTGCTGCAGCACCTTCCCTCTTATCCCCCTGCTAAGGGAAATGCCCTGAAACCAGGATTCCCTCCTAGGCTGTGTCTTAAAGTGGAACAGGCCAGTTACCTGGAGCTAGACCCCTAAGGTGATCTGGAGCCATCTCATGTACCCTCCTTCACAGTCCTTTATATATGTAAGTTTACCTGGACTGAGTGAAGGCAACCCTGGAGAGAGAGAGAGAGAGATGGGGAGGGATTTGACCTAACACATATACTTTTGGATTTTGAAAAGTATGCGCTTAAATGTTCTCAAAAAATGTTCTGTGTTCAAGTTAATATGTGTAATTGTGTGTGGGTAGTTTTGGTTTGATCATTTTTGAAGTGAACATATGCATGTAATTCACTTTGAAAGTTGGTGTAATTTATGCACAAATTAGCTGACTTTCTTATATTGGCTGTTTCAAAATTACCCCATCAATAGGGAGCAAAGCTTAGTAAACATGCCTATTGTCTCTACACATGTCAGAATATCCAGATTCTTTCATTTGGTGAAGTATGAAAAGTAGAATAGGACAAGAGGAAGACTCAGCTCAGTATAGGTAAGTAACAAAAGTTGCACTCTCCTCCTATACTCAGTACTGAAATAAGTCAGCCTGAAAAGAAACATTGAACACTAGACGTGGCCACTCTGTCACCGCAAATCAGTCTTCATTTTTTCTAAATATTACGTTTCGAGCAACTTACATATTTGCTTTACTTAGCCTTTACTTCTTTCTCACTCCTAAATGTACCTAGCGAAAGACCCATGTCAGTGGTCGCTGTTGCTATGAACAGTGTCTTATTGACATGTAGCTTGTGTGTTGAAAAGGGTTATATGGGCCTCAACCAACTGGGCTGCCATTTCTTATAAAGACTGCCGTGCATCCTGTGTAATATGGTCTGAAAGCATCCCTATGACTAGAGCATTCCTATAGGATGAGGGCTTATCTACCTACATTAGTGAATAGGAGTAGACATCATAGTGCTTTGGAGCAGGGAACATCAGAGCTTCTGGCAGTCAGAATGTGAAGACCTTGATTAAGAAATGCCGGGTTGGGTCAGACCAAGAGTCCATAGAGCTCAGCATCCTGCCTCCTACAGGCCAGTCTGGATCTCTAGGACCGACCCAGCATATTCAAAGAACAGATCCATTTCTTGTTGCCCACTCCCAGGGATAAGCTGTAGTTTTCTCCATTTCTACCTGGCTAATAATTGTTTATGGATTTGTCTTTCAGAAACTTGTCCAAACCCTTTTATACTCAACTGTTCTATTTGCCTTGACCACATCCTCTGGCAACAAATTCTATAGCTTGAGTGAAAAAATACTTTCTCCAATTTGTTTTAAATCTACTACTTGTTAGTATCATGAAATGCCCCCTAGTCCTTGTATTATCGCAGGGGCCAATGTAATAAAGTGTGCTAGGCAGAACGTAAAGTTTAACTCGCAGCTGTGCGTACAGTTTTTGTGTGCAAAATTTACTTCTTCTGCAGCAAGACAAAAGATGTGAGCATACAGGTTAGTTCAGTCTCATGCATATCCTGTGCTAATGATGATGTTACCTGTTAGCCCCCAATGCAGAAAAATACACTGGTGCACTTTTATTTATTTTATTTATTTGTTGATTTTTATAAACCGACATTCGTTGGAACAACATGCCGGTTTACATTGTAACTGATTAACAAAAGAGCGAAATACAATTAACAGGAAGGGGAGAGGGAGCAGCGGAGAAAGGAGAAGAGAGGACAGTAGGAAGCATAGAGAAGGGGAGAAACTGATAGGAACAGTAAAAGAAGAATACATCATAAGAACAAGAGGCGATATATATACATGTTAAACTGGGGGAGAGCATGACCAAGAAATTGAAGGTGATATACAGTAGACATAATATTAATGGAGAAGAGAGGTGATATACAATATACAGGAGAAACATTATACATATAATACACAAATAATAATAAACCTTGTGTTTTTCTTAGCACTGAAAACTTAACTCCTAATCCGAGGTAGAGTAAAGTTTCCAGGTCTAAAAGTCTATTGACGGAAGCTGGAGTTCCAGTGCCGGACATGCAGTCTGGTTTTTATGCACAGAAAACACGCTTTGGGACGGATTTTAAGAGGTACGCGCAACCCAATGCACACAAATGTACGCCCGATTTTATAACATGCGCGCGCAGCCGAGCGCATGTTATAAAATCCGGGGATGGCGCAAGCAAGGGGGTGAACACTAGTGTACCTTGCGCGTGCCGAGCCCTAGGGGAGTCCCGATGGCTTTCCCCATTCCCTCCGAGGTCGCTCCGAAATTGGAGTGACCTCTGAGGGAACTTTCCTTCCACCCCCCCCCCCCCCACCTTCCCCTCCCTTCCCCTACTTAACTTGCTCCCCAGCCCTGCCTAAAATCTCCCCTCACCTTTGTTTTACAAGTTGTGCCTGCCTCCGAGCAGGCGTAGGTTGCGTGTGCCGGCCGAACAGCCCTACGAAGGCCTCTGGCCACGCCTCCACCCGGACCGCCCACGCCCTACCCCTTTTTCAAGCCCTGGGACATACGCGCGTCGCCAGGCCTATGCAAAATAGGCTCGGCGTGCGTAACCCCCCTGCGTGCATACATCCAGCTGGATTTATACGTGTAGGGCTTTTAAAATCTGCCCCTTTGTGCACATTGTACTAATGAGCGCAAAAATTAATTTCTACACTGAAAATATTTTTTGTGAAGATAAACCATATTTTATGCATATAAAACATGGTTTGTAAACACAAATCATGCTTTCTGTGCACAAAATATGATTTATGTGCATAAAAATGTTTTCTGTGCAGAAAGCATTTATTGTGCTCATTGGTTAACATGATAAACATCTTACTAATGAGGAAGAAAACAAAAAGTGGCTTGGAAGAGCAGTGGTATCCTACTGGCAGCCAAGCTTCTTTCTAGAGCTGACAGCTGAATTATAATCCTTGGAATCCAAATAACCAAGCCGACTGGACGGGCCAATTGGGCTTTCTCCCTTCATCTATTATGTTACCATGAGATTTTTTAAAAACATTTAGGGGTAGATTTTCAGAGCCCTGCTCGCCTAAATCCGCCCAAAACCGGGCGGATTTAGGCGAGCAGGGCCCTGCGCGCCGGGAAGCCTATTTTACATAGGCCTCCCGGCGCGCGCAGAGCCCCGGGACTCGCGTAAGTCCCGGGTTCTCGGAGGGGGGCGTGTCGGGGCGTGTCGGGGGCGGGCCCGGTCGTCGCGGCGTTCCGGGGGCGTGTCGGCAGCGTTTTGGGGGCGGGTACGGGCGTGGCTACGGCCCGGGGGCGTGGCCGCGCCCTCCGTACCCGCCCCCAGGTCGCGGCCCGGCGCGCAGTAGGCCCGCTGGCGCGCGGGATTTACGTCTCCCTCCGGGAGGCGTAATCCCCCGACAAAGGTAAGGGGGGGGTGTAGACAGGGCCGGGCGGGTGGGTTAGGTAGGGGAAGGAGGGAGGTGAGGGGAGGGCAAAGGAAAGTTCCCTCCAAGGCCGCTCCGATTTCGGAGCGGCCTTGGAGGGAACGGGGGGAGGCAGCGCGGCTCGGCGCGCGCAGGCTATACAAAATCGATAGCCTTGCGCGCGCCGATCCAGGATTTTAGTAGATACGCGCGACTACGCGCGTATCTACTAAATCCAGCGTACTTTTGTTTGCGCCTGGAGCGCAAACAAAAGTAGGCTGTTCGCGCTCTGAAAATCTACCCCTTATTCAACATATTTTTAAATTGCACATCTGAACATAAACTATTAAAAAGGAAAGCCAAATAAGGCGTAAAAAGGCAATGGAAGATGAGACAGAAGTCAAAATAAACTGTCAGAATCAAATATGTATGTATTTATTTATTTATTAAAACTATTTATATTCCGCCTATAAAGAAGATACATGTTAGGCAGATTACAGCCAAATTCTCAAAATAAATTGTTACAAAACAGAATTAGAACAATAAAATATAAATCAATACATCCTTAACATTAAATTAATTTTGCACAAATAAAAATGTTTTCATTTGTTTATGGAACATTAAGATGTCATTGCAATTCTTTAATTCATCAAGAAGAGAGTTCCACAAAATCGGACTGGCCACAAAAAAGGCATGTTTACGGGTTTCTATTAACCTCACCTGCTTAACTGTAGGTAAAACAGCAAACCGTGGAGTAGGAGGGATTCCAGATCATATCCTTCCTGTGACAGGGAAGTGATATGGGAGGGAAGACAGCTGCCACTAATGTCAACCTCTACTAGTTATCCAGAGATGCTGAATGTGTGCCTTAGAAGAAGCACCCTTCTCATCCCAGGTACCTGACCATCCCCTCTGTACAGGGATCCTATAGTACTGCGGAAGTGACAACTGGATAGCATTATCTGTAAGGCCCTGAAAGCAGTCCGGAAAGAGCTCTGGGGTGTCTGTAAATGAATTAGTGGCCTGAAAATGACCATTGAATCCCTGACTGCTGAGGTGGCTCATGACTCTGATGACCAGCAGGCCTCATTGTATTGGTCACTGCAATGGTAGGCAAGTAACGATACCACTGGCTACCCCCATCCAGCAAATAGATTCCTTTCCATTCAACTTCCACTCTATGCATGCCATGTGATAGAGGACTATGCATCAGATGTGGTAGGGTTAGATAGGACCTCATAATTTTGCTGGCAAGAGGTAGATTCTCACTTTCCCTCTTAGTTCCAACAGTATGCCTTCAGTCAGGACTCTTATATGACCCAAAAACAACTGAAAATAAGAATCAATCACAAAAAATAAGGATTCAGCTATGAAAAAGAGAACTCAGTAAAAAGAGCTGTCTAGCAACCATCATATATTGCCACAGAATACTTTTTGGCTTATATGGTCAAGCCCGTGAAGCACTGGGCTTGTCTAATTATAGGTTGCATAAGACACAATACTCTCAAAACTGGGCTGTATTGCGAAGTGCAGGCACTGTGTAAAATAAATCAGCTGATGCATGCACTTATCTTTAATCTTGATCCACCAGAGAACGAATGGTATGTTCAATCCTGAAGTGCAGGAGGATTCACAACTGGTGGATCAAGATTAAAGATAAGTGCACGCATCAGCTGATTTATTTTACAAAGTGCCTGCACTTCGCGATACAGCCCAGTTTTGAGAGTATTGTGTCTTATGCAACCTATGATTAGACAAGCCCAGTGCTTCACGGGCTTGACCATATAAGCCAAAAAGTATTCTGTGGCAATATATGATGGTTGCTGGACAGCTCTTTTTACTGAGTTCTCTTTTTCATAGCTGAATCCTTATTTTTTGATTCAGTCAGGACTTAGCACTCAATGGCTGCAGCCTTTTCACTGGATACAATGCAACCTCCTGATCTGTTCACCACAACACCTGTCTTTTTTTTTATGTATTTATTAACACAGCAATCATAATACATTGCAAAAAAAACAAGACAGTACACATTTTTTGTCTATCTCTTAACTCCCTTGAATATATCCATCTACTGTAAAGTGCAGGCATTTGCAATTGGTTGGGGCTGGCGTTGAGGTCTGATACGCCAGTCCCACATCATCATATAAGGACGTACTCCAGCCTCGACCCACCCCTCCCGGTCTCACCTGTTCCTACAAGTAAGACATAGACAGACAAACCTCTTTATAAGGTGTTTAGGATCAAAATTCTAGCTCTGTGAGATAAGGTATTTAGATAAAGTTCCCACACTTTCAAGAAATGAGACCGAGCTTTAGGTGAAGAACGTGCTGCTAGGGATTCCATATACATCATCTCATGCACCGCATTTCGTCACTGCCAAAAAAAATGGGGGACCCATGGTTCTCCAGTCCAATAATATGGAGCATTTCCCCTGCACCAGTAATTTCTTTGTCAAATGTCTCTGAGTATTTGTAAAAATATAAGTGGGGAGGCCCAAATTAAAGAGTAATACTTCGGGGCTCATAGGAAGGGTACAATGTAATAACGAATTGATGTAATCACGCACTCTTCGCCAGAAAGGGAGAATAATAGAGCAAAACCAAAAAGAATAGCTGATGGTTTCTTTGTCTAATTTGCACCTTTGACAGGTGGGGGCATCGGTTAGCTGAGCTCTGTATGCCACAGCCTGAGAAATGAATGCACGATGTAAAAATTTGTATTGCATCTCGCGGAGATAACTTTTCGAGGACACTGAGTTTATTTCCCCAAAACAGGTCAATATTCCCCGGCGAGAAAGACAAACCCCTATGTCTTCAATCCATCTAGAAACAAGTGGCTCCAACCCCATCTCTGGCTCCAACTGTTATACTTTCTGTTTATATTGTGATAGGGAAGGCTTCTGTCCCCTCACCTGGAAAAAATCATCTGTTTTTTGAATCACCTGTAAGGTGAGGTCTTGAACAGGCAGTGTGGTAATATAATGTTTCAACTGAAGATATGGAAACACATCTTGTGCGCTAAGTCCATATTGCCTTTGTAATTCACTCAAGGGGGATATAATGCCCTCAGCCGTCAATGAATGTTGTAACTATGTGAGGCCCTGACGTTGCCAGACCTTAAAACTCTTTGTAGAGGAACCTGGACCAAACGCAAGATTTCCCTGAATGGGTAGAAAAGGAGAGCATGTAGCAGATAAATGAAGTCTACTCATTAAAGTTCTCCAGGATTTACGGATGGGGATAACAGCTTATGACTGGCTACCCCCATAGGCAGCTTAGAAGATGTGCCCTGTAAGATATAGCACGGTCTAAGTTATCAAAAAATAACTGATCACAATCAACATTTGTATATGTGGACCCATCATAAAGCCAAACGTGAAACAACACCTGTCTTTGACACTTTTGGTGCCATGAAACTAGATCCTGTAGGATAGTTAACACATAACTACATCGTATGCTCTGTTATGATAACGTGTGTTTTGTGGATCCTTGGGTGCTGTGGAGATGACCATGCCCATGGAGAGGAGCCCCGTGAGGAGCCGCAGCACTGGGCTAGACTCGTACACACAAAACACAGGATAATTCTTTATTGTACAGCTTGAAGATCTCCACCAGAGGTGGCAGTAGTAAGGCAGTCTGTGGTTGTATTCTCAGGGATCTCGGCAGATCTCCTTGATGATGTCAGGAGGTTCTGCAGCAGGTCTCCCAGTGAGGAGATACTGTGGATGAGATAGACTGAGAGTTAGAATACTCACTAGATGTAGCTGTTGGTATGCGATTCTACCAGGTATGTTGTAGAATGTACAGGCACCGAGGCAGGGAGAGCAGGCCCTCGAGGAGCGAGTACCTGTTCCCTGTAAGGCACCTGAAATAAAGCTGAGGGCCCCTGAGGAGCGGGTACCCAGGTTAGCGATTATCCTGAAGGGCAGAGAGAGAGCTTCCTGTGGCAGCACGGAAGCGGCAGAGTAGCGTAGACAGGAACGGATTCGACTCCTTGCTAACTCAACAAGCTAGCAAATCTGTGGAGGTAATATACCCGGATGGTGTGACGTCAGCATGAGGGAACGCCCTTGAGGTTCGCGCCAAGGGTGGTACATAGACGTGGGTTGTTCGCGCACCCTAATAGGTACCTGGGAGGAGCAATGGCAGGAGGCTGCACCATAGCTGTTCTGGGGACACCAGAGAGGTCGGCTTGTCGACGCTGCGGTAGCCATCTTTCCCAGGTAAGCGGGAGGAGCCGTAAATAAGGTGAGGCAAACAGGGCGAAGCCGTCGAGGACCAACGAATGCAACATGGACAATCCTGCCAGGCTGTATCTTGTGCAATGGCTCTTTCTTTGAGACAAACTCAAACTTCTACCTTAGTCATTGTGAAATGTACAACTATCTTTTATAAATAGGTACCATCTTTGGTGGGAAAATAGTAATGTAAATAATTTTTGGGGGGGCGGGGAGGATATTTTGTCCTCTTGTGCAAATAGCAATGTGTATTTGTTTTCTGGTTATAAAGTGTATATGGTATTTTCTTTTCCCAGAGAGAAGTATAGGAAAATGGGTTCTAGGAATAGGGCAGGTCTGGCAATAGGTCTCTGAGAGCACCTGGGGAGGGTTTCTATAGGGTCTGATTCCCTGATGTGCACTGTGTCAGACCTCATGAGATTCATTCTATAAAGTACTATAGTGTCATATGAAAAAGGACACGTATTAATCTCCGCTAAAGTAAGACCAAAAAATCACTCTTAAATACTAGTAAAATCTCACCCTATAATGTATTTATCAACTTTAATATATTTTTTGTGAAGACATTTTTGAAAAAATAATTTTGAAAAAACAATTTTAAAAAAGATTTATTTTTGGAAAAACATTTTTTTTGCAGGTTGGGGTAAGTTTCATATATTTTGATGCATGCCTCCACGGCCTTGCTTTAATTTTTTTGTTATAATCATCAACTTACCACCCTCCCACTCTCTATTTTATTCAACAATTTTTTAGCAAACTTTTTTTTATTATTTAAGTAAAAAGATGTTTATATATCATTCAATAAACCCTCTTAACCATGTCTCAATGTTTCGAAAAGTCCACCTTTTCTTCATCAGGGGAGTCCGCGTTTGTTCTTCACTCCTCACTCTCAGGTAATCAAACTCTGAATGATGGCGTCCATCTACCAACTCGCTTCCGAGTCGTTCTTTTTAAATTGGTCAGCAGATCGTATATCAACCAATGGAAAGTGATA
Source organism: Rhinatrema bivittatum (assembly GCF_901001135.1). Lineage (NCBI taxonomy): Eukaryota > Metazoa > Chordata > Amphibia > Gymnophiona > Rhinatrematidae > Rhinatrema > Rhinatrema bivittatum. The sequence continues at coordinate 269,141,829 of NC_042621.1, forward strand.
CATCTTACGTCATTCTTTCTAATGCCATTGGCTTAAAAATTACCTCAGTTCTCAGAAGGATTAGATTAGTGACGCCCACTCTATTTCCTCATTCAACCCAACTGGGACTACCGTGTTGAGTTTAAAAATCCAGTGCTGTTCACTATAATTTAAACTTCTCTTCTGGTCTCCACCTCGTGGGTTAATCTCCACTGTGTCTATAATTGTCCATCTCAGTTGTTCAAACTGATGTTCGTGTTTGACACAATAATCAACTATTGGAGCTTCCAAAGTTTTGGTTTTAAATTTTGACCTGTGCTCGATCAATCTGGTCTTAATAGTTCTTGATGTTCTACTGCCGCAATTTTTTGGACAAGGACATTGGATTAAGTAAATGACATTTTTCGAAGTACAATTAGAATCTTTCCTCCTTCTGATACGGTATCCTGTTATCAGATCTTGCCAGTCCATGCCCTCGATCGTTGTAGCACACATGTCACAATGTTGACAGGCTCTGTGCTGTCCCCCTTGGGGTTCTTGTTCGATGTTCCTCAATATATCTGCATGAACTACCATGTCTCTGATATTTGAACCCCTTGTGGTGGCAATAAGGGGTAACTCCTCAAATTCATTGTGTATGGACAATATATGCCAGTGTCTGCAGATTGAGGCTATGATGGACGCCGTCGCCGTTCTCTGCGGTATTATGCAGGTCAATCTACCCTGTTCCTTCTTTCCCTGATAATGTAAAAGCTGATCCCGGTCAGAAAATTTAGCTCTTTTATAAGCTCTATTAATAATTTTCTTTGGATATCCCCTCTCTTTGAATTTCTTTTTTAACAAATCTGCCTGTCTCTCGAATTCCACTTTGATGGAACAAATTCTCTTATATCTGAAAAACTGGCTTACTGGTAGTCCCTGTTTCAATGATAAAGCATGGTGGCTATGATATTTCAAAAGGGTATTCCTTTCAGTATTTTTGTGATATACAGTCGTTTCCAACTTATGCCCCGTCCTCTGTATTTCTACCTCAAGGTAAGCTATTTTCCTTTGGTCACTAACTGCAGTAAACTGTAAGTTGGTATCAACAGTGTTGATCCATTGTAAAAAGCCTTCCAATTCACTTTTTGTTGATGTCCATATTAAAAAGACGTCGTCTATGTACCGACGCCAATATTTGATTTTAGACCACCACGGTGAGGTGTAAATATGCTGTTCTTCAAAGTTTGCAATGTAAATGTTAGCCACCGAAGGGGCTAGTGATGACCCCATGGCTATACCATACGATTGATGATAAAACTTGTTGCCAAACCGGAAATAATTATTAGTGAGCACTAATTCAAGAAGTTGCTGTAAGAACTGTATCGGTATCCAATGTTTACCTTTCTCCTTTACCAAACGATCCATAACCACTTGAATAGCTTGATGCTGTGGGATCTGCATGTACAGGGATTGAATGTCCATGGTTACTAACCAGTATCCATCATGGTCTAAATGAAAATCCTTGATTTCTTTCAAAAACTGTATCGTATCTTCCAGGTAGGAATTAGCTCTAATTACGATAGGTTGCAGAATTTTGTCCAGCAAAATTGCTGGAGGTTCCAACACTGTATTACGTAGGAAAACTATTGGTCTTATTGGTGGTGGCATGACATTCTTATCCACCTTAGGGACCGAATATATAAGTGGTACGTTGGGGTGCTTGCACTGCAAGAATCTCTTTTTTCATAGTCAAAAATGGGACATCGTCTGTCAGGTCTCTGAGTCTTTCCACTAAATCATTTGTTGGATCTTGTTCCAGCACCCGATAATATTTGAAATCTTCCAAGTGTTGTAACATTGTTGTTAGATATGTGATAGTGTCTTGCACCATTATCGTCCCGTCTCCCCCCCCCCCCCCCCTTTGTCAGCGGGTTTAATGACTAACTGATGTTCTTTTGATAATTGGGTAAGGGCTTTCCTTGAACATTTTGTTAAGTTAAAATATCTCGGAGTTTCTTTCTTTTCCATAACTTCAAGATCCCTAAGGATCATATGCTTAAATGTAGTGATATGTGGATCTACTGGACCCTGCGGCACCCAGTGTGATTTAAGGCGTACTATTGAAACATCTGGCCCTTCTTCCTGAGAGCTGAAAAATAATTTAATTTGTAATTTTCTTATGAACCGGTGTATCCAAATTCGAGTATCAAAGGGTTTGTGGAACTGTGTTGGAATGAACAAAAGTCCGTTCTCCAGCACCCGTGTCTGTTCGTATGTTGATGCTATCCTTGATAAATTAATTATGGCTGAAGATTTTTGCCGGCTATCTGATTTCTGTGATGTTGTTGTCTCGTTATTCTCCCCTGTTTGTTGGTAAAATCGTGTTTCGTCGTTTGCTTCCGCTGGTTGCCTTGATTTCTGTTGCCTAAAAAATCTTTAGTGTGAGATGATCCTATATCAGACGGTTTCTGTCCTTTATTTGCTGTCCTTCTGGATTCTAGTCTTTCCTCTTCAACCTCCCCTTCTTCTGAGCTACTTGAACTCTCACTCGATGAAAAATTAAATTTTACCCTTCTCTGTTGTGCCTCTCCCTGAGTATTTTTCCAATTATACACCCTATTATTTGTATAATCCGCTTGGTCCCGTTTAAATTTAGTTATTTTCGTAGCTTTGATGTTTGCACGGAACTGTTCCAATGCTTGTCTATGTTCCTCCAATTTGTTTTCGAAATCTGTCAATTTATTTACTGCTTCCAATGTTTCCTGAATTTGTGTTTGAATCTCTTCAGTATGTCGCTGAACTCGATTAATAATCAAGAGCATTAAGTCTAGCGAGCATTTGTTGAGGATTGCTCTCCAGACCTCAACAAACTCACTGTCATCAGAAAATAACATGGAGTTACCCCTTATTGCCACCACAAGGGGTTCAAATATCATGCAGATATATTGAGGAACATCGAACAAGAACCCCAAGGGGGACAGCACAGAGCCTGTCAACATTGTGACATGTGTGCTACAACGATCGAGGGCATGGACTGGCAAGATCCGATAACAGGATACCATATCAGAAGGAGGAAAGATTCTAATTGCACTCTTCTTGCATGTCTTTTTCAGTTACAATGTAAACCGAGATGATATGCAAATTCTGCATGAATCCCGGTATATAAAAATGTTAAATAAATAAATAATTGTACTTCGAAAAATGTAATTTACTTAATCCAATGTCCTTGTCCAAAAAATTACGTTGGTAGAACATCAAGAACTATTAAGACCAGATTGATCGAGCACAGGTCAAAATTGAAAACCAAAACTTTGGAAGCTCCAATAGTTGATCATTGTGTCAAACACGAACATCAGGTTTGAACAACTGAGATGGACAATTATAGACACAGTGGAGATTAACCCACGAGGTGGAGACCAGAAGAGAAGTCTAAATTATAGTGAACAGCACTGTAGTCCCAGTTGGGTTGAATGAGGAAATAGAGTGGGCGTCACTAATCTAATCCTTCTGAGAACTGAGGTAATTTTTAAGCCAATGGCGTTAGAAAGAATGACGTAAGACATATCACTTTCCATTGGTTGATATACAATCTGCTGACCAATTTAAAAAGAACGACTCAGAAGCGAGTTGGTAGAAGGACGCCATCATTCAGAGTTTGATTACCTGAGAGTGAGGAGTGAAGAACAAACGTGGACTCCCCTGATGAAGAAAAGGTGGACTTTTCGAAACATGGCCATGTTGGGAGAACATGAGAGATAAGTGTTTGTGAGACATGAAAATTTGTTTGGCGTCAGTAATTGAAAAGGAGAGTTATAACCCCACCATGTTATGTTAATGGGATATAGAAACCGCATATATTTCAAACAGCTTTAGGCAGCAGCAAAAGCTCATTTGAGAATGATACACAAATAATGTCTTCAGAATAAATGAAGATTTATTTAGTTCAAACAAATTGATGTAGATATAAAGTCTTTAGAATAAGGACTCACTCAGTTTGAATAATTTAATAATGGATAAAGAAAACATTCTATCTGGTTGGAGAAAGAACATTAGACAGAGTTGGAGGAAGATCGGAAGACATCACAGTTTGAACCTTACAAAAAAATAAAAAAAGAAGTAAGGAATAACAATGGAAATTGTAAGAACCATACATTTTGATGGAGGCATTTAATAAGTGGACATTGAGACATGTTTAAGAGGGTTTATTGAATGATATATAAACATCTTTTTACTTAAATAATAAAAAAAGTTTGCTAAAAAATTGTTGAATAAAGTAGAGAGTGGGAGGGTGATAAGTTGATGATTATAACAAAAAATTAAAGCAAGGCCGTGGAGGCATGCATCAAAATATATGAAACTTACCCCAACCTGCAAAAAATTTTTTTTTCCAAAATTATAAATCTTTTTTAAAATTCTTTTTTCAAAATCAAAATCACTTTTCAAAAATTTCTTCACAAAAAATAATTAAATATGAAAAAGGACTTCAGGGATTCCTTGATGTCACTTCTAAAGCACTTCTTTTCTTTGCTAAAGCAGAAGATTCTTACCTTTCAACTAGGAATATATGAGAAGGAGGCAGCAGAGAAAATGTCAGTGAGGACAGCTGCGCTTTGTAAAAGGAAATACAGAAAGGAACACTTAGCTAAGATGGCATAAGGGGCTCCAGTAAAACACAACTTTCTGTAATGACTCTGCTTCTGATCTGACTCTCCTTTATAGTGCTATCCTTACATTTGGTAGTGGTAAAGGGATGGAGAGGACAGCAGGGATCTAGGAGAAGGAGAGGATTAATGTACCTTACTGTAATGTTGTAAAGAATCAGCAGTGATCACAAACCTAGCCACTTTCTCTGAAGAGTATAGTAAGGCCCCCACATGAGTGATCTGAACACATGAAGTGAATTTTTAACATTACAAATATCTGCTTTATTATTGAGCAAATGGATATGTGGACCTCGTTGTACTTTCTGTCCATTTGAGTCCTGGATAGTCACTGGAGTAAGGAACCATGAATGATACCCATATTCTTTGTTACCAAGGAGGAAGCTATGGAGAAAGTGAACGACATGGAAATTCTTAGGTATCGACTGTCTATTGACCATAGGTACATCTTTCCTTTGACGATGTCTTTCTTAGCAAATCACTCGGCTTGCTTCTTTCCCTCTACCACACCCATGATGATAGCAGCAAGTGAGGAGTGTGTGTGTGTGTTTATTTGGCTGCAACCATAAGTTGTCCTGTTGAGGCCTGTTGCATGCGCATATGGGTGAATTGTGTGGAGGTATCGCTGTAAAGTGTGAAAAAGGCAGAGTGTGTGGCATAAGATTAGATAAGTAGTGCTGTAACAGCCCTCCTCAAGTTGGTTGAAAAGGGTGGAGTGCTGCAGGATGTAAAAGTCTTCACAGGAGCCACGATATCTTGCCACAACATTCAGAATTCATTTATACGTGTCACAAACCACATTGTGCATGCAGTGAATGAAAGGATTTCTTGTTCCTAAAGGCCCCTTTTCTTTCATGAGACAGTGAAAACGCTAACCATATAAAAGATCTAATACACTATTTACTTTTCATTTAGTTGTGTCATCTGTAAGCTATGTACTTTTATGTCCAAACATTGGAGGGGCAGGATACAAAATAATTTTAAATAAAATAAATTAAAATAGTGAATATACCTCCCAATATACAAGGCTAGCAGTACCTGGTAGAAACACCTGGAGAAAGGACTACTGTAAGGGAGCCAGGGATTTGAACCATCAACCGTGGAGGTAGGAGGCTGGAGCTCTATCATGGGAGCTATTCCAACAATTGAGAATTGGTGGTTGGTGCATCCACCCTGTTCACCCAGCTGTCTTAGGTTCTAGCCATCAGGAAGTTAATTGCTGGCACATCATCTCCCATACGTCCAAGACTGGATCAGAACAGGGCTATGCTGGAGAACATTTGACTGCCTTGGATGTCTTCTAGGTTACCCGGTACGGGAAACCATTTTGTTCTTTTTGGTTGTTACCCTGCAATATGTAAGCCAGGGAATTGGTAATAAGTTTAACCCTTGTGTTTGCTTAATAAACTTCAGTTAAAAGAGCAAACCTGCATTATATTTTTACTGACTCTGATAACTGTTCTATCCTACCAACTGTAGTCACTGTGGTTTGTAAAGAACCAGAGGTGAGATAATGTAATAACTCTTTCCTGACTGCTTTTAGGCCCTCATAAATGATTTCTTTCCGTTGTTGCTTCCCTTATACCACAATGACCTTGTATAGGGCAGATGGTCAGGTGCTGGTGTGCTCCAGACTCCGGCCTGGAAGATTCCTGCCAGGTGGCAAAGGGATTCCTCTGCTGGAGATGGCCAACCCTCTGATTTGATGTCCTCTTCTTTCTGCAGAATGTTGACTGTTTGCTGCCAAAGGGTATACGGGTAGGTCAGTCATCCTAGGCATTGGTGGCATAGGAGTATCGACTCCCTGCTTAGATTTGTGTCACTTCATGGCAGTTATGGGGTCAAGGGGCATGGTTCCTGCACATGTGGCAGTTCAGGAGGATCTCTTCAAGTCCACTGGACCCGAGAAAAGAATCACCAGTTTGACAAACTCAAGTATGGAGAGAGGCCTGGCTGTCCAAGGCTGTATGAGGTATCTTATGTAGGGCCATAATGGCTCTGAGCTCAGGCAATACAAGCAGATTACATCTTCCTCTGGCAGGCCCGGTAGGACAGTCCTGGACCTGAAGATGCATTGGTGCCATTATCTCCTTGCTGTTCTCTGCAGATCATGGCCTCCTCTCTTTTGTCCCAGTCAGTTCTCCTCCCTCCTCCTCCTCTGTCTCTCTCACTCTCTGTCCCTTCTACTTCCTCTCTTCTCCCGCTGTCTCTCTTGCTTTCTTTTTCCTTTCTTTTTCCTTTGATTCCTTCTCTACTCTTGCCATAGCTCCTTCTGCTCCAGCAGTTTACAACTGACAGTGCATCCTGACAGCTGAACCCTTTCATGAAATGCATGCTAAAAAAAATGAACACCAGGTCTGAGGTAGGGCTTAAAAATTAGGTGTTATCAAGCATATTTATTTATTTATTTATTTATTTATAGATTTTTCTATACCGGGGTACGTAAAAAACATCACCTCGGTTTACATTCAAACAGTAATACAGCATTGCGCTTTACAATTTAACATGGTAACTGAACAAATACAATACAGTATATAACTATGTATTAAAAGAATATAAGCAATATATGAGAGATTGTGGCGGATAGGAAGAGTAGTTGAGGATACAGATCATTGATAGTAGGCTTTTTTAAATAGCCAGGTTTTAAGGTTTTGTTTAAATTTTTTGTGGCAGAGTTCCTGGCGTAATTCAGAGGGCATGGTGTTCCATATAGTTGATCCAGCAATGATGAAAGATCGTTCTTTTGTACTAGAGAGTTTAGTCAGATTGGGTGCTGGGATATTTAGTTTGGCTAAATTCTGGAATCTCGTTGGGCGGGAAGACATTTTGAATTGCAGTTGATCTGTGAACCAGAGCATTTCTCTGTTTTGAATGGCTTTGTGTATCAGCGACATAGATTTATAAATTATCCTGTAAGCCACGGGTAGCCAGTGCAAAGACTGAAGAGCTGGAGTGATGTGATCATGGCGGCTTGTGTCAGTGATAATGCGGGCAGCTGCATTTTGCAGCATTTGCAAAGGTTGAATGGTGGCTTTAGGTAGACCCAGTAATAGAGCATTGCAGTAATCAATTTTGACAAAATAGTTGCTTGTAAGACTGTGCGGAAATCATATTGGTATAATAGAGATTTAATACGTTTAAGAGTGTATAGCTTAAAGAAACCATTTTTTACCGTGTCCACGATGAATTTTTTAAACGTGAGATTGCTGTCAATGATGATACCAAGGCTGCGTACTTGTTGTGAAATAGAGGAGTTGTTTTGAGAAATATCAGAGTTGATCAGAATTGTATTTTTTGGAGGTGAATTATGATAAGTTCAGTTTTATTGGTATTTATAGCCAATTGGTTGTCTGTGAGGATTGTTTTAATTTCTAATAAAGCTACCTTCCAGGTACTCAGTGCATTTGTGATTGTGCTGGTTATAGGTATGAGTATTTGAACATCATCTGCGTAGATGAAGTGTTGAAGACCCAATTTAGAGAGTAACCGGCATAGCGGTGTAAGGTAAACATTGAACAAAGTGGAGGAGAGAGAAGATCCTTGGGGGACTCCTTGAGAGAGGTTTCTTGGCTTGGATTCACTTCGTCCACATCTAACGCTGTATGTTCTATTGCTCAGGAATGACTGAAACCATAGTAAAGCCGATCCCGAGATACCTATTTCAGATAGACGGGTAATAAGGGTGTTGTGGTTTACCGTGTCGAAAGCAGCTGATATATCAAGAAGGGCGATGAGGTATGATTTGCCAGCATCTAAAGCTTTTAGTAGCACCTCAGAAAGTGATATCAAAAGCGTTTCCGTGCTGTGGTACTTTCTGAACCCATATTGGGATGGGAAGAGTATTTGATGATCATCTAAATAATCAGATAGTTGTTTGTTGATGACTCTTTCCATAATCTTTGAGAGGAAGGGTAGGTTTGATACTGGTCGAAAGTTTGCTGGATCAGATGAATCTAGGTTAGATTTTTTTATCATAGGGGTAATGATAGCATGTTTAAGTATAGAAGGAATATGCCAAATATCAGGTGGAAGAGAGCATACCATGCTATTTCTTGTGCACTCACTAAAGCTTAATTTGCAAAGAGTTTTTTTGCATTTACATGCGGATATATGCTCATTTTATCATGTACCCCCTGATACCTTCTGACTGGTTTAGCATGCATACTATGGCATTAACACGTAGGACATCCGTTCTTACGTATGCTAACCTTTAGAGCATAAGACCCATATTGAGAATAAAATAAAAAATGGTTTTTGAATAGATGGAAAGTCGGAGATGAGAGAGAACAGGGAAAGACATCTGTTCTGGAATACTATTCACCTTGAGATTTGAATATACAATGTATGCCACAACCACAATACACATTAAATTTTTATAGAGTATTTGCTTTAATCTATAAACTATTGGTAGCTATTCTGCTACATCTTTTCTTATAGTTTACCCCTAACGTCTTAGGTCCCATTATTCTCTGAGATTTCTTCAACTGCATTCTTATACAGTGATAATAGGGAAAACATGAATACCATTGATTTGCAAACATAACAAGATGACATGATTACTGTAAACTACTGTGTAATTTATTTCACAAGTGGAGTAAATATTATCTTAAGTTGAAGCTAGCTAAACAAGATAAAAAGGGAGATTGTCAACCATTCTCCCCACCTCTCTCTCTCTTCCCACTTAGGCTACTAAAGATATACTTATGGAAGCATTTTGTTTACAGTGGCTTATACAAAATATTGCATATGCAGAGATTAGAAGTTTACAGATGACAGAATTGTCCACATAATACTGAGAAAAAAGAGAAAAGCCACAAAAAGAGCTAGATAAAATTAGCAAACTAGAGGGGGTAATTTAATTCACTACTGAGTGGTACATAGTTATAGGATATGGAAGCCTCCTTATATACAGATAAAATGGGAAGAGACTAGACCAGATCAGGAAGAGTACATTATAATACAAGTAAAAGGTACAACATTGGATTTATAGTGAGGCTTGATAAAGAAAGAGCTCTCCTCCAGTGTTTACTACTATACTACAATAATCTGTAGTACGAGTGCTCTAGATGTTTGGTGTTATTTGTTTTTTGGGGTTTTTTTTTTAATAATTTTCTCTTTATTGCGTTTTAAATGATTACACACTTTAAACAAAGGAAATAAGTATTAAGGTTAGGAAATCACACCATGAAAGCAATATAAAACCTATAAATCTGCATACTTGCCAATATAATCTGGCGAGGAGAAAAGGAGAAAGTATACATTATACATACAAAATAAGTATAATGCCCATAATTACTTTCATAATATAGTAAGAGAGAGGAGTTAATCAATTTTATTCAATAGACCTTATTCTTGATATACCTAAGCTGAATTCTCATTTTAACTAGATTTATCTTTCAAGAATGTTTCCAAGTGTAATGGGTCAGAAAAAATAAATTTCTTTGCTGAAAAGTAATATGACACAAACAAGGAAATTTCAGGAAGAAAGTGGCACCAATAGCCAAACTTTTACTCTTCAAAGCAAGAAATTGCCTCCTTCTTGCCTGTGTGGCTTTGGAGACATCAGGGTTTTCTGGCCACAAAATGTAGCATCTTTGTTCTTAAAACAATTCTTAAACACTTGCTCCTTATCTTGTTCCAACAGAAAGGAAACAAATAAAGTTCTCTTTTTGATGATATCAATCGATTCCTCTAAAAAAAAGAAAAAGTTGAAATATTAACATCTCCACTTTGTACTTTTTACATACCAACAGCTTGTTTGGGAAAATAAAAGATTTTTTAAATTTGAGGGATATTATTATCATTATACAACAAAATTTCCTTAAGAAATTTCTTAAACATTTCATACAGTGACATCAAAAGAGTTTGTGGAAAATTTACTAAACGTAAATTCTTTGAAGGTATCAAATTTTCAATATTATCAATTTCATTATGTAAAATTAAATTATCTTTAATATACATATTTTGTGAACTTTGTGTTAACTGATATTTAGAGGATATCAAACCCACAGTAGTTTCTAAACCAGAAATGTTCCTATTCTGCTCATCAGTAGCAATTCTATTGGCTTTTACTAACGAAGACAGGTGTGCATTCACTTGTGAAACATTCAGATCTAGTTTGGATCTCAATCCCCACAAATCCATAAGTGTGACATTGGGAGGAGGTTCAGCAAGTTGTTGCAATTGTTATAATAGTGAGGTTTGCGGTGGACTCTTGGACACTGTGGCAGCTGACCAGGACCACGGGGGGAAGTCCCTTGAGGGGCCACAGGTCAGGCTCAGCTCTGGACACACAAACACAGATATTCTTTATTTAGACAGTTTGAGAAGCCACCAGAGGTGGCGGTAGTGAGTAGAAGATGTAGCCCGGCTGGGCTAGTATTCCCCAGGGCACTGGAACAGCGGTTCCTCCGGTACCAGTGCTGTAGTGGAGAGAACTGAGAAAGTGAGTACAATAGAACATTCACAGAGTCCCAGTATGGAGATAGGGAGAGCTGGCCCTCGAGGAGCGAGTACCAGATCCCTAAAAGCAGAGAGACTCATTGGCAAAGTACTCACACAGCGGTTCCACGTAGGAGATGGCACTGGCACTGGAACGGAGGCAGGCCCTCGAGGAGCGAGTACCTGGTTCCAGGGAGACAGCTCTGAGGAGTAGATGACGATAGTACTCACGGATGGTGTCTGTAGCGAATTCTTCCAAATAGAAGAGGAGATAGATGCCTTTGAAATGTATCCAGTTCATGTTTTTTGAAGGTATTATGTAATGCGTTTGATGTTCTGTCCCTCCCCGTGTCGGGGGATACAATATGGACATTGTTTGTACAATTCTGCTTGGATTTTTGAGTAAAAGGATTTAATTTTGGAAATTTGGGGACTGCGCGACTTTGTAAAATACAGATTTAATTTGGATTGGTCACATGCCTTGTGCCTCTTTGAATTTTTTAAAAATAATCTTATGACATTCAACTTAATGACAACAAAATTACTGAAGTGGGCTGAAAGCCTGTAAAATCCAGATTGTGAACCCGCGTTACAAACTGGGGAAGATTTTAACCCCGAGTTCTGAAGGAAGTGAGTAACGCCAGCCAAGTCCATATCCATTTATTCCTGTCACTTTAAGAGATTGGCGGTGGGGGTCACTTGAAACTCTCTGTGTGGAAGGTTTTGGCTGCAGACATTTTCATATCAGGCAGAAAGGGGGGACATTTGCTGGCACTCTTTGATTTATCTATTTTGGTGACAGCAGGGAAGGAGGATGACATCCTGGACCAGGCTCCTGGCACTTTCATTTTACGGGTGAAAGAAGGGGGGGAAGGGTGGGGAATTAGGGCGGCAGGCATTTGTTTTAAATACAGGCAGGAGGGCAGGGAGGAAGAACAGTCACCAGATTTTATTTTAATGTCAGGCAAGGAAGGGGCATTGGTGTTTCCCGCCAAACAGTTGGATCTCTTTACTTGCACTGCTACAGCTGTTTAACATCAGGCAGGAGAGGGGACCCCTGCCTGTGCTCATTTTCAGTGAATGGGATGGGGGGGGGGGGGTACCTTGACCAGGCTTCCTGGCATTTTTATTTTATGGGTGATGAGGAAATGAAGCGGTAGGGGATCAGGGCAACAGTCATTTGTTTTAATTAGATGCAATTGGAAGGTAGGGTGGCCTACCAGGTTTTGGGGCCTGCTCTTCTAGCATCTAGGTTTGGCCAGCAAAGTGAGTTGCTGCCCTGGGCCTGCCCAGAATTTGCTTGGCTAATTGTAGTCAGTTACCTCAGTCAGTTTTCAAAGGTTTTGATTTAGCCAGCCAAGTTCTTACTTGACCAGCCTCTAGATCCCTGGAAAAACTGACCTCAAAGCTCCTATGTTGTATGCTGTGAGTTTTTGATAAAGGAATGACAACAATAGCACAATGATGGACCATTTTATTTCTTTCATTTTTCTTACCACATCTGTGGATATCGATAGGAAATGGGCAAAGCATGAGGGTGAGGGCTGACTTTTGAAGTTAAAGCACATATCATATTTCTTTTAATCTCTTATACTGTTTCATCTGTTGTGAACCTAAAAGGAGCAAGAGTAATGGAGAGATAAGGGCATTGTCTTAGTTCAAGGCTTGCATGTGTCTTCTTTTCCATATGTATGGGTACAAAACTTAAGCGGAACTTTCCAGATTTGAAGTAAATCAGCTTATTACATTTTTGACTCTGTACTTCCTTTGAGTTCTTTGGGGCCAACATAATAAGTGGTGCTGAGCCTGCCACGGGTTTTTACTCTTTTTTTTTTTTTTGCTCAAGTTTTTTGGTGATAAAGTTACTTAGGGATGTAATGTGGGTTTTAGCACCAAAAAAACCCTTGCTAAGAAATCCGAGGTATACTGAGCGCCAGTGTACATTTTACAGGTGAGCTGAAGAATTAGAGCAGCAGAAGCTTTAGAACAAAGAAGAGTGAGGAAAGAAAGAAGATGCTTTATCGCCAAGGAAGAAAGGCGGGTCTGAGAGGAGCAGACTGTCCTGGCTCAAGGTGTTCACAGAAGGGCACACAGGCAGCAGATAGTTCACCTGAGAACAACACTGCTGGGGTTACTGGAGACAGATATGGTCCAGACTTATAGACTGAGCTACAGGGCAATTCTTTCTCTTTATGAAGAAATCAGAGATGCTATTTATTGATCCTCTAACCCAAGAAGGCTCAAACCAGTCCTCAGGCACCCTCTCCCCAAAGCCAATCGGGTTTTCAGGATATCCCTAATGAATATACATCAGAAATATTTACATACATAGGAGATATGCATGAGATTTATTTCTATGCTCTATTCATTAGAGATATCCTGAAAACTGACTGGCTGGGGGAGCCCAAGGACCAAGAGCACTCCTGCTCTATCCAATCATGGATGTACCCTTCCAGGCTCGATCAAGCTTCTCGGTACCTTGCATTTTCTTGCCACTGGCTCTTTCCAGAATACAGTGGCTATAGTGGCAGGTATGGGCCAGTAATCATTTTCAAGCCAGGTACTGGAGGTTATGTGAAACAGGTCAGGGAATACATCAGATAAGACAGCAGCTTACAGAGAGATGAAGCAGGCTTTTTCGATATAGCTGGCATGCAGAATGTAATGGGTGCCATCGATTGTACCATGTTGCTCTCACTCACCCCCATCACCAACACACACACAAAGAAGAGAAAGGTCATACTGTAGCAGGAAGCATTTCCACTCCCTGAATGAACAAGTTGAGTGTAATGTACACATGAAGATCCTTAGTGTTGGCTCCAAGTTTTCTGGATGCTGCCATGACTACTCCATCCTTGCGCAGTTGGGGCTGGCACGAAATTTCATGGAAGGGAAATATGGCGAAGGTTGGCTGCTGATTAAGTTAGAATTGGAAGTCAAACCAAAGCATTAGCTAAAAAGTGAAGCTTTAAGCTCTCTGTGGTGGGTACCACAAGTGGAATATTAAGCACTGTCTGTTGGTTGATACCTAAAATGTGTGCTGTCCCGTAATACATGTAAGCTTTCTGGGGACGGTACCAAAATCGGTTGCTTAAAGCAGTGGTTTCAACTTTTTTCCCATTGTGACACACCTGACAGACCACACTCACATGTGTGACACATTGCTCATTACAATTCATGGCGGAAATAAAAAATAAAGGCCCAGTATTACTTTTATTGATAAGAATGACAGAAGGGAAAGATAAGTACTGTTTGAACAGAAATTGCATAAATAGTAAACATCCCATAGCAAAACAGCACCAATTTCCAGCACTCAAACTAACCACCTTACAAGGCACACTGAAAATATTACACCAGGCCTTAAAACTCCAAAAGTCCTCCTCTTAGGAAAACGGACCAAGCCAGGCTTCTGTAGAGCCCTATTTTTATTTATTTATTTAAAAACTTTTCTATACCGTCTTTTAGTGATGCACCATCACAACGGTTTACATTTAAGCACAAAATAGGTTTGGTTTGCTTTCTAAGTTATCAATGGGGTGCCAATATTTTACGGTTACATAGTTCAAAAATAGAAGTGTGTTGGAGATACTGTTTATATGATTCTGTGGTAATCATATGTGATAACTGTTTTAATTTAAAATTTAATTATGATTAAAACAATAAAGTAACATTCTGCTTTTTATAGGTGACTTTCAGCTGTATGTCTTTGTTGTTATTCAGCGACCTCACTGTGAAATGCTTTTTTGAATATCCAAGTTTTTAAGCTCTTTTTGAAGAGTTTTAATTCTTTCATAAGTCTAAGCTCAAGCGGTAATGTGTTCCATAATAAAGGTCCTGCCAAGGATAGCGCTCTCTCTCTAACGTGGGTCAATTTTGCTGTTTTGACTGATGGAATGGTTAGTAGTGCTTTATTGGATGATCTGAGATTTCTTTGAGGGACATGTAATTGTAGGGCAGTGTTTAGCCAGTCGGCATTTTCGTCGTTTATTAGTTTATGAACTGTGCAAAGTGTTTTGAATTGGACTCTATGTTCTATTGGGAGCCAGTGCAAATCAGCAGAATACCTCACCTCAGTCACATGTGCAGACCCTCACCTAATAAAGAATAGAGAGACCATAAAGCATAAATAGAAACATGCAGACAAAAACTGAACTGGAAACTGCAACAAGTCAGAGACTTTGTGAGCAGCGCAACAAAGGGAAAAAGAGAAACATCACCAGTCCTCATAAAACAAATTAAGAAATATAAAATCAATAGCAGTAAAACCATAATAATAAAAAGGACAGATTATTTCAAAACAGTTGATGAATGGAATATCCAATAATTAAAAACTCATATCAAAAATTTGTAGATACCAATAAAATATTTCAAAATAGCAGACACAAAGGCCCAATAATGAAAAATAATAAGGATAAAAAAATGCTTTGCTCTGCATACCTGGGAACATTTGATATCCAGGTGCCCTGAGATTGTTTTGAATTAGCAGGAGGAGGGATGGTTTGCTTGCAACTTTCTCCTCCCTCTCAGTCACACACAAGTGCTCTCTCTCAATCGCACACATATACACATGCTTTTTTTCTCTTACTTATATAGGCTGTTAATCACACATTTACACACATTCTGTCTGTCTTTTCACACACACGCACACAGGCTTTCAAACACTCACTTACATACATGCTGTCTCTTTCTCTCACTTACATACAGGCTCTCATTCACATGCTCACCTGCTTTCTCATCTACACCGGCTCTCAATCACACATGCTCTCTCTCTTAATCATACAGGTTCTCAATCATACACTTACATTCATGCTATCTCTCTCACACACAAAGGATCTCAGTCACACACAGGATCTCAATCACACATACATACTCTCTTTCACACAAACAGGTTTTCAATCACACACGTACATACATGCTGTCTCTCTCACTCACACACACACACACAGGATCTCAAACACATATGCTTGCTTACTCCCACATGCAGTCTCTCTTCCCCCACCAAACTAGTGGCAGCAGCAGCAGCCTCCTCCACTTACAACCTTCGTGGCCTTGAGAAAGGAGTCCCATCAGGTGCGGGGGCTGACATTGCTCCTTTTTAGCTCCGCACCGCGCTGCTCATTCTTCAGGTCGTGCCTCTCTTCTTCAGGCCGATGCTACCCGGATGCTACCCATACTAGCATGATCTGTTCTTCCCTCGTGCATGGCTGCTGCATACCACTTCCTCTTCCAGGCCGCATGGGGCTCTCCTGCCACGTTTCGCCCAGGCTATCATTATTTTAAGCCCAGGCGGAAGGTAAGTTCCTATTTCACTGGGGCAAGTGGAGCAGCTGGGCTAGCGGGGGGACTGGGAAGTGTCACGACACACACCGGTTGAGAACTGCTAGCTTAAAAGGTTACAGTATTGTAAGCTCTCTGAGGTGGGTACTGAAAGCAGAATAGTACACACTTCCTGGTTCATGGTGCCGAAAGTGTGCACTATTCCGCCATACATGTGAGGTCTAGGGGTGGGTATCAACAGGTGGATAGCACGATTCATTTTGGTGCCTTGTATCTCTTTCAGTTCTTTTTTTTTTTGTTATTGGGTGTTAAAGAAAAGGCATGGCACACACAGGCCGATACAGAATGGTGCACTTGGTTGAGCGCACCATTTAGCCCCCGTTTGGCCGCGCGTTTTAGACGCGCTATTATTACCCCAAATACTGCATGGAAAATGCACGGCCAACCACCCTGAAACTAATAGCGCTCATTACATGCAAATGCATGTTGATGAGCCTATTAGTTATTACCCTGGAATACTGAAAGTAAAATGTGCGGCCAAGCCACACTTTTACTCTCAGAAATTAACGCCTGCCCAAGGGCAGGTGTAACCTTAGAAAGCACAGGAAAGTGTGCAGAAAAGCCATTTTTTAAGATGGCACTGGCCGTCCATTGCTCCTACCATGTGACATAGGCCGGCCAATGGCACCGATAGCCCCTGTTACGCGGTAAGGGCAAAGGGCCATCAGCACCATTTTGATTAGTGGCAGCCGACAGCCCGAGAGGGGGAGATCGCTCCTGGGACCCTGCTGGACCACCAGGGACTTTCGGTACGTCTTGTGGGGGGGTGGGGGTCGGGCAAGTCTTGGGGGGGTTGGGAGGGTGGGGAGTTGCAATTAATTAAATTTGAAGGGTTGGGGTGGGTTTGGGGTTTGTTTTTTTTTAATGTGCCCTTTCCCCCCCCCCGAAAACAATAAGAAAACCACACGAAATTTCGTGGGTTTTCTTATCATTTCGTCGTCCCACCCGAAACATGACAAAATGGGAAATATCATCTCTATTTCCTATTTCATTGCAAACGAATGCACATCCCTAGCTCACACCCCTGTCTGCATCACGTACAGCAACAGAAGAGCCAGAGCAGTCATAAAACATGTGTTCGTCATTTTGAAAAACTGGTTCTGCTGCCTTGACGGCTCCGGAGGAGCATTAGTATTCACCAGAGAAAGTTGCAGATAGCATCATGGTGTGCTGTATGCTTCATAATATCGCCTTCCGATATGGCATTCATCTGGATGTGGATCTGGACCTGGGATCACTTGCTGCAGACGGCGATAGTACACATGGTGGGAGTGGGGGTTGAGTTGACAGGGGAAGGGAGGGTTGTGTGGTAGAGAGCGTGCTCTAAGTCCAACATTTGTCTCTTCTGAGAATGACGAGAAACCCAAGGAAGATGAATGACAGGAGAAGCTCGCATTGTGGCCATCTACCTGTTTTTTAATATATTTTTTAATATTTTCCAATTTTAAAAGTTTTTAATGCACGCTGTGGTTTTTAAACATGTTCTGATTTTAAATGTGATTTAATAAAGTGATATTTTTAATGACAGACTGATCTGATTCTTCATCTCCATTTTATCTCAGGCCTTTCATCCTTGGGTCAGAGTTTCCCATACCATTCTGGAAATCTCTGGCCCAGGGATACCTGTGCCAGGTTCTGCATCCTTGATCCAAGGAGGCAGCACCTGTGACATCCATGACAGACCCTGCATCCTGGGCCCAAGGAGGCAGTACCGGTGACACCTCTGAAACCCTGGCCTGGGAACTTCTGTCCCAAGGATGGGCCTGTGACTGTTAGCAAGGGCTGCCCATCTTTGTATCTGTGATTTCTGTGATACCCTCTACCTACCAAAAGAAGGGAAACGAAAAACAAAAGTAAGATTTGCTAATCAGGAACCCAGAGACTAAACCGTCCAGCACCCACTATGGAATCAGCAAGACTAGCACACAGGGTTGTCTATGCATAAACACTCACAGGAAAAGAGGAAACCGGTGTTGGTGATGGGGAAAAACGAGGCTTTCAAGTGGGGGAAACATCTGTGCTGAAATGAGGAAGAAGCATCTGCGCCGGAAGGAAAAGCAGGAGTGGAACCATTATTTCTGCAAACTGCAGCGACGAGCACAGTTTATGCAGCCACCTGTTAAAAAAAAAAAAGTGAGACATGCAATTTATGGGCATGAGACTGACCACTCGGCGCTTAATAGTGCACAGAAATGTTGGTTGGCAAGTACACAACGAGAGGAGACCAGGATTGGTAACGGGGATAAAACCAATCCAGCTAACGTAAATGGGATAATCAGCGGCACGGCTATGCTGCCGAATATCCGTGTACATATTGCTATTTAGCTGGATAAGCAGGTCTAATTTACCTGGTTATGTCCAAATATCGGCACTCATCCAGTTAAGATAGCCAGAGAAGTAGCCCCACCCCAATTTGCCCATCACCCACCCTCAAGAGATCCAGCTGTCTACTTAGCCAGATAAATACTTATCCAGCTAAGTGGTGGCCACGGAACATAGCCGGATACTCAATGGCCACCACTTAGCCGGATAAGTCGCTACTTAACCGACTAGGTAGTACTAAATATCGGCCTCCCATTAATTAAGGCTTAAAAATATTCAGGGGCCAATATTCAGCCATGGGATGTCTCGCTAAGTTAGCCAGATGAACTTACCTGGCTTTTACTGGATATGCAGCAGCCCAGACACAGCACTGAATATCCCTGGCGCTCGGGAAGTTAGCAGGAATAAGTGGCGCTGAGCCCAGAACGCCTCCAGGTTATCTGGGCACAGGGCCCACTTATCCTGCTGACTTCCCGATAACTCAGAGACGTTCAGCGCATGGGAAATTTGAAGCCCTAGCGTTTCTCCTCCTGAGTGGCGGGCGGGCCTAGCTGGTCAAACGCGCTGAATATTATCTCCATTGTAAATAATAGTAAGATCCCTTTTCACCGCAGAAGAGCCTTTATCCCACATAACCTTGCAGTTACAGAGTGTGTGGAGGAAAGCGGTGAAAAGCAGGCATGAGGGTTTCAAAAGTCCCTGCACTTACTTTGTACAGCTCACCTCAGCCCCGCCCCTTTTCTCCAAGGGGGGAGGGTGTGCACAAAGTTTTACCTACATAGGGTCAGGGCACTTAACCTGTGGAAAGTCCCTGTGAAAGTTGCCCCTATTCTGTTTGTGTTCTAGCAGAGGAGACTCAGATTTCACCAGGCAGTGCTTCATTTAATCTTTCAGAAAAACTTGGCTAATTTTAAAAAGGAATGCTTAAATAGATATTCTTATTATATATATATATATATATATATACTCTTTAGCTTGTTCTGTGCTAGAATAGGTCCTGTTTTAGGATTTTACTTACTTACAACAGTGAGCCAGTAAACAATTTAACCTTCTTACCCGTGTATAAATGAAGAAAATTTCCAGTTGTGGGACAAAATATCACTTTAAAGGGTTAATGTAAGAAAGAGTTGTGTGTGCAGGAGCAAAGCCTCGCCTGCACAGATCCCCCCGGCCTTGAGAAAACAGAGAGTCCAATAACCCAGCACCCCTGGATTCAGGTTGGAGGATTAATTCATGCAGTTGGTGTCAAAGCTTGTCCAAGATGCTTGCATGGGGGGGCTGTCGTTAGGGCTGACTGCCCTCTCTAAATGGTTGCTAGGGGCATGGCATCAAGGGCCAGTGCAGTAGCCCACAGTCACGGTCACGGAGGGAATTACACAGTGACAAAGAAATTGTTATTCTACATAATCTGTTCTTTGGAGAGCGACTGGGGGAAACGGACTAGTCCCAGCAGGCAGCCAGGGCTGTGATCACAGAAGCGTGCTGGCCGCAGAGATCCTTCCCCCTCTGATCTGGGAACACCAGTGCTCCAGATGCTAATCTGCTTTATCAGCTATTTCTCTGACACAAAGGTGTTTACTTATTTTAACATCTCTCAGGACTCTATTTCTCCTTTTGTGTGGTCTTTATCCCCCGATGAGGTTTTAGCCGAGATTACAGATGGAATTAAGGCATTTGTCGATGGTTTTTCAGATCTGTGACACTGGATTAAGGAACAGAAAATAACAAAATAACTGGGCACTGTCTGTAATGACCCTGTTTGCGTGGTCTGTGCTTTAGGTTTAAAATGGGGGAGGGGGAAGAGTTTCATGCCCATGAAATAAAGGCCTGCTTCATGGTAGAGCTTGAAATTGTAATTTTGTATGTTAACAAAAGGTATTTGAGTTAAATCATATAGTGTATGGCCACAACAGAAAGGGTAATAAGTAGCATAGTGAGAATTATATTTGTATTTGCCACAGTTCAGACAGTATTCTAGGTATATTGAAATGTTTACTAGTATAGCAGAACATGCAGGATGGGCACTATGGAAAATATCTCCATCTTAAAGGTTAAAAATTACCAAGTAATACATGATTAAAAGTGGTTCATTCCAGATGAGCAGAATGCCTTCTTTTAAGGTCTTTTGTACCCTTTATTTCCCTCCCATGGACCTGGGTGACTAAGTTCCCTGCTGGTACCTCTGCCGGTACCTTCCTGCAAACTGAATCCCTCGGTCCTGGCCTTTCCACCAGCAGGGGTGATGCTTTTAACAGCAAGTCATCTTTCCTTCAGGAGCCTGGGTGCGTTTCCTAATCTCTGCTTAACTGGAGATCCACCTCCAGTCTGTGACGCTGACTTTCCGATTTCCTTTCTTAAATGCCTTTTTTCCCAAGGCTCTCCCGTAGGTTACATTATCTTAAACATTAAGCACGTCTTTGCTTTCGTTTGAGAGCGTATTGGGTATTATAGAGATGACATCATTGCATCCACTTATGATTTCTCTGATATGTCACATCATTTATTTAAAATACTTCTATCCCGCACTATCTAAAATTCTAGACAGGTTACAAGAAAAACATACATAATACATAAAAACACTGCAGAAACAAAACTGACATCTGACCCTAAAAGAGCAGATCCTCACCTACCTGCTTCCACAGCTTCTCAATTGCAAAAACTATTTAGCTGTCCTATCATTAGCCACTGAATTCCTGCACAAAAGGGTAATCCTTTAGTTTCTCACTAACAGGCCGATACAGTACAGTGCGCTCTCGGTGGCGAACTGTTAACTCGCGTTTGGACACGCGGTTTCGACGCGCTGGCTTTACCCCTTATTCAGTAAGGGGTAATAGCGCGTCAAAAACGCGCGTCCAACCGCCCCCCCCCCCCCCGAAACTAATAGCGCCCGCAACATGCAAATGCATGTTGATGGGCCTATTAGTTATTCCCACGTGATTCACTAAATAAAATGTGCAGCCAAGCCACACATTTTACTTTCAGAAATTAGCGCCTATCCAAAGGTAGGCGCTAATTTCTGCAGGCACTGGGAAAGTGTACAGAAAAGCAGTAGAAACTGCATTTCTGTACACCCCTCCGACTTAATATCATGGCGATATTAAGTCAGAGGTCCCAAAGTAAAAAATAATAAAAAAAAAATGTCAAATCGGCCCGCGGCTCGCGGGTGAAAACCAGACGCTTAATTTGCTGACGTCCGTTTCAGAACCCGTGGCTGTCAGCGGGTTTGAGAACCGACGCCAGCAAAATTGGGTGTCGGCTGTCAAACTCGCTGACAGCCACCGCTCCTGTTAAAAAGAGGCGCTAGAGACACTAGTGTGTCCCTAGCGCCTCTTTTTACTGCGGGGCCTCGTTTAACATACTGAATCGCACGCACAGGAGAGCAGACGCTCTCCTGCGACTTTACTGAATTTGCCTGCAAATGCTTTGATACAAGCCTCAGCTTTCAAACTCTCTGATAACAAATTCCACATTGTGATATCTTACAGATACTTTGTAAATTATTGCACAAATGATTGTAACGCAGTGTGTCACACCCTCACCAATTATGGACGATTCAAAATGATGATAGAAATAATTTATAACACCTCTCAATATTCCCTCCAACACTTTTTGGTGTTGATCATAAATGTTAAAATTAAGGTGTGGGGATAGAGAAATATCTCCAGTTCCTGAATATAATCTGCTTTGAAGTGTCGAAAAGCGGAGTATATAAAAAAAAAAAATAGTAATGAGGTCAGAAAAACTTGTGTGAGGCTAGAGGGCTTGAGCGTACAGCTGCATGTCTATTCCCATTTTCCCACATCTTAAGTTTAGTATTTCAGTTTTTAAAATTGGTTAATATTAGTGACCTGGCCTACTCTCACAAAAGTGGGTCATAAGGGAAAATATTTCAGCTGTTTTACACTTCAGAGCTACCACGCCTGGCTGTGGATGTTTGTTAAACAGTACAGAGCTCAGCCAGCCAGCATGTGTAAGGCAGATGAAGCAGAGAGAAACGGAGCACCAGGGTGCAAATGAATATAATAGCTGTCTGATGACACAACCTTATAACCACCCCCACTCATTTGGTGGCACAATCGCTGAAGACAGAGTTTCTGTGGTAAACAACCAGCTGGGAAGTGCACTGTGATGTAAAAATGGGCTTCTGCAATGCTATCTTGCTAGGAAAAAAATACAGGTATTCACGTGCAGGATTGCTTTTTTTTTTTTTAAAGGGACACAGGGCACATTAAGCAGGTGGAGGAAAATGGTGCCGCAGGTACTGGCACGTAATCCCTGAGTGAAAGCCATGGACTTCGGTATCTGTATCGAAACTGGACTGAGCCATAAAGCAGATTGTTCTTTTGATTTTATGACAGCCTGTGCTACAATCTTCCTTTGCTGTTGAAACAAGGGAAGAGTTAATTGTTGTGACTGCATATTTCATCTTCTCTTTTCCAGTGGGCAGCTGATGACATGCCTTGGGACGGATTTCCACAGAGGTGCCGGAGTCCTAGATGTCTTTTATGAAACACCATTCACATTATTGTCATGTGGGTATGACACCTATATCCGTTATTGGGACTTAAGAGCGAGCACAAGGTAAATAAATAACGAGCCTAGGTACTGCTTTCCTTTAACCACTGTATCCGTGTGTGGACTTCTATCAATGTGATGTACTTAGAATACTGCTGGCACCACTTGACTCAGAGTTAAAACCAAGGCAGTAAGGAAAACCAGCTGCAATGACACAGCAGACTGACACCCTCTGTAACTATCCCCCTGATTGGCATTGACTAATCACAAAGAAACTGTAACATTCAAAAGCCAGGAACATGTGAGACTTTAGCAGATAGGCTACAGAGGAGAGAGGGAGGTGACTGGGACAAGTCACAAGGGGGATCAGGAGAGGGAATGAGAGAATAAAAGTGTCGCATTAGGAGGCGAGAGAGGCTTGCTTGGGCCAAGAGACAGGCAGAACATTGTTTGGGTTGGGGGTTTAAAGACTACATTGAGAAGGAAAATGGAAGGGTTAAATAGAGCCTTCAGGGGAGAGAGAGAGAGAAAATGTAGTTTTGAGCTAGCGAAAGAGACTGAAATATCAGTGGGGTAGGATAATAGAGAAGAGAGAACAGCAAAGAGGTAGAAAGAACTGAAATGGAGAAAAGAGAGAAATAATCGGGGGGGGGGTTGGGGGGGGGGGGGATAAAAAACAACACAAATGAAATTATATGTCCACAAGAAAGGTGACCTTTTTCAAGTTTTCTTGTAGTGTACTAAGTAGTGCTGCTCTGTAATTAGTAGCAAGACAACTTACAGTAGTCCACCATTAGTGCTGTATATTGCAGAACACGTCAGAAATGGGCTTTATCCCTCTTACCTCCTTAGGTAGGTTTTTAGAACTTTTCTAGTTTTCTTTATTTAGTCCATGGCCACATCAGCACCAGGATAGGAAACATGGATCGACATTGGTTGGGCCAAGGTTGGTTGTTTTTTTTTTTAAATCAAGAGGCCAATATTCAGTAAGCCGTTTAGTACGTCCTGCTGAAAATTCTCAGATAAAGTTATCCAACTATATGTAGCTGGATAATTTAAAAAAATCCTAACCAACTATGTTTAAATATAATCGGTTAAGGTTTTAATTATCCAGAAACTTGTCACTTATCCGGATATCTTCAAAGCATATCTGATTAAGTGGCCATCCTTTAGGAAAAAAAAATACCGTTGCAGGCCTCCTGGGCAGATTCCCTCCCCACCCCCACCACAAATCTCTGAACCTCTCCCCCACTGGCCAGGACCCCCCTCCGCCCAACCCCTTGAAATGTTAAAATAAATCAGATATTGGCGCTGGCCTGGCCTAACCCTCCAGCCCTGCCCCTTCCCTCTAATTATAGCAAAACAATATTGCCTCCTTGGGAATCGCCCAGGAGGCCCATGACTGTTGTTTTTTGTTTTCAAGAAGGATGGCCACTTAACCAGATGTCTTTTGAAGATATCCGCTGCAGCTGCACGTGGGGAAACAACTGGTCATCTTCAGTTTGGTGGACATTGGATGAAATAGTTGATGCAAAATGGAGGTCAATATTCAAAGCTAAGTTATCTGTCGAAAAGGCAACTTTTAAAATATTTGGCCACTTATCTACCCAGAATCTCCTGCTTGAATAAGATCATTGTAACTTCAGGATATGAATGACAATACACATCATCCAATAACTGTATAAGGTTGCCTTTAAGGTTGATTTGTGTATCCTAAGTGCCTATTACCTTGTTGTAGGCCAGTATATGTGCTGCCTCAATATAGTGTTAAGAAAGTCAGCTGTTCTGAACTACTACAACACGTGTGCATTGGAAGTATTGTGTGTCATGTCCTCAAAACCCAGCAAATGCAACTGGTGTGTAGTGGCCTGCCAACCTTGAGGAGATATATAAGAGGTGCCACACCTGTGGTACCTGCTAAATCCATACTTCATGGTGTGAATGCAAATGTCCCTGACATATGTCTGGTCTGTCTTTCCTATAAAACCAATTGAGACACCACACACAGGGAATATGGAAGGCCGCCAACATACACAGGATAGTGATTGTAGTAAAGGTGTGTGAGTTTATACATACATAGTGTATGACCATCTTCCTCACACCTCTGTAAGGCACCACATGTGATGGTACTGTGGTGCTAGTGTGGACATTTGAAGCTTGTGAATCACCTGGGATATTAAAATGGCACCCAAAGAAAGGATAGAAACAGGGGCATTTAGGTTATGAAAACCTTTTAAGTATACAGTGCCTGCTTATGCTGTGATCTTAAAGTCATATGCATTATTTGTGTAAGCCATGACTAGGGTCAATGGGCTGCATAAGTAACTCTACCAACCACGTGTCATGCCACTGATCCTTTCCTCCCCTGCAGGCAATAGCCTTTTGGGTGCCATTAGGCACAAACATATAGTAAACATTGGAATACAGAAAGAAAAGTGTGTCTTACCTACGAGCCAAACATCACCATACATGCCAGCCTCAAAACTGTCAAATATGGCCAATTGGCTAAGTATAAAGGAATCGTACTCAGCTCCTGGAATCCTGGGGATGACATCCAGTATGCAAATTCCAGCATCGCAGACCATTTGCACGTTGATGGAGTGGAAGAGCTTCTGTTGCGTTATGTCTCCTCCCTCAGACGGGGTGGAATGATGGCCACGTGAGTGCAGTTGATTGCTCCAACATTGGGAAAGTGTTTTGAAGGCATATAAACCTCTCTTCAAGTCCATCAAGTACTGCCTGTTGTGAGGAAATTTAATGTAGAGAGGAAAGCGGTCAGTAACTGCTTCAATGACTTGATTGAGACAGTGTGAAAAAGTGTTTGGGACATTCCCCCCACAAGCCTCTCTGTTGTTTGGAAGGAGCCACTTGCCGTCAAATGCAGGATGGCCAAGAGTTTGATGAGGCCAGGCACGGCATGGGACCTTTCCGTGACCTGATCCAGATCCCCTAAGATCTCTTCATATAATTATAGGCTTGCACAAGAGCTGAGACTATACCTGCTAACCACAAAGTCCTCTGGCATGCCCAGCAAGGATGTTCATGGAGGAAAGTTCTGCTCTCTGTATATCCTGTGCCATAGCCACCTGCGTGCTGGATGGTGGCCCAAGCCCAGAACCCATGGCTCTGCGTGTGCCGGTGGTACAACCGTAGGAGGCCTTGGAACAAGCTTTGCCTGTTAAGGTTCTTGAGGTTCCAGGTGTTGTCGTCTACGGCGAGCTTGACGAGGCATCCAGTATGCTATGACAATAACACTTGCAAACAACAATAAGGGGTTAGGAAGGTTGAACAAGTGTTTTTATTGGGCCTGAAGGCCTGGTAGGTGTGGCAGTGACCATTGGGTTTTTTTTGTGTGAGATAATCGCCGCAATATCACACAATGTGCGACATCTCGTGCAATAAATCTTTTTTCCACCATACCGCAACCAAAAAAGGTGTAGTTATTTACCGCGATAGATCCCGTGATAATGTGCGGTACTGTATTAGAAACATACATAGAAACATAGAAATGACGGCAGAAGAAGACCAAATGGCCCATCCAGTCTGCCCAGCAAGCCTCACACATTTTTTCTCTCATTCTTATCTGTTTCTCTTAGCTCTTTGTTCTATTCCCCTTCCACCCCCACCATTAATGTAGAGAGCAGTGATGGAGCTGCATCCAAGTGAAATATCTAGCTTGATTAGTTAGGGGTAGTAGGGGCAGTAACCGCCGCGATAAGCAAGCTACACCCATGCTTATTTGTTTTACCTAGACTATGTTGTACAGCCCTTGTTGGTTTTTTTTCTTCTCCCCTGCCGTTGAAGCAGGGAGCTATGCTGGGCATGCGTGAAGTATCAGTTTTTTTCTCCCCTGCCGTTGAAGCAGAGAGCCATGCTGGATATGCATTGAAAGTGAAGTATCAGGCACATTTGGTTGGGGGTAGTAACCGCCGTAACAAGCCAGCTACTCCTCGCTTTGTGATTGCGAATCCTTTTTTTCTTCACCCCTGTCGTTGAAGCTATGCAGGATATGCGTGAAGCATCAGTTTTTTATTTTTGTTTTTGTTTTTTTGTTTCCCCTGCTGTTGAAGCAGAGAGCTATGCTGGAAATGCGTGATGTATCAGTCTTTCTCCCATGCCGATGAAGCAGAGAACCATGCTGGATATGCATGGAAAGTGAAGTATCAGGCACATTTGGTTTGGGGTAGTAACCGCCGTAACAAGCCAGCTACTCCCCGCTTTTTGAGTGCGAACCCTTTTTCTTCTCCCTTGCCGTTTGTAGCAGAGAGCTCTGCTGGATGTGTGAAGTATCAGTTATTCTTCTCCCCTGTTCATTGAAGCAGAGAGCTATGCTGTATATGCATTGAAAGTGAAGTATCAGGCATATTTGGTTTGGGGTAGTAACCGCCGTAACAAGCCAGCTACTCCCCTTTTTGTGAGTGCAAATCCTTTTTTCCATTACCTCTTGCTGTTGAAGCTTAGAGCGATGTTGGAGTCACAGTAAGCATGTGTATTTTTATTTAATAAGGTATTGTGTCAATAGCCATCATTCTGGCGAGTCACCCACTCTTCATTGGCGGCCTCTTGACTTTATGGATCCGCAGTGTTTATCCCACGCCCCTTTGAAGTCTTTCACAGTTCTGGTCTTCACCACTTCCTCCGGAAGGGCATTCCAGGCATCCACCACCCTCTCCGTGAAGAAATACTTCCTGACATTGGTTCTGAATCTTCCTCCCTGGAGCCTCAAATCGTGACCCCTGGTTCTGCTGATTATTTTCCTACGGAAGAGGTTTGTCGTTGTTTTTGGATCATTAAAACCTTTCAAGTATCTGAAAGTCTGTATCATATCACCTCTGCTCCTCCTTTCCTCCAGGGTGTACATATTTAGATTCTCAATCTCTCCTCGTACGTCATCCGATGAAGATCCTCCACCTTCCTGGTCGCCCTTCTCTGTACCGCTTCCATCTTGTCTTTGTCTTTTTGTAGATATGGTCTCCAGAACTGAACACAGTACTCCAGGTGAGGCCTCACCAAGGACCTGTACAAGGGAATAATCACTTCCCTTTTCTTACTCGATATTCCTCTCTCTATGCAGCCCAGCATTCTTCTGGCTTTTGCTATCGCCTTGTCGCATTGTTTCGCTGTCTTCACATCATTAGACACTATCACCCCAAGGTCCCTCTCCTGCTCCGTGCACATCAGCCTTTCCCCCCCCATCGAGTACAGTTCATTCGGATTTCCACTCCCCATATGCATGACTTTGCACTTCTTGGCATTGAATCTCAGCTGCCATATCTTCGACCACTCTTCCAGTTTCCTTAGATCCGTCTCATTCTCTCCACTCCTTCCGGCGTGTCCACTCTGTTGCAGATCTTAGTGTCATCCGCAAAAGACAAACCTTACCTTCTATCCCGTCCGCAATGTCGCTCACAAAGATATTGAACAGGACCGGTCCCAACACCGATCCTTGCGGTACACCACTTAAAACCGCTCTCTCTTCAGAGAAGGCTCCATTTACCATCACACATTGTCTTCTGTCCGTCAACCAATTTGCAATCCAGGTCACCATCTCGGCACTCACTCCCAAGCTTCTCATTTTATTCACCAGTCTCCTGTGCGGAACCGTATCAAAAGCTTTGCTGAAATCCAAGTAGATGACATCTAGTGCTCTTCCTTGATCCAATTCCTTGGTTACCCAGTCAAAAAAGTCAATCAAATTTGTCTGACAGGATCTTCCCCTGGTGAATCCATGCTGCCTCTGGTCCATCAATTCTCCAGACTGTAGATAGTTCACTATTCTCTCTTTCAGCAGTGACTCATTACTTTTCCCACCACCGAAGTGATGCTAACCGGTCTGTAGTTGCCTGCCTCTTCCCTGTTCCCACTCTTGTGAAGCGGGACCACCACCGCTCTTCTCCAATCACTCGGCACCACTCCCCGTTTCTAGGGATCTATTGAACAGGTCACACAGCGGACCTCGCCAGAACAATCTCTGAGCTCCCTCAATATCCTTGGATGAATCCCATCAGGCCCCATGGCTTTGTCCACTTTCAGGTTCTTTAGTTCTTCCCACACATTTTCTACTGTAAAAGGATTTTCATCATCTATTCCCTTCCCTCCAGTTTCTTGTTGTTTAGAGATGGTCCTTCTCCAGGGTCTTCTTTAGTGAACACAGAGCTGAAGTATTCGTTAATATTTCTGCCATTTCTTCGTCTCTCTCCACACAATTGATCATTACCACCTTTCAATTTCACTATACCCACTTTGGACCTTTCTCTTTTCAGCTGATGTATCTGAAAAATGTTTTGTCACCATTTTTTATCTCCTTGGCAATCCTCTCTTCTGCTTGACTCTTTGCCAACTTGATTAATTTCTTTGTCTCCCTCAGTTGATACAAATATTCTTCTTTGTGCTCCTCCCTTTGGGATCCTTTATATATTTCTTGAATGCTGTTCTTTTAGCTTTAATTTTGTCAGCCACCTCCTTTGAGAACCAGATAGGTTTCAGTTTTCTTTTGCTTTTCTTTACATTTTCTAACATATAGAGCAGTTGCCTTGGTGATTGCTCCTTTTAGATTGGTCCACTGCTGATCCACATCTCTCTCGTTCTCCCATCCTTTAAGTTCTTCCTCCAGGTAGTTCTTCCTCCAGGTATTGCACGCTGCGTTAAAGAACCTCAATTTCCATAAACCCTGCCCAAACTCCTCCCACTTGAATAATTTCTATTTTGCATACGCAATGTGTGATGTGCTATTTATCACGCGCATTACACCATTATCATGCGCGATAATGCCATAACGTGATTTAAAAATGACCCTGTTAGTCCGGACCTGGCAGGGGAAATCATACATAGTGGAAATGAAAGGGCCAAATGTCACCTTGTATGGATCTCTAAAGAGATAGGAGACTTATTTGTCACTTAATATAAACACCTCTATTCAGCTGAAGAGGTAGATAATAATGCTGTGAAGATGTACTTAAGACTCCTAATCCTGTTTTAACAGATCACTTGCAAGCCTTTAATGCTCCTTTCATGTTTACTGAGATTTACTCCCTTATTAGACAATCACCAGTATGTAGAGCACCTGACCCGGATGGGTTTTAAAGATATTGCTCGACCATATCTGTCTTCCCTTGGGGAGAATGTATGGATAGTTTGCTACAACAGGGTCAACTGCCTGTTGAGACTAACATGGTGACTATAGTTTGTTTTACCAAAACCAGGTAGGGATTGAAGATTGACAGGCTCTTACAGGCTGATTTCTTTATTAAATTTTGATGTAAAACTACTGCCAAAATTATTAGCAGATAGAATGTCCAAAATTCTTCCTTTTTAATTTCTTCAGAACAGGTACGATTTATAAAAGGGAGATATGTTGTGTCTAATGTGCACCATAGTGCTTGCTTCCATAGCCCACTCCGTGGAAGTATAAGTTAAATTCTCTGGTTATTAGTTTCAATGTGGAGAAGCATTCGATAGGGTAAATTGGAGATATCTGTTTACTGTTTTGGAGAATATGGGTTTCAGGGTTGTTTTTTAGATTATATTAATATTTTGTACAAAATCCTCAAGCACCTATTTTGGTCAATGGAGCCCTTTCGGACACATTCACTTTACAACGAGGAACTCGCCAAGGCTGTCTGCTCTCTCCACTTCTTTTTGTGCTATCTCTAGATCCCCTTATCTGTAATATACTCCTAAATGAGAAAATTCCTGGGATTACTATAGGGACCCACACTTTTAAGTTGCAGCCTTTGCCGACGATTTGCTTTTCCATCTGGAGACCTGAATGACACCTCTCCTTCCAGTTGCAGGCATTTTCGCTGTATGGTGCTGTAGCTGGTTTGAAATTAAATTTAGATAAGTCTGAAGCTATGGTCATAGGCTATTAGGGTGTGCAAGTCTGGACAGGCACCCTTCCCTTAAAATGAACAGTAAATAAGCTGAAATATCTAGGAATTTGGATCCTGGCAGATCTATTCTCATAAGTAATCAAAATAGAAAAAGCAAAAACCCTCTCGAATCAATATCACACACCAAAAAGAGAGGAAAAAAGGATCAAATATCCAATTCTATGAATTCTACCCACCACCTAAATTATGTAAAAATCATTTTTTATATATAAAAGCAAATGACAATATCATAAATAATTGCTTTGTAATTTCAGTCTGCAGCCTCTCGCCGCACAATGGGCCACAAGCCGTGATCAGCCTTTTAAAGCAATGAGTTATATTTAATCATTTATTGTCATATTGCTATGTTTTTCTTATGTTCTCAAACCCACTTATTATATCTAATTTTTAACCAATCATTTGAACCACCCAAAAAGAGTTTTTCAAAGCTGAACTCTTTAAAAAAGTACTGTGCTTCCCACCATTAAACTACCTCAACCCCGTTAAAAATTCCCACATTTAAACATGTTGGAAAAACGAATACTTAGCCGCTTAGTAAGATGTGTCCACAAAGACTATTTCAGGAGTCTTTGTGGACAAATAACATATAACGCTAATATAATATAATATATAATATAATATAACGCTGTTATAGAGGGGCAGCCCACTACCATCGGGCACTTAAAGAAAACTACATCTTGTGAGAAAAAGACACAAAAAAATAGTAAAAATGAACTGAGATGTTAAAAGAGAAAATCAGCGATGTGAAGACCCGCCCCCCCCCCCCCCCCCCCGACGTCATGACGACCAGCCAGCGGCGACCCGATTAACGCGCGATTACACCAGGCGTCGCGCAACGAAGGAGTTTTCCCCTTTGTGCTCCCCTTCGTGCTAACCTTTGTGCTCCTTCTGATATAATTATATTTATGTTTATGTTAATAATTTAACTTTTATTAATGTTATTTAGCTTTTTGCTTTGTTTAAAATTATTTCATTATTGACGTTTAAATGTATTAGACTAAGGAATTTTACTTCCTGCTTATTCTGTTTCATTGTAAACTGGTTTGATATGCATTTTATGCAGGAAAATCGGTATAAAAAAACTAAAACTAAAAATAAATAAATAAATAACTCTGTCCTTGGGAGATCGAATTCAACTGTATAAAATGACCATTTTCCCTAAATGTCTTTGCACATTTAGTATTCTACCTTTAATTCTCCTGGGAAACATTCATAGACTTCATGGGGAACTTCGAACTTATTTATGGAAGGGAAAGAAATCTAGGATACCCCTAACACAATTGATGGCTACTAGCAAACAGGGTGTGATGGGCTTACCTGATATTCGATTATATAATTATGGAGCCCATTTCCATCATTTAGATGATTGGATTAAGGCCATGTCTTTTTACTGTGATTATGCCTAGGAAGCGGCCATTACCTATCCTTTACAGCTCAGATTTATACTGCAAGCCAAGGGTTCACAGCTTTCCACATACTTGAAGACTCATATCCTTATATCGCCTGCTAGAAAAATGTGACAATGGATAATCTGTAAATTGGATCTATCGTGTTCAGTTTCTGCTTTTTTACCTATTATTGGTAATGTGGGATTAGATAGAAGGGTATTTTCATCTGGTCACAAAAGGGGGTTTTTCTATTGACTCATGTTCTTGATGAGCAAGGTTGAATGCTCTCCTTAGACTTGATGTGACAAAAATTGACTGATATTACTATAAATACATTCAATTATTTACAATTGCAACATTATGTGGGTTCTTTGTGTTCGGATGCTCTCGCTGCCAAGGGGTTGGAGGTATTCCAGGACTGGTTTGATATGGAAGACCTGACCAGACATTTGTTATCCTCGTTCCATAAATCTTTGAAACTTTCTTTTGGTACTATTCCCTTAGAACCTTTATGGTCCAAAAGGACCCAAGAGCTACATATCCCTATTTCTTTTTCAGACTTCAGGGCTTGCTTTGGGCGCATTTCTACCATCATGCAAAATGCACACCTACGTGAAATGCAATATAGATTATTGTCTAGAGCATACATCTTGCAGAGGCAAGCCTATTTGCTGGGTGTTGCGAGCATGAAGGTGTGGTCACTGCTCTGAGGGATTGTGAGTCCTTGGACATGGCGCGGCTCAGGGAGGAGCCTCAAGACACACCGTGGGAGGTGACAGTGTTCAGGCACGGGCTGAAGCTGGAAAAGGCTGGACCAGGATCAAAGATGAGGAAACATCGAGGACTGGAACCAGGCAGGCTCAGACCTCCACTGGACCTGCACACACTGGTGAGACCCAGCAACACATTGTTGGTTTCAAGAGTAGCCCTCCGGCCACTCGGTAGCCCTTCTGGACCCGCCGCTTGGGAACGACGAGTGCATGAGGCCAGACGGAGGCTGAAGGCAGGAACAAGACGAGACATGGAATTCAGGAACTTGGAAGACTCAGACGAAGGCACATGGAACTTGGAAGACTCAGTCGAGGATTCGAGGAACTTGGAAGATTCAGACTAGGCTTCAGGATACTTGGAAGACTCGGACAAAGTTTTGTGGAACTTGACTCAGACAAGGATCCAGGATACTTGGAAGTCTCAGGTAAGGATTCAGGATTCAGGCACTAGTACAGGGTGAGTACTGCACCGCAGCGCACCCTACACAGCCGCCCATGGCTGGTCACGGACCAC
The DNA here is from genome assembly GCF_901001135.1 of Rhinatrema bivittatum. NCBI lineage: Eukaryota > Metazoa > Chordata > Amphibia > Gymnophiona > Rhinatrematidae > Rhinatrema > Rhinatrema bivittatum. The sequence goes on from NC_042621.1 coordinate 269,175,630, forward strand.
GCCAAAAGCGAAGCAGACTCCAGGCAAGAACGTGGAGACTTAGAACTAGAAACACGTCAAAGATTCAGGAGAGGCCTGCACCGAGGCATGCCCTACACAGCTGCCCATGGCAGGTCATGGACCACGCTGAAGCGGAGCAGGTTCTGGCTTGAGTCTTGGGCATGGACAGAAGCAGGAACAAGGTACTCCGAAGACCGGGAACAGGATTCAAGACTCAGGATTCATGACTCAGAACTTGGATCCAGGAACAGACCTTGGCATTAAAAACAATGGTCTTCCGGAGACTTACGCTGAAGACATGAAGACAGGCCTTGTGCTACGAAGCACCCTACACAGCCCCCCCATGGGCTGGTCATAGACCATGACAGTGGCATGCCAGGAAAGGTGGACAAGCAGGAAATCTGGAAGCAGAACGAAGAGCCGGAAACGAGGACATCAGGATCAGGAATGGAAAACGGAACATCAGGGACATGGAACATCAGGACTCTGAAGAGACAACGAAGGAGCTCCAACAAGGAACAAACCAGGAACATCAAACGAAGAGCCATCTAGACACAAGAAGACCATGGAGGACCTTGACCGGAGAAGACACATGGACAATCGTGGAGATCCGATTTGAAGGCCCCAAGGAGTGAAAGCTGAGCCCTTTTATAGGGCTGGATGAGGCGACGACTGATGTCATTCTTGGGGCCGCAGGGCACTTTCCGCCACTGGCCCTTTAAATATTGTGAAGGGGCACACGCCTAGAGGCCCGGGGACATGCAGGAGCAGGCATTGGTGGCATTCCTGCCGCAAAGGTGAAGTCGGCGGCAGCACCATGGCCACGAAGAAGACGAAGATGATAGCGGCTTCCTAGCCGCTTAGGGAGGCAGAGTCTACGGTGGCGGCACTCCCGCCGCGAAAGCAAGGCCTCAGATTTGGTGGCATCCCAGGCTGCGGGGAGCAGCAGGAAAAGTTATCCATCTAAATGGCAAAACAGTTATATTCATCGCCATGCGTGGCTACATTCTAGCTGTATAATGAGCTAAGTAGCAAAATGTAGCCACATAAATTGGGAGCAGGCGCGAGAGGCATTTTCGGGACATGCAGAGTTAGCCGCATAAGTTATACAAAAGTAGGCGCATAGCTTATGTGTCCTAACTCTGGTTGCCCCTTAGGACTATCCTAAAGTTAGCCGATATACTTATCCAACTAACTTTAAGATAGCTGGGTATATTTAGTGGCACTGCCATGCTGCTGAATATGCTGGTTAAGTTAGTTGAATAGGTGTATCTGGCTAACTTAACTAGCCACTCCGAGGCTGACTATTGGCTCCTTGGCAGAACCACCACTCCTGGGTAGTCTTCAAGATCATCCCAAGAGCAAAAAAAAAAAAATCATCCACAAAGTCACAAGAATCCCAGACTAACATCTAAAGATATGCACGCCTGTTCTTGCCGCGGCTGATGTAAGTGCTTATGTGTTAACCATGAGGAACAAAACAATCAGAATGGTGTTCATAAAATGATAGCTAGGAAGAAACCACTGCTTTCCAAAAAGAAACATTGGTACCCCCCTCAGCTTTGTGAAGTGCATCTGGATGAGCAAAAAAATGTCTGGAATAATGTTCTCCGGACAACTAAGTCACCTTAAATATTTGTTGGTGAAAACCAAACACTGTTTTCCAAAGAAAGAGTCTCATCCTGATTGTTAAACATGGTGATTGGAGGGATCGTGTTGTGGGGCTGTTCTGCCAAATCAGAACCTGGATGATTTTCTTATCAGTGATGGAAAAATGAATTTGCTTTAGATCAGGAAAATTGTAAAGGAGAATGTTGGGTGAGTCAGCTAAAACTATGTGGGAAAGTGGATCATGCAGCAAGACAACAATATTAAACATTCAACTAAATCTACCACAGAATGGCTAAAGAATAAGAGATTTGGGGGCCTTTCAATATTTGTGCGCAGAAAACAGGTGCTCAGTGTTGAGCGCACGTTTTCCTAACGCACACCCAGCCACCTCTCCTGGGTGCGCGATGCAATATTTACATGACCCCCTAATGTAAATATTGCATCGCGCACCCAGGAGAGGTGGCTGGATGTGCGATAGGAAAAACGGGCGCTCAACACTGAGCGCCTGTTTGCTGCGCACAAATATTGAAAGGCCCCCAAATCTCTTATTCTTTAGCCATTCTGTGGTAGATTTAGTTGAATGTTTAATATTGTTGTCTTGCTGCATGATCCACGAGTGTCTGTTTTCTCCCGCTACTGGCATAGATATGGAAAAGATACATGGCCTGGACCGTGTCTATTGGGCATCCAGAATTTTTTTTATTTCAAATACCTTTTTTTTAACCTAAATCTGCTTTATTTGGTTCCTCCTACTTAGTATCACTACGATACTATTAGGAGGAATCACAGAAAGCAGGATTTTTCAATACACCCTTAAGCATGGAATACCGTGGCATACTAGCCCTGGGCTGGCGTAAAATTTGCTGCATTGCAATGGGCGCATTGGCCATGTGAGAAATGTTTTGCATTGCGGGGATTAGCTAATAGCCTCATCTATATGGAATTTACTTGTGATGAGTTCTAGTAGCTACATGGTGACTTGGACGCGCGTTTTGGATGCACTGATCCCCGTTTTCCATCGAAGGTCATGGACGCACGTCCAAAACGCGTGTCCAATTGTGTTAAACCGTGTGCTAGCCACTGTGCACTGTATTGCATTGGCCCCTTTGTGTTTTGGATTGACCACGTCAATGTCCTATTGAAATGATGAGGCAGAACCTGAAGTGAGCGTTTCATACCAGGAAGCCCTCAAATGTCTCAGAGTTGAAACAGCTCTGTATGGAAGATTGGGCCAAAATTCTTCAAGTACGATGTGAAAGATTGATCAGGTTACAAGGAAACATTTAATTGAAATTATTGCTTATCGAGGTGGCCTCCATCTACTGAATGAAGAGTTCACATACTTTTTCATACATGGATATTTATTGTTGAATAAATTAAACCTCTAAGCATTTGATATTCTGCTTTTTCCTAAAGGTAGGCCCAAGGTGAATTAACTTTCTCTCTTATCAGGGTTTAGATATGGATCCAAACATGTTTTGAATATAAATTATGCTAAAATACAGACCACCTTAGGCAGATGTTAAACTTGTTCAGCATTGTATAGTGGAAGAGTGACATTGTTCCTTGCTTCCCACTTCTATCTCTTAACTTCTTTTCTTCCCTGCAATTTAATTTACAGCCGCAGCTGTTTGGTTTTACACACTTGGTCACAGTTTAGCTTCAACTAATATTCCGTTCTGTTTACTGGTTAATGTCTGCCAAGCATTTTTCTTTTCAGCATATATTGTGCATGCCTAGTCTTGTGTTGCTAGTGCAGTATCCACATTTAAAATAATCCATCACAGCTTTTGCCACAGGTTTCCAAATCAGTGAGTTCTGCTGCATATTTATAATGGATATAGGGGGTCGTTTTCTTACATTATCGCATGCGAAAAGGGGCAGAGTCGGGTGGAGTCCGCACCGGAAAAGGAGGAGTCGGGCGGACTCCGCAACGACTTCGCTGGCGGCGATAAGGTAGGCCATGTTATCGCTGCCAGTAGCACGTCCAATAGCACCACTTTTCACGGTGGTGCTATTGGGTGCGAAAGCCGGCAGCCATAACACCGTGGTGGTGCGATCGCTGCCGGCTTTCGCAGGACCGCCCCCCGTTTCGCCCCTCTCGTTACCGTGGGATTCACAAATCCCTGTGTGTTAGAAAGGCAGCCCATAGTTTGGTGTTTGAATAGAAAGGAATCTTATCTAATAAACTGTATTAGAAGGGGCAGTATATATTATGTCAGCATAGGAGAGAAAAATCCTTCCCCCATAGCGAAAACATTCAAAGAGCACATCCTGCAAAGCCTGTGTGTCCTCTTCAGGGCTAGAACATTTTACTGGACGCAGGACTGACTGTAAGCATATTATATTCTTCCTCATTTTAAACGACAGCCAGTTTTCTTGTGGAGTTTGAGCAGATTCACTGCTAAGCCTCAGGAAGCTACATTGATGAATTCATTCAGTCAAGTCACTCAATATCTGCTCCTCCAGATGTCCTGAGCTGTATTGATTAGGTACATTTTTCTACTAAAGCATTTAGTCAGTGGGCATAAAACAGGAGGTGAAGGCGGAGGGAGCATATTTGCAGCAGTGTTCCATGCTAGAGTGTGAGGACAGGTCAGATCCCTGCAGAATTGAAAGTGTTTTCAGTCATAGTACATCCCTGCCCAACAGTAAAACTGTTTTCCTGTTTGTCCTTTTGGTCAGAGGACAGGAAGGGGATGACACTTACAAATCATTACTTATTTACAAGGCTTCCTATTACATAATAGATCCTTCTGGATTAATAGGGAACATTGATCTTCTTAAACCTTAAGGTCCCGGTGTACAGGTATTTTAAAAATAAGAAGGAACGAGGGTAAAGGAATTCTGAATTAGCAAATAGTATACCAAGTTATTAAAATAATGATTCTTACAATTCAGATATCTCCTGAACAAAACTTGTGAGGCAAAAATGATTTCTACATAATGGAAAAATTTAATAACCATTTCTCCCTTGAACAAAATTGCTCATCTCTCAGTAATTTATAGTTCCTTCTGGAAGCAGACATTGAATCTAGGTAACTACGTATTTTACTAATCATTGGGTCAATAACTGAACACAAATTAGTCCATCAAAAGCAAATATGGAGTCACTGTTCGGATTCTTCTGCCAAGTCTAGAAAGCAGATAGCTCATTGGGAGGCATCATGGTTAAAGGTTGATTTTATAGGATGGATTTTTATACTGGATTAATTTATACGTTTCTAGAAGAAAACTGAAATCCTTCGTCTGCATGAATGGTAAATCCCACACTGAGCTGGCTGTTATTGCTAGCTGAAAAATTCTGGGGCTGTATTTTGTGACCTCCTCATCCTCTTTTATTATGGATTAGGAAAGAGGGCCTATTCTGGCCTCATTATAAGTAGGGATCTTCATTTTCAGTTTTTATTTTATTTTGCTTAGGAATTTCAATGTAAGAACAAAAAAGAAATCAGTGGAAAAATGACTTTTCCACTGGATTTTCACCTGGGTGCTATAACAAAGTCATTTTTTTCACTGATTTGTTTTTTTACAACATTGAAATTCCCAGGCAAAATAACAGAGAAAATGAAGGTCCCTAATTAGAGGTCACCCTCAGTTTATCTTTTCCTAGGTCTGCCTTGGATCTCTGTTTTCCTAAGTTCAGTATTGAAGAACTTCTTCCACTTTTTCTACATGTTGTTTCCATTCTTCTTTATTATATCTGAATTTCCCATTACATATTTATTTATTTTCTTATGACTTCATTTTTAATGCTATGTTGTCTGGTCTATCCATTATCCAAGCCTAAAACTTTAATTTCTGCTGCCTGAATTCTGACATCTTTATTATGCATAACCCGTGTTTCAGATCCACAGAAAAATGTCTGTGCTACCTTAACTTTATAAAATGTCATTCTAGTTTTCTCCCTTAGGGGCTCATTTTGTAACTGGCTGCGAAAGTCAGACTTTGCACCAGTTTTCAGAGGGAAAGTGCATGTATACTTTCCCCTTGAAGATTATCCCACCAAAACTCAGGGCCGGTGCTAGTTTCTTTTGCTGCCCTGTTTGAACACCTACTATGCTGCCCCCTACCCCGTCCCCCCCCCCGAACGATTCATTCATTCAGTCTCTGTCCCGGCCCATCAGATAAAAGCCAGCTCCCTCCTGCAATCTGTATTTTTAAAAACTGACACCCCTCACCTCCATCACATGCAGAACACAGAGAGAACCTCACCAAATACAGAATGAAGAGATCAGAAAGTATAAACACACAGCCTCCTCTCTCAGACACAGGTGGTTCGCTCTCTCTTTCCTTTCATCTGTTTCTCCCTTGTGCCACCTGTGCCCCCTTGTGCCCCCCCCCCTCCTCTGTGCACGCCTTTCTTGTGCTGCCTTCCTGTCCCTGGGCCCCTCCTTCCCCATGCTCGTTTTTCTTTCCCTCCTTCTGCCCTCCAACTCCCTCTCTTTTCTAGTGCCTTCCTCTCTCTATCTTCTTTCCTCTTGTGTCCTCATCTCCTTTGTGCCTCTTCTGTCTTTTCCTTTCCCTTCCCCCATCTGTCTCTCGCCTTCATGTACCCATTGTGCCTCTCCCCTTCCCTGATCTTCCTTCCTTCCATATCCCCTCTGTGTCTCTTTCCCCATGTGTCTGTCTTCCTTTTCTTCCCCTTTTCTCTGTGTCCCCCTCTGTCTCTCCCCTTTCCTCACCCTGTGACTCTGACTGTCTCTTCCCCTCCTCGGTTCTTGTATCCCTCGGTTGGCTCACTGTAGCCTCCTCTCTCAAGTCTTGGCCCCAGCACTCAGTGAGGAAGGGGAAAGGACCAGAGGGCATTACTGCAGAAATCTGTGGAGCCACTGGGAACCGAGGGCTGTGGTGTGCTCGGCTCCTCTCCCCATCCCATCCAATCACAACACAGGAAAGGAAGGAAGCTGGCAGGAACACAGCTCAGCTCTCTGCTCCTTCTCTTTATAACCAGGAAGCTATGGGAAAGAGAAGGAGCCTGTTGTAAAAATCGGATTTTTCAGTGTCCGGTCAGTACTTCTGACTGGATACTGTACAGCACAACTGAAAACCTGTCTGTCCAGTCCAAAACCAGGCAGTTGGCAACCCTAGCCAAGACACAGATTATTTCCTTAGGCCATGCAGCTAAGCAGTATTGGCAGAGTAGTTTTGGTTTTGCGAGGGGCTGGGTTTCGAGTCATGGGATGCTAGAGTCAAGTAAGTCTCTGTTGGCTGTCCATAGAGGCTAGTATGGCAAAATCAGTTTGGCAACCATTTTGAAATTGGCCTGGAAGTCAACCAATATGTTTCCACCTATGGCCGCCATCTTGCACTTGTGGCAGCTCCCACTCTACACAGGTTTTTCAATGCCAGCCAGGAAGCATGGGGTTTTAGTTTAGTGGCAGCCATTTTGATGGGTCCTGCTCCAAGCCTCCAGCAGCCATTTTGGGGAGGTCTATAGCATTCTAGCCGCATGAATAGATATTTCCAGCTGTCAAGGACACCATTGGGAGGAAATTAGGCCAATTTGCATACCAGAGCCCATTATATGAATCTTTATATATTATTGCATTCTCCTTGCATTCACCACATTTGGAGGAGAGGATGAAGCGTTTGCAACCAAAAGAAATAGGTGGTCAGCAGTATTGATGTGGCCCAGGAGGCAAGCTCTTGGTTATCTGCTGTCCATCCTGCGTAAACATTATCAGACTCATGGGGATACTCTTTTTGTAGCCATGATTTGACCGGGTGCTTGGTTTAGATGATAGGCAGTTACTTGTGAGGGGGATTGTGTCACAGCACCAATTTTGAATGGCAGTAGCTCAGATTCACCCTAAGGTGTGGGGATAAACATTTATTGGCCACTTCTGGTACAGCTATTGAAGCTCATTGTTCCAATTTGAGGGATAGCACATGTCAGGGCTCCTTATATGGCACCATGGTGACTTGTCTTTGTCTCTGTGTTGAAATAATTTCTCTCATTCCTTCTTAAAGTGAGCAAGTGATGGCACAAGAACCAAAGAGCTGCTTGACAGATGGTAGGGTACTACACTAAGAATGGTGTCATGGCTAGTTTGATTATTGCCTTCAAGTGTTCACAGGTTTCCAAATTTGTGTTCCAAAAGAATAAGTCTTTAGATATTTTGTATAACCGTAATGGGGTCAAGAAATATCTAATCCTGAATGGACCTCTATTTTCATCAGTCCATGTAAATCACAAGCATATTAGCAACAATGTTGGATGTGCCTGTCAGTAGTTCATGTGTTGCCTTGACTTGCAGCCAGTGCATGCATATTAGTGTCCATGTGCTGGGGCCATATCTTGGAGCAATTTTTATCCTCCAAGTCACTTATTACATATAGGTGGCCATTTTCTGCTGTGGATTGCACATGGCATTGGTGTCATATCGCATTGCCTTTGGACTGCTTATTGATGCCATACTCTCTGTATAGTGATATTTAAACTCTGTCATCAGAAGCATTTTGTTCAGCAAGTCACTTATGGCTTCACGTTACCTGATTCCCACTCACCTGTACCATATGGGGTGTGCAGTTCTGGCGAATGAAGTGTAGCGGCTAGTTCTATTATCTTGGAAATCATGTGTTGGGCGTCTACCGTTGTCCCCAGGCCACTCTGCTTGCCATCTGATTTAGCACATATTCTTACAGCAGAAGTCTCTGAAGCCATATATTCAACTCTCATATTCACTGTTCTGGTGCATGTCATTTGTCTTTTCTTCAACAGATCATTCGTGGCATCCAGGCCTCGAGCTACCTGATTTGGCAGTAGTTACATGTGTTAATCAATAGGAGAGAGTGAAGTGGGAATCGGTCAAGGAGTTGTAATCCACAATCGGAGAACTCTTTTATTAGAAACAAAAGTAGTACATGTATAAAGGTAGAATCAAATAGTTGTAGGGGGACCGACAATTATTTGAATCTGCTTGTTATTCATGGACTGCTCCGTTTCCAATAAAAGATTTCTATGTTTCTCCAATTGTGGATTACAATTTATTGAGCTATTCCCTCCTCATTCTCTCCTATTAATTATCCATTATGGGGTTTTGGGTTCTTCCACTTTATGATTTTGGATGTTTCAGTAGAACACATATTTCCTGGCTTTCAACAGCATGTACGTATCAGTGTTCATATGCAGGAGATACCCTAGGAGATGCCTGTTCATCCCGTGGTAAGTTAGTTATTACGGAATCTGTTCTATGCTTGTTCTATGGGGTTGTTGCAGTTCTAAGGATGTTTGGTTAGTTCCTTTAGCTCTCTCGTCTTTGGAGTAGATTGCGGCACGCCGACAGTTCTGACCAATCAGGCATTGTGGAGACAACTTGCTCCCTGCTTGAATGAACATAAGTGTGACATTAGAATGGCAACATCCAGAAACCAATAACATTTCAAACTTCAGGGCATTCTCTATCTGACCTTAAAGTTGCCATATTCCTATGAGGAACTTCAAAGGAACACTCCTGCATGAAACAGCTGAATTGGAACTCATCAAAAACTTACTATTATCCTAGGTTTGAACAAAGACAATGGCTTCATGACTCACTACAACTATCTATGAATTTAACCGGGTTTTTTTTAAATTTTGTCAGTAGGCCATACTAAATGCTATTAACACTCTCTCCACACCTTGTCCTGCCTAATTCAATGCCTTCTCTTTGTTTCTATATATATTTTACCCATCTCTTGTACATTACTTCATGCATCTGACAAGTAGACTCTGTCCTTGAAAAGCTCATGCTTCAATAAATTGGTTCATCTATAGGTGCCACCTGACTCTTGTCATTTTACTTGAATGAGTGCATTTAGGATTTATTTATGAGTGTTTGGTGACATCACCAGCAGTGGTAGCTACTGCAGGTTTTCCTGACATGTCTCTGAAGTGCTAGTACAATCAATAGGTGCCTTATTTACCCAGAGCAATTGGTGCAACTAATGACTGGTTGTTTTCTAGGGAAATGATTTGTCTGGGAGTGCCCCCAATTTGTTGTATTGACATCATAGTTCAAGGGCAGCAGCGCTAAAACCGCATTCACACATTTACTCATTCCAACGGACAAATTTAGGTATTGGTTATTTCACATTCTGGATCTAGCCTTCCAAGTGCAGATAGTCAGTTGGTAGGTAAACCAGCACAATAATATCACAGACGGTACCCACTATCGTGTACATTTTCTGCCTTGCATACCAATGTCTGCCTTGCTAACAGGGGATCTTTAATATCTTCCTGCAGCTCTTTCATCATTCCTCCAGTTACGTATTCCTGCTGACACAGTCTGGTATGATTTGCCCACATCGACTAGTCTAGGTTAGTGCAGAGCTGCAGGATTTAAAGAAACCTGGAAAAGCAACACCGTTATATTTGCAGACGCATCACTACCACCAACTCTCTTCCCCCGCATTTCAATTTTCTCTGCATTTTACTGATTACAGCTTCAATATCTTCTATGGTTTCTATGGCTCTTTTCCTCATTCCTTTTGCTTTCCCATTCCAGCTGGTGAATTTGGACTGGTTGGTTCATACTCCTGGTCTAGCTTCTAGGGCAGGTAGACAGATTTAGGGGAATCTGGTGTAGCAACGTACTAGTATTATATGTATGTTGCTATTTTGCAAGTCTTTAACCATGCATTTTGATCCAGTTGTGTATGTCTCATAATTTTCCTTATTACATGTAGGTGGTCTGTTGCTCCTGAATCATTTCAGCATGCCCTATATGCCTCATTTCTTATCACATAGTGTAAAGATAATCTTCCTGTCTTTCTTGGCTTACCTTATACATTCAAATTGTTTCTAGGTATCTGTAGACAATGGTTTGTTCCCAGGTTAGGCAGTTTCTCCACTAGTGTTGTACTTCTCTGCAGTAATATCATTACTCACTCTGCATCCAAGATGACTCATGGTTGCTCTTGTGTTTCTTTCAGCCTCTCCTTGTCTGCAAATTACGCACAGTCCAAAGCTAGTGTATGCACCTTACTGTAGTATGGATATATAGGCATTATAGGATTCAAACAGACTGTGTAGCAATGCAGCAGATGCATAGCCATATCTTAAGTCTGGTCATATCACTTGTAATCTCTGTGCATTCTAACACAGTAGGAATAAGTTCCTGTATCGGTCCCATGGACTTGGATGGCATTACACTTGGAAGCAATTCCATTGCTCTAGGGGCTGCCTCCATCTCCACACCACATGTCTAATTGCTATTCGAGTTTTTCTGAGCTGTATAAGCTGTGCTTCTGGTGAAAATCTTTGCAGGTCTCTATCGTACACACTCTCTCAGAAGCAAGACAAACCACTGTTATGTGTGCAGTCTGGCATGTGTGCAGGGTGCTTTTCTTCGCAGTCTCCATAGCGCAGATGATTCTGCACAAGCTTCATTTCAGCCCTTTAAATGCCATGCATTAATCTGTGCTTGGTGAATCCCTTGTTGCTCAGGTAATTCAGGAATACCATATTCCCCTTCAGTTATTACTGCAAGCAGTACATCCCTTGTAATAAGCCTCATGAGTTTCTGGATGGGACCTTGAGAGGCTCATAGCAATATACAGTATGTACTGTATTACCATTACTGAATGGAGGCAGTCACATATATTGGTGCCAATCTACCGTATCATCCTCTACAGCAATATGCAGTATGTTTACAACAATGTTATTACTATACCAGGTTGAACAAGGGCCTCAACAGTCTTTAGAGTTATAGGCAGCATTAATGATTTGTAAGATATGGTGATAGCTAGCTTAGGGTGCCTAGAGCAAGCAAGGTTTTGTTACAGTGAGCTATGGCGGGGTTCGGCACACAGCAAGTTCTGTATAGAAAACTGGTAGGCAGAGAACATTAAGTGGGTATTCTTGCTACTACATTGCTTGGGTGGGTGAGAGTGGAGACGAGTTGCCTATCGAAAGCAAAATTATGCACATGTTTGATGGTATAAAATGGCAGGTATGTGAGTAGATGCATAACTCATTGAAAATTCACCCTTTGGGAGGCTATAGCTGCAATGGAGGCTTCTCTGTCTGGACAAATTTAGCAATTATGAGACCACTTGTATGTAATGTCTTCAGTGTCATCTTGTTCAAATTTAGATATCTAAATTGGGGGGAAATGTTGAATAGCATGATGATAGAGTAAAGAAGCTTGAACTTAATGATTTTTTTGTTGATTATAATATGATTTTGTACAGTAAAACTGGGAATTTGATCAGGTACAGAAATCTGCACCTGATCAATTTTCCTAAGCTTTTTCCTGTATCAGCAATGTGCCTACAATATCTTCTTCCACGCTCAAAAATGTATTCCCTCCTTCAGGGCAAGAGGAAAGTTATGGAGGGCCAACAATTTCAGATGACCCTCAATAGTTTTGATTTAACTGACTTTCGTGATAAGTTGGATATTGATGCTGTCACTAGCTTTGGACTCAGGCAGGGAGTGGCTGCTCAAAACTTTTGTTAAATTTAGAGATGTTCTTTTTTTTTTTTTTTTTTTTTTTAAATTATAAGATTTGTATCTTTCCAGACATGGCTTGAACTTTGTAAAAGAGGAAACAATTTTTGTTAATGAGGCTGAAGTTCTTCTAGTTGGGTGCATTCCTTGTTTTACATTTTCCCTCCAAGTGCATTAGGTTCCAAGGAGTTCATTATATCTTTTTTAACCAACAAATTAGTTGTGACTGTTTCAACGGTCCAGCTTCCTTAAGGGCCTGCTGCAAAGACGCTGTAGCCTCACATTGTACTATAAAAGCTAAATAACATCAATCATTTTGCCTTTCCTTGTACTCTCATTTATTTATTTATTTTTATAAACCGACATTCGATCTGAGATATCACATCGGTTTACATTCAGGTACTGTAGGTATTTCCCTATCCCCAGAGGGCTTACAATCTGAGAGGGTCATTTATCAAAATGCGATAAGGCGTTTTCGCATGCGTTAAGGACTTATCGCATGCGAAAAGCCACGTTAACGCATGCGAAAATGCCTTTAACGCATGCGATAGCCCCATATCGTATGGTGCATTGCAAATCCGAAAAAGAGGAGGAGTTGGGGCGGGCTGGGTTTGCCAGTCTGCGACGTGCTATCACACAGACTTAATGCCGATTTTTTCAGTAGCGTTAAGCTGTGCGATTGCTTGTGTTATGGGGCGGCAAGGTGCTAGTGCATTTCGCGCTGTAAGGCCTGTTTTAGTAGGTTTGGAGCACCAGCCTAGCCATATGAGAGAGACTATAAGCACGAAAGCAAAAATCCATGCATACCCTTGACATTTATAAAACAGCACATACTCATGTGTGTGCTACTTACACACATATATGCTATTTTACGTGCAAAACCTCTTTGAAAATGTACTCCCTAGTAGGGAGGAGGAACAGTATAAATGGGCGGAGCCACAGAATGAAGGGTTTGGGGAAAAAAATCTAATTCTTTGGATTGCTAGTCAACGCATAAAAGTCACTATTATGACAGATCTTGGTCTTAGTTATGGCTAGACATAAGAGAGAACTAAATTGTAACCACATAGATACCAAAAATGGCTACCTGCCTTCTTAAAGGCAAATGAGAAATGTGCAGAGTGGTCCTGGGGACAGTGGTACACAGTGCTGCTTTCAGTTCAGTTTGAGGAAGTTTTTCACAATAGCAAATTACTAGAACATTTTAAGTAAGCAGATACTATAGAAAAAAATGAGACTCCAAAAAGGCAAGTGTGTGGGTCATTCCCTTAGTCGTTTATATTTTTAGAGTGCAGCATTTGTTGTTAATGGCCTCAGAAGGTAGGAGCATCACACAGCTGCTGTTTAAAGTGAGCACAATCAAATGACTTTTAATGGGCAGTGGGAGCCTGCTTCACATCATATTGATCAACACAGTAGGGACATTAAGGGGTTTCCTGTTGCAAAGCTAGACTCTCTACTTTAATATTCTAGTTAAAAAATAATTAGATAAACGGCTAGGGGAAAACTGTTCAATACAGTTGATCAACGGCCACCACGATCCACCATATTTTGTACCTGGCACAGACTTCATTACCCTCACCACTGGTTCATTAAAGATATTGCAAGTCGCTTTGCAAAGATTCAAGGATGGGACTGCCATAGATCTGCAAATATTTTGACATATTTATTATTTTGTAGGACAGGTGCATAGCTTTTTCTTCTATTCTTAGAAATAGAGCATTTAATAATTCATATGTGATTGTGATTGGAGTAAATAACAAATGTTAGTGGTGCAATAACAAGTAATTTTTAAAAGAAAAAATATATTAAAATGAAAGCAATTAAGAACATTGCAAACATTTTTTTCCATTTAAAGAGTTTGTGTTCTGACGAAGTCCTTTGAAAACAAAGTCCAGATACTTCAGCAGCCATATATGTATAGTTTTTAATTCAGTAGATGGATAGTACAGGCTATATATAACAGATTCTTTTACCAACATGCTGAACTGATAAATGCCTAGCATGGTCTTAATAAGGAGGAAAAAAGTCCAGGCTCCTTTATTGCTATTACTTTTGAGAAGGATTTTCACAGATGAAGGTTATTACTGAGAAACATTTACTTACAGGAACCATGGTCATTTGATGTTCATTGAAGACCCATGTACCTCCAAGTTTACCCTTATCATTTTTTAAGTGGTAATAACAGACTGGAGAATTGTGTTTTAAGAAGCAGTTAAGATTATATCACTTATATCAAGGATGGGCAAACTTGTTTTTAAACAGGGCCACATTACTGGGGCTTATCGGAACTGGGGGCTAGGGGGCCCCCCTTAGAACTGCACACACACGTTCTCTCTCTCACCCACCCATATACACACACACACACATACACATATGCTCTCTCACCCATTCTCACAAAGTTCTCACCCATCCACATATACACATGCTGTCTCTTACCCACTCATGCACTCATTGTTACTGGCTCCTTCACGTACACACACACACACACACACACACACACACCCCCACATGCTCTCACTCTTGCTGGCTCCCTCACACACACCCTCAGGCAATCTCTTATTCATTCTCTCATCGAAACATAGAAATGTCAGCAGAAAAGGACCAAATGGTTCATCCAGTCTGTCCCGCAAGCTTATGGTAGTATGTGCCACGCTGCACAGGTCACCCCCACACTTATTAGTTTCCCAGACCATAAAAGTCAAAGCCCTTGTTGGTTGCTGTCTGAGTCCCAAGTCCCTGTTACTTCTTGCCATTGAAGCAGAGAGCATACAGACCCCCAGGCAGGCTTCCTTCCATTCTCACTCACATATAAAGACCCCTAGGCAGGTTCCCATTCATTCTCACCCCCCCCCCCCCCCCCCCCGGTAGTCTTCCATTAATTCTCATACATACACACACAGACCCTCAGGTAGGCTCCCATTCATTCTCAAAAATGCACACACCCAGGCAGGCTCCCATTCATTCTCCCCCCCCCCCCCCCCCCCGGCAGGCTTCCATTCAATCTAACACTTACATACAGACTCCTAGGCAGGCTCCCATTCATTCTCACACCTACACACACCCCAGGCAGGCTCCCATTCATTCTCTCACACACAGAGACCTGCAGGCAGGCACCCATTCATTCTCATAAACACACACACACACCTTGGCAGGCTTCCCTCTCTTTCTTTTGCCAGCATCCTCTCAACCTCTTTCACTCCTCTGTTGCTGCTGTCACTGCTGCTGCGTGCTTGTTGGGGATGAGATGATCAATCATTGCTACAGAAGACCGCTCTGCTACTTCTCCTCCTTTCTGCAGGTCTCATGGTATTGAAAATTTGTGGGTCTAGCATTTCCTCCGTACTGATCTCATGCATCGCGAGATCAGCATACACAGCTACCCTCACGAATTTTTAATACCGCAGGGCTGCCACAGAGGTTGAGATGGGCTCAGTTCTTTGGTCCTGATGTGCGGCCTCTTATTTCTTTAGTCGCTAATGGGATGGGGTCCACCAGCAGTGGCCTCCTTATGTCAGCTGTCAGCCTGCAGCTGATTCTGGCGGGGCCACGATGTTCCTCCTCTTCCTGCCCCGCTAGCCATGCTGCTCTTCCTGTGCTGCTGTGCTTCTGAGGGGTACTTCACTGCCGGCTGTAGACACCCAGATTGACATCATCAACAAAGGCCCACAATGTCAGGCCTTTGTTGGATTTAACATCATCAGATAAGTCGGGACTCTGAAAGTTATGTTGAATTGCATTTTATATATACAACAGCAAACCTTTTTGAAGGAATAATGGGATAAAAAATATGAGTTGCAGTTTTCACTAGGGTAGCACGGAGTTTAAAAATAATATAACAGGTGGAGGAGGATTGGTTAATGATTATACATGGAAATCTGGCAGACCTTGTGTTGGGCTGAAAAATCTATATATGAAACCCTTCCTCTACTTGTCAAAAATGTTTTGTGTCTTAGTAAATTAGGCAGCTTGCAAGTGTTTCACCACACCTTGCAGTTGACCTTTTAAAAAAAATTCTCTTCAATGGTCAGTTAGATAAGGACTCGGTTTCGAGCAGAGAACTGTTCATAATAATTTAGCATTTTTCAAAAATTTATAACTCACTGGGGTGTTTTTTATATATTTTGATTGTCATAGGCCTTTGTTGATGACATCGTTGCAAGGCACTGGTGGGCTGGAGATGAGGCAAACTGAGTAGTATGAGGGCTGGGTTTGCCCTTGGGCCATAGTTTACCCACTCTGACTTATATCTTGTCTTTCAGAACTGAACTCATTGCTGATCCAGACTGATTATTCTTATGATTGAGGATTCCATATCATTTATTATTTAAAATATGTCTCAGAGAAATCGCTGTTGACATCTGCAGAACTTTTAGTTTACTATTGGTTTTAAATATATTTATCTATTTATTTGGATTTATTATCTGACTTTTTGAATAAGTAATTCACTCAAGACAGGGCACAGCATATGAGAATAGCAGAATACAGAGATCAGAAGTAATTTAACAATAGAATAAGGTACACAGTAGAACAGAGCTAGTATATAAATGAACAGTAAGGAACAATAATAATGCCTAAAGTTAAAATCATGCCTAAACTTCAAATAAATATATCTTAACACTAGACAAATGATGCAAACAGTAAGGAACTGACTAGAGATGAAACAATGACTAAATTCAATGCATAAACTTCAAAATAAATACACAGACATCTTTGCATCTCTATAATGGCACATTCAGGGCAGTCACTATTTACATAAACAAACTTGGTGTACCTGATCTGCAGCTTGCCTTGAGCTCAGGTTTGTAAATGAGTAATTAAGTCCAAATCCAAAATATTTGATCAAATTATTTGGAAATAATTTATAAATATTTACAATACTGCAAATGTATCCTTCTTGATTACAGGAAATGTGTCATGGAGTGGGAGGAACCTCATGATAGTGCACTTTACTGCATGCAGAGTGATGGAAACTACATGATAGCAAGTGGATCATCTTACTATGGAGTGGTACGACTCTGGGATAAACGAATGAAAAATTGCTTACAAGTGAGTAACTTTTTGAATGAGTAAACAAGTGTCAATTATAGATCTAAGAGGTATGTCCATGAATGCTACATTCTTTTTGCCAGTTCTGCTCACGTGGCCTTTAAAATCATGAGATTGATATTCAAAAGATGAAAAGTTATTCGTGTAAATGGCAAAATGTCTATATTCATCGCCATATGCAGCTACATTCTAGCAGTGGGCGGGCAGGAGGCATTTCCGGGAGGAGTGGAGTTAGCGCTTAATTTATGCGGCTCATTCTGGTTGTACCATAGGGCTGTTCTAAAGTTCGCTGGATATATTTATCCAGCAGAGTATATTCAGCGGCGTTGCCACGCCACTGACTATCCCAATTAAGTTAGCCGGCTAGGTGTATCTGACTAACTTAACTAGCCACTCCACATCTCTAGCCACTTTTCAACATATTAAAAATGGATGATTGTATTCCTTCAGTCTTTTTGGAAACTATACAGGAAGAGGTTCAAATTCCAAAAATGTAAATGTTTACAAGCTACATCTATAAAGGGGTGAATTTTCAGAGTTACACACACAAAAATGAGCATATATGTGCGTATTTAGCCTGTACTCACATAATCGCTGTTTTATAAAAATTGAAAGAACGTGCGCACTTTTGGTTTCATGCACACATATATGCATGAAAGAGGCGGTCTAGGGGAATTCTGGGACAGGGCTTAAGATGATATTTTTTAAGATTTAAGCTTGTACATTTGGCAACCTACTCGTGTAATTTTACACCTGCTAATTACCTTGCATAATTGATAGCACACTTATTTTTTGTATACTGTTGGCTGGGTGGAAAGTCTGGGTGAACTGAGGGGAGTTCAGGCTGAAGAACCAGGAGGGTCTCAATGACCTGGAGAAGGAATGGGCAAACTAGTGGAGGAATTGGAAAACTGGTCATTTCAATTACACTTGCATGTTTTTAAATATACTGACTTCCACGCATAAATCGGGTTTTACATGAGCAAGTCCTACTTTATTTTTGTGCGTAAAATATATGCATATGTATTTTTTAAATCAATAGAAAAAGTATGAGTGTTCAGTGCTTTGAAATACTCACTTTCAATACATTGCATGAATTCGCATATAAGCATTCAGACGCACATATGTGATGGGTAGAACTGTGCATATTTTATGATACGCTAAAGTTATAAATACTGTCAAATCTATGTGCAGCCATTATACGCTCAGTATTTGCTTGCACGTGCAGTTGTTTAAAAGTTATCCTCCAAGAATATAAAGAACGACAACATTTTGTCAATGAATTGGCCCTTCTCATTGGCTCCTCAAAACGTCTCTCCAAATTTCATCAGCAAGTTCTTTAGTTGCTCATTTGTTCAGTCAAGGATGTTGCCCTGATGACTATCCTTCAGTAAAATGCTTAAAATAATTAGGCAATTCTATTAGCCATCAGATCTGTAATTTGTTATACCCTATTGATTTCCATACTGCCATTACTGAATGAAAGAACAATTCTAACTGGCTTATTTACTCAGTCTCCATAAAACAAGTAATCCAATCATCTGTCAGAATCTTATCGTACTTAGCTGATGCATCTACAGAAGATGTTTGTTCTTAGCAGATTGTAGAATATCAATGCCTTGAGATAGCGTTTGAAAAGTTGAGCTTTAGCAGAAACCCAGTTTGTTTTAGTTATAAGGCCCTCTACTATGGTCCTTTATCAGTCCAACAAGGACTATATAATACATCTGGGTCTTAGGTATCCCTAATCGTTCTTTCTGGATTAATAAAGGACCTTAATTGCTGAATTAAAAGGAGCATTTCATTTCAGTTGAGCCACATGTCAGCTAAGTTTAAATGCTTTATCTTGTATTTGTGATATTAAATTGTAGTGATCAATGTCTGCAAAAGGAAAAATCATTGTTCTCACAAGACAAGTAGGATGGTAGTCCTCACATATGGGTGACATCATCAGGATGGAGCCCAATCACGGAAAACTTGTCAAAGTTTCCAGAACTTTGACTGGCTCCTACTGGGTATGCCCAGCATGGCACTAGCCCTGCAGCCAGCAGGGGTCCCCCTTCAGTCTTCTTTTTTCCGCGCAGCAGTAGCCTCATGGTAAAGGAGCTCTGAAGAGATTCCTGACAGGAATTTTCCTCACAGAATTACTAAAAGTTAAATTGCCCCATAGGGGTCCCTCCTCTAACTTTTCTCAGTCCGCGGTACTCCGGTAAGTTTTTACCCGTTTTCCGTCGATTACAGTCGAGTTTGGCCTAGTGGCCGTCGACCGCACCGCAACTCGATTCTTTTCCATTCCCATGGCGTCGGGGTTTCGTCAGTGCCCGGACTGTACCCGCATCATGTCTATCACAGACCCCCATAAAGTCTGTGTAATGTGTCTAGGACACGAGCACGATGTCTTGACCTGCACCAAGTGTGCCCTAATGACACCGAAGGGTCGCAAGGCCAGAACGGAGAAGATGGAACTACTCTTCCATTCTCAAACCCCGACTCCGTCCATTGCATCGACGTCGTCAGAACTGGCACAGTCAACTTCACGCCAGCATCGACCGCCGATTGGTGACCGACCGGCATCGACGACTTCTCGGCCATCGACTCCATCTACGCCCCCTCAGGATCGAGGGGATCGCAGGGAGAAACATCGCCATCGACACTATAAGACTTGGACCATCGAGGGAGCGAAATCATCGACCTCGCCATAGTCCGAGCCGCTGTCGAAGAAACCCTGTCCAGGAAAGACACCGACCATTCCTGCGACCGGGTCACTGAGGCAACACTCACCTGATCGGGGATTGGGAGCTGCGACTCCGCCTTTAACGGTGGTCCCTCCGGCTATGCCTCTGCCTCCTTCTTCTGTTCCGGAGCTGGGGCTGCTTGCTCCAGGTCTCCGAGAAGAACTGGACCGGATGGTTCAGGAGGCCATTGACAAGGCGATGCAATGCTTTCAGGTTCCTCTGGCACCGACACCGGTATCGCCTGTGGAACCGATCATTGACCCGATTCCGACAGCGCTGGCACCACTGCTATCCAGGATGGAAGTGCATATGGCTGCTTTTCCACCGATGGATCCCGGGTCTCCGATGGCTCTGATGCCCTTCCCACTGACAGCATCATTGGGAGGAGAAATACCGTTCCACATCCCTCCTTCGGGAGTTCTGCCTCAGCCATCGATGCCAATACATCCCTCGCCACCGACCCATCCATCGGTGCTGATACATCCATCGGCGCCATCGAGTCATCCATCAATGCCTTCGATGCCATCATCAGTGCCTTCGATGCCATCATCAGTGCCTCCAATAATTCCTCCGATTCCTTCGGAGCCTAGACCGGGTCCTTCAGGTATCCAACCACTCTGTCCCCCTCTATTTCCTAGAGGGACGGGTGCGGATCCTTATGATACCTGGGGTAATGATAACCTCAACAGACACCGATGATTTACCTTCACCACCTTAGCCCACTGAGAGTAGAAAGCGTTCTCCCCCAGAGGACCTTTCCTTTATAAATTTTGTGAAGGAAATGTCTGAATTGGTTCCCTTCCAATTACAGACGGAACAGGATGATAGGCACCAGATGATGGAGTTGCTCCAATTCCTGGATGCCTCCAAGGTAATCACCTCTATTCCCATCCATCAGGTCCTTCTCGATCTCCTCAAGAAGAACTGGGAACATCCGTGGATCAATTGCTCCAGTTCACAGGAAAGCTGACCCTACCTATTTGGTACAGTCAGCCCCAGGTTTTCAAAAATCACAGCTTGATCACCACTCAGTTGTGGTAGAGTCTGCACAAAAGAGGGCGAAAAGGTCAAAGCTTCACTCGTCTGTTCCTCCTGGAAAGGAACAGAAGTTCCTAGATAACATTGGTCGCAGAGTATTCCAGGGAGCCATGCTCATCTCCCGAATTGCTGCCAATCAGCTTTATATGACCCAATATAACAGGGTCATTTTTAAGCAGATACAGGATTTTTCAGACTCCCTGCCTCAGCAATTTCAAGAACAATTACAAACCCTAGTAAACAAGGGTTTTGAGGCAGGCAAGCATGAGATTAGAACATCTTATGACATTTTTGACACTTCTACCAGAGTGTCTGCAGCTGCTATTTCGGCGAGACGGTGGGCCTGGCTCAAGTCTTCTGACCTTCGCCCAGATGTACAAGACCGGTTATCCAACCTGCCTTGTGTCGGAGATAATCTGTTTGGCGAACAGATTCAACGGATGGTGGCAGAATTAAAGGACCATCATGAGACCCTAAGACAGCTCTCTTTGATGCCTTCCGACTTCTCCTCAAAACAGCCCTTCAGAAAGGACTCTAAGAAGTCTTTCTTCCGCCCGAAGAAGTCTTACCTGCCACCAACCAGATTCCGTGCCACAAGACCTTATCAAAAACCGCAGTCTCGTCAAGCCCATAAACAAAAACCACAAGCAGCTCCTCAACCAGGACCTGCTTCCAGTTTTTGACTTCCGCTTAGAGAGCAGCAGCCACATTCCTCTGTCGCACATACCAGTGGGAGGTCGATTATGCCACTTTCACAACATCCGACCAATGGGTATTGGCAATCATTGCTCAGGGTTACCATTTCTCGCCCTGTCACCGGACTCCCCACCTCTACAGACGTGGAGAACATCCGAACACTCCATTCTTCTGGATCAAGAGGTTTCCCTCCTTCTCCAGTCAAGAGCAATAGAACCCGTTCCATACTCTCAGCAAGGCCTAGGGTTCTATTCCCGGTACTTCCTAATCCCCAAAAAATCGGGAGACGTACGTCCTATTCTGGACCTACAGGCCCTCAACAAGTACCTCCAGCGAGAAAAGTTCAAGATGGTCACCTTGGGATTGCTTCTACCTCTTCTACAAAGAGAAGACTGGCTCTGCTCTCTGGACCTCCAGGACGCATACACCCACATTGCGATAAGTCCAGCTCATTGCAAGTACCTGAGGTTCCTAGTAGGCCCCAAGCAGTATCAATACAGAGTGCTTCCATTCAGCCTAGCGTCTGCACCACGAGTCTTTACAAAATGCCGCGTAGTTGTCGCAGCCTTCCTCAGGACACAAGGTGTTCACGTCTACTCCTATCTGGACAACTGGTTAATAAGGGCTCCCACTCAGCAAGCTGCTCTGTCGTCCCTCAACCTAACCTTACACACACTAATTTCATTAGGATTTCTCGTCAATTACGACAAATCCTATTTAGTCCCATCTCAAACCTTGTTGTTCATTGGGGCAGACTTGGACACCTTACAGGCAAAGGCTTTCCTACCTCAACAATGAGCACTGACTCTTGTATCTCTTGCTCACCAGCTGCAGTCTCAGCACTCTGCGACTGCACGCCAATTTCTCGTCCTCTGGGACACATGGCGTCCTCAGTCCATGTCACACCAATGGCCCGCTTGGCCATGAGACTCATGCACTGGATTCTGAGGTCTCAATGGACTCAAGCTATTCAGCCTCTGTCGACCATTGTCCACATCACCGACTCACTCTGTCTGACTCTCTCACCACCGACGCTTCCAACCTTGGGTGGGGAGCCCACGTAGCAGATCTGCAGACACAAGGCTCTTGGTCTCCAGAGGAAGCCAAACACCAAATAAATTTTCTGGAACTTCGAGCAATCAGATATGTTCTCAGGGCTTTTCAGGATCGCCTCTCAAATCAGGTCATCCTGATTCAGACGGACAACCAGGTGGCCATGTGGTACATCAACAACAGGGAGGTACGGGCTCCTTCCTTCTGTGTCAGGAAGCTGCACAGATCTGGGCGGAAACTCTCTCCCATTCGATGTACCTCAGGGCCACCTACCTACCGGGAGTGGGCAATGTGCAGGCAGACAAGCTGAGTCACATCTTTCAATCGCACGAGTGGTCTCTCAACCCTTCGGTAGCGAACTCCATTTTTCAACAATGGGGGTATCCTCGAATAGACCTCTTTGCGTCCCCACAAAACCGCAAAGTGGAAAACTACTGCTCTCTCGTTCGCAGCAAACTCTCTCAACCCAGAGACGCATTCTCCCTCTCGTGGGCAATGCTCTATGCATTCCCTCCACTTCCTCTTCTCTCAAAGACTCTCATGAAGTTACGTCAGGACAAGGGAACCATAATCCTGATAGCACCTCACTGGCCACGCCAAGTGTGGTTTCCAATACTTCAGGATCTCTCCATCCGCAGGCACATTCCCTTGGGAAAGGACCCACTTCTGATCACTCAGAATGACGGGAGCCTATGCCATCCCAATCTTCAAGCCTTATTCCTGACGGCATTGATGTTGAAAGGTTAATCCTTCAACTACTTAACCTTTCTGAATCAGTTTCCTGTGTCTTGATTGCTTCATGGAAGCCTTCCACGAGAAAATCTTGCTCTTACAAATGGAAAAGGTTCACGTCATGGTGCTCTTCTCAGTCCCTTGACCCCTTTTCCTGTCCAATCCCAAAATTTCTGGACTATCTCTGGCATCTATCTGAGTCAGGTCTAAAGACTTCTTCCATCAGAATGCATGTCAGTGCGGTAGCCGCCTTCCATAAAGGTGTCGGGGACGTCCCTATATCAGTACAACCCCTGGTAACACGCTTTTTGAGGGGCTTGCTTCATATCAAGCCTCCACTACGTCCTCCGGCCCCTTCTTGGGACCTTAATCTGGTTTTGGGTTGACTCATAAAACCACTGTTCAAGCCTCTTCACTCCTGTGACCTTCGATTATCTCACATGGAAAGTGATTTTCCTTTTGCAATCACTTCAGTGAATTGCAGGCTCTGGTTACCTATCCGCCTTACACTAAACTTCTGCAGGACCGGGCAGTACTCCGCACTCACCCTATGTTCTTGCCTAAGGTAGTATCGGAGTTTCACATTAATCAATCCATTATACTACCTACCTTTTTTCCCAGGCCCCATGCCAACCCAGGAGAACAGGCTCTGCATACCCTTGACTGTAAACGGGCTCTAGCGTTTTACCTAGACCGTACAGCTGCCCACAGGGAAAGCACTCAATTGTTCGTCTCTTTCCACCTTAACAAGTTAGGGAAGCCTATGGGTAAGCAGACTCTCTCCTCCTGGTTGGCGGACTGCATATCCTTCTGCTATCAGCAAGCGGGCATTCCATTCCAAGACCGTGTTAAAGCACACTCTGTGAGGGCCATGGTGATTTCAGTAGCACACCTACGATCGGTGCCGCTTCCTGACATTTGCAGGGCTCCTACCTGGAGTTCTCTCCACACCTGTGCAGCCCACTATTGACTGGACAAAGCCGGAAGACAAGATTCCATTGTCGGCCAGTCTGTCCTTCGTAACCTGTTTATAACATGACGTACCAACACCCTTCCGCCTGCCTGGTGGGATTCAGTATGCCCTCTACCAAATTCCACCCCAGTTGTTGTGCCTGTTGCATGCCTTTGGGTACATTTGGTGCATGTTCAGACATCCTCAGCTCGGTACTCACCCATATGTGAGGACTACCATCCTGCTTGTCCTGTGAGAAAGCAAATTTTGCTTACCTGTAACAGGTGTTCTCACAGGATAGCAGGATATTAGTCCTCACGAAACCCGCCCGCCGCCCCGCGGTGTTGGATTCGTAATGTTTTGTTATTTTATTTTTCAGCACTGCCTGTAGCTTTCAAATAAGACTGAAGGGGGAACCCTGCTGGCTGCAGGGTTAGTGCCATGCTGGGCATGCCCAGTAGGGGCCAGTCAAAGTTCTGGAAACTTTGACAGAAGTTTTCCGTGATTGGCCTCCATCCTGATGATGTCACCCATATGTGAGGACTAACATCCTGCTGTCCTGTGAGAACACCTGTTACAGGTAAGCAACATGACGAAAAGCTATTTTCTCTTTAATTTTGGAAATTTCCTGATGCCCTATTTAGAAATAAGGATATGGGTCTAGTAGAGAGGGTTAGACTCTAGGTCTTAATCTGGTCAGTCTGGTTGTCAGGATAGCCACCATGGATATGCATGAGAGATATTTTGCATATTCATGATGGATATCATGAAAAAGTGAACCCGTTCACCCTCGAGACACTCTAAGGGTATGTGACAGTCTCCAAGGACTCATGGCGCAGCCACTTATACACTCCGGGTAACACTCTTGCTGCTTCTCAAGCAGTTTTGGCATCATGAATTTTCAGTAAGAAGTTGAATAGTAGGGTCTAGTAGGGGGTGAATTGCAGCCTGGCTAACATCAGTACATTGATGTCATCTATTTCAATGCAAGTTAAGCAGCAATTAGTGATAAGGCATTGATGCTGGGACCTGAAGAGGTCTCTGGTGGCCTACTGCACTGATGTCCATCTCTAGCTTATCAGGGAAGAAGCAATACCTATGCACAGGGCTTCATCAAGGTCTAGATACCCAGTAGTCAAGGGGAACTCTCACAGATGCATTGTATTTTAGACTGATTTGGAATCTGTACATTCTTGGGATTGTAATTATGAGTCTGAAGACTACTCTTAACAGGCGTCATAGAAAACATGATGGCAGAAAAAGACCATATGACCCATCTAGTCTGCCCATCCATCCAATTTCACTAGCCCTTACAATTCCCAACACTCCCTCAGAGATCCCCTGTATTTATCCCATACTTTATTGAATTCATATACAGTTTTTGCCTCCACCACCTCCACTGGGAGGCTGTTCTATTCATCCTCTGTAAAGAAACATTTCCTAGGAGTATTTCTGAGTCTACCCCCTTTCACCTTGATCCTATGACTCTTGTTCTAGAGCCTTCTTTCTGCTGGAAGAGGCTAGCCCCCTGTGTATGGAAACATTTGAGATATTTAAATGTCTATCATATCTCCCCTATCTTGCCTTTTCTCCAAGGATAAGCACAATGGTAGTCCTTACACATGGGTGACATCATCAGATGGAGCCCTGATGCGGAAAACGTATGTCAGAGTTTCTAGAACTTTGACTAAGCACACTGAGCATACCCAGTATGCCCTATACCATGCATCTACCTCCAGTCTCTCTTTTTCCAGAGCTGTAAGGCTCACAGTGTGAATTAGCTCACTTTTGGCTGTTTTTAGCCTTATGGAAGACTTTCCTTATCTTGCATGTTTTGCGAGTTTTTTTCCATTGTTCCGTCACTAGGTCCCTCTTGGTGCCTTCCCAAATTGTTCCAAGTCAGGGTTTTCAGTGATTCTGGTAAGTTTCCTTGCACGGTTGATTCCCCATGGCGGCAGTACCTCAGTGCCATGGCCACATCTGGTTTTCAGCGATGCACCCTGTGCCCAAGGACCATGTCCATTACTGATCCACATGAGATATGTGTCTTCTGCGTGGGGACATCGTATGATGTCCAGGGTTGCCACTTTTTCACCCAGTTGATCCAGAAGGGATGTCTGCTTCAACTCGACAAGATGGAACAGCTCATCGGGTCAGAGGAGTCTGAGCCATTGGCATCGGCAGCACTGGCATTGATGGACCAAGGAGCCGCACCGATAGACACTGAGCCATTGACATCAGTGGGACTCTCTGTTCCGACGGTGCCATCAGTAGATAGGAGTACCAGAGACTGACCACCATTGATCTCCTCCTGGCTGAGGATGTTGGGTTCCTCGTCATTGACTTTGACACCAGGGAAGTCTGGGCTAAGCATTGAGGGAAGTCAAAGAAGCATCAGCACCACTCCCCGTGAATACACTATGCCAGGCACAGATATGCACCGGCTCATGCCACGATGTCCCCGAATCGACTTTGCGGTGAGGAGTGGCAGTCCTCTGGTGCCAGGGGTCCATTACACTCTCCACCAGTGCTGATGCCAGTCACCGATTCACCTCATGAGTCCAAAGATCTGGCACCCCTCCTTCCTCCCAGTCAGTGTTGGCATCGGCAACGTTTGAGGAGGAGCTAGAGTGCCAAATCCAGCTGGCAGTGGAGTTGGCACTGCAGGGCTTCGATCCAGTAACACTGACAGCACCACCCATCCTCATAACACTGCTGGAGAAACTCAACATGCTCATCAGTGCATTATTGACCCAGCTAGGGTCAGTTCCCGGGACAGCTTCGGTGCCCAGTAGGGCATCTAGGCCTCCCCCTACCGATATGGTGGTCATTGCTGGTTCCTCCAAGGAGGAAGCTTCACCGGGGCCGACAGAGACACCAAGGCCTGCAATCCCCCATCCAGTTTTACCTGTACCTGCACCTCTGGATGAAGGCTGAGCACCTAGGGCCTCACCCCTGTAGCTTACAGTGAGGATGAGGACCCCATGACCCCTGGGGGGATGATGCTTCGAGGTCCTCTGACAAGGGCTCCGAGGGTCTCCCATCAGACCCTTCTCCTTCAGAGGAATGAAGGAATTCTCTGGCTGAGGACTTGATCTTAACAGGGTTTGTAAGGGTGATGGTGGAAGCCATCCCATTTCAGTTGTTAATGAAGGAGGATGCCAGGCACAAAATGCTTAAGATCCTCCAGTTCATGGAGCCTCCTAAGGAGATCATGGCGGTCCCTACAGGAGGTTTTGACTGGGACATAAGGAGTGTAGGCCAGTAGGCCAGTCACCCGTACCTGGGATGGTGGATCCTCCCAGTAGGAGGCAGGCTGCGGTTCTTTGCAAAGCAGTGACCCAGTGTAACCTTGGACCAGTGGGTTCTTTCCATTGTTCATCAAGGGTATCAATTAAACCTATTGAATGTCCCACTAAATTGCCCGTGCCTGTTTTAGGGGCCAGTAAAACATCAGGAGGTACTGCTAGCAGAGCTCTCCCTCTTAACAGCCAGGGCGATCGAGTTCGTACCACCAGGGCAAAGAGACCAGGGATTCTACTCCAAGAACTTCCTGATTCCAAAGAAAACAGGAGCACTTCATCTCATCCTAGATCTAAGGGCCTTGAACAAGTTTCCAAAAAAAGAAAAGTTCAAGATGGTTTCCTAGGGCACCTTGAACCCCCTTGGGGTTCAAGGAGGGGTGCCAGATCTTTGGACTCATGAGGTGGATCGAGGGACTGGCTATGCTCCCTCGATCTACAGGACATATATACTTACATCAAGATCTTCCCCGGTCACAGGAAGTCATAGTTGGTGATTCGATTATTAGGAATGTAGATAGCTGGGTGGCTGGTGGGCGTGAGGATCGCCTGGTAACATGCCTACCTGGTGCGAAGGTGGCGGACCTCACGCGTCACCTAGATAGGATTTTAGACAGTGCTGGGGAGGAGCCGGCTGTCGTGGTACACGTGGGCACCAACGACATAGGAAAATGTGGGAGGGAGGTTCTGGAAGCCAAATTTAGGCTCTTAGGTAGAAAGATTAAATCCAGAACCTCCAGGGTAGCATTCTCTGAAATGCTCCCTGTTCCACGCGCAGGTCACCAGAGGCAGGCAGAGCTCCGGAGTCTCAATGCGTGGATGAGACGATGGTGCAAGGAAGAGGGATTCAGTTTTGTTAGGAACTGGGGAACCTTTTGGGGAAGGGGGAGTCTCTTCCGAAGGGATGGGCTCCACCTTAACCAGGATGGAACCAGACTGCTGGCGCTAACCCTTAAAAAGGAGATAGAGCAGCTTTTAAACTAGAACAAAGGGGAAAGCCGACAGTCGCTCAGCAGCGCATGGTTCGGAGAGATGTATCTTTAAAGGATACTAATGATGCACTAGAATTAGGGCATCCCGACAGTGAGGTTCCAATAATTAGAAAAGTAGTCCAAATGCCTGTAACTAAAAACTCACCTGAGCTAAAAAATTCTAACTTATCCCTATCAATTAAAAAGCAGAATAAAAATACAATCAAAAAACAAACTTTGAAATGTTTGTATGCTAATGCCAGAAGTCTAAGAAGTAAGATGGGAGAATTAGAATGTATAGCAGTAAATGATGACATAGACTTAATTGGCATCTCAGAGACATGGTGGAAAGAGGATAACCAATGGGACAGTGCTATACCGGGGTACAAATTATATCGCAATGACAGAGAGGAGCAGTCGGGAGGAGGTGTGGCGCTTTATGTCCGGGATGGCATAGAGTCCAACAGGATAAACATCCTGCATGAGACTAAATACAAAATTGAATCTTTATGGGTAGAAATCCCTTGTGTATCAGGGAAGACTACAGTGATAGGGGTATACTACCGTCCACCTGGTCAAGATGGTGAGATGGACAGTGAAATGCTAAGAGAAATTAGGGAAGCCAACCAAATTGGTAGTGCAGTAATAATGGGAGACTTCAATTACCCCAATATAGACTGGGTAAATGTATCATCGGGTCACGCTAGAGAGATAACGTTCCTGGATGGAATAAATGATAGCTTTATGGAGCAAATGGTTCAGGAACCGACGAGAGAGGGAGCAATTTTAGATCTAATTCTCAGTGGAGCACAGGACTTGGTGAGAGAGGTAACGGTGGTGGGGCCGCTTGGCAATAGTGATCATAATATGATCAGATTTGATTTAATGACTGGAAAAGGAACAGTGTGCAAATCCAAAGCTCTCGTGCTAAACTTTCAAAAGGGAAACTTTGATAAAATGAGAAAAATTGTTAGAAAAAAACTGAAAGGAGCAGCTACAAAAGTAAAAAATGTCCAAGAGGCGTGGTCATTGTTAAAAAATACCATTCTAGAAGCACAGTCCAGATGTATTCCACACATTAAGAAAGGTGGAAAGAAGGCAAAACGATTACCGGCATGGTTAAAAGGGGAGGTGAAAGAAGCTATTTTAGCCAAAAGATCTTCATTCAAAAATTGGAAGAAGGATCCAACAGAAGAAAATAGGATAAAGCATAAACATTGGCAAGTTAAATGTAAGACATTGATAAGACAGGCTAAGAGAGAATTTGAAAAGAAGTTGGCTGT
Organism: Rhinatrema bivittatum; assembly: GCF_901001135.1. NCBI lineage: Eukaryota > Metazoa > Chordata > Amphibia > Gymnophiona > Rhinatrematidae > Rhinatrema > Rhinatrema bivittatum. The sequence goes on from NC_042621.1 coordinate 269,205,487, forward strand.
AGAGGCAAAAACTCACAGTAAAAACTTTTTTAAATATATCCGAAGCAGAAAGCCTGTGAGGGAGTCAGTTGGACCTTTAGATGATCGAGGGGTTAAAGGGGCACTTAGAGAAGATAAGGCCATCGCGGAAAGATTAAATGATTTCTTTGCTTCGGTGTTTACTGAAGAGGATGTTGGGGAGGTACCCGTAATGGAGAAGGTTTTCATGGGTAATGATTCAGATGGACTGAATCAAATCACGGTGAACCTAGAAGATGTGGTAGGCCTGATTGACAAACTGAAGAGTAGTAAATCACCTGGACCGGATGGTATACACCCCAGAGTTCTGAAGGAACTAAAAAATGAAATTTCAGACCTATTAGTAAAAATTTGTAACTTATCATTAAAATCATCCATTGTACCTGAAGACTGGAGGATAGCAAATGTAACCCCAATATTTAAAAAGGGCTCCAGGGGCGATCCGGGAAACTACAGACCGGTTAGCCTGACTTCAGTGCCAGGAAAAATAGTGGAAAGTGTTCTAAACATCAAAATCACAGAACATATAGAAAGACATGGTTTAATGGAACAAAGTCAGCATGGCTTTACCCAGGGCAAGTCTTGCCTCACAAATCTGCTTCACTTTTTTGAAGGAGTTAATAAACATGTGGATAAAGGTGAACCGGTAGATATAGTATACTTGGATTTTCAGAAGGCGTTTGACAAAGTTCCTCATGAGAGGCTTCTAGGAAAAGTAAAAAGTCATGGGATAGGTGGCGATGTCCTTTCGTGGATTGCAAACTGGCTAAAAGACAGGAAACAGAGAGTAGGATTAAATGGGCAATTTTCTCAGTGGAAGGGAGTGGACAGTGGAGTGCCTCAGGGATCTGTATTGGGACCCTTACTGTTCAATATATTTATAAATGATCTGGAAAGAAATACGACGAGTGAGATAATCAAATTTGCAGATGACACAAAATTGTGCAGAGTAGTTAAATCACAAGCAGATTGTGATAAATTGCAGGAAGACCTTGTGAGACTGGAAAATTGGGCATCCAAATGGCAGATGAAATTTAATGTGGAAAAGTGCAAGGTGATGCATATAGGGAAAAATAACCCATGCTATAATTACACGATGTTGGGTTCCATATTAGGTGCTACAACCCAAGAAAGAGATCTAGGTGTCATAGTGGATAACACATTGAAATCGTCGGTTCAGTGTGCTGCGGCAGTCAAAAAAGCAAACAGAATGTTGGGAATTATTAGAAAAGGAATGATGAATAAAACGGAAAATGTCATAATGCCTCTGTATCGCTCCATGGTGAGACCGCACCTTGAATACTGTGTACAATTCTGGTCGCCGCATCTCAAAAAAGATATAATTGCGATGGAGAAGGTACAGAGAAGGGCTACCAAAATGATAAGGGGAATGGAACAACTCCCCTATGAGGAAAGACTAAAGAGATTAGGACTTTTCAGCTTGGAGAAGAGACGACTGAGGGGGGATATGATAGAGGTGTTTAAAATCATGAGAGGTCTAGAACGGGTAGATGTGAATCGGTTATTTACTCTTTCAGATAGTAGAAGGACTAGGGGACACTCCATGAAGTTAGCATGGGGCACATTTAAAACTAATCGGAGAAAGTTCTTTTTTACTCAACGCACAATTAAACTCTGGAATTTGTTGCCAGAGAATGTGGTTCGTGCAGGTAGTATAGCTGTGTTTAAAAAAGGATTGGATAAGTTCTTGGAGGAGAAGTCCATTACCTGCTATTAGGTTCACTTAGAGAATAGCCACTGCCATTAGCAATGGTTACATGGAATAGACTTAGTTTTTGGGTACTTGCCAGGTTCTTATGGCCTGGATTGGCCACTGTTGGAAACAGGATGCTGGGCTTGATGGACCCTTGGTCTGACCCAGTATGGCATTTTCTTATGTTCTTATGTTCTTATGTTGTGATGGGAAAACAGCACTTCCTGTATTGGGTGTTGCCATTTGGGCTAACGTCAGCCCCATTAGTCTTCAATAAATGCCTGGCCGTGGTGGCAACGCATCTCCGCAGGCTAGGAGTGCATGCTTTCCCTTATCTGGATGATTGGCTGGTCAAGAGCACATCTCAGGCAGAGGCTACCAGGTCCATTCGCTTGCCCATCTGGGTGTTGGGGCAAACGAAGTTGATAAGTCCCAGCTGTCGCAGCACCGGAAAAGGCCCAATATAACGGGGGGCTAATCGCATGGAAGGGACTCTCAAACGGATGTGCCTGGTACTAAGCCACACCTTTTCACCCGGACGGAACCAAGGAGCTGGTCGTCGATGCTTATCGGCAAAAGTCTTGGCGGTGTGAGCCACTTTTCGAGCAACTGTTGGGTATAAAACCAGAGCCATCTCAATTGTGCAGCAGTGAGCTGGGCTGCCGGTGATGGCACCGGCAAAGGCAAGGGTGGCCTGGGTTGTCGTCCAAATACAATCTGAAAAGGTGAGGCCCCAGTCGAGGTACAGGCGTGTGAATTGTGCGAGAACTCAGCCCAAGAGAGGAGTGTCGCCCAGTCGTCTTGACGGGAGTTTACATACATCTGTAGAAATTGTTTTAATGTATGATTTGTGCGTTCAGCCTGCCCGTTGGCTTGCGGGTGAAACACGGTGGTAAAGTCCAAGGAAATGCGAAACGTCTTACACAGATGGAGCCAGTAACGGGCTGTGAACTGAGGGCCGCGTTCAGAAGCGATGTACTGCGGTAGGCAGTGGAGGTGAAAGATATGTAGCATGAACAGTTGAGCCAAACAAGGAGCAGACGGGAGGGAGGGTAGCGGCGTGAAGTGGGCCATTTTGGAAAACTGATCCACTACTACCCATATTACTGTATTGCCCTCTGACGGTGGAAGATTCACAATAAAGTCTGTGGAGATATGTGTCCAAGGTTTCGTGGGCACAAGCAGTGGTTGTAAAAGTCCCCAAGTTTTCCCAGTAGGAATCTTATGTTGAGCACAAGTTGGGCAGGAATCGACATATGCTCGTATATCCTTATGCATTTCGGGCCACCAATAATATTGTTGAAGAAGTGTTTGGGTCCGAGCTCGTCCAGGATGCCTGGCTAACTGGGAATCATGCCCCCAGGCCAGTACTTTGTTACGCAGTCTCTTGGGCACCACCGTCTTACCAGGTGGAATAGTGAATGTCGCTGAGAAGGTGATGCAAGCCGGATCTATAATATGTTGAATGGGCTCCTCTATGTCTTCCGCGGAGAAGGATCGGGATAGGGCATCTGCCTTAATGTTCTTGTTAGCTGGTCGGTATCGAAGTTCAAAGTTGAAACGTGTGAAAAAGAGCACCCAACGAGCTTGGCACGGGTTCAGACGTTGGGCTTGTTGGAGATACACCAGGTTTTTATGGTCAGTGTAGACTGTTATATGATGTTGAGCTCCCTCCAGCCACTGCCGCCACTCCTCCAACACAAGTTTAATGGCAAGGAGTTCTTTGTCGCCGATGGAGTAATTACGTTCAGCCGACAAAAATTTCTTAGAAAAGTAGGAACAAGGATGGGAAGTTCCCGCTGTGTCTGTCTGGCTTAAGACAGCTCCTACTCCTTCAGCTGAGGCATCTACTTCTACCATAAATGGACGACTGGGATCAGGATGTCGAAGGCAAGGTTGTTGAAGGAAGGAGTACTCAAGAACTCCTTCCTTTAACAACCTTGTTGTTGAAGGAAGGAGTTGTTGAAGGAATGCTTTTTCCGCCTCTAAAGGCCAGGCCTTGACGTTTGCCCCTTTTCGAGTAAGGGCAGTGAGAGGTGCCGCCAATTTAGAAAAATTTTGAATAAAACTACGATAGTAGTTAGCGAATCCCAGGAAGCGCTGGAGCGCTCGTAATCTGTTAGATTGGGGCCATTCTTGAATACATTTCAATTTAGAGGGGTCCATCTGGAAACCTTGTTTGGAGATAATGTACCCCAAAAAGGCAAAGATTCCTGTTCAAAAATGCATTTTTCAATCTTAGTATAGAGATGATTTTCTCTTAGGCGTTGTAAAACCTGGGTAACGTGTTGTTGATGCGCCTGTAAATCGGAAGAAAAAATCAAAATGTCATCTAAATAGACTATAACGCAAACATAGAGCAGGTCTCGAAATATCTCATTGATGAAGTGCTGAAATACTGCCGGAGCATTAGTCAGTCCAAATGGCATGACAAGATATTCATAATGTCCATCTCTGGTGTTGAAGGCTGTCTTCCACTCATCAGCCTCCCGAATCCTGATTAGATTATACGCTCCACGGAGATCCAATTTAGAGAACACCCTGGCTCCCTGTAGGCGATCAAAGAGTTCAGCTACTAGCGGCAATGGATATCGATCCTTGATGGTGATGGCGTTCAATCAATCAATACACGGACATAGTTTCCCATCTTTTTATCCAACAAAGAAGAAGCCAGCCTCGGCTGGAGATTTGGATCATCGAATAAATCCCTTCTGCAGATTGTCTTGGATATATTCGGTCATAGCATTGGTCTCCAGGGTGGATAATGGATAGACCCTACCACAAGGCGGGGTAGCTCCAGGAACCAGATTGATGGTGCAATCAAATTCTTGGTGAGGGGGTAAAGTATCTGCAGCCTTTTTTGAAAAAACATCAGCAAACTGACTGTACTGGGGAGGCAACCCCTCAAGACATGAGGTACAAATGAAATTACAGGATGGCTTAGATCCTTTAATACAGGTCTCCTGGCATGCAGTGCCCCAGTGAAGAAGTTTTAACGATGTCCAGTCGAACAGTGGATTGTGACGTTGCAACCAAGGAATGCCAAGAACGATTGGATGAATGGCTTTCTGGATGACATAAAAGGTGATACATTCAGTATGATTCGGTGCAATGTTGCAAACCAAAGGAACCATGTGATGAGTTATTCTTCCAGGTAAGGGGTCTCCATGGATGGACGATATAACCAACAGCCTTGAACACTGGTGAGTAGGAATGCGCAATTGTTCCACCACATCTTGCAAGATGAAACTTCCTCCGGCCCCAGAATCTATTAGAGCCAGTGTGGACAATTGGTGGTCTCCTAAAAGCAAGGTGACATGTAGAGTAAGTGGGGGAGACGTTGAAGTGATACCTAGGGTTACCCCACCGATGGAGCATAGGCTTGGAAGTTTCCCAGACGTGTAGGACAACGAGCAATGAGATGGCCTGATCCTCCACAATATAGACAAGAGACCCGCCTTACAGCACCTTTGTCGTTCCTCCGGAGAGAGAGGACCATGGCCTAGCTGCATCGGCTCTTCGACAGTCCCCTCTGTGGTGGATGCTGTTCGAGAGATGGGCGAAAAGGGATGAGATGGGGAAGTGCTCGCCATGCGCCTTCGTGTGCTCAGTCCTTCACGAGACCTCTCTTGTAGCCGGCAGTCAATCCTGGTTACTAATTCAATAATGGAATCCAAAGAGCGAGGTAGCTCGTGGGCAGCCATTTCGTCCTTAATTCTGGATGACAAACCTTCTAAAAATATAGTCCGGAGACAGTTCCCCTCCCAATTGAGTTCTGATGCTAGTGTTCTGAATTCGATAGTGTAATCTGCCAGCGGACAACTTCCTTGTCGGAGTTGCAGAAGACTGGAACCAGTGACTACTTGTTTTCCTGGATCATCAAATATTTGTTGAAACAGTTCCAAGAATTTAGGAAGATTTTGCAGGATCGGATCTGACCGTCGCCAGAAGGGCGACGGTCAGATCTTACCCTCTGTTAGAGGGCCTTACCCTCTAACAGAGACAAAATATATGTGGTCTTTGTGAGATCATCCGGAAAGAGGGAGGCTTGAAGACGGAAGTGATTGCTACATTGGTCCCCTACAATTGTGCTGCAAAGACTCCGCGAGAACCGCCTATGCGCCAAGTTGTCTAAATGCGAGTTCCACAAGGAATCAGTGCCTTTCCTAGGGTACATTGTTTACAACAAAGGTTTCTAGATGGACCCACAGAAGCTGGAGAGCATTCAGAAATGGACACAACCCACAGGTCTAAAGACTCTTAGACGATTTCTGGGATTTACTAACTACTACAGAACATTCATCAAGAATTACTCCTCACTAACTGTTCCGCTAACAGCAATGACTAAGAAAGGTGCCAACGTCGCCAATTGGTCTACGGAAGCTGTAACAGCATTTCAGAAACTGAAAGACGCCTTCTCGAGCAAGCCATGCCTCCATCATCCGGATCCGAACTGGCCCTTCAACGTTGAGGTCAATGCCTCATATGTAGGCATAGTTAAGCCAATCCAGTGACACTAAGATCTTGCATCCATGTTCCTTTTTCTCCCGGCACTTCTCGCCAGTGGAGAAGAACTACGGCATTGGGGATAAAGAGCTACTGGTAATAAAGATGGCATTCGAAGAGTGGCGCCCCTGGCTTGAAGGTGCACAACATCAGATCACTGTTTTCACGGATCAGCGCCTAAACCATAGGCAGGCGAGATGGTCCCTGTTCTTCAACAGATTTGACTTTGTGCTGAAATACTGCCCTGGAGATAAGAACGTCAGAGCAAATGCCCTATCTCGCTCATTTCTCTCTGAGGACGTACCTGATGAACCCCAACATATCATCGACCCGAAAAGAGTTATCTTGTCAGCTACACACCCGGTACCTGTGGGCAAAACCATTGTTCCCAGGAACCTAAGGAAAAAGCTGTTGGCATGGGCTCACGATTCCAGTCTTTGCAGCACTCTTTTGACATCTTCCAGATGAGTGTTCATGTCCTGGGAAAATATCAAGATGTCATCTAAGTATACAACAACACATTTGTAGAGTAGGTCACGCAGAATGTCGTTCATCATGTTTTGGAAGACAGCTGGGGCATTGCACAGGCCGAAGGGCATCACTAGATATTCAAACTGCCCATCCCGGGTATTGAAGGCTGTCTTCCATTCATCGTCAGATCTGATGCGAATTAGGTTGTAGGCTCCCTTGAGATTAAACTTGGAGAATATCTTGGCTCCCTGTAGTCTATAGAATAGCTCCGAGATGAGTGGTAAGGGATAGCATTCTTTCACAGTGATCTTGTTTAGACCTCTGTAGTCAATGCATGGACGCAAAGTTCCGTCCTTCTTCCCCACAAACAAGAAGCCTGCACCGGCAGGAGACTTAGAGGGTCTTATGAAGCCTTTCTGAAGGTTCTCCTGTATGTACTCAGACATAGCTTTATTTTCTACTATGGAGAGAGGGTAAACCCTTCCTTTGGGTGGTTCGGTATTAGGCTTCAAATTGATGGCGCAGTTGTAGGATCTGTGTGGAGGTAGTACATCCGCAACTTCTTTGGAAAATACATCTTGAAAAGATGCATACTGAGGCAGCAACCCAGGCATCAATGGGATAGTTGGCATGCAAGGTATTGGAGAAACCTCCATCAGACATTTACCATGGCAATCTGGACCCCAACGTGAAAGCTCCAGAGTGGCCCAGTTGAATTGAGGCATATGCTGCTACAGCCACAATAGCCCCGGTACTAAAGGGTGCATGGCCTTCTCTAGTACAAAAAAGGAAATAGTCTCTGAATGGAGAGCCACCGGTCCATAAACTCACTGGTTCGGTGAGATGAGTTACTTCGCCCGGTAAGGGCTCCCCATGAATTGAAGATAGGAGTAGTGGAGATGTCATAGTGGTGGTGGGAATCCGCAAGTGCTCCACTAATCGTTTCAAAATGAAGTTGCCTCCTGCTCCAGAGTCCACTAGAGCAAGAATCTGGTATTCTAAGGGTCCGCAGATTAAGGATACAGAGAGAGAGAGTGGAGGAGAGGGTACAGTTAGACCTAAGAAGAGTCCTCCCACAGGACTTAGGTCTGCCAGTTTCCCAGACATATAGGGCATGTTTGTACTGCATGACCAGCTTGTCCACAATACATGCATAGTCCCATCCTCTTTCGCGTTCTTCTCTCTTATGAAGTCAGGTGGCTGCGGCCTAATTGCACTGGTTCTTCTTTGCCCGCAACTGGACCCGAGGGAACAGGCCTGGGTCTGGAAGTCTTGGTCTCTTGAACCTTGTCACGAAGTCGGAGATCAATCCTTGTTGCCAACTTCACCAGTTCAGCCAAGGTCTCAGGCATCTCACGAGCTGCCAGCTCGTCTTTCAAACGAGAGTTCAGTCCTTCAAAGAGAGGGTCCTCAGGCATTTAGGGTCCCAATGAAATTCTGACGCCAGTGTCTTGAATTCTATGGCGAAGTCTGATAAAGGTTTATTACTTTGCTTCAGGTGAACCAACGAAGATCTTGCAGTCGTGTGCCGGGCAGGGTCATCGAAAACTGACCTGAACAGTTCCAGGAACCGGGCAAGATCCTGTAGGACAGGATCATCGCACTCCCACAGCGAAGAGGCCCAAGCTAACACTCTTCCATCCAGATAAGACAAGATGTAGGTAGTCTTGGCATATGCTGTAGGAAAATGATTAGGTTGCAGGGAAAAGTGCATGCAACATTGGTTGATAAATCCTCTATATTTCCAAACTTCCCCTGAGAAGCGTGTTGGAGCAGATAGAGGTACAATTGTCTTGACCGTCACTTCTGGCGGTGTAACTTCTTTACCTGTGGAGGTCGGTGAATTCATCTGTGCGTGCAGCTGCTTAAATGCAGCAGTCAAGTTCTCAAGTGCGTTCTGCTGTTCAGAGATTCGCTGGGCCAGGCCTGGAATGGCCTGCAATGCGGTGAGCTGAGCCGAATCCATGGAGTTAGCAATCTGTTATGATTTTGAGGTGTTTGAGTGGATTCTTGGGTACTGTGGGGATGATCCCCGTGAGGAGCCACAGTACTAGGCTAGACTCGAGACACACAAACACAGAGTTATGTCTTTTATTGTACAGCTGATGTATACCACTAGAGGTGGCAGTAGTGAGGTGATCCAGAGGTCGCAGTCCAGGGATCGTCGGCAGAGGGAACCCGTCTCACCGAGATGGTGCAACGAGCTGTAGATGAGACAGACTGAGAAGTTAGATTACTCACTAAGTTGATGGCTGATGGGTGAAGATTCCAGCAGGCAGAAGTAGTTCAATACAGGCACTGTACCAGGGAGAGCAGGCCCTCAAGGAACGAGTACCTGATCCCGGATAGGCACCTGAAAAAAAGCAAAGGGCCCCCGAGGAGCAGATACCCAAGGTTAGTGAATTACCCCGAAGGACAGAGAGAGCTTCCAGCAGCAGCAAGGAAGCGGCAGAGTAGCTCAGACCAGGCAGACTGATCCTTGCTAACTCAATGAGCTAGCAAACATGGGCAGGCTAAATACCCGGATGGCATGACGTCACTCGAGGGGGACGCCCCCGAGGTTCCCGCCATGATGTGTATAAAGACGTGGATGGCATGCGCGCGCACACCCTAGGAGGCCCTTAGGAGAAACATGGCGTGAAGCTTTGCCATAGCCGTTCCGGGGACGCCGGAGAGAGCGGCATGCAGATGCGGCAGCAGCCATCTTCCCAAGGCTAGCGGGGAGAGCAGAGAAAAAGGTGAGGCATAAAGGTCAAAGCCGTCTGAGACCGACGGATGCAACAGAGTTGGATCATTGGAGGGGTACCGGGAGGAAGTAGGACTCAAGCCCTTCCCTGATTCATTGACATCTCTGTCCCCGGTGGAACGGTAAGCTCCTGCAAACCCTGCTGAGGCGATGGAACCAGACCCATATAGGGGCGAAACGACAGCAGAGGTCACCAATGGTGCTCTCTCTATTGCTGAGGCTGCAGATCAAGCTGAAATCTCTCCAGAGCTCAGCAATGCAGGGAGAACTTCTGAAAGAGCAGCTCAACAAAAGCATGGAGGAATACCAGCACATCTAGAGACTCTACCACTGATACAGTCTTATGAATTGGTAAGACCTGATACTTTTACTCTGGAAATGTTTTGGGAAGCTATTAAATCCCTCAATAATAATATTTCTTCACAAATCAATCCTTTGGTGAATAGCTTAAATGTTATGGATGTCCAGGTGAAAGTATTGGAAAATGAAAGTAAACTTACTAAAAACATCTGTGAGAATTTGAAGGTAGAGGCAGAAAGTTCTTGTCTTTTCAGCAAGCACTGCTTAAAGAAAATCAAATGCTTTTGAATCATATTGGAGAATAAAATTGGGGTGAAAATTCTATGTTTTATTAACTTTCCAAAAGATCCTTTTATATCCCCTAAAGAGATGTGGAAGAAATATTTGCTGGATTTTTTTAAAATTTCTGAACAAACTTCATCCTTGGTTTCAAGAGTGTACTATCTTCCACCTTGTAAGAAATCCCCATCGGAAGGAGGAAATATGCAGGTTTTGACACCAATTAAAGTACCCAGTTTGAATCTTATGGCAATTCTTGAGACGCCAGAGACTGAATTGGTTATTCCAGCAACCTTTATTGCCGCATTTCTTTTGGAATCAGACAGAGACTGGGTGTTGAAGCTTTTTTTCCGCCATCATTTGCAAACTTTTCTAAATTTACAAGTTTGGGTATACCCGGATCTCATTAGGCAGCAGTTTTTGACATTGAGGCCTAAAGTGTTAGCTTTCGAAGCTTTCTTCATTCTTAAATTTCCATGCAAATGTATTATAAAATATCAGAATGTGTCTTATGTTTTTTTCCAACCTTCTCAACTTTCTACTTTTCTCATCAATAGAGCTTCAATATTGCCAGAATCTTCTCCATTGTCTTTGTACATTCAGATATGTACTGTTCATTATGTATAAAAGGCCCCTTTTAATGCTAACATTTGCCGATTAGAATTTATTTTCTTTTTCCTAAGGTCGACTTTAGGATCTCCTGTACTGAGAAATGAGATTGAGACTTAGGTCTGTCTTTATTTCCTTACACTTTGTATGCCTAAATGTCTCTATGTTTATTGCTTCAAGTGGATTTTGATGTACAATGAAAATTCAATAAATACAAAATTAAGATTAAAAATGTTTTCATTCACTTTTCAAAAGTTATAGTAGTTACATAGTTGGCAAACCACAGAATTTTGCTTTGCTCACTTTCTGTATAAAATGTATGTTATTTAATATATTTATATAACGCTTAGCCAGTTTTTGTAAGATCACTGAAGGCAGTGTACAACATTAAAAGGCAAACAAATTGGGGGATCCAAGTTGGCTGCATGAAGGACTCAGCTCTGTGGTGTTTTTTTCCCTGTTGTCTATTTTTCTCCATCATGGCAATCAAGAGAAAAGCAAGGCAAGGGACTTACCCTGCATTCAAGCCAGTGCCTCCACCCACAGGGTCAATGGATGCCCATGTTGTCTATGGTTTGATGGCATTGGAGAGGGAGCTGGTGGAGAGTTTGAGAAGGGAAAGTGAGCTCCCGTCTCCCCAGGCTTATCGGTGATATTGTGCCTAGCAGTTAGAACGCCTTCATCGGATCTTGCTGTTTGCCACATGTCTGTGCTATGCTGGGGAGAGATGCTGAGTGATGATGTCTGTGCAGTGGCTCTGAGGTCAGGAAATGCAGAGAAATGCACCGTGGCAGCATTTGTCAGTCAGAGTATCGCCGACGATTATGGTTTGATTCGAGTCCAAGTAATTGCGGAAAAAGAGACAGAAGCTCAACCTGATGTTTCTTCTCCTTCCCTGAGGTCTCTTCAGAGGGGCTTCATATTAGTGAGACCAACTGTTTACTCTTGAATCTTTATGAGACACAAGTGAGAATCTGGGAAGTACTACTGTTATACAAATAAAGTCTTTGGCAGATGAGCGGATTCAGTCATCAGCAAAACTCTAATCTGAACTGCAGTCAAAAAATTACTGTTATCTACAGTATATAAAATACAGCATGTAAATTCAGTCCAAGAGGCTGTGATTAAGGAGAATTCTCTTTTGTCAAGAATAGAGAACCTTGAAAATATAATCAGGAACAGGAATTTAAGCTTCATCAGTTTTCCTAAGGTGCCATTAATCTATCCTCATGAGATGTTTAGAAGGTATTTGGTGGGAGTATTAGAAGTGCCTGATCAATCTGTGTGTGCTGCCACTGTCTAAGATTTACTATCTTTCTCCTTTTAAAAAGAAAGATGCTCTGGAGGGGGGACAATAAGAACTGTCTACTATTGTTGCTGCTGAAAACAATATGGATTTAACCACAATACTTGAGACTTCTGATAGTGTTTTAGCGGTACCATCGACTCTGATAGTGACCCTGGCATTGGAGCAGATGCCTGAGACTTTATTTAGACCTCAGAGAGAAACCTCCATGCAGCTTAAGGTCAAGGTTTTCCCTGATGTGCAAAACAAACCCAGCAGGAAGCATAGGCAGAGTCTATTTATGAGACCGAGAGTACTGCAGTTAGGGATGTTGTTTTTTTTCTGAAATTCCCTTGCAAATGCTATATTAAGTATAATGATGTTGTTTATATTATTTTCAAACCCAACCAGCTGTCTCATTTCTTAGGTGATGTTTGTTCAGTTAAATGTGTCTTCATCTCCTCTGCCTGGTCCATTATAATTATTGGCTCTATTATTACGATAAACCATATGGCTATATGAATTTCTTCTAGTTTTTATTTAGTTTAAGTTATGTTATTGGATCCCCTTGTTTGAGGACAAAATGTAGAATTTAACATGATTAATTTTTCTTTAAATTACTTACTGTGGATTTGTTTTTCAATGTTTAATTCTTGATTTTCCATTTAAGATTATATGTCTTGGATTGTATTGAAATGCATAAATAAAAAGTTATAAAACAAATCAATATAAAAATATGCATCAGAACTAAAAATCATTTGTTACATTGCTAGAGGAACAGCATACCTCTATAGAATAGTATTTTGTTTCTATTAGTATTTGCCACTTTGCATAAATTATTCTGTGTCATGCACAAAATGAAAGAATATAATGTCTTATACATTGAAACATGGTATTTTCTTATTTGCAGTTCTATTCCCTTCCTTCTCCATCAAGCAGCCCTGTGTACTGCCTTCGATTCAGCACCAAATGCCTCTACGCTGCCCTGGCATCAGCACTTCATGTTCTTGACTTCGCATCTACTGACTTGCAAATCAAGAGCTAAAGGGAAAAATTTGCTTACAGTAGAACCACATCTAGTACTTATGAACTGCTGGCTGGAAGCTGAGCTTTGAACTCGGGGATCTAGAAGAAAAAGCACATGAACAGGGCGAATATTTCTCAGGGAACATATGAACTATTGGCTTCATAGAAATCAACCATACTAAGATTAGCATATTAAGTTTTAACCTTTATCTATCTTTTCTGTAAAATTTAAAAAAAAAACAGCTTCTGCTTTAAACTTTATTTTATATTTGTTTTCTTAAAGCATTATTTGTGTATATTTAGATTATGCATTTGGAAGGATTTCTCAAATAAAGACAGAAGTGCACCGATATGGTGTTGAACGTCAATACACTTATGCTGTTTTGAATGACAGATTTTCATAGGGCTTGTAAGAGTTTTACAGAACCACTAAAAGTGCATGTAAACCTTGTCTTCTGGGTACTTTATCTCCTTGTACTTGGCATATTTCACAAAAAATTTCAACTTAAAATCAAGGGTTTAGGGCCAGCCGGTGGCTCATTAACAGTGATGCGCGCTGCCATACAGAAGGTCCCCGGTTCAACCTTTGAGTCAGATGTTCTGATTTCTGGATCAGCTGGTGAAGTTGTGGAGGCAGACCTGCTCACTGCTCAAGGGTGACACCTAGTGGCAAAATTCAGAGCCCTGGTGCATGGCCCTCAGCCAAGGACTAAGTACACTGGAATGGGAGAGGGGGGGGGGTATAAAAAAGGGGGGAAATCCCCAGGTACATACAAGTACAGAATGTAATCAAATTGCACTCACTCTGGATATTGGAATGGATAGTCTGCTCTCAACAGTTTATTTTTTGTGCAATTCCTACTTAACTGGATTTAGATTTAGGGATATTTTGATCTTTTCATCTGGAATTTTATATTGTTTACAACGAAAGAAATGTGTGGCAAACAAATACTGATCAATATCTCTTAACAGCAGAGAAATTGTAATTGTAAATACAGTCACCTAAGTGGTACATGTTTGTAAATAAACAGTCAAATATAGTATAAAAACTAGGGCCATGACACGGCCATGTTTCGCGTCAGGGGGACCATGACTTCTGTAAATCTTAAAGACTAGGGCGTCTCAATACAGGATACCATGGGTTGACTGTATGTAGTTGGAGGGATCAACTGAAACTCTTGATGTCAGAGTCAGAGTGTACTGAGTGCTAAGCTCCAATTCGTGTTGCCAGAAGCGTCTATAAGGGGTAAACGTGCAGCAGTTAGAGATCCTATGCTGTGGGTCAGCAAAGCTACACCACCATTCAGCACTCCTTGGACAGAGTTTTAAAAGCGGTGAAGATTATTAAGACCTTGTTCTCGCTCGGGTCTGCATTCCTGCACAAAACTGCGGGCAGTTTTGTGCAGGAATGCGCTCTCCCTTCGAACCCATAGATTCTTGTGATCTTAAATTTCTCACTTGGAATACTACCTTCCTCATAGCCATTACATCAGCTAGAAGAGTTAGTGAGTTTCAAGCACTTGTAACATATCCACCCTATACTAAGTTCCTACATGACAAGGTGGTTCTACGTACACATCCAAAATTCCTTCCCAAAGTAGTTACGGAATTCCACTTAAATCAATCCATAAATTTACTCACATTCTTTCCAAGGCCTCATTCCCATCCAGGAGAAATAGCCTTGCACACTTTGGTCTGCAAGTGTACACTTGCCTTTTATATAGACCGAACTGCAGTCCATAGAAAATCCACTCAACTGTTTGTATCTTATGATCCAAACAAACCAGGTAAAGCAGTGGGTAAACATACTCTGTCCAACTGGTTAGCAGATTGCATACAGTTTTGCTATGAAAAAGCAGGCCTTCCTCTCCAAGGGCGAGTAAAGGCACATTCAGTAAGAGCAATGTCAACCTCAGTAGCACACTATCGTTCAGTACCAATCCTTGACATATGTAAAGCAGCAACATGGAGTTCTCTTCACACTTTTGCAGCTCATTACTGCTTGGACAAAGAAGGAAGACAAGATTCAGCCTATGGACAATCTGTCTTAAAGAACTTGTTTCCAGTTTAATCCCAACTCCTTCTACATCCAACCTGCTGTGATCTTTGGCTAACTCATTCTAAAAAATACTTACTATTACTTAACCACGAACGACTCAGCCTCTAGCTTGCTATTCACCCATATGTGAGGACTAGCATCCTGCTTGTCCTGGGATAAAGCAACATTGCTTACCTTGTAATAGGTGTTATCCCAGGACAGCAGGATGTAGTCCTCACAGATCCCACCCGCCACCCCGCGGAGTTGGGCCTCATACCTTTATTATTTTATTTTTGCTAACGCTTTTGCTACATACCAGACTGAAGAGAGACACCTGTGGCAGAGAATATCATGGCATGCTGGGCATGCTCAGTGGCCTCTCAGGGCCAGTCAAAAGTTTCTAGAAACTTTGACAGAAAGGTTTCCCGCGCTGGGCTCCATTCTGTGACGTCACCCATATGTGAGGACTACATCCTGCTGTTCTGGGATAACACCTATTACAAGGTAAGCAATTTTGCTATCTGGAAGATTGGCTGGTCAAGAGCTCATCTCGGGCAGGGGCCGTCAGGTCCATACGCTTGACCATTCGAGTATTGGAGTCACTAGTTTAGTTTTCAACTACCCAAAGTCCCATCTCAACCCATCACCTCAATTGGATTTCATAGGAACCCTGCTAGACACGGCTCAAGCCAAGACCTTTCTGCCCTGCCAGAGGGCCATTGCCATAGCGACCATTGTAGCAGAGATTCAACAGAGCCAGTAGGTGTCTGCCTGGCTGCAGCCATTCATGTTACTCCCTTGGCATGTTTTCACATGCACAGAGCCCACAGAATCCTGAGGTCGCAGTGGTACCAAGCCACTCAGCGCCTCTAGGATTGCATCTGAGTTACCCCATCTTTTCAGGACTCATTGTCCTAGTGGTGGGTACTTTCCAATCTGGAATAGGGGATCTCATTTTGGAGTCTCCCCACTCAAATTTTCCTAACCGGGGATGCATCTACCCTGGGGTAGGGAGCTCATGTAGATGAGCTTGGTACCCAGGGTCTTTGGTCCACTTACAAACGTTCTTGTCAAATCAACTCCCTGGAGCTTCAGGCAATCAGGTATATGCTTTGAGATTGGCTGTCCAACAAAGTTGTCCTGATCCAGACAGACAACCATGTAGCCATCTGGTATGTCAACTAGCAGGGAGGACCAGGATCATACCTTCTGTGTCAGAAAGCATCCAGATCTGGTCATTGGCCCTGTCCCACAGGATGGTGCTCAGGGCCATGTACCTGGTCGGTGCAGAGAATATGGTAGTGGACTAGCTGAATCAAGCCTTCAAACCTCACGAGTGGTCCCTGGACCAGGGGATAGTGAATCAGATATTCCACCTCTAGAGGAGCCCAGTCGTAGATCCGTTCACATCCCCCTGCAACAGGAAGGTACCTCGGTTCTGCTCCCTGTACAGGTCAGACAGCAAACCAGCCTCAAAAGCCCTTGCCTGACATTGGGGCAAGGGTCTTCTGTATGCGTATTCTTGATTCCCTTAGTGGCAAAGACTCGTTTGAAGCTTAGTCCCTCACTGGCCGAGACAGATCTGGTTTCCACTCCTGCAGGAGTTGTCTATCTGGAAACCAATCAGTCTGGGAACTTCCCCAGATCTCATCATGCAAGATCAGGGCAGGCTGCGGC
The DNA here is from genome assembly GCF_901001135.1 of Rhinatrema bivittatum. Taxonomy (NCBI): domain Eukaryota; kingdom Metazoa; phylum Chordata; class Amphibia; order Gymnophiona; family Rhinatrematidae; genus Rhinatrema; species Rhinatrema bivittatum. The sequence continues at coordinate 269,222,156 of NC_042621.1, forward strand.
ATCCCAACCTCCAGGCCCTGTTGCTCATAACCTGAATGTTGAGAGGTTGATTCTGTACCGCTTGATCTTTCAGAAGATATGTCATGGGTCCTGGTAGTTTCTAGAAAGTGTTCCACTAGAAAGTCCATTGGACTGAAGTGGAGATTTTCTGTGTGATGTGAGCAGAAGGCCCTCGATCTGTTCTCCTGCCCCACACAAAAATTGCTTGATTACCTTCTACGCCTAGCGGAGGCTGGATCTGAGTGCAATTTACACATACCACCATGGTGTAGATGGTATGCCCATCTCTGTTCAGCCTATATTTGTATGTTTCATCCAGGCCTTGCTTCAATTGAAGCCTCCCCTAAGGCCTCCTGTTGTGTCTTGGGTCCTCAATGTGGTGTTAGCTCAGCTGATGAAAGCTCCTTTTCAGCCGCTGCGCACCTTTGACCTGAAGAGAGGCGGTTATTTCAGCATGCAGGGTCAGCGCGCTCCAGGCTTTAGTGACTTATCTACCTTATACTAAATTTTATCGCGACACAGTGGTCTTGCACACACACCCCAAGTTCCTGCCTAAGGTGGTGACTGATTTCCATTTTAACCAGTCAGTCATCGTGCCACTATTCTTTCCCAGGTGCCATTTACACCGAGATGAACAAGCACTGCACAATTTGGACTGCAAGTGATCTTTAGCCTTCTGTCTGGAGCAGAGAGAATTCCATAGAAAGTCCACCCAACTTTTTCTTTCTTTTGATAAGAATAGGGTGGGCATTGCCATTGCCAATTGGCTAGCAGATTACATCTCCTTCTGTTATGCCCAGATGGGACTGCATATTAGGGGTCATGTCAAGGCTCATTCTGTCAGAGCCATGGCAGAGTCGGTGGCCCACTTGCGAGCAGTTCTCGTGGAGGAGATCTGCAAGACTGCGACATGGAGTTCCCTCCATACATTGACATCTCATTACTGTCTGGTTAGGGATGCCCAATGTGACAGTAGGTTTGGCCAGTTTGTCCTTCGGAATCTGTTTGAGGTGTAGAACCCAACTCTTCCAACCTAGGGCCCGTTGTTTGGGTTCATTCTGTCTCTCCCTCTCTGTTTCCAACAGCTCCAGTATTATTGTGCCCATTGGCACCTGGTTAGGTGTCTAGAGGTCCCCTTTTATGTTGGGGAGCAGCCTCTAGCTAGGTATTCACCCATGTGTGAGGACTATCATCCTGCTTATCCTCTGAGAAAGCAGAGTTGCTTACATTTAACAGGTGTTTTCCGAGGACAGCAGGATGTTAATCCTGACAAACCTCACTGTCACCCCGTGGAGTTGGGTTTCTCCTATTTTTTATTTTTAATTGTAAATTGTATGTTGCGAAACTGAAGAGGGACCCCACCTGGATGCGTGGTAGAGGGCATGCTGGACATGCTTAGTGTGCCTAGTCAAAGTTCTAAAAACTTTGACATAAATTATCTGCATCGGGGCTCCATCTGATGATGTCACCCATGTGTGAGGACTAACATCCTGCTGTCCTTGGAGAACACCTGATATAGGTAAGCAACTCTGCTTTATTAGCTCATTGGATCTATACCATAAAATTAAATTAGTACATTATGGGGCAGATTTTATAAATCTGCGCACACACGTACTTTTGTTCGCGCACCAGGCGCGAACAAGAGTACGCGGGATTTCAATAGATACGTGCGTAGCCATTAAAATCCGGGGTCGGCGCGAGCAAGGCTGCCCAAAATCTGCAGCCTGCGCGAGCCGCAGGCTGCAGAGCAGAGCGGCCTCGGAGGAAACTTTCCTTCGCCCTCCCCCCACCTTCCCCTACCTAACCCCCCCCCCCCCCCCCCCGATCTAAACCTCCCCCCTACCTCTATCACGAAAGTTCCGCCAGCTCAAAGCAGGCGTAACTTTGCGCGCGCCGGACCGGCTGCCGTGCTCTATGTTCCGGTCCGGGGGCTGGTCCAGGGGCCGCTGTCACGCCCCCGGGCCGGAACCAAGCCCCCGGACATGCCCCCGAAACGCCGCGTAAAAAAGTAACCTCATGCGACGTTAAAAAACCTTGATCTATCCTTTGTTGGACAATGTGTTTAATAGAATCCAACAAGGGCTAGATCAAGGTTTTTTAACATCGCATGAGGTTACTTTTTTACTTAACAAATATCCAGTTGTTCCAGTGTTTTATCATTTACCCAAAATTCATAAAAGTATCACAAATCCACCAGGAAGACCAATAGTCTCCAGCAAAGGATCGCTTTTAGAGCCTCTGTCAAGGTTTATAGATTTTTTTCTAGCGCCTTTTGTTGGGACCCAGCCATCATACATTAGAGATTCTCAACAGATCATTCAGTTTTTGGAATCTTTTCATGAAGACACTACTCAACTCTTATTAGTTACCCTCGATGTGGAAGCTTTATACACTTCCATTCCGCAGGATGAGATGTTACTTATTGCGGAAAGATTTTTCGAGGAGCGACCACGTCCACACAGAATTCCATCAAGTTTTCTGTCAGCCTTATTAGATATCGCTTTAACAAAAAAATATTTTGCATTTGAAGGTGTCTTCTATCAGCAAATTTGCGGCACCGCCATGGGAGCAACCATGTCTCCAGACCTAGTGAATCTTTACATGGCTAGTTTTGAAGATAATTGGATATATAACAACAATCCCTTTATCCAATATGTAAAAACATGGAAAAGATATATAGATGATATACTGTTATTTTGGACAGGCACGACCTCTTGCTTTCAAGATTTTCTAAGTTGGTTGAACACGCGCAATTCTCATCTCCACTTCACATCAGAGATCAATACTATGGTCATTAATTTCTTGGACATTAAAATTTTCAAGAAATCTAATGGTTTTGAGACTACCATGTACAGGAAAGATATTGCATCCAATACATTTTTACATTTCACCAGTGCACATCCGCGGTTCTTAAAAGAGAACCTACCAGTAAGCCAGTTTTTTCGGCTAAGGAGACTCTGTCAACCCCAGAAGAATTCCATCATCAAGCTGCTGCTTTGACAGATCGGTTCATTAAGAGAGGTTATCCTGTACGATGTGTCAAGAGCGCTTACACGCGTGCAAAATTTACTAACAGGGATTGGTTATTTATACCACAGACGACAGGATCAACAGACACTCTGACTTGCGTCTTGCAATTCTCATCAATGACTCCAGTCATGAAAAGGATCATTCATCAAAATTGGCACTTACTGCAGATCCATGATGAATTTCAGGACACCACCCGGTTTGCATTTACCAGAAGTTCTAATTTCAAAGATTTATTAGTTCATTCTGATTCTTTGGTTCCGCAGCCAGTGGTTCACACAGGAGCACACACGTCCTGTGGAACGTGTACGGTATGTCATGTAATGATTGATACATCTTCTCTGCATTTCACAAGAATAAATTTCACTCACATTTTGAGACAATTCACGGATTGTCGTTCCACTGGATTGATTTACTTAATACAGTGCCCATGTAATTTGTGGTATGTAGGTAAGACTCAGCGAGCACTCAAGACTCGACTAATTGAACATCGGTCCTGCATTTCCACGGGGAGGTTGACAGCTCCATTGACAGCTCACTGTCTTCAACACCAACATACTTTTGATAATTTGAAAGTTTGTGCACTTGAACAATTATCCCCCAGCTGGCGTGGTGGAGATTTCAACAACCGTTTATTACGTGCTGAGCAACGTTGGATCCATCGTCTTGATACAGTCGAGCCTAAAGGGCTGAATTCAGCAATGGAACTTCAAGTATTTTTGTGAAAGAAATCTTTTTGATTTTTTTGAATCGTTCATCCTCCATCAGGATCACGCTATTATCTTGACAGCGCTGCTCATTGTTGACAGGTCACCATAGCAACGTTTCGTCAGTGAGACGGAACGTCACACGTCACCACGCACACAAAAACGCGGGCATTTTAAAGGGTCGGTGATTCAGGATTTGTTCCGTCCCGTTCTGATGATTAACTTATGGGAGACTGTATCATCCGGGATGAAGGTTGGCGTCGCTGTAACACCCCAAGTTAAGTACTTGATATAATTCTGTGCAGATTATATATTTGATATATGTTTTTTGGTTTTCAAATAGCATCTGTTCTATATTTATTGGAATCACCGCAATTGACTCCTGAAGAAGCGATATTCATTGCGAAACACCGGCCAATGTCGAGACGGTATCGTCCGGGATGAAGCATCTGTTCTATATTTATTGGAATCACCGCAATTGACTCCTGAAGAAGCGATATTCATCGCGAAACACCGGCCAATGTCGGGCTTTATTCTTCAATTACCTTTTGAGGAACAGATGTCACATATGCACTGATATTCTCGAATATAGACTTTCATTGAATTGACAACAACACCGCAAATGACGAGTAGTCCGGACGGCAAGTTACCCTACTGCCGTCGTCTGGCTTGCTGATGTAGTCTTATCAAAAACTTTAAATACATTTATCAGCACATCGGGTTCACACAGCTTTAAAGAATTGGATCCTGTGTCTTTTTGGTTTATTGTAACTTGTATTAGAACCAGATTGTGTTTTAAATACAAACAGAGTAATGTGTACCTTTAAATAAAAGCAAGTTTCCGTAGATAGCAAGATGAATTAGCCATGCTGTCTGGAAGCGTCGACGCGACCAGGAAATAGGCGGAGTTTCTCTCAGGTAGTGACAGAGTTTTCAACTCTGTGCGTCTGCGAGGTCGTCTTCCCACGCAAATCCGTTTCTCTCCTCAGTTTCTTTGTAACCAAGCGAGGTGTATGGCAAGAAAGGTGTAGAGAAGTCCCTGGACTGTCTAAGGAGGTGAGAGGGATCGCATGACTAATTCATCCTGCTATCTATGGAACACGGTTTAAGGTAAGCAAACTTGCTTTTTCCCGTCGATAGCAGGGCTGAATTAGCCACGCTGTCTGGGAGTCCCAAGCTCCCGGGTTGTGTCCATATAGGGTGTATATGAAGTTCGGGATGACAACCCTTAGTAGAGTAGACAGTCCTAAGTATTGGTAAGATTTGACAAGACTGATGTGCCTAGTGTAGCGTCTGTAGAAGCTTGCTTGTCAATACAGTAGTGTGACGTGAAGGTATGAAGAGAAGACCAAGTTGCTGCTTTGCAAATATCTATTAACGGTACCTTCTTTTTTTTTTTTTTTTTTGTTTGAAAGTTTTTTATTGGAATGAGGCACATAACAGATATATCCATAAGATACAAACACGGTCTCTATCCTGCTAGCATTCTAAATAGGTACCTTCTGTAGATAAGCAACTGAGGTTGCTGTGGCACGTATTTGGTGCGCTTTTGGTTTGCTGCTAAGTTTGGTAGAATGTTTGTTATAACAGAATTCTATGCAATAGCACAACCAGTTCGCTATGGTTCTTTTAGAAACAGGTTGACCTGGGTTGTTTGGACTGAAGGAAAGGAACAACTGAGATGGTCTGGATGGAGAATGGGTTCTCTGCTTGTAATAAGCCAAAGCCCTTTTGCAGTCCAATGAGTGCAGGAGTTTGTCCTGGTCATTAAGATGCGGCTTTGGTTTGAAGACTGGTAATGTAATTGTTTGATTGAGATGAAACGGTGTAACCACCTTTGGAAGAAATGATGGGTGGGGCTGCATAGTGACCTTGTCGTGGTAGAACTCCAAATAAGGATAATAGTGAACCAAGACCTGCAGTTCACTAATTCTTCGTGCAGATGTAATTGCTACAAGGAATACTGTCTTCCAGGTTAGGTATTTAATGTGGCATAAAGGCTGAAAGGGGGGGACCATGAGTTGTTCTAGCACAACGTTCAGGTCCCATGGTACGGGTGGTTTCGTTGTTGATGGTTTTAAATGTAGCATGCCTCGCATGAATCTGTAGAGCATATGGAGGTATTCAAGCAGTTGGGCTGATGTGGATGAGAAAGGATCTAGTTGTCATGGTGCATACCATTCCGTATAGCGGCACCATTTGGCTGCATAGCTACATCTGGTAGAGGGTTTTCTTGAGGCGATCAGTACGTCCTCTAGATACAAAGGAAGGCCCAAGTGGGTTAATACACTCCTTTCAATCTCCATGCTGTCAGACGGAAGGATTGGTGCATCGGGTGGAGGAGGGTGCCCTCTTCCTGAGTCAACAGACGTGGGTGATCTCCCAGTGGAATTGGCGGGCATATGGAGAGACGCATGAGATACGCATACCAAGGTTGTCTTGGCCATGCTGGAGCTATGAGGATCAAGTCTGCTATGTCTTGGATGCATTTCTGGATTATTCTGGAGATTAGCGGAATGGGGGGATAGGCATACAGTAGGCCCCTTGTTCATGTAATGAGGAAGGCATCTGGAGTGTAACTAAGGTTGCTTGGGTAGATTGAGCAAAACGTTTCCGTTTGTCGATTGTTTTGTGTGACAAAGAGGTCGATTGTCGGGAAGCCCCAGCATTGGAAGATTTTCAGAGCTACTTCCCGATTTAGGGTCCACTCGTGTGGATGGAAGATTCTGCTTACGCGATCCGCCGTGACATTGTCCAGTCCCGGCAGGTAAGTAGCTTGAAGCGTAATTCCCTTTGCGTTCGCCCAATGCAGTATTCGAAGAGCTTCCTGACAGAGTGTCCAGGAACCGGACCCTCCTTCCTTGTTTAGGTAGAACATCGCGACCTGGTTGTCTGTGTATACCATGAGGCTTTTTCCCCTGATTTGTGGAGAGAAGGTTTGTAAAGCTTTCCAGATCGCACAAAGTTCTAGGAGGTTGATTTGGAGTGTACTTTCCCGGGGAGACCAGCGACCTTGGGTTATTAAGTCTAGACGATGGGCTCCCCAACCCTTTCAGGATGCATCCGTCATAAGGGTTAGTTGATGTGGAGGTAGTCGAAAAGGGGCTCCCAAGGATAAGTTGACGGGAGACATCCACCATTGAATGTCCGTACTCATTTGTTTGGTGATCTGGATGTTGAAGGAGATGGGTTGCAGAAACAGCGACCATTGATTCTTTAGGCCCCATTGCAGACGTCGCATGTGCAATCTCGTGTAAGAGACGACATGGATAGCCACTGCCATGTGGCTCAGGAGCTGAAGATGTGCGGAGGTTTGCGTTTGCTTGTGCAACATCCGAGCCAGGGAAGTGAGAGTGTGAATCCTGTCTTGTGGAAGGTAGGCTCTCACCTCCAATGTGTTGAAGAGTGCTCCAATAAATTGCAGTGTTTGGGTCGGCTGCAGATTTGATATCTCGTAATTTATCAAGAACCCCCAAAGACTGAAGACAATTTATAGTCCGGGTCGTGTGAGCTCGAAGGGTAGCAGGATCTGAAGTCACTAATAGCCAATCATCCAGGTAGGGAAAGATTTGGATTGATAATCTACTGAAGTGAGCCACGACCACCGCTAAACATTTCGTGAAAACTCTCAGCGCTGAAGAGAGGCCAAGGGTAGGACTCTGTATTGGTAGTGCTCTGTCAGAGCCTTAATTCAAAGGTATCGCCACGACAAAGGGTGCATGGGTATATGGGAGTATGCATCCTTCAGATCTATGGAACACAGTGAGTCGTTGGGCTGCAGTAGAGGTAGAATGTTCTTGACAGAGGTCATCTTGAATTTTTCCTTTTGAATGTATTTGTTGAGGTTTTGTAAATCCAGGATCGGACGAAGGCCTCCAGATTTTTTTGGAATGAGAAAATAATGGGAATAGAACCCTTGATTCCTCTGCGATGGAAGAAGTTTGTGAATGGATTTTTGGATGCAGAGATTGCTTATTTCTTCTTGTAGATACGCAGATTGGGTTGATGTTCCTCTGAGACAAGGAACATAAGGAATACTTGGAGGGATAATGAAATTTAGACGATAACCCTCTTTGATGATATCCAACATCCAACGATCTGTCATGATTGCTGTCCAATTGGTATAGAAATGCTGTAGTGATACACCACTAAGGGAAGGAGCTCTAGAGGAATCAGATTCAAAAGAGAGTTCAACTTCCACATCAGAGTCTGGTCGTGGCGCAATGGAAAGAAACGGCGCTTGAAGTATGTGTTTAGTTTTCTGTGTGCTCTTTCCTGGTGGAGAGTTAGCATGCAGTTTAGACCGCTTCGCCTTAGATAGAGCGGATTCCACTACAATAGAGTTATGAGGCAATTGCGCTGAGTCGTACATAGTGGAACTGCACATCCTATACTTTAAGTCAATTTTTCTGGATACAGGTACCGTAGAGAATGTTTTTTCCCACATCTTGTGTAAAACAGAGTTTAAAACTTCATGTGGGGGCAAAGCTGTGGGTTCTGGTGGTGTATTAAACATTTTTTAAATGCCGAGAACCTCCGACCTGGGGTCTGGAATTGTTGCTGTTTAGATATTTAAGAGGTTTCCCACCTTTTCTATAAACTTTGAATAGGTGAGGTCTTCAGGTGGGGAATAGGGCTCTGTCAGAAGGCATGCCTGTAGATGAACTGGGGGAAGATGTTGACCGTTCAGAAAGCAGGCTATCTGGACGTGCTGGGGTCGGAAACAACGCAGGTGGGACTGGTTGTGAGCAACCAGGAGAAGCAGGCGCTGAAGATGGAGTCACAGGCCGTGGATGAGCAGATTGTAAATCGTGAAAAAATGTATTTAACGCTCAAGAGATCTGAAGCATTGCTTTAGAGGCGACATGGATCTGTGGCTGTGATGGAAATGGTGTTTGAGGAAGAATTGGTGGAAGAGGTTCAGTAGGTGATACCGAGGGTTTCTTGATCGTTTGCAGATATGGTCCTAGTGGAGGGGACCGTATTCCACTATGAGATGATGATTCCCCGCCTGAGAGCGATACACCACTAAGGAAAGGAGCTCTAGAGGAATCAGATTCAAAAGAGAGTTCAACTTCCACATCAGAGTCTGGTCGTGGCGCAATGGAACGAAACGGCGCTTGAAGTATGTGTTTAGTTTTCTGTGTGCTCTTTCGATGTTGAACCCCACTTGGAGGAAGTATCAACTGAGGTGTTTGATACTGCAGTACTTGCTGGATTCGTATCTTTTCATGTGCTCTATGGTGCGTCGATGCGCCGTGGTGTTTCAGTGCGTCATGCTGTTTTGGTGCACAATGCTTCGTTGCACCGTGCGCCGACCGCCTACGGCGCTTAGAGGAGGCAGGCCCCAATGCGTCGTGCTTCCAGTGCTTCGAGTCGGGTGGCGGCGAGCTTTTCTTCGACGCATGGGGGGTGGCGGCGGGAACAGGGCCCTGAATCCCGACAGCCTCAGGGGATTTATGAGGAAAAACCTCGACCCCTTTCCACGGCACTGGACGTTTTTCAAACCTGGCCGATGTTTTGTCCCCTGGCTCCAACGACGCAGCTCTTTTAGAGGGCCTCTTCTTTGTCTTTTCTGGTCCCGGAGAAGATTGAGTGGAAGGCGCCGTCAAATGCGCTATACACTCCACGAGTTGCCTCTGGGCCCAGGGGGACATCCGACCACAGCCCTGCAAGAAGCCTGGTCCTGCAAAAAAAGTTAACAATCGAAAAAAGACAAAAAAAATCGTAAAAAATGTTCCGACGAGGAGAGAGAGAGAAAACCCGCGTGCTATTGGCTCGCGGAAAAAAAGACACCGAGGAGAGAAACGGATTCAGCGGGGAGACGACCGCGCAGGTGCACAGAGTTAAAAACTCTGTCACTACCTGACAGAAACTCCGCCTACTTCCCAGTCGCGTCGACGCTCCCAGACAGCATGGCTAATTCAGCCCTGCTATCGATGGAAAAACTACTTTACCTTTATCAGCTTAATGCAAGTCTCTTTTTGGAGTGATGTGAAGATGAAAACCAGGAACAGATTGAATAGCTGCTGTTTTTAAATTGTAAACTCAGTCTTAAATTGTAGACACTGAAGTGAGATTATAGGAAGGATCAATATGTTTTCAGCATATTTGTAATTCTTTTTTTTTCTTCTCCTTTTTCTTTTAATCATTCTGTGCATTACTTTGGCAACACCCATAAAATTGTCATGCCAATAAAATTATCTGATGCTAACATTTTATTATTTATGGACACCATTAGAAGATTCAGTCTTTTAATCTCTCAGTTGATAATTCAAAGCCAAAAGTATTCCTATAGCAGTAGTTTGCTCATTGGTGTGCAGGTATACTGCACGCCAAGTTTTGGCCCTCCCTACCTATGAGGCATATTGGCATAGAGCTGTCACTTTTTTCAGCTTAACAAATCATTTGCTTTTATTGCCAAGTGTTACATATGCCTTAAAGCCTCAGTTTTAGTCATATATGCAAAATCCTTAAGAATATTATGCAGAAGTGAAAAAATATTTAGATAATTTTTGACTTGCATCTAATTTATTTGAAACCAGGGAAATTTTTCTAGTTTTGTTTCATCTAATTTTTGTCTGCTTCATGGATTTTTTGTTTGTACTTTCTTTTCCTTTGCTCTCTCCTTCCCCCCATCCCCATCCCCTTCCTCCAGAGACTCTTAAACCACCTTCTCTCCCGTCTCCAAATACTCTCTCCTCCCTTGAGCTCCTACTAAAAGAACCCACCAACTGACAGTCTAGCCCTCAGCGGCGGCTGGTCAGGCCCTGCCAGCAGTAGTTGCCAAATTTCTGCAGCCTAGGCATCCACCAACACTTTATATATGGCCTGAGCCTTGACAGCAGCAGCTGCCACAGCGCTCTATGGTCCAGGCCTTTCCAGCAGCGCCAGAGTTCTCCATGGCCCAGATTTTGCCAGCATCAGGCCCAAGTTTTAAGTGTCCAGGATTAGCCGAAGCCAGGGTTTTTTCCAGTCCCTATTCTCATGTCTTCATCAGAAGCAGGCATAACACACCTTGCTGAAAGGCAGGACTGTACACAAAATAAGAATGCACACCACCTTCTTATATTACCTTTCCTTAAACCTTTACAAGTAAACAAGTACATTTTCAAAGGCCCGCATGGGCAAATACCAGGGTTTATGCGCGTGGCTAGGCCTTGCGCGTTCCACATTCATTTTACAACGGGCCCAGCCACCTTATTTATATAACTTGTGTGCGCCAGCGCACGCATGTTATAAAATTGGCACACCCATGTGCGCGTGCCGGGAACCATCCGCGCTGCTTTTTAAATCGACCTCTTAATTGGTGTGGAAGATAATCAATTGCCCTTAAATTAATTGCTATAAAAATATAGTGACTCTAAAGGATTATTTTTCAATATTTTTCCACTTCTCTTACTTGCCTCCACTTGCATTCACTCTGCAGTTCCTCATTATCTAGCTTCGGTTCTCTCTTCCGTCACCCTTCCTCATGAACTCTATTCATCGGGCAAGTCACCCTTATCTTTGCTTTTCGCCTCTGTTGCCAGCTCCCAGCTGCACTGTCCATGTTGCTGTAGTATATGCCTGGCAGAAATTTTCCGAGTCGGTACGTCATGCTCCCTTTCTGGCCATATTCAAATTCTGTCTAAAAATTCGCCTTTTTGAGGATGCTTTCAAATCCTAACCACTTCTCCACAATAAATACGCCTTCTATAGACTTGTGTGTCATGATTAGATGTATACTGCACATATCAGCCAAAGCCAACATAAAGCAGGAACTGTCTCATAACTGTACAGCTTTGTGCATGTCTAGTAGCGCTTTAGATATGAAAAATAGCAGTAATAGTAATATGGAGGTTGAAGTACTGGTAATTCATTGGTAAAGTGTTTTATCTGACGACAAAGCAGTTCACCATAGTCAAAATGGGTCATATAACCATGCTCAATGTCAAATGAACATCTATTTCAGAGCTTTCTAGAAAGGCCTAAAAGCATTTACTGCACATGTCCCACTGTTCCCTTCTAGTGGTTTTCATCTGCTGGAGATGTCTGACTTAAAAGCTTCAGCAGCCCTGCATTTTGTGTTTTTCATTCCTCTTAAAAAAAAACAAAAGCCCTCCTGCTTTGTAGCTTAGACAGGCTTTTGTCAATTATTTAAGCATTATAATAATCATCTTACACTAAAATATAGAGCTAAGTTAAAATCTTGATTCTTGCACATAAAATTCAATTTGTTAATGGTCTTGCTTACTTAAATTTTTCTTTGATATGGTGGGATCCATCTATAGCTTTAAGACCTGCAACTGCCGAGTTGGTGGTTCCAAGCATTCACCAACCAAGATTATCTAGAACAAGGAAAAGAGCATTCTTTTGTATAGTACTGGTATTTTGGCATTCTCTCCCAAAATCACTGGCAGATTAAACTTTATTCCTTCACCAACTAAAGTCCTAGCCTTTTTCACAAGCCAATGCTGATGTAGTTTTAAGCTTCCTATACAAAAAGTGATCCTCTTATATTTGTCTTTCTATAAATGAGGCTCCAGTGGCTTAATATGGTCTATTCTTAATTTTATATTTTGCTCTTTGTTTTACTTTGTGAATTCTAGTACTAGATTTGTCTTTACCATCTCCCCAGTGAGCCCATTTCTGTGCAACCATTACCCTTTGTGTGAAGATTCTTTTTTTTTTTTTAAATTGTATGTATTATGATTGCCTTAATTGGTACAATTTACACACAACTTTCAATAATACAAACTGTTTCTATACATCATTATCTCAACATTTAAAAAAATGCACAGTTCTTAAATTGGATGCTATATGTTATGTTCTTGGTTGATAAGAAGGGCTGAATTAGCTATGACCTGTGGGTGGTGTCAACTGGTTGCACCAAACAGATCCCTCTCTCATCTCTTAGAACTTTTACTCTATTGAGCATGTGTGGGAACTTCCATGTAAGCACTGCCTCACAAGCCCCCTCAGTCCTTTTTCATCTGCGTATCACCATGGACATGTACCTCTATATCTATTTTTTCTTTATAATTCTTGATAATCTTTTTTCTTAAAAAGTTGCCTTGCTGCCTCAGCAACCCCAAACAGGACTTTTCAATGCTACTTTAAAAAAAAAAGTTACTTCAGGAAATGCATCAAGAAGAAAGCCACTGTGCGTAGTTTTAAGGACTATTTGTGATAGAAAAGTGCCCATTACCGATGGATATGATCTGTGCTATCACTGCCTGTGAATGGACCATGACCAGGCCGGATATCTCCGTGCTCCCAGAAGTTGAAGGCCTGGAAAATGAAGGAACTGTGTTAAATCTCTGAGAAGCCATGGTCAGGACTTTTCTAGAACCATAGCCTCATCTGCTTCCCCAGGAATGGAATTGAGCAGGAGCTCATCAAAAATATCCCTCCCCCCCTTTCAGCAGAACATGCCAAATCCTTGGGGGGTCAAGTAAGCAAAAGCAGATTGGGTCAAAGGAAAAAGTGCCACTCTGTGGAGCCACTGGTGCAGCCGGCCCTAAAAAAATACAAAGTTTTGACACCATCAACTTACTCTAAGATGCATTGGCACCACTGATGCTTAAGTGTTTGATGCATCAATCAACACCTTTGGCCATTAAACTATCAAGAGTAGGCTGCTCCAACATCAATGCATCATGCTGCAGTGCTTCCAAAGCAGCTGTATGCTGACCTTCCAAGAATTTTGACAGGCATAGAAGGGGATACAGTACCCCTGCCTCCACTAATTACTAGAGCATTTACATCAAAAACATTAATGGAACAAGGGCTATGTCTGGAGATACCAGACCTCATCTGCTCTTTGGTACCTTTCACATCTAAATAGTCTAAAATTCAAATTTGCAGAGCCCAGAAGATGTGCAGGATTCCATTCTAGTAGCAGAAGATGTTCCACCACCCATGCCAGGACAGAGGGCATATCAGCCCCTCAATCAGGTAGCGGAGTTGGTGAAAGATTTCTTTACCTTTTTTGTGGCTAAGGATAAAGAGGGTACCTGCCAACCTCTCCTTTCCAGGATATCAGATTTATTCCCATGAGAAGTCAGAGTATCCCCAATTTGTACAGCTACTCAGTCAGAATCCCTGCAAGGTGGTTTTAGCCCATGGCATTCGCTTGCAGTAGAGTCTAGCCAGTCAGAGGATATGCACCAGAAGTATATCCCTCTGAGGCACCAAGGACTCTTCCTTGGTCACCTTCATCATCATTGGGGTCCTGGATTAGTTTTTGCTCACTTCTAGGTTCTGAAAAGAGTTTTAGGGGAAGCCTCGCCAAACCTCTCCCAGAGTCTCCAAAACATTGGAGGACCCTTCCTAGTCCAGATTTCTGTACAATTTGAGGAAAGCACTTGGAGTTAATGTGCATAAGGTCAAAGATCCTCATGCAAAAGTCTTCAGCCTCCAAATTCTACAAACATCGGAGCCAGCAGCCATCCCAATCCATGAGATCCTGCAAGAACTGCAAATGGGAATGTGGGAAAATATTTCCTGTGCCCCCGCTGATTTGTTTTGTTATAACACAAATTCCCAAAGAAAATAAAATATAAACTGAAAATGAAGGTCCCTAGCTATAAAACAGTCTAATCTAATTTAAAAAGCCTTCACCAAACATACTTTTCAAGCACCCATATCTGATAATCCAGTCACTCCAGCGAGTGCTTTTTCTGCATCCATAGTAGCAGCAACCTACTTTTTTTTTGTTTTCTTAGATACCTGAATAGCAGGAAATCCCTTTATAATATTAGCCAGAGTATCGTGTTTGCACAAATCCAATCTGGTCCTTGTGTATAATTTGCTTAATACTACTATTCATTCTATTGGCCAAAACAGCAGTCAGTAACTCAATTTAGCAAGGATATAGGTCTATATGACTCGGGATATTCCTGATTTTCCCTGGTTTTGTTATTAAAATAATAATGCATAAAATTGTGGCCCTCAAAATATCCTATAATTCTTGACTCTTGAAATATGTCTTTTAGATGCAGTAGTATAAAATCATATAGTATTTTATAAAATTCCGGCCCAAATTCGTCAGGCCCAGGTAATTTTGTTAACTGCAGTTGTGATATCACTTTTCTTATTTCTAGTTACCTTATAAGGATTTACAACAAAAGATGTTGATCTTCCTTCAACTGAGGAAGGACAAACCTATACACAATAGGGGCCTTTAGAATATAAATATTTATAATACTGTTCAAATGCCTTTGCTGTCTCTTATACTGAATTTAATCATTAATATTGATGGATTATCTGGGTTATTACATATTTTTTTTCATTCTTGGCCTATTGTGGGTGCCCAAAGCCCTACTGCTAGCATGATAGTGCCTTTTTTGAAATGTCACAAAGAAGTCATTTTTATTCTCCTATGTTGTTTTTTTTTTTTTTTTTAATTAAAGGTAGCTTTATAATTGCTGACAAGTATTTTATAGCATTTTTGCTTCAGTTTTGTGCTGTTTTTGCTAGACAGGCAGATGCCACAGGCTAGATAGAAAGTGCTGTACTGGTACAGAAACTATGTTTAGAAACATACCAAAGTCATGCTGGCAGTGTAGCTAGTTGCAGGCCCAAAGATAACATTTGAATAAAAAGTGAAGATTAATTTACATGCAAAGCAAGAGCCATTCAGACAGTTTATAATAAAAAGCCAATTCTAGAAATTTTGATGATTTTGTAACCTAGTTTAAGGGATGGAAATGAACAAGTGTAAAATCCTATATAATGTTTTATCATCAGTAAAATCACTTGAGAGCGAGTTTTATACTGGCGCTTTGTGTAGCACTCTTGTCTCTCCTCTCCATAGGGTATATCTTCTTATATTATTTTATAGCATTTAGTAAAAACGCTTTCCTCTACTGTTGGACATTCCAGAGGTGGCGCCATCATTGACACACGTAGCCTCTAATTTTCCTCGGCCATCGCACATAACATACGCACGCCACTTTGCTTCTGCTCCTTGTTAGGCGTGCAGAACATGGGGGGGGGGAGAGCGAGCTTCGTTATAGGGCTCAGTCTGATACAATGGTCCATATGTAGGGTGAGTTTTCTTGAGGTAGGTTGGGGTAAGGGGGGGTGGTGTTAGACACATTCAGAGGTATCCATTGTAAAATTGACCTCAAAGAATTTTGGATCTTGTAAGTGATGAAAATGAGTTGTACCCTGCAGTCTCTGCTAGCTTACAATGGTCCACTTATAGAGTATCAGACGGAGTCCTATACAGAGTCTCTCTCTCTCTCTCCCCCCCCCCCCCCTTGCAGCAGCAAAGTGGTACGCGTATGTGTGTACAGCTCCAAACTTGCGCATGTGGAGAGAATTTTATAACCTATGCGCGTAGGTTATAAAATAATGCATATTTTTCTGTGCGAGATATGTGCATTTATGGGCACTCCAGCAGCACTTTTAAAATCTACCTTTAAGCGTTTATTTCATTGAACCACCTTAGGCCAGTCTGGCTAGCAGTTTACTTGCTTTACAATCCCACTGATCATTTATAGTTTAAATACTGTAAGTTTGTTGTTGCTTTAATATCCAGTAAGTTATACAACTCATGTTTAATTGTTGGCAGGGCCGGTAGAAGCACTAGGCAAACTAGGGCGCCCACCATTAGGAGGCGCGAGCCATGTGGGGCAGTGAGCAGCAGCACCAAAGAGGAGTGGAGATTCGGCAATGGGGGTGGCAGCACGACCCAGGGGGACGGTGCGAGCGGATGGCGGCGGGCGCCTAATCCACTTGCACCAGCCCCGATTGTTGGGATGTCCTTTGTATCATTTGCTAAGTTTTTCACACGTGCTGTCTAGTTCCCTCAACTTCTTGTATAGCTCTGCTAAGTTGCAGTTTTTTATCTTATGGTGATGGGCCTGATATGCAGATGAGTTTCAAAAAACTGTTAGGCCTGTGTTCAATACAATCATGTGATTTGTAATCTTTCTATGCATCTGTCAACTATTTTATACATTTTTGGTCATTAAACAAGCTGCATTTGTTCTCCAACTTGATTTTCCTTTTTAAAAGTAACTCATTTTGGACTTTTATCTCATCATGATTGGAAAAAGGCATTTCTATTTCACACTATTCAATCTTAGCAAAGAAAGTCTCAAAAGAATATAATATATCCTTGCATATATATTATGGAGAATAAAATGTAAAATTTTCTCATGTAAATGCGTCTCCACGCATCAAAAACTTGAAGTTCTCTGCACAATAAACTCACTCCAATGTCTTTTTGCTTTTACTTTGGTGTTCTTGCTGGTTTACAATCAATTGGTGGTTTAGCCATTATGTTAAAGTCTCCCCTATTCATTAATTGTCAACCCACTGCACCATTTTTGCTGATACTGAATTGAAAAACCTTTCACCCAAATTTTAAAAGCAGTGCATACGCTAAAACCGGGGGATAGGCTGGGCCATTTTTAAAATGTGCTCCGTGCGGCCTTGGCGCAGCTGCACGTGTATCCCCCGGTCCACGCAGAAATGCCAGTCTGTCTCAAAGGGGAGGGGTGAAGGGAGGGGGAGGGGAATGGCCGGGATAGCAGCCATTAGGTCCTGTTCCAGGGAAGCATGTGCCAGCAGCTGGCCAAAGGAGCAGGTAAATTATAAAGCAAAAAAAATTAGGGTATGTAGGTAGGGGTTAGGGGTCAAGGAGGAGAGGGGAAAAGGTAGAAAGGGTAGTTAGGGGATAGGAAAGTTCACTCCCAGTCTGCTCCTTAATTGGAGCGGTGACGCAAATAGGCCTACTTCAGTTCCGCGACTGACCAGTCGCGGAAAAAAACGCAATCAGGCTGCATATGATACGTGCACCGCTTCTGTTTCGCTTGTACCAGCCATGAACTGACCACAATAGCGTCATCCAATGCATAGACAGTATTTTGTCCCCTGAAGCTCCCTGAAGAAGGAGTAATATACTCCGAAACACCGCCGTGTCAGAGGGCGGACTTCAGGACTGCATATGCTTTCAGTGGATTAAGATAAGTGCACGTAATAGTTGTTCAACATACAGTGCCTTATCTTGTGCTATAGCTCCGTATGGAGAATACTAGGCATTCTTGTGACCTATGATTAGATAAGCCCAGTGCTTCACCGGCATCACCTATAAGCCAAAAAGCATTTTGAGGCAATATATGACAGTCGCAAGACATGTTTATAAACCTCTTGAGCTCCGTTTTGTATAGCTGAATTTATTATTTTGTTATAAGATCGAGGCATCCATGTGTGCACGCCGGGAACCGCGTGCACATGGATGCCCACGTGGACTTTTGAAAATCAACCACACATAAGAACATAAGAAAATGCCATACTGGGTCAGACCAAGGGTCCATCAAGCCCAGCATCCTGTTTCCAACAGTGGCCAATCCAGGCCATAAGAACCTGGCAAGTACCCAAAAACTAAGTCTATTCCATGTTACCATTGCTAATGGCAGTGGCTATTTTCTAAGTTAATTTAATAGCAGGTAATGGACTTCTCCTCCAAGAACTTATCCAATCCTTTTTAAACACAGCTATACTAACTGCACTAACCACATCCTCTGGCAACAAATTCCAGAGTTTAATTGTGCGTTGAGTAAAAAAGAACTTTCTCCGATTAGTTTTAAATGTGCCCCATGCTAACTTCATGGAGTGCCCCCTAGTCTATTATCCGAAAGAGTAAATAACCGATTCACATCTACCCGTTCTAGACCTCTCATAATTTTAAACATCTTTATCATATCCCCCCTCAGCCGTCTCTTCTCCAAGCTGAAAAGTCCTAACCTCTTTAGTCTTTCCTCATAGGGGAGCTGTTCCATTCCCCTTATCATTTTGGTTGCCCTTCTCTGTATCTTCTCCATCGCAATTATATCTTTTTTGAGATGCGGCGACCAGAATTGTACACAGTATTCAAGGTGCGGTCTCACCATGGAGCGATACAGAGGCATTATGACACTTTTCGTTTTATTCACCATTCCCTTTCTAATAATTCCCAACATTCTGTTTGCTTTTTTGACTGCCACAGCACACTGAACCGACGATTTCAATGTTTTTCCCTATATGCATCACCTTGCACTTATCCACATTAAATTTCATCTGCCATTTGGATGCCCAATTTTCCAGTCTCACAAGGTCTTCCTGCAATTTATCACAATCTGCTTGTGATTTAACTACTCTGAACAATTTGTGTCATCTGCAAATTTGATTATCTCACTCGTCGTATTTCTTTCCAGATCATTTATAAAATATATTGAAAAGTAAGGGTCCCAATACAGATCCCTGAGGCACTCCACTGTCCACTCCCTTCCACTGAGAAAATTGTCCATTTAATCCTACTCTCTGTTTCCTGTCTTTTAGCCAGTTTGCAATCCACGAAAGGACATCGCCACCTATCCCATGACTTTTTACTTTTCCTAGAAGCCTCTCATGAGGAACTTTGTCAAACGCCTTCTGAAAATCCAAGTATACTACATCTACCGGTTCACCTTTATCCACATGTTTATTAACTCCTTCAAAAAAGTGAAGCAGATTTGTGAGGCAAGACTTGCCTTGGGTAAAGCCATGCTGACTTTGTTCCATTAAACCATGTCTTTCTATATGTTCTGTGATTTTGATGTTTAGAACACTTTCCACTATTTTTCCTGGCACTGAAGTCAGGCTAACCGGTCTGTAGTTTCCCGGATCGCCCCTGGAGCCCTTTTTAAATATTGGGGTTATATTTGCTATCCTCCAGTCTTCAGGTACAATGGATGATTTTAATGATAGGTTACAAATTTTTACTAATAGGTCTGAAATTTCATTTTTTAGTTCCTTCAGAACTCTGGGGTGTATACCATCCGGTCCAGGTGATTTACTACTCTTCAGTTTGTCAATCAGGCCTACCACATCTTCTAGGTTCACTGTGATTCGATTCAGTCCATCTGAATCATTATCCATGAAAACCTTCTCCATTACGGGTACCTCCCCAACATCCTCTTCAGTAAACACCGAAGCAAAGAAATCATTTAATCTTTCCGCGATGGCCTTATCTTCTCTAAGTGCCCCTTTAACCCCTCGATCATCTAACGATCCAACTGACTCCCTCACAGGCTTTCACTTTGGATATATTTTAAAAAGTTTTTACTGTGAGTTTTTGCCTCTACAGCCAACTTCTTTTCAAATTCTCTCTTAGCCTGTCTTATCAATGTCTTACATTTAACTTGCCAACGTTTATGCTTTATCCTATTTTCTTCTGTTGGTTCCTTCTTCCAATTGTTGAATGAAGATCTTTTGGCTAAAATAGCTTCTTTCACCTCCCTTTTTAACCATGCCAGTAATCGTTTTGCCTTCTTTCCACCTTTCTTAATGTGTGGAATACATCTAGACTGTGCTTCTAGAATGGTATTTTTTAACAATGACCACGCCTCTTGGACATTTTTTACTTTTGTAGCTGCTCCTTTCAGTTTTTTTCTAACAATTTTTCTCATTTTATCAAAGTTTCCCTTTTGAAAGTTTAGCACGAGAAGATAGTTGAAGATAGATGAGAAATAACTTCTGTGCATCGCACACTCACCCCCCCCCCCCATTACAATCACTCATTCCACTCTTACAAACATACTCCTCATTCATTCCCCTGCTCTCCCCCAGCATCAGGTGATTTTCTTTTCCAACCATTCCAATGAAACTCCATGAGCCAGCGGATAGAAGATGCATTTTCAAAAATAAAGTGTCTTCAAAGATTAGCAGAGTTTTTAAATCCTGTCCACCTCCTAAGATAGAAGAATCTTTTAGTGGACCAGTGAATTGAAAATCTTCCAATTAAAAATCAGGCTTCCCCTTTTCAGGACTAAAATGTTTTCTGCCCTCAAAACATTTCTAACACGATTCAGGCATGGTTAGAAACTGGTTCTTGCAATCATGATTTTCCCATTGATCCTGTCAAATGGTTTTCATAATGTTCAGAAATCTCAACATTGCTGAATGACAGATGTTACATTACTTTACCTTACTCTTCATTGTCACAAGTTACCATTCCATGATTTCCCTCTACCTCACCGAATCAGCTGTAGAACTTCACATCATAGTTCTTAAACTTTTTCACTTAATTTATGATGTTCAGCAGAGAAGTGACTTGTTGTAATAAGTATTCTGTCTCTCTACCTTAATACCATCAGCAAAGAACCAGCTTATTAGCCCAGTTCATGCTTCTTACATGATCAGCAGAAGAAATAACGAAGTCCTAACAGAAAAGCTATTCTTGCCATGAAAAAAAAACAAATTTTGTCCCAGACTTCATCACAGAACAGTTATCCTGAACAGAAAGTCTCAGTTGAATATATAGGAACTTTGTGGAAGGTATCTTGGTTAATCTCATCAAATCCTATTTCTTTACTCGCGTTATATATTTGTCTCCATGAATTATTTTTATTTCTTCTTTGCTAGCAAACTTAATTTCACAGGAAATTGTAAAAAGAATACCTTTGTAAAATAATTGTGTGCAATATGATATCAAGGCAAGGCTTTGGCCTATAAATCTGAAAACAGTAAAAGTTTTTATTTTAATAGTGCAACTCCTTTTTGTTTCAGTAATCTGATAATATCTTAAGCTTATGCACAAAATTGAGTACTGTAATGATTACTTGCCTCAGTTTGTCAGTTTATTCGCAATGTCCCAAGTCAATGTGCTCTCTCAATTACAACTTTCTCACCATTCTTGAATATTCCAAGGGCCTCCAGCAAACCATTTTTCACAAAAATGTCTTGGTTTTCATTCTTTGACACTCAAAAAGTCCAACAATACAAATATTATTCCTTCTATTGCAATTTTCCAGTTCTATTTTATCCTCTAATTACTGACTTTTCCTCCATATTTCCAACACATTTTCATTTAAAGCTCCCAACTGTTGTTCTTGCTGCATCAGTCTCTGCTCCATTTCAATAATAACAGTATTATTTCTATTTATTCATTAAGTTCATCCAGCAACTGAAGCTTTTGTAGTTTATCATTCACAGCTGCTGAAACTGCTTTTGTGAGAGACAGAGACCATCAAGCTAGGGTGAGAGAACATAGTAGAAATTTCATCTTTGTGAGACTTTCCTCACTCCCAATGATGTCAAATCTTCACCAAGGTGTACTGTGCTGTCTCACTCTACATATGAAACTGGCCCCTAAACTACCACTAACACCTCACCTCAAACTATCAGGTGGCCCTCCTATAGCGATATAAATACTTAACTACTATGAGGGCCTTGTAGATAGTCTCTCTCTTTCTCTCCCCCCCCAGCACAGGATGTGAAAAATAGGGATTCTTGCCGTGCATGGTAAGTTTACTATGCCATGTGCCATGGTATGGTAACTTACAAATTCCCATAAACATCCCCCTTTTTGATAACACATGCATAATTAACTTTTTTGATGAATGATGGGGTAAGAGAACTTAGAGCTTTTGGCTATAGACATTACTGTTTTTTGTATTTCAAGAAGAAACTCAAGTAGACTGGTGCTTCAGAGCCGTCCAGCTGGAAAACTGCAAATTACTAGTATCCAAAGAGTAACAACAGATTACCTTTAGACTTATGCACGATGTTAGTCAGTGACTAGCAACGTGCACAGAAACAGCATACTTGGAAAAACTTCAAAAGGTGAGAAAAGGCACCAAGCTCTGCAGCAGACCCAAACCTACCTAGTGACCTCCCAGATTAGATAGCATTCTAACAAGAGTGCCGAGGCATGAAATAGCTTCTAACATTTAGGAACACTGTGCTGAGATCCCACGATACAATGGAAGACACAGTGGTGAACTTCGATGGAAGCCCACCCAATATAAAGCACATGCAAGGCCATGCTCTAACAGACCTATCTACCACATGGCAGGATAAACACCTATTTCATCCAAGTGAAAGTGAATTTCATCAGTTAAACAGCTGACACGCGAAAATGCAGAAGGCATTCTGAACAAGTTTGTGGCACAATAGGGAAAAGATTTGTGGACCTTTTCTCAAAGATTCCACTACCCATCCATCTGGAACCATCCTATCTCGCTTTCTGGAAAAAAGCAAAAGGCATGGTTGTTCAACCAGACCTTTGCCTAATCAGTTTATTAGGAAAATCAAATTCCCTACCCCTGGACATGATGTAAATATGATGGCACAAATTGCCACTATTACCTCTCTTTAATATATTTGTTAATCTTGATATTGATTATAATCTGCTTTGAATACCTGGCAAAAAGTGTAAAATCAAATGTTTGTTAATAAATACATTTGTAAAGAATTTATTTTTTCACACCATTGCTTCCCCTCTGACCTCCATTCTGGATGCCAGAGGAATAGAAGATATATTGGTAGACAGAATCGTGGGCTGAAGGGATAGAGATGCAGCCTCTAAACTGCAGAGATTAATGTTGGGCAATTTCCCACCCCTACTAACTCCCTGATGAATGTCCACTCAGAGCTTCCACTGCGAGTCTCAAACAATAGGGTCCAACTGCTTCTCCGTATACATGGCCATATAAACTGAGTGACTGGAATACTATCTAATAAAAACACCAGATGCCAGTCTAGGGTAAGAATATCCTGAGGCAGAAGTTAAAGAACCTCTGCTTTAAGAGATGGAAACAGTAATGCACAAGATTTGGAACCTGTGGAAAATCTGGACTCCACCCATGACAAGGAATCAGGGAGGGTTCTGACCATTAGGGCATACTCCTCACCCATTTGGCATCAGACTTGAAGTCCTACTGCTAGGATAGTTTTGGTCTTCAATAGAACAAGTACTTGTTATACAAAGTAAAATTAGCATCAGTATGGACAAGGACCATTTTGTCAGCCAACAAACCCTCACAACTTTCCGATTTACACTTATTGTCCTTCCCTGCGTTTATTTGTATTTATTTCTTTAAATTTATATTCTACCTTTCAGCCACTTCAAAGCGGATTACATTCAAGTACTGTAGTACCCCAGAGTGCTCACACTCAAGTTTTATACCTGAGGCAATGAAGATTGAAAGTTTGCCCAAAGAGCAACCACTAGGCTACTCCTCCACTCCCACTGAAGGAGAAAAGTGAAAATCCCTAAGCAACCTCTCCTTGGGTGTGGAGCCTCTTATGCACAATTCCAAACCCAGGATGCATGCAGCCTTGGTTAAGGTAAGTTGAACTAGACAGCTTTAGAATAAGTAAGCCAGCAGGACAGAATGTCTCTCGCAGCTAAATGGGTAGATGTGGCTTAAGATGAGTAATGGATGGAACAATCCATCTCTTAATGGTCAGTGCACAAACAACGTGACACTGACTTGTCTGGAATGGTTGCAAAGTGACGCATTCATGTTTTTCACAGCAGATTTGAAAATTACTCCCCATACATGGGCGAAAATCCTTACCAGCTGCTGAGGGGCAGGTTCCTACTAGAGGAAATCCATCACCAATACTGTGAGATGCCACATCTCACGACAGCTCCCCATCTGTTTTGCAATAAACAGGCTGCGCAACAACACAAAGTAGTAGTGAAAGTTCTCCTTACTAGATGGTTCCCTGAATCAAGCAGAATATGCAGGACAGTTGGGGTAGAAAGAAATTCACCAGGAGCAGGAATAATAAAAATATCCCCTTCCCTGAGAAGGAAGGCATTGAGAGGAAAACATACCAAGGTTTCCCCTAGCAGGCCTCAAGAAATACACTTACATAAAGGATGGGACTAAGTTTTCAAATATTTGAAAGTCAGACACATATACTATACATATAGTATTATATAAGTTGTTCAATATGGCAGGAGAACTGAGAAGCTGCTAAATCATTTCTCAGAGAACAAATGGGAAGAGTATTGAATAGAGATAATGTGCTTTTGATAACCCTAAATACTCTGGTTTTAGTTAAAAAAAAAAAAAAAAAGAAATAAACATCCCCTGGATACCAGGAGGTAACAGTGTCAATATTGGGATCTGAACAATGAACCCCTGATCCAATCAGCCTTCCACTCTCAAGAGAATGAAGAAAAATAACCACCAACGGATGAAGAAATGGAAGGCTCCCCCTACTTTTCCGCTCCCCAGCTCCCTATAGGAGACTTGTAAGGAGCTGCTCTGTTCCCATCGTTGACCAAAACTGTGCCATTACCAATAATGGCACAGTTTTGGTCAATGATGGGAACAGCACAGCCCCCATAAGCATACAGATAATATAACCTGGAAGCTTCCCAGTGACGGGCAAACCTGGACGCAAGGAATCAAAGGAAAGATTCTTGGAGGCCTGTCTCCTCCTCATAGGGAAGATTTAAAAAAGGGCTTCAATCCCTAACTCTTCTCTCCTGGTTCCCATCTCAACTGAGTGGTCCAACCATAAGTGAATATGAACTTATGTATGCAGGGGGCCTGCCCCAGAGACATCCCACTCTACCAATGATTTTTATGCACCAGTGACACTGTCCATGGTGCAGCTGTGCTCAAATTTAACACAATGTCTGCACTGCTTTGCATTTGTGCTGAGGTGCTCGACCTTGCAATTATTATTGGCCCAGGTACATCTAACGACACAGCACCAGACACTGGTTCAGCACGATGGCAGATGGTGCTCCATGATGCTCCATTTCAACACCCACAATGCTTGGTGTCAAATGGCACCCAGAGATGTCCACAGTGCCTGGTGGCAACAACAGATACTTCCATGGAATGGGCTTTGGAGAAAGATACCACCATCGACCAGAATGGAATGGGTATCATGAGAACCCATGTAGAAGTCTGCCCATGCCCACAGTCAGTTCTGCCCTCACCTCCTGCACCCAGTGTCAATTCTGCCCACACCGCAGCACACAGCATCAATCCCTTTGGTACACTGCCACATGAATATGTGTGGGGTATGATACCACTGAAGCATCACTGCTCCTGATTGACCATGCTTAACATCACCAGCTCCTCTTAAACTGCCCTGCCCAGACAGGCTGGCAGGCAGGCAGGAGGGGAGGCTACATCATTCAGGGCACCAGAGGTGATAATTAAGTTGGGCCACTGGCGATTAGTGCAGTTCCCAGGAGTGTGGGGAAATCGCAGTTGCTTACCTGTAAAGGGTGTTCTCCTAGGACAGCAGGATGCTGGTCCTCACAGATGGGCGACATCATCAAATGGAGCCCAGCCTGGAAAACTTTTGTCAAAGTTTCTAGAAGCTTTGACTGGCACACTGAACAAGCCCAGCATATCACGATCCGCGCATCCACGTGAGGTCCCCATTTAGTCTCATAACATAGCAAAAATATGAGCGAAAAAGTAAAATAAGAAAAACGCAAGAGAACCCAACTTCACGGGGCAGTGAGTAGGTTTCCTGAGGACTAAAAGCCTGCAGTCCTAGGAGAACACCTGTTACAGGTAAGCAACTGCACTTTCTCCTAGGACAAGCAGGATGGTAGTCCTCCTCAATGGGTGAATACCAAGCTCTAGACTGTTCGCAGGAACAATCAGAAACAACACACATCAAACAAGGTGCCAACAAGCACAACAATAACTGAGGTACTGTTGCACAGAGGGAGAGAGCCTGGTTTCAAATAGAGGGCCTAGGTAGGAAGAGTTGGGTTTATGTCTGAAAGAGATTGCACAGGACGGTCTGGCCCAATTTACCATCCTGTCGACCATCCTTGTCCAAACAGCAAGGGGCAGCAAACATGTGTAGGGAGCTCCTGCAGATTTCAGCAATGGGGACCACCCGTAAGTGGGCCACTGATGCTGCCTCAGCCCTCACAGAGTGAGCTTTAATTCGGGTTTCTAGCTGAAAACCTGACTGCACATAGCAGAATGAGATGCAATCCGCTAGCCAATTCGATAAGGTCTGTTTACCCACCATGACCCCTAGTCTGTTCTTATCAAAAGATATGAACAGCTGGTTGGACTGTCTATGGCTTGCTGAGCTTTCTAAGTAGAAGGCCCAGGCTCTCTTGTAATCCAAAGTATGCAAAGCTCATTGCCCCTGATGGGAATGGGGCCTTGGAAAAAAGGTGGGTAACACAATGGACTGATTAAGGAGAAAATCAGTCACGACTGTAGGCAGAAAGTTGGGATGCGTATGCAGGACCACATGATCATGAAAGAATTTCGTGTAAGGTGGGTGCGTCACCAAGACCTGAAGTTCACTGACCCTACGAGCCGAGGTAACTAGCACCAGGAATAGGACTTTCCAGGTGAGGAATTTCAGTTCACAGATGTACATAGGCTAATAAGCTGTGCCAGCACAACATTGAGATCCCAGGAAGGCACGGGAGGGGGGG
The DNA here is from genome assembly GCF_901001135.1 of Rhinatrema bivittatum. Taxonomy (NCBI): domain Eukaryota; kingdom Metazoa; phylum Chordata; class Amphibia; order Gymnophiona; family Rhinatrematidae; genus Rhinatrema; species Rhinatrema bivittatum. The sequence continues at coordinate 269,249,075 of NC_042621.1, forward strand.
CCTTAAAGGCAGCTTTAGCTGCAGCAGGCTCCACCTGAACTGACCCACAATAAGCTGGACTGAGATGGGTGTGCCTGCAACACCCCAATGGTAAGCACTAATTGCACTCAGATGGACTCTGACCAATGTGGTTTTAAGTCCAGCCTCAGAAAGGTGCCACAAGTAATCCAAGAATCTGGGAAGTGGGCATGTAAATGGATCTAATCCATTGCCCGCACACCACACCAAGAGCCTTTCCACTTCAACGTGTAAGATTTCCTAGCGGAATGCTTTCTGGAAGCTACCAGCACCTGGGCAACATTTTCTGAGAGATCCAGGAGCTGAAGGACTAGACGCTCAACATCCAAGCTGTCAAGGCTAATGTACAGAGGTTCAGAAGGCACAGAGTGACCTGGTTCTGTATAATCAGATTGGGCACAGTCTCCAGGCAGATGAGATCCCTGATCAACAGGTCCTGAAGGAGAGGAAACCAGATCTGCCTGGGCCAGTGAGGCACTGCTAGGATCATGGTCCCCTGGTCCTGTTAGAGCTGCAGGAGTTTTCATGAGAAGTGGAAGAGGAGGGTACATGTACAGGAGATCCATGCCCCAATGAAGGGTGAAAGCATCGGCGGGTGGATGGCCATCTGTCCTGAATAGGGAACAAACATTGCTCATGTTGCAGTTGAACAGGTCCACAACCGGAGTTCCCCACCAGTGGAAGATCTGGGCTGCCACTGTCATGTCCTCTCGTGAGTTTGAAAAGAGCAGCTTAGACGGCTGCCAGCAGGTTCAGCTTCCTGGGCAGGTATGTTGCTTGCAGGGACATGCCTTGCAACAGAGCCCAGGACCAGATTTGCACAGCCTTTTGGCAGGAGGAACGATCCCGTGCCTCCTTGCTTGTTGATGTACCACATCGCAACCTGATTGTCCATATGGATCAGGACTACCTTGTGGGACAAACGGTCTCAGAACGCCCAAAGCTCTAAGACGTTTGTCTGACACAGAGCTTCTTGAGTGGTCCGTTGACCCTGCGTGCAGAGGTTGTCCACATGGGCCCCCCAGCCCTAGGGAGAGGTATCGGTGGTAAGCACTATTTGAGGTGGGACAGCCTGGAAGGGAATCCCCTGCTCCAGACTGGAGAGGTTCTCCCACCAGGATAGAGATACCCTCAGAGGTTGCGTGATGGAGACACAGGCCTCAAGGTACTGGGATGCCTGCTGCTATTGAGACCGTAACATCTATTGGGTTAAGGGGGTAACATGATCTGCAGCTGTCATGTGGCCCAGCAAGTGAAGCAGTAGACCAGCACTCACGCACTGACTGTTGCGCACCAGGGGTACCAGTGAAGACAGAGCAAGAGCCCGATTGTGGGGGAAAAACGCTTTTGCATGAATCATGTCCAGTCTGGTTCCTATGAAGTCCAGCTGAGGAGATAGGCAGAGCTGAGACTTTGGATAGCTGATAACAAAGCCCAGAGACTGCAGTACCTGCATGTTCAGGGCCAAAGCATCCAGTGCTCCTGCTTAGGAGTTGCTTTTGATCAGCCAGTCATCTAGGTAAGGGAAGATGTGCACCGCCCACCGTCTGAGGTGTGCTGCCACCACTGCCAGGCATTTGATGAAGACGCGAGGGGCTGACACCAAACCAAATGGCGAGCATTTTGTATTGGTAGTGAGCCTTCCCCACCACAAAGCACAGATACTTCCTGTCTCTGGGGAAAATAATGATGTGGGTGTAAGCATCGTTGAGGTCAAGGGAGCATAGCCAGTCCCTCTTTTTGAGCAAGGAGATCAGAGTACCCAGAGAAACCATTTTGAACTTTTCCCTTATGAGGAATTTGTTCAATGCTCAGAGATCAAGAATGGGGCACAAGCCCCCAGTTCTCTTGGGTATCAGAAAATACCTCTAATAGAACCCTTGACCCTGGTGGTGACAGGGGATGGGTTCTACTGCTCCCGCCTGTAGGAGGGTGGACAACTTTGTGAGAAGTATGTCCTGTTGGGCGGATGAACATGGGGGAAGAGTCCTCTGGGATTTTTCTGAAATTCAGTCAATACCCCTGCCAAACAATAGTGAGGACCCATCAGTCAGAGGTGATGATCGACCAACGATGGTCAAAGTAGAGAAGTCTGCCCCCCACTGGGGGATCGGGTAGCAGGGGTACAACATGCTGACTCATGCTCCCTCGCCTCCAGTCAAAACCCCTTAGCTGAGGCATGGAGCCAGGTCATCCTACATGCACCGATGCCCACAGTGGGCACCTTGGCAGCGGTCTCAAAGACATCATAGGTGGATCTCACTTCGTGTTTTTCCGCTTCGAGGCCTTGTTGCGTCATAGCAGAGAGCGACTCCTGCTGCTGGAGACGCTCTGCAAGTTCTTGGACCTGCTTCCATAGGTTCCGATTGTTCTGAATCATGTACAATTAGTAAGAGGCAGTCCACGCGATGAGCATGGTGCCCTGAAAAACCTTCTTACCCAAGGCATCGAGCTCCCTATGCTCTCGCCCCGGAGGGGGCAGAGGCATGGGTGCAGGAGCATTTAGCCCATTTGAAAGTGGACTTCACTACCACAGACTGGTGGGGGGGAGATGATACCTCTCGAAACCCAAGGCCTATTGCACCAGATAGGTGGCATCCACCTTCCTATTTACCCGGGTAATGGATATCAGGTGTTCCCACGTCCGAAGGAGGTCCTTGAAAATATCATGGATGGGAACAGCCACTCTTCTCTTTCAGGGCATCGACAAAGTGGTCTCGGCCATGGTCCATACAAAACTCATGAAGAAGAGGTCCTCCGGGGGAGACAGATGCCTTTCCTCAGGGGGTGAAGGCTCCGAGAGAGGATCATCAGAAATCTTAGAGGGAGACTCTGAAGAGTCATCTCCCCATGGATCAAAGAGTCTCTCTTCCTTGCTGAGGTTCCCTTGGGGGCTGCACAGGTGAGGTCTGTGCAAATCCCCGGACCTAGGCACCGAGGGCCTTGAGGGAACTGAAGGCACTGTTGGAGGCGATGGTCTATGTGGAAACGGGGGCACAGAGGGTCTCGGGAGGCTGGACGGCTCTGGCAAGGGCTCAAGAAACTCAGGCCTCAGGACCACTGCAACAGACAGTGCCGGTGTTCAGTGTGAATCTTCCCCCTTGGAGGACCCAATGATGGGAATCGCACCTGAGGGGGGCATCGGTGGCCGCTGGGGAACAGAGGGTCCCTAGGGTCCCGGTTGCGTCAGGAGTGTTCCAAGCAGGACGTCCAGATGCTCGAGTAGGGGCACCAAGATGGATGGCATGGGCTCTGGCACCAGTATGGGGGCAGTTCAATGCGCTGTAGGGCTCAGAGCACTGCACACTGTACCCAACTCCTCCTGGAAGTCCCATGAGGACGGATGGAGGGGGATGAGGTGTCACCGGCACTTCCTCTGAGCTCTGAGGAGAGCTATGGTGCCCAGCATTGGTGGGGAGCGCCTGGGACTCCCGGGCCTGTAAGAGGGTGGGACCTCCTTGCCACAGGATCGCTTCAGTGACGACCTGGCAGCCACCAGTGCCAAGCATCGATGGCAACTGGTGTCTGTGTTTCCAGGATCTCCCTCGATGCTCGACCCAGTCTTTCCCTGGCGCCGAGGAAGTTGAGGATCCCGATGCCCTTGAAAGTGGAGAGACCATAGAAGAGTGGTCACTGTCTCCATGGTCCTTCGATGATGCCGCCAGAGGAGTGGAAAGGGAAAGCATGTCGAGCAGCTCCTCTCGACCCTGGGGTGTCAATGATTCCGACGCAGGCATGGATGGAGCAGATCTTTAGGAGCCAAAATGTTTCTCCATCTTATCAAGACACGCACGATGGACCTTGGGGGGGGGGGGGTGTCATCTGGTCACACAGCTGACAGCCTCTGACATCTTGTGATGCCTCCAGGCACAGTATACAAACCTCGTTTAGATCCGTGATGGACATGGTCCGCAGGCACTGGAGTCCCCAGTGAAAACCGAAAGACGCCAAGAGAAAAAACAAAAACTGACGAGTGGTCAATGGCTGGCAGGCTACCTAGGAACAATGCACTGGGAATCGACTGCAGAGGATGTATAAAAATGAACCTACTGCGCCGAGGAGAGGACACTGTCTGAAGAAGGGGGGGAGACCTGGCATTTGCATGAAGAAAAAACCAGGAAGAGACAAGAAAAAATACTCTTCAGAGCTGAGCTCCAAAACAGCAAGGCAAATGCACCGTGGAAAAGAAGAAACTGAAGGGGGACCTCACGAGGATAGTAGCATGCTCAGTGTGCCAGTCAAAGCTTCTAGAAACTTTGACAAAAGTTTTCCATGCCGGGCTCCATCTGTCGTCACCCATCTGTGAAGACTACCATCCTGCTTGTCCTAGGAACGAGTTTTCCCTCCACGGGAATGTTCTTTCATCTGGTACCTCCCCTTCCTCTGCAGTCCTGTGTACAGCAAGAAGGAGGAAGAATCGATCCTGGATCCTTCACTGTCTGGGCCTCCGTTGATGCCCAGCAAATGGACTGAATCTCATGGAACGCCTGCCTGGATGAGAACTTAGGCAAGTCTAGCCTGACTGCAGAGGAACTGTGCAAACGGGTGATGCCATGAGGCAACCGACAAAGCCAAAAAAAAATTCATGAAGGTTGAGGAAAAGAATAAAACTCATAAGCTGCTGGGCAGCATTATCTTTTAATATAAATCAAAACTTCGACCAGGCTGTGCTGGGCACTAGGCTACTACTATCTTATATATTTTAAATTGTTATAATTTATACTCATCTCCTTCGTTGCTAGACAAGTTACCATGTTAATTGTTTCATGTAAAATAAGGCAGACCCTGCCCTATTCACAGAGTTATATGTAAACCGATGTGATATCTCGATCGAATGTCGGTATATAAAAGCAAATAAATAAATAAATAAAATAGGCCTGCACACCATGAAGTTGACAAAAGTAAAGTATTGAAAAGCAAGAAAAAAAAATGAAATAAAACTACCTAAAAATATATGAGGGAGAACAAAACCCACACGGCCCTGTGAGAAAAAACAGCTTCTGCAGCTCCAGAAACTTTCACTGCAGTGGCTAAAACAGCAAAGAATCGTGACTTGCAGGCATTCCAGAAAAAATGAGACTGAGGGGCCCTACTGCCTGGGAGGCAGGGAAGTAACTAAGGCTGCACATGCTCAGTAGAACATGCTCAAAAGTTCTAGAATCTTTGAAATCAAAATTCTGTACCAGGCTCCATGGGATGATGTAACCCATATGTGAGGACTGATATCCTGCTTGTCCTTGAAGGAATAAGTTCACTGTCATCTATGAAGAACTATGAGACTTCTGTAGGAATTCTGAACAAAACAGGTTTCATTTTAGAGACCAAGCCATAAAAGGTCCAAAATATAAATAAAATTACATTCACAAAAAACAAACTTGTTTAATTGAGTTTTCACTGTGCACATTCATTTCTTTCATACAGAAGTGTCAGAATAAATAGAAAACATAATATTTGCATTGGAAATCCATTTAAAACTACTGAAAAAAAAACCCAACTTCCCTTCAGAAGGCAGTTACTGAGTTTTACATTCTACATCCCCATCCTTAGAGGCGTTCATCTTCTTTAACTCCTTCTGTAACTCCTCTTCCACTTCCAGAATCTCCTTAGGCTTCTGATACTGTGTGTATAATATAGCAGGATGATCAGTGGTCCGTAGTGTGCAAGGCTTATATCATCACTATTTTATTTATGGAATCAAAACAGAATTCTAGTCAAATCCATTGATACTCAAAATTAAAGCATCTTTCTTGCTAGTATGCACTTAAGAGTTTACAAAAAACCTTATCCATGACACCCTCTTGAAATTTCACTCATAACAGGCCTGGGGGCGACTGAATTTTTTCAGCCTCAGTTGCAGTTTGGGAGAACACAGAGGGCTGCAGCAGGTGGCAGTGATGGTGGAGAAGAGAGTGAAATTGATGGGGGAAAGATGAAAGACAGGAGGGGGGGGGGGGGGTGGAGAAGAAAAGAGTAAAGGGATGGCATGGAGGGCAGAGAGAGAACCACATCTGAGAGAGGTGGGGAGGAAAGAGAGCAAGCTGCATGAAGGAAGACTGAAGTGGGGTATGTGCATTCACCAGAGGAGAAATGTACTCACCATATACTCCTGTCATCTGCTCACTCAATACACATTTTTGGAGGGGGACAGGGGTGGCAGCAGGGCTGCATGGCAAGTGCATTTTATTCCTAGCAAGTAAGGCCTGGAGGAATTACCCTTACTCATAATTTTGCCTGTTGTAATGACTGCAAATCCCAACAGAAGGGAAATCAATTAAAAAGAGCTAAACAAAAATAAATATGAAAACTTCTGCATTCTTTGAGCCCTCTACCTTTATGCTTTAAATATTTTTCAGGCTTTCAAATCTCATGAATACTTCATATTTCTTAGGAATAGGTGATAACTGGCAACACCAACTATATGATAACCCACATATACATATTGGTTGTCTTACAGAAAATGGTGCAATTACTCGTTTTTCCAATAATTAAAAACTCTTGCAGCTCCTAGGCAATGATACTCATGAATGCGATTTATTTTTTTGCATAATCCATTAATATGAATCCCTTTAATGTCATTAGCCGACTGCTGAAGAATCTGCTTTTCCTGCAGTTTATGAGGTTTAAACTTCCTCAACCCACACACAGATCTGTAAAAGTACTGCAGGACTGTGCTTTAGAAGAGAGAAAGAACATTCATATACGTATGACAAAACATAGTTGCTTACCTATAATGAGCATTCTCTGAATACAGCAGTTCATCAGTCACACTTATGAGAGACATCTGATGGTGCTGACACACAACTCATTTTCCAGCAAAATCTTAAAGACCTCTCTGAGCATGTGCAGGAGTTTCCATGTTCATGCAGCTGAGTGGCATGCCTCAGTTCTGTAATTAAACTAATGAGGCTAACTTCAGAAGGGGAAGAGGGAGGGTTTATGTGATTGATGAACTGCCATATGCAGAGAACAGGTTACAGCAGGGAGTAGGCAAATCTGGTCCACAATAATAAATATGCATGAAATGGATTTGCATGCATATTCAGTGTGAATATCTTGAAAACCCAATTGGCTGACCACACCTGAGGACCAGAGTTGTAACTCAGGGTTAAGAAGGAAGCAACTTTGTTTTCTCTAAAGGCAAGCAGTTCTCCAAGGTCACACACATGGGACTCCCTAGCCAAGGATTGATTTCAACAGATAAAAAGGGAAACAACAAACCATCAAAAAGGTAGAATAAAATGTTTCTGCTGGGATTTAAAGTCCCCATTATTTTCTAACAGGAAGACATGCCAAAATAATAAAGTGGGCCCTACATGAACTGGAATTAGGCATCTTTAAAGAAACCCTGGAGAATAAACTGCTCAAATCTACTGTTGTGTTGGAAATCTGCATCCAAACAATAGTGTGATGTGAATGCATGAACAGAAGTCTACGTCACATCTTTCCAACAGAAGTTGACCTCAGATGAACCACCGATCCAGCCATGGCTGACATTATAAGCCTTGACATGCTCTCGTAAGGTAAAAACCAGCTTGGGCATAAAATAAGGGTATACAGTCTGCTATCCAATTAGGCAAAGTTCTCTTCAAAACTTTAATTACAGGCTTACTGGGAGAAAACAATTTAAAAAAAAAAACTGGGTGGACTTTCTATGGGCTTTAATTTCACTTCACACAGAAGGTGACAGCTCTCTTACAGCCTAAAGTGTGCAGGGTTTCTTCATATTTGTTGGCATGTGGCATTGGAAAAATGATGGAAGGATGATTGACTAATTAACGTGGAAATCTGACACACCTTTAGGCAGAAATTAAAGATGCGTACACAGAACCACCCTGTTACAATGAAATTTAATATAAAGGTGAACATAAGACTTGCCATAGTGAATCAGGCTGACTGCTCCAACAGTGGCCAATCCTGGTCAAAATACCTGACAGGGTCCCCCAAAAAAGTGGATAAATGACTAGGGTCTGAAGCTCTCCCCCTCTTTGGGTTGAAGCAGCTTCCACAAAAAAAGCAACCTTCCAGGTAAGGCACTTTAGACCACACATAACCAGAGGCTCAAAAGGGAGTTTTCATCAGCTGGGTAAAAAACTCATAGAAGCTTCAAATGAAGCAAGTCCAGCATGAACCTTACAACTAAATACTTGTATAAAAATCTGTTCTTCTGCAAAATGATGGTATTGTAAGGATTTATAAGTATAAGCTGCAGCCTGATACTTCCCTCTTCCCCTCCCTATGGCAGGGCACAGAAATTAACACTTATTTTTCCTTTTTATACGACCCGATCAGCCCAGGAACTCACACTGTTTGTCTCAAAATAGAGATTTATTTGCAAGGCATTAGGTACCAAAACAAACACACACTAACAACTTAGCAATCTTAGAAACTTATAATACATAGTTTAGTAGGTATGACTAAATCAGAAGAAGCAGAGCACATCACTTTAGCTGGAACTTGCTTATAAACCATAAATAGTTCTAACTGACTAGCCCTTAGACAAAACTCAGAAATTGAATCCTGTCAGCCTCACCACTTTGTAGGTCCTTGTTACCTGAGCTGTTTGAGAAGCCAGAAGTCCCGAACACCATCTCTTGTCACTGTGAAGCAGGATGTGGGACTCTGCACTTGCATGAAGGACAGAGGGCTCCCCTAGTGCCTTGAGAAGAACCAAGCAAGTTCAGCTCTGGCTAAAGCAGCAGGGCTCCAGGACACTCAGTCTCATCTAGCAGCTTAGTTGCAGGGCGGAGCTGGAAGCAATGATTCTGACAGCCCCAGGATGGAATCTTCTTAGTCGAGCCCTATGGCCCCTCTTCCAAGCTGATTTTAAGAAATAGCATCTGCACATTCAGTAACTTCATGCAAATGAAAAAAGGGACAGCAGTCAGATTCTGATTGGTTCTTCTTTCTTCACTTTGACTGCTTGACCGCCCCAGCTTGGCTTCCCCTGCTGGAGGACCAACCTTCCTTCTGCTGTGTGGCAGCTGACCTGCGAGTTGCCTTGGAATAAGATCTCTCTGGATTGGAGGCTGGGTTGCCAGGTACTTCTGAGCTTGGCTGCAGCTTCAGGTCTGTCTCCACATAAGCAGGCCTGCATTGCCCTGTCCCTTCTCTAATTGCCGAAAGATCTCATTCTTTAACAGAGGATTAGACAAAGAAAGTGCCTGCACAGAAGATAAGTCGGTCATGACTTGCAGCTTCATTAGAAGTTCAGCATCTCTGTTTTTCTGTGAAATACAAGCCAAGGGTCCAAATGTGAAGGAAGAATCCATTTTGCTGTATGGACAGAATCTTATATAGTTATTATGCCTGCGGTATGCACCAATTGCACTGTGTACCCAACAGAGCTGGTATTTCTACATGGGTATAGACTTCCGTCAGATCCAGAGAACATAGCTAGTCTTAGTGTAGATGGGATAATGATGAACCCCAGGTAAGTATCAAACTTTCCCGATATTTACTCAAGATCTTTTCATTAGGATGAGGTCAGGAAGTACCTGGAGTAAAATCCCTGCCCTTCCTCCTGCAGTAGGGCAGGTTAAACTACTTGGCCTACAAAAGGGCCAAGTCTCCATATTTAGAAGTCTGGAAGTCTCCAAATCTGGCAGTTACTGGTCTGAAGTGAGAGTTAGTGTTCTCCTTTTTGGTAAATTTGGAGGAATTTCCAATAGATGTATTATGTAGCTTTCTTTTATAATCCAAAGAACCTAGCTGTCAGAAGTTAATATGGGTCAATGGTTTGCATAAAACCTAGCCTCCCTCCAACAGGGCATTTCTTCAGAACTGAAGTGGGAGTACTTGGTATGAACTCTGAATCCAGTTAAAACTCCATTCCTGGTTAACAGTGTTGGGGCTTAGAGTTTCTGCCTTCACAATGGAAAGGTTGAAGCCCTATAAATTTTTTTATTTTTTTTTTTAAGATGTCAGACTCTGGAAACACCTTTTCAGTGCAAAAACTTCCTCCCAGATTCCTGACTCCAGTACTGCCTGGGTCTGGAATCTGATTCAGAGGTGATATTGGAGAGAACCTGAAGTGTCACATGGTGGTCTCTGAGGACTTCCACAGCCTTTATGTCTGAGGAGATTCCCTCTAGTATAAGGTACATCAGCAAGGCTTTTCTGCACATCCTCACAGTGTGATACCTGCAGCCATAAGAATCTGTGTACATCTATAGCTGATGCACATCTCAGTGCTTTCTCAAAAGCATCATCTGCCAAGCAGATAAGATGCTTTTTCACTCCTTGCTTTCAGCCAATTCTGAACATTCACCTTAAAGGAGGCAATCCATGAATCTCTGTGCCCTTTGCAAAATGGTCTGGAAATGCTAAAGCATGTAGGTCTGGTACAATCCTATGTGGGACTGGAATACAGCAGTGTGATAATGCCTCCTACCAAAATGATCCACTATTATTACCACTAAACATTTCTATAGTTTACTATGCATATGCAATACACTACAGACACATAAAAGGGACAGTACCTCTCTATAGAGCTTATGGTCTAGCTGAGACACACAGACGCATGATTATTTGTCTTAAATATTATAGTAAAAACATGTTTAACATGAGAGGATCAGGAATAGTAAGGGGTTTGGGATTTAAAAGCAATCTCAAAACGTTAGGTCAATATCCAAGATTTATACCCTGGGGTGACCAAGACATGCTTCTTAGACTTTTTGGCACATTTCAGCATGGATTCACCTACCACAGGACTGCTGTGGAAGTTGGAACTGGTCAAATCCCTCAGCTATCTGGACATACTTCACACGTACGCCTTCTTACTAATAGGGAGGATGGAATGTGGGGTTTCTGACATTTTCTTACACACCTCTTAGTAGAGGGAGAGGACAGGTATTTACCACGGTCTTTTGGGTCATCCAGGAACTTGGCATGGCTGAACAAAAGTGCCCTGGGCTCCTCCTCAACCTGCAATAGAATAGGGATAGATGTTGTCCTTGTCTGCACAAAATCAGAAAAGGAGAGATTCTCAGACGACAGCCTACCTCTTGCCTGGGGAGGAGTAACATTCCTTCTCCGACTCATAAGAACACTAAACTGGAGAGAACCACAAGAGTGTGTACCAGTGCTAGAGTCAACCACACACTCTCTGCGAGCTGACTATGGATGAGCATCCAAGGAAGCTTCCCTCTTGCAAGGCCATTCGACTATCATTCAGCGTGCATGGTACAGACTTCAAGCCATGATAATCAAAGCTTGTTGATTAGCCAAAGATGCTCAGAAACAAAGGAGGCAGTAGTAGGCAGATTACTCGATCCTCTAAGTGGAATCAAACTAGGAAATGCTTGCTGACAGTACTCTTCATATACTGAGTGATCAACTTTCTCAGAGACCAGTGATCTCAAAAATTGATAGGATTCAGTAGGACAATTGAATGTCTTCAGCGTTTCTTGTAGTGTCCTATAAATTCAAAGCTGGACCTCCGGATACAATCACAGGAAACGTTTAGGATGAAAGGTAGAGTTTCCCTCAATGTGCAGCCTTCTTCAGTGCATATCCAATATTCTTCTGCTCTCACAGCGGTGCAATGAAGGAGACTGATGCCAATGTACCATCTCCTTGGCACGATTTCTGCTCATCTCCATGATAAAGTTTACAGAGCCTGATGCTCAGGGTAAACTAGGAAAATGTGACCTGTTTTATATTTTGCAGTTATCTATAAACTTCAGCTCAAAACCTTTGATGTCGACTTGACTTCATGGACCTCGTAATTCATTAGCACTGCAATATCAACTGTTGTAATCATAGAAACATAGAAATGATAGCAATAAAGAATCAATGGTCCATCCAGTCTGCCCAGCAAGCTTCCCATAGTAGTATCTGCCATGCCTTGCAGGTTACCACCATGTATCAGTCAGAACTGCTCGACATACTTTGCTTATAGACTTGGCCATAGAAGCAGTCCTGTTTTTTCCTTAATGTCTATGCATCAGGACCCCAGACTGTAAAATAAAAAAAAAGAAAAAAAAGTCATAGCTCATGTTGGCTGTCTCTGAATCCAAATTCCTTTCCTTCTGCCCCCCACCTCAAAGCAAAGAGCAAAGTTGCAGTTGCATCAAAAGCATCAAGGCTTATTGGTGAAGGGCAGTAATCCCATGCCTTCTGTTAAAGGTAGTAACTGCTGCTCTGTACAGGTTACCCCCATGCTTATCAGTTCCCCAGACTATAAAACGTCAGGGCTCTCGTTTGTTGCTGTCTGAATCCAATTCCTCTTTTCCCCCTGCTGTCGAAGCGGGGAGCAATGTTGCAGTTGCATTAAAAGCATCAAAGCATATTGCTTAAATGTAGTAATCTCCATGCCTTCTGCTAAGGGTAGTAACCACCATATCAGCCAACTACCCCCCCCCCCCCCACACGCTTATTTAATTTCCGTCCTCTAGCCTTTAGAGATCCACAGTGTTTATTCCATGCTTCTTTGAATTCTTAAACTGTTTTCTTCTTCACCTCCTTCTCTGAAGGTCATTCCATGCCTCCACCACCTTCTCTGTGAGAAATATTTCCTGACATTGGTTCTGAGTTCTCCCCCCTGGAATTTCATTTCACGACCCCTAGTTCTATTGGTCTTCTTTCCAACAGAAAAGGTTCGAAGTCCATACATCAAGGAAACTTTTCAGGTATCTGAAGGTCTGTATCATATCTCTCCTGCACCTCCTCTCTTCCAGGGTATACATATTCAGATCCTTCAGTCTCTCCTCCTAGGGCTTCTGATACAGACACCATACCATTTTCGTCACCCTTCACTGGACTGCCTCGATCCTGTCTCTATCCTTTTTGAGATACAGGCTCCAAAACTGAACACAATACTCCAGGTGAGGCCTCACCAAGGACCTATACAAGGGAATTATCACCTCCTTTTTCTTACTGGTTATTTCTCTCTCTATGCAGCCCAGCATTCTTCTGGCTTTAGCTATCACCTTGTCACATTGCTTCGCCATCTTCAGATCCCCAGACACTATCACCCCAAGATCCCTCTCTTAGTCCGTGCACATCAATCTTTCACTCCCCATCACATACAGCTCTTTTGGATTACCACATCCCACATCTACACTTCTTAGCACTGAATATCAGCTGCCAAATCTTTGACCACTCTTCGAGCTCTCTCTACTCCTTCAAGGCATGTCCACTCTGTTGCAGATCTTAGTATCATCTGTAAACAGACATACTTTACCTTCTATCCCTTCTGCAAAGATATTGAACAGAACTGGTCCCAACACCGATCCCTGTGGCACTCCGCTTAACATGACTCTCTTTTCAAAGTAGGCTCCATTTACCATTACATGCTATCGGTCAACCATTTTGTAATCCACACCACCACCTTGATGCTCACACCCAAGCTTATTATTTTATTCACAAGCATCCTATGTGGGACCGTATCAAAAGCTTTGCTGAAATCCAAGTAGATCATATTGAGTGCTGTTCCTTGATCCAATTCTCTAGTCACCCAATCAAAAAAATCAATCAGATTTGTCTGACAGGAATCCATGCTGTCTTGGGTCCAGCAACCTACCAGATTGTAGGTACTTCATTATCCTTTCCTTCAGCAGCATCTCCATTAACTTTCCCACCACCGATGTGATGCTAACCAGCCTCCTCTCTGTTACCACTCTTGTGAAGTGGGACCACCACCGTTTTTCTCCAATCCCGCAGCACCACTCCCATTTCCAGGGATCTATTGAAAAGGTCCTTCAGCGGACCCGCCAGCCCATCTCTGAGCTCCCTCAGTATCCTGGGATGTACCTCATCTGGCCCCATGGCCTTGTTCACTTTCAGTTTGTCTAGCTTTTTTCATATATTCTGTCCCATAAATGGAGTTCGGTACCCTATCCCCATCTATGATCTTATCTACCAGCAACAGTCCTTCTCCAGGGTCTTCTTTAGAGAACACCAAACTGAAGTATTTATTTAGTATTTCTGCCATTTCTTCATCTGTCTCCACACATTGTTCCTTGTCACCTTTCAATTTCACTATACCATTTTGGACCTTCCTTCTTTTTCTGATATATATCTGAAAAATGTTTTATCACCTCGTTTTTCCTCTTTGGCAATCCTTTCTTCCTCTCCCTCAGTTTCACCAGGTATTCTTCCCTGTGCTCCTCTTTTTGGGATCCTTTATACTTCTTGAACGCTGTTCTTTTTGCCTTTATTTTTCAGCCACTTCCTTAGAGAACCAGTTAGGTTTCTTTTCTAACAAAGATTTGTTGCCTTTGTAATAACTCCTTTCTATTTAGTCTACTGTTGTTCCACCTCACCCATTTTCTCCAGTCTTCCAGGTCTTCTTCTAGAAACATTCCCATTTTGACAAATTCTGTATCTATGAAATTCAAAACTCGGGTCGTTGTGTGTCTTCTTTGGATCCTGTTTGTGATATCAAACCATATCATCTGATGATCACTGGTGCACAGGTGGGCACCTACTCAGACATTTGAGACTTTAACCCCATTTGTAAGCACCAGGTCAAGAATCCTCCCTCATAGGCTCCATTACTATTTGTTTGAACAGAGTCCTTTAAAAAGCATCCACTATCTCTCTACTTCTTATAGATTCCGCAGATGGATATGCCATTCCATATCCGGCAGATTAAAATCTCCATCTAGCAACCCTTCTTCCTTCCTTCCTTCCCACCTTTTAAATGTTTTTGACCAGATCTCTGTCCAGTTCTTCTGAGTTGGAGACCTGTAAACCACATCGATGTAAATGGAAGTACCATCTTTTTTTTTTTTTTTTTTTTTTAGCATAGCCCATAATTCTTCTTCCCTACCCCACATCCCTTGCATTTCAGTTGCTTGGATATTGTTTCTGACATAAAGAGCTAAATCCTCCACCTTTTATGTACTCTTTGTCCTTCCTAAACAAGTTATAGCCTGGGATGGCCATAATCCAATCATGAGACTCAGTGAACCATGTCTCTGTAACAGTAACGATGTCCACATCTGCTTCCACCATTAGAGCCTGCAGGTCTGGAATGTTATTGCCCAGACTATGGGCATTTGTGCTCATAGTTTTCCAGCATCTCTCCTTGGACATCTTTTCTGCTCTATTCAGCTGATTTTTTTTTTTTTTTATTTCTTCACTCACGTCTTGGAAATGTTGGAGGGTGACATTTCAATTTTCTTTTGCTATCCCTGACCTCTTGTTTAAAAGCCTATATGATTTGAATTTTTCTCTTATGTTCCTTTTTCCTGCTATAGACAGATGTAAGCCATCTGTGACATAGAGCCTCTTACTATTCCATACACGGCCCCAGCCCCCAATATATCCAAAAAACTTTCTTCCTCACACCAGGTTTTGAGCCATGCACTGAAATTATTTATAAGGCGTAGCCTCTCCTTCCCCTTTTCATGAACAGGTAACACTTCTGAAAAGGCAATAATCTTCACTGTGTGCCTAATCTGCTTCCCTGGAGGCTGGAAATCTCTCTGCATGGCTTAGATGTTGTTTCTAGCAAGGTCATTGGTTCCAAGATGGCTGATAAGATCAATTTCAGAGTCCTTACTTTCTTCATTGATTGCATTGACTGATCTGATTAGCATTTATACTAGCTGAAAATCCTGGAAAGCATTTAACTAAAGATGTTCCCCTCGTAAAAAGTTCCCAAATTAGTGCCTCTGATGACAGTCTTCCAGCACAGTGAATTTCTTCTTATGGCTTTTGGTTGTGTTATGGAATTTTTGTGCATACTGGATTTCTTCTTTCCTTTCCAATCCCAATCTCCATTGCAAGAGCTTCATCTTCATCTAATGGCCCTTGGTGACATCCTTGAAAAGATGCTGTAGTGATTATCCTTACCCAGATACTTATAACATATGTCTTATCATGGTTGTTGAAGGACATCTTCTGACTGCAGTCTGGATTCTTCTTGAAGCTACTGACCCTTCTCTGCAATCATCTGAAAAAAATAGACAGTGCAAAATCTAAAGGGAAATAAAAAGAAATACTAAGGCACTGCGCTAGAGGAGGAGAAAACCATAAAAAAAAAACACAGTGCAGAGAGTAATACATAGAGGGAAGCTGAAAACTGGAACTGTCAGACTGCTAAAAAAAAATACAGAGACATACCACTCAGCTGCAGAAGCTCCCACACATGATCTGAGGAATCTTCAAGGTTTTGCTGGAAAGCTCTGGAAAATGTGTTCCGTGTTGGTATTATCAGATGACACCACCCATGTGTATGACTGGCATGAACTGCTTGTTTTTAAAGAAAGTATTTATCATTGAAAGTATATATGTGTGTGTATATATATATACATACACACACATATACACACACACACACACACACACGTCAATGATATTTTGTCTCTTTGCAGAGAACTTCATAATATTCTTTGCCTACTACTTATATTTGCAATGGAAAAATAGAACTGAACTCTTACTGTAATGATCAAGGTGTTGTTGGCATGAGTAAAGCTTAGAGCAGATTTATCAAGAGGTAGTTGACATCTGTCCATGTCAGGAATAGAGAACTTTTTGTAATACCTAAACAGAGAAATAAAAGAAAAGCTTATTTCATTATGGGGGCAATTTTCAGATTGACTGTCTAGGTGCAAAGTCCATGGGTACAACCTCATTTTCAAAAGGAAACTGTGATACTTTCCTTTGAAAACTGCCACCAGTATAAAGTACCCATGGACTTTTGCACCTGCTTTTTATACAGGTAAAATTTCTAAGAAAAACATAGGTAAACTCAAAAACACAATCCAGATGTGATATTTTCAAATCCCATCCCCGGAAACATTTACCCTCAATCCAGTTAAAGTTACTGGCATTATTGAACTCTGTGCATTTTCAGAAAGCCTACTTACACGCATAAAAGGCTTTGAAAATTGCCCTCTACAAATTATAGAATTCATCAGTTGTTAAGTATCACCATACACAGATGCCAAAAGTGCTTCCCTTCAACTGTTTTCTCCCCCATTGACTCCCACAAGCCACCCTGTCAGTTTTAATCTTTGTGGGCATTTACTAACAGTGTCTCCAGCCCACTATCTATCTGACACCAGGACCATGGTTTCCTCTTGCTGTCTGCCTTCAGACAGCAAGAGGAATTCAACCAGGCTTCTCTAAGGAGCCTGGTTGAATTCTCCCATGGCATCTTAATGGGTAGGATTTGGACTGTAAGGTGACCTGACATTTCTAGCTTGGTCCCAGATCCCTATTTCAGTTAGACAATTATCAAGCATCTTCTTTTACCCACTACCAGACACCTGGACTATGGTTTCCTCTAGCTACCCACCTCCTTTTTCACTGCTCTGAGTAACCTTTTTGAATTCTTCCATGGCATATTAGTGGCTAGGAATCTGATTCTGAGCTCACCAGACATCATTTCCAGCTCACCTCCCAGATCCTTATTTCAGTAGTACAGTGATTATATGCCCTCACTTTAAAATGCTGCCACTTAGAATTGAAATAAGCTAGCCATGCAGTTGAGAAATACTGGCATAAATCTAAATCTGAAGTAGATAAACTGAGTTTCCAATTCAGTTTATGGCATATAATTCAGAAATTTGTCTTGCAAAGAGAAGTGATTACAGTTCTATAATTAGAGTTGATTAAACAGCTCTCTTGAATTATTGTATTGTAAAGTTGTTTCTTAACTAGCACATCCATATATTGTGGGAACTGATCTATCAACCTTAGCCTTAATGCAGAAACTCTGGGTGATTATTTTTAAAATAATCTCAAAATTAAAGTCTCTTAGATTTGAGACATTCTTATATTTCTATATCTCTATCTAGTAACTCATTCAGAGAGTCTTCTTGGGATAGCTTTTTTTCTCTGGCATCTGAAATGATGCCTGCCCTCTTCATATCAGCCCTTCCATTTTTCTGAAAAATGCACAGGGCAAACCTTTAGACCAATTAAATATAAAAGTAAATCTCTCACTGATTGAAAGACAATTTCCTTCTTGTTTTAAAATTAACTGTTATTCACCAAAGTTTAGAGATTTTTTTTAGATAGTTCCATACTTGCAAATTACAGACCAATTGTCAATTTGGCTTGTGTCAGTAAACTCATTAAGAAGGTGGTTTCCTTTCAGTGACTGTTTTTCTTCAGTCCTCATCCTGACTTGATCCCCCAGCAATTGGCATTTTGAGCTAGTTTCGGAATCAAGACTGTATTAGTGACAGTTGTCAATGAATTGGTTCATTGTATGGACAGAAGGGATTTCTGTCTTCTTTTGCTGGATTTATCAGCAGCCATGGACATCACAGATTATGATATCCTTTTGGCTGGACTAGTGAAAATGGGGCTTGGAGAGAAGGTGATTTTATTTATTTCAGATTTTTATATACCGGCATTCGAGACAGCAGTCACATCTTGCTGGTTCACATAAAACAGGGGTGCATAGTAAACATAACTATAACAATGGTGCTGAAAAGACAGTTACATATAACAGGGTGATAAGAACTTGGCTGAGAAGGAAGAGAAAGGACAGGTTATAATTCACACAGGTAAACGATAGAAGATAAGGTTAACCATGGAGTAGTAGGAGAATAGTTAACCATGTTGGAGATTAGTTAACCATGGTGTAGTTGGATATTAGGGGTGGCTTGGAGGTGTTCGATCAATTGGCCTCCGGGAAAGCTTGTGATGTCTTGGTTAAGTTTTTATTTATTTATTTTAACAGAGCTGCTCCCAAAAAGTACCAATAGTCCAAGGATCGGCAACCTATGGCACGCAAGACCATTTTTCTTAACACGACAGAAACTGCACAGCACAGCTTCCTGAGGGCAAAAATATCCCAGCCCTCGTGACCAGCAGCCAATATTTTCCTGCCACCTCACAACTCTACCTGGGATAGGCTATTAGCATGAAGCACACTGCGCATGCCAGCCTGGGCCATCCAGATCTTGCAGTTGTCATGCTGCAGCTTATATTATAATAACTAATCTAGTAATGGATCATTTAGAATATCAGTTTATCTACACATCATTACATTTTTCACAGATAACCTTTTGGATAAGATATATAGTCTACTACCTCTAAATGCAAAAGGGACTACTATGCATCCAAGATACATCACTTAATCTTCGACGCAAAAGCCCTCTTCGCCTATGTCTCCAATCTCACCAAAATCAACCCACAGGAGATTCCAAACAACCTAGCACAACCCAAAGCTGAAGAACTTGCTCTTCACTTTCACAATAAAGTCAACAGCCTTTTAATACAACTGCCCACAATCCCCACCAACCCCACTTTGTACCAGTCTCTTCAACAGTCATCCATCAATAACAATGGTCTGGAAACACTTGAACCCATCTCTATCTTAGAGTTACAATCTCTTTTAAGAAGAATGAAACCTTCCTCCCATCCTTTGGATACCATCCCCACCAAACTGCTTCTGGCTATCCCTGACTCCATCGCAAAATCTTTAACGGACATCATAAATTGCTCACTCACCCAAGTTCTATATCCTGACGACCTCAAATTGGCCTCCATCAAACCTCTACTTAAAAAACCCAACTTGGACTCCAAAGACCCTAACAATTTCCGACCCATCGCCAATCTCCCATTTATAGCCAAGATTCTAGAAAAAGTTGTCAACACTCAACTCTCCGACTACATTGAAGAAAATAAAATCCTATTCCCATCACAATACGGATTTCGCAAATCATTGAGCACAGAGTCCCTCCTCATCTCTATGTCTGACTTCATCTTAATGGGCCTTGACAAAGGCCAATCCTTCCTCCTGATTCTACTAGACCTATCAGCTGCCTTTGACACGGTCAACCATTACACTCTCATTTCCATTCTGGCTTCTATAGGCATCTCAAGCACCACACTCTCATGGTTTAAATCTTTTCTTTCCAACAGAGGCTTCAAGGTTAAGATACAGGACAAAGAATCTTCAAGAATGGACGCTCCCATAGGAGTCCCTCAGGGCTCCTCCCTGTCACCTACCCTCTTTAACATCTATCTCTTACCAATCTGCCAACTCCTCTCCAACCTCAACCTCAAACATTTCCTTTACGCTGACGACATCCAGATCGTGATACCCATTAAAGAGTCTTACACAAAAACACTGAATCACTGGGAAAACTGTCTCTTCGAAATTAAACGCCTCCTATCTAACCTAAACCTAGTACTAAACTCCTCTAAAACACAACTACTATTCATCTCCCCAGATAACAACAACTCCATCTCTAATCTTCCAACCACCCCCACTACTACACATGTGAAAGATCTAGGAGTGTTAATAGACAACCGGATGAACCTTAAAGCTTCCATCAACAGAACCACCAAAGATTGTTTCTATAAACTTCAAGTTCTGAAAAGAATTAGACCACTCTTCCACACTCAAGATTTCAGAACCATCCTTCAAGCTGTCATTTTCTCTAAGATCGACTACTGTAACTCTATCCTTCTGGGCCTACCCTCCTCCTACACTAAACCCCTACAGATGTTACAAAACGCTACGGCAAGATTACTGACAAATTCCAGGAGGAAGGACCATATTACTCCAATCCTAAAAGATCTCCATTGGTTGCCGATTCATTTTAGAATCCTCTACAAATCTCTTTCCATAATACATAAAACCATTCATCAACACTCCCCACTCGACTTACAAGTCCCTTTCCAAAAGTATAACTCCTCCAGACCAACCAGAGACGCACTCAGAGGATCCCTCCAAGTACCCCCAGCCAAAACTACTAAACACATCACTCTAAGAGATCGGGCCTTCTCAACAGCCGGCCCCCTTTTATGGAACTCCATCCCACCAGACCTCAGACAAGAACCCAGCCTCCCAATCTTCAGGAAAAGACTTAAGACCTGGCTGTTCAAAAAAGCATTCCCGGACACTGATTAACCCCTGCAGCCTGTTGAACTACCTCCCATTGTAAAAATGTTAATTTAATGTAAATATCTTTATCTAATGTTATCCTCTCCCTTTCTTCTCTACTCCCAGTTCTAGTACCTTGTTATTTGTAACTGCTTCCTCCTCACTAATAGTTTACTCATTTGTTCTTTGTACACCCCTGTTCTATGTAAACCGGCATGATGTGATTTTATCATGAATGCCGGTATATAAAAATTTTAAATAAATAAATAAATAAAAATAGACGATCTTTTGTTTTTTTGGAAATCAGATGAATCAGCCTTAAAAGATTGTATGCTTTGGGTCAATACCATAGATAATCATTTGAAATTTACTTATGAATATAGTCAACAACAAATAACCTTTTTGGATATTGTGATTAAAAAAAAAAAGAAGAAGATGTTTGACACCACAATCTATCGTAAATCAATAGAACATAACAATCTATTGAAGTATGACAGTTTTCACCCCACCGCTTTTAAGAAAGGACTTCCGGTAAGTCAGTTCTTCAGGTTGCGGAGAATTTGCTCCAGAGATACAGAATTTAAACATCGAGCCCAAGTGTTAGCAACGAGATTTTTTTTAAAGAGGCTATCCATATAGAGTGGTTCAGACGGCATACAAAATGGGCAAAATATTTCCCCCGCTCTGCACTTTTTTCAATCCAAAAAACACCCCCCCGACTGAAGTCTGTGTTTTACAACACAGATAAATCCCATCTAATTGCGACTAGTATCAGACGCCATTGGCATGTCTTACAACTACATACAGGGACTTTCCCGGATTTACCACTTTTTTCTTACAGAAGGGGTAAAAACATCAGGGACAGACTAGTGCATGCGACTACAAACAAAATGAACCCCTGAGCTTACTATGGGATATCATAATGCATGTGATGATTGTGACATGTGTGCACAAACAATTAAAGGCATGTTCTGGCAACATCCAAACAGTTTATTAACTCCTTCTAGTAGTGTAGTAAGGCATGATTTCAGATTGCTAAATCCATGCTGGCACAAAATGACAACAAAAGAAGGGTACAAAGTGTATGTGTATGGACAAGTAGAACAGAGTGTACTTCATGTATATTTCGCCTCCCTTCTGCCCCCAACATATGTTAGTTGAGCCTGGACAGAGAAAATCTTTCCTGAACTGGATGAACTGAAGTAATTTTTCTGAATTTAGCTTTGTAAATTCCTTAGTGAGATTATATTTAGCATATCATCCATACACAGAAATGATAAAGAAAAGTGATACAAATGAACTGAAAAATAACTCCAAATGGGGAATGTGACTCAGTCCTAGCAGAGCTTAGCCTATTCTATGATGCAATTGCTGTATTTGGTAAAAGGTGGCAGACACAGATAATAGGGAAGATGCCAAAGGTTAAATAGTGCAGATTAGATGAACACAAAGACATGTTTAGGAAGTGTTAACTCCTCATGGACAGACAAAAAAAGGAAGGTAAACAGAGCACCTAGCTATTTAAAGAACAAGAAGTAATCATTGCAAAGGAAAGACTGCAGTTAGTAGTTACTAACAGTTAATAAAACTGTTACTCTGGTTGATCCTTTTAAATTTTCATTTTAATCCAACAATATTGACTGCATTTCAACTTTTTGTACTCATTTTCCAGTATTCAGATAATGGCAAATTTATTTCCTTAAAATATTTAATATACAACATTTACCACAGCTATATAAAAGTGTACCAGCCCCACTGTATTGTTATATGCTTTATACACAGAAGCCTGATCACTTGGAATATGCATGGAAATTCCTTTCCAATAAACGCCTAGTTGTCTATAAAAATACCTACAGTACGTAAATGTAATCCACTTTGAAGTGGCTGAAAAGCAGAATATAAAACTAAATAGATAAAAATTGAAGCAGTTTCTATTGTATATTGAAACCAATTTTAAGTGGATGTAATATTCCCGATCAAGCAAAGCGAATGTGCATTTTTATTTATTTATTTATAATTTTGGGTGGCTAGATAGGTCTCCAATCTCAGAAGAGAACCCCTGACCTCATGTTAGTTACTCAACTCTGGGAAGGCGGGAAAAGAGATTAACTCCCAATACAATCACTATGAAGGCCCTGAAATCTCTTCTGACCCCTCATGAATTATCCCATATGTGCCCAGCCATACAATGAGTGATACTCTAGTTTAAAGAGGTTTTCTAACTTGGTTAACTCAAAAAGTCAGTTAAAGCTATAATACTTTGCCCATCTCTTGGGGTATGTGTAACAATGTATATCCCCTAAAAGCGAAATCTTATGACCTTTTTTCTGCAATTCATGATTTTGATATAAATATTGCACTGAAATCCCTATAAACCCCTGATGAGCCTATAAAAGACCTGACAGAAGCACATAGCTTTTAGTAGGCTCAGCATGTTGGACATGCAGATGAGGAGCTTATCCCTGGGAGCAAGCAATACTGAATGGATCTGCCAGATGCTTTCTTTTGACTCAGATTGGCTTTGGTCAGAAACAAAATCATGGGCTCAGTAGATTTTTGGTCTTACCTAGCATGGCAAATTTTATGCTCTTATGTTAGGTTACTCAAAAGATTGCTAAGTTAAGTTGAAATACCTCTTTAATTATGGAAAGCAAGTCATAGGAATGAGGCAGGTTAAAAATAGGAGAAAAACCTTGGATAGTTATGAAAGTAGGTTCATACAGCCATTGTGCCATCAGAGACATTGGAAACCAAAAGGAGTAAGAAGAAACTGCCAGGCCAAAAATAAAAATGGTGACCGGTTCCTTCCCTATATATGTATCTCAATTAATAATTTATCACTCATAAACAGCTTTATTCACTAAAGTGCACTAATGCATTAGCATGGAAAATGTGCATTATTAATAAATAGGCCCCATAAAAAACAATGCTAGCTGCAATAGAAATCTGTTTTCACGCATTAAACAAAGCAGCGCACTAGTGAGTAGTGCTTAATATCTAGTTTGAATCGAATAACTGTCATTTATTTTAAAAGGATATAAGAAATAATCAGACCACACAAATTATGCTGCTTATCTGGAAGCCCACCATCTCTCTATTTTGAGTTTAAGCTACCCAATATTCTGATCAAAGTATAAAGAAACATAACAAACTAAATGAAGAAGAAAAGCAGGCAAGGAAAAGACATAGGACTATCTAAAGTCTAATTAAGGATTCTGTTGCATCCGTGGACCCCAGGGCCAAGGCAAACCCAGGTGAAGCAGGGACCAGTCAGAACCTTCATCTATGCCAGCCCACGTTCCCCTCGGGGGGAACGTGGGCTGGGGTCTCTGCTGGAGGTGGAAAAGGAGGGCCGCAGTTAGCTAGGATCGTAGACAGGGAGCAGTCAAGTGTAGCCAGTGTCCAGGTAATGGTCAAAGGCAGGTGGCGGTCAGGCCGTATCCAAGGTCCAAGCAATGGTCAGAGGCAGGCAGTGATCAGGCATATCAGAGGTTCAAGCCAAGGTCAGAACCAGGTATCCATCCAAAAAGGAGAAGAGGGATGGATAAGCAAGGCAAGCAGGCAACAAACAAATATGAAGACAAGCTGGAACACAGGGAAGCAACACTCACTACTAGAGAGTAGCTGGACCTGTTGCCGAGCAAGTTGTGTCTGGAATGCTGTTTTCTTATTTGGCCATATGGCTGACGTCATCATTAGGGGCCGTGGGGTCTTTCCCACCGTGGTCCCTTTATGTGCTGGTGAAAGGCACGCGCCTAGAAGACGCGGCATTTTGGTGATGGCAGTGTTCTGCCGAGTGGATGGCCAATGGCGGACTCTGCACCAACAGTGCTTCTCTGCATCAGGACGTGGCATGGCAGGGCTGGATGTAAGAGCAGCGGTTCTCAGGGGCAGCCTGCGGATCACTGAGCATAACAGATACCCAAAATGCTGTTCACTTACTAACACTAAATATAAATAAAATTGTACTCCCCTCTGGTGAGTTTAAAAATATATAGCTAATCGAAACTATGTATCTATCAAGTCAATGCACTCTGAAAACCTGGATAAAGCCATTATTTAGACTGGAACCCTCTTAACTATTCCAGGAGTTTGGCAATGTTCTTACAAAATGTGTTAACTTTTAGGTGAATTACAGATTCTCCCTCTTGAACATAATGATTATTTTTAGAAGAATGAAGCTTTAAGTTTACATGTTTGATGTAAATCTTTTAAATTATAAGCAGTAAAGCTATAGGGGGAACAAAGAAATGATGACAGTTCTTTGTCAGCAGTGCCCTCTAGAATTCCAGCTTAACATTCAAGCTGCAAGAATGCCATGCATAGAGCTCCCTTTGCAATAATGATCGCACTTATCACTGTATGTATAACCATGACAACAGTGACCTCTGTGGGAAACGAGGAATAAAGCAGGAAGAGGATTACTTCCAGAGACTCTTGCCAACCGATTTCATTTCCCAGCTGGAAGGAAGCCAAACTATATTCCCAAGATCTACACTAGTCAAGAAAACCGTAGCATACACTAAGCAAGTGCTACAAGAGAAGAGAGAGGAAAACAGTTAAAACAGAATTCAGCAGAGCCCATCCATATGCTGACTACGCAGAAATATTTTTGCACTCATGTGCAGTGCCATATATCATGAATTATAAAAACAATATGATAAAGTAAAATATATATATTAGATGCATATAAATACAGATATAGGAGCAAGAGAAAAAAAATACGTAATGAGGATTAGGAATTTAAAAAAAAAAAAAAAAAGTCATTAAAAGTCATTTTTTTGAAACCATGCTGGCTGGTCCTGGATTAGGGGACCTGTGATCTGCAAAGTACTCAATGACCAGCAACAGCAGACCTGAAGAAACTGCTTCCTCTTTTCTTTATCCCTGCTACAGTGATGCTGTAATTCTGCATTTATGACCATTTATGACCAGTTGTCACACAAATGATCATAATCACAAATCTGGCAAGTCTGATTCAACTTTTCATCTCAGCTCTCATTGCTTCCTACTCCAGCTCCATCTCTCCCCTCCCAAGCAGTATGTAGGCACAGAGGGAAGGGGTAACAGATTATGACAGGAAAAGATCTCCTGATCCATCCAGTCTTCCCAGTTAATCCTGCCCACCCTGCCAAGGATATATCTCAGTTTCTAGGATATCACTCCTTATCCATTGTCTCCTTTGAACACCACCCTCCTGGGTAGATGAACTTGCAAGCGCCCCTATTTAGTTCACAATCCGCACCCATCCCAATTCAGGCTTTTTAACCAAAATAAACTTCCCAGACACATATATATTTGTAATCAGACCTGGCATAAATCATATAAACTGGAAAGATATGTAACAATAGAGATGCCACAATTTTTAGTTAAAATTTATATATGGTTTCTTATTCAAACATTTTTTTTAAATCTTGCAAATTATTGCACCAAGATTCAACATGCAACTTAACAAAAAAAAAATAGTTTCATACTTTTTGTTAGAAGTTCGTACAATGCAGCAGCGTTCATTTTGGTCCACTGAGACATCATAGACATCAACAGGGTACGGCAAGTTACGAATCCTCCACTGAAAACTCATCTTCAGGTCTTTTCGCATAAAAATAGGCTAGGTATTGAATAAATAAAACACTTATTTGTTAACTATGATCTTCAATATGCACAGAACTATACATGACAACAAAGATGCTGAACTTACAATCTAATTTCAAGCACAGCAAGGTGAAGTGATTTGTTCAAGGTTACTGCGTGAATGGCTAGTAAGGAAGTCAAACTAAGGACCCATACTGTATCTTTCTTCTGATCACTATGCTATACTGTAAAAATAAAACTTTGGAGAAGGAACAAAGCTCCATGCAAAACAATCAAATCCGTCTCTGTCTAAACCTAATAAACTCAAACAGCTATGAGTGTATAGAAAACCATCATATGACAACGCTAGCTATGCACATATTGCTCTTGTGCTTATGTGGCGTCTGTGATATAATATATATTTTTTTTCCCAATGCATTTAAATAATATCCCATTTCTGAGCTGATAAGTTATCTTTTTACAGTATCTCAGAATGGCAAATTACCAAAGAAATAAAATCAGACACTGATTCAGAGTTTCAGGCTCAATCTCTGCAACGGCTGTTCTCAAAGGTGTACCTGCACAGAAATAAAGCATGAATGTCATTTTATGCTTGTAAATGATGCCAAAACTTCCACCAATCACAACAGAATTCAAAACAAAAAATTCCCATTAGATAAGAAAAAACACTTTAAACTGATTTATATATGCTGTGTTAATGATCGAGAGTTGCAATGTGTTGTGTTTTATTTCTTCAGTATTTTACCATCCTGAGGTTGCAAGTTATCAGCTCAGAAACAAAAGCTTAAAAATGCCTCGAAAAATAAAAAAAATATCTAGAAACATTTATCATATAGACTGATGATTATATAACAGACACCCCATAAGCAGAAGAGCAACAGATGCAGAGTTAATGACATATGATGGTTTTCTATATCTTGATAGCTGTCTTGAGTTTATTAAATTTAGACAGAGAAGGATTTGATTGTTTTGCACTGGGCCATACTGACAAGCAGTCTCCCAAACTGCTCCTTCAAGCGGATGGATGCCTGGACTTGGTGAGGGACCCCATCCAAAAGAGCGGGCATCACGGTACAACAACTGATGACAGAAATCCAACAGTCCAAAAGGGTACAGCAACAAGAGGTTTGGGTGAACATTACTAATGTCAAAAAGAGGGAGATGTTATTAAATATGCCTCAGAAAAACAACTGCTTTCCTATATGCATTTTGCTTTTGACTTTTCCAGGGCACATTCAGCATCACTTCCTTTATATAAATCAAGTTTCAGTCCTTCTTAAATAAGAGCTGCCTATTCATGAGCATCATAAATCTCATTTATTAAACTCTGAAACCACATGATTGCTACTCTATCATAATTTACATTAACAGCCTGTGATAATACAGTATATAAAACAGACAAATATATAATCAATGCAGCTGCTCCAGAAAACCTAAAAAAACAATCCCAACTAATTATTTCACTTCCAGTTACAACACAGAGTAAATAGTAACCAAAACCGTAAAATCAGCTTGATGATTTACTGAAGGTTTCCATACGGCTTTTCTGTAGAAATCAGCTTATTTGTCCCTTAATATCAGGTCCAACAGCTAACATTTGTCATTGCATTTATAACCTCGCTGGTAAACTGCATCACTATTCAAATTTACCATTTGATCTGCTTTACATACATTGCAACTGCTTTCCTTTATGTGATCCAACTCCAACATGCTAGTAGACAATGGTGCAAGCTCGCCCACTTCAGTCTGCCACTGTCCATATGATCCCAAGGCATTCTTCTGTCTCCATTTTCTGACTTGCAAAAAAGTCAGAGAAAAAGTCTATTTACTGCTTTATCTTGGATGAATTTTATCGGTAATGCAAAATATGAAAAATCAATACAGTGGTGTTTCATTTATGCAGAATGCTTGGGCCACAGGCCACAAAGGATAATGGGAGCTCCTCCCACCCACGACCCAAGCAGACCCTCCAGCGAGTGGAGCCGGAGGGCCCGGTGTTTCTCATGCTCGCTTCTTCAGCGCCTCACCTTCTGGGTAGTTCCGCAGTTTGAAGCATTTAGTTCAGCGGTGACTGAGGGGAATGAGAGGTGCTGAAGGAGCAGATTTGAGAAACACCAGGCCTACCGGCTCTGCTTGCCAGTGGGTCTGATTGGACCCTAAAGCTGGGGGGGGGGGGGGGGAAGGGGGCAGTTTAGATTTTTCCAGATGATAGGCATTTCCAGTTAATAGTTCTTCAGATAAAATGGCACTCTAACACATATTGAATGCTTTTACCTCTGCAACCTATGTAGCATAACATATTTATGTCTGGGCATTGAATACAATATATTGACATTTATCATTAAAAATAGAAAAAAAAAACGGTCAACTCAATTTAGTATTATTTAAATGGTATTTTTGTACTATGTTGATGAGGATAAATAAGAGGAAAAGGGAAGACCAACCCCAAGACTGAACAGCCAGCTCCTTCACCTAATGCCACCCTACAGAACCATCAGGCCTCCTCTAAGGATTTCCTCTGGGTTCTCCCTGCCTAGCCTTTGTACCAATTTAATTGGTGCGCTTTGCCCCTCATTTGGAGCCTTGGGATGTTCTTGCCACTCCGGGTGGCTGCTTTGCACCTCTAAGGAGGTCTTCATGCCACACTGTTACTCTATCACTGCCTTGGGAGTTTTCCAGGCTCTTTTGATGCTTTGTTCCCCCTTCATGCCACACTTGGTGCTGCTCTGCCCCTCTCATGCAGCCTTGGGGGGGGGGGGGGGGGGTAGGGGGGAGAGGTTTATGCCACTGTTGTTGGTGCCCTTTGCCCCAATTTTGGAGTCTTGGGGTGTTCTGGTCACTCTTGCTGCTGATTTTCTCCTCTGATGGTGCCTTGGAAAACTCCTGCCACTGTTAACACCATTTTGCCCAAATGTTTTTGTTTTTTGTAAACCGATGCGATGTGTCAACGGAGGTCGGTATAAAAGAGACCTTAAATAAATAAATAAATAAAATTACAATTTCTTGGGCTCTGTGTGCCACTTTTGGAGTGACATTGACAGTCTTAATGCATTGGCTTGCCTTCACCACATTAGAAATGATAAAAAAAAAAAATAGGATGAATTGCTTCCCTCATTGACTATACTGGGAAACAAAAGAACCAACCAACCAACCAAAAAAATGTTTTCGTTTGAAAGTGAAATTGCTTATCTGTAACATTGGTTTACCGATGGACAGCAGAATGTCAGTCCTCACGAAACCCTCCCACTTCCCTTTAGGAGTTGGTTTCTCCAAGTCTTAGCTTCATCATCGACTGAGGGACCCTGCTGGGAGGCAGGGAGGTAATTAGAGCTGCACATACTCAGTAGGGCACGCTCAAAGCTTCTACAAGTTTAAGCATGCTCTACTAGACACGTGCAGCCCTAGCCTGGACCCCTCAGCCCATGGTAAAACTAAGACTTGGAGAAACCAATTCCAGCGGGAGGGTTTTTATGGAGGATTGACATACTGCTGTCCATCGGAGAATCACAGTTACATTTAAGTAAAGCAGAGTTGCTTATCTGTAACAGGTGTTCTCTGAAGACAACAGGATTTAGTCCTCACCCATGGGTGACTTCATTGGATGGAGCCCCAGTGTGGAACTTTGATCTTAAAGATTCTAGAACTTTCAAACATGCCCTACTGAGCATGTGCAGCTGTAGTCATCATCCTGCCCCCTAGGCAGAGTGCCTCAATCCTTGATATAGCTCATACAAGGAGAAACCAACTCCCAAGGGAGGCAGGAGGGTTTTGTGAGGACTACATCCTGCTGTCCTCGGAGAACACCTGTTACAGGTAAGCAACTCTGATTTCTGAGGACAAGCAGGATGGTAGACCTCACAAATGGGTGATTCCCAAGATATAGGCTGTCAGAGCAGGACAAAGAGGGAAACCACAGTGCTGAAAGCACCACCTCTCTTCCTTTTACCTGTGAGGCAGCTAACCCTCAAAAGGGTTTAAGGCAGGAAAAGAGTTGGGTTCTACTAAAAGAAAACAGAAACACAAAAACCCAATACGCAGCAGAGGCGCCTAAGCAGGCGAGTGATGCGAGTGCCATCAAAAAATATACTCCACATCACAGAAAACATTACAAGCAGGGTTTCAGATCAGTAAAATCTGGCAATAACAGTAGGTCTAGAACCTCCTGGATACAGGAAAAAAGTCTAGAGATGTAAACAAGAGGAGGACTCTTGAACGAAGACTGCATAGTTTCCTTCGGTGTTACAAAACATCTGAAAACCCAACTGGGGCCTGAGAGCTCCCCAGAAAGAAACTGCAGTCCACTGGCTTCTGAAGGACAGATTGCATCTGCAGAAGTGTGCCCATGTTTAGGTGATAGGCACAATGGGCAGAAAAACCCAAGCAACGCTTGGAAGAATGATCAGCAACAATAACAGACCCTACGAGCCAAAGCACCAGATGTAGCTGACCACACAGTGCAGCATCAAGAGTTTCAGGGGATGAAAGAATCCCAGAATGGGATCGCTAGCCCAAAACCCCAAACAGGGAAATAAGTTAGGCATGAAGCTCACCAACACTGCACCCTGTCAAGGGAAAGGCTATCCATCCTGTCTACAGGATAGTTCAGGTGAGCAGGAAGGCACTTTAGACAACCTAATGAAGTGAGAAAAGCTAAAGGCAGTACTGGCCGGAACCTGGCAAAAAATACAGGGAAAAATTGGTGTCTCTTTCCCTGCAAGCATACACTAAAATATACCATGAATGCACTAGCTTTTCTTTCCCCTCCCCTCGACATTCCAACTGGAAATAGGAAGGAGCAAAGAACAAGTTGCTAGATTGTATAGCTCAACCCCAAGCGAATAACCCACTGCAAATTCCAGTAGGGTGTTACCCATCGAGAGAGCCCTCAGCCTGCTTGGAACAGCTAAACTGAGGTCAAATTCCCCAAGGAAGAAATCCAGAAACACTCCAAGAGATGGGAAGTAGGGGTGCCACAAGTGCAAACCCCTGTCAAACAGGATTTCTTCAATGGCCTGAAAACCCTAAGGGTACCAGGGCATGCTCAGTGTTATCTCGGAACAGACTGCCCATAACCTGGCTTAGTTATTAACACCTTCATCATGATTATATATACTTCCCCCAAGGAAGCACAGAGTCCAGTAAATGGAACCACCATTGCATGAACCAGGATTCCCCTGTCCGCAGACTTGGATATCCCTAAAATGGGACATATAGCTTGCAAGCCGATGGCAACCAAAGAGTAGCATCTCTGTTGTGGAGTCCCTTGTCCCCAACTCTCTCAGCCATGGATATTTTGATAGGTTGAAAAGTATACTTGCCAATTAGACGGACTAGAACCTTCCTCACAGGCGAGAATGACCGATAATTGTGGTCCTCCATGAACACCCATTGAGCTCAGCAAGTATCAAAGGTGACTCCTGGATGAGAGAAACCCCTAATATTCACCAGGAAGCTACCCTGAAGAGGAGACCTCTAATACAATGAGGAGACAGAATCTGGAATGGCTCCCTCACAAACTAGACCCGCTGTGACTAAGGAGAGCACTACCGCCCAACTGGCTCTCAGATCCCACGAGGATCCAAGACAGACTGACAGTCAGAAGCAGCGACATCCTTTCTCTGGGAAACAGAGAATGAGGGACACCCCTTTTAGGGGTGGACAACCAGCCGTTCAGAGGGGGACCCATAAGAGTTGCCCTGGAAATCCAGTCGTATCTTCCCTTCCTGAAGGGACAGGAAAGCAATGGGAATCGGGGCCTCATGATCCAGAAGAACCTTTTAACTTGCCAGGTGAGAGCTGAGTTACAGTCACTGATCGCTGAGATTCAGAAGCTACAATCTGCCATTTGCAGCCACCCTCAGATGGGCAAGGCCACCACAGTAATCAACGGGGGGACCCCAGCAAAAACGGTCCAATGATTGCCGCTGCTGTCCCCCAGTCCTGGCCTTCAAGAAGATGCACAGATTCAAAAGAATCGAGGCTCCAGTTCGCGATAAACCTGCAAGGGACAGAACCCCAGGGGCTTCCCCACAAAGGGAATTTTTAACATGGTAGGGGTCAAAAGACATATTCCTCTTCTGAGAAAGACTCCTGACACTACCCTTCTGGTATCCACCCCCCTAGGATTTTGACCAGGGAGGCAGTCTTAGGTCAGTCCTATTGCTGCGGCGCACTACCTGTTGTGCTCCGCCACGACAGAAACACCCACACAGTAGAGGCTAACTGAAGAATAGTGCCTTCCGCTGTAAAATCACGCTGACTAGTACTCATACAGTGGTATCCCATCCTATGGATGGCAGCACAACTACAAACCCACTCACCATGCTTGTGGATAGAATTCCACTGCACAGCAAGGACCGAGTCCCATTTGTCAGAGTCAGTGGCAGCATGCTGTCAAAAAGCAATCACAGAATATGTGATGTTGCCTTCCTCGCCAGTTAGAGAACAGACGAAGAGACTGATAGTTTGACGCAATGATGGCAGAACCCTGGCATGGCTGTGTACTGCACAGACAGGGAGAATGCCGCCTGCCAGCGTCCGAGGCGCTTGGAGTAGATGCTCTGCTGTACTAAACCGCACATGCTGCGCTCCACTGTCACACTAACTCTCAATGAAATGAATTGGAACAATGCAACGATGGCTCCCCAGTACCACTGGGGATCTGATTATAGCATAGTGGTGGGTAACTTTCTATGGTATCACCCCTATGGTATCCCCAGTACCTGATAACACTCCAAGAGGGTGGACACAGCCCCTGAAACTGCGTCGGGAATGGCTCACTGCTGTTTCTCTCATGGAACGGTAGCAGTGAAGCCCATGGCAACCGATGGTGCCCCTGGTGTTCCGTACTCGTGTCCTGCGACATAAAACTGCATCCATTGGTGACAGCTTCCTTGAAGCCTGCCATGCCAAAATAGGCTGGCAGGAGAGGAGGCCACATCAACCAGGGCACCAGAGATGATAATTAACTTGGGGCTATTGAGACTAGGTTGGTTCCCAGGGTGGTGGGGAGAATAAGTTTTCCTCCCAATGGGAACACTCTTTCATCTGGCACTAGCTGTCCCTCAACATAGAGGCCTCCATTGATACTCATTGACTAGACTAAGTCTCCTGGAGCTGCTGCCTGGAATGCTAACTAAAAATGGCAGGAGCCTCATACGGACAGACCACCAGAAACACCATGGTATGCACCCAGGCAAGTCCCCAAAACCGGGGTAAGAGGCCTAGCTCACCCACGCAGGCACCCTGAAAATTGTAGGCTCCATAAGGTATTCGAGTAAGGCAAAAACATAACACAAAGACCGAGTGAAAAGCCTCAAGCAGGCTACACTTGGTACCAGACTAGTGTACCATGCAGTTGACAGAAATAAGGGGTATAAAACAAGAAAAAAATGAAATACACAAAGCCTACCTAAAAAGGTATTCAAGAGAGGAAACAAATCCACCAGGTCCTGCAAGAAAGAGAGACAGCTCCTACAGCTCCAGAAACTTTCACTGTAGTAGATGTGAAGAGCAAAGAACAGTGACTTGCTAGCTCTGCGGAAAAAGTGAGACTGAGGGGCCCTCTCTGGGAGGCAGCTAGGGCATGCTCAAAACTTCTACAAGCTGTGAATTCAAAGTTTCATGCTAGGCTCCATCTGATGATGTAACCCACATGTGAAGACTGCCATCCTGTTTGTCCTTGGGAGAAATGAACCAAACAAATGACTGCGACCCATGGAATGGATAAACAAACCCAAACATTTTTTGTCTTTGCACATTCTGGTACATAAATTGTGAGCATATCCAGTAACCCCGTATATTAACATCCTGATTAAGCCTTACAATTCAACAAGGACATTACGTTCATCCCAGAAAGATCTATTGGAAGTTCCTTCTGTGCATCAAGCATGCCTGACTGAAATTCGCCTGTGCGTTCTTTCATTAGCAGCCCCCAATTTGTGGAATAATCTGCTGCTTAAGATGCATTCTTTGCTTTGCACAAAAACTTTTAAGAAGCAGCTAAAGATATTACTTTTTGAACAAGCTTATGATTGGTATATTTTTATTCTGTTTGGTTTTATGATTTTGTTTTTATTCTATCTTGGCTATATTTTATATTTGAAGCGATATCTATTCCTTTTATGTTTTTGTGATGTTTTTATTTTTAAGTATATGATTTGGAAGCCACCTAGGGCTCATGCATACGTGAGATATAAATAAACCATAAACCACATGCCTTTCTTCTTGCCCTGCAATAGAAAAATAAAGTATTTGACCAGAATGCCCAATCCCCCCTAACACCTCCACATTCCCAAAGTTAAAAATTGTGGGGCACCAAATTCCCACCCCCACCAACACCCCTCAAACTTCTAAAAGTAACTGTGAACCCCAGCAGGAAGGATCCTTATTTCCTTCCACTGGGCTGCTGTCTAAATGCTGGTACAGCAAAGAGCTTTACCAGTATTTAATATTAAATGTATTCACTTCATGCTGTTAGTGAAGGCACTCATCTGTACTACTTGACTTTAAACAGATTGTGCGATGTGGTGAACAAAGCAGTGTTCAATCTGTAGAGACCAGGGTGGTAATATAAAAATGTAGTAGATAAATTAACACTTATCACCCTATCATAGCTGACGTCCATTTTATCTATTTCACAAAGATGAAAGGCTAGGTTCAGAAACTACAATGGGAATGAAAACACAAAGCATGACACCACTTACGCAGGAGCTCGTTGGTTTTTATGTCATATTCTTCTGCCATTTCTTTCCCATCAAGAAACAGGTAATGCACTTTCTTCCTCCCTAAAAGTATTGCACATAAAACAACCGTGAGACAGAAGACATTTCTCAAAGACATCCCTCAGCGTCTTCTATAATAGGACATCCACCTCCAAAACAAACAACAGAACAGATACAAATCAACAGAGAAAATAAACGATACAATAAAGACAAATCATCTCCTGCAGGACTGGACGGACAGGCTGGGTCATAAATAAAGGGCAGAGAAGGAAAGCACCTTTTCATTGACATGTCTGTTTTACAAAATGTTCATTGCAAACATAAAAATAGATGCATGGTATGTCCATTCTAATGAGACGTCTCCCCTTAATATAAAATTTGGTGAATAAGAAATTAACACAACAGGAAATGTACATTTCCTGCCCTTATAGCAGGAGAAAAGTATGAACTTCATTTTCAACTATTTCTAATACTTAACTATAAAAAATAAATCAGTAAGAAGCAGCAATTTATTTCCAACCAAGAAGAAACTAAAATGTTTGTATTTAAGAAGTAGGTTTTAGAAATGGGTTTCACATATGTATATCTTCCTCCAGACTCCTAGGGACCGATGCAATACAGTGCGCTCAGCCAAGCGCACTGTATAACCCGCACTCGGACGTGGGTTAAATAGGCGCTAATTCATCCCCTAATGCAATAGGGGGATTAGCGCCTATTTAATGCGTGTTCGACGCAGAGTGAATGCAATAGCGCTCATCACATGCAAATGCATATGAATGAGGCTATTCCTCATTCACTCCGCATTAAAAAAAAAAAAAAAAAAAGTGTGCGACTTAGATGCATATTTTGCTCTCAGCTATTAATGCCTGCCTGGAGCAGGCGTTAATAGCTGAGCGCATGTAAAAGAAGTACAGAAAAGCAGGAAAAACTGCTTTTCTGTAGTTTGTTTTTTTACTTAAAAATAACCTCAGCAGACCGCTGAGTTATGAAGACCGACGCCGAGTTTACTGGCAGTCACGACGGGGTCGCCTTAGCAAGTACGACCCCCTAATTTGGGTATAGCATGGTGCCCCCCTTACGGATGCATTGCACACATTAAGAAAGCGGGCGTT
The DNA here is from genome assembly GCF_901001135.1 of Rhinatrema bivittatum. Lineage (NCBI taxonomy): Eukaryota > Metazoa > Chordata > Amphibia > Gymnophiona > Rhinatrematidae > Rhinatrema > Rhinatrema bivittatum. The sequence goes on from NC_042621.1 coordinate 269,285,317, forward strand.
GACTTTTCAGCGCCAGCTTTCTGCACTTTTTTATTGCATCGGCCCCCTAGTTTGGGAAGTTTTGTCTTATGTTTCTGTTATGAATTCATATATTGCTCGGTTTTGCATGTTAAATTTCTAGCAATCAGGTTTCAACATGATCCATAGAACAACATTAGCCCTTAAAAGACAGGAAACCATCAGCAGACAACTTCCATTCTGTAGTATAAAGTTCCAGTAGCCCTCACTAATTGTCCTGGCATCTCTGTAGTTTGTGACAACTTTTGAAAAGGACCAACAAGAGAGTACCTTGACCTTTTGAAAAGGCCCCTGTTTGGTCTTGAATGATCCTTTCAAAAGGATAACACAAAATACAAAAACTCCAGAACGAGGACAAGTGACATCATAAAATGGGAGCAAAATGCCTTAATAACAACAGTTAATTGGTTATTTAATTTGAAGATGATTTATTTATTTAAGTTCTTTTAATATACAGATGCTCAAGACGAAGGTCTTATCGTACCGGTTTACAGCATAACCAGGGGTAACCAATTAAATAGAAGATAAAGTTACAATGAACAGGGAAATTACAGTGCGGGAGGAGAAGAGCGAAAGGTAATAGTTTAACAGAACATAGTTTAACATAACAAAGTAAGTAACAATCTACATATGATATTAGCTTAGACAATGGCCTGGTAAGAAAAACGAGAACGATTCATGAGGAGGGGAAGGGTGGGGGTGGGGGAACTGTGAAACTAAGGGGTGAGAGTCTACGTTAGTTGTGAGGAGACCCATCAAGGGAAGGCTTGGATGAACAGCCAGGTTTTCAGTTTCTTTCTGAAGGAGAAAGGGCATTGTTCCTGGCAAAGTTCTGGGGGAAGTAGATTCCAATGGTAGGGTCCTGCAGTGGACAAGGCTCGTTTCTGAATGGAGATGTGATTAGTGGATTTATTAGGGGGTGCCTGGAGAGATCCTTTGTATGCCGATCTGATCGGTCTTGTGGAAGCGTGGAGTTCGAGTGGTATTTTGAGTTGGAGTGAGGATTGATGATAGATGGTTTTGTGGATGATAGAAAGGATCTTGAACAGGATTCTATAGTTGATGGGTAACCAGTGTAAGTTTTTAAGAATTGGTGTGATGTGGTCCTTCCGACGCGAATTTGTAAGGATCCTAGCTGCGGCATTTTGAAGCATTTGTAAAGGTTTGGTTGAGGAGGACGGAAGGCAGAGTAGAAGAGCAAATACAGGCACATTGTATTCTGTGAGATAAGTAGATTAAATTATGATGAAATGATTACAATGTCAATGAAAGATTGCTCTGAAGTATATAAGGCCAGCAACAGACATGCTAATGGATGTCAGTAGATAAGGACTACTACTATGGGTTCTAGAAATGAACCCCCAAACTACATATTTGTACCTCCTACTGTGCTCTCAGATCCTATTCTATCTGCGATCTTCTTCCCTCCCCCTGCCTCTAAGGTCTCTTTGTACTTGTTCCACACATACATGAATTAAGCTACCATTTTGGCTCCTACCATCTCCACTGGGAGTCCAATCTTGTAAATCCCCACTTTTTCGGCTAAAAAATATTTTTTGGTGTTTCTTTTGAACTTTTCCTTCTTTCAGCTTCACATGATGAACCCTTGTCCTGAGCCTCTCTTTTTATGGAAAATGCCACCTGCTGGTATCTTGTTAAGCCTATTAGATGTTTGAACATTTGTAACATATGGCTCCTTTCCCAATTTCCTCTAGAAAGCACATTTTTAGATCCTTAAATCTCTCTCAATATGGCTTATGGGGCAGTCCTAAAGTTATCTAGGCACGTGTACCTGGATAATTTGAAACTTAACCAACAAAGCAAAAAAAACAAAAAAAAAAAACCGATAAACAACCTCTTTCTGGGCCAGTAGATGCAATCCTCTATCCACAAAATAAAAATTAGGTCAGGCCATATTGTCTGATCGGCCCCAATCTCTCCACCCCCAAAAGAATGGCAATAATTTGCAGGCCATAAAAACTTGAGGTCCAGGCCCCTCCCAAACACCTGCCCGCTTAACTGTAATCCCTATCACTAACTTCCTACACCACACAAAATTTCCCTAAACCTGCATGGCTGCTGAGAGCTCAGTACACACATGCTTTCACTTTTTCCTTAAGCAATTTTCAAAAGTACCCGCAGACATTTGTGCCTGTTTATCTGCAGGCACTTTTTCTGCTTAAAACACATGCACTTTTGAAAATGCAATGTACATGCATTATTCCAATCCTTATCCTAATCTTCCCCCCTCCCCAAATGCTGCCATCAAATGGAGGTGAAAGTATGTGAGGAGTTGAACTGCATGCATACTTTTAGCCACACACAGGGAGGGTTATCATCAAAAAGCCAGTTACCTGTGGAGATTGCTTTTGGAAGTCGCTCTCATATTTTCATAAGAGAGTGTTTCTATGGGGCTGACTCACTGGCAGTGCACAGCACTGCCACGCAGACTTGAGTTCAATATCCAGGTCAGCCAGGAATGGAGATGCTGTGGAGGCAGTATTCACAGCTCCAGAGGGGAGAGGCCAGGGGCAGGAGTCCCAGTCATTATACAGTGACAACATTCAGTGGCTAGATTAGGGCCCCGGACTGCAGGTAGAGGACTGTCACTGCAATGACTGGATTAAGTGAGTTGGGAGAGGAATATAAAATAGGGGTTAAAAAAAAAAAAGCAGGTAGTTGTAAATGAAGGCGCATGACCTCTTACCCCAACAGGGGCTAATTCCGGATGAGCTGGAAACTCAAAATGGCAGGAAAAACACTGTTGGACCAAAAAAAAAATAAATTTTTTTTTAGATCTAAATTACTGGCACCTAAGAACATAAGAAATATCATGCTGGATCACTCCAAAAGGTTCATCAAACCCAGCATCCTGTTTCCAACAGTGGCTAATCTAGATCACAAGTAGGATCATAAAACATAGGTCCAATTCTTTGATCAGAGTAGAACAGATGGGTCGGTGCCATGGGGACTTTCTACAACATGAAAGAGGATAGTGCTTTCACTGACAGGACCCCAACAGACCCCACAGTCATGGGCTCATGCGGCTTTATTTGCTTTGGCTCCAATGGGCTCCATCCTGAGGACAGGCCCCAAATTAAGGTGCCCTTTTCAGCAATTTTTTGGGTGCCGAGCACTTCAGCGCCTTGCTCAACCCCAGGCCTACGGCAGACCTAAGAACCAGTACCGCGGAGCAGGAACAGAGCTAACACAGTGAGAGACTGAGGACATCCCACTTTGGCATGAAAACAGCTCCAACATCCGGACTCATGCCTGAGCTTACCCCCAAGTGCATCATTTTGTACTTGCCCACATTTGAATTGCATCTGCCATTTAGATGCCTAACCCTCCAGTCTGGCAAGGTCCTCTTCCAATTCCTCACAATCAGCTTGTGATTTAACTACTTTGAATAATTTGATCACTTTGCTCCCTTTTCTAATATATTTATAAATGATCTAGAAAGCACCCCAAATAAAGATCTTGGGACAGTTCACTATTTTTCTATTGAGAGAAATGACCTATTCTCGGTTTCCTAACTTTTAGCCAGATACCAAGCCATGAGGATGAGGCAATAATGTGCACTCAATAGAACAAAGAGCTTAATCTGTTTTGTGCCAAAATCTTTAGTCCTGATGCAGCAAGGAGTTTTACACACAAACGTTATGCACACAATGGGGCCGATGTAATAAGGCCCGGGGCAAAACAGGCGCTCGTTATGAGCGTGGGTTTTGATCACCGCACACGGCCGAAGCTGGCGCTTCCAAGGAATGTAAAAAATAAATTATGCAAATGATTTGTGCGCAGATATCCACGCACATAATAAAAGAATAATAACCTTCATGAAATCGAAAGTTTACGTGTACAATTGTCATAGATCATGTAATACCACAAACTGACAATGTAAAAACGTACAGAATAATATAATACATCAATATCTATAAATATCAATAAACTTTAAATTATAAACAAAGAAATCCGTGCACGTATGGAAAAATGCGCATACCTAAGCATGGTATAGGGCCTATGTAATAAGTGGCCACATCTGCACTCAAAACCCGTGCCGATAATCCATATATAAAAGCGAGTGAGCAAGCGAACAGGTCTCCCTATTAAGTGAAACTATGACCCTGGAAAGAATTTTCAATATTTCCAATAACTGTGTTGCAGAAAACATGGCAAATATTTTCATGGATGCTAATTCACAACAATCTTGCTGCCCTTCTGGCTGTGTATTTGTCTGCCCAGGGAAGCGCCTACCTCGGATGCCGTGAAAAGCACTTTGCTAAGCTGGCCACTCTGAAGTCGAGATAGGTATTCAGCCAGGTGCTTATCAGGCCATTTGTGCTCTTCTGTTCGTGGCAGAAAAATCTGCACGATCGGGCACCCAGAAAGGCACCTAGCCAATCTTGCTGCTCAGGCGCTCTTCTGGCCGTGTATCTGACCGCTCAAGCACTGAGCTAGGCACTCAGCTGGTCGCAAATCTGGCTGCTCAGACGTCGAGAAAAGTGCCCAGGGAAGCACCTACCTAAGCTGGCTGTTCCAATGCCCAGAAAAGCACCTAGCTAAGCTGGCCACTTGGATGCTGAGAAAAATGCTCAGCAAGGTGGTTTTCAGGATGCTCAGACGCCGACATAGGCGCCCCGAGTCGGCGCTGATACTTAACTCGTGCCCTGACCTAGGTGGTAAAAAACCCACATTAAAAAACCTGCACTAGCATTAGAGCAGCTCCCTGCATTGCCTATGATTAGCTAATAGTCTCCTTTGCATGCCGTTTAGCATGCTTTTGCGCAGGAAAAACCGCGGGTCTGTAATTGCGTCTGTACATGCTTTTTTCCCACGCACAAAACCCTTATTACATCCTCGTATAGGGCTTTGCACGGGAAAACGTGTGTACAAACATGCTTACATCTGCGAACAAACCCGCAGCAGCTTCAGCGCACCATATTACATCGGCCCCAATGTGTGTACAGGTTAGTGCTCTCTCCTATATTAAAGATAGTATTAGCTATTACCCCCCCAACGTGGTTTTCTTAGCACTCGAATGTAACTCCTAGTCTGAGGTGGAGAAAAGCTTCCAAGATTAATGGTTGTCTATAGGCAGAAGGAGAAATTACTACTTACCTAATAATTTTGTTGTCCTTAGTGTAGGCAGATGAACTCAGGACCAGTGGGTTATGCACCTCTGCCAGCAGATAGAGAGAGAGCAGCTGACGTCACAGTATACACATACACACACACACACACACACACACATCAGCCCGCCAGCATTCTTTTCAAAAGCAACTGTGAACAGACTAGCAAAAAACTTGATTAAAACAGTCAAACATTACTGTACTCAACCAAAAGGAAAACACTAAACTCATGTATGTACCCCAATCTAGGGACTGGATGAACACTTACCAAAAATCCCCTGGAACACATAGCCCCACAGGAGGACCATTAAACCAATCATTCGGCAGCCAAAGGCGGGAAGTTGAGTCCATCTGTCTACACTAAGGAAAACGAAATTATCAGGTAAGTAGTAAATTTCTCCTTTCCTAGCATGTAGATAGATGGACTCAGGACCAGTGGGATGTACCCAAGCTACTCCAGACTAAGGTTGGAGGCTGCCTGCTGTCCAGTCAACACAGACGTGCAAAGGCTGCGTCCTCCCGGGCCTGCACATCCAGACGCTAATACCTGGAAAAAGCGTGTAAGGAGGACCACGTCGCAGCTCGGCAAATGTCGACAGGAGACAACAATCTAACCTCCGCCCATGACACAGCCTGAGCCCTAGTGGAATGAGCCCTAACCTGAGTAAGCAACCACTTTTCAGCCTCCACATACATGCTGTGACTACCTCCTTATCCAGCGAGCTATTGTAGCCCACAAAGCTGGTTCAGCCTGCTTTCTTCCACCATGAAGGACAGGTTTAGAAACCTCCAGATACCGGAGGACATGTCTCTTGACATCCAAAGGTCGCAACAGGCAAGGATCAGGAATGATTCAAGTGAAAATCCAAGACCACTTTAGGCAAGAAAGAGGGAACAGTATGCAGCTGTGTCACTTCTGGAGTCACCCGAAGAAACGGTTTCCAACAAGTCAAGGCCTGCAGCTCGGAAATTCGGTGCACAGAACATATCGCCACTAGAAACACTGTTTTCAAGGTAAATAGCCGCAAGAAAAGGCTACGCTGTGGTCGAAACATAGGACCTGCCAAGAAATCCAACACCAAGTTAAGACTCCACAAGGGAACCAATAACCTCAAAGGAGGACGAAGATGATTCACGCCCTTCAAGAAATGGGCCACATCAGGATGAGACGATAAGGATTCACCATTGACCTGGCTTCTGAAACAGGCAAGAGCTGTAACCTGTAGCTTCAAGGAATTAGGGGCCAACCCCTTATTTAACCCATCCTGCAAAAATTCCAAAATGAGCGGGATCGTCACTGAACGAGGAAGAACACCTCGATCTGCAGATCCACATAACATGGTCTTCTGGGCAAATCTGGTGCCACCAGGATCACCATCCCCCGGTGGCCTTCGATCCTGCCCAACAGAGGCCACAGGGAAAGGCATACAGCAGCTTGTCTTCAACCACACTCGTATGAGAGCATAGATACCCAAGGACTTCAAACCTCTCCTGCGACTGAAGAAGCGAGGAACTTTCACATTGCGAGAAGTTGCCAACAGATCTAGGAACATAAAGCCCCAGCGATCCACTATCAGCTGAAAATGCCTCGTCTGACAACACCCATTCTCCTCGGTCTAGACTCTCCTGGATGAGAAAATCTACTCTTATATTGTCTTTTCCTGCAATGTCACCTGGAGATACCCTTCCGCCCATTCCATAAGTTGGACTATTTCCAGAGACACTTGCTGGCTCTTGGTTTCTCCTTGCTGACTGTCGTTGTGTTGTCCGACATTATTTGGACCACTTGACCCTGCAGTCTGTCGCTGAACTGCAAAGCACGCCAACCGGACCATCCAAGCTTCCAGGCAATTGATGTTCCAGAGAGACTCTTCTGTATTCCAGTGCCCTTGCGCTGTTAGTTCCTGACAGAGGGATCCCCAACCTTGGAGACTCACATCTGTCGTAAGTATCAACCAGTTTGGCACTGTCAGGGAAACTCCCTCTCTCAGATGATCTTCCTGCAACCATCACTGCAGGTGAGAGAAGATTTCCATTGGCAAGTGGAGTCAAACCAAATAATCCTGAGACTGTGGGTTCCAACAAGACAGAAGGGAGCGCTGAAGAGGATGCGTATGTACTCTTGCCCACAGCACCACTTCCAGGGTTGCCATCATCAAACCGAGTACCTGATAATAGGATCACACTGTCGGGCATATAGTGTTCACCAAAAGACACACACATCAACTTTGTACACCGTTATGATGTAATTACGAATGACGGTATATAAAATCTTTTAAAAAAAAATAAAACCTTCTGAATGCAAGCTTCTGGCAGGAAAACTTTGCCTTGCCTCATGTCGAACTGAACACCCAGGTACTCCAACGACTGAGAAGGCTGAAGACTGTTCTTGGCCAGGTTCACTACCCAACCAAGCTCCTGCAACAAGGAGATCACCTTGTGGATCACCAGGCAGCTCTCTTCCAGAAACTTGGCTCGAATCAGCAAGTCATCCAAATACAGGTGTACTAGGATCCCGTCCTCTCTCAACTCTGCCACCACCATCACCATCACCTTGGAAAAAGTTCTGGGAGCAGTGACTACACCAAAAGGCATTGCCTAAAACTGATAATGGCACCCCAGCATCAGAAAATGTTGTTGCTCCAACTGGATGGGATTATGGAGGTAGGTCTCGGACAGATCTAGAGAGGTCAGAAATTCCGACTACACGGCCATTATCACTGAGTGCAAGGTTTCCATGCGAAAATGAGTCACCCACAAATGACAGTTGACTCCTTTGACATAAGCCATTGAAGTGGAAAGCCTCCTCACCTGAAGCAAAGTTGCAATTACCAGCTCTGAATATCCCTTCAAACAGAGCTGCCACCACTCAAAAGCCAGGCCACTAGACAGAAGCGATCCTCTCGGTCTAAAAATATGGGTTCCTGATGAAGTAACCCTGAGAGATGAGCCAAGCAAACGGATCTGTCTACCACAAGACACAGAAGGTCTGCAATCCATGGCCGCCGCAGCCATTCGGGCACCACCAGAATCACCCTATCCAAATGAGTTTTGATGCGCCGCAGCACCCGACCTACAAGCAGCCACAGAGGAAACACATACAGCAAGAGGTGTATTGGCCACGGTTGAAAAAGAGCATTGATGCCCTCCAATCTAACCTCCCGTCTGTAACTGAAAAAGCGATCCGTTTTTGCATTTGTCAGAGTCACCATGAGGTCACTGGTTTGCCTCCCCTTGCTTGCAGCAAGGCGAAGGCTTCTGTCGACAACTCCCACTCCCCCAGATCCAGACGCTGTCTGCTGAGGAAGTCCGCTTGCACATTGTCCACCTCGGCCACATGATAAGCAGCTAGTCTCTCCAGATGTTTCTCCACCCACAGGAACAGTTCCTGTGCTTCCAACGCCACTAGACAACTCTTCATACTGCTCTGAGGATTGATATATGCTACTCTCGGATTGTCCAAGAATACTCACACTGATTTGTCCTGAATGAGCAGAAGAAACGCCAACAAGGCCTTGCACACTGCTCTGGTTTCCAGTCAATTGATCGACCAAGTCGCCTCTTTGGGCGACCACTGACCCTGGGCTAAATTGCCCCCATCCAGAGAGGCTGGCATCAGTCATTATCAGTACCCAGACAGGCATTCCCAGATCCGTTCCCTTCTCGAGATTGTGCCGCCACAGCCACCACGAGAGACTGGACCTAGCATCCTCTAGCAATGGTAATGGAAGCTGAAATTCCTCAGACAGCGAATTCCACCAGGATAACAGAGCCCCTTTTAGAGGCCACATGTGAGCAAAAGCCCATGGCACTAAATCCAGGGTAGAAGCCATTGACCCCAGGACCTGCTGGTAATCCCAGACCTTGGGCACCGCCATGCTCTGCAACTGAAGAACCTGACTCTGCAGCTTGAGGACTCTCTCCGAAGTCAGGAACACCTTCCCCAGTCGGATACCAAAGCGAGCGCCCAGATACTCCAAGGAATGAGTCTGCTTCAGATGACTCTTTGCAAGGTTCTTCACCCAGCCCAATGCACCCAGAAGCTGGAGCACCTGCTGGACTGAACAACCACACTCCGACTTCGCTCGAGCCAATCGTCCAGATACGGGTGTAGCAGGACACCCTCCTTCCTGAGAGCCACCGCCACTACTACCATCACCTTTGTGAATGTGCAAGGCGCTGTCGCTAATAGAAAGGGAAGAGTTCAAAACTGGAAATGTTCTCCCAGACCCACGAATCTCAGAAACTGTTGATGTTCAGGTCGAATAGGGATATGAAGGTAGGCCTCTGACAGATCCAGGGACGCTAGAAACTCCTCTTTGCACACCGCCGCTATCACCGTGCGCAGCGTCTCCATCAAAAACCGCGGCACCTGGAGGGCAGCATTCACATTCTGCAGATCAAGAATGGGCTGAAAGGTCCCTTCCTTCTTTGGCACCACAAAGTACACTGAATACCTGCCCTGACCCTCTCCTGAGAAGGCACTGGAACAATGGCGCGAAGAAGCTGTAAGTGCTGGAGCATGTCCCGCACCACCTCCTGCTTGCTCTGGGAGATGCAGCGGAAGACTACAAAGGCATCCCTGAGTGACTGAGAACATTTTTTTCTTTTAATTGAAATTTTGTTGACTGACAAATCAATAACAAGTTTAGCAAAATGAAAAGCGCACCCATCAGTTAAGTACTATCAACAATATTCTCCCACCCCCCTAATCCCAGTTATAGTAAATATATAGAAATAAAGATACACGGTGTAGATCACAAGTAACCACTTAAAAGCTTAGAGTAACACATAATAGATGGGTGAGAAGAGAATACACTTAATACAATCCAATCAGTAAGCCAGACTCAATATAGTGAGATAAGATAATGTGGGTACGCAAATGAACCCATCTGAGAAGCATAACAGACCTTTTCTTACTTCTGCTTGGCAAATAAAAGAAAATAATGAGTGATGGAAAAAAACTCCTAGAGTATAAAATAGCTAAGGCGAACAGCAATCAACATAGGGATGCCATATCTTTTGGAAGATGGGCAAATGCTGATTACGAGAGGCTGTGATGGAGGCCATGTGGTAAAAGAAATGCAAGTGCGTTAACACAGACTATAAAGAGGGAACAGTAATTTGTTGCCAATGCAAGACCGAGAAAGTTCTAAGGTGTAACCATCTCTTACCACCTCCAGGACCCACCAGTCCGATGTTATTCTGGTCCACTCCTTGTGTAAAAAAAAAAAAAGAGAGACAGCCTCCTTCCGATAACCTCCTGAGAGGAGTGGACCCAGCATGTCAGGTGGGTCAAGCCTGCACAGGCAGTCAGGCCTAAAAATAAATGTAGGAGCAGTGATCACACTGATCGCTGACCCTGTGTTTAAATACAGTACTACCCGACCCCCATAAAGACAGGCGATTCGGCCTGTTCCCTCCTACCTGCCTTCCGGCAGAGAAAAAAAAACAACAACAAAAAAAAAAAAAAACTTACCTGCTTCTCAGGCCTGCACACAAACGCAGCTGCAGCCTCCAGGTCCCTTTTTTTTTTTTTTTTTTTTTTAAAGAAACAGGGCCTAAAGGAAAAACAGGAACAAAAAGACTACTCCCCTGCTTCTGGAGCCACCTGCTGAGGAACCAGGCACATGGAGGGAGCGAAGGGCCCAGAGGGGGAGAGAAGAGGGGACCAGGGCCCCTGGCTATCTACCCCCCCTTGCCAAAAAATGTCCGAGTACTGCAGGGATTGGCAACCCCCCGTTCACCCTGCTCTGCCCAAGCAATGGCCCACAAAGGAACCTAACACCTCAGGGAACTGAATCTTCCTCTTATCTTCTTCTTTCTCTCTCTCTTTTTTTTTTTTTTTAACACAGCCTCCAGACTGCAGGTATGCACCTCTACCATCTGCTGGAGACAGAGAAATACTTAGGGACTGCAGGTAGCACTTTCAGTTATGTAGCAGTGCCTCAAAGTTTTGTTCTTTGCCTCCATCTGCTGGTAGGGATGCATAAACCCACTCTCTGGACTGATCAGGGGTATGAACAGGAACTTAAGTTTATAGGGAACATCTGTGGGGGAAGAAGGACTTGAACCCTGGCTTTCCCGGTGGAACAGTAGCATCAGTCTTTCCTATTGCTAATTCAATCCCTTTGTGGGTTTGCTACCATGTGTTCAGAATATCCATATATATTTTTCCATGCTGTATATGAAAGAATTAAGGATTTTTGTTTTTATCAACCTCACTCTCAAGTGTCCCTCATTTAGACGTCAAATAATTTTACCAGCTCCAATAATCTTATTATTGATTACGGCCACTGGAAAGAAGTAAACCGTGAAAATCGATTTCTAAAGTTACCTTTTCCTTGTGTATTTTCAAAAAACAGCAGCCTTCAAACCCCATCTCCAGAATATTTTAAACGGCCTGGATCCTACACTTGATCTCTAACTTCACTAGCCAAGGGATCGGAGTCGCTGCCCCTCTAGAGCAGAAAAAGGATGAACTACCCTCTCTGCTTACTTGAGGCGGGCTGAAGAACGACTGAGGAAGGAGGAAAGGATAGACAGAGAAAAAGGAGGCCATGCAGTTTGAAAACGGCGCTCGGTGTTTACCGTCTTGCAGCAAGGAGGTTTTCTTCGCCGCCCTCAGGCTCTCCAACCAGCTCGCCACCGCCATCTTGAAAGGTTACGCGAGACCCACGCGGCCGCGTCGCCATAGCAACGCCAGCGCCGCCCTTTCAAAGCCAGCGCGTTAGTCCTTCCGCAACCTTAAAGTCACCTGCCTGGGACTAGTGACCGCTGTTTGTGTCAAAAGTCCCCGCTGTTGTATTTGTATTATTATTATTATACTGTATATATATTTATTTATTTCGGCTGAAAACTTCCTGCTAACCCGGAAGGATTTAGCTGATGTTAAATAGCTCCCGTCTGCGGGCTTCGTGGTACTCTTGAAGTGGTTACTTGTGAGTAGGCAACCAGGAAAGTGATTTTTTATACATAATCTCGTTCATCTGGTAACATTTCTGTGTTAACCCAGCGGTTATTCTACCATTCAAACAGGAAAGGTTTTTTTTCCAGAGGGGATGGTACACGTTGTTCAGCACCATTTAGCCGGCTACATTCCGACAAAAATTTGCAAATCTGACAGCGTTCATCAGTGGCCGCCACTTACCCTGCTGAGTGGTGGGTGGGATGGAGGGGGCATAACGGGGAGGAGATACTTATCTAGCTAATTTAGCAGAAAAAAGCGAGATTGAAGTCCCTGTGCAGCCACACTATAGAATAGGCTATCTTAGCCAGTTAATTTTATCCAGCTAACTTTACGACAGCTCTTTGGCTTGACCCCTTAGCTGACTAACAGGCCGATTCAGTAAAAGTAGCAGGCGAGCGCACAGGCCACTCTCCTGTGTGCGAGATTCAGGGGGGAAGAATATGCAAATTAGGCCCGCGGTAAAAAGAGACGCTAGGGACATTAGCGCATCCCTAGCGCCTCCTTTTTGCCAGGAGAGGCGGCTGTCAGCAGGTTTGACAGCCGACGCTCAATTTTTCCGGCATCGGTTCTCGAGCCCGCTGACAGCTATGGGTTCGGAAAACGGACGCTGGCTAAATTGAGCGTCCGTCTTCCGACCCGCGGGCTGCTGGCCGATTTAAATTTTTTTTTTTTTTAAATTTTGGGGCCTCCGACTTAATATCGCTATGATATTAAGTTGGAGGGTGTACAGAAAAGCAATTTTTTCTGCTTTTCTTTACACTTCCCCAGTGCCGGCCGAAATTAAAATGTGCGGCTTGGCTGCACATTTTACTTTCTGTATCGCGCAGGAATAACTAATAGGGCCATCAACGTGCATTTGCATGTTGCGGGCGCTATTAGTTTCCGGGGGGTTGGACGTGCGTTTTCGACGCGCTATTACCCCTTACTGTATAAGGGGTAAAGCTAGCGCGTCGAAAACGCGCGTCCAAACCCGGGCTAACAGTACCGGAGCACTCTGTACTGTATCGGCCCGTAAGTCATCTGCAAACTCTGAATATCGAAGTTAGCCAGTTAACTCAGCCAACTAACTCAGCTCCTTCCAGTTATGCCCCTAATTTATCCATCTAAATTCTACCCTTCTAACTTATTAAGCCTGATATGTGCCCAAATGTTCATTTAGCCAGCCAACTTCTCAGCCAACTAAATGCTTTTAAACATGAACTTCATTTAGACTTATCCGACTAAATTAGACCCACTATTGAGCAACTCACTAACTAAAAAATTATCCAGGCATATTCAGCAACGCGCCTTCCTCTTTATCAGACAATCCTTCCAGTGTGCCCAGCAAACCCGTATTATACAGAGATTGATTTTTTAATTTGATAGACAGCATGGACCTAGAAAACTGAATGGCCTGGCAACAGCCCTGCTATTAGTAGCTATTTACAAGCTTTGTGGCTAGACATGTGAAGGGAGGTGGTGCAGGAGGTGAAATAAATAGGCAATCTTAAGGGAGGACAACATATAAAGGAGGAAGAGGACAAATACTCCCTTCGATAAGATGCAATATTCTACAAGCAGTCCTGCTGTATAGCTGATAACTGGGATATGTCCTTAGCAGGGTGGACAGGAATAACTGGACATATTGGATGGGTCATTCACTCTGTTAATGTATTATTTTTTTATAGACTCGAGAAGAGGTATGAAAAAATTCTAGGTAAAGGTCGAAAGCTTTTATTTTAAATTTATTATTAATATATGAATTTAATTTTTAGGTTTATTTTAGGTCATTTCCATGAGCTAAAATTGGAAAGACGGATAAAAATTCAAAATAAATAAAATGTGTGTTTTGACTGTCAGATATTCTTCCTCTCAGCCATTTCAAAGTAGTATCTATCTCTTACACATATGACATCTTTCCCTCTTTCAGTTCAAAGAATGATCTAGATGATGTACATTTTGTTGCTTAAAGACAAATTCTCAATGTAAAAGGTGTTTGCTGCCATATATTAGTTGAACAAAAAAGAATATTACTTGACAGTAAATGCCCTCTCCAGAGATAATAATTTTTTAAGCCCTTTAAATTTATTTTCCATAATAGGAAAAAAAGATTCACTGGCTGATCGAGTGTGCTCAGTTAGTTCTGTCCAGTCTGCTCAGAATATATCCCAGCTGCTTGCCATCATTTGTGACCACTTGAAAGCAGTGGCGTTTCCAGAACTGAATTTTTTCGGGGGCCCAAGGTTAACATGAGTGGGCAGTAGACATACAGATCTAGGCCTTACTAGTTGTACTTCTATCGATAAATAATGCCTTAGCATGCACCCTACAATGGATTTCTGAGTAGTTTGCAACAGCCATCATGCATGAGTGACATTTTAAAATATTTTAATTCTATTATTTCAAGCACTGACCAACATTAAAAATGCCTATTAGTCTATATTTATTTTTTGCCATTGATAAGCAAGCTGAATTAGCCATACTGTTTGAGTGATGTCATCTACGGCGCTGTCGCAGACTTCTCCCAGAAGGCAAAGCCTCAAATGCTGCTGCATCTGCGCTGTTCTTCCCACGCATAGCGCGTCAGTCTCCTCAGTGCTTTTTTATCTGCACTCAGGCACGGACGTGATTGTTTTTTCCTCCTCACGTCTCTTCATGAGATTTTTCAAATTTTCTCTCTTCACTTCAAGCAATCGCACAAAAAGCACTTTTCAGTGCTATCGGAAGATGTTGAAGACTGTTGCGTTCGTGCCTGTTTCTGGCCTCGCTCCACACTCTCTACCTTTGAGGCAACTCCCTTCGGGTCTGACAGACAGATGCTGCCGTGGCTTCTCCTCGCCTCTCTGCCCCGGAGTCCCCGGGCTGGCTTGACGCTACGGATCCGCAATGTTCCTGATGACGTAAGGGCGCGCACAAGGGCGCAAACCTCGGTGGCGTCCCCCCGTAGTGACGTCATCTGCTTCCAACATAAAAGGTCTTTGCTTGCAACTACGAATCGAGTTAGCAAGGGGAATTCTTTCTCCGCTGCTCTGCCTCTACAAACTTACCTAGGGGTACCCGCTCCTCGGGGGCCCGCTCTCTCTCTTCTTGAATTCAGTTACAGAATGAGATCCAGTACTCGCTCCTCGAGGGCCTATGTCCCTGAAGACTCAGAAGACTCCTATTCCCTGGAAACAATCGCAGACCTGAACACTGTGAGTTCTATTTCAGATAGGAACCGGTACTCGCTCCACGAGACCCTATGTTCCTAAACTCTCCTAAACCCTCTTCTATTCCAGAAGCCATCTCATACACAGTTATTCTAAGTTTATTTCAGACTGCCTACAGGAACCAGTATTCACCTGCGGCTCCTGTTCCCAAATACTGAAGACTTTCTGTTGCATAGAGGGCATTATCTATATCTACAATTGTGAGTGTATCATCTACTACTGGTTATATATCCAGCATACCTTGTCTACTCACTATCTATAGTCTTTCTCTACAGCTCAGCCACGCAGAGATAACCATTCCAGTATCTGAGGGACTTCAGCCCTGCCGGACACATCAGCTCACTACTGCCACCTCTGGTGGTCCTACTTCCAGTCTAATAAAAGAACTATCTGTGTTTGTCTCAATACTCCAGCCTAGCCGGTGGTCCCTCTCAGGATCTCCACTTGAGGGCGCTGTCATCTGCTATCGGCCCAGGGATTCACCATTTCTACTAAGTGTTCACTTTTTACTATAGAGCGGTACTATATCATCTACCACTATGTGGGAGCCAACCACATTGGATCATTAACTCCGCCTACGGAGTATCTCATATTGCTAGCCCCTTCCCTTGGAGAAGCAGCACATAACAGATTGCTAACTCCGCCCTCCTGGCGAGGTGAGCGACATCAGATTACTAACTCCTTCCCTTGGGGAAGCTGGTCAATACAGATTGCTAACTCCTCCCCTTGGGGAAGCAGATCCATAACAAAGAAACCAGGCTTTAAGTATTGTCAGTGCGGACACATAATGTCCATCACTGACAATCACAACTATGTTACCTGTGTCTTGGCCCAGATCATGACCAGGCCTCCTGTAAAGACTGCAGACGGATGTCTCCCAGAGCGAGGAGATAGAGAGCGGACAAGAATGCCCGTCTTAGGGAAAAGGAGGAAGCTCACTCTGACACCTATGCCTCCTCCCTGTGGCGCTCTACTCCTCACCAGGACAAAAGCCTAAGTCCCAAGAAGTCCATAGAAGGGCATTTTCGGTGGACCCGCAGGCAAAGTCGATTTCCAAGCAAAAGAGACTTGGTGACAAAGTCGCTGCAGCACCTTCCAAACCCAAGTTGAGTACTGTGAGCCAACTCAGATTGGAATTAAGCATCAGTGCATCGACGGCCGTCGGACGCTTCAAAGCACCAACCTGACCAGTCATCTGCGTGTGCTCTCATCGTCTCCGAGACGCATCCACTCAGGCCTTGTGTGAGTTGTCTGGAAAGAAGAGCTGTTTTGCACACAATGCGCCGACATCTTGTGCTTCGGCACCAGCTAAAGCGCACAACACATCGGTGCATGCCAAACATCACACCACACATGACATGACGCACAGGCCAATTCTGACAGCGCATGTGTCGCCTAAAGAACCAAGCAAACATACATCGCCTGCATCAATTAGTGAAGAGCATCCACCCTAGGAAGGCCTAGGAAGGCATAAGCTCATATGCCAAGAAGAGGAGATGGGATCTGATGCCATCCCCTCCGACTAAGCAGACAGACCCGATTTTGGACATTTTGTCACAGCCGCCTTGGGTGTCACCCCATAGCCGGTTTCTATTAGCTCTAGATCATCTTCTTCCCAGGAGGGTCACATGGTCTACTTGGGCTTAACCAGTAGATCCCACTTGTACCGTTTTATCCTTCAGTAGAAACTATCTCCAGGGATAGATCAATTCCGCCAGAAAAGGGCTCCTGGATTTCAAGTAGGAATCCTTTGGATATCTTGTCCGCAGCCATTCACACCCGGAGCACCCGTTCCCCACACATGGAGGAAAATGATCAAGCAATGTTACCAGGTCCATCATTGCCCCAGTCCCAGCAAGCAAAACCATGATTGTACGGGATGTGCTTTCAACTTGGTACCCAATGTTGCCACCGCCTAACCTCCTGGGTCCAAGCAGAGAAGGTCTTCCCAATCATATGCGGGTTTCTCCAGAGTCAACAGCTTCTTATTCTCCAGATAGAAACATAGAAATGACGGCAGAAGAAGACCAATCGGCCCATCCAGTCTGCCCAGCAAGCCTCACACTTCTTTTTTTCTCATACTTATCTGTTTCTCTTGGCTCCTAGTAACCTTTGGTTCTATTTCCCTTTCACCCCCACCATTAATGCAGAGAGCAGTGATGGAGCTGCATCCAAGTGAAATATCAAGCTTGATTAGTTAGGGGTAGTAACCGCCGCAATAAGCAAGCTACACACATACTTATTTGTTTACCCAGACTATGTTATTCAGCCCTTATTGGTTGTTTTTCTTCTCCCCTGCCGTTGTAGCAGAGAGCTATGCTGGATAAGCGTGAACTATTAGTTTTACTTCTCCCCTGCCGTTGAAGCAGAGAGCTATGCTGGATATTCGTGAACTATTAGTTTTACTTCTCCCCTGCCGTTGAAGCAGAGAGCTATGCTGGATATGCGTGAAGTATTAGTTTTTCTTCTCCCCTGCTGTTGAAGCAGAGAGCTATGCTGGATATGTATTGAAAGTGAAGTGTCGGTCTTCCTCCCCTGCCGTTGAAGCAGAGAGCTATGCTGGATATGCGTGAACTATTAGTTTTACTTCTCCCCTGCCGTTGAAGCAGAGAGCTATGCTGGATTTGCGTGAAGTATTAGTTTTTCTTCTCCCCTGCTGTTGAAGCAGAGAGCTATGTTGGATATGTATTGAAAGTGAAGTATGCATTGAAAGCCACATTATCTATCAACAAATATTGAATAAGCCTAATAATTGGTAATACCTATAGCTTATGAACTCTTCATTAATTTTACATACTCTTGCCCACCCCTGTTTTGTTTTGTTTTTTTTAAATTTGGAGATGGCAGGCCTCCATCCTTCTGCTCCGTGAAGGTGGAACACCAACCACTGGCCACTGGCATCCCGCTCCGTGAATGCCTCTGTGGCTACTGCCGCTCCGTGCAGGGTTTTGCTGCCTCCTCTTTATACACTTCCTCTAGACCTGATGGATCCACAGTGTTTATCCCACGCCCCTTTGAAGTCCTTCACAGTTTTGGACTTCACCACTTCCTCCGGAAGGGCATTCCAGGCATCCACCAGGTCGAGCCCCCGATAAACAGGTCGAGCCCCCGTTTTATTCCCTATCAGTTCCGAAGGACTCTCCACCAGATATGGCACCTTCGAGCTCCATGGGCATTCCTTCTGACCCACCAGAAGAACCCTCCTGATCATTCTTCACCACCAGAAGATCTGACATATTCCAAATTTATAGAAAAGCTAGGAGGGGTACTGGGTAAAGATGTCAAGAAACTTCCAGATCCTCAAGAAGAGATATTCAGAATCCTAAAGATCCTGGAAGTACCAGTGGAACTATCTGCTTTACCCTCCCATAAGATCCTTAACGCCGTGCTGTTCAAAATGTGAGAATCTCCTCATTCCATCCTTCCTGTGTCTAAGAATTTGGATCTTAAGTTTAGGTTACAGGAGTCGCCAACTTATGGAGTCATTCAACGCCCACACGCTTCTGTGTTGGTGGAGTCCACAATGAAGTGGACTAAGAAATCCAAATTGCATGTGTCGGCGCCACTGTTACAGGACCATAAACTTCTTGATGATATGGCCAAGAAAACTTTTCAGACTACAATGCTGACATCCAGAATACACCACCATCAGTTTTATATGGTACAATACTTATATGAGTGTTTGCAGTCACTGAAACCATTCCTATGCTCTGAAACTGGCCAGCAAATCACCCCCCAGCCCTTCTATGACATGGAAGAGGGTTTGAAACATTTGCTGAGAGCGGTCTATGAATCTTTTGAGACCTCCTCCTGGATGTCTGCCAATTGCGGCGCATCATTTGACATGGCTTCGTTCCAGCTCTATTAGAGAAGATGTACATGACAAATTGTCGAATCTCTCATGTTCGGGAGACAACCTTTTTGGTGACTGTTTGAAGGACACCGAGGTACAAATTAAGGAACAGAATGTAGTGGTACAGTCGCTTTCATCAATATCAGATTCGCAATCCACATCTCGCAGATATTACCAATCTTATCGGAAATCCGCTTACTACCAAAGAAAGCCATCCAAGCAATTTCCGTCCTTTAGACCTCAAACCTATCAGCAATTCCAACAACTTTGTCAGCACCCTCAACAACCTCAACAGAGAAGCAAATACTGGAGTTAGATTATAACTAATGATATATATGATTACAATTTTTTTTTTATGTTGTCCACTACTTTTCCTACAGATTATTAAATGTTATTGGCCCAATGACCTGGAAAAAATATAATGTCAAATTTTGCTGGTGATGAGCATATAAGTTTCCCCTAATGTCTTTTGTACCCAGGACCTCACGCTAAGCCTTGTACCTGTAACAATACTTCACAGCTGTGGCCTGTTTGATTAGCTGATAGCTAAAATGATATTGTAAACTAGCAGTGCTGAAATTCAGAATCCAACTAACATTGGTTATTGGAATACAGTTGGTTTGGATTGTTACAAACCGTGCATTTCACAGAGTGCATATTGAAGTATTAAGAAACTTCACTTCATTCCTTGTTAGTCCCTTGAGATCTGCAGTAAGCTAACTATTAAACCTTTGCAATGTTGTTGTCTTGCAGGGAGGAAGAAGCGCACACTTCAATGAATGGAGCCCAGAGGGATTCTCAAAGCTTTTCCTAAAGTGAAAAGAACAAGAGAGGTCACAGAAAGACAGGAACCCCTAAAAAAACTAAAAGAGAATCAAGAAGTTCAAGGTGAATCCAGCAGTCTTGTGATGGCAAATTCTATCATTTTATAACATCTGTAACTGAATGACCAAGCATTTTCCTATGGACACAAACTGAGCAAATCCCTTTAGTACATCTGGCCCTAAATATCACACTATTAGTGGCTAGTGAAATGGGTCTAAGTTTCTCAATACTCTTAATAACCTTTAAGGTATACTGCCCCCCAGTCATTTTTCTTAATATGGCACTATGCTGGGATGTGTTCTTCCAATATTTAAAGTTTAAACTTTTAGTTTTACTATGCTTTAATAATTTTAAATTTATTATTGAGAGTAATGCAGACATGGTTTAAGAAAGCTACTATATTTTTGCACATTATACCATATGTGTTCTAAGAGAGCTAATTAACGTCACTTTCAGAGATATAGCCTTAGTACTTACTGTTTATGAACAGTACAAAAAAAAAAGAAGAAAAGGGGGAAAAAGAAAAAGGTATCCTGGGAAGGGAAAGAGAAAAAGCAGGAGCCATTTAATGCACTGCCAATCATTATTTTCTGTTGCCATCCCCTTTTCTTGTGATGTATACTGTGATGTTTTCTGCCATGCCTTGTCTTGATTGTGCTTTTGGCATCCTCCGCTGTTTGTTGCTTGTATGTTTTCCACCTGTTGGAGGTCAGTTCTACATTTTGGTTTCTCCTTGGTTTACATTTTGTTCATATCTGATAGTTCATTTTTTTAAACTTTAGCTATGTATCATGTAGATTTATGTGCAATTCTATATTTATTGTGTAGGATACCATATAAAACTCATCATAATAATTTAAGAACAGTTGTTTTTTGGCATTATCACACTAATTATATTTAAAGTATCATTTATACAATAAAGATCATTATAAACATGTAATAGTTTTAGAATTCTAAGAAGAAGGAAATTAGCTTGTATGATAAATTAGAAAAGCACTGGAAGAGCAAAGAATGGAATAAAAGACCAATTATTACTATCGCCTTGGAAGTTTTTGATTAAAGGCTGTTGTGTAGTTCTAGATAGTTAAGCTATACTCTATATTTAACTTTCTTATCCGATGAGTTTAGAACTGGGTTTCAGAGTAGTTGTAAATTGCACATTTCCTAGCATGTAGCAGATGGACTCAGGACGAATGGGTATAGTGTACTCCTGATAGCAGTTGGGAGACAGAGTCAGATTTCAATCTGACATCAACCTACATATACCTGTGCAGGAAGTGCAGCTCTTCAGTATTTCTCCGTCTCCTTAGCAGTTCGGGACACCACACAAGCTTGCACAATGTTAGAAAATCCAAACCAAAGAAGAAAGAAAATTTACCTCTACAAGACGAGCCCTGCTCTCCTGCGGTGATACCTAAGGGTCTCTCCCCCAGTCGAGAATTCCTGAGGTGATGTTCGAATCCCTCAGAGGTAAGCCTCGGTCCGGTAGCCGGTTCCCGGCATTGACTTATCCCCCCAGAGTGGCTGAGAGGCAGCGGGTGCAATACCGAGTGCGGTGGTGAAGGTATTTTCCCTCTCTCCCCGCAGCCGGAGACCACCTGGCACGAGACCGGGAAGCGCCGAGACAAGGTAAGGTAGAAAACTTTCTTAAAGTCTCCGGTCTCCAAGGCTCGGCTAGCCGCACACATCGTCCTTCCGGTGTCTGTTAAAGCGGGTTGAGCAGCCCCGTCCGGGCTAGACCCCAATCCGGTGCGAGGGTCCTCCCTCGTGGAGACCCTCCGGGGAGGGGTCGCCATCTTACCTGCATGGTCGTCTGCGCCATTTCCCCTCCATGATCGCCATATTGTCCGCACAACTGAGCCGTGTCAGCGGCGAGCCAGGCGCACAAAAGATTTGTTCACACAGCGGCGCGCGCATCTGTGCCATGCGCACAGTGGCGCGCACAACGGTGCCGGGTGCACAGATAGACCTGGGCGCACAGCGGCACACGCATCTTCGCTAAGCGCACAAAAGCAGCCTGCACGCACATCTTCCGCATCCTGCACGCACAGCGACGGCGCACCCGGAGCTCACAACTAAGTCTCCCGGTGCGCACACCTACGCACACAGATGAATTTTGAGCCACTCCACACGCACAAATCATGGCACCGCCGGCCAATAAAGCCAAGGTACAAGCCCTCTGCCCAGCCTGCCACCTGAGAGCTGCACAAACCGAAGTGGCCTCTGCCCTGTGCCTGCAGTGCGAAGAGGCTCTGGGGAAACAGAGGCAAGGCCCTCTTCAACCAGTAGAGGAATCCGGCTCCACCAATGATAGTACCCCCAGACCTCACTATCTCCGGCTCGGCCCCTCCTCAGAGGGGCCCCTCAGGGAACGCCGCTGGATTCAATATAGATCCAGGGACTTTTTCCTGGGTGGAATTCTTCAAAGGGCTGCAAACCTTCATCCAGGCGCAATCGGTATCACCTGTGACACAGCCACAGTCTCCACCAGAAGACCAAAACCTTCCAGGCCCCTCTCGGCCCCCCCGAGACGTGCTTCCTCCGGGCTAAAGCCTCCCCTTAGGGGACACAGACACCTCGGGGGAAGAGTCAAACTCCCTGGAGGAAGGGGAAATCCCTCCAGGAATGGAACCATACCGAACCATGATGCGCTTCTCCAAAGACAAGTTAACAGATCTTGTGCTCTGAGCCTGAAGACGCTGGCCATCCCAGGCGCAAGTACTGCAGCGGAGCCGAAGACGAACCCAGTTTTGGTTGGGCTCCGTCAGGCCTCTTGCTATTTCCCAATGCTGCAGGCCGTACAACAACTGATTGACCTGGAATGGAATGCCCCGGAGGCCACTTTCAAAGGAGGACGGGCCCTAGAAGCCCTGTAATCCCTGGAACCCTCAGCCAAAGAACTCCTAGGGTTCCCCAAAGTGGACGCCATGGTCTGCGCTATCCCAAAGCGCACTACCATCCT
This sequence comes from Rhinatrema bivittatum, assembly GCF_901001135.1. Taxonomy (NCBI): domain Eukaryota; kingdom Metazoa; phylum Chordata; class Amphibia; order Gymnophiona; family Rhinatrematidae; genus Rhinatrema; species Rhinatrema bivittatum. Next base: position 269,308,265 of record NC_042621.1, read on the forward strand.
AGTCGAAGGAGGAGCTGCACTCAAGGATACCCAGGACAGACGTCAGGAATCCATCCTTAAACAGTCATTTGATGTTGCAGCCATGACCCTGCAGATCTTGTAGCTCTGAGCCTGAAGACGCTGGCCATCCCAGGCGCAAGTACTTCAGCGGAGCTGAAGACGAACCCAGTGGGTTGCGCTGTGGGGACGCAACCACCTCCGCCGAAACATTAGAAGCGGTGATATCTTTCCTCACGGATGCGACCTCTGACCTGGTGTGCACCTCAGCCAGGGGTGTCTCATCCATAGTGGCAGCCAGAAGGCAGCTCTGGCTCCGAAATTGGTCAGCCGACTCGACCTCCAAGACGAAACTCAAGAGAATGCCCTTTAAAGGATCCCTTCTGTTCGGAAGCGAACTAGAGAAGTTAGCCAATAAATGAGGTGAATCCCCAGTCCCCGGAGGACATTAACAAAAGAAACCAACACCTCCCCTCTCCCCAGAGATCTAGGGCAGAGGAGTCCAGCGTTTTAGACCATACAAAAACACATACCAAGCACCTCGCCCCGCTGGCAGGGGCCAGTCCTTTCGGAACAGACACAACAAGAGGGGAGCTGGCTCGGGTTCAGGCCCCGGCCGCACCCCACAATGAGATTCAACAAACCCATCCACAGGAGGAAGCCATAGGGGGCAGACTTACCCTCTTCTACCAAAGATGGGTCGAGATAACGTCAGACAAGTGGGTCCTAACCATTATTCGAGAGGGATACTACTTGGACTTCCACAGCATCCCTCCAGAGAACTTTGTGAGATCACCATGCCACTCCCCCTCCAAGAGGATGGCAGTGGAAACCACATTGACAAAACTACTCAGCCTAAAGGCGATAACCTCAGTGCCCACGCACCAACAAAATAATGGTCACTATTCCATCTATTTTATCGTTCCCAAGAAGGAGGGAATGTTCCGGCCCATCCTGGTCCTCAAGACCGTCAATCGCTACCTGAGGGTAACACACTTCCGCATGGAAACCCTACGCTCAGTCATAAGGGCAGTACAACCGGGAGAATTCCTGACTTCTCTGGATCTGTCAGAAGCCTGTCTCCACATCCCGGTCCATCACAACCATCAGCGCTTTCTACGCTTTGCGATACTGGACCATCATTACCAGTTCCGGGTGCTACCCTTCAGACTAACTACTGCTCCTCTGATGTTCACCAAAATCATGGTTGTAGTGGCGGCAACACTGAGGAAAGAAGGAATCCTCGTACATCTGTATCTGGATGATTGGCTGATCAGGGCAAAATCTCCAGAGGAAAGTTATCAGGCGACCACCAGAGTCAAGAATCTACTGCAGAATCTTGGGTGGGTCATCAACACAACCAAGAGCTGCCTGCAGCCCTCCCAATCACTAGAGTACCTGGGAGTCCGGTTCGACATCAGACAAGACAAGGTCATTCTTCCCTCTACAGGAAGAAGGAAATTGATGGACCAGTTGCGAAAACTGTTGAACTGTGCTCACCTCAAGGTATGGGACTACCTCCAAGTCCTCGGCCTCATGACATCGACCCTAGAAGTCGTCCCATGGGCAAGGGCCCAAATGCGACCACTACAACGCTCCCTACTGTCACAATGGAACCCGATGTCCCATAACTACTCTGTTCGCCTCCAGCTACCGGCAGAGGTACGGACCCAGCTCCAGTGGTGGCTACAAGAAGACTATCCCCACCAATCTGGGTCTTACCACGGATGCGAGTCTGCGAGGGTGGGGAACCCACTGCCAGGAACTGACGGCCCAGGGGCAATGGGACAAGGAAGAGTCGGGATGGAACATAAATTAACCGGAAGCCCGAGCAGTCAGACTAGCCTGCCTACGATTCAGTCACAGACTCCGGGGCGAATCTGTCAGAGTCATGTCAGACAACGCCACGACAGTTGCCTACATCAACCGCCAAGGAGGAACCAGAAGCCAACAGGTGTCCCTGGAAATAGAACCCCTAATGGCGTGGGCGGAAGCAAACCTACAAGGTATCTCAACCGCCCACATCATGGGAAAAGACAACGTCACTACGGATTACATCAGCAGAGAGAGTCTAGACCCAGGGGAATGGACGCTGTCGACCACAGCCTTCCAGTTGATAGTAAACCGCTGGGGAACCCCAGCCATGAATCTTCTGGCAACCTGGTCCAACGCCCAAGTTCCCAAGTTCTTCAACCGCAGACGAGATCCACAATCCTAGGGAATCGACGCCATCGTCCAGACCTGGCCACAGGAAGACCTGCTGTATGCTTTTCCCCCATGGCCACTACTGAGCGGGATCATCCACAAGATAGAACACCATAGGGGGCTAATACATCTAGTGGCTCGGACTGGCCAAGAAGGCCATGGTACGCAGACATGCGAATCTACCTCAACACAGGGATCTGCTCCAGCAAGGACCACAGCCTTTAAAATCGTCGGCTCAGTGTGCTGCAGCAGTCAAAAAAGCAAATAGAATGTTAGGAATTATTAGGAAGGGAATGGTTAATAGAACAGAGAATGTCATAATGCCTCTATATCGCTCCATGGTGAGACCACACCTTGAATACTATGTACAATTCTGGTCGCCGCATCTCAAAAAAGATATAGTTGCGATGGAGAAGGTACAGAGAAGGGCAACCAAAATGATAAAGGGGATGGAGCAGCTTCCCTATGAGGAAAGGCTGAAGAGGTTAGGGCTGTTCAGCTTGGAGAAGAGACAGCTGAGGGGGGATATGATAGAGGTCTTTAAGATCATGAGAGGTCTTGAACAAGTAGATGTGACTCGGTTATTTTCACTTTCGAATAATAGAAGGACTAGGGGGCATTCCATGATGTTAGCAAGTAGCACATTTAAGACTAATCGGAGAAAATTCTTTTTCACTCAACGCACAATAAAGCTCTGGAATTTGTTGCCAGAGGATGTGGTTAGTGCAGTTAGTGTAGCTGGGTTCAAAAAAGGTTTGGATAAGTTCTTGGAGGAGAAGTCCATTAATGGCTATTAATCAATTTTACTTAGGGAATAGCCACTGGTATTAATTGCATCAGTAGCATGGGATCTTCTTAGTGTTTGGGTAATTGCCAGGTTCTTGTGGCCTGGTTTTGGCCTCTGTTGGAAACAGGATGCTGGGCTTGATGGACCCTTGGTCTAACCCAGCATGGCAATTTCTTATGTTCTTATGACTGATCCTCCACGAAGACCCAATTCGATTCTGTCTTATGGTCTGGCCATTGAGAGGGCTCGCCTGAAGAAGAGCGGATACTCTGGGGCAGAGACTGACACCTTGCTCTGAGCACACAAGTTTTCCACGTCTCTAACTTACATACGAATATGGAGAGTATTCGAAGCCCGGTGTGAGGACCGCAACATCCTTCCGCGAACAGTCAAAATCCCCATGGTCCTGGAATTTCTGCAGGACGGCTTGAAGAAGGGGTTGTCTCTCAACTCCATCAAGGTTCAGGTGGCCGTGCTGGCCTGCTTCAGAGCCAAAGTAGACGGCATCAGTCTATCATCCCATCCAGATGTTCCCGCTTCCTGGGAGGGGTCAAGCAAATCCTACCACCACTAAAGTGGCTGGTGCCCCTATGGAACCTCAATCTAGTATTAAACTTCCTAGTGGGAGCTTCCTTCAGACCTACACGCGGTCTGTCACTACGTCTCCTGACTTTGAAGACTGCATTCCTAAATATGTTCAGCCCGTCGCATCTCCGAGCTTCAAGCACTGTCCTGTAGGGAACCATTCCTTAGATTCACTCCGGGATCCATACAGCTCCGCACTATCCCCTCCTTCCTTCCAAAGGTGGTTTCTCATTTCCATCTAAACCAAACCATCTCGCTGCCATCGTCAGACGAGCATAAGGACTTGGAAGACTCACCCCATCTTTGCTATCTTAACGTTGGCAGACTCCTAGTCCGATACCTGGAAAGATCGGAATCCATATGAAAGATGGACCACTTATTCGTCCTTCACAGCGGGAAGAAGCAAGAAGAAGCGGCCTCGTGAGCAACCATTGCCCGCTGGATCAAAGAAGTAATCAAGGCGGCCTACATAGAGGCAGGGAAGCCTCCACCTCTACAAATCAAGGCCCATTCCACAAGGGCCCAGGCAGTGTCCTGGGCAGAAACCAGGATGTTGTCACCCGCAGAGATCTGTCAGGTGGCGACGTGGTCCTCCATTCACACCTTCTCTAGGTTCTGTCACCTGGATGTTCAGGCCCGGGAGGACACAGCATTTGCAAGGGTAGTACTAAGTTGTCCACAGGCAGCCTCCCACCCGGTTTGGGAGTAGCTTTTGTACATCCCATTGGTCCTGAGTCCATCTGCTACACGCTAGAAAATGGAGAAATTATTTACCTGATAAGTTAGTTTTCCTTAGTGTAGACAGATGGAATCAGCATCCCGCCCACGGCTGCCCCAAAATCCAGAAGTCTCGGGTGACAATCCCCAAGAGCAAGACAAGCATGGGTAAGCCAGACTTTACCCCTACCCATAATTGCTGGGTGTCGGCGTTTTTCGGTTGAGTGCACTGGTGGTTTCCAGTTGGAAATCAGTTCAACCAGTCCAAGTTAATCAAGTTATTAAAACACACATATATCCACAATTGCTTTTTGAGGAGAATACTGAAGAGCTGCACTTCCTGCACGGGTATATGTAGGCTGACGTCATATTGAAGTCTGACTCCGTCTCCCAACTGCTATCAGGAGTACACTATACCCATTGGTCCTGAGTCCATCTGTCTACACTAAGGAAAATGAAATTATCAGGTAATTTCTCCATTCCTTATCATTCTGCTAGACTAGTCCAGATACGTAATTTTATTCTGCCCTACCAGCAGATAGAGATGGAGGACATTATCACTGGTACTTAGGATGGTGCAGCCCAGGCATTTGCCCGTATTCTCTGTCTTCAGCAGAGGGTAGCACTTAATGGACTGGTGCAGAAAGATCCCCAGCATCCCGGTTTTGGTCTACAGCCTTACCTTGCAGTTCAGCCCCTAGGCCAACAGTCTTTCTGTTTCCCTGGGTGAGCAAGTCCCTACTACTAGAGCAACAGTTCTAGCAACAATTTCTCTAGTCGAGCAAGCTCTAGGACAGGCTCCCAGGGTTTTTTCACGAGGTTGAACAAGACCTAGCCAGCTTCCAGGATCCCTGTGGGTTATGGTTGAGTCCAAGGTGTAGTGAACTAGCTCAGCAGGATCTTCTGAGCAAGTGTCTCATTTCTGGGGTTCCTCCCATCTCTCTCTCTTTCTTCGTTATATCTGCCTATTGTTGCGTTCATGCCTATTCTCGCCCTCGCTCCACCCTCTCTACCTTTGTGGCGACTTCCTTCGGCTCAGATGGACAGATGCAGCCGCAGCTTCTCTCCGCCTCTTGGTCCCGGTATCCCCTGGCTGGCTTGACGCTGTGGATCCACCATGTTCCTGATGATGTAAGGGCGCGCGCTCCAGACTTTGTACCAGCAAGAGCGCGAACCTCGAGGGCGTCCTCCCGTACTGACGTCATCCGTTTTCAATTTAAAAGGTCTTTGTTTGCTAACTACAAACGAGTTAGCAAGGAACTCCAACGGTACTTGCTTCGGCAGTCCACGCTACTTGCAACTATGCTCCGAGTCAGCAAGGGGAATTCTTCTCCACTGCTCCGCTTCTCCACTGCTCTGCTCTTTATTCTTGATTTCAGATTGTTAGACGGGATTCGGTACTCGCTCCTCGAGGGCCTGCGTTCCCGAAGACTCAGAAGACTCCTACTGCCTGGAGGCGATCGCAGACGTGAACACAGTGAGTCCTATTACAGATAGAAACCGGTACTCGCTCCACGAGAGCCACTGTTCCTAATCGCTAAGGCTCCCTTCAATCTAAGACGATATCGCAGGCACGAAGATTGTGAGTTACCATACAGATTGCAGATAGGAATCGGTACTCACTCCACGAGGGCCTATGTTCCTAATTCCTTTCTCATACTCTCTTCTTCCTCAGAAGATATCGCATACCTATATCTTATGGATTATTATTGCAGATTAACAGATAGGAACCGGTACTCGCTCCACGAGGGCCAACGTTTCTAAATCTCTCCTAGCCTCTCTTCTATTCCAAAAGCCATCCCATCTGGGTACTGTACTCTCCTCTCAAGGGACTTTTTCTCCTGCATTTCTTTTTAAGTTTAATAAAACAAATTGGAAGGTGGTCCCACGTAGCCAAGGCAAAAAAAACAAAGAGACAACCTTATGCCGTGGATTTATTAATTTATTGTAATATAGAGCCCGACTCTGGCCGAGTTTCGCCAATTAAGGCTGCATCAGGGGATGACTTCTGATGGCAAAAGAAACTACATAAGTATATACTTTTGTAGTAATGTTATCAAGTCAAATTTCAATCGTATTGCAATACAAGGACCTGTCTTATTGCGGTTGAGAGGTTGCAAAATATTATAGACACCGGTTTATTTTTGCCTTATTTCTACACAATTTTGAGCGAGATACGCTGCCAGTTCGCGAAGCGAAGAGAGCTATATACAGGATCAAGATTGAAATTTGACTTGATAACATTACTACAATGCCTTTTCTTTTTAAGTTTTACACAAGGCCTTCTTTGATATACAAAGGCCAGGTGGTGGTGGAAGCCTAGGTGCCGTGGGTGAGGCATATGGCCCAGGCACCTTCTCTCAAGGGGTTTCAGCAACTAAATGCTCCAGATTGGTGAAGGAGGTGTTGGAATTCATTGGAGGGGGAGAGGAAGAGCTAGAAGTGGACAGCCTTTTAGGACCCTTGGAAGAGGGGGAGTTGTCTGAAGGGAAGGACTCCTCTGTCATCTGCTTATCCCAGGTCAAGCAGGCTGGTAGACCACACATATGGGTGATGTCACTGGACGGAGCCCTATCACGGAAAACCTTCTGTCAAAGTTTCTAGAAAATTTTGACTGGCACACTGAGCCTACTGAGCATGCCATGATCCCTCAAGCCACAGGAGTCTCCCTTCAGTCTCTTTTTTTCCGTGCTGCAGTTTGCCTCGCAGTTAGGAGCTCTGTGTGAATCCTCACGGAAAAAATATTTAAAAATTCCTCAGAAAAATATCCCCTCATAGGAGTCTCCCATCTATATATATTTTTCTTTGATTCGGTGAGTAAAATAATCATTTTTGCAGTCGATACTGCTCTCACCGTTCCTCGGTGTCCACAGGCCGTCGACGGTTTTTGGTCCTCAGTCTTTGCTATTATGGCAACAGGTTTTAGAAAATGCCCGGAGTGCCCTCGCACTATGTAAATAACTGACCCACATGACATTTGTATCCTATGCCTTGGCTCTGCACACAATGTTTCTACTTGTCCTAAATGTGCTAAAATGACACCGAAAGGTAGGCGGGCTCGCCTAGAAAAGATGGAAACCCTGTTTAAACTTCAGTTGATTCCATTGACGTCTACATAATCGTCACCAGCAGGGGTATCGAAAAAAGTGATCATAAAAACCCGCGGGAACATGAAGGCAGTGGTGACCGCCCGTCACTGACTCCATCAAAGTCATTGACAAAATCTACCTTGGTCCCTGGGGAAAGACCAGGCCAAAACACCGGCACCGACAGGAATCCATGCCTGGTGCTGGCACTGACACCACAGCAGCTTCGATGGCCATCGAACCGCTCGTGAAGAGGACATGTTAGAGGAGCCGAGTATGCCCACTATACCGGAACATCCAAGGCGATCCCCACCGATATCGGTGCCGGGTACTGTGCCCCCACAGGGACCTGTGGATGAGCCAGTTCAGCCTAGTCTGCCACCCCCCTGTAGCTGCTCTGTCCTCATCAGCTCTCAGGGAGGAACTGGATGGTTTTATCCGCCAGGCAGTCATCGATACCCTCCGTGAACTACAACCACCGGTGCCGGCCCCCATACCAGCACCGCCACTGGAGCCATCGATGTTCACACCGTTGCTTACCAGGCTGGATACACTGATCGGTGCCCTACCGACACAACCTGGTCCACCAATGCCGAAGCAACCTGTGCAGCCTCTGAAGGACCCAATTCCTATTCTTGGGTTGTCGGATGAAGAAGGCACCGACTCCAGCCCACTGTCACTGATGCCTGGATCATCAGGGCTGTCGGGACCGAGACGCCGACGATTTCCCTTGATGCCATCAGTGCCACAACAATTACCATCGATGCCACTGAAACATCCATCGAAGCCATCAAAGGATCCATCGGTGCCTTTACGTCCTACAACACCTTCCTTCCTTGTCCAGGACCTCAACCATAGACCTTCTCAGATACCTGGGAGGATGTGGACACTGACTCTTCTACAGAAGATATTTTGTCAGAACCCTCTCCTACAGATTAAAGGAGGAAGACACTACCTGAAGACCTCTCCATTGCAAATTTCGTAAGGGAAATTTCAGAAACAATCCCTTTCGATCTAATTACAGAGGAGGATACAAGGCACAAGACATTGGAGGTACTTCAGTTTGTTGATGCACCAAAGGAAGTCGTAGCTTTCCAGTACATGAAGTACTGGTAGACCTAGAGCATCGACTTTAGGAACATCCCTGCACTGTTCCTCCAGTGAACAGAAGAACAGATGCTACTTACCTAGTTCAGTACATACCTGGTTTCCAGAAATCACAACTGCCACATCAGTCGGTAGTTGTGGAGTCAGCACAAAAGAAATCAAGGAGACTTTGTCCACATTTATCAACACCTCCTGGCAAGGATCAAAAGTTTCTGGACATTTTAGGATGTAAAATGTTTCAGGGCTCAATGCTATTGTCAAGAATTGCCTCATACCAACTCTACATGACGCAGTACCAAAGGAACCTTTGGAAACAGGTTCAGGAAGTAGTAGAAACTCTTCCTCAACAACACCAGGACACTTTCAATGCCATTGTACATAAGGGCCTTGAAGCTGGAAAGCACGAAATCCGTGCGGCTTACGATTCCTTCAAAACAGCCTCTTGTATGTCGGCAACGGGAATCAGTGCCAGGAGATGGGCATGGTTAAAAGCCTCAGACCTCAGACCTGAAGTCCAGGACAAACTGGCTGACTTACCTTGCACCAGCAAAAATTTATTTAGTGATATGCAGTAGCTCAATTGAAAGACCACAATGAAACCCTGCGTCAGTTATCGATGATCACTACAGAGGTCTCTTCTTCTGCCAAAGGCTCATCTAGAAAAGACACTAAAAAACCATTTTATCACCCACGCAGGTATTACCTTCCTGATCCTCATGGCAGAACAACTAGGCCACCTCAGAGGGGACATCCTCGGCAGCCTAAACCATCCAGACTTCAGCCTCCTTCACAAATAGGCCAAGCATCTGGATTTTGAAGGAATTCCAGAGAACAGCAGCCCCTCCACAAATCCAAATCTAAATTTACCAGTGGGAGGTCAAGTTCATCACTTTACAACCAATTGGATCAACATCACCACAGACCAATGGGTTATTTCTATTATAACCCAGGGTTACAGTCTAAACATTCTCACGGTACCCCGGGATTCACCACCCAACCCACTGTGGATATACAAAGATCACACAACCGTTCTAGAGTCAGAATTGTCCACCCTTCTGGGCGCCAGGGCCGTGGAACCTGTTCCCAACCTCAATAGGGCAGAGGATTCTACTCCTGCTATTTCCTGCTATTAAACATACACAGGGTTACTGTGACTCCAACATCGCTCTAAGCTTCAACAGCAAGAGGAAATGTGGAAAAAAGGATTTGCACTCACAAAGCGGGGAGTAGCTGGCTTGTTACGGCGGTTACTACCCCAAACCAAATAAGCCTGATACTTCACTTTCAATGCATATCCAGCATAGCTCTCTGCTTCAACGGCAGGGGAGAAGAAAAACTGATACTTCACGCATATCCAGCATAGCTCTCTGCTTCAACGGCAGGGGAGAAGAAAAACAACCAATAAGGGCTGAATAACATAGTCTGGGTAAAACAAATAAGCATGGGTGTAGCTTGCTTATTGCGGCGGTTACTACCCCTACTACCCCTAACTAATCAAGCTTGATATTTCACTTGGATGCAGCTCCATCACTGCTCTCTACATTAATGGCGGGGGTGGAAGGGAAATAGAACCAAAGAGCTAAGAGAAACAGATAAGTATGAGAAAAAAATGTGTGAAGCTTGCTGGGCAGACTGGATGGGCCGTTTGGTCTTCTTCTGCCGTCATTTCTATGTTTCTATTTCCTCATGCCAAAGAAAACAGGAGGCAACCGCCCCATCTTAGACCTCTGCAATCTCAACAAATTTCTACAAAAAGAAAAATTCAGAATGGTGTCCTTAGGCACCCTGCTTCCCCTTCTACAAACAGGAGATTGGCTTTGTTCTCTGGATCTTCAAGACACTATGCTCACATTCCAATCTTTCCACCTCACCGCAAATACCTGCGTTTCCTAATGGGACATCAACACTTTCAGTACCGAGTACTGCCTTTCAGACTTACCTCGGCACCCCATGTATTTGCAAAGTGCCTAGCAGTGGCTGCGGCCCATCTACGCAAGAAGCACACATCTTTCCTTACCTGGACAACTGACTCATCAAGAGCCAATCCAAGCAAGGAGCTCTCGACGCTCTCAGTCTCACTGTCAATCTGCTTCACTCATTGGGATTTCTCATCAACTACCAAAAATCCCACCTGATTCCATCTCGTCTCCTCATTTCATCGGAGCAGAGTTGCATACCACCGTCGCAAAGGCCTTCCTGCCCATCGACTGTGCAGGCACATTCTCCAGACTCGCTATATCTCTGCGCACAAAAAAACAGCCTCAGCCCATCAATTATTGATGCTGCTGGGCCACATTGCTTCAACGGTCCACGTCACTCCTATGGCCAGGTTAGCTATGAGAATAACACAATGGACTTTGAAATCTCAGTGGCTCCAAGCCATTCAACCACTGTCATCTCCAATGCATATAACCCACCAGTTACGTTTATCTCTTCACTGGTAGACGAACAACTTGCTAACAGGTCTATCCTTCCAGCAACCAGTTCCGCAAGTAACTTTAACCACAGATGCATCCACCTTAGGTTGGGGAGCTCATGTGAACAATCTTCAAACTCAAGGTACTTGGACACAGCTCGAAGCAATATTTCAGATCAACTTCCTAGAGCTTCGAGCTATACATTATGCTCTCTATGCATTCAAGGACTGCCTTTCACACAAGACTGTTCTAATACAAACAGACAACACAGTTGCCATGTGGTACCTGAACAAACAAGGAGGCACGGGCTCTTATCTCCTCTGCCAAGAAGCCGCACAGATCTGGGACAGGGCCCTAACACATTCCATGTTCCTCCGGGCCACTTATCTGGCAGGCATACACAACGTAGTTGCAGATTGCCTCATCCGTCAGTTCCATCCCTACAAGTGGACCCTGGATCCGGCAGTAACGACCAGAATCTTTCAACAATGGGGTCAACCAACAATAGACCTCTTTGCATCCAAACTGAATCACAAAGTGGACAGATTCCTGCACCCTGCACAGGCAGAGAAACAAGTTAGCCATGGATGCCTTTGCCCGCCTCTAGAACTCAGGCCTCCTATACGCGTATCCCCCGATACTCTCATGAAACTATAACAGGACAAAGGGTCAAAGATACTCATAGCCCCATATTGGCCTCAACAAGTATGGTTTCCCATACTTCTCGACCTCTCAATCAAAGAACCAATTCGCCTGGGCACAACGCCCACACTCATAACTCAGAACCAAGGCATGTTACGCCATCCAAACCTTCAGACCCTATCCCTCACAGCTTGGATGTTGAAAGCTTAATCCTCCAGCCGCTCAACCTTTCAACTGATGTCTCTCAAGTGCTAGTAGCTTCACGAAAGCCTTCCACATGAAAATGCTATAGTTCTAAGTGGAATAGATTCACCATATGGTGCACGTACAAAGGTATAGACCCTTTTTCTTGCCCCACTCCATCTTTATTAGACTATCTCTGGCACCTTTAACTCTGGTCTCCAGACCTCCTTGGTGAGGATACACCTGAGTGCCATCTCAACGTACCACAAGGGAGTAGGGGATGCCCCAGTAACAGCACAATCCCTTGTGAGTAGGTTTATGAGGGGTCTATTACAACTTAAGTCCCGTTTACGGCCACCAGTCACTGAATGGGATCTAAATTTAGTACTTAACGAGGCTCATGCGATCTCCGTTTGGACCTATAGACTCCTGCAATGTTAAATTTCTTACATGGAAAGTACTCTTCCTAGTAGCCATTACATCTGCTAGAAGGGTTAGTGAGTTACAAGCACTTGTTACATACTTACCCTATACCAGGTTCCTACATGACCGAGTGGTCCTCTGTACTCACCCTAAGTTCCTTCCCAAGGTGGTTACTGATTTCCACTTGAATCAGTCGATAGTCTTGCCCACATTTTTCCCAAGGCCTCACGCTCACCAAGATGAGAAGGTTTTACACACTTTGGACAGTAAACATGCACTTGCATTTTACCTGGACAGCACTGCAGTCCATAGGAAATCCACCCAGCTCTTTGTTTTCTTTTGATAAAAACAAACCAGGAGTTGCAGTGGGCAAGCAAACTCTCTCCAATTGGCTAGCAGACTGTATTGCATTCTGCTATGACAAGGCAGGCCTTCTCTTCAGGGGCGAGTAAAGGCGCACTCAGTGAGAGCCATGGCAACCTCAGTAGCACACTACCGTTCAGTGCCGATTGCTGACATCTGCAAAGCTGCAACATGGAGCTCTCGTCACACATTTGCAGCCCATTACTGCTTGGACAAAGAAGGACGCCAAGATTCAGCCTTTGGCCAAGCTGTCTTAAAGAACTTGTTTCCAGTATAGTCCCAACGACTTCCATATCCACCTGCTGTGATTCAGGCTGCCTCATTTTTTCCCAACAGTACACCAGTTGTTGTGCCTGTTGCACAAGTTATGTGCTGTTGGTTCAATTAAAATATGAGTCAGCTTGTAGCTTGCTAATCACCCATATGTGAGGATTACCATCCTGCTTATCCTTGGATAAAGCAGAGTTGCTAACCTGTAACAGGTGTTATCCCAGGACAGCAGGATGTAGTCCTCACAAAACCCACCTGCCACCCCGCGGAGTTGGGTCCAAAACGTTTTATTATTTTATTTTTTGCTCGCTAATCGGTCTGCAAAGTGAACATTGATGGGTCTCCTCTTTAGTGATTGCAGTAGGCAGATATCTTCAGTGGTATTATAAAGAGTAGACCCACATTACTTCAGACAGTGGGTCTTAGATGTAATACAAAATGGTTACTCATTAGAATTTGCCACTCCCATCTCTGATGCCATTATGATGTTCTCTTGCATCTCATGCTCCAAAAGATTAGCGGTAAAGACTGCTCTTGAAAGGCATCAGAGCTGCAAGCTGTGGCTCCGATGCCACTCAGGCTCATGATTGGTACTTCATTTACTTTGTGGTATCTGAAAGGAATCAATGAATGTCTTCATATACTCCATGTTTGAATGGAAACTCTTTGGTCCATGATTGTGGCAATAAGGCAGGGCAAGTATCTTTCTTCTCTAGATCTTTCAGAGGCTGATTTTCACATTCCCATCAGGAAAGATTATCAGTGGTTTCTCTGTTTTTTGCATTCTAGGAAAGCATTTCTAGTTCAGAACATTTCCTTTCGGCTTCACTACAACACTAAGGACTTTTTACCAAAGTGATGTTGGTAGTTACAGCCTTTTTGCAAGAAGAGAGAACAGTGGTCCATCCATACCTTGACAATTAGTTAATAAGAGCCCAGTCCTTTCAGGAATGCCAGACTGTGTCCACCAGGGTGGTACAGATCCTAGAAGAATTGGGCTAGGTAGTGAACTTAGCACAGAGCAATTTGATTGTTTCTAGCCTTTGAAATATCTAGGAGCTTTCTTTAATATGAAAATTGGTTGGGTTGACCTGATGTGGGAAAAAATAGCTCTCTCGCAAGGAGCCCCAGAGCTTGGGATTATCTGCAGCACCTGGATTCCATGTTGTCCACCTTTAGATTTGGTTCTGTGGGCCAGGGCTCATATGTGGCCATGTCTCATTGGTTTCTGCAATCGCTGGACTATGAAGCTCATTTTCCCATTTCAGTAACCGTAAGGGAAAGCCTATCTTAGTGGATAGTTCCCCTGAACCTTTCGAAGTGAATGAACTTGGAACCACTCATATGGATTGTGGTCACATTGGATGTAGTAAGCATGGTAGGCTGGGGAGCCCAATGCGAGGATCAGGTAGCTTAGGGACTTTGGTCAAAGGAGGAGGGCTGTCATTTTGTGGTGGGGGTTTTTTTCTTACTGTCTCTTCTTATTATTGTTATCTGCATTTCGTAGTATTTATTTTGCTTATTAGTGTCCCTTGTGCTAATTGTTTATTGGGGTCTTTATAAATAATTTCAAAATAAAAAAAAGGAGGGGAGCTAATGGGCCATCAACAGACTAGAAACCAGGGCTATCAGGTTAACACTGTTGCACTTTCTAGCTTAGTGAAGGAGGTGGCGGTTCAAGTGCTCTCAGACAGTGCCACAGTGGTAGCTTATGTAAATAGACAAGAGGCCATGATAACCAAGGAGGCGAGTCTACTGTTCGATGGGAGAATCTAAATCTCCTGCAGATTTCAGTGACTCCCATTACAAAAGTGGAAAACATCCAGGTCAATTTTCTCAGCAGATGTACATTGTATTCTGTAGAGTGGAAGTTCAACCGAGAAGCCTTTCAGAAGAAAGCGGATTGGTGGGGATTTTCTTACATGGATCTAATGGCAACTCACAAGTCCGTCAGGTTTTTCAGTCACCAGAAGGTGTTGGGCTCCAGCAGGATCGGTGGCCAAAGAATGAGCTTGTTTATATGCTTCCTCCCTGGCCTTGATTAGGCAGGATCTTGAGATGGATAGAGGATCATTGTCGCTGCTCATGCTCATGGCTCTGGATTGGCTGAGAAAACCATGGTACACTGACTTGGTAAGATTGCAAGTCAGTTATCCTTTCTGGTTTCTCAGGGCTTGAGGATTATTACACCAAGGCCTGATCCTCATGGAGGATCTGGCTGCATTCTGTCTTATATCTTAGCCCTTGAAAGGCCATGGTTGTGCAGGAAAAGATACCCTTTAGTAGTGAAGGCTTATAAGAATTCCACTTTATTGGGCTTATGTTCTGGTTTGGTGTTTATTCAAGAATTGCTACAGGAACTAGTTGGTGTCACTTTGACGATCAGATATTTCCACCATTTTAACTTTCTTGCAGAGAGGCTTGGAGAAGGGGTTAACCCTCAATTCCCTGAAGGTTCAGGTAGCAGTTATCTCCTGTTAAAGAGGTAGGATACAAGGGGTATCGTTTGCTTCCCATTCAGATGTCTCTCACTTCCTTCGGGGGGGGGGGGGGGGGGGGGAGGAGGTGAAATGTATTCACCCTCCCTTTTAGGATCCTGGTTCCCCCAATAAGACTTTAATTTGGTTCTCACAAAGCTAGTGGGTTCTTTCTTTGAGCCACCTAATCTTGCCCTCCTGAAGAATATGGTTGCCATTTGTTCCAGATGTATCTCAGAGTTTCAGGATTCATCTTGAAGAAGCCCTTACCTAGTGTTTTCCACAGAATCTGTCTCTTTCCAATTAGTGCCAGCTTTCTTACCAAAGGTTATTTTGGCATTTCACTTAAATCAGATGATTTCTCTCTGTGTTCTTGGTGGGAGAATACTGTGGCAAAGATACATATTTCCCATTTCTGGATGTTTGTCATATTCTCCTCTAGATATCTAAAAGTCACTGATCTGTTTTGCAAGACCAGTAGGTTGTTTGTCCTATTTGGAGGGCATTGTAAAGGTGAGGCAGATTCCAAGAATTCTTTATCCAAATGGATTAAGGAGAGGATTTCCTCAGCTTATTTGCTGAAGGATTGGCAGGCTCTGGAGGCCCTTCATGTTCCATTCTGTAAGAGTTCAGGCTTCCTCTTTGGCGGAGGCTGTGGCTCTTTCTCCAGAGAATATTTGTAAGGCAGCCACTTGGTCTTTCTGGTATTCCTTTACAAAAGACTTCAGGCTGGAAGTACAATCTAAGGAAGGCACAGCCTTTGGGGCAGACATTCTTAGGGCAGCCCTGGCTTCTACCCACCCATGTTAGTAGATGCTTGGGTACTTTCCACACATCTAGACTGATCTAGCAGGGTATAAGAAAGGAGACATTTAGTCGTATCCTTTAATTTCCTTTTCTTAAATCCTGCTAGACCAATCCAGGACCCTCCTGGGAAGTTAAAGCGTATACTACTTTCCTTTGTGGTAAGCCTTGTGTTTTTAGAGTTGTTCTCACAGGGAATGGCTGAAAAACCCAAGTTTTCTATCTACTTCCTCCTTCTATCTTTTTTTATATCTATCTTTCTCTCTGTCTGTCTGGAATATGAAGAGATGGCTTTGTCTTGAAGGATCCCTCTTATTCTTTAAGTATCTAAAGTATAATTGTAATTTTTAGGGGCATTTTTAACTACTACAGTTGCTATGTCATAAACATACTGGTAATTGCTTAGGCTGCCCCATCCTAAGTACCAGTGGTTGGATCCATCTGCTGGTAGGACAGAATAAACCCATATGTCTGGACTAGTCTATCAGGTTCAAGGAAAGGAAACTAACAAGTAAGACTAAATTTCTTCATCAGTTACCTTCCACTGTTATGGAGTAAATTTAAAAATGGTTTGAAACTAATTTTGTGAGGGAGTTAAAGCAGCAGGACAAGAAATAACAGTTTAGATAATTAAATTGGCAGTTAAAACAAGCAGAATAATTAAAATCGCTCTTGTTACCAATTTTAATTAATTCCTGAGGCAATATCACATTTAAAGGTTTTTGGGGTTTTTTTAAACTCCTCCTACTCAACCATTTCCACGGTTAGGAATCTTAAGTAAGTTGAGCTCGCTGTTCTTTATCTTTCTGAGTACTTTTGTAGACATCACACTGATCTGGGTAAAGCAGAAGTACAGCCTGGAATGAGAGTAGTAGATTTCAAAAAAATTAACCAGAACTTGACAATAATTGTCCACATATATTTTTTTAAATTCTGAGTTTAAATATTAATTTCTTGAAAAAATATGACAAAGCAGACTAAAGAATAAGACCATCAGAGGAAAGAATAATTTTAGAAAGGGCAACCTTCATATTTTCAAGAATCTACTCTGTTGGCAAGTTAAAGCCTCAGGATCTATTCTTACTACAGCAAGAAACTATAGGCTTGATCATAACCATATTCCCATCTTACTGAAACAGTGCACTTGTTTATTCTTTCAGAAGAATGGCTGAAGCCAGTCACTGCACATATTATTCAGGCTGGCATTGGCCGAGCAAGGACAGAAATTTTTCAGAAACAGATAATTCGGAATGGGGGTCAGATCTGCAGCCCACACTCTTCAGAAATTACACACATCATATTGGATGATGGGATGGACTGTGATAGAGCCTTCCGAATACTGAAGTTAGACAAACTTCCACCAGGGGTGCAACTTGTGAAATCCTCCTGGTTGAGCTTGTGTATCAGAGAAAGAAAGCTGGTGAACACTACTGGATACAGTATCTTCATCCCAGACAGGTACAAACTTATTAACCTATTAGAGACTTTTTAAACTCAGTCTTACAGACTAAAGAGTATTCCTACGTAGACTTCATGACGAACAGAATTGATTTTTCTTAAATTGACCTTGAGCCCAATATCCTAAGTCTCCCATTCTGTATTAGTGAGGAAGACGAATAATTCTGAGAGGTCAAATCTGTCAATTTAAAGGGTTCACAAGTTTGTGCCATGGACTTTCTTCCCCATCTTTGTTGTATGCATTCAGCCCATGACACAAATATGTGGGCTCTACTAAATCTCTTTAGATTGAATAATTCTGACAGATCAAATCTGTCAGTCTTTTTATTAATGGGGCTCTAACACCATTGAGCTCAAGTCCATGTACATTTATTTGGAGTGTTACTAGCATGCTGAAGGTGGGACAAATGCAGTGCTCCATATATCTTTACACTATGCTGCTTTCTGTGGTAAGACATTTTAAAGCATTGTTTCAGAAATGAACTGGAGCTTGAATTTGCGGTTTCAGAATCTTTCTTAATTTCATTTCAAAACTACCGTATATATGGAAATGTCTCCAGATTCAAGGGAGATGGTTGTGAGTGTGGAGTAGGGGATTTTTCTTCGACCTCTGTTCCTTATTCAGTTCTTCTACTATCTTTAGAACTCTGACATGGTGGGTAGATCACCTTCTAATAGAAGCAGTATATTTGAGAGTCAAGCTTTTTGAAAGAATAAATGCTGAAGACACAAATTTGGACCCTTAATAATTATTTTAAAAGAGAGCAAGACTTCTTTTAATGACAAATTAAGTCATATACTTCTAAGAATTACTAGAATGTAAGAATGTTAGCATGAATCTTGAAGATGTAACCTCTGGGGATAGGGAAATAACTACAGTAATCCACTTTGAAGCGCTGAAAAAAGTGTGAAAAGCAGAATATAAATCTAAATAAATAAAAAAAATGTAATAGGGCAATTTGACAAAATAAAGAGTTGCAGATCACCTGGACCAGTTGGTATACATCCCAGAGTGCTGAAAGAACTGAAAAAAAATATTGCAGACTTGTTATTAGTAATCTATAAACTGTCATTAAAATCGGCTACTGGATGTTGGCCAGTGTAACGCCAATTTGCAAAAACAATTCCAGGGATGATCCAGGAAATACAGGCCAGTAAGTCTGATATTAGTGCTGGGAAAAATGATTGAAACTATTATAAAGAACAAAATTACTGAACATATAGATAGTTTAATAGGACAAAGCCAGCATGGATTTAGCTGAGGGAAGTCTTGTCTGCTACATACTTTTTTTTAAGTGTGAGTAAACATATGGATAAAGGCGAGCCAGTTAATATAGTATATTTGGATTTTCAGAAAGAATGTGACAAAGTTCTTCATGAGAGACACTTGAGGAAATTAAAAAGTCATGGGATAGGAGGCAATGTTCTTTTGAGGATTGAGAACTGGTTAAAAGATAGGAAGCAGAAAGTAGAACTAAATGATCAAGTTTCTTAATGGAGAAAAGTGAATGGTAAAATGCCCCAGGAATCAGTAATGAGACCGCTGTTTTTTAATATATTTATAAATGACCTAGAGATAGGAACAATGACTGAGTTGGTAAATTTGCTGATGATACAAAATTATTCAAACTTGTTAAATCACAAGAGGATTGTGAGAAATTACAAGAGTACTTTGCGAGACTGGGCATCCAAAAGGCAGATCACATTTAATGTGGACAAATTTAAAGTGATACACATAGGAAAGAGCAACTCAAATTATAGGTACACATTGGGAGTCGCTACTCAGGACAAGGAACTAGGCATTGTCATGGAAAATAGAATGAAATTCTCTGCTCACCTTGTGGCGGCAGCCAAGAAAGCAAATAAATAGCTAGGAATTATTAGAAAATGAATGGTGAATAAAACAGAGAATATCATAATGCCTCTGTATCACACTATAGTGCGACCATACCTTGAGTATTGTGTGTTAAATTCTGATCACTGCATCTCAAAAAAGATATAGCAGAATTAGAAAAGGTACAGAGAAGAGCATCCAAAATGATAAAAGTGGATGAAACTATTCCCCTTTGAGGAAAAGCTAAGGATATTAGTGCTTTTCAGCTTGGAGAAGAAACAGCTAAGGCGAGATATGATAGAGGTCTATAAAATGAGTGGTGTGGAATGGGTAAATGCAAATTGGTTGTTTACTCTTTCAGAAAGTACAAAGACTAGGGGACATGCAATGAAGTTACTAGATATTATCCCAGGACAAGCAGGATGCTAGTCCTCACATATGGGTGACGTCACTGATGGAGCCCTATCACGGAAAACTTTCTGTCAAAGTTTCTAGAAACTTTTGACTGGCATACTGAGCCCACTGAGCATACCCAGCATGCCATGATCCCTCGAGCCACAGGGGTCTCCCTTCAGTCTTCGTTTTTCCGCACTGCACTTAGCATCACGGAGCAGGAGCCCTGTGTGAACTTCTTTACACAACTTTTGTCTAAAAACAAATTTAAAATCCCTCTTTTCTCATTCCCCACATCGGGGTCTCTCTTAACCACCGGCCGGTGAGTACATTTTTTGTTTCCGACTCGATTCGAGTTCACAAAACCTTTGGTCAGATAGCCATCGACAGCTGTCCCGGTTATCATGGCCACAGGTTTTAAAAAATGTCCTAAATGTAATCGAACTATGTCGATTACTGATCCACACCTTGAGTGTGTCCTATGTTTGGGACAATCCCATGACGTTTTGTCATGCCCAAAATGTGCGGAAATGACCGCTAAAGGTCGAAAGGCACATCAGGAGAAGATGGAACACCTTTTCCACATCCAGCTATTGCCTTCTACGTCGACGTCCACCCATTCGTCTCTGGCCGGAGCGTCAAAAAATCTGGTTATTAAAAAACGTCGACTGGAGGTTTTGGGAGACCGGTCGTCACTGACTCCATCTGCGGCATCGACGAAATCAATGTCCGGGCTTGAAAAAAACCACTGAACACCATATAAAACATCGGCATCGACAATCCTCAATTCCGGAGGCCCTGTTATCACTGGAGCAGCCTGGAGCTAAGAGACCTCGTCTACAAGAATCACTGAGGCCTTCTACACCAAGGCGTTCCCCACCTCTAGAGGTGCCGGACATCGAGCCACCCCAGGGCCCTGTGGTAGAGCCGATGACGCCTTCACTGCCACCACTTATAGCTGCTCTGCCTGCATCAGCTATAGGGAGGAACTGTGCAGATTCATCCGCCAGGCAGTTCGAGAAGCGCTTCAGGAATTCCAACCATTGGCACCAATGACTCCTCTGATGCCAATACCCTCGTCGAAGCCAACACCATTGTCGATGCCGGTGCCCACACCTATGCTGGTACCATCACTGATGCCGGGGCCATCCCCAAAGACAGGACCAGCACCGATGCTGGGACCAGCACCGATGCCAATGCCATCACCATTCCCGATGCCAGTACCCATACCGGGGACTCCAATACAACCAGATGCTTCGATTTTTCAGCCGCTCATGGAAAAACTCAACGACCTCATCGGTGCTTTGCCATCACAACCTATTCCTACTAAGCCAGCAGGTATAGGAGATACTTTGGTCCGTCCCCACTCGATGAACCTCAACCAGGACCTTCAGGACTGTTCAGACCAGTGGTACCATCAATACCACCGAGGTCTTCTCCTTCTTCTCCTTCCAAACATACACCATTTGACTCCTGGGAGGACAGAAACACAGAATCATCATTGGAAAATTTTATGTCTGAACCATCTCTTCCTGAAGGAAGAAAGAAGTCTCCAGAAGACTTATCCTTCACCACTTTTATAAAAGATATGGCAGACACAATCCCTTTTAAATTAGTGTCTGAGGAGGATACAAGGCAGCAAACATTAGAAGTTCTTCAATTTGTGGATCCCCCTAAGGAAGTCCTAGCCATTCCTATTCATGAGGTCCTAGTAGAGTTACAACATAGATTGTGGGAACATCCATGTTCAGTCCAGCCAGTCAATAGAAGAATGGACACCACGTATCTAGTATAGCATATACCTGGTTATCAAAGGGCACAACTACCACACCAATCAGTAGTGGTCGAGTCGGCTCAGAAAAAATCTAAGAGAGTACGACCTCATTCGTCTACACCACCAGGGAAGGATCACCGATTCCTAGACTCTCTAGGAAGGAAAACCTTCCAAGGAGCAATGCTTAACTCCAGGATAGCGTCTTACCAACTTTACATGACGCAATACCAGAGAAATCTCTGGAAACAAATGCAGCAGCTCACTGATTCCCTACCTCAGCAATACCAGGATGCAGCTAATGCAATTGTCCATAAAGGACTAGAAGCTGGAAAACATGAGGTTCATGCTATATACAACAGCTTCGAAACTTCTTCAAGGGTTGCAGCTTCGGGGATCAGTGCATGCCGTTGGGCCTGGTTGAAAGCCACTGACCTCAGGCCTAAGGTACAAGATAAATTGGTAGACTTACCTTGCATGGGCGACAACCTTTTTGGGTCAAAGGTTCAGGACGCAGTAGCCCAACTTAAAGAGCATACAGAGACACTGCATCAGTTATCTGCTGCCCCACAAGGCTCTTCTTCAGCGTCCCGAGGTCAACCAAGAAAAGATATCAGAAAGCCGTACTACAGGCCAAGAAGGTATTATCCACCAGCACCAAGGGGCAGATCTTCTCAACTATAACAAAGATCTCAGCCCAGGCAACCTAGAACTGCTAGGCCTCAATCACCAGCGCAAACAGGACCAGCTGCCAGAGAATAGCAGCCATCTCCACAACCCCAACCCAAACATACCAGTAGGAGGTCGAGTCTCCTTCTATTACAACCATTGGTTACAGACAACAACAGACCAATGGGTACTCTCCATAATATCACGAGGTTACCAACTCAATTTCCTACCAATTCCAAAAGACTCTCCTCAAAGTCTCTTTGGATAAACAAAAATCACATCACTCTTCTGCAAGCAGAATTATCCACCCTTCTGAGAGCCAGGGCTGTGGAACCGGTACCCCAGCCTCAGCGGGGCAGAGGATTCTACTCCCGTTATTTCCTCATTCCAAAGAAAACAGGAGGCCTAAGTCCCATCCTAGACCTCAGAAATCTCAACAAATTTCTACAGAAAGAGAAATTCAGGATGGTCTCTTTAGGCACCATGCTTCCCCTTCTTCAGACAGGAGACTGGCTCTGTTCTCTGGATCTACAAGACGCTTACGCTCACATTCCAATATTCCCTTATCATCGCAAATATCTGTGTTTCCTGGTGGGTCAACAGCATTTCCAATACAGGGTTCTACCATTCGGACTTGCCTCAGCACCCAGAATATTCACAAAATGCCTAGCAGTGGTAGCGGTGCAATTACACAAGAAAAGTGTACATGTTTTCCCCTACTTGGACGACTGGCTCATCAGAAGTCAATCCCAACAAGGAGCTCTGGCTTCTCTCAGACGAACAATCAATCTGCTCCACTCGATGGGTTTTCTCATCAATTACCAAAAGTCCCATCTCATCTCGTCTCACCTACTACAATTCATTGGAGCAGAGTTGAACACCATACAATCAAGAGCCTTCCTACCCGAAGATTGGGCGGAAACACTCTCTTTATTAGCAAACGCGCTACGCTCGCAGAAACAAGCGACAGCTCATCAGTTTCTAACTCTCCTAGGTCACATGGCCTCTACAGTTCATGTCACCCCTATGGCCAGATTAGCCATGAGAATATCCCAATGGACATTGAGATCACAATGGATACAAGCAATTCAACCACTGTCATCACCAATTCAAATAACCCACCAGTTACGTTCATCTCTCCTTTGGTGGGTAAACAGGGACAACTTGCGCAAAGGCCTACCCTTCCAACAGCCAGTTCCACAGATAACTCTAACTACAGAGGCATCCACCTTAGGTTAGGGAGCTCACATAGACAATCTCCAAACCCAGGGTACTTGGACAAAACTCGAAGCAACATTTCAAATCAATTTCCTGGAACTTCAAGCTATACGTTATGCTCTACATGTGTTCAAGGACTGCCTTTCACACAAGACTGTTCTGATTCAAACAGACAACACAGTCACCATGTGGTACCTGAACAAACAGGGAGGTATGGGCTCGTATCTCCTTTGTCAAGAAGCCGCACAGATTTGGGACTGGGCCCTGACACATTCCATGTTTCTCCGGGCCACTTATCTAGCGGGCATTCACAACGTAGTTGCAGATCGCCTCAGTCATCAGTTCCAACCTCATGAATGGTCCCTGGATCCCTTAGTAGTGACCAGGATATTTCAATGTTGGGGACAACCAACAATAGACCTCTTTGCATCAGACATGAATCACAAAGTGGACAGGTTCTGCTCTCTACACAAACAGAAACATCAATCAGTCAAGGACGCCTTTGCTCGCCCTTGGAACTCAGGGCTTCTATACACGTATCCCCCCGATACCGCTAATAACCAAAACTCTAGTGAAGCTACAACACGACAAGGGGTCCATGATATTCATAGCCCCATATTGGCCTCGACAAATGTGGTTTCCCATACTTCTCGACCTATTGATCACAGAGCCAATTCGCCTGGGCACAGCACCCACTCTCATAACCCAGGACCAGGGCAGGTTGAGTCATACCAACCTTCAATCCCTATCTCTAACAGCCTGGATGTTGAAAACTTGATTTTACAACCACTCAATCTTTCAACTAATGTCTCTCAAGTACTTATAGCTTCACGTAAACCTTCCACACGAAAGAACTAGACTTCGAAGAGGAAAAGATTCACTTTGTGGTGTACACAAAAAGTCATTGACCCCTTTTCCTGCCCCACACCGTCTTTATTAGACTATCTATGGCACCTTTCAGACTCTGGTCTCCAGCCCTCATCTGTAAGAGTACACTTAAGTGCAATCTCAGCTTACCATCATACAATAGGAGATGCACCAGTATCCGTGCAACCTCTTCTCAGTAGATTTATGAAAGGTTTAATTCACCTTAAACCACCAAGATGGCCACCAGTCACAGAATGGGACCTTAATTTAGTGCTAACAAGGCTCATGCGTTCTCCTTTTAAACCCATGACTTCCTGCGATATTAAATTTCTCACATGGAAGACTATCTTCCTAATAGCCATTACATCTGCTAGAAGGGTTAGTGAGTTACAAGCACTTGTCACGTACTCACCCTATACAAAATTCCTCCATGACTGAGTGGTACTCCATACACATCCAAAATTCCTTCCCAAGGTAGTTACGGAATTCCATTTGAATCAATCCATAGTTTTGCCCATATTCTTCCCAAGACCTCATTCTCACCAAGGTGAGAGGGTTTTACATACCTTGGACTGTAAACGTGCGCTAGCATATTATTTAGACCGCACTGCAGTCCACAAGAAATCCACTCAACTCTTTGTTTCTTTTCATCCAAACAAACTGGGTAATCCAGTGGGCAAACAAACTCTCTCCAACTGACTAGCAGATTGTATAGAGTTCTGCTATGAAAAAGCAGGCCTTCCTCTCCAAGGACGAGTAAAGGCGCATTCAGTAAGAGCAATGTCAACCTCAGTAGCACACTATCGTTCAGTGCCAGTTCTTGACATATGTAAAGCTGCAAAATGGAGTTCTCGTCACACTTTTGCAGATCATTACTATTTGGATAAAGAAGGAAGACAAGATTCAGCTTACGGACAATCTGGTTTAAAGAACTTGTTTCCAGTATAATCCCAACTCCTTCTACATCCAACTGACTGTGATTTTCGGCTGCCTCAATTTTTTCCAACAATCCTTTCAATGTTGGTTCAATGCAAAATGACTTAGCCTATAGCTTGCTAATCACCCATATGTGAGGACTAGCATCCTGCTTGTCCTGGGATAAAGCAAAATTGCTTACCTTGTAATAGGTGTTATCCCAGGACAGCAGGATGTAGTCCTCACGAAACCCGCCCGCCACCCCGCGGGGTTGGGTCCGATACGTTTTATTATTTTATTTTTGCTAATGCATATTGCTACATACGAGACTGAAGGGAGACCCCTGTGGCTCAAGGGATCATGGCATGCTGGACATGCTCAGTGGGCTCAGTATGCCAGTCAAAAGTTTCTAGAAACTTTGACAGAAAGTTTTCCGTGATAGGGCTCCATCGGTGACGTCACCCATATGTGAGGACTACATCCTGCTGTCCTGGAATAACACATATTACAAGGTAAGCAATTTTGCTATACATTTAAGACATTTAAGACATTTATTGGGTATTAAATAGAAAGTGTTAAATAAGTAAGAGAAAATATTTTTTTACTCAACACAAAATTAAACTCTGCAATTTGTTGCCAGAAGATGTGGTAAAAGTAGTTAGTGTAGCTGGGTTTAAAAAGATGTGAACAAGTTCCTGGATTAAACATCCATAAACTATTATTGAGGTGGATTTGGGGAAGTCTACTGCTTATCCTTATGATAAGCAGCATGGAATCTGTTGACCTTTTGGGATCCTGCCAGGTATTTGTGACCTGTATTGGCCACTGTTGGAAACAGGAGACTGGGCTTGATGGACCTTTGGCTTGACCCAATATATGTTAAGTTCTTATGAAGTTTTGCTGCATTTCCTGCCTCAGGAGGGACCCATTAAAATTTTGATGTTGTCCCATTGGTTTATTGTCCCATAATAATAAACTATTAAGTATATTGGATATGGTAGCATTAGTTGGTGTGTGGTTTGGTGGGTGTGTACATTTTGAAACCTCTGTGTGCCTCTTCTGGACTGAGGCTAGAAATTCACTAATCTGAGGCAATTCCATTCTAATATTGAATATGCAAGAAAAGTAGGTATGTTGCTAAGGTGATTGGCATCAACGTAACACAGATTTTTTGACAGGTACCTAAATGAGGTAGATCAGATGAAGATAGATAATGAGCATATTCATTCAGTGATGAATAATGACACACCTGAGCCAACAGCAGAATCACTGGGAAGAACCATCTCTATGCAGCCAAGAGCTAAACTTCCAAAGCAAAACTTAGTAGAGGAACCTTCTGCGATACAGGTACACTACATTTTCATCTGGATTGCAGTAATTGTGCCAAGTGGTATCATTATCCTAAAATCTGCTAGTTAGGAGAAGTAAACCATAGAAATTCAATTGCACTTGCCTTATCGAACTTTACCCTTGAATAGTGTATGTGATTAGCTGCATTAATCTAGTTAATCATTGCAGAGGTTACTTGTAAATATCTTAATCAATCTTGATCTGGTACTTACAGAATTAACTTTGACACTTTTTTCTGTGGCTAGGGTAGGAATAAAGTTAATATGATATATTCATCAATTTGCCATAAGCTTCAGCATTGTGATTGTGATAGTGTACTGCCATAAGTATAATGAATGTTTTAAATTCCTTACATTCCTTTTCTTCCTGCTAGACTAGTCCTTATGTATGGGATTTTCATCCACCATAGCTGATGGACCTCACTCAGGGCTGAAAAGGAGACATGGCCCTCAACAGTGGTCAGTAGTTTCTGTCTCAGGCAACTGCAGACAAGTGAGGACGGGTAGCTCCCAGAGCCTTCGTTGCTCCTGGGGCAACAAACCTTAGGGGTGATTTTCCCAGTCGGAGCACATCTCCCAAGGGTTCCCTGTTGGAGTCCCCTGTGATCAATCCCAATACCTTGAGAAGGGTTCACTAGCTTGCTAGGTGAACCAGAGAGGGAGGCCCCCTTCTTTAAAAAAAAAAAAAAGGAGAGATGGGATCCTCGGTTCTGCTCTCTCTCCCCACCCCCTGGCTCGGACAAAAAAAAAGGAAAGAAGGGAGGCTGGGCCTGAGGAAGCAGCTGGCTGCAGTGGGCCCCAGAGAGTGTTGTGTACTCAGATGGCTGAGGCATGGGAGAGAGGGTGCTGGGGCTGTGGCTTTGTTGGGTGGAATTGCACCTAAAAGAAAACAACAAAGGGAGAGGCAGTTGTCTCCTTCAGAATCTACTAGCACTACAGAGTGTAGGCAGCGACTTAGCATCAACTCTGCAACAGGAAGCACAGCACAATGCCACAGGGAACAGCTTTAGGGGTTTTTTTCACCTCCCTCAACCATGTTTAGAGGCAGGAGATGCTCAGCATGCGGAACCAAGCAGGTCACAAGCTTGGTTCCACAGATTTTGTCCTGTGTGGGAGGACAATCAATGCCCCCCTTCCCCCTGGCCCTAGGGAAAAGCAAGTGAATACAGACTCTAGGACTGAGCCAGGAGAGCATGCAGTAAAAGAAAGAAGCCCTTTTCCCATGGCAGGGCAAAATTCCCTCTCTCTTCCTACTGATATGCTGTCAGCAGATAGCTCTGGGTTTGGAATTCCCACCAGAGGGGGCCTCACTCCCCCAGGAGAGACAGCTGGGGCATCTAGGGCCCTAGCAATGAGGTTTTCTCCCCAGAATTTGTGGCCCTGATGAATCAGGCATATACTGCCATGCGAAAGCATGGTGAACCTCTGCTGTCTGAGGCCCCAGGTTGTAGCTGTCTCCCAAAAGGTGCAGCACTGAAGCGGGCAAGGGAAGATCCCAAATCCCTCCCCTTTATCCCACCTCATTAGGGGAATGGACCAAGGTCACAACTATATCCTTGCCCTGCTGGACATTTCGGCGGCCTTCGACACAATAAATCACAATCACCTCCTCTCCCGCCTTTCCGTCATTGGCCTCTCAGGCTTGGCCCTCAAGTGGTTCTCCTCCTATCTCGACAATAGGCAATTCATTGTGAAGATAGGCAATGCTGAGTCCACTCACTACGCTCTCTCCCAGGGAGTACCCCAGGTCTCCTCTCTTTCTTCGACCCTCTTTAATATCTACCTCACCCCTCTTTGCCAACTCCTTTCAGGACTCAACCTCAAATTTTTTCTTTATGCTGATGACGTGCAAATCGTCATACCCATCCAAAGCTCTCTATCCAACTCTCTTGAATTCTGGGGAAGTTGTCTCGCAGCCATCAATACCCTACTCACCAACCTCCATCTGGCTTTAAACACTTCCAAAACAGAACTGCTCCTCATATCCCAACATCTTCCTATTAAACCCTCACTCGCAAACGACCCCTCCTACAAGAACCTTCACATGCAGCAATGCGCTAGAAACCTTGGGGTTCAGATTGACCAGCAACGGAACCTCAAAAAACACATCAATGCTGTCCTTAAAGAGGGATTCTACAAACTAAATGTCATGAAAAAACTGAAACCGCTACTTCATGCCAATGACTTCCGCACTGTCATCCAGGCCACACTAGCTTCCAAAATGGATTACTGCAATTCTCTCTTCCTAGGCCTACCCTACGCTACCATAAAACCCCTCCAAATGCTGCAGAATGCAGTAGCCAGAACTATTTCCAATGCACATAAATATGATCACATCTCCCCTATCCTCAAGGACCTGCACTGGCTCCCCATCCCATCTCGTATCCTCTATAAAACCCTCACCACTATTCACAAAGCCATATATGCACACAACTCCAACTGGCTTGATGAGCTCTTCCGCCTCACATGCCCAAACCGACCTACCAGAACCTCTAACCAAGGAACCCTCCATGTGCCCTCATTAAAGAAAGCTCACCTCACATCCATGAGGGATCGGGCGCTCTCCATTGCTGGCCTCATGCACTGGAACGCACTCCCGACCTATCTCAGGCTAGAACCATGCATCATAAAATTCAGATCCCAACTAAAGACTTGGCTTTTCAAACAAGCCTTCCCCCAAAACCCTTAACAACCCTCCTCAGCAATTCCCCTAGTGCTATATAATGTTATAACGTTTTTGATTTTGCCTTTGCACTTGTTTCAAGTTTTTCAAATTTGCCTATTGTTTTTGCCCCTCTGCCTTCCGTTCTTTCCTATTGGTTTAATTTGTATCCCTTCCCCTTTCCCCTTTTTTTTGTAATTTCCGCTCTTTAGTTCAATGTAAACCAATATGATGTATTTTACTAATATCGGTATAGAAGACTCCTTAAATAAATAAATAAATAAATAAATAAATAAATAAAAAAAATTATGCAGGATTACAGGGAAGGTTCCTGGTCAGGAGAAGATTCCATCCATGGGTCCGCTGGGGGGCTTTGTGGAAGAGGGGGAATTCTCTTCAGAGGAAGAGGAATCAATAGTAGTGCAGTGTGAAAGAGCATACATGAAAAGCTGTCACTCCTCTGTAAAGGACTGGTCCCAGCTGTCTGGATCCAGTCCACCTTAAGACAGAGCATTATGGGTACTGGGTGGCTCCCAGTGTAGGATATAATGTAGGCTCAGAGGGGAGCAGGGGAGAGGCCTTGGAACCTGAAAGGAAGATAGTAACTGTGAGTAGAGAGGGGAGGCAGCCATGGGAAAGTAAGTGTGTTAAATGTTTGTGGTTATGAAAAGCACAGAGAAAAGCCTTGACTGCTCATGTGTTTGGGGATTTTCTGTGCTAAACAAGATCTAGCCAGAGATCCATGCCACAGGAGAAAAAGAGAAAACATTTATTTGAAACCTGCTTGTTTTAAACGTTGTACAGAGCAGAGACTGGGTTACAGAAGATTCTGAGATATATAGCAATAGAGCAGTGCTCAAGCCTCCAGGGGAGGAAGAGAAAAAAAGGAAAAAGGTTTTTTCCACTGTTTGGAACTTGTTTTACTAATGAGGCCACAGAGCAAGGGAAGGACACAGAGAGAAAAACAAAAAAGGGAATTTTCCCAGGCCTAGCTGAAGAGGTAGTCTAAAGTTAAATGGTTACAGGAGCAGTTTAAAAAGTAACAGGCCAAAGAAAATAGCCCCACCTGACAGAGGAAAAAAAAGTGAGTTAAAGCTGGATAAGCAAGGTTTTGTTTCTTGTTACAAAAGGAGATTCTTAAAACCAACTTTCACAGCAGAAACAGATTGGACCAGGGGGAATGGAAACTGGGTCGAGAAGCCTTCCAAAAACTAAGGGATTGGTGGGGTCGCCCAGATGCAGACCCCATCAATCTTGGGGAGCCAGGATATTCTTTAGCCACCGAGCAGAAGCATGTTCCAGCAGTATAGATGCACTTCTTTGTCTGTGACCATAACTCAGTCTGCTATACTGAGGCCTCTTATAGGCATGGTATTAAAGAAGATGGAAGCCCTGTTCATCTCATTCCTTGATCAAATTTACATCGGTTTTGACAAAGGACAATCATTCCTCCTAGCCCTTCTTGACATCTCTGCAGCTTTCTATACTGTAAATCACAATACCCTACTAAACCGGCTATCAGATATAGGTATTGCAGGATCAGCTCTTAGATGGTTCGACTCCTTCCTTAGCAACAGAGGCTATAAGGTTAAAATCAACAACAAGGAATCCTCACACACTAACACCCCATTCGGAGTTCCCCAGGGCTCCTCCTTATCGCCCACCCTGTTTAACATCTACATACTCCCTCTCTGCCATGTACTTTCAAATCTAAAGCTTAAGTTCTATATATATGCAGATGATGTACAAATTTTAATCCCCATATCCAAGTCACTGGACTCAACACTCAAATTATGGAATTCTCATTTACAAACAATCAACCATCACCTTTCAAGCATTAACCTGGTGCTCAACACTTCCAAGACTGAACTATTGCTAATCACCCCAGAAGGCAGTCCATTTCATAACCAACTGCATTCTAACATACAAATATCCCACGCCCGAGATCTTGGAGTCATAATAGATATTCACTTGAACTTAAAGCAATTTATAAAACATACCACAAGGGAGTGCTTCTACAAGCTCCAAGTACTCAAAAAACTCAAACCGCTCCTATTCCATTACGATTTCAGATCTGTCCTCCAAGCCATTCTTTTCTCCAAGATAGCCTACTGCAATTCCATCTTGCAAGGTCTACCGGCTTCTACTATAAAACCTCTCCAGTTGCTCCAAAATGCAGCGGCGAGAATTTTAACAAATACTAATCGGAGAGCGCATATCTCCCCCATTCTAAAAGATCTTCACTGGCTCCCAGTAAACTTCAGGATCCTTCATAAATCACTGACCATTATCCACAAAAATATTCACCATCAGACCCCATTGGATCTTTCACACCCTCTCAAACTGCACTCGACGACCAAACCCTTAAGAGATGCCTACAAGGGATCCTTACATGTTCCCCCAATCAAAATTGTACACCATTCAAATATCAGAGACAGGACATTCTCTATCACAGGGCCCTCCATCTGGAACGCCATGCCTCCGGACCTCAGGCAGGAAACTTGTCTACTAACTTTCAAAAAGAAACTAAAGACATGGCTATTCTGCCGAGCCTTCCCCGCCACTAGCCCAACAGCCTGATTTAGAACTTTCATATTGCTTATGTAAATAAACAAACGCTAATCATGCTCACAAGTCATCATGAGGTTGGCTCCTTGCCTCCCTCCCATATTCCATTGTATATAGTAATCTATCTTCGTTCTCCCCCTCTTTTCTTCCTTCTCCCAGTTAAGGCATCCTTGTTATAATGTAACTTTATGCTCCTTTAAATTGTCACTTGTTGATTGGTTGGTTTTTTGTTCTGCTTAGTTCAATGTAAACCGAGTTGATTTGATTTGTATCAAGAAAGTCGGTATATAAAAGCCATAAATAAATAAATGATGGTTCTGGACTGGCCAAGAAGGCCCTGGTATACAGATCTGATAAGGCTACTGAGTCAAACCCCGCTACCCTTACCTAGGGAGCGGGGCTTATTCTGGCAGGGGTCAGTTCCAATTGGAACACCCATCTCCATTCTCTCTTATGGCCATGAGAGGGCACATCTGCGTGCTAGAACAGACTCCTCAGTGGTAATCTCAACCATGCTGAAAGCATCTAAGACTTCTACTTCCTTAGCATACACCAGGATCTGATGAGTGTTTGAAGGGGTCTGCTGAGAAAACAGCAGGGTCCCCATGGAAGGCAGCTGTTTCACAAATATTACATTTTCTACAAACAAACTGGACAAAGGGTTGGCTAGCCACATCTCTGGGCTTCAGGCCCTCTCATATAGAGATCCTTATTTAGTTTTTTTCTCTGAACTCTGACATCTTTCGTCCAGTACCATTTTCATTGCCAAAGGTGGTATCTTTGTTTCACGTGAACCAATCAGTTTCGCTTCCAGCCTTTAGTCGCAGCAATTGTCAAGAAAAGAACAAGAGTTTCCATCTTCTAAAGGTAACATACCTCTATAGGAAAATAGACAAGCTGTATGTTGTTTGGAGGACCCAGAAAAGGAGGGACAGCTTCCTAAGCTACCCTACTACCTGTTTCACTAAGACGTTTTGCCCATTCTGTGTTTATGGGAAAATACTTTGATGAATCGGGTCCTTAGTTTGATAGATCAATGAAGCAATAGTTTTGCATACCTATTATCAGGCAAACAGGCAGCAGTGGTTCTCCGAGCCCATTCTATGAGGGCGCAAGCATCATCTTGGATAGAAGCATCTTCAGTCTCTCTGGATGAAATCTGTAAAGCGGTCACTTGATCATCCTTGAATTCCTTTACAAGGTATTAAAGATTGGACGTGCAGGCCAAGGCAGACTCTGACTTTGGAATGGGAGACCTTAAGACAGCTCTGTCTTCTTCCCTCCCTCTCCAGTTAGGAGCAGCTTAGCTAACTCCTATACAGAAGAACTGGCCTAGCAGGAAGAAAAGGAAGGTTAAATTATTATTTGATAATTTTCTTTCCTTGAGTCCTAGACCAGTCAGAACCCACCAGGAACACTGGGTAGGTGGGTGCAATACTATTATCCGAGGCATGTCCTCATTCTTTCTCAGTTTTCAGCATTCTTCCTTGACCAAACCTTTTTCTCACCCCTTGGCTCCCTTGTGGACCTTGTTACAATAATATAAATTATAATAATCATAATCTTTCAATTAGGGGGATTTTTGTTTTGGTCACAGTGCTTTGACAGGAAGCTACTGGCAACTGCCTAGGGCCACACCTCCCAAGTGAGGTCATAAGAGGTGTATCCTCTGTGTCCTCTGTCTCTGTCAGTTATGGAGGGGGAAAATCCCATACATAAGGACTGGTCTAGCAGGACTCAAGGAAGGAAAATTATCAGGAAAGAATAATTGAAACTTATACTAAAATACAGTGACACTGCCTGTTTAGGCCAGATATAGCCCTACTTTATGGGGCAGTGATATATATGTGATACAATTTGTACCCAAGTTTTATTATTTTTATACTCCTAAATAAGGTCATCAAAGAGTAGGACATACTATGTGTCCTCCTCATGCTGCAGCATGATAAGAAAGAAGAAAAACCTCGTTAGATTTTCAATTTTGATAATCCATTAAAATGAAATGGGAGCAGAAGAGGCTCATTGGCACAAAATTACAAAAATCAGGTATAACTTGTCAGAAGGATCATGTTTTAAAGTAAATTATTGCTATGTAGCATCACTTTTTTCTGTAAAGAATATTTCAGATGGTGAAGAAAGTGAAGATGAAGATAACAGAGTCACTCAGGGAGACCTGGACGCGCTGATCTCAGGACATTATCTTACCCCATCCATAGAAAACTCTAGCAGCAGCTCCACTATACCATCTATCTCTGGGAAGTGGGTTTGTGCTCAGTCTTCTGACTGCAAGAAAGAGAATCACAACCGTGCTGTTACGGAGAAGCTTGAGGTGCTGGCTAAAACGTACACTCTTGAAGGAGACAAATGGAGGGCACTTGGTTACTCAAAAGCAATCAGTGCTCTTAAAAGCCATCATAAACCTGTCACTTCTTACCAGGTAATGTTAATGCTAAAACCACAACCAAACTTTAACAAAGCAATATAAGAAGACTGAAGGGTAAATTGAGAGTTTTGAATGTTTGTAATGTATGGTTTAAGTGCTAGGAGAAAGAGCTTTTTACTTGATAAAGTACAATATCTACCACTTATCTCTAGATATGAGGGAGGAATAATGAGAGGACTTAAGCTGGCAATTTGGTTTTGTTACATACACCTTATGCAAAAGTTGACCACATCCTGGCTTTTTAGCATGTTGTTTGGTACACCCAAATTACACCGTGCACAGATACTGTATCTAGGGCAGAACAATTCTAATTATGCAAATCAAACCTAGTTTTGCAAGTCATTTTTATCCTACTTTCTGAAGGAAAGACTTAAGGCTTATGAGATCACTATGTCTCTCTCTGTGCATCTCTGCCCCTTCCCCCCCCCCCCCCCATGGATTTTGTTTGGTGTCGAGTCCAAACCAAACTTTCAGTACATGTCAGGGAGGAGTACAAAGGGATTCTAACTGCGTGGGTTTTTTTGTTTTCTTTCATTCCACATATATGTGTGCGCATGTTCCAGAAAGTAGACTCTGTTAATACTGCATGGAACTTCTTGTATATTCTTGCATAGAGCAGCCCTGCTTATCATTTGAGTGTACATTACTCTGGACTACAGAGAGACACATGATACTGAATAGCTTGTAGTCTGTTAGTCACTAAAAAAGGCCCCATGCAACTTCGGAATGAGAGAGATGCTGAATGTTCTGCTAGAAACCAATAAAAATGTGAAAAATGTATGAAGAATCACAGTTGGCATGCATCGCAGTATATATTATGAGAAATGCAGCTGATAACTGGAAATGATTGTAGTAAAAGCAGGTCACTGGATGCTACCTGCAAAACTCTGTTTATCAACCTCAGCTGGCTTGAGAAATATATTTTCCAAAAGTCTTAACATAATGGTGGTTATGAATGCCAGTAGTGATTTAATTATGTAAATCTATGAATTTAAAGAAATACATTCTTTGCTACAGAGGCGTTTACTTTTATAACTTTTCATAAACTGAAAAAAATCATTTGGTTCTTTATGAAAATGACAAACTGGAACCATTTAAAGCTTCCAAGCAAAGGATTTAGATATTTACTGCCTACTTTCCCTTGCAATTTTAGGAAGCCTGTAAAATTCCAGGAATTGGAAAACGAATGGCTGAAAAAATTGAAGAGATCTTGGAGAGTGGGCACTTGCGCAAACTTGACTATATCAGTGAGAGTGTACCTGTGCTGGAAGTGTTTTCAAACATATGGGGGGTTGGAGTTAAGACAGCCCAGATGTGGTATCAACAGGTAAATCTCTTCTGTCCCAAAATATAAAAGTTATTGGCAGATAACCTCTTGGCTTACCTAGTTGCCCCCATCTATGGCATCACCAGAAAACCTACAATTCCTTCCTTTGCCACTATCCTCTGTGTCTATCCCAAGTACGCTTCAATTTTGTCACTGTCTTGGCGATTACCACTACCAACGAGAGGCTGTTTCAGGCATCCACTATTCTCCCCATAAATAAGTATTACTTTGTATTTCTTCTGAATTTCCCCTTCTTCCAACTTTTTGACGTGACCCCTTTGTCCCTTGAGCTCCTTGTCTTATGGAGAATGCTGTCTTGTAAGTACTGAAGCTTGCTAGATATTTGCATTTTTCTGTCAGAGTTGTTAAGCCTCCCTGGGCAAGATGTAGTTACTGTGTTTCCTATAGACACAAAATGGAGAAAAACCTTTGTTTGGCCCTTCAGTCACTCTACCATTTTGGTGGCCCTTTTCTGAACTGTGCCCATCTTCTCAGTGTCCTTGCAAAAGTTTGGCTTCCATCACTAAACACAGTCCTTCCTATACCTCTTCTTGTGCACCATAGCATACTATTTTCTTTCGCTTCTGCTTTTTCATACTTTGATGGCTTTTTCATGCCATCAGAGATGAATACACTTAGTTGTCTTTACTGTTTACCAGTTCTTGTTCTCCCTAATTGTGATATGTAACTAATGGTTTTTGTGATATAAATTCAAGATTTTACACTTTTTTGCATTTCTATAACTTTTTGAAATGTGAAATAGCTCTAATATACAAAAAAGTTAATCTCTTAAGATGCTTCAAATATACTGTAAAAAAGAGGTTAGGCTTATAGCAGTACCTAGTGTGCTTGTGCCTAATTTTCTCACATGCTTTTTTTGAAGGGCTTTCGGAGTCTGGATGATATTCGCACTAAGGCTACTTTAACCAACCAGCAGGCCATTGGATTAAAATACTATGAGGATTTTCTGGATCGCATGCCTCGAGAGGAGGCTGCAGAGATAGAAAAAACTGTGAGTGTCATGAGTCATTCACCTAGACATATGGATTTTAATACTGATATCTTAAAAGAAATTGCCATTGACAGTCGCTCAGGAGTACATGGTTCTGAGTGAGGTATCTTCAAAGGATACTTGGCATCCTGGGGAAGTTAGAATATCCTGATAGAGAGGTTATATTAGAAACAGAAGTAGCCCAGGTGCATTTAAATAAAGAGTTGACAGAGAGAATTTATTCCAAATTGCCCATTTCAACTACTAGGCAGATTGCAAAAACAAAAAACAAACTTTGAATTGTCTTTGCAAATGCCAGAAGTCTAAAAAATAAGATTGGAGTTTGGAATGATGGCACTGATTGAAGGTGTAGATATCTTAGAGACCTGGTGGAAGGAAGCTAACCGACAGGGCACTGTGATGCCAGGATACAAATTATATCTAAATTATAGGCCAGGTTAAATTGGTAGAGGAATGGTACTATATATTAAAGATGACAAAGTCAAACAAGATAAAATCATGCAAGAGACTATGCAGTGTGGAATCTCTGTGGATAAAAATTCCATGTGTGATGGGGATGAGTATAGCGGTAGGAATATGCTACCATCTGCTTGGCCAGCATGAAGAGACCGTGAAATGCTAACAGGAATCTGAAAAGCTAACAAATTACACAAAACAATAATAATGGGAGATTTCAATTACTTCAATATTGATTGGATAAATGTTCCATCAGGACATTCTAGGCAGGTAATGTTTCTAGATGATATTAAAAATGACTGCTTCATGGAGCAGCTGCTCCTGGAACCGATGAAAGGGAGTACTGCTCTGGATCTAATCCTCACTGCAATACAGGAATTTGTGCAGGATGTAACAGTGGTAGTAGGGCTGCTTGGCAATAGTGATCATTTCGTAATCAAATTTAACATAATCACTGAAGGGAGGCTATTAAGAAAAACTACTGCAGTAGCATTTAATTTTAAATAAGGCAACTATGATAGAATGAGAAAATTAGAAAACAAACTAAAAAGCAGTGGTTGTGAAGGTTAAAAGTTTGCATATAGCATGGATGTTATTAAATAACACCATCTTGGAAGCATAGACTAGATTCATTCCATACGAGAACATAAGCACTTGCAAGATAAATGTAAAGCATTAATAAGGCAAGTCAAAAGAGAATTTCAAAAAAAGTTGCTGGAGAGGTAAAAACTCAAAATAAAATCTTTTTCAAGAATATTTGAAGCAAGAAGCCTCTGAGGGAGTCAGTTGAATTGCAAGATGATCAAAGTGGCATGAGAATGCTCAGGGAAGACAAAGTCAAAGCAGAAACTCTAAATTAATTCTTTGCTTTGGGCTTTATGGAGGAGGGTGTTGGTGGAGATACCTACGCCAGAAACATTTTTGAGTGATGAATCAGAGGACCTGAATGAAATCCTGCTGAACCAGGAAGATGTAATAGAGCAAATTGACAAACTAAAGAGTAACAAATCCATGAGACTGGATGGTATACACCCCAGAGTTTTGAAAGAACTCAAAAATGAAATTGCTGACTTATTACTAGTTAATTTCTCATTCATATCAACTACAATAACTGAGGATTGAAGGGCTGCCAATGTAACATCCATTTTTAAAAAGGTCTCCAGGGATGATCTGAGAAACTATAGACCAGTGAGCCCAATATCAGTGTTAGATAAAATGATATAATCTATTCTGAAGAACAAAATTACAGCCCATCTAGATAGATACAGAGTAATGATCAGAGCAACATGGATTTAGTAAAGGGAAACCTTGGCTTACAAATCTGTTAGATTGTTTTTTTTAAATTAACAATCTTATTGAATTTTCCAAGCGATACAAACGATATCAATAACAAATACCGGCCTGTCCAAAAAGGAAGAGGACACAAGCAGGATGCAGAATATAACAGGCAGTAACATCCCCTATTACCTCCCCTCTCCCCCCCCCTCCCCAAGGAGTTCACAGATTGATAATATACAAAATTATCAAAGCCATAGCATAAAGATAGAAGCACTATCTGGGCTTACTCAAGACAAAAAGATGTAGGCTGCAAGAGGGAATATTTGACCAATTAGAAGATGTTATCTAAATCTGATTGGTTAGCTTAAGAAATGGCTTCCAAACTGCATGGAATGAAGCCATCCAGTTGTATCGTGCTGCTGTAAGAGAGGCTAAGCGACAATAAACATGAAGTTTATCCAAAACGTTTTGAAAAGAAGGTCTTCCAGCCCGTTTCTAGCATATGGCGACTATACTATGGGCTGCAGTGAATACCTGCAGACAAAAGCAAAATTGATGCTTATTCAGTCCTGGTATCGGTAATATATATTTCACCATATATGAAAAATGTTCTCCTTCGAACCACAATTTCGCCAGCAGAGGTCCGATTGAGAGGGATATAGTTTATGCAGCTTCGCAGGATCTAAGTGCCACTGAAACTATTCTTTTGCAATTGGGCTGAGATAGAGCATTTGCTAACATTGGCATAAACTAGGTTCCATTCACCGAGGTTCAGGGATCATCCCAGGTCAGCCTCCCAATGCTTAATATGAGAAAAAGGTTCCAAATCCATGCCATGGAGAAACATAGACATTTTCTATACTACATGCTAGTTAGAGTCAGCTTGAATGCAAAAAATTTCAAAGACTTTCCGCTCCTCAAGGTGCCAGAGCGCTGTAGTGAATTTATAAAATGTCGCACCTGAGCGGAAACCAAAAAATCTGCTCTCTCCGGATAGAGAGACTTCATCAAGGAATTTATATCTATTAGACTACCTTGCCTGAATATGAGAATCCAAAACCTCTTCCAAGAGTGATACAACATGAATTGAAATATAATGGGGAAAGCAGTATTATGAAAAAGAGAAGTGCTAGGGTTTGTGGGCCCTGGGCCGAGGTGAGAGATGGTACTGCCCACGGGGAGAAGCCCCGTGAGCCTCACCGTCTGGAGGCGAGGTCTCAGCTGCTAGGTGTGCAAGACAGCAGGTACTGGAGAGAGAGTAGAGAAGGAGGCACTGCCCGCGGAGCGGAGAGTGTAGCAGGAAAGTCACACAGATACAGAGGTGCCACAGAGTCTGTGGAGTGGGGTATACCCAGGAGAGAGGATTCCTCTGTAGAGAAGATACGACAATGATCCACAGAGCGGGGTACACAGGTGAGGGTCCTCAGTAGAGATGATACAGCAATGGTCCGCAGAGCGGGGTACACCGATGAGGGTTCCTCAGTAGAGATGAATACGGTAATGGTCCGCAAGCGAAGTACTCACAATGGAAGTAGTGATGGTTCCAGAGGGAGCCCCAGGGAACGGGGTAGGCAGCAGTCCTAGGCGAAAGGCCCTCCAAGGAGCGGATAGCCAGAGACGAGGAAAGGGCCCCCGAGGAGCGGGTACCTGGGACGTCTCACACCGAGGAAGCAGGAGCTGGAACGGAAGGTCCGTAGTGAGCGAAGCGGATTCAGCAATGAGGGAACTCGTTGCCAAGTAGTAGGCAGACGGAGCCAGCCGGCTTAGGGGGCGTCATCCTTGGGGGCGTCCCCCGAGGGGGTGTCATCCGAGGGGGACGCCCCCGAGGTTCCCGCCATGACGTGCATAAGACTGACCCGGAAGCGCGCGTGCCTAAGGAGCTCCGAGGGTAAGATGGCGGTTGGCAGCATCCACGCCGTCCAGAGAGGCCCGGGAACAGGGGCGGGCAGGCCGGCGATAGCCGCCAGTCTTCCTAGTGGAGTCAGTGCAGTGAAACAAGAGGTGTGCAACAGCGGTCGCAGCCATCTGTGACCGACGAGCGTAACAACAAGAGAGGGAAAAATAATGGAAGTCCCCTACAAGCTGGGTTTTCCACTGTGCCCAAACTCGCAGAGTTCACTGTTTAACATAAAGGGATTTATTTAAGTCCACAAGTGCCCTTAGCTGAGCAGCTGCGTAATACCGGGGGAAGTTAGGGACTCCAAAACCACCTCTGATTCTGGGATAAAAAAGAACCCAACGAGCTACCCTTGGTGGGTACTGTCGCCAAATAAAGTCAAAAATTCTCTTTTGCCAGTGGCAAAGCAGAGCATTTGGCAGGAAAATGGGTAAGGTGGAAAACGAATATAAAAACTGCAGTAAAACGTTCATCTTGACTATGGCAATGCGGCCCAACCATGAAAAGGTCCCTCTTTGCCATTTCTCCAGATCTTTATTAATAGCAGAGAGGAGAGGGAAGTAGTTAAGGTTAAGTAAATCAGAAGTATGAGCACCTAGATAAACTCCCAGATATTTAAGGGATGTTTTAGCTCACTTAAAGGAGAATCGCTGCTTAATGAAAGCAACGTCCATCCCTGATAAATTTAACATTAAGAAGCTCAGACTTATTCAGGTTTACCTTAAAACCAGATACTTCACTAAACTGCTCCAGTTCAGACTCAACACCAACAAGTGATTTACAAGGGTCTGTGAGGGTGAGCAGGACATTGTCCGTGAATAGCAAAAGCTTATATTGCCAATCGCCCAAGGGCACTCCTTGGATCTGAGTGGAAACTCGCACCCATATTGCAAAGGTCTCTAAAAACAATGCAAGCAGCAGCAGGGAAAGGGGACAGCCCTGACAGGTCACTTTACAAATATCAAAATCTAACCCATAGCCCCCATTTATCTTAACTTTTGCCCTGGGGGTGTTGCGCCGGAGGTGGACCCTTGGGCCAAGGTGGGGTTGGCGCTACCCGTAGAAGGGATCCTACGGGTCCCCACCATCGGCAGGCGGAGTGGGCTGAAGGACGGAGGCCGGCTGGTGCTTCACCAATACCAGCCCTCGTTCCCCGCGGGTTGAGCCTTTAGGCACCAGGGCCGGCTGGACTTAGGTGAGCCTCCGTATGTCATCGTTGATGAAAGGATTGAGAGGTCAACCCAGAGGCAGCAACAGTGGAAGGAAGAAGTCTGTACTGGATGAGGCGGAGTCCCGGAGACCCAGGCGCCAATAGAACCAAAGTCAGACAGGGGGTGCCCGAGCAAGAGCAGGCCGAAGCCTGAATAAGCCAAGTCCAGGATGTATTCTGAAGAAGTGTCATAGGGCAAGCTGGAGTCAGGGCTAGTGGCAAGGAGAAGTTGAGGTCTGGACAAGGAGAAAGTCAATGATGTAGTCAGACAATGCAGAGGTCCGGGCTTGGAGAGAGTCAATAGCATAGTCAGGCAATGCAGAGGTTTGGGGACTCGCCTGAGTTCTACCCAGGCTGGAGTTCCATGGTGGTTCACTGATTGCTCGGCATCAGTGGATTCAGATGGTGGAAGGATTGAGGACCATGCCATTCCTCGAGATGTGAGGAGAGCTCAT
Organism: Rhinatrema bivittatum; assembly: GCF_901001135.1. NCBI lineage: Eukaryota > Metazoa > Chordata > Amphibia > Gymnophiona > Rhinatrematidae > Rhinatrema > Rhinatrema bivittatum. Next base: position 269,350,110 of record NC_042621.1, read on the forward strand.
CCTCCCCACATCTCGAGGAACTAGTCTCCATGGGCAGGAGCCCTGGATTACATTGCCTCCCCTCCTGCTTGCCAGCAGTGGCAATGGAATCTCCCTGGGAGAGAGGGTGAGCAGAGCCTTGGCTAGCAACTTGCTGCTGCACTTCAGTGCCATGCCTATGAACGGTTACCCATGCACAGCTGTGACCAGTGCACTGTTCATCCGACTCATCGATGACAGGACTATGTCAGGGACGGGGCCCATCTTCAAGTACCATGATCCCCTTGACACCATCGAAGTCAAGGTGCATGACAGCTCACGATGCCATGGTGGCCTTTGGTGCCGTTTGCATTGGTGGAACTGGATTCTCGCTGCACCGTTTTGGGCATCGAAGCCTCGATGTCCTCTGTGCCATGACACGGTGCTCTCGATGCCATGGTGCCTTTGATGCACTCCATGTCTCGGTGCACTCGATGCCACGGTGCCTTTGATGCACTTGAGGTCCCAGTGCCTTTGATGCACTCGAGGTTATGGTGCCTTTGGGGCACTTGACCCCTCAGCATTGTGCCCTCGGTGCACTTGCCACAATCGGTGCACCTGATGCCTCGATGCAGTCTATGCCCTCGCGGCTCTCGTTGCCGCAGTACCCTTGCTGCACTCAATGCTGTGGTGACCGCAGTATCATCGATGCCACTGTGCACTCGATGCCCGCAGGGCCCTTGAGGCCAATGATGACCTTGATCCATCAAGGTGTGTGCATGGCCACCCTAGGGGATGGCGAGGTCGAAGCGGTGGCAAGCCCTTGATGTTGTCGACCCCACTTAGGTCGTCAAGGTGCGCAACATTGGTGACAGCATGACCTCAATTCCATGGCGATGCGATGCTGCCCCAATACCACTGATGCCCTCAAGGCCATCAAGGTGTGGGGCCACTGGAGAAGCCTTCGGACCACCAATGTCTTTCATTACCACCCCGATTACATCAAGCCCCACTGACCAGGCACTGGATTCGCCATTGATCAACCTTGTTTCCTCTGTGGCCGTCGACCGCTGGGACTCTGAAGCCCCCACATGGCCCCTGTAGCCCTTGGGGGGGGGGGGGTGCAGGGGTTCTTAGCCTCTTACAGATTGAGCACAGGGGTTGCCATCTATTCAAGGCACCCTGGTGCGCTGGTGCATCAGTACACAGTGGCCCGGTGCCCTCAGGGCTCCTGGGTGGTGTCCACTATAGAGCACTAGGAAGTGCAGAACTGCCCCTTCAGCCAACAATTCCAGGGTTGGGGGCCCCACTAAGATGCACACACCATCAAATTTAATGGGCGCTAGTGAGGCTTTTGTCAGCCGTAATGCTTGCAAGGCCATCGAGCTTGCAGCATCGACACCACTGGATAAATCGGGGAGCTGAGGGAAATTGCTTTCAGCACTAACGGTCATCAGTTCCTTTTGATATTGTTGACCTGTTGGGGGGCTGCAGGGCCTCTCCCTGCAGATGCCCATGGCTTCTTTGGTTCATACCGTCGGGCATTGGGGCCCCTGGGCGATCAACGTCTGTGGGCACCTGTGGTGCCAGAAATGGAGCTATTTACCGGCAAACTGCTTATAGATCATAGGACATATCCACAGTCCTCCATAAGCACCTGTGCTCATCAGGTACTTCGCTGCAGTTGTTCCCCGTGGGTCTCGCAGGTGAACCGGTTCCACCACAGTTTCGATGGCCTGTCTCCCGTAGCATTCTCCAGTAATGAAGACTTGCGCATTTGGGACAGATTAGGCATCTGTTCCAAGGGCCTCGGTTGCTGCTAAGTGGCATTCTCCCTGGCTGTGAGTCCTCAGCCACACTAGAGTTCTGCCTTCTTTTGGTATGGTCTCAGCCTTCACGTCAGTCCATACCACATAGTACTGAGGAGCATTGGCGGGGGAGGTGTCATTACACACTCCTGTGCTTGGTCGTGGGGTGGCGTGTAGCCACAGACTCAGGCACATGGTTCTCAGTCCTCATTTGGGCATGGGATTTCTCCCATAAGCTCTGCGCTCAGGATCATAGGTATGCCACCATTCGTGGATGGGTTACCACAGCATGAGTCCAGCCAGCACACCTTCGCAGCAGAAGGCTTCCAATTGCTCTCTGTTGCCTGGGCGTTGGTGTGTGTAGATTGTTCCCTCTGGTCAGTCACAACAGCTTGTGTTCCGCAACCACAGGACTGACCTAGGACTGCACTCCTGATCAGATCCTGAGGTGAATGGACATCGCAAGAGTGGCTCAAATGTCCTCTCCTTTCTCAGCAGAGGAATATGTCTTTCGCTCTCTACCATGTTCTTGTGGAACAGTCCCTGGGGCTCTGTCCCTGATAAATGTTTTTTCTCTGATCCGTAGCTCCAAGCATCTGAATCGGCGCATCTCCTTGGAAGACAGGGCCAGGGAGTGGTATTGGCAGTCGTTGGACTGTCTTCAGCTGGGGCCTCTCTGGGGATTGCAGTGGCAGCACCTAGCGATAGGTGATTGTGCTTCAACTCTCCTTTGGGGGGTTGCTAGGCCCCAATTCCGCTGCTTCCATCTCCCCTCTGGAAGGGGAGACTCATCTGGGTTCCGGGGCAACCTTTTTGGGTTCCCCTCTCAATGCCCGACTATGCACCCCTTCGAGGGGTGTCCCTCGTTTTTCATTCCAGGACAAGGGATGGCAACTGCTCTGACTGGCAGCAGCCCCATGAATAGTCAAGAATACCACTCTCCCTTGGGCACTCTAAGACACAGCAGGTCTATCCATGAGGGAACATATCCAGTGTTGCTTCTGGGTGACCCTCCAGGTTTCCCCTATTCGGGAGTCACTTTGGAATCTGCTGGACTCAGTGAGCATCTTCCTTAAGGATCACTATCGTCAGTCATTCTTGCCTGCGGTGCCCTCCTCTGTGAGAAGAGTTTCAGTGCATCAGCTGGGTGTTTGTGCCCTTCACCCTGTTGCCATATCCATGGCTGAGGAAGTTGGGAGCCGAGTACCCCACAACAGAGGCACTGCCCTTTGCTCACAGTAGCGTGCAAGCTGTTTTTCTCCTTTTTAAGGATCACCCCGTCTGCAGACAGAGGAGTCCTGAGTCATGCAGTGTTGTCCATTGCTGGGCAACGTGTTCCCTTAGGAGGAGAAGTTTCTCCCCTGGGGAAATCGCTCTCGGTTTCCGCTGTTTCAAGAAGACTGAGTGCTCTATCTCAGTGGGTTACTCCCTGCTGGTTTCAGCAGTGAGTTGTTCGCTTGGGATTGATAGACAACTGGGTGACTTGTGCTTGCCTCGGCAGTCCTCCGGTCTGCTTCCTTGTGCTCGTCACTCCTGAATTCTGATTGGATTGTTGAGGGGAGGGGAGATAAAGCTAAGGCACCCGTGGTGTATCTCTGTATACCTACAGGTAAAGATACACCATGTTTTTCCACTTATTTTCGTCATTCTCTGGCCAATACTGCCTTAGTTTTTTCTCATTCTCTAGAGTGCCCAAAGGACCTTCCTGCTCCTCTCGCGATCCTGTGACAGGATAGATGAACCTGTTCTGACAGGAGCTCGACTGAGCTTCAGGCCCATCTCATCTCCCTGCTCGGGAGTTTTTGTGCTACAGGTCAGTTTTGGGGATTGTCTCTCATCCCCTGAAACCCTTGACGCTGTCCTGCACAGTCAGCTACATCTGATGCTTTGGCATGCAGTGTCTGTCCCAGGCCCTGCCATGGTTTGCTGCTTGTTCTTTCAAGCAAGGCGTGGGTTTCTTCTGCCCATTCGGCCTACCAGCCATACCTGGGAACTCTTCTCCAGACCTTTGGCTGTCAGTAGTCGACAGTCTCTTCTGGAGGGCTCTTGGACCCCAGTTTGTTTTTCGGTTGTTTTTTTCACACTGAAGGAAACTGTGCAGTTTTCATCCTAGAGTCTCTCTTGTTTACATCTGTGGGTCCTTCCTGTATCCAGGAGGATCTAGATCTACTGTTTTTTTTATTTTTTATTATTTATTTAGGTTTTTTATATACCGGCATTCATGAACAAGTCACATCATGCTGGTTTACATACAAACAAGGGGTGCAAAGAACAGTAGAACTAAACTGGTGCAAAGGGGAAGCAGTTACAAAAAACCAGGGGTGGAATAACTGGGATAGAGAAAGAAGAGGAACAGTGGGGAGTAAAAGAATTGTATGGGGATAATAAATAACTTAATGAATATTTACAGTCATATTCTTACAGGAGTTGGAGGTTGTTATGAGTTGTCCGGGAAGGCTTGTTGTCAGAAACCCTGCATGTACTGTCTTCTGTGATGCGCAGTTGCTTCTGTTTGCACTCACATCACTCCCCTGCTTCAAGCATCCCTGCTACACATGGGAATTTGTGTCTCTGTCTTTTTCTTGGCTTTCTTTGTATAACCCAACTCTTCTCCACCCTGGTGGGTCAGCTACCTTGCAGGCAAAGGACAGAGGTTGTGCTCCAGCACTGTGCGGTTTACCGCTTTGTCCTACTCAGACAACCTATAGCTTGGTATTCACCCATGTGTGATGACTACCATCCTGCTTGTCCTAAGAGAAAGCAGAGTTGCTTACCTGTAACAGGTGTTCTCCTAGGACAGCAGGATGTTAGTCCTCACGAAAACCACCCCACCTCCCCTAGGAGTTGGTCTCTCCATGTATTAGCTATATCATGGCCTGAGGGACCCTGCCTAGGGGGCAGGGTGATGACTACAGCTGCACATGCTCAGTAGGGCATGCTGAAAGCTCTAGATTCTTTGAGATCAAAGTTCCGTGCTGGGCTCCATCCAGTGATGTCACCCATGTGTGAAGACTAACATCCTGCTGTCCTAGGAGAACACCTGTTACAGGTAAGCAATTCTACTTTTTTAATATATATTTATAAATGATCTGAAAAAGGGAGTGAAGAGTGAGATGATCATATTTGCAGATGACAGACAATTATTCAAAGTTGTTAAATCACAAGCTGATTGTGAGAAATTGTAAGGGAACCTTGTGAGATTGGGGGATTGGGCATCTAAATGGCAGATGAAATTTAATATGGACAAGCCTAAAGTGATGCATAGGTATATGTGCAAATTCTAGGTACATGGGGATCGATTTTCAAACCCATGCACAGTTCCTAGCGCACGCACGTGAACATGCCGATTTTATAACATGCGCGCATGTTATAAAATACGATATCTGTGTGAGCAGGGGGGGATTTTTCAATTATGCGCGGCAACGTAATTGGCCTTTTTCCCAGTTCCTAGGAGGGAACTTCCCTAACCTTAACCTTATCCTTCCTCCTCTTCCCCTCTCCTCCCCGACCCCTAAACCTACCCTACCTATCCCCAATTTTTTTGTTTTGATACTTGCTCCTCTGGAGAAGAAGTAAACTCTGTGTACTGGCCGGCTGCCAGCATGCACTTCCCCGGGACATATTCTAATGGTGCTATCCTGGCTGCCCCTTTTCTTTGGCCCAGCACTTCTGCACGTATCGTGGGTTACGTGCGTGGCTGGGCTAAAATGCACGCGCAAGGCCCAGCCACATGCTTAACCCCTGAATTTTACGCGTGCAGGGGTTTTAAAATTCGTGCAACAATGCTGGGTTCCATATTTATGAAAAATGAACCCAGAGAAAAATACAATATGTAACCATCCAACAGGAATTTTTTCGATCTTATCAACTGATATTCATTATATTCTACTAGAGCCTGCGCTCATCACAGCAAGGATTGCTTGAGATTCCTTCCTCTAGAGTTGCACGTCTACATATGACACAAGAATGCATCTTCTCTGTTGCTGGTCCCGCTCTCTGGAATTCTTTTCCAGTTGAAATTAGACAGTGCGATTCGGTAAAGAATTTCAGAAAACAAGTTAAGACCTTTTTGTTTAAATTGGCTTATTTTGGAATTTTAGGCTTCATTTTATTTGTTTGTTATTTTTCTGTCCATTTTACTAAATATGCTCTTTTATATTCATTTTATTTGTATCAATCTATGTTTTATAAATATGTTTATATTTGTATTACTTTTATTATGTATTTGCTTTTATATGGTATTAGTGTTATTTGTATTTTTTATGATTGTATTCTTGTTCATTGCTTAGACCTATTTTTTAGGTAAATCTACGAAATATGCATCTGTGTAGTTCTTCCATCACTGTCTACCAGTTCAATATTTTCCCGCGGTTGGGACATTTAAAAATGGCCACCACATTGGCATTCTTGTTAGTCAGCGGATTGTCAGCCCCTGGTAGCGATCTGTCAGAGCATTTCACTCGTCTTCTAAGATAAGTGGTTTCAAAATGTCATGCCAAGTGAGTTTAACATTAATGTGATTGTTACAGTCATCTTGATAACATTTTCTTTTGCTGCTTTGGTATAACTTGTGTTATCTTTTAAGTTTCCAGTAGTTCGGTTCCAGATTTGGCACTTACCATTTTTTCAATACACCATAAGATATAACGTTCAGAGTAAAATTCCTTTTGGAGGATTCCATATTTAGTAATTGCCAACCAGGAAAAGGATCTTGGAGTCATTGTGGATGATATACTGAAACTCTTGGCCCAGTGTGTAGTGGCAGTCAAAAAAAAGCAAACAATGCTAGGTATTATTAGGAAAGGAAAATAGAGGATATCATAATGCCTATGTATTGATCCGTGGTGCGACCTGACCTTAAATGCTATGTGCAGTTGTGGTTGCCACATCTCAAAAAAAGATATAATAGAACTAGAAAAGATACAGCGAAGGGCGGGCTTGGTGGGTGAAGGGTTATTTGGGACATGTGGGCAAACAGCGTGTTGGATTGTGGAATTTGTTTGATGTATTGGGTTGTTGGATCGAGGGTGGATTGGAGGTTCGGGAATTAAGGGTGGAGGGTTTGGGATCTGTTTGATTGTATATTATGATTACTTTGTAAGCTGCTTTGATGAAGTGGGAAAGGTGGGATATAAAATAAATAAAGGGTATGGAACAATCCAGCCCCCCCCCTGTGACGAAAGGCTAAATACGTAAGGGCGCCTCAACATGAAGAAGACAGCTGAGAGGAGATATGGTAGAGAGCTGTAAAATCTTAACTGAAGTAGAAGGGGTAAATAGGGAATGGTTATTTTACCCTTTTTCATAGTACTAGTGTAATATACCAAAATTGTTACAACATTAAACTCTTCTTTCAGCTATGCTGAAGGCTATCGGGGTTAACAAGTACATATATCTTCACTTCTAAAACGGCATCTGGAGGCTTGGTGTATTGGTGCTGTCATTAATAAAGACAATGTCCACACCAAATACATTGTTTCCAACATGCTGAATTTATTTGGCAAGATGTTTTAACACTGACAAAAGTAATTGATGATAATTTCTTGACACTCAGAATAGATATTAATTTGCTGTTTGACCCAGATGGTATTAGGTTTCACCATCCCAGGACTGATCTTAATCTCAGTATCAATTTGCACAGCATTTAAGATATAGCAGAAATGTCCAAGAGTCAATTCACAGCACCTACTCCCTTCAGTCTCTCTTGTTCATATTTGCATAAATGTACTGTTAACTGAGAGCCCGCCGTCTGAAAGTTCATATAATATTGTGCATGATCCCCTTTGGATGCAGTTGGAAATTATGCCAGAGAGCTGGGTTGGTGAAAACAGCTGCCTTTTCACAAACACCACCAGCTGAAGCTTCCCTTCTCTCCAGCTTCCTCTCACAGTCTGACTCTCATTCTGTGCAGGAATATGCCCAGTTCCCTTAGACTGAACCAAATTTGTTTTCTGCCTGGGGTGAATGGATTACACCAAAAAGGTTAGAAATAATGGGTTACTCTGGGATTAGGGAACACTCTATAAAGCTAATAGGTAGCACATTTAAAAGAAATTGGAGAAAGTGGTTTTTTTCACTTAGTGCACAATTACACTGTGGAATTTGTTGTCAGAGGAGGTGGTAGAAGCAGTCAATGTAGCTGGGTTTAAAAAGGATTTAGACCTCTTACTGGAGGAAATATCCATAACCTTGCAAAAAAAAAAAACGTGGATCACAAAAGAATACAACAAAGTATCAATTGTGTATTTAGGTGGATTCCATCAGTTTATACTCATTTGTTTGAGTCCTGTATTTATATTGGAAAAATCCATAAAGCATTATTAGCTATGTAAACTTGGGAGAGCCACTGCTTATCCCAGGTTATGAGCAGGAAGGTTTGGATCTATTCTTTGAGATCCTACTTGGTAATGGTCACATTTGTTAGCCACTGTTAGAGAAAGGATGCTGGGCTTAATGGACCTTTGGTCTGATCCAGTATGGTGTTTCTTAACTAGCTTTTGAGGATTTGTCTCATTAATTTCAAATCATTATGAAGCAAAATAGGTTTCTCACTATGGATGCAATATTTTTTCTCAGGATTAATTAGTTTTCCAAATTACAGTGCATATAAAAAAAACATACCATTCTTTTATAAAGCTATCAACTGTTTTCCTTAGGAAGGGTAGTCCCTCAGTTTTGGAGTTGAACATTTTAGGAAAACATTTGTTTATCTTGGCCAATAAAAATTCCATGAAAACAAATGCTTCAATCTTCCGTACCTTCCCAAGAGGATGCATGCTTAATGCATGCACAGTGTTACTGCAAAAAAAAAAAAAAGCATTTAGTGACCAACACTGGACTAGAGCAATGCTGCAGAGGCTTTTACCAAGATCCAGCTTTGTAAAGTGATAGCTTGTAAAGATTCTCAGCCCCCAAACAGAAAAGAATAGGCAGCTAAGTGCTAAATGATAATGGAAGTGCTGATCAAGCTGTGAGTGGCAGACCCCTCGCAGGATGGGGTGGAGGGTATTGCTTTCTAGCACATCTGCACACCCAGGCACCGTGGAAGCATCAACCAGTGCCATACTGTCACTCAGCCACGGCGCCTGGTCGCAAAGAATATGCATCACTCAGGCTGCTATTAACAATCTGGATCCCATAAGCATGATTAAAGAGGAAAGGGCCTGTCTTAATATTCCTTTAAACGCAGTTGTCATGTGAAAGATTTTTAAGGAATGGCCTCCCTGTTGTCTGTCCTTTACCATTCTTTCACACTTCTGCCTGGTTGGTGTGCCTGATGTTTTAGGAGGAACAGGAGGCTATTGTTGCTTTTGATGGGATTACTTGTCCTGGGTCTCCTGGCCCCTTTGGGAACGGCACAGAAGAAAGAAAGGGGATTAAGGGATTAGCCACTGTCCATGCTGTACGTCACACAAAGATTTGAGAAGCTTTAGAATTAATCGAAATGTAGCAGTTCTCCAGAAATCTTCATTAAAAAAGGAGTGCAATGTGCATTAGAAAAGAGTCATGACCTCTTTCAGGATGTCACTGACATACAGGCCAGAATTAATGGGTTTATCCTCCCCTTAATGAAAGATGATCCTCAATTATTAAGATTAAACACAATATGTTCATTTCAGTGTGTTATTTCCTGTAAGTATTACATTGTTATCTGTTCAGTATAATTTATCCTTATTAACAGTAAAAATTATATATTGTGGTTATGGAAAACTCCTATAAGTAATCCTTTAACAAGATGTTTTTTTCAGTCTTTGTTAGTTTTTAAAATGTTATGTTTTTATTTTAGATCTAGACAGACTAAATTCTGGTATCTGAGAGAAACAGAAGTACGTGTAAGACACGTGCTATGACACAAACCTTTATAAAACACATTTACTATTCTGTATAATGCACAAATACTCCAGATCTTTAGTATTTCTCAGGAACATTTGCTGCTTCCTCAACCCTCTTTATTTTGCATTTCGTGGAATAAGTACTGTTTATAAAAACCACACGTGTGATAGTCACTCTATAAGTGTATAAAACAACTCTAGCCAGAGAGATGTAGATTGCTTTAGATAGCAAATAATATCCTGAAGTCAAGGATGTGAGAAATGCCCAAAAGATTAATTAATCACCTATTATATGGGAACAAATATTTCCAGAATATATATTTTCATGTTTTGCTTTATTTTTATTTTTTTGTTTTGTGTTGTATGGTTTTAGCATGTGTTAAAACAATTTAAAAGGATACCATACTAAACATTAGAGATGTGAATCGGAACCAGAATCGGATCCGATATCAGTTCCGATTCACATCTCTATAGATGTGAATCGGAACCAGAATTGGATCCGATATCAGTTCCGATTCACATCTCTACTAAACATATGAAATCAAGTGCTAATGCCGTGAGAAATATTGTTTAAATGTTGAAAAGTTTTATAAAGAACCGCATGAGCAAGCCTGACAATGTGCAGTGCCGTAGGCGGAGCCGTCCGGTCTTCTAATCATTTGCGGTTTTAAACAGGCATGTTGATATGCTTCAAATGATGTAATCAAAAAATATATGTATTTATAGATTTTTAAAGAGATAAGTCCGTCTGTACCCTTGACAACAGAGTATATAATAGACCCGACAGCGGCCGGTGTTTCGCAACACAAGAGTTGCTTCTTCAGGAGTCACAATGACAAGTAGAAATTCTGAAAATAAACAATAACAAATAACCGGACTGATTGAGCCATACAAAAATGTAGAAATACTTAGCTTATATGTCAATGGCATAGCCAACTTTTTCATATGCACAGCGAGTCTCAAAAGAATTAGAATAATGCGGGAAAGAGACCGCCATAAACTGGTTACCAAAATTAAATAGCCCCGCGGTTTATCCAACATGGTGACATAAGGACGTCTAAGCTTCATATTACTATGGAGACAACCCCCATTACAGAAAAACACTGAGTTCCAATGCGGTATTGAGGCCGCCAGGATCAACAGTTCCCAGACGATGTATCCGCCTACGGCACTGCACGTTGTCAGGCTTGCTGATGCAGTTCTTTATCAAACTTTTCAACATTTAAACAATATTTCTCACGGCATTAGCACTTGATTTCATATGTTTAGTACGGTATCCTTTTTGTTGTTTGGGTATTAAGTATATAGGACCATTTTTTGGCTCTTTGTTTTTTGGTTTAAAACAATTTAACGCATGCTAAGAAACAAAAGAAAATAAAAGCACATCCCTAATATATATTTTGTTGGTAGTAAAAGCCCGTCCAAGGACAAGGAAATATTGTGAAGCGTAGGAAGTATATAATTTGAGATTTATGTAGTAGAATGGCACCACCATCTTCTCTTTCCCTTATCCCCCCTTTCAAAGCTTCTATGAATCTCCTCACACTCCCTCTTTCACTTTTTTCCCCCTACCCAAACCCCTCCCTCACCATAGTTCCCTCCTTCCTCTTCCCCCATGACCTCCTCACTCACTCTGGTTCCCCCATGAACTTCTCACTCACCCAGATTTACTACTCCCTCCTAGACCCCCCATTCACCCTTGTTCACTCCCACTCCATGAATCCCTCACCCTGCTTCATTTGCCTCCATTGCCTATTCACTCACTCACTCAGCCCCCACTTCTCCTAGTTCACTCCCCCACCTCAATCATTCTCCGTCTTTCACTTCCTCTCATCATCCAATCCCCTCACTCACCTTGGTTCCCCCCAAACCACTCACTCATCCTGGTTTATTCCCCCCTCCAAAACCCCTCACCCTTGTTCAGTACCCCCCCCCCCCCCCCGTTTTCCCTGGTTCACTCCCTTCTTCCACTCTATGAATCCCACATTATCCTGGTTCGCTCCCCCCTCTGTCCCCCCGATCCCCAGTCTGTTTGTTCTGTTACCCTCACTCTGCGATCCCTGGTTCATTATCTCTCTGCACCCTGCTCCCTTCCCCCCCCCCCCCCCCCCCCCCGATCTTTCTCCTTTTAGTGCCTCTGGCATATCCTCCCTGCTCCCCTGCAGGGCCCGAGAATCATCCTTTGAACCACATGGTTCAAAGCGCACTATTCAGGACCTAGCAAGGGAGCAAGGAGGATGTTCCAGAGGCACTGAATGGTCACCATCCTCCTCCTGTTTGGCTGATAGGAGGTAGTGAGTGGGGGGAGGGGGGTCCAGTGGGGGCGGGAAGGGTAGATTGCGCTGTCCACTGCTACTAATATGTCTATTCCAGGGCAGGTAAACGAGCGAGAGTTGGTAAGTGTGCTGTCCACTGCCACTATTGTTTCTCTTCCAGGGTAGGCTCAAGTTCTATACAGAGAGAGAGAGAGGGATGGAGCTGAAGAGTATAGGGAGGGAGGGGTAGAGCTCAATTTGCATACTGACGATGCAGGCATGGGCAACTTTCCTCTATGTTATAGTCAGATATAAAATGTATATTACAGTGCAGCATATGTCTAGTAGTGCTATAGAAATATTCAATAGTTATATTTATCTGATTGGTTATGAGTTGTCTTCATTTTATAATTTAGGGAAACAGGCACATACCTCCTTCATGATGGATCTGCTATCTACAGCAATGTTTTCAAAGGTTATGATCCCTTATACAGTGGTGGTTCATAATAAATGCTGGAGTTTGCACCCTGTGTTGTAGAATGTGCTTGGAAATTGAAAATAATAGAGTATGTGTATTTACACAGTTAATATCATAAAGGATCGCTCTTGATAGTTGCATGTAGGTAAACCTTATGTTCGTGATAAGTCAGTGGGTGTAGATTCAAACTTGAAATCATTTACAATATTCACATGTCTCTGCTAAGGGTTGAAAAGTTTTTCTGTAGCATTTTATATTGTGAAATCCTACTGCAATTGTGTAATGGGCGGAGTACATTTTCCTTTGAAGTCTCCTGAACCATCAGTGTCTGAGCCACCTCTTAACTCTGGAAGTAGAAGAGAGAAGCATGACTTGGTCATTTCTTTACTAGATAAGTCCATTATCTATGAAGGATAAAAAAAAAAGCTGAACCAGGTCACACATCTTGTCACCAATCCAGTAACATTAAAATCCCATTAGAAAACTTGTATGTATCAACTATTCAGGGTGATTGTACATCAGAGCTGATCCTAGTAGAAAGCTAAATTTGATACATCAAGCAACTTTGTCAGTCATAATTTACAGTAGGTTGCAGGATCCAAGGCAGTATGGTTTTAGCAGAGGAAAATCATATCAAACAATCTGATTTTTTGCTTGGGTGACTAGAGAATTAGATGAAGGATGGGCACTGAATGTGGTTTACTTGGATTTCAGCAATGTTTTTGATACTGTCCTGCATAGGAGGCTCATGAATAAGCAGCCTGGAGTGAGTCACAAGGTTATGGATTGGATTAGAAATCAGTTGACTAAAACACAGAGGGTAGTGGTAAATGGAATTCACTCTGAGGAGACAAGGGTGGTTAATAGATTGCCTCAGGGATTGGGTGTGGGGCTGATTCTTTCAATATTTTTGGGAGAGATATAATGGAGGGGTTAAAAGGAAAAGTTTGTCTTTTTGCAGATGGCGTTAAGATTTGCAACAGAGTGGACACCTCTGAAAGAGTAACGAGAATTAGAAATAATCTAACAAAGTCTGAGGATTGGTGGAAAGCTTGTCAGTTAAGATTCAATGCCAAAAAGTGCAGAATCATACATTTGAGGTTCAAAAATCCAAAGGAACAGTACATGATGGGGAGATAAAAGACCGATAAACAGAGACCAAGAAAAAGACCTGGAAGTGATAGTTTCTGATGATTTGAAGTTAGTAAGGAAGTGAGTAGGGCCAGAGGGATTCTAAGCTGCATAGAGAGAGGCATAACCGGCAGGAAAAAGGAGGTGGTAATTAGTCATTAGTAAATTGTGTTCAGTTCTATAGGCTGTGTCTTAAAAAGAATAGAGAAAGTATAGAAGCAATCCAGAAGTGCAACCAATATATGCGGGGTCTGCAGCAAAAGAGATGAAATTTGAGGACCTAAATATGTGAACCCTAGAGGAGAGGAGAGACAGAGGGAATATAATGCAGACTTTTCAATACTTGAGAGGTATTAAAAATGCACAAGAAATACATCTTTCCAATGAAAAGAAAGCTATAAAACTTGGGGTCATGATATGAAGCTCCAGGAGGGTGGACGCGGGAATGACATCAGGAAATGTTTGTTCATGGAAAGGATAGTGGATAGCTGGAATGCCTTCCCAGATGAGGTAATGAAATTCAGAAGGGCATAGTACTAACACAGAGGATTCCTAGTGGCAAAAAGATGGAGATGAAGAGCTGGGATAACCTGTGGCAACATTTCTGCATGGAGGTAATCTACTCAGAGTGGTAATTACACCCCTAAAGAAAAGGCAAGAGTACACACAGTATCAGAAATTTTTCCTAATCCAGAGGTTCATTTCATATGTTTCAAAAAGCTCACATAGTTATTTCAGTCATCTACCCTGTGACATGTGCCATAAAACTAACAATGTTGAAGTCATCTGATGTCACAAAATGTCCAGAAGAAGTACAGAAACTTTTGAAGGGCCGCAAGAAAATGTCACAACCCTTGCACTCTGTTTTTCTGATATTGTGTCCCTGCATGTTGAGTGTTATTTAGTTAAGAAAGACAATGAATGAGTGAGTGTCATGGAGACATTGTTTTCCTGCAGCCCTTCAAAAGTTTGTATGTTTCTCCTAAACTTTAAATGGAAGAGATTTTGGACCTGGTTGGGCCATGTGAAGCACATTCAGGAGTAATTATGGATGCACTATTTGGCATCTGGGTAGTTCTGAATAATACTGAAACATTGGCCAGCGTTGAGATTTTCAGCATGATTCAGAATGGGACTATTATGGAGCAGAGCAGAAGTTTGCATCACTCTGTTTGTTATTTTGGACGATGGCACTTCAGTGACAGCCAGTGCTGCTGCTTTTGTGGGCCCTTGCATGTGCACACTACATCAAACAGTTGGGTACAGGATTTTCAGTAGGACTTTGAATGGCGACTTGAGCGTACGTTTGTGATCCGAATGGCAGCATTTCAGCAACAAGGTAAAAATTACCTTAACTAAATATAATATTCCCAGTCTTATAAATAATGACAAATTATATATGGGTTCAAAAAAACTTTTAGTGCCAAATTTATTTCAACAACTATATAAAAAATTATTTTAAAATAGTAAATACAATAGGTATTGAAAACATATCCATCAACATAGAAATATTATAATAGATCTTATTTTTTCCACATAAATATTTGTACACCAAAAAATGTTTTGGTCCAACACCAACTAATATCTACAATGATTCCCAATAGTATCTGTTTAACATTGATCCTGAACATACCCTATAATACATTCCATATGCATCATATTATACATTCATTTATGTTTCCTTTTTTTTGTACCCCAGAACATTACAGACGCCAACAAAGAGCCCTTGTTTCACTATCAACTAGGGGAAATTACATATAAATCTGACATTGTTTGGAATAGAGGAGTGAACAATGATTTTAGCAGTTCTATAGTATGGGTTCATCAAGATGTTGGTTTCAATTTCAGCAAAATTCTGAGGTACAGCTGTTACATTAAGAAGTTGGCAACAATGAGTTGGTGTTGCACAGAATGCAAGTTAAGATCTCTGTTGTACTTTGGGACTGTAAAGGCAAGTGATAATGGCCAGTACTGTGCCATTGAGATGAAATACAAGCATTAGAGCACAGGGCAGGCAACAGTGAGCCAGTGATTATTTGGACTTTTGTTTGAAGATGAAAGCCATGATTGGAGCTGCTATTTTTACAGGAAAGAACTGATATCCGTGTTATTTTACGTTGATAAGCAGGTTGAATTAGCCATGCTGTCTTGTGTGACATCATCCGACAGCACACAATGTGGAGCTTTCTCTAAGTGACAGAGCTTTGCCACTCTGCTCATGTGTGGCAGTTCCTGCACGATTGACTGAAGCCGAGTCTCCTCAGTTCTTTTTTTTTTCTGCGTAATCGCACAGACAATAGGAAGCTTCTCTTTCCATTCTCCTCAGATTTTTCTAAACTTTTTTGCATCAGTGATCCACAGAATAGCACTTTTCAGTGCTAAATATGTCCAAAAAACAACCTGGATTCAAATACTGCCAGATTGGCATAATTATTGGTACATCTGTCTGGGCCCAGACCACAACCAGGTCAACTGCAGGGACTGCAGCTGCATGTCCCCTTGTGCTCAATGTCAGATGACCCAAAAGATTGTTTGATTTCATTGCCGGGCCCAAAATCACAGCACCAACCTAAATAATGGCATGCTGCGTCTATGGAGCCATCGAACAGGCCCATGGAAATGTCAAATAAAACCCCTAAACATGCTGAAGCACTACCTCTGTCAACCACAAGTAAAACTTCAGCTTCTGGGTCCGAGGTGTGTGGGAAATCAAGTGTGCCGTTAGCACCACCCTCTGAGTCATGGCACCGTAAGATTGCATCAAAATATTTGCATGATTCAACCCAAAACGACTCATCTGGACATGACGCTGCGTCAACTCACAAAGCTGCATCCTCTCACGACGCATGTCCTTCGAAGACAGCTTCACAATCGACACACACCACGCATACGAAGCAATCGACGCATGAAGCAACACTGTCTACGTTGCAGGGTGCACGGCCCATACATACCAAGCCAAAGCATACGACGCAACTTTCTGCTGCATCAGTTTCCAAACCAAAAAATATGACGCATAAGATCTCCGATGTTGCCAAAAAGCATCCACCAGCAACAGAGGCTTCAACACCCCACAAATCTTCAAAGAGAAGGAAATCACAAAGTGCAAAACCACCTCGTGCAGAACACCAAGGGGAGGTAGAGCCTATTCTGCATATCTTTTCAGAGTAGCCATGGTTGGCCCCCCACAGATCACTCTCAGTGATTTCTTCAGGCTCTTTCCAGAGTGGCATGAGAGTTGCTCAGAAGACAATGTCAACTTTATTTTCAAGAGGAACTTCAAGCGGAGAGTAGCGGAGAGTAGCTGGCTTGTTACGGCGGTTACTACCCCAAACCAAATGTGCCTGATACTTCACTTTCCATGCATATCCAGCATGGTTCTCTGCTTCATCGGCATGGGAGAAAGACTGATACATCACGCATTTCCAGCATAGCTCTCTGCTTCAACGGCAGGGGAAAAAAAAACAACCAAAAACAAAAACAAAAAACTGATGCTTCACGCATATCCTGCATAGCTTCAACGACAGGGGTGAAGAAAAAAAAAGGATTCGCAATCACAAAGCGAGGAGTAGCTGGCTTTGGTTTGGGGTAGTACGGCGGTTACTACCCCAAACCAAATGTGCCTGATACTTCACTTTCAATGCATATCCAGCATGGCTCTCTGCTTCAACGGCAGGGGAGAAAAAAAAAAACAACCCAACAAGGGCTGTACAACATAGTCTAGGTAAAACAAATAAGCATGGGTGTAGCTTGCTTATCGCGGCGGTTACTGCCCCTACTACCCCTAACTAATCAAGCTAGATATTTCACTTGGATGCAGCTCCATCACTGCTCTCTACATTAATGGTGGGGGTGGAAGGGGAATAGAACAAGGAGCTAAGAGAAACAGATAAGAATGAGAGAAAAAATGTGTGAGGCTTGCTGGGCAGACTGGATGGGCCATTCGGTCTTCTTCTGCCGTCATTTCTATGTTTCTATGTTTCTATAACAGATCTTGCTGAGAAGAATCTTTAGGTTCTCCTACTCGTCGTCCCCTAGCCTCTGACATCACTTTAGCGGCTATTCTACCCAGGGGCTACAGGTGTCTGTTACCTCCTCCGCTCATTGGCCCCTCCATAGAGTTGAGGAGACCTCCTTTATCTCCAGGTTCTCAATCATCGTGAGCTATGGAACAGAGTACTTCTATCATCACGAACCTTTTTGTTTCTCTGCATCCGCAAATAGATGTACGTTATGCTGCACTCATGCTTATTACGTCAGATGTAAACCCAACTTTTTGTTGACTGTTATTTGTAATTATTTGCAATTACGGGTATTTATTTATAATGATTTATAATAATTTAATTCTTGTTCTTTGCTTTATCTATAAGTTCTAAGTTCTTACGAAGTTATCCCTGTTATTTGTACCCACTTGTTTGATGTAATTTCCAACTTTGGTTCTATGTAAACCGACGCGGTATGTACTAGTACATGAACATCGGTATATAAAAGCCTTTAAATAAATAAATAAATAAATAAATAAATACAGCCTCCTGAGTTTCCATTCTACTATTTTGAAATGGAAAACAAGGGCACAGTCTCAACCAGCTGTTGCAACCGTCCCTTCCCGACGGCTTCACTCCTTTCTTTCTTTGCACCTCCTCTCGCTGTGGATGGACGCCTGGCTGCCACGGCATCTGCCTGTCATCCTCTCCGGCGTCCCCGGACCGGCTTGGGTGCTCCTCCCGCCATGCTCTGCTGGTACCTTAGGGCGCTCGCGCCGCGTGGCCCTCACTCTTATTTTCTACTTGGCGCGAACCTCAGGGGCGTCCCCCTGTGATGACATCATGCTACCCAGATATTTAAAGCCTACAATGTTTGCTAGCCTTTGAGTTAGCAAGGGGAATCTTACGGATGGGATTCGCTCTCCGTACCCAGCTACTCTGCCTCTCCAATCTTCCATTGGACTCTTAATGCTAATAGGGTACCCGCTCCTCGGAGGCCTCACTTGCTTTTCAGGTCACTATCAGGAAACCGATACTTGCTCCTCAAGGGCCCATGTTCTCTGACTCGCTGCCTGCTCCTACCTTCTCTTCTGCCTGGAAGGATTTGCTATCTTCAACACCAGTGAGTACTACCATCTTCACCTCAGAGCTGTTCCCTGGAACCAGGTACTCGCTCCTCGAGGGCCTGCTCTCCCTATCCTGGGGTTCTCCATACTGGGGCTTTGTGCTTATTCCACTGTACTCATTATTCTCAGTTCTTTCCCCTACAGCACTGCTACCAGAGGAGTCGTTGTTCCAGCGCCTGAGGGATACTAGCCCAGCCGGGCTACTTCTGCTGCTCACTACTGCCACCTCTGGTGGCTTCAACACATTGTCTAATAAAAGATCAATCTCTGTGTTTGTGTGTCCTAAGCTGAGCCTGACCTGTGGCCCCTCTTGGGACTTCCCCCCATGGGCATGGTCAACTGCCACAGTGTCCAATGGTCCACCCAAACCTCACTAATTATAACACCAGCGTCATCTAAAGATGTCAACCCTCAGCACTCTTCTCCATGGGACCATCACAGCCCGTCTGCTCCAAGGGAAGAAGGCACTCTGCCTGCTTCCCTGCAATCGGATTGATCCCCCTTTCCATCTCCAGCGTCAACTATGAGGCTGCCTTTGGAACTTCCTGTGACCCGCTGAAACACTTGTCGCCACTGGAAGATCTCACCTAATCCAGATTTTTGGAGAGAATGGGAAACACCTTGAAGGTGGAGGTCAGCAAAATCCAAGACCCCCATACAGAAGTTTTTGGGACCTTAAAAATTTTGGACATCCCCTCAGAACTGACAGCTTTACCATCTCACGCTGTGTCTTGGATTCAGTTTTACTAAAGTCCTGGGAGTCCCCACACTTGAACCTAACAGTCTAGAAAACTGGACCTCAAGTTCCGCCTAAAGAAGTCCCCAGGATACGGAATCATCCACTTACCTCATGCTTTGGTGGTGGTGGAATCCGCTATGAAAAAGGTGAAGAAGTCAAGGCTCCATTCCAACACTCCACCTGGGAAGGACAATAACATTTTGGATGACTTTGGCCAGAAAGTCTTCCAGAACGCCATGCTGACCTCTCGTATTGAGCAGCACCAGTTTTACATGTTGCAGTATTTATACGAGTGCCTCCAACAACTGAAGCCATTTGTACGGTCAAAAACCAGGGAGCAGTTAACATGACAGCCTCTTCAGGACTTAGAGAGGACCTTAGGCACTTACTGCACCCAGTGCACAAAGCATTCAAGACAACATCTCATACATCGGCAGCATCAATTACAGCTCGTTGAATAGCATGGCTAAGAGCTAGTGCAATAAGGAAAGAAGTGCATGACACACTTGGTGACCTCCCATGCCTGAGGAACAACTTCTTTGGGGTCAAGCTCAGAGAAACAGTCTCCAAGATTAAGGAGCAGAACTTCACGGTATAGTCCTTAACATTACCGACTGACCAGCAGACTTATTTATTTATTTATTTAACATTTTTCTATACCGATCTTCATGAAAAGGATTCATATCAAACCGGTTTACATGGAACTAGGGGTCTAATTAAATGAAAAACCAGTAATAATTATATAATTAGGTAATCAAATAACAAGTAGGTCAAAGCAAGCAAAGTTACATCTAACAAGGAGATAGAACTTGGGAGGCTAGAGTAGCCAGGAAGTAGAAATACAGTAGTAGGAAGTAGAAATAATACCACCTACATGTGGTATTATTCACAATACAAGAAGCCATATTTTCAAAGAAAGCCTTACAGACAATATTCACAGTACCAAATGCCAGTACCAAGTACCAGCAACCTCAGGCACAGGCTAAACAAGTGCAACCAAAAGGCCATAAAGCGGGATCGTAGGACACAGAACCAACAGCAGCAGGCGACTCTTAAAGCCGCAACAGAATTTTTGAGTCAAACCAAGCCACAACCAACCACTCTGGTCGGGGGCAGGGAGACTGGGTTTTACTCAGCCTGGTGCCAGATAACAGACTGGTAGGTCCTTCAGATCATACAAAAGGGTTACTGCCTAGATTTCATCAGGTGCCCCGCCCTTCCTCATTGCACCCAATCTACGAGGGACCATTCTCAGATTCCCATCTTACAATCAGAAGCAGACAATCTGTTATTGCAGAAGGCCATTCGGCATCTACCAAAGGATCTCATCAATACGGGTTTCTACTCCCAGTATTTCCTTATTCTGAAATGCTCAAGTGGTCTTCGACCCATCTTAGATCTCTGGTCTCTCAACAAAGCTATCCAAAAAGGAAAATTCTAAATGATGACTCAAGTTCATATTGCCCTTCATTCAGCAAAACAATTGAATGTGCTCTCTTGATCTCAAGGACGCATATGCGCACATTCCCATCCATCCTTCTTGTTGGAAGTACCTCTGTTTCTGTATAGAAGACACTCACTACCAATACAAAGTACTCCCCTTTGGACTTTCCTCTGCCCTGAGAATCTTCTCGAAGTGTTTAGCAGTGGCTGTGGCTTATTTCTGGTGAGCCGCAATTCACATTTTCCCTACCTGGACAACTAGCTCACAGTTTCTCCAAACCGGACAACTCTGCAAACAGACCTTCAGAGCACGATACAATGCCTGGAGAAGTTAGACTTCCTTATAAATTATGAAAAATCAGTTCTAAATCATCCAGTCGAGGGTTTTCCTTCCTCGAGACAGCTGAATCTTCAGATCTCAACTATGGTTTGGAAACTCTTAGTCATTCTGGGGCATATGGTGGCAGCCATTCATGTAGTTCCCCATACTCTGCTACATATGTGATGCCTAAAGTGGGGTTTAAAAGCTCAGTGGTTGCAAATTCGACAGCCTTTCTGTGTCAGGATCCTTCTCACTGCTTCAATGCAGCGAGACATTTCTTGGTGGATGAAACTGGAAGTCTTGCAGATTGGAGCACCTCTGTGGCCACCCCACATCAGCTGATCTTCACAACGGATGCATCCTCCCAGGGTTGGGGGGCTCATCTTCTTCAATACAAGATGCAAGGCCAGTGGACATGGCAAGAAACAACTTTTCAAATCAACTTGTTGGAGCTCAGAGCAATCCGCTGCACCCTGGTGGCTTTCGAGCCTTGTTAAAAGAAAAACCTGTGATACACACAGACAATCAAGTTGGCATGTTTTATATAAACAAGCAAGGAGGGTTGGGTTCTCAGATTTTATGCAAACAGTTCTGCTTTGGGAGTGGACAATCAGTTGCTCCATCAGCCTCCAGGCGGTGTACTTGCCCAGCAAGGCAAACATCCAAGCGGACCAACTCAGTAGAATATTTCATCCACAAGAGTGGTCCCTGGACCAGCAAATAGCAAATGACATTTTCTACCACTGGGGAGGACCATGAATAGACCTCTTCGCGACAGAACACAACAAAAAACTGGATTGTTTTTGCTCAGTTCTGCCCAGTTGCAACAAGTACTCACTGGATACCATGGTCTGTCATGGTCAGCAGGTCTTCCATAAGTATTTCCTCCAATTCCTCTCATTAAACAAACAATACAGAAATGTATCCAGAACGGAGCAGAGATGATTCTAATAGCCCCAGCCTGGCCAAGACAACTGTGGTATGCCTTTCTGGTGCAATTGTCAATACAGCCTGCAAGACTCCTGGAGGGTTATCCAAACCTCCTGACGCAGGGGGGGGGAGGGGGAACGACCCTTCTAAATCCGCTCCACTCGTCTCTGCACCTCATGGCATGAATGTTGTGCATGAAGTCTTAACACTGTTTCTATTGCCACCACCAATATAGGACATTTTCCTTTCCACCAGAAAACCATCAACTCGTAGAAATTACTCATTCAAATGAGTAATGACAGACCATGGTAGCTTGCGGAAATTACGGCTACTACCTGGAGATTAATACCCTTATTCAATAAACACACTCACTGTCAATGCAATTCCAGCATTGCTCTATGCTTCAACAGCAGGGGGGAAAGACTGATACTTCACTTTCAGTGCATATCCAGCATAGCTCTCTGCTTCAATGGCAGGGGGGCAAAGAGGAAAAGAGGATTTATATTCAGGCAACAACCAATAAGGAATGAATTACATAGTCTGGGCAAACAAATAATTATGGGAGTAGCTTGCTTGTTACGGCGGTTACAACCCTGAATCAATTAAGCCGGATACTTCACTGGGAATACATATCCAGCGCAACACACTGCTTCAACGGCAGGGAGAATAAAGAAAAGAGGAATTATATTCAGACAACTAACAAGGACTGAATGGCACAGGCTGGGTAAACAAATAAGCGTGGGAGTAACTTGCTTATTGCAGCAGTTGCTACTCCTGATCAATTGAGCTGGATGCTTCGCTTGGATACAGCTCCAGTGCTGCTGTCTACATCGATGGCAGGGGTGGAGAGAAACTGGAACCAGGGAGTTGCTGATGGGGGCCAAGAGTAACATAAGTATGAGGAAAAAAAAAGTGTGAAAGCTTGCTGGGCAGACTGAATGGGCCGTTTGGTCTTCTTCTGCCGTTATTTCCATGTTTCTATAAATGGAGACGTTACTTTGATTGGTGTACAACGTATTCTCTCAAACCTTTCACTTGTTCTCCCAAACAACTGCTCAACTACTTATACCATCTTTACCAGAAAGGTCTTAAGACTTCTTCCATCAGGGTTCATTTGAGTGCTATTACGACATATATTGCCAAGATAAAGGGGTTTCTATCTCACTGCACCCACTCATCTCCTTCAATCCTATGAAATTAGAGTGGCAATAACGAAGAGAACTCTAACTGGATCATAGACTGTATACAATTCTGCTACTTTTCCACCTCCCCATTCTTGTTTCCCAAGGGCAAGGTGCACCAAGTCAGATCTACTACCTCCATAGTGCACTTGAAGAAGATCCCAATTGTGGATATTTGCAAAGTTGCAACGTGGTCATTTGTGCACATTTTTACGGCCCACTACTGCCTAGACCAGTTCTCAGCCTCAAACAGTTCAATGGGAAGAGCAGTTTTGAGTTCTGTCCAAGATGGATAGAGACTACCACCCAGGAGGACAGATTGCATAAAAAAGAAAACCACTACACAGGGTGCTAAATTTGTTGCAACCCTTAGCTTGGTTCTCTCCAAGACAGCATGGCTAATTCAGCCTACTTATTGATAGAAAAAAGCAAGTTTGCTTACGGTAAATGGTGTTTTCTTTAGATAGCAGAATGAATTAGCCATGCGGGCCTGCTCTCCCACTTGGTCAGTCTCTACTTTCCATCAGATGTAGTCCGTGATCTTTGTTATGAACTGAGGAGACTCGGCTTCAGTCAATTGCGCGGGAACTGCCGTGCATGAGCAGAGCAGCAAAGCTCTATCTCTTAGAGAAAGCTCCACATCATGTGCTGTCAGATGACATCACCCAAGACAGCCTGGTTAATTCATCCTGCTATCTAAGGAAAACATCATTTATGGTAAGCAAACTTGCTTTTTGTTGCATATGAACTTATGAGTTTGCTTGATATTTGATTAATTTTTAGAGACTGGATGAACTTTTGTAATTTTTTACATTTTTTGACATGAGATGACTTTAAGACTATGTTAGATTTATGAGGGCTATCATAAGGTAGATGATTGAAATGTATATCAAGCCTTTGGACACACATGAAATGGACCTTTTGAATAAGGTAAAATTTCTTATTTTCTGATACTTCATGTTCCCTTCTTAGAATATATCTCTGGCTTTTTGCTGCTTTATTATTAATGGTACAGTGTCCCCATTTTTTGGTTACTTCACTTATTTTTGCATTTTAGCGCTACAACTGTTACAGATTGTCAATGAAAAAAAGAATAGAGGGACTATCACAAATTCTTCCTTCTGTTTCTGTCTGGTACTGTCTAAGGTCACAGAAGTGGTTCACTGTGTCAATCCTGGGCTACTAAGCATTGCGTGTGGTTCCTTCAGACGCGGAAAGGTCACATGTGGCGATGTAGACGTTCTTGTTACCCACCCTGATGGAAAATCACATCGGGGCATTTTTGGCAAAGTAATAGATGGCCTCAAACGGCGAGGTATGTGAGCCTTAATTAATTAAACCTGCTGTTTTTCTGACTGGCAAAATCAGAGGCATAGTATAACTAGGAAGAGAGAGTTTTAGAGCTGAAAACTTTGTAAACAACAGCCAGAAAGAACAAAAATAAATCATTTAGAATCTTGTAAGTTTATTTAACATATTCCAGCTTATTTTAAGAGAACAAGTAGGCTAGTTTTTGTCTCATAACTAACTGAGAGAAATGTAAGTCAGATTCTCTGGCTCAGAAAACATATTGAAGGCATATGCTGGTAGATTATTTGTCATGGCTCCATTTTATCACTTTTGCATGGCTCCCTTTTAAATGTGATTATCTTTATCATTCCACTTTCTAATTTTGGTCTCCACATTTACATAGTGCTGACAATGTACACAAGCTGTACAAAATAAATATTCATAAATCAGTTCAAGGATATAATGGATGATTCTCAAACCCATATCTTTGCAATAAGTGAAATATGTTTACTCAGAGAACTCCTTCCTTTAACTTTTTTTAGATGTCTAGGAAGGGCTTTTTGAAAATTGCTCACCCTCCCCAGTGGATATTTTGCTCCACGAGGCACATACATTTCCTGCTTAAATCCTAGAGGTAGTTCCTCATTTTAAAAACGGTGCAGTAAAAGCAACTGCAAATCTCTGCGGGTACTTTTTGTCTAGAGAGTTTTCAAAGGAAAGTGTGTTCTTTCTCTTTTTTCAAGGGAAAGTATGTTCTTTCTCTGTGGTGCAGAGTCAGCTGGTAAAAATACCTGTGGACTTTGCACTAATGTGGGTAGTTTTAAAAATTGCTTGCATAAAGATCACAAGGTCTATATTAAAGTGATTTTTCTGGCTATGTTCACAACGTAGCCAGGCAAACCCTGAGATTTGAATCTCTCTTCTGCCAATATCGAACTTAACTGGATAAATTGGGGGAATTCTGAGGTGGGGCTTACCTAGCCGGATAATACCAATATTCAATCTTATGCAGGTAAATTATCCAGGTCATGCTGGAGAGCAGGTCTAAAGACTTCTAGATAAAGTTATCTAGATAGCTTGGACTTTATTTGGGTATATTTGGCGGAATGCATAACCGATTGCATTCTGCTGAATTTTCAGATATTTTGTACAGATAACTCACCTGCTTCCTGGCTGATTGAATATGGACTTCTATATATTCATTTTTATCCAGCAAAAAATTGACCCATGGTACAAATTTATAAAATATTCCCACAAGGTGGTAGGGTTATCTTGCCTTTACACATCAACTAAGGCTATTTGCTGGAGATTTGTCCAGTTTTCCACTGGACAAGCAATCCCATATTCCCATTTTCATGAAGACTGTAATCATTTGTTCTTACCACAAATATGAAATTGCCAGGAAGGAGTGCATGCATTTGAACAGTACATCCAATACTTTTGAGTTACACATCACCTCTATACCATATTCAGTTTAAGGATCAAAAGCCTTGGAATTTGTATAGATCTGAGTGCAGTGAGTCATGATTAGGTTGAAATTGTTTCATGTCCATAAAAATCAGAAAAGTCAATGTTCATCCTTGTTTTCATGCTTTGTGTCCTTGTGTTTCTCTTCTGTTGTAAAGGTTTCCTTACTGATGATCTAGTCAAACAGGAAGACAATGGCAACCAGAAGAAATATATGGGAGTTTGCTGCCTCCCTGGGCCAGATCGAAAGCACAGGAGGCTTGATGTGATCATTGTGCCCTATAGCGAGTTTGCATGTGCATTGATGTATTTCACTGGCTCTGCTCACTTCAATCGTTCTATGCGAGCATTTGCTAAAACAAAGAGTATGAGTTTATCAGAACACTCTCTGAACAAGGATGTGGTACGTAATGGGAAACTGAAGGTCAGCACAGGATTTGCAATCCCTACCTCTTCAGAGAAAGATGTTTTTAAGCTACTTGGGCTGCCATACAGGGAGCCTCAACAAAGAGACTGGTAATGTTTAAAGACAACTTTTTTCCTATCTCTTATATTTGCGCTGCCTACACTTAAGTGCAAGTTCTCTAAAGGTTCACACTGGAGACATCCGTGGATCATGATGGAACAGGTACTTGTGTCGTAAGGGAGCATCATTTCATCTCCTAGACCCAAAGCCCAAATGTATCACTGTCTGTAGGTCACCTAGGCTCTACCACGTTCAGAGAGCAACAATTCCACTTTCAGCCTTAAATCCTATATGATAAAAGACTAATTATAAGAATGATATTGATTTTCATGACATAACATGCTTTCCAATCATTTCTGCAGAATTCTACAGAATGTTTTGCTAGTATTGCAGGTGTCATGGTCCCAGTTGCAGTGAGGGTTTGAGAATGGGGGAAACACCTTCTTGGCTTAGTCTGCTACTTCTCCTTTGCAGGATACTATGCCGAAACTTCCACTCAAGAGTCCTTGGGTGCCAGTCAATTCCTAGCTGTGCTACTCTGGCCACTTGGCCAGCACTGCAATGCTCGACCCCATGGTGGAGTCACAAAAACAAAAACCTTTATGCAGCAATATATATTTGTTTTTTAAAAAATGTTCCAAAGAAGAAAGAAAACAAACAATGGTTCAGTTTATGCTGAGGCAAGGTCCCTCAGAAAATTTCACAGCTCATATGAGGATAAAGTTGTTCTAGATCATGAGAAAGAAAAAGAAGCCAACAGTACAAGGTACATTTATCAATTAGGAAAAATAAAACTAAATGAAAAAGTTTCTCCAGTATTACAATTCGTAATCAGGGAAACTGGGCACAATTCCTGCCCCTTCTCCCCAGAGAATTGTGAACTCCTGGCCCTAATCTCAAACTCTCAGGGTCTTTGGGAGTCCAGAGAAACAAAAGGGAAAAATATCAACCTCTGCTTTTAAACTCCATTGTTTACAGCACAAACAGAAAGAGGAAAAACCTCACTGTTTGCTGTTTCAGTCCATTTCCATCACAGTGTCCTGCTCCTCTAGGGAAGGAATTTACACCTCCATCTCTAACTCTGGCTCCCAAACGTCAGGCTGCAGGTTCTCCCAATCTGGCACGCCTGGGTTTCTAGGAAGATTGGAGTCCACGCCCTCTTTCCTCTCAAGGACTTGTCTCAGGGCCCCCCCTCAGTTTGCACGTTCCTTAGGGAACCTGAAATATTTAGTTCTTGGACTTATTTGTATTGTTCTGAGGGTCTATCTCTTCCTTTTAAGGGGTGACCTCTGGTGGAATGAGGAGGTTACCTCATCACATAGACAAATGATTGTTCTGTTCTAAAAATACATACAGTATAGTCATACATTTTTTTTAGTTGACTATCTTGATTTTAAAATGTATTCACTTTTAGACCAAGGGTTTCATGTTAGACTGGCAAGTGGTATTCTGTGATGCATCCAGCAGATAACACTATACCGTATATTAATATTTGATAGGAGCCCTTTGCGTCTTGCAGTTGTCCCATTTTCTTGGAATGGAAGCCTTTGTGTCTTGCTTCATCCCTTAAGTTTTAACAAGTGATAGCTGCTTTCAGGATTTTCATGTAGAATGAAGAAGAAATGATACTTTATATAGAATTATAAAGAAGCAACTGTGACGTACATTGCTGTGTACTAGATTCATTGAACCATCCCACACACTAACCTTCTTCTGATAGCAATTGAAAACTTGCTGCTCCTGTGACTCATTTACTGATATGAAATAGACTTTTTGGTTTATAACATCCTTCTGAAATGTATGAGTTGAAATGATATTTTCAATAATTAGCTGAACTTGTAAATTGTATAGTGGAGTAGAGTGGTGGTGTAGCCTAGTGGTTAGCGCCATAGGCTGCAAAACAAGGTTCAAATCCCGCTGACACTCCCTTGTGACCTTGGGCAATTTGCTGTACTTTCCATTGTCTCAGGTATGAACTTAGATTGTGAGTCCTTTGGGGATAGGGATATACCTACAGGACCTGAATATAATCCACTTTTTGAAGTGTCACAAAAAGTGCAATATGAAAAACATATTTTATTATATGATATATCCCATAATTCCTTAGCAGACTTTTAATAATTTATATCTAAAATGTGGAACGTTCTGCCTAAGAAATTATAAAGCAATGGTTAGATGCACCTGCATCCCATTTACAAAATTAATTGGGATGCATTGGTCTTCAACTTTGAAGATCCGTGCTCAGATCTGGTCGCTGATAGTCCTTTATGTGCATCACAGAACCACAATTTCACATGAATGGCACCCTCTGCATAAGCCAGGCTCACTGGAATAGCACTTACTTAATGCTCTTTTTCAAGAGGTTTGTTTTGCAGTAGTATTGCAGCATATGTACATTGTACATGTAGAATTTATCAAGTATTTTCAAAATGATCTTGCATGTATAAGTTCTTTTTGAAAATACTTGAGTAATTGGCTGAGTACATACTGGATCATTCCAAGGGTCCATCAAGCCTAGTATTGTGTTTCCAACAATGGTCAATGCAGATCACAGTGGTAAAATCCCAAATAATAGAATCCATGCTGCTTACGCCCAGGGATAAGCAATAGCTTTCCCTAAATCTACCTGGTTACTTACAGTTTATGGACTTTTCCTCCTTGAACTTGTCCAAACCATTATTAAACCCAGCTACACTAACTGCCCTCACCACATCCTCTGGCAATGAATTCCAGCACTTGAATGTGCATTGAGTGAAAAAAATATTTTCTCCAAGAACAAGCAGGATGACAGACCTCTCTGCAGGATTTTTCAGGGTGATGGTGGAGGCCATCCCATTTCAGTTACACACTGAAGATACCCATCACAAGATGCTGGATACTCTCCAGTACTTGGAGCCTCCCAAGGAGATCATGGCAAGCCCAGTGCATGAGATCCTTGTGGAGCTGCTGATGAGCATCTAGGTGACATCATCGGATGGTGTCCAGCATGGAAAACGTATGTCAAAGTTTCTAAAACTTTGAGCTTCTCTGAGCATGTTCAGAATGCATTATACCATGCATCCACACTCAGTCCCCTCAGTCTTTTTTTTTCCACGGAGCCTAATGTGTCGCAGCAATTGAGTCTCTCTCATACTTCTTAGAAGTTTTCTTTTTTCATGTGTTTTTGTGTATGGTTAACAAATCTTCTCATGGTATTGACGCGGGGCCCTCCTGGTTCTCCTCTTAGTATCTTTAGCCAGATCTTTTTGATGTTAAAGGTAAGTTTTCTTTTGCTGTCATTACCCTCAGGCAGAGATGCCTTTGGTGCCCTTCACTTTATCTGAGATATCAGATAAAGTGAAGGGCCTCGTAGGCCTCTGCCATTAAGTTCGGTTTTGCATCCCTTTTGTTTCAGGTTGGCATGTCCACATCTGGGTTTAAGCCAAGCATTTCAATCACGGACCCCCATGATCGATGTACCTTCTGCCTGGGGGTATTGCACAACGTCCAGGGTTGCAGCAAGTGCGCCCAGATGACCCCAAAAGGATGTAAGATCCAGCTAGATAAGATAGAACAACTCTTCAGATTGGAGAAGGCCAGTACATCGGCATCGGAGGCATAGGCATCGAGGGGCCACGGAGCCGCATCAATGGACATAGAGGCATCGACATTGGTGGGATCATCGATTCGTTGGTGTCGGCGACTGCCAGGGGTGCTGGAGACAGACCATCATATGCCTCCTCCAGGTCAAAGACATTGGATTCATCATCTTCGGTCTCAGCACTGGGGATAGATTGATCTGAGCACCAAAGGAAGCCGAGAAAGCATTAGCATCGGTTTCCGTTGATGACAGTGCTGAGCACGGGAATGCACTGGCTTTGCTTGGGAGGCCCCAGAAGCACCCCTGTGGTGAGGAGAGCCAAACCTTCATCAATATCTGGGGTACGTGATGGCCTCCACTGGCTCTGATGCCCACCACCAATCCTCTTCTTGGTTCTGAAGAAGATGTGGCAATGCCTCCTAGGTCTCAGTTGGTCTTGGCCTCGGTATTCTTCTAGGAGGAGCTGGAGAGATATCTGCACATAGCCATGGAGAGGGTGGTATGGAGCATCTGCATCAAGGCACCGACGGCACAGAAACTGGCAGCATCCATCCTCAAGCCGCTGTTGGAATCCCCGCATGCACTCAGCAGAATATTACCGACACAGCCTGTGTTGGTTCCCAGGGCGGCATTGAAGCCCAGCAGGGCATCAGTGGCACCATTGGCCAATCCGTGCTGGTTCATGGTTCCTTGGAAGAGGAACAACACTGGGGCCCGAGCCCCCATGGCCAGTTGACTCTGTATCTATACCGCTGGCCGGTGGCCAAATGCCTGGGGCCCCATCCCTACCTTCAGGCAGTGAGGACAAGGACCCCATGATCCTTGAGGGGATGATGACTCCGATATCTCTGATGACACATCAGATGGTCTCCCTTCAGACACATCACCTCCTGCTGACAGAAGGAAGTCTCCGGAGGAAGACCTCTCTGCAGGATTTGTCAGGGTGATGGTGGAGGCCATCCCATTTCAGTTACACACTGAAGATACCCATCACAAGATGCTGGATACTCTCCAGTACTTGGAGCAACCCAAGGAGATCATGGCAAGCCCAGTGCATGAGATCCTTGTGGAGCTGCTGATGAGCATTTGGGAACACCCTCTTTAAGTTCATCCCGTTAATAGGAAGGTGGTCACATTGTATCTCGTCCAGAAGGCTCTCAGATTCAACAAGCATCAGTTATCGCACCAATCTGTGGTGGTTGAATCTGCTCTCAAAAAGGCCAAGTGCATTCGGACCCATTCCTCGGTGCACCCAAGGAAAGATCAGAGGGCCATGAATGCTCTTGGGAGAAAAGGATTTTTTCAGGGCACCATGCTTATCGCCCACATAGCATCCTACCAGCTCTATATGAGCCAGTATATGCGGAACATCTGGATGCAGGTGCAGGACATGGCCGAGCAGTTGCCTCAACAACAGCAGGACACTTTCCAGTTGTTGGTGCATAAGGGCCTGGATTGCGGAAAACTCTGGGCCAAGTCGACCTATAATGTATATTTATTTATTTAAGAATAATTTATTGATCGCCTAACAGAAAATATCTTCCTAAGCAATTTACAACAAAATTCAATGCATTTATAAAAGCACAAAACACATAAAATCAAATATATAATGACATCATCAAACCTTCTAGGTAATTTGATTTCGAGATGGCATCGAGGGTCTCTGCAGCTGGAATTGGTGCCCACAGACTCACCTGGCTGAGATCTTCCGATCTCTGTCAGGAAGTGTAGGAATGACTTGCTGATATGCCATGTACTAGAGAGAATCTCTTCAGAGATAAAGTGAAGGACGCAGTGGTTCAGATGCGGGAGGACCATGCCACACATCAACAACATTCCGCCAGAACCCAGAACCCATCCTCCTCTGCTAGCAAGTCTTCAAGGTCTGGCCAGTGGAAGTCTGTCTTCCACCTGAAAAGATACTATCCTCCACCTCCTTGACCCCTTCAACAGCAGTAGGCCCCCTCAAAACCGCCCCAGGCAGCAGAGGGCCCCAAAGCCCCAGCCCGCATCCCTGTCAATTCTCAGGATGTGGTTTTGACTGGATCTCAAGCAAAATAGCTGAGTCTGCTGTACCAGAGGAGATGGACCCTCGGTTCTATGCTGCGGTTCTATGCGAACCTGTGGCCCAGTGTAATCTCTGAACAGTGGGTCCTGTCCATTGTCCACAGTACAAATTAAATCTTTTGAGTACCCCACCAAATTGCCCCCTGACCCCCTATTGAGGGTCAGGGAGCTCTCCTCCCTCTTATTAGCCAGAATAGTGAAGCCCATTCCACCAAGGAAAATAGATGGGGATTTTACTCTTGGTACTTCTTGATTCCAAAGAAAACAAGACTCAGTCCCATCCTAGACCTTAGGGCCCTGACAAAGGTTCTCAAACGGGAAACGTTCAGGATGGTTTCCCTGGGCACTTTGATCCCCTTGTTGCAAAAAGGGGACTGGCTTTGCTGTCTTGATCTGAAGGACTTGTACACCCACATCAAGATCTTCCAGGGTCACAGGAAGGAGATGCAGTCTGCTAGCCAGTTGGAAAGTGTCTGCTTGGCAACGGCAATCCCCAACTTGTTTTGATCAAAAGAAACAAAAGGTTGGAAGGACTGTCTAAGGGCTTCTGTCCGCTCCAGACAGAAGACTAAGGCTCTTTTGTAGTCCAAACTGTGCATTGCTCGTTCGCCTTGGTGCAAATGGAGCCTGGGAAAAAATGTTGGCAGGACGATGGATTGGATAAGAAGGAAGTTGGGACTTGGGATAGTTGATAATGAGCCCTAAAGACTCCAACACCTGGATGGTCAAATGCATGGACTCTTTGGCTCCTGCCTGAGAGGTGATCTTGACTAGCCAATCGTCGAGGTAAGGGAAAACATAGACTCCCAATCAGTGAAATTGTGCCGCCACTACAGCCAGGCACTTCATAAAGACACATGGGCCTGACGCTATCCCAAATGGCAGAACGGTACCGCGTTCTGGTGACAGTATGTAAATCCACAGCTCTAGCGCTAAACTTTCAAAAGGGAAACTTTGACAAAATGAGAAAAATAGAAAAAAACCTGACAGGTGCAACTACAAAAGTAAAAAGTGTGCAACAGGTATGGACATTGTTAAAAAAAAATACCATCCTAGAAGCACAGACTAGATGTATTCCATGCACTAAGAAAGGTGGAAGGAAAGCAAAACAATTACCAGCATGGTTAAAAGGTGAGGTGAAAGAGTCTATTTTAGCCAAAAGATCTTCATTCAAAAATTGGAAGAAGGATCCATCAGAAGAAAATAGGATAAAGCATGAGCATTGCAAGTTAAATGTAAGAAA
The DNA here is from genome assembly GCF_901001135.1 of Rhinatrema bivittatum. Lineage (NCBI taxonomy): Eukaryota > Metazoa > Chordata > Amphibia > Gymnophiona > Rhinatrematidae > Rhinatrema > Rhinatrema bivittatum. The sequence goes on from NC_042621.1 coordinate 269,383,407, forward strand.
GAAGTTGACCTTAGAGGCAAAAACTCACAATAACAACTTTTTAAAATATGTATGAAGCAGAAAGCCTGTGAGGGAGTCATTTGGACCATTGGATGATCAAGGGGTTAAAGGGGCATTTAGAGAAGATAAGGCCATTGAGGAAAGATTAAACTATTTCTTTGCTTCAGTGTTTACTGAAGAGGATATTGGAGAGATACCCATTCCGGAGAAGGTTTTCATGTGTGATGATTCAGATCCACTGAACCAAATCACGATGAACCTGGAAGATGTGGTAGGCCTGATTGACAAACTGAAGAGTAGTAAATCACCTGGACCAGATGGTATATACCCCAGGGTTCTGAAAAAACTAAAAAAATGAAATTTCAGACCTATTAGTAAAAATTTGTAAACTATCATTAAAATCATTTGAGTTATCTGAAGACTGGAAGATGGCCAATATGACCCTGATATTTAAAAAGGGATCCAGGGGAGATCTGGGAAACTATAGACCAGTGAGCCTGACTTCAGTGCCAGGAAAAATTGTGGAAACTGTTATAAAGAATAAAATCATAAAACCTTTAGATAGACATGGTTTGATGGGACACAGCCAACATGGATTTACCAAGGGAAGTCTTGCCTCACAAATCTACATTTTTTTGAAGGGGTGAATAAACATGTGGACAAAGGTGAACTGGTGGATATGGTATATTTGGATTTTCAGAAGGCCTTTGACAAAGTCCCGCATGAGAGGCTTCTAAGAAAACTAAAACGTCATGGGATAGGAGGTGATGTCCTTTTGTGGATTGCAAGTTGTTTAAAAGACAGGAAACAGAGAGTAGGATTAAATGGTCAGTTTTCACAGTGGAAAAAGGTAAAACAGTGGAGTGCCTCAGGGATCTGTACTTGGACTGGTGCTTTTTAGTATATTTATAAATGATCAGGAAAGGGGTACAAAGAGTAAAGCGATCAAGTTTGAGGATGACACAAAATTTTGAGGACTAGCTAAATCTCAAGCAGATTGTGATGAATTGCAGGAGGATCTTGCAAGACTGGAAGTCTGGGCTTCCAAATGGCAGATGAAATTTAACGTGGACAAATGCAAAGTGATGCAAATAGGGAAAAATAATCCTTGCTGTAGTTACACAATGTTAGGTTCTGTCTTAGGGGTTATCACCCAGGAAAGAGAGCTAGGCGTCATAGTGGATAATACATTGAAATTGTCAGCTCAGTGTGTTGTGGCATTTCAAAAAAGCAAACAGAATGTTAGGAATTATTAAGAAGGGAATGGAAAATAAAATGGAGGATATCATAATGCCTCTGTATCGCTCCATAGTGAGTCTGCACCTTGAATATTGTGTGCAGTTCTGGTCACCGCATTTCAAAAAGGATATAGCTGCACTGGAGAAAGTGCAGAGAAGGGCGACCAAAATGATAAAGGGGCATGGAACAGCTCCCCTATGAGGAAAGGCTAAAGAAGTTAGGGCTGTTCAGTTTGGAGAAGAGACGACTGAGGGGGGGATATGATAGAAGTCTACAAAATCATGAAAGGAGTTGAACAAGTTAATGTAAATTGGTTATTTACTCTCTCAGATAATAGAAGGACCAGTGGGCAGTCCATGAAGTTAGCAAATAACTTATTTAAAACAAATCAAAGAAAATTATTTTTCACTCAGCACATAGTTAAGCTCTGGAATTCATTGCCAGAGGATGTGGTTACAGCAGTTTAAAAAAGGTTTGGAAAAGTTCCTAGAAGATAAATCCATAAACTGCTAAAACAGAAATTAATAAGCAATAGTAGCTTGTGATCTATCTAATGTTTGGGTACTTGCCAGGTACTTGTGACTTGGATTGGCCACTGTTGGAAACAGGATACTGGGCTTGATGGACCCTTGGTCTGGCCCAGTATGGCAAGTCGTATGTTCTTATGTACACATTAACATGTACAAACTTATGTCTGCTCCAAGCAGTCATAACTCGTGTTTGATAACTTACGCATGTACTTTTTAAATAAAAAACTTTGTGCATAATTCTCAAATCCACCCCCCTCAGAACGCCTCTCCTTAGTGCACATGAAACTGACTTATGCTCCTACTTTATTTCACACTGGGCCCTGATTGATTTTCTAAAGGCCACTTGCACATGTAAAAGAGGGTTTTATATGCCTGAGTTGTTTTGAAAATCAAGCCTTTTTGTATATTAGACAAGTTCATTTTCTAAGTTAGGATGGATCCTCCAGATCTCTAAATCGACTGAGCTCTTTAATAAATCACTGTCAAGCATGCAAAAACAGTATGAGTGGAGTTATCAACACATTGCATGCCTTCTAGAATTCTAAATAGCCAGGAAAGGTATATTTTAACATTTATATTTAATATTAAAGCAGCAGCACTACATAGCAACCTGAAGGTCAGAAACTTTCTGTTTTAAATTAATTCCAGCAGTTACCAGCTCTGTTTTAATGTATTTATTCATAAAGAAGATTTGTGGCTTTAATAGCTGTTTTGATTTATCTTGAATCATTGTACCACTTCTTTTTATCAGTTCATTAAATTATGTGTTGGCTAGATACTACAGTGTGATTTTATTCAAGTATTCAATTGGTTTGCACATTTAAAATATCAGAATGTATAGTCTTGACTCTGAATACATTTCTGACCGTGCTTTTTTCTTAACATAACGAAATGTAATTGCAATAAAATCAGTGTTTTGTAATATTGTCTGAAATGTACAAGTTATTTGGAGATTAATGTATTGACATTTTACATCTTAGTAACTGACAATAAGCATGTACTTTCTGTTTAAAAAAAAAAAAGGGCAGTTTTCTGAATGTGGCCATCTAATGACAAAAGCCCTGTTAGTGGACTGTAAAGCTGAGGAGAATCCTTTTCAGGAGTTGGCATTATTTGATAATGTGATGGTGATTTTTAATGATGTCATTTTCTATCTCAAGATTCCTCATTATTTAAAAGGAGACATTCATAAATGAGATTTTTTTGGTTGAAAGAACTATTTTCCTGCGCTTTCATCTGAAAACCCACAGCTTACCATATTCCCTTAAACTAATATTTCCTAATGTTCTGACAGTTCAGTTTGAATAGCCAAAATGACTATAATTAATGATCACGACATAGAACACATATGAACGCATCCCTGACTGGCAGCAGAGGTAATATTAATGTCTGTTGTATTAACATTGTCTCCAATGTTAGTATAGAGAGGGCAATTTTAGAACATCCTATACAAACTGTGCACTGCACATAATGAAGATTATTTCAAATAACCCACCCAAAGATACACCTTTTCTTTGCAGCACATAACTTATACAGTTTAATTTACATGCATACTTTTTCAAATCAAAAGTGTGTGCACAAATCCCAGCTCTGCCCCCTCCCCCCAGAATAGTTCTCTTTTACACACATTAAACATTGTAACATAACATATATATTGATTAAAAAAGGACCAAATGGTCCATCCAGTCTGTCCGGTAAGCTTCTGATGGTAGAATCTGCCACGCCATGCAGATTACCCCCATGTTTCTGTTAAGGATAACAATTGTCACTCCATGCTGCTATCCCCGAGCCTTATGATAACCCTTAAAATCAGTTTTGTGCATAATACTATGCATACAAAGTGCAATTTTATAAAGAGCCATTTACATGCATAAACTTGTGTTTTTTTCGCACATAAAAGGCTTTGAAGATTACCTCCTGAATGTTTGCAGGCTCTGCTGACAATTATTTTGATTCTGGTGATTCTGCTATCACCGTTCAGACTTTGAGCCTTATATACGAAGCGTGTTTCTCAAAATGGGGGCAACCCTTTACATTGCCTTCTTTGTCTCTGTCTTTTCCCCTTTTCTGGCACTTCAGCATTTACCTGCATATGCTCTGATCCCCTCCTGCAAATATCACAAAATGAAAACTCTTAACCTTTGGGTACAGGGACAGCTCATTTCACCCTTGCTTTCCAGGCATGCTTTAATGCTTAAACACAGAACGCAATAAAAGATTCATGCTATTTCTCGTTTCTAGAGGGATGTGCCATTAACTTTTTGTACAGATGATGTCCTCTGCTTGAAATTAAATATACATTTTTATAATACTGTTAAACTATTTGTCTCCAAAGTTCTTTTTTGTGTAATAGGACAAAATAATTTTATTTTAGAATAGGAAACAGAATCTGTAATAAAAAGTATAGATTATAAAAGTAAAACTTGTACAGAAGTTACAGATTGGAATGGTTCAAGATGAATTGCTTATAACTCTTTTCAGTATTTTGATATAATTACAGACCTTCATTTTTATTTTTTATTTTATTTTTCCCAGGAATTTATCAGTTTGGGAAAAAGTCAGTAGGGAAAAAATGATTCTTTTTTTCCCTACTGATTTTTCTCCCACTATTTGTTCATTATAATAATACACTGATCTGTTTGAGCCAAAAGTATTTTTGCTTCTGAGGGGGATGGACAAATCCTGGCCAATTTGAGCAGACTAAATGTGGCTTATAGTTCTTATCTGCCATCTTATTCTGTGCTTCTATGAGATGACTCTCCACTAAGTTATCATGGCTCTTTTAGGGTTTCCTTTCTTTATTTGTTCATGTTTAATAGTGGAAGTGATCCTTCAGAAGTCGAAACGTTCCCGGCAGTCGAAAGAGAGAATCATAGCAGGTCTGTATTCCCCGCCAGCATAAAGAGCTTTTGCCTGGTTTAGAAGCACTCCAAAATATTTAATTCGCACAGCAGTGTAAGGTGGGACCTCTTTCCTCCTCTCACAGGTCATCAAAGATCAAGGCTTTGCCTTTAAAGCTTTTATGAGCAGGCCAGAAAACCAGCAGCGATCCAGGTGCATAATTTGGCAACCAGGTGGCAGTTCTCTTCCCTAATCCAAAAGGTAGGTCACAGGGCAGCAAGGGCCAGGTCAAATGGTTTCTGTGGCTGAGATTCTAATAAAGAGTGAATACTTTGTGGGGGGAGAGGGCATCTCATCTCTCGCCATGCAAAATGTACTTCCTTTCCTCCTTTTGAAATGGATTTTTTTTTTTTTTAGAAAGGCAGCCCTAGCCATTTAGTGTGGGGGCAGAGGATGGTCACTTTGCATTAATGAGAGCCCAATTAGAAGAGGCTAGAGAGAACTGATAACACTTGCACTGTAAGAATGACCATGAGAGAATTCACACTCTTTAGTAACACATCATTGCTGATGCCATCAGCTCCAGTGGGGATCTCATTTTCAAATGTAGATTCCCCTTTCTACCTCAGCAGTTCTCCAGCCTGTAACCCTTTTGAGATGATGTTAGATATGTTGGGAGCATGAGGGGTTTAAATCAAAAAAAGGTACTCCATAAACTTCCAAACACCTTTGTTTGAGGGCAAATAATTGTGCAGCTGTCCTAAGAAAATTAATGGAAACAGGAACAGGTAAAGTGAGCTGTGGGGTACTTTCAAAGAGGTCAGCATTTTACCTTTTAACACCAAAGCATTGTAACTTTTTATTACAACTATTCACATCAGGCATGAAGAATCCTGGAAGTTGTTTTTCCCAGCAGAGCTGCAGAATTTATAAAATCATGCAGGAGAGGATTCAAAAAGGGTTTATGTTCTGTATCAGATTAAGACTTGGAAAAACATAAGCTTATTGACATGGTTACCTTTTGTCAATATGTTTTATCTTCTAGCTTGTGCGCTGTACAGTGTTCATTGCTCACATTCACTGTCATGTTTGCTGTTCTGGGTTAATTTGATCTTGTGTCCAGTTGTATTTGCACTGTAGCTCCCCTCTGACTGTTCTCTCATATGGAAATATGTTTTATGTTGTGTGTTTTTATTTTCTTTTGTACTCTACTATGAGCTTATTATTGGACTAGGGGATAAAAAGGTCTCTTAATAACTTTTTCTTTTCTTTTTTTTCTTTTTGGCCTGGTAGTTTCCTTCTGCCCCTGTGGGCTTCCAGCTCAATCTGAGCCAGACTCTATTGGGCTACACTGCACATACCTGGGAAATTTTTCAGTTCTGCTGACCCTAAGATTGGTGTAGGGGAGGGTAGGTGACTGTATGGATTTCTCCCCCCCCCCCCCCCCCAGACAAGTTATCTTGACTCCTCTCCCCTTTCTCACTCCTACTCTCTCCTCCTCCCTTCCCCTTATATTCTTTGCTGGTACCCAAGAAAGTATTGCTTTGGCAACACATGTAAAACTGTCATGCTAATAAAGTTATCTGAATCTGTTGCTGCTTCCCCACCTCTTACAGCTGGTGAGCACTAGTGTTTATTTTAATATTGTAATGCAATTGTGTTTATTAATTGATCATTCCTGACACAGTCTTTTCAGCCTTCAGTGTAATGTGCAGTAGGTTTTGTGTAGAGTACCTGCAATATTTGAACATGCTGTCTCCAGTGTAAAAGTATCCTATGCTTTTCTCCTTCCTAATCCTGCTTTCACAATCACTATTACCTGATTTCCTAGCGTGTAGACGGATGGACTCAGGGCCAGTGGGTTTATGCTCCCCTGCCAGCAGATGGAGACAGAGCAAGCTGACATCACGGTATATATAACCCTGCAGTGACCCCAGCCTGCCAGTATTCTCTGTCTCCAGCAGATGGTGCATATCCCTATGGGGATTGCTTTGAGCTTTTTGAAAGGCGAAATTTGAAATTCAGGAAAAGAAAGCCTCGCTCTCCTGCGGCAATACCTAAAGATTGAGAATTCCTGAGGTGATTTCTGTGGTCCCTCAGAGGTGTGCCTTGGTCCAATAGCTGGGTTTCCCGGCGTGGACTTAGCTGCTAGTTCAGCTGAAAGGCAGCTGGTACAGGAGGCCAAGTGTAACGGTGACAGCAGATGTCCTCTCCCCCCGCAGTCTGAGACTGTCTCTTTACTCCAGCTGGTAAGCACTGAGCTCAGGTAAGGTTTAAAAAAAAAATCTGAGACAGAGGGGTTTCAGGACTTCCTCTGGTCTCTGTTCTCGGTGCACTGTGCCAACGTTTGTTCCTGCTCCCGTTGGGGTTAGGGAACTGGGCAGCTTGGCGGGTTGAGTGGCCCCTGGTGAGCTAGGCCCCGCACTTAAGTTTTTTTCTTCCATGCCGCATGGTAGGCCACAGCGGCCGTTTTCATGTGTGCGAGTTCTGCTGCCCTCTATAGACCATCAGTGTAAGCAGTGTATCAATTTTGCGCACACATGCACTTGGCTTTTGGGCTCGCTTTTTACGTGCACAAGCTTTTTTACGTGCTTAACTTGGCGCACAGATTGTATGTACGCCTTGCCGCACTTTCTTCTAGGCACTTATTTTTTGGGTGCATTTCATTTTTTAGCGTGAACAGTGATGGTACCGGTAAGCAAGAATCCTAAGCGTCTTCCTATTTGTGTTGCCTGTCATATTAGGGCTTCTCAGCCTGACCTGGCTTCTAACCTATGTCAGCGCTGCTCAGACACTCAGGGAGAGTTGTCTTCCTCGGATTTTGCTAAGCCTGGCTCTTCCCATTCTGATGATGGGTTGGTCACGGTCTTGACTGGGGGAATGCTAGATCTTGGTTCTCCCTTGACTGACTCCTCTGCTGGTGAGGGCAGTTCTGTGGGACCAGCTCCAGTTCCTTCTGGGCTTGGTCTGGACCCAGCTGCTTTTTCTTGGGTGGAATTTTTTCAAGGCTTACAAGCCTTTCTTCAGGTGCAGTCCTCCACTTTCCCCATTTTTGTGCGGTTGGACCCTCAGCCAGTGGCTCCTCCCTCTTCCAGTCCTATGCTTAAGCATCAAAGCCCGCCTTAGCTCCTTGCAAGTGTTCCCGACAGGAATCTGGATGGTACTGATGATGTAGTTGATCCTGATTCCTTGGAAGATGGGGAAATTCCTCCAGGGCTGGAACCGTATTTAATCATGTTGCGGTTCTTTCATAGAAATGAACTGCTGGCCCTGATTTCCCAGACCTTGAAACAGCTGGGTGTTCCTGGTTCAGATGCTATGTCAGAGCACAGAAAGAATCCTATTTTGGTTTCCTTACATAAAGCTTCTTGTTTTTTTACTGGTGATGGGTGCCATCCAGGAATTCATTGATTTGGAATGGGATGCACCAGAGGCAAATTTTAAAGGGGATCGGACATTGGAAGGCCTGTACCCCCTGGATCTGACTGTGGGAGAGCATTTGCATTTTCCCAAAGTGGTTGCTCTGGTTTGTGCCATGTCTAAGCAGACGACTATCCCCATAGAGGGAGGAGCGGCCTTGAAGGATGTACATGATAGGACTGAGGCTATTCTTAACCAAGCCTTTGAGGCAGTGGCGATGAGTTTACAGATTGCCTCCTGTTGCGCCCTAGTGGCGAGATCTTGTCTGCTTCTCTCTCAGGAAGTTGATGAGTCTGGAGGGAATTCCAGAGCAGTTATGGAGCCTGCTGCCATCTTTTTAGCAGACGCAGGCTGTGATTTGGTCCGGACCTCGGCCAGAGGAGTGGATTTGCTGATAGTGGCCAGGCATCAACTCTGGTTATGAAATTGGTTAGCTGACCCAGTGTTAGGTTTCTTGGACCCAAGTGATTAGTGTAACAGCCTACCTGCGTAGGGTCACACCGAAATTCAACCGAGGAGGTGAAGACACGGAATCCACGCGTAGTCCAGGTCAGAGGCAGGCAGCCGACGAGCGATCTAGAAGGCAGTCTGGGTCAAAGGCAGGTGGCGAGCAAACAATCCAAAGGGTAGTCCAGGTCACAAGGAGCTAAAGAATCCAAGCAAAGAGCACCAGCACAAGCAAGCCTGTAGCCGAGGCATTGCTGGTGCTGAAAAACTGGCTTAAATAGCAATTTTCCCGCGCTGGTGCAGGGCCTGCCGGGGATGTCAGCGTGGGGGGAGGAACCTCACCAGGCTGATTCGTATGCCGTGATGCAGCGCACGGCCATGCTGCTGGCGGGAAGAGAGCGCATCATGTCAGGAGGAATCTTCCGACCGTGAGGTACGGGCCTGCGCCGTAACACACAGCTTCCAAAGCCAATCTTACCAAGATGCCCTTTAAAGGTTCGCTCTTGTTTGAGAGCGAGTGGGAGAAACTGGCCAGTAAGTGGAGCGAGTCTCTGGTGCCTCGGTTGCCAGAGGATAAGAAACAGTTACAGTGCCCCTTTTGTTTGAGGGGGTCATTTCTGGGATTCCAGACGTTTTTGTCCCTACATAGAGATGACCTCTTAGCGGACTTTGCCTTTTGGTACATCTCAGTCCTTTTGTTCCCGGCAGCCCAAGAGAGGAGCGGGCTCGGGTGGTGAACCTTCCCAAGCTTCCCAATGAAGGTTTGCCAACCCACATTAAGGAACAGGAAATAAGAGAACGTCTCTCTCTCTCTCTCTCTTTTATTGGAGGTGGGTCGAGATCATGACTGACCAGTGGGTCCTGTAGGTGATATGCGAAGGGTATGCACTGGAATTTCGCAGTATTCTTCGGGACGTGTTCATGGTGTCCCCTTGCCATTCCCTGCAGAAGAAGCAGGCAGTGGAGTTCACGCTTCAAAGACTCTTCAGACTGAGGGCTGTGGTTCCGGTGCCCACTTCTCAAGAAAGTAGGGGGCGATATTCCATTTATTTTATTGTGCCCAAGAAGGAGGGCTCCTTTCGTCCCAAATTGGATCTCAAGAGTCCCAACTTGGATCTCAAGAGTCACTTGAAAATGACTCATTTTCGAATGGAAACCGTACGTTCTGTAATAATGGCGGTGCAGTCGGGGAAATTTCTGACCTCCTTGGATCTGTCAGAGGTTTACCTTCATATTCCCATCTGATTGGAACACCAACACTTTCTACGCTTTGTGATGTTAGGGTGCCATTATCAGTTTCGGGTGCTGCCTTTTGGTCTAGCCAGCACTCCTAGAACATTTTTCAAGATTATGGTGGTGGTATCGACGGCCTTGCGAAAAGAAGGATCCTGGTGCACCCATATTTGGACGACTGACTGATTCGAGCCAAGTCTCAGGAAGAGAGTCGCCTGGTGACCAAGAGCAATCTTAAACCATCCCAGTTGTTGGAGTATCTGGGGAGGCCAGTTAGACACGGGATAGAACAGAGGTTTCCTACCGGAAGTTCGGATCCAGAAATTGATGTCTCAAGTGCGTCAGTTGATGAACACCATACGCCTGATGGTGTGATCCTACTTACAAGTACTCGGCTTGATGGCAACTACCTTAGAAGTGGTGCCGTAGGCAAGGGCACATATGCATCCTCTTCAGCGCTTTCTGCAATCTCGTTGGAACCTGCAGTCTAAGGATTATGCGATTTGGCTCCACTTGCCAATGGAAATCTGCTCCCGCCTCCAGTGATGGTTGCAGGAGGATCATCTGAGAAAGATAGTTCCCTTGTCCTCTCCAGCCTGGTTGGTACTCACGACAGATGCAAGTCTCCATGGCTGGGGGGAGGGGTTCACGGACTGGAATTAATGGCCCAGGGGCACTGGAATGCCGAAGAGTCCCGCTGGAACATCAGTCATCTGGAGGCCCTAGGTAATATGGCTGGCATGCTTGCAGTTTAGCTACAGGCTGCAGAATCAAGTGGTTCACATGATGTTGGACAATGCGATCGCCAGGGAGGAACCAAGAGCCAGCAAGTGTTGCAGGAAATAGACTAGGAAATAGACCAGCTGGTGGAATGGGCGGAAGGTCATCTGCAGATATCGGCCTCTCACATTGCAGGAAAAGACAACGTGAGGGTGGACTTTCTCAGCAGGAAGAGTCTGGACCCAGGAGATTGGGTGTTGTCAGCCAAGGCTTTTCAACTGATTGTGGATCGCTGGGGCATTCCGTTCCTAGACCTGCTGAAGACTTCTCGAAATAAGAAGGTTCCTCACTTCTACAGTCGCAGCAGAGATCCGTGGTCCTTGGGAATAGACGCTCTTGTACAGGTCTGGCCGGAAGACAGATTGCTTTAAGCCTTTCCTCCATGGCCCTTGCTGGACAGGATAATTTGCAAGATCGAAGGCCACAGGGGACTAGTACTCCTGGTGGCACCGGACTGGCCCAGGCATCCGTGGTATGCGGATTTGGAATACTCCTGGTGGAGGCCTCCCTTCATCTTCCACCGCATATGGATCTGCTTCAGCAGGGACCAGTTCTTCACAAGTATCCGACTTGATTCTGTCTTACGGTTTTGACCTTTGAGAGGGCTTACCTGTTAAAGTGTGGTTATTCCTCTGCAGTGATTGCCACTTTACTCCACTTCCTTGGCTTATGTGCGGGTTTGAAAAGTTTTTGAGGCCTGGTATGAGGAGCGGGGTGTTCTTCCTCATTCAGTTAAGATCCCTCTCATTCTGGATTTTTTTGAAGGCACAAGTTGTGGCTCTTGCCTGTTTCACAGATCTGGTGACTGGTGTTTCCTTGTCATCTCATCCTGATGTGGTTCATTTTTTGAAAAGAATGAAGTACCTTAGGCCTCCCTTGAGGTTACCGGTTCCATTGTAGAGTTAATTTGGTGCTGGACTTTTTGTGGGCCCTACATTCCGACCTCTGCATTGCCTTCCCTTACAGTTGTTGACTTTGAAGACTGTGTTCCTGGTGGCTATATGTTCTGCACGTCTGATTTCTGAGCTGCAGGCCTTGTCTTGCTGGAAGCCGTTCCTTCATGTGACTCCGGGGGCATTACAGCTGCGTACTGTTCCATCCTTCTTGCCCAAGGTAGTCTCAGACTATCATTTGAATCAGTCCATCTCCTTGCCATCCCTGGATAAGTTCTGGGATGTGGAGGAGTTTCACCTTTTGCGCTCCTTGGATGTTAAGCATCTTGTCGTGCAGTATCGGGAGGTCTCTGAGTCTTTTCGAAAGATGGATCGCTGGTTTGTTCTCCATGGCGGGAGTAAGAAGGGCGCTCCAGCTTCGCGGGCTACCATAGCTCGTTGGATTAAGGCGGTGGTCACGACCGTATATGTGGATGCTGGAAAGCCGTTGCCTACTCAGGCTAGGGCTCATTCCACTAGGCCTAGCCTAGTGTCAAGGTCGGAGGTTAGTCTGTTGTCTCCCGTCGAAATCTGCCGAGCTGTGACGTGATCCTCCTTACACACTTTTTCCAGGTTTTATCATCTGGATGTACAGGCCCAGGAGGATGCAGCCTTTGCATGTGCGGTGTTGACTGGACCGCAGGCAGCCTCCCACCCTATTGGGGAATAGCTTTGGTACATCCCATTGGTCCTGAGTCCATCTATCTTCATGCTAGGAAATGGAGAAATTACTTACCTGATAATTTTGTTTCCTTAATGTAGACAGATGGACTCAGCTTCCCGACCTCATCTGCGTCATGAGTGTGTCAATAGTCCTCCTGTGGGGCCCTAGGTACCAAGGGATTTACTGGTAAGTGTTCATCCAGTCCCTAGCTTGGGGTACCTGGAATCAATGTTTATGGTTGGTTGAGTACAGTTCTGGTTATCTGTTTGTAATCATGTTTTTAATCAAGGTTTTTGTTAGTCTGACCACATTTGCTTTTGAAGAGAATACTGGCAGGCTGGGGATCACTGCAGGGTTATGTATATTGTGACGTCAGCTTGCTCCGTCTCCATCTGCTGGCAGGGGAGCATATTCTCATGGTTTTTGGCCTCATTATACTGTATTGATCTCAGTTTAAGACTGCTTTGGCATAAGCTCCTAGTGCTTGTTCTAATTTGAGCTGACAGCTTTGTAAATAAGATAAAATGGCAAGAAATAAAAAAACCATTCTTTTTCTGTGGTGGCTGCTCAATTTGGCATCCCAAGCAGTCAGGTTTGGATCAGATTTTTCCTTCTGCTGTGGGATGATGTGCAAGTAATGCAAATGTCTCCCAAGTTGTTTCCCTGGTATTCTGGATGAGGTCTGGTGCCGTAGCTTTCCGCCATATTCCTTCGTGTAATGTATAAGTGTCGCAGTTCTTTTTCACTATGATCTTGATACCACAGATGAGCCTCTTGACTTCATTCCTGTGGTCCAGGATGAGGTCTGTTGCCATAAGGTTCTGGGTTCCCTATCTACCCTCCAGAGCTGAAAGGTCCCTTCTCAACCTTCTGACGAAGATCAGAACGCGCGGCTGCACGTGTGTGCATGTTTGCTGGCTCGCCACCATGGACGCGGCTATTTTATGATGTACACGCGTATAGGCGCGCACGTTATCAAATAGGCTGAGTGCATGCAATTTTAAGTGGGCACACACATGTGCGCGCAAATCCTGCTTCCACCTCCTAAGTGGAGTGATTTTAAAAGGGGCGTGTGTCCACGCCATTGCCAGTTTCACCAGTTCACTCCCAGTTCGCCCAGGCAAAGGATAGGACTTCCCAACCCCCCCACCCCCAGTTTAATAGTCTCCCTTTTCCCCCGTTAGCCCTGACCCTTAAAACCTGCTGAATAGCCTAGATTTTATTTGTTGTTGTATTACTTACACACCTGCCATAGCAGTAGTAAAGTTACGCCCACACCTGGCCCCTTTTTCAAAACTTTTGACTTAAGCACATAGCAGGAGATAAGCATGTACAAGGGCAGCTTATAAGATCCGCTCGGCGCAGGCTGATCTGATTGTACGTGTATCTCCCAGCTTTGGTGCATGCAGGGCTTTTAAAATTCACCTTTAAGTGTAAAATTTGAGCTGTGATCTGAGACTTTGGCTGAGACTGAGAACCTATATGAGATGGGGTGGTTAACACCCTACCACTCAACCCCATTGAGGAAATTGATGATGTTAAAACTATTATTAAAGCAGGAGATTAAAACTCCTGTTTATAAAGTAAAAAAATCTATGCTCCTTAATCGTTTATGTATCTAAACTGCAAGAGTCTCTCTCAATCCAGAATATGGGATTTCTTCTGTCTCTGCATTGGTCCTTATTCTTTATTATGATACTTAGCTTTTCTATAAATAATAATAATAATTCAATCTGATCTATCACCAATCTTAATGTAAACTGATCATGTCCTGTAGTTTCCTATTTCTTCCCTGCATTGTAAAGTTGCACGAAATGTTTTTTTAAGCTAGTTATTTACACTGTGATCCACTTTAAGTGGCTGACCAGCCATGAACGGCAGACTAGACATCCTTAATTCCCCTGCCAGTTAAGTATGAAGAAAGACTACAGAAAGTGCTGGACTCCCTGATGGCTCAGCTTGTAAGTGGTATGTATGCAGAAAGTTCCCTGACTCAAATAAAAAAAAAAACAAACAAACCTGGATTGCATGCCAAGGCCTACCTAGCCTGATGCATACTAGGATCAGGGCTGGCATGCTGACAGGAGTCTGATGCAAACCTGCCACACACAAAAAAAAAGGAAGAGTGAAAAGTCTTACCATAAATTGCACAATCAAGTGCCTCGTGTAGGGAAATCCCAGAGCTGAGTATGGCCCAAGTGCAATGGTCAAGCTTTACCCCAGGAGCTCCACCGTCAGAATCATAAACCATCTCCCATAAGTATGAAGAAAGACTTGACAAAGCACCAACGTTGTGGCTCAGATCGTATGTGCTGGCGCCTGGTTCAAACCCCAAGACACGTAAAAAAAAACCCAAAAAAAACATGCCAGGACCTAACTAGATGCATTCTGGGATCATGGCTGGCACCCTCCACAAGCAAGGAGAGAGAGAAATCTTTTAAGCAAAAAAACAGGAAAAAGCACAAATGCAGTGCTCTACTAAAAATTAAGTCTGTGAGCTTCCCACATTTTAGGAAATCACAGGGATCAGTACCGCCGAAATGCAATTGTCAAGCCTCAGCCTGGGAATACCACCTTCAGGATCATGCACAATCTACCCTGCTCATTAATTATGATGAACGAACAAGCAAAGCATTAGGCTGGCCCACTGGCTCAGGTGGTAAGTGCATATGCCAGCCGAATTACCCATTGTGGGGCCGATGCAATGTTTGAGCACCCGCTTTCCTAATGCATGCCCAGGCACCTCTCGCTGCCAAGGAGGTGCTAGGGACAATTGCGCACCCCCTAGCGCCTCCTTGGAGCGGGCGCTCAGGAGAGGTTGGCAGTCAATGGGTTAGGAAAACAGACGCTCAATTTTATGAGCATCTGTTTCCGTAATTGGTGCACAGCCACGGGTCAGGAAAATAGACACTGGTTAATTGAGTGTCCATTTCTCTAAACTGACAGCCGGCAATTTTTTTTTTTTAAACCTTTTAAACTTTTTGGTTTCTCCGACAATGTCGCCATGATATTAATTCGGAGGATGTACAGAAAAGCAGTATCTTCAGCTTTTCTGTACAACTTTTTGGGCTGCTCAGAAACTAACGCCTGCTGCTGAGCATAAAAATGTGCGGGGTGGGCGCACTATTTTTTTTTAGATCAGGGGTGAATAACTATTCTAATAGCCTCATCATCGTGCATTTGCATGCGATGAGCACTATTAGTTTTGCCGCAGGTTGGATGCACGTTTTGGACGCGCTAAACCCCTTATAGCATAAGGGGCTGTGGATGCGCATCCAAATCGTGGAGTGTGTTGGTGCTTGTTTTACTTTTTATTTTTTTTTTACAATCTGTATATTAATACAGAATACAGAATACAGCAAGAACATAAACAGTACTGAACAATACAATTCCAAATACAAGTCCCATCGAAAACATTCTTCACAAAGGAGAGTAATTAACATTATCCAAAATCCCTGTTCCATAAATCAAATAAGCTGGATTCCCATGTCTATTCTGTTAAGTTT
Source organism: Rhinatrema bivittatum (assembly GCF_901001135.1). Classification (NCBI taxonomy): domain Eukaryota; kingdom Metazoa; phylum Chordata; class Amphibia; order Gymnophiona; family Rhinatrematidae; genus Rhinatrema; species Rhinatrema bivittatum. Next base: position 269,398,999 of record NC_042621.1, read on the forward strand.
CCCCATAAGCACATACCATTCATACAACCACAAACTCACCCATCCTTCATCCCCAACTGTGTTTCCAACCATGTTTCTCACTTAGGATCTTTAACAATTCAGGTAGTACAGCTCGGGGAAAAAAAAAAAAATTCCATATGTTGGTAAATTTTTTAAAACCAGATGATGACACTTTTCCCAATTCACATTTTCCCATTTGAAAGATTTCTATCATCAATCACAAACACATACGGGCGGATTTTAAAAGCCCTGCTCGCGTAAATCCGCCCGGATTTACGCGAGCAGGGCCCTCGCGCGCCTATTTTGCATAGGCCGCCGGCGCGCGCAGAGCCCCGGGACGCGCGTAAGTCCCGGGGTTTTTTTAAGGGGGCGTGTCGGGGATGGGGCCGAACGACGCAGCGTTTTGGGGGCAGGCCCGGGGGCGTGGTTTTGGCCCGGGGCGTTCCGGGGGCATGGCCGCGCCCTCCGGAACTGCCCCCGGGTCGGGTCTCGGCGCGCCAGCAGCCCGCTGGCATGCGTGGATTTACGTCTCCATTCGGGAGGCGTAAATCCATGGATAAAGGTGGGGGGGGGGGGGGGTTAGGTAGGGGAAGGTGAGGGGAGGGCGAAAGAAAGTTTCCTCCGAGGCCGCTCCGATTTCGGAGCGGCCTCGGAGGGAACGGAGGCAGGCTGCAGGGCTCGGCTGCCCAAAATCGGCAGCCTTGCGCGCGCCGATCCAGGATTTTATAAGATACGCGTGTATCTTATAAAATCCAGCGTACTTTTGTTTGCGCCTGGTGCGCCAACAAAAATACGCGATCGCGCTTTTTTAAAAATCTACCCCATAATTTTGGTAGGTGTTTCTTTAATCCATTGGATCATTGCACGTTTCCTAGCCACCGTAAGAGATAGATCTATCATGTGTCTAATAGAACCTAACACAGTTGCGTCCATTTGTATAAAACCCATACAGGTGAATTTTAAAAGCTCTGCACGTGCCAGAACCGGGAGATATGCAAGTAGCTTAGGCCAGCGTGCGCTGAGTGAATTTTAATAGCTGCTTAAGAATACACGTATCTCGCGCTATGGGGCAGATTTTAAAAGCCTGCACGCACAAATCCAGCCGGATTTACGCACACAGGGGACTTGCGTGTCGGCGCACCTATGTTGCATAGGCCGTCGGCGCACGCAAAGCCCCGAGACGTGTCGGGGATGGCGCGGCATTCGGGGGGCATTCTGGGGGTGGGGCTGTGGGCGTGGTGCCGGCCCGGGGGCATGGCCAAGGTCTCCAAACCAGCCCCGAGGCCGGGGAATGGCAGAAAGTTCATAAAGTTAGGGGAGGATTTAGTTAGGGCTGGGGGGTGGGTTAGGTAGGGGAAGGTGGGGAGGCCGGAAAAAAAGTTCCCTCTGAGGCTGCTCCAATTTCAGAGCAGCCTTGGAGGAAACAGAGGCAGGCGGCTCAGCGCGCGCAGGTTGCACAGTTGGGCACCCCCCTGCGCGCGCCAACCCTGAATTTTATAACTTGCGCTTGGCAGCGCGCGCATGTTATAAAATCGGGCGTAGATTTGTTCGTGCCGGGTTGCGCGAACAAATCTACGCCCGTGCATAACTTTAAAAATCTTCCCCTATGAGCGCAAATATATTTTGCTGAAAAAGGGATGGTGAATGGGCATTCCAGGATTTTTTAATGAATCCAGTGCGTAAATACTTATGCATACGAGCATGCACCGGGGCTCCTACCATATAACTTTACTTCTGCTATGGATGACAAGTAAGTTGTAACATAAAAAAATCTAGGCTAGTCAGCAGAGTTTTAAGGGTAGGGCTTACTGGGTAAAAGGGAGGCTATTTAACTAGGGGGCTTAGGAAGTCCCATTTCTTATCCGGGTGAACTGGGAATGAACTGGGAAAATGGCCAATTGCATCGGCACATGTGCCTTACAAAATTCCCCCACTTTCATGCTAGATGCAGCATTTGCAAGCATATGCGCGCATCCATTATAAAATTGTGCATACGTGTTCGTGCGTTTGGCCTATTTTATAACATGGATAAAGGTGGGGGGGGGGGGGGTTAGGTAGGGGAAGGTGAGGGGAGGGCGAAAGAAAGTTTCCTCCGAGGCCGCTCCGATTTCGGAGCGGCCTCGGAGGGAACGGAGGCAGGCTGCAGGGCTCGGCTGCCCAAAATCGGCAGCCTTGCGCGCGCCGATCCAGGATTTTATAAGATACGCGTGTATCTTATAAAATCCAGCGTACTTTTGTTTGCGCCTGGTGCGCCAACAAAAATACGCGATCGCGCTTTTTTAAAAATCTACCCCATAATTTTGGTAGGTGTTTCTTTAATCCATTGGATCATTGCACGTTTCCTAGCCACCGTAAGAGATAGATCTATCATGTGTCTAATAGAACCTAACACAGTTGCGTCCATTTGTATAAAACCCATACAGGTGAATTTTAAAAGCTCTGCACGTGCCAGAACCGGGAGATATGCAAGTAGCTTAGGCCAGCGTGCGCTGAGTGAATTTTAATAGCTGCTTAAGAATACACGTATCTCGCGCTATGGGGCAGATTTTAAAAGCCTGCACGCACAAATCCAGCCGGATTTACGCACACAGGGGACTTGCGTGTCGGCGCACCTATGTTGCATAGGCCGTCGGCGCACGCAAAGCCCCGAGACGTGTCGGGGATGGCGCGGCATTCGGGGGGCATTCTGGGGGTGGGGCTGTGGGCGTGGTGCCGGCCCGGGGGCATGGCCGAGGTCTCCAAACCAGCCCCGAGGCCGGGGAATGGCAGAAAGTTCAGAAAGTTACGCCTGCCTTGGGCAGGCGTAACTTTCTGGGGGTGGGGCTGTGGGCGTGGTGCCGGCCCGGGGGCATTCCGGGGGCATGGCCAAGGTCTCCAAACCAGCCCCGAGGCCGGGGAATGGCAGAAAGTTCATAAAGTTAGGGGAGGATTTAGTTAGGGCTGGGGGGTGGGTTAGGTAGGGGAAGGTGGGGAGGCCGGAAAAAAAGTTCCCTCTGAGGCTGCTCCAATTTCAGAGCAGCCTTGGAGGAAACAGAGGCAGGCGGCTCAGCGCGCGCAGGTTGCACAGTTGGGCACCCCCCTGCGCGCGCCAACCCTGAATTTTATAACTTGCGCTTGGCAGCGCGCGCATGTTATAAAATCGGGCGTAGATTTGTTCGTGCCGGGTTGCGCGAACAAATCTACGCCCGTGCATAACTTTAAAAATCTTCCCCTATGAGCGCAAATATATTTTGCTGAAAAAGGGATGGTGAATGGGCATTCCAGGATTTTTTAATGAATCCAGTGCGTAAATACTTATGCATACGAGCATGCACCGGGGCTCCTACCATATAACTTTACTTCTGCTATGGATGACAAGTAAGTTGTAACATAAAAAAATCTAGGCTAGTCAGCAGAGTTTTAAGGGTAGGGCTTACTGGGTAAAAGGGAGGCTATTTAACTAGGGGGCTTAGGAAGTCCCATTTCTTATCCGGGTGAACTGGGAATGAACTGGGAAAATGGCCAATTGCATCGGCACATGTGCCTTACAAAATTCCCCCACTTTCATGCTAGATGCAGCATTTGCAAGCATATGCGCGCATCCATTATAAAATTGTGCATACGTGTTCGTGCGTTTGGCCTATTTTATAACATGCGCATATATACACCCACGTATGTTAGAAAATGGCCACGTCCTATTATGTGAGCCAGCATGTGCGTGTACATGTGTGCCCGCACGCTAGTTTTAAAATTCACCTTTTAGTGCACGAGTACAGAAGAGGTTTACTTGAAAAAACAATTCATGAGGTTGGGATCCAAAATGGCGGATCTGATAAGACACACTTGAGATCGCTCCTGTCTGGTTCCCGCTCATTTTTTCAAATATGCCACATTCAGCTTAGGAAGCGGGAGGCCAGAGAAAGGGAGGTGCCACCAGCTTCTTCGCCATTGTTACTGGGCCCGATGGACGTTCATGTGCTGAGTAGAGCCCTGAATCCAGGTGGCGTCTCATTGGGAAATGTTCAGGAGGAAGCTGTACTCAACATTTCCCTTGAGCTTGGAACAACTCTCTCCCCAGTGCAACGGACACCTCCGTCTAACCCTGCTGAATTAAGATCCAGCGAACTCCCTCATGATTCTACGTTGCCCGACGGAAGAGGAAAAAATGCGGGCCCATGAGTAGAGGTTGGAAGTTCAACATGGGGAAATGTTAGGACCCCTGTAACCACAGCGGAAGATGGAGACACTGCCGGAGACGCTGCTTCTCAATGAATGGAAGGACAACATCTAGATCTACCTATATTTTTAAAATCAGACCTGGTGAGACCTGTTGAGATTACCCTTGATACTATCTGGGAGGCCATTCAAACTTTGAATAACAATATTTCCAATCAAATGTTTCCTATTATTAGTTTTATGGGTAATCTGGATAATCAATTGAAAACAGTTGAAAAGGATGCTTAAGTGAATAATAAATCTTGTGAGACTTTGAAAAAAGATATTGTTAATATTACTGCAATGCAATCAACTATGATTAAGGGAAATCAGTCTATCTACTTCAGATTGGAACAGTTGGAAAACCAAGTACGGGGGAAAAATCTTAGTTTTATAAATTTTCCAAGAGATCCTTACTTCTTCCACATATCTTTAGGAGTGGTATATTTAACTGAGATACTTTAAATTCCAGAGCAGGCATTACCGCTCACATCAAGAGTTTATTATATTTCTCCATTCAAAAAGAGTTCACCTGATCAAAAAGGGACTCAGGTTTTAATGCCTGTTGCACCATCTCAGTTGGATCTCACTAACCTATTGGAAACCACTCAGAAGGATTTAATTATTCCTGCTACACTTAGGGGTAAATTTTAAAAGAAGCGTGCGCACATGGATGCGAAGATTTTATAACATGCACGCACCAACGCACGCATGTTCTAAAATAGGTGGGCCGCGCACACATGAGCACTGGATTTTATAATCCACGCATGTATGTGCAGGCCGCATGCACAAGGGGGGAGGATTTCTGCAAATTTCACGCAGCAACGCATTTTGGCCTTCCCCAGTTCACTCCCAGTCCACTCCCTACCCACCTACCTAACCTCCCTCCTCTCCTCTCCTCCTCTCCTCCCCACCTCCTAAACCCCACCTATCTAACCTTATTTTTTTTTTTTATACTTCAAGGCCTGCGAGGCTCCGGGACAGCGATCAATGGTGCTGTCCCAGCCCACCTCCCGCCCAGAACATGCCCCCTGGCCCACCCCTTGCAGGAAAACCGGCACTTATGCAAGTATTGGCCTTTAGAAAAATAAGCTTGGCGCGCACAAGGCCCAGCCATGCACATAAAGCCCGGATTTTGCGCACATGGGGATAGATTTTTAAAAAGTATGCCCACGTGTACTTTTGTTCACACGACCAGCGCAAACAAGAGTACGCTGGATTTTAAAATCCGGGGTCGGCGCGCGCAAGGCTGTGCAAAATCGGCAGCCTGCACGCGCCGAGCCGCGCAGCCTGCCTCCGTTCCCTCCGAGGCCGCTCTGGAATCGGAGCGGCCTTGGAGGGAACTTTCTTTCCACCCCCCCACACCTTCCCCTACCTAACCCCCCCCCCTCAGCCCTATCTAACCCCCCCCCCCTACCTTTGTTTGAAAAGTTACGCCTGCCGGCCGCCGGCGCACAATTCCCCAGACCAGGAGCAGTTTCGGAGGCCTCGGCCACATCCCTGAAACACCCCCGGGCCGGAACCACGCCCGCGGCCCTGCCCCCAGATGACATGCCACCGCGACATGCCCCTGACACGCCCCCAGGAAAGCCCCGGGACTTATGTGCATCCCGGGGCTTGCGTGCGCCACTGAGCCTATTCAACATAGGCTCTGCGTGCGTAGGGGGCGCTTGGGGCAGGCTTTTGGGGGTACGCGCGTATCTTATGCGTGTACCCCTTTGAAAATCTGCCCCATGGTCTATTTAAAATCTACCCGTTATAGTATCCTTTCTTGTGGAATCTGATAGGGAATGGATTTTAAAGATGTTTTTCCGTCATTGTCAATAATCCTTCATGAATCATAAAGTCTCCGCTTATCATGATTTGACCAGATTGACTCAAAGAAGAAGGAAGTAGTTTTTACTGCTTAGGCCCAGAACATTAGAGATGGGTGCTTTTTTTTTGCTTAAGTTTCCATGCAAATTTATTATTAAATATCAGAATGTTCAATTAAAGTGGCACGGACCTTTATATCCATATCAGAAGATTTTTCTAATAGTTCTGATAAATTTAAATCTTCTTTATATTCTCCCAGTAGTTTATCTTTATCTTTTGTATCTTCCATACTATAGGGCTGGGAAATATAGTAGATTCTAGAAATTACTGGTATCATTGTTTGATCATATTTCAAGACATTTAACAGGTAACTTTTGAACAGTTCCTTGGGTGATAATAAATATGTCTTGGGGAAATTTAACACTCTTAAATTACTTTTCCTGGCTTGATTATCTAATTTGCATGTTTGCATGTTTGTCTGAGAGAGATTCAGTCTTAAGACTGTATTTCAAAAATCAAAATACTAAATTCCATGGCCAGGTAATCAGAATTTTTCCCGATATCTCCCGAGACACCCAGCTAAGAAGGAAGGATTTCTTGGCTATGAGAGATAAAGTTACTCAGAAGGGAGCAAAATTTTTTCTACGATTTCCGTGTCGTTGTGTAATTATATTTCAAAATACAAGGTACATCTTTAACCAACCAGATCAACTTCGTGCATATCTTGACACTTAATCCCCCTTTTCTCTGTAATGTAACATTGGGGGTAATGAATGTAAAGTATTGAATAAGGTTCAACACAAATAATATTATTATTATTCAATTTCTAATTATATATACTGCTCTTTTCTTTATTTTCAAGCCTCTATTATTTCGTTTAATTGCATTGCCGAGGTTTATCACACAATGTATGTAAAAAGGTATATATAAGATACTATTCATTTTCATGTTTATATTGTGGATACAATTGTGTAATATCTTCTTTAAATTTGAAAAGTTTAATAAAAATAAAATTAAAAAAAAAAAAATAAATATCAGAATGTTACATATATTTTCTTCTTACCATCTCAACTTTCTTCTTTTCTTTCTGAAAAAATGCCTAAAGTGCTAACTTCTCCTACCGTTCCTGACTGAGTGAAGATTATGGCATTGGTCTATTTAATATAGATGTTGGCTCTCGTATCTAGACCCTTAGGGCCGGATTTTAAAAGCCCTGCGCGTGTAAATCCGGCCGGATTTACACGCGCAGGGCACTCGTGCGCCTATTTTGCATAGGCCGCCGGCGCACGCTCAGCCCCGGGACACGGATAAGTCCCGGGGCTTCGTAAAAAGGGTGGGGAGGGGGCGTGTCCGGGGTCAGGGGGCGGTTCAGGGCCGGCCCAGGGGCGTGGTCGAGGCCTCCGGACCAGCCCCTGGGTCGGGTGATGGCGCGCCAGCAGGCTGCTGGCGCGCGCAGATTTACGCCTGCTTTCGGCAGGCGTAAATCTGCCAACAAAGGTAGGGGGGGTTTAGATAGGGCCGGGGGGGTGGGTTAGGTAGGGGAAGGGAGGGGAAGGTGCGAGGGGGTGGAGAGAAATTTCCCGAAATCGGAGCGGCCTCGGAGGGAACAGGCAGCGCGCGCCAGGCTCGGCGCGCGCAAGTTGCACAAATGTGCACCCCCTTGCGCGCGCCGACCCTGGATTTTATACAAGATACTCGCGGCTACGGGCGTATCTTATAAAATCCAGCGTACTTTTGTTCGCGCCTGGTGCGCAAACAAAAGTACACGCTTGCGAAAATTTATAAAATCTACCCCACATTCTTCCTCTTATTTGGAATATTCCTGTGGTTGTGAAATTGGATCCTCCTTTTGAGGCTTTGATAGAGATGTATATATATGTCATTGTTCTTTGACTTTTTTTCCTTTGTTATATTTTTTCTTGTCTCTGATATTGCAATTCAAGTATGTCTTCTTGAAATATATATTTAGAAAATGCATAAATAATGAAGAAAAAAGAAAAAATTCATGTTATTTAGAATATCTGCAAAAATTGGGGTTGATTTTCAAAAGCATGTGCTGATTTTATAAATGCACGCACATGAGAAAAATGATAAACTATGCAAAAATGTGCCTTATTTCCACTTTGCGTTTTACACAAATATCAGATTCCACAGCACCCACATAATACAATTGAACCCTATCCAGAGTGGCAGAACGAAGAATCTTTAGTTGCAAGTCCCTAAGTCATACGTCGATAGCAATTTTATGAAGCTGAAAATAAAAATACAACAAACTGTATCTTTTATAGTAATAGGCGTATGTGGTACACTTGTCCAGTAATTACTTTGTGAACTCAGCACCTCCTCCATAACAGACAATTTGCAAAAATGATGCCAGTCCATTATATGATTTTTACTAGATAATAACTTCTGATATAACTCTCCAAAGAGTATCTCTTTCCTTATCTGCTGTTCTAGGAAGGAAGGAGTCACTTTCAGGTAGATTTTAAAAGCCCAACATGCGCATCAGTCAGGGGATGCGCAGATATGTTGGGCCAATGTGCGCCGAGCGGATTTTAAAAGCCGCTTGGATACGCACGTAAATGCCACTGCATGCACAACTGAAAAGTTTTCAAAAAGAGAGAGTGGTCTGGGCAGAGCATGGCCATTCTGGGATTTTAACCCGAATTTTGTGCATAAATACGCGCACTCACCCCACCACGTAACGTCTGCTATGGATGAGGTGTAAGTGATAAAAATCTAGGCAGATCATCTTTTAAACATCAGGGCTAACAAGGGGGAAGGAAGGCCATTAAACTAAGAGGGTTTGGAAGATCGATCCCTTAACTGGGCAAACTGGTAATAAACTGATTTTAGTGGCAATGGCATTGGCGCACGTCCCTTTTAAAATTCCCCCACTTAGGCGTTAGACGTGGGATTCGCAGGCACAGCCACGTGGCCACTTAGGGGTAGATTTTAAAAGGGTGCGCACGCTACCTGGCGTGCACACATGCACACCCGATTTTATAACTTGGGCGCGCAATTTGTGCGCCTTGCACGTGCCGAGCCGCGCTGCCTTCCCCCGTTCCCTCCCCCCTAGCCTGACCTTCCCACCCCTTCTCCTAACCTTTCCCCCCTAGCCCTACTCTAACCCCTCCCCCCTGACTTTTATCTTACCTTTTGTGCCTGCCGGATCGCCCTGAGCTACCCCGCCCCTTTAGTAAAGCCCCGGGACTTAGACGCATCCTGGGGCTTTACGCGCGTCACCAGGCCTTTATAAAATAGGCCCGGCGCGCGTAACCCTCACTCCCCACACACACACACACACACACACACACGTACGTGTAAATCCTTTGAAAATCCGGCCCTTAAAATTGAGCGCACGTGCATGCGGTCTGGCTCTTTTATAACATGTGTGCATATACATGTGTATGTTATAAAATAGCTGCGCCCTTGTGTGCAGGCCAATGAATGCACGCACATATGCGGCCGCACACCGCTTTGAATGTTACCGGTTTAATATCAGGCCTGTAGATATGCATACCAATGAGTAATCTGTAACCAGTACCTTTCTTTCAAACTAACAAGGATTCCAATGTGAAATCCTTATCAGAAAATCAGCTATAGCACAGATACCAGTAATAGACCATTGCCTGAAAAACCTTTCCCCACCCTATTGCAATGCAGGATTATTTCTAAAGATTAATAATGCTGAAAACCTACTCGGTAGGGCCCACTTATTGCTAAGTAAGCCCAAGCTTTACAGACTGGTTATAGCAGTGGGTGTGTTAGTCTTCTCTTTGGTAATCCCCTGAAACTTGCACTATATTGATAGGACAAAAGGGTTCCATCACTATTAGCGCAGCGCCCACCACCCAATATTCTCAGCTGACAAGGCGCATTATACATGAGAATATCAGGTAAACTGATGCTCCAAGTTCTTTTGTTCTAAATAATTTAGTCAGAATTTTAGGCTTCTTTTTTTCCAAAGAAAATGAGTTAAGTGCTTCTGTAGAAGGATGACATTCGTTCTTTTAAGCCGGCAAGGTAACATCTGCAACATGTATAAAAGCTTTGGAAATGGCACCATCTTACACAGAGTGCCGCTGCCTATCAGTGTTAAATATACATTTTGCAGTTTTTTATTTATTCATAGATCTTCTCCAGTACTGTACTTTTTTTTTTCAATTTAATCTTTATTACATTTACATCTTTAACATAAAGATAATTTACAAAGAAAATGCAATGTTACATTGTAAGACAAAAGCAAAATGTTAATAGGCAAAACTGAAACTTTACGTCCTCTAGTCCACATTAGTAGGGAATTAGTAGGGAATTTAGTATGCACTAAAGCAATAATAATATTAAAGGAAAATAACAGAGAGAGAGGTGATAATTATATATAATGCTTGTAAATACCTACATAGTCTAAATCCAGTACTAGCCTGCCAATTTATGGCTCAGAAAGGTTTCAAGATGTACAGGGACAGAAAAGACAAAATTATTTCTTTGATAAGATATCAAACATTAACAGGGGTATTTGAGGAAAAATGTTGCGCCAATAGATAACACTTTTTGTTTCAACAAAAGAAATTGTTTACTTCTTAATTCAGTAGCAGCAGAAATGTCAGGAAAATTTGAATTTTCTGACCAGAAAACTGAAACTGCTTAAAGGAAAAAATACTTGCAGGCTATCGTCTCCTTATCCTCTCCAAACAGAAAGACACTAAAAGTGTGGCTCTCACAGCACTATCATCCAACGAAGATGCAAGGAGAATAGATATACGAGCCTCATTGCCCAATAGCGGATCTAAAGCTCCTTCTACCTCATTAACATTCCTCTTATTTTTTGGGGAGGTAATATATATATTCCAAACCCCCCCTAGTTTAATACCCTCCCCTTGTAAGCCCCAACCCTTAAAATCCCACTGATCTATTTGTCTTTATTTTATAACTTGCATGTCATCCATAGCAGAAATAAAGATAGGCAGCAGGGAACCCTGGTGCGTATCTGTGTGGGTATTTACGCGCAGATTTCAATGTGAAATCCAGGAGCATCCATGCCCTGCCTAGTCTACATCCACGCCACACCCCTTTTTTGGAACTTTTCATTTGTCCATAGAGTGGTAAGTACATGCATACTCGAGTGGCTTTTAAAATCCACTTGGCGTGCGCTAGCCCGACTTGTGCGCATATCTCCTGGTTTTGGCGTACGCCGAGCTTTTAAAATTCACTTTTTGTTGTGCAAGGAGGTTCCACAAAAAGAAACAAGAAACAGAACCAAACAGGGACCAAAAATGAATATTAGAGTGGAGTGAAACACGTCTGCCTCCTTAGCCAACCATAGCCCTCTGGTTTGTGATTTTCTGTTGGCGTACTTTTTTTTTTGCATTTGTGCATATCTATATTAGTGTATGTGGTTAGGTGTGAGAGAATGTGGCTGTGCAAGTGTGTGTAACAGTGATAGTGAGAAAATCTGGCTGAAAGCATGTGAGAGGGAGAACGAGTGATTCTGTATGAACAAAAACTGAAATCTTCCTCTGTGTGTGTGGTTTTTACTCAGGGCCGGTGGAAGCACTAGATGGAGTAGACGGCCTGTCTAGTGTCACCAGTCTGGAGACGGTGACAGATGGCTCCTCCTTCTTTCCACTTGTGTAGTCTGGAAGAGGAAGTGGTGGGTCTGCATGTAAGTAAGTTTAGGGGTTCAGGGACCTGTCTGCTACAAGACACTTCCAGTTGCCCTCCCACTTTACTTCATGATCCTAAGTTCAGGAAAGGACAATGTGTTCTCTTCAGAAATAAACCTTTATTTATCAGATTTCTCAGGACTTAGCATTTAGAAGATAGCAACAATTCCTGTCTCTAAAATCCTGGCCACTAAGCATCAATTTACTCTAAGAAAGTTCTATACCATGGGTGGTTTCACACATGCCATAAACCTTAGCCTGCTTAATATATTAATAATTATGGCTAACTTACCCTGGACACATCAGGCAATATCCCTCTGTTCACCTCTAAAGCAGCTCTGGCTGGAAGGCTGGAGAATGTGGGCAGAGGCAGAGACTTGATTCTGGTCTGGTACTGGCAGAGCAACTAGCTGTCTGGAGGCTTGCTTCTGGGTCCTGTACTGGCAGAGCTGTTGGGCTGCTCTTGGCTCCCCATTACCTCAGCCTCCATACCACCATCAGACCCTGGGCAGGGCCTCTTCACTCTCCAGTCTACTGGCCACACCTTAGTCTTCTCCCTCCTCGATATCATGGGATGCTGGGCTGCTTTGGGTCTGCTCTCTTTTTCAGTGTCATTCCCTTCCCCTTATTTACACTCGTCTTATACTTTCAAGCTGATAAATATGCATAAACTCATGCATAATCACATGGTGGGTGGAGGGTCATTGCCGCATTGCAGGTCTTTTTCCCCTCCCCATTTCTTTGGGGGGGGGGGGGGTCTGCCACATCTTGGACCAAGGCTGCCCCCCATCAAGCTGTTTGTCAACATCAGTGTTTTCTCTGTCTCAGGCTGCCCTCTCTTCTTCAAAGGGTGGGAGTCCTTCTGACTTCTGGACTCCTTTGGCTGGTCCATGATTCCTGCTTAGCAACTTAAGTTGTTGCATTGTCCCTCTGCCTTGGTTTTATTTTCACAGGAGCATATACAGACAGGCAGATCTTGATAGCATCCTTCAGTTTAAAGTTGTCATCTGGACAAAGTTGTTTTTGTTTGTTTGGTTTTTTTTAGCTGTGATAGTGTTTTGACCTGTCAGCACACTGGTTTGCATATTTCTTTGGCTATTATGATTCATATTTGATGCTTTCAGTGGTAAAATATGGGATATCTCCCTACATTTCCCCCTTCTTAAGTGGGATGAGCCAGCAATGGAGCTTATCTTGCTTAAGCCCAACTATCAGGCTACTATGCAGGCCTCAGCTGTATGACCACCAATGATGACATCATCAACATGAGGTAGGAATAATACAACAATAATAATAGTCATGGTACTTATAAGGTATATAATACTTATATATATACTTATACTTATATATATATATATATATATATATATATATATATAAGTATTATATATGTATATACAAGCCGTTAAGCCCATTAAAACGGGCTACATTACATTTTGTTTTCAGTCCATTTTCTAACACAGCACCCTTCTACACTTTTTCTCCCTCTCTCCCCCTTCCCCTCGTTCACTCCTCCCCTTTCCTCCACTCAGTCTTACTCACCCTCTGTCTCCCACTGCCTTCTTCCCCTCACTCTCACCTCCCTCCCCTTCCCTCAGTCACTCCCACCTCGCTCCCCTTCCCTCAGTCACTCCCCACCCTCTCTCAATCCCATCCCCTCCCCCTCAGCCCTCCTCCACTCCCTTTTTCTCTGCTCCACAACTTCTTACCCTTCCACTTACTCACATCCCTGTCTCTCACCTCTCCCTCATTCTCTCTCTCCCCCTTCCACTTACTCACATCCCTGTCTCTCACCTCTCCCTCATTTCTTCTCCTCTCCCCTCACTCTTCCCCACCCCTACCACCTCCCTCCCACACACTCACCTACTCCTCCCTCCCTCTCACTCAGTCCCTCCCTCCCTCTCAGTCCCTCCCCCCTCACTCAGTCACTCCCTCCCTCCCACTCAGTCCCTCCCTCTCACTCAGTCACTCCCTCCCTCCCACTCAGTCCCTCCCTCTCACTCAGTCACTCACTCCCTCTCTCCGTCCCTCCCACTCCCTCCCTCCCTCTCCTCGTCTCCCTCCTCTCTCTCTCTCCTCCCTCCCTCGCTACTGGCCGCTGCCGCCGCCACCGCCCGCCGCTACCCGCTGCCATGTTTTTTTTTCCTTATATGCTGCCTAAGACCGACGTGCTCGCCCGCACATGCGCAGTAGAGCTGCTCTCTACTGCGCATTTGCGGCACGTCGGTCAACCTTCATTTATTAGGTTGATATATAATACTTATATAAATACTTATAATAGTAATAATGGAATGGGAGTAATGTAATATAATAGATAGAAAAATAGTGAATAAAATCATCATAATGAGGAAAGGCAAAAATTATAGTGAAGAAAAATAAATGGGGAATAGTAACAGGAAAAATAAATATAGATAAGAAATAAGGAAACAACGTAGTTCTCACATGGTGCATGCTGTAGAACTATGAGGTAGGGACACCATCTCAAACTTGAGGTAGAATGTATGTGTGTGCAACCCTCCTTTCCCTAGCCTGGAAAGTTCCAGAGATGGGGATGGTGGGAGGTGTTGCAAGTGCATAGCTTTACAGTGAAACGTTTCCCATGTGTGTCTCATTAGGTCCCTTACTCTTTTAAAAAGGGTGATTGAAAATAGCAGATGGGCTACGATCACCATAGCTAGGGTAAGTAAGGCATAAGACAGTATATAGTTAGTTTGTAAATTATCTTCATCTCTGGAATCATAGTTGTAGTCAGCAATTTCTGCTATGACTTGATCTGCAGACAGTTCCACAGTGTGAGAGTCTTTATAGCCTAAAAGATATACCAGGTGTTCATCAAAGTTGATTTCATGGCCCCGAAATATGTCCAGGATTCTACCTCTGTGGGAACCGGGTCTGGTTCTAGTTAGTATAAGGATACACCCCCTACAGTAACTATTGAATTCTTAGATACTGTGACTAAAGAGACTTTATTGGGCAAGGGAACCTTACTGGTAACATCATACTTGTTCGAAATAGCAAGTTCTTTCAGAGGGGTGTTAACTATTATTTATTATTTATTTATTTGTTTTTTAATATACTGACATTCGATCTGAGATATCACATTGGTTTACATTCAGGTACTGTAGGTATTTCCCTATCCCCAGAGGGCTTACAATCTTAGGCCTGGATTTATCAAAATGCGGTAAGTACTGCATGCGATAGCAAAAGGGGCGTATTGCAATTTATGCTAATTACCTGTGCGAAGAGCGGACCATGAGAGAGAGAGAGAGAGAGAAAGACTGGCCATAATGTCATTACCATAGGTAGGTATTTGTATCCCTATGGTAGGCCCACCTAGTAACTCGAGGTGGGGTTTAGGTAAGAGTGTAGGGGGTTAGGGGCCACTTTGACATTATACGTGACACCTACGAACAGAACAGTGGTCTCTTGTGAAGATTTGATGGCCTTCAGAGTGAAGAAATTCACTCCAAGATGAGATTTGAGCAAGGTTCTCTCAACCTAGCTTGATGTTACCCAGGTAGAGAGTCCATCAAGCTAGGTTGAGAGAACCTTGCCCAAATCTCATCTTAGAGTGAGTTTCCTCACTCCAAAGGTCATCAAATCTTCATGAGACCACTGTTCTGTTCGTAGGTGGCACGTAGAATGTCAAAGTGGCTCCTAACCCCCTACACTCTTACCTAAACCCCACCTCGAGTTACTAGGTGGGCCTGCCATAGGGATACAAATACCTACCTATGGGAATTACATTATGGTCTCTCTCTCTCTCTCCTGAAATGGGCCTTGCAGAAGACATCGCACAGCCTAACACAATTCAAAGAGGTGTAGTTAAAATCAGCATTACAGCTGTGCGATAGCTCTTGACAGGCTAACCCAGTCCACTCTCTGCCCCTAACTCCTCCCATTTTCTGAATTTGCATCGCACCCTACTATATGGTGCTATCGCATTTTGATAAATGACCCCCTAAGTTTGTACCTGAGGCAATGGAGGGAAAGTGACTTGCCCAAGGTCACAACTAACCAAATATTTACAACAGTAACCTTTGTTTTGGATAATTCATCATACTTTGTCATGGTAATCTTAACATTTCTCTGGGATGTTGTTCATGGACAAACCACACAGAGCTTCTGTAGAATCCTTAAGGAAAGGGTTACCGGGACATAACCAGTGTATGTCCTTTGTTGGCATAGGCCTAAATTCTCATTGAGCTGGAAGCCCATAGCAACAGGAGGAGACTGCTGCCTCCATCCCACCAAAAATAAATATCAACACAGTTTTCCAGATTGATCAACGTGAAAAAATGGTCGGCGACTTAAATAACAAGCACTTCCACAGTCTTTAAAGACAAATATCTCCATTCGTTAGCAATAAAAATCCGAGTGAAAGGGGGAGAATCTTGATAGTTTTATTGTTAAACTGAACCACCAACTGAATTGTCTAAGTTCGGCCAAAGCTGATGCTTTAAATCTGCTAGTGCAAGAGATTTACAGTATCCTTAAATAACATTCTGCACAAGAGCAAGGACGTCGGGAGGCACGGCCTTCTCATGCCGGCTATCACTCTTACACATGCGCAGTGAGGGCAGCACAACCGGCGACGGCGACTTTCACTTTCTGTTTGAGTCAGAGCTTCCTGCTGAGAGCTGGCGGAGCTTGTGCAGGATTTCTACATCAAACGTAGCCGCTCTGGCTCTTTAGATTTATTTAGTTTCTGATTCATATTATTTAAAGTCTGGAAAAGTAGGCGGTATAGCTAGGACGGAAGGGGGGAAAAATCTGTATTGATCCAGCCAGCTTTTATTAGAATTTGCGTTCTGTTTTGCTGGGGTTTCACTGCAAAGCAAAAGCCGGAGCGGAAATGGATTCAGAGACGTGCAACCTACTTGCCACAGAAGTCGGAAAGAAAATGTCAGCAAAAGGTGCGGCGCTGAGTTTTCAAGCTAAAGGTTTGCATGGGACCGTAGCAACTGAAACGCAAGCTTTCATCCATAATCTTTTCCTCGTAATCATTTCCAGTGTGATGATAACCTTTTGAGCCATGGATGTCGCCTGTTTGTGGTAGATATTGGAAAGAGTCCAATGATGTTCGATAGGAATGTCTTATTATGCTACTAGTAGGTATAGGAATAAGCAGCATATTCATCCATAAAAACTAGGATACAAAAAAAATGGTAATAATATAGCTTCAATCAAAACATACAAAATAAAGTTTTCCAGCCCAATTATCTTGCATGTTTGAGTTGTGCTTTTAAGTTTTGTTTTGCATGCAGGTAAAATAGCTTTTACCCATTGAAACATATTTGATGAAACATGAGACTATGTTGTGGGTTTTTCTTCCCCCCCCCCCCCCCTGAAATTTTAAGGGCTGTTGATAATTTTTGCATCATTGAAACAATGTAATGAAATTACGATTGTTTTAAGTGGCAGACTGAAGGCACTCCCAGTACAAAGCCATTATTTGCCTTCCAAATAATCATCTAGTTGAGTCCATAATTGGTAAATTCAACAAAAAAAGTTTATTTATATATATATTTTTTGCAAATAAAATATAGCCACTTGTCTAACCTCTGTCTCCTCTCTTTGGCTATCATATATCACTTATCTGACTTATGTTGTCTTTCTTTATCCTTAATGTATTTTCTTGCTGTTTTTTATACTACCCCAATACAGGTCTGTGCTTCGAAAATGAGCTGCTTCCAGGGGACATGTAGAACTTCTAAATTCATAGCACTTCTTCCATCAAAATTGTTAAAATCCAATCTTATGAACAGTGCAAAACAGTTAATCATTTTTACCTAAAAACCTTTCAATACAAATTCTTGAGCCTGACTGAATAAAAACGTATAACTTGTAAAACTGCATAAAATTAGAACAGGCTTCCTACATAAAAACCAATACCTTAACTTCTTTTTGTTATAATTTTGCTGGCTTGACGACATCTCCACTTAGCTTGGTGCCAGAAGTGTACTGGAAAGCATTGACATCGGAGGAAGACTCAGAAAACTCATATCTTTCATATTGGAAAAGCAGAGGAAAAACAAAAAATTAAAGAAGTGAGTGCCACTCAACTTCATAGTAATGATGGCAGAAAAGGACCAAATGGTCCATCCAATCTGCCCAGCAAGCTTCTTATGATAGTATCTGCTACGCGGTTCAGGTTACCTCCCATGTTTGTCAGTTCCTCAGACCGTAAAAGTCGAGGCCTGTTAATTGTAGCATCTGCTGCTCTGGACAGTTATCCCCAAGCCTTATGATAACCCATAAAATATTTACTGCTCGCAACATTTTTTACTGGGTGACTAGCCTTGAAAATTCAGACAATGTTGCTTGATGTGCTTTGCTTACGGACTTGGCCATAGAAGCAGTCCCTTATGTCTTATTTTTCCCTTATGTCTCTGCATCAGTACCCCAGACTAAAAAAAAAAGTCTGGGCTCATGTTGATTGTCTCTGAATCCAATTCCTCTTTCCCACCACCCCTCCTTCTATTGAAGCAGAGAGCGATGTTGCAGTTGCATCAAGGCTTATTGGTTAAGGGTAGGAATCCCATGCCTTCTGTTAAGGTAGAACCTGTTTCTCCGTGCAGGTTTATCAGTTCCTCAGACCTTAAAAGTTGGGGCCCTCATTTTTTTTTTCTGAATCCAATTCCCTGCTGTTGAAGCAGAGAGCAGTGCATCAAAAGTATCAAGTTTTAATGGTTAGGGTAGTAACAGCCGCACCAGCAAGTTATCCCCATGCTTATTAGTTCCCCAGATTATAAAAGTCAGGGCATTGTTGGTTGCTGTCTGAAACCAATTCCCCTTTTCCCCCTGCCGTTGAAGCAGAGGGCAGTGTTGGAGTTGTAACAAAGACTTATTGGTTAAGGGTAATAACCACCGCACCAATAAGTTACCCCCATGCGCTCTTTTCTTTGTTTCCATCCTCTAGCCTTTAGGGATCCACCCAGAATGGTGGAATTCAACCTACAAATTCAGAATTGTTCTCTAATATTTAACTGTGCATGGCGGTCAGTGCCTCTGAATAAGGTTGGAATATGTTCAATAGTACTCCATAGGAGGCTTTCAAATGTGTATCCTTCAGATAAACATTGTATCATCTTTATTACCAAACAGCTTTTATGTTCTACCAATTGAGTCTTAATTTTTCTTTTAGTTCTACCAATATATTCTTTCTGGCAAGGGCAAACAATGTAATAAATAACAAAGGAAGTGGCAACATTTGTTGAATGATGTAACTCAATGACAGTGCCCAATTGAGGATCTTGCCAACTTATACCGCTCACCGGTTACGAACAGAAAAAACAGTTGCCAAATGGCATGCGTCCTGCTGCTGTAGCACTGACATCAGTTGGTAACTGAGTGAAAATAGATTGTACGATAACGTTTTTTATGTTTTCCAATTTGTGTATGCAACAATGGGGGGGGGGGGGGGGGGCTCAAGCACCAAGTGAAGTCTTAAAATGTTCCAGTGTATATAAACAATGGATTGCTGCTGATATTTGCGTATCGTGCAGGACACAAACCACTCCAGAATTAGAAGGCGGCTCCTGATCCAATAACAGCCAAGATCTGTCTGCATGTAAAGCTCTCGGGTATGCTGGTCTAACTATCAGAAAGGGGTAACCTTTGTCTAATAATCAGACACTCAGGGGCGGATTTTCAGAGCCCTGCTCGCCGGGAAGCCTATTTTACATAGGCCTCCCGGCGCGCGCAGAGCCCCGGGACTCGCGTAAGTCCCGGGGTTCTCCGAGGGGGGCGTGTCGGGGGCGTGTCAGGGGGCGGGCCCGGTCGTCGCGGCGTTTTGGGGGCGTGTCGGCAGCGTTTTGGGGGCGGGTACGGGGGCGTGGCTACGGCCCGGGGCGGTCCGGGGGCGTGGCCGCGCCCTCCGTACCCGCCCCCAGGTCGCGGCCCGGTGCGCAGGAGGCCCGCTGGCGCGCGGGGATTTACGCCTCCCTCTGGGAGGCGTAAATCCCCCAACAAAGGTAAGGGGGGGGTGTAGACAGGGCCGGGCGGGTGGGTTAGGTAGAGGAAGGGAGGGGAAGGTGAGGGGAGGGTGTTAGAGGATTCCCTCCGAGGCCGCTCCGATTTTGGAGCGGCCTCGGAGGGAACGGGGGTAGGCTGCGCGGCTCGGTGCGCGCCGGCTATACAAAATGATAGCCTTGCGCGCGCCGATCCAGGTTTTTTAGTAGATACGCGCGGCTCCGCGCGTATCTACTAAAATCCAGCGTACTTTTGTTTGCGCCTGGAGCGCAAACAAAAGTAGGCTATTCGCGTGCCTTTTAAAATCCGCCCCTCAGTTCTTATGCATAGATTACAAAATCCTTTTTAGTAGAGAAAATCCTACGTATGCGTAAAAAATGGCCAACTGATAAATTAGACTATAACCTGTATGGATGAAAACTTGAAAATTGAATAAGCTATTCCTTGGGTCATAAAAAAGTTGTGGTGTTTGATGTTGTGTATGAATGACTCCTATTACAAACCAATGTTTTTGTTTGCTGGTGGTTAGAAAACCATTTTATGATGGTAAAAGTGGTCACCGGTAGTGTTTTGGTATAAAAGCTGAAAAGCTAGGTAATTCTGACATCCCATGACAATTATAAGAGACCATTCTTAAGGTACTGGACATGGGATAACTTAGTTTTTGCAATTCATGGATTACAATCCATGGTCTATTTCTCTAGTAGACTGCAGGTAACATAATCATTTATTTAGTTACACTCCTTTCCACTATCTGTTTAAGGTGTGGGGCAAGAACAAATAATAAAAGTATCACATAAAATTAATGTAACCTAAACTATACATAATAAAATAAACAAAAACACTTTAACATAATATCATCTTTAAAAGTAGTCATGCCATAACAAAAAATCAGTTTGTAATAACACATTATAGCAGCATTATCACATAAAATAACAAAACAACTACATTGGTATGAGGAAAAACTCATGAATCTGATGATTGCAATCATCCCTAAAAATAATGACTGTCTTGTGGATCACAAAATGTGTGTGGACTCATGTTGATTCCTCTCTCTTTCTGAGTGATACATGGGCCAGAGAGGGAAGGGGAGGCTTTCTTCCAAGCTGGAAGCACTATGATAGAAATTAGTGGACTCATTCTCCAAGAGAGAGGGAGAGTATTTCTCCCTATCCCTGCACACTCTGGGGTAGATTTTAAAAGCCCTGCGCACCGGCAGCCTATTTTGCATAGGCTGCCGGCGCGCAAGTCCAGGGGCTTGCTAAAATGGGCTGTCTGGGGGCATGTCTGCGGTCCGGGGGCGTGTCTGCCATCCAGGGCGGTCCGGAGGCGTGGCCAAGTGCCCCAACACAGCGGCCTGTGTCAGGGCCTGGCCAGCCGGCGCGCGCAAGTTATGCTTGCCAGTGGCCAGTGGCAGGCATAACTCCATCGAACAAGGTGGGGGGGTTAGATAGGGGAAGGGAGGAAAAGGTGGGGGGGGGGGAGAGACAAAAAAAAAGTTCTCTCCAAGGCCGCTCCGATTTCGGAGCGGCCTCGGAGGGAACGGAGGCAGGCTGCATGGCTCGGCGTGTGCAGGCTGCCGATTTTGCGCAGCCTTGCGCGCGCTGACCCCGGATTTTAAAAGATACGCGCGGCTATGCGTATCTAATCAACCAAAGCAATTCATTGGTTGAATTACCTAAAAATTCAGTGATGCAAATTGTTTTTGAATCGCAAAAATTCATAGTTCAAATCAAATTGGTTTGGATTTTTTTTTTTTTAAAATCATGCCTGACCCTAGAAAGCATTGATGACTTTACTGTTTGGAAATCCTGTACTCAGTTGTGCTTGTGTTAAATATGTCTTTAGTTATTTAACATTTTTGTACACCATTTATAACAGAATATCCATTCTAAGCTATTTATAAACTAAACACCCATAATAAAATAAAACAAACACAGCTACATTAACAAGGTCTGAATAAAACAATCCAGTGCAATCTTTAAATACATAGTATGACTCCAAGTTAAGATCAGGAGAAGGTCCTCTGAAAAAGATGAGCCTTAAGCTTTTTAGGAGAAAGCTTATAGTCTTCAGTTTCACAAAGCTCCTGTGGCAGGGCCTTCCATAAAATCTGCCCCATACCCGAAAAGGCTCTGAACAGTAGATTGAAGGCATAGCTCTTTAAATGACAGAACCGTAAACAGATTAGCAGGAAGCTGTATAGATTTCATCAAGATACTTTTTCTTTAAATAATACAATTTTTATATTCCTTTTTTGTTTGTGGGTTTTGTTTTTTTTTAAATCTTTTGATGTTTTATGATTCTTTTTTTTTTATATTGAGGTTTTGTCATGCAAAGGCACAGAAGTGATTCATCCTGTGAGGATTCACCTGAATGAGACAGTTTTTGGCTGGACTCCAGAGTACTTTTACAGGAGGAAATTGCATTATTCTCATGGCTTCACTACTGAAAGGTCAATTAATTCAGAAATGTCCACACAGGACTGAGAAAGGAGATAACAGGTTACTTATGTTGTATTTGCAATGATTGCCTGTTTTTTTATGATCTGTTTGTTCTGATTGTAAAACTTTTGGTTTTAGTCTTTTGCTTGGTTCTTTGCTTTTATTTGTAATTTTTGCTCATATAATATTGTATTATTTGTTACTTGTTGCTGTTCTCTACCTTGGGCATCCTATGGAAAAGTGAGAAAAATGTAAATAAGTAAAAATAAATATGAAATGATAAAGCTTATTAAAGCTTATTCAGACTTATGATGAATACATATACACATGAATTTGTTTTTCATTTAAAGGAACAGATGGACTGAAGCAAAGTACCAGGGACAAAGAGGAGCCTGATTTTTTTGCGTAAGTTCATTAGGGAAAAAAATGCAATCTAATATTAATATCTATTTTGCTCAGATCAATGTAATTTTGTGTGACTAGTAACCTTTTTCTTTCTGTGCCCTTCTTGTTTTTGAGCATTGGTGGGACGGGAATTGCAGTGGCCTGCTCGTGGCTTGGCAGTGGAAAGCTTAGGGCTAGGAGCACAGTGGCAGATGGTCCAGAGAGGGCTGCCCCTCCCCCACTGCTCTTGAGCCTCTGAGGGGAACATCCCTCAGCTCTTCAGTTTTAGGTGGGGTCCCACTCAGACAGTTTGACCCCAGGCCCCTTCATCCCCTTAGAGTCAGCCCTGCTTAGATGACTGTCACTAAGCCCTAGATTCATCAAGCCACAATGTTTTCTCACAGGACGGGGTCCCACTATTGTGGGGGGGGGGGGGGGGGTTGGGTGTCGCTGCAAAAGTTGGGATCCGTCCCCGGAAAACACAGCACGGCTCGATGGCGCATATTTTGTGTCGTGGCCAAACACCACGACACACAAACGTCCGCGACGAGCAGCCCTTTAATGCGATGGCTGTCTCAACCTCACAGGACGGCCATCATCTTAAAGGGCTGCTGGCCACCCAAAAAATAAACCGCAGCCAAAAGGGGAAGTTGAGCGGGGGTCATTGCTGATCGGACTCAGACCTGAGTCTGATCCCAGACCTTACCCCGGTCACATGGCTGGGGCAAGGCGACATCAGCGCTATTTTGGAAAATGGCGCTGACTTGGATGAGTGCGAGGGTGCATCCATCCCCGATGCAGGATCGATTTATAAGGTAAGGGGGGTCTCTGGCAGGGAGATGGGGGTGGGGTAGGGGGCCTGTCTATCGAGGGGCCGGGGGGAAGGGGGCCCCGCTGCCACCACCACCATGTGCATAATTTTTACTTTATTTTTGTTTTGGAGTCCCTGGTTTGAAATGGGGGTCAGCAATGACCCCGCTTAATCTCCCCATTTGGCTGCATTTTATTTTTTCTTTTCCCTGCCGCTTTAAATGTGCAGCAGGAGTCTCGGGATCCGCGTTAGGGTCCTGGGCCTACCGCCGCACATGTAACGCTTACCGGGGAGGTGGTGTTTTATCGTGGCTGACCACCTTCTCGGTCAGCCATTCACTTGCCTAGTAATGACCTTCTTTGCATGCATTTAAATCACGTGCAAAGAAGGTCATTGTAATAGGGAGGCTGTCTGGGCAGAGACATGCCAAATATCGGGTATATCGCGTTATATGCGATATAACACGCATTAGCCTTTTATCGCGTCATAAGGCCCTAATGCGATTTGATGAATGACCCTGTAAATTAAATGACTAACACATCTGCAAACACTCCTCAGCTCTGTGTCCTAGGGCCAAATGTACGAGTTGAGCAAAAAGTAAGACAAAAAGAGTACAAAAAAAATCTGCAAGTTTGTTTGCCCAGTTTTGGGCAAGGATTTCATTTTCCTGCAGCTCTTGGGAGGGAAAAACTTCTGTAGAACAAATGAAATAAAATCATGTTAAACCTGATGTCAGTACCATTTTGCTGGAAAATCTTTTCAGGGGCTATTTTTTTCCCTTTCCTATATTACAAGAAACAGGGAAGGCAATTTGGAAAGCCATTGCCATGTTTTGTCATGGAAGTGGGGTCTTTGAAAATTTCCTTGCCCCCTCCACAGCAAATAAAGGGGTGAGGTTAGGTCGGCAGGGGCGAAAAATGCACAAGGCTTTCATTTTGAAAGCCCTCTGTATATTTAGTACTAAGTGCCCGCTGTGCTCCTTCAGCCTGATTTTGAAAGCGAGTATGAAAATTGCCCCCTAAATCCTTTAAAAGAAAAAAAAAAGTGCTTTTTTCAAATTTGGCCGAGCAAACTGAGTCATAGGCTCCTTGCACCAATGTGGCCCTATGATAACTGACCTTCAGGCTGACCTCTAAACTAGCGACCTGGAGATCTGGTGTTACTGAAGATGTCTATAAGTCATTTTTCAGTGGCCAATTTTCAAAGCCATTTCCAGAGGGTAAAGTGCCGTGGAAATGGGCTCTTTTGAAAATTGCCCATCTTGTATGCACGCACTTTTACCCACATTGCAGTGCAGGCTTTCCTGGGGCCAGGGTTAAGTTGAGGGAGAAACCTATCCACATATGTTTGGTCAGAAAAATTATCCATAGAAAGAGGGTGCGCACGTACTTTAACCTTTTGAAAATTGGCTCACAGACTGTGGGTACTACGTACCCCCGGACTTTCCAGCAATGTAGGTAGTTTGGAAATTGCTCCCTGTATGTCTGAATATAATTCTGGTGAAGTGTCTGATCCTATGCCAAATATTAAAGCATCTGAGTAGGATGGTGTTTTGACTGGGAGTGATTTTGCAGCTTTTCTTTGTTTTTTAGAAGCAGTGTTTTGAAATGTTCGAATTAAAGGATATGAACCATTAGATTCGGTCAGTTGAATGTTTAAAGCACAACACCCTCCCCCAAATATTTTGAAAATGAGCTTTGTAGTAGGTTGACATCTTAGGCATCTGAGGGCCTTTCTCAGTAAGCTTTTCTCGAATTGTGAATCTTCAGCACCAAGATGAAATGTCTGATCACCATGAACAATCCCCCCCTTGTGTGTCCCATGTCAGATGCATAAACAACATTAGAGGTAGAATTATGCACAGTATAGTATGTTTATTTTTATTTATTTATTAGTCGCCCGATGCCGGGCTCTGGGCAACATAGAAATTAACCCACGTAATCGAAAACAAATAAAAACAAAACAGATAACCAATATCCTCTGTGAGCATATTTTATAGCCATTGACAAATGGGATTTCAGCTAATTAGAATCAATAACAACTAATCTTAGTCCTTATTAATAAGGGGATAGATATTTAAAGGACATTTAGGCGAAAACGGGGGGGGAGGGGAGGGCCTGCGAAAGCCCGCAGCCTTTGCACCACGGCAGTGCGAAAGTGGTGCTATTCGGAGCGCTACTGCCAACGATAATGTTAGCAACATTATCACCGGCAGGGAAGACACCGCCTCCTCCCTGTCTCCTCCCCTCCCCCTAATTTGCTTGATATCGCATGTGAAAAGGCCCTTTTTGCATGCGATAAGCCTTTGATAAATGACCCCCTTAGGCGGTTAACTCACAAGTTATTCATCTAAATGGCTTAAATGGCATATTGACCCTCTTATCTGGCTAAATTATAGCCAGATATGTTATGTGGCTATAATTTAGCCAGATATAAAAGGGGTGCTCTGGGGAGGGGGTCCCGTTATTTGGCTAACTTAGCTTTAGGCTTGACCAGATATATTCAAAAAAGAATATATCTGGTTAAGTTAATTTCCTTAAAAAACCCCAAAACAAAACATCGCAGCCTGTCTCCCATCTCCCTCCCTTCTCAGTTGCAAAGCCCCATTTAATGTAAATAAATATTTATTTGCGCTGAGAGTCCCCCCCCCCCCAATGCCCTGTACCTTTATTTCCACCGCGATCCGGGACTGGTGCTCCTGGGGATGCTTCTGCTGTTGCTAGACTACTACAATGAAAGCGATCCAGCCACCATCAAGTTATGGCTGTTTTGCGGTGCCCCTTTCCTTCCCTGCTGTCCAGATCCAGCCACTGCTTCTTTTTGATCCAGGAAGGTTGTGAGTTAATTTGGGGGATTTTCTGCCCTGTGGGGGCCATCGCTAATGGTTGTCTTTTTGCCTGCATGTTTGAGGGGAAAACAAACGTGATGGGGACCTTTAGCACCATGTCTTACGCATGCTCGAAAAATCTACAAGCTAGACTTGTGAGAGACCTGTCAGCTATGCATGTGCATTCAGGGCAGTCAGATCTGCACTGGCTCTCTTCACTGGGGCCAGTTGCTTCCACTGGAAGAGACCACCACTGTGAGTCACAAGTGGGGAGGAGGGAGTCAGTGCAGGATAATTGATCAAAATACTTAAGAAGTAGTCACTACCTAGATTGGTAAGTGAAATAGTTCAGTATCAGTACACAGCCTCAGTGAATTTTTAAAAAAAAAGTAAGAAAGCAAATTTGCTTTTTTTTTTTTTTTTTTTTAATAACTTGGGAGTTTGGTTGGTGATATTTACTCATTCATTCATGCCTTGGCCTGTTGGCATAACATAATTGTTAAATATGCAAATCCAACACTTAACTAAATTAAATGCTAGAATCTCTGTTTTTCCTGTCCCCCCCCCCCCCCCATATAGAGCTTCTCTGGAAAATAATGACGAATCTACAACCTTCCAAGACACTGGAAAACCTGAACAGCAGAAAGGTCTTGGCGATGAAGCCAAGCTCCTGTTATTGAACGAACGTGATCTCCTTGCGGCGAATGAAGAACTGAAGTGTATTATACAAGAAACAAAGTCTCCTATTACAACAGAGACCGACATCGATATCACGGCTGTCCTGCTGCCTTCCGGAGGAACCCGGAGTCACCCTCATACAATAAAGATTGCAGTCAGTGAGACAGTAGCACCGCAGCCCCAGAATGGTGAGCCTGTGTTTTCTGACGGCTGCTTCAGCACTGTAGAGCCCCAGATGGAGGCCTGCGGTTCTCATCGCTTTACGCCGTTCATATATCAGAAGCCTTTGCCACCCAGCTCAAAGCAGAAACCCTATGTAATCTTTCCCTTGCCTTTCAGTTTTGGATCTAATTCAAAGCAAGCAGCGCTACAGCTAGAGCCATCTTTGGGGTCCTGCAGTTATAAAAAGTCAGATCTTGAAAACTCAGATGCACAAAATTATAGAGTAGAAAAAATACAGGAGAGAAATGGTCCTATTCTGTTTGGCATCCGTCAAGACAAAGAAATATTGTTGGAGCCGAAGAGGGATCAAAGTAGAGCTCAGGAGACAAACTCGCCAGAAACAGACCTTAGTTCCGGATCAGTTTTAAACGATAAGGAGGTTCCCACAGTATACTGTGAGTTTTCAAAGTCACAAATCCTTTATTCTGAAGTTACTGAGACTTACCTTCTTTGGAAGGAAGAACTGTCTAGTGATTTGCAGACACAGAGTGGGCCACACTTAGACACGAAAGAAACTCACCACTTGTCAGAAGAGGCACACGTGTGTATTCCCAAAGGTGACAGTGGAACAGCATTTATGACCCATACTTTAAATCTAGAGATGAATAAAACAGATGAACCACAACTCTTTCAAAGGTTAGACCTTGTTCCATGTTCCACGTTAGAGAATTCTAATCCACAGACTGTACACAACATTCCTGAACTACTGCCACTCAAGAACACCAGACTCGGTGACATCCTAAATCCAATGCTGCTAAACAGTGTACAGGAAATGGAAATTAGCTTTGAAAATATAAATGAAACAGGACAGGACAAGGAGAAAATGGAAGCAA
This sequence comes from Rhinatrema bivittatum, assembly GCF_901001135.1. Lineage (NCBI taxonomy): Eukaryota > Metazoa > Chordata > Amphibia > Gymnophiona > Rhinatrematidae > Rhinatrema > Rhinatrema bivittatum. The sequence goes on from NC_042621.1 coordinate 269,426,847, forward strand.
GTGAATATGAAGAAGAAAATCAAAATACTAGCACTGATCTAATTAGCTCCTCTCATTATACACAAGCATACAAATATCTGAACAATAATTTGATTGGGATAACTACCAGTGCTATCAGCCTGGATAATGAAAGAGAGGATGCTTTGCCAGGACAAAAACTAGAAACAAGATTATCTGTCAGTAGTTTACATGACCAAACTTTAGATCCTGCATTGCAGAGCAAAGAGTTTGTAGAGTGTAAAATTAGCTCTATAGATGCCACTGAAACAACTCTGAGTGAAGATCTGCAGCTGGAATCTAATGAATCTCAGGAGGAATCAGCCTGGTGTAAAGATGGTGACCATCAAAGCAGACCTGAAAATACTGAGTTTGATAGCACACTTTCCAATAGTTCTTTCCTAAGTTGTAAAGATGAAGATGTTCATCTAGGAGAACAGAGAAACCCAAGACCATTTATGAATGCCATGCGCAATCAGACTCCAGGTTCAACAAGTGTTGATAAAGAATTTCATGAAATAGAAATTAGCCTTGATAAGAAAAAAGAAAATGAGGTTGGTGAAGTTCAGGAGAAGATTAGAGAATCATTCGCACTAAAGTCTAAAGGTAATGACCCAGGTAGATCTAAGAATGCCGATTCATTGAGGATCGCCAACTGTTCTTCAGGCTTGTGTGTTAAGAAAGGAAATGCTCTCAAAAGAGAACAACTGAACCAAGCACATGCTTTGAATGAGTTGGACAAGTTGACTTCTGAGATTTTCATCAAAACATCTGTGCAAGATGTGTATGGAAGAATCATTAAAGAGCATGGTCTTTCTTTTCTGGAAGAACTGAGGAGGACATTCTTAGATGATGAGGATCACCGTTTTACACTGTTAGATTCAGGACTTGTGCTTTCAAAAGTTGTAGAACACAAAGATGCAAGAATTGCTTTCATGACCATGGTAAGTCTAGTTTTAGATTATGTAGAATCTTGCCAGCTGGAAGTAAAGCATTTCTATAAATACTTGTGCATCGTGGCGAACATTAGGGGGATCTGATTTACATTTGCTTTTCTCTGTTGTGCTTAGATAAAAAATCTTTTATAAATCAGATTCATGGGTTGTGTATTGGGTTTTGTATGCATAAACTGTAAGGGAGATATTGAACTTAAAAGATCATAAACGGTCACTTTTTTAAAAATATAGTTTACAAATAATCACCAAGAAAAAAAATACTTGTGAAGGAAAAATTATTTGAAAAATTTTCAAACAAATTAAGAAAACTATTTCTCCAAGGACAAGATGGATAGTAGTCCTCACACATGGGTGACATCATCCGATGGAGCCCGACTTGGAAAATGTCTGTCAAAGTTTCTACTGGCACACTGAAAATGCCCAGCATGCCGCTAACCACGCGCCCAATCGGGGTCCCTCTTCAGTTTCTTCCTTTCCGCAAAACTGCTGCCTTGCGGTTGTGAGCTCGCGCTTTCATGGTTTTTTCAGTAGTTTTTGCTTCCGCATCATGTAGGGTCCCTCATATTTTTTGTTGGTTCTGCTCTCCGCGACCTGGTAAGTTTTTCGCTTCTTTGTGGTTGATCGCTGACGGTTTCATCTCCTGGCGTCTGCCAACCATCGACCTCACGCCGCATACTTTTTCCAATGGCATCGACTGGTTGTTGCCAGTGTCCCCAGTGCCCCCAGACTATGCCCATTACAGACCCCCACTAGGTCTGTGTCCCTCTGCTTGGGGGAATCCACGACGTCCGCGCACCGTATCCCTCAGTCCCGGGAAAGGTCTGTGGTGATCATCGAGAGCAGTCAAAGAAACATTATCATCGGTCCTTGTCATTGAAGCCAGGCCACGGACAGGCATCGGCATCGATGCCTTCTCCGAAGCGGTCTCGGGCGGAGGAAGTGGTTCCCTCTGACCCCTCTGAAGCCTTCAAGGAGGAGTTAGGCGCATGCGATCGGCTGGTCCCTGCAGTACTTTGAGCCTCAGGTTCCACCGGGACCAGCACTGCTGCAGGAGCCTACTCCACTGGTGCTTGCGCCTTTATTGGAGAGGCTCTATATGCTACTCAGTGTCCTACTGATGCAGCTGACTCCAGTGCCCCAAGCCCCTTTGCGGCCGAAGGGAGCACCGCTGCCACCGCCACCGGCCCCCATACCAGTGAGCGGCAACTCGGCTCAGGGATGCATGGTGCTTCGCCACCTCCCAGCGCTCCTAGGGCCATTGGGATCGATTCCACTGGTGCCTTCGGTGCCACCAATCTCCTTTAGGCGCTCCTACGACCTCGAGGCCCATCGATGCCTCCGGCTCCTTTCTCGGTGCCCTTGAGGCCTACGTCTCACCCGCCATTGGGTCTTCAACACCCTGCATCCACAAAAGAGTTGCAGTGAGGGGAGGCCCCTTATGACCCCTGGGAAGGGGAGGCGTCCATGTCCTCCACTAAGAAATTGGAGGGTCTGCCTTCTGAACTCTCTCCCCCGGAGGATCTTTCCTTTGCGGGATTCGTAAAAGCCATGGCAGAATTGGTGCCTTTCCATCTTTTAACAGAGCAGGACACCAGGCACAAGATGCTTGAGATTCTTCAATTCATGGATACCCCAAAAGAGGCAGTGGCAGTGCCTGTCCATGACATTTTCAAAGAGTTGGTAGCCTGCCTTTGGGAACATCCCATCTCAGTGCCACCAGTTAACTGGAAGACGGAGGCAATGTACTTAGTCCAGCCGTTCACTGGGTTCGAGTGCCGTCAGCTCTCCCACCAATCGGTGATGGTAGACTCAATCTTGAAGAAAGCAAAGAGGATCTGCATCCATGCCTCGGCTCCACAGGACGGGAGCATAGGGCTCTCTATGCCCTTGGACGCTGGGTATTTCAGAGCACTATGTTAACTGCCCGGATCGCTTGCTATCAATTGTACATGGGGCAGTACTTCAGGAACCTGTGGAAACAGGCCCTTGAGTTTGGTGAGGGCCTACCACAGCAATTCCAGGAGGACTTCCAGAAAATCATCCAGCAGGGCCTGGAGTGCAATAAACATGAGGTTTGCTCTGCTTATGATGTCTTCAAGACAGCCATACGAACCGCTGCAGCGGGCATAGGAGCTCAGCAGATGGTGTGGCTGCAAGCCTCAGACTTGCGCCCTGAAGTCCAAGACTGCCTGGCCCTGCACGGGGGAAAATCTGTTTGGGGACAGAATCAAGGAGGCAGTAGTGCAACTGAAGGACTATCATGAAACCCTTCAGCAGTTGTCATCTAGTACCTTTGACACCCAACCGCCCAAGAAGCCCCATTGGCAATATCCAAAGAGGTCCTTCTACCAGCCAAGAAAATACTACCCGCCAGCTCCAAGGGCTAGACCTCAATGGCCTGCTCCCAGAGCGAGGCCCAGGCAGCCCCTGACACCCCGAGCAACCACAGTTCCACCATAGAACCTCTCCACAGGGTTTTGACTGGCAGCCAGGGAGCATGAGCCAGCCCTCACTGCAGGACTCTGACTCCCCAGTCAGGGATCAGCTCCAGCTCTTTGTGGATCGATGGCCCTCCATAACATTCACGGAGATGAATGGGGTGGTACTTCTGGCGAGTACCACCCCATTCAACTCCGTGTCCTAAGTAGAGACCATCAGGGGACCTACAAATCCTTCGAGTAGAGCTCTCTGCCCTCGTACTGGCTTGGGCTGTCAAATCCATTCCACCCAGTCAGCATGGCAAGGGGTGATACTCCAGGTATTTTCTAATCCACAAGAAGACGGAGGACTCCGGCCCATTTTGGACCTGAGGGCCCTAACCTGTTTCTTGGTAAAAGAAAAGTTCAAAATGGTCTCATTGGGCACTTTGATTCCCTTTTTAAAGATAGGAGACTGGCTCTGCTCCCTAGATTTAAAAGACGCATATGCCCATATCCCAATCTTTCATGCGGATCGGCAATACCTTTGATTCCTGGTTGACAGGATTCATTACCGGTATCACATTCTACCCTTTGGCCTGGCATCTGCACCGCGTGTCTTTACTAAGTGTCTAGCAGTTGTAGGTGCTTATCTCCGGAGACGGGGGATCCATGTCTTCCCGTACCTTGACGACTGGCTTATCAAAAGCACTTCAGGAAAGGGAGCGCAGAATGACCTGTGCACTTCGATCCAAATTTTGGAAACACTGGGATTTCTGATCAACTATCCCAAATCCCATCTCCAGCCGTTCTTGCAACTGGACTTCATTGGGGCTCAATTGGACACTGCCCAGGCGAAGGCTTTCCTACCTCGGGACAGGAGGGTCAGTGGATTCTTCGCTCCCAATGGTGCCAGGATTCACAGGATCTGCGTGCACGTGTTCTAATCACCACACTGCTACGTCAATCTCTTCCATGATGGGCGACTCCCGCCAACCTAGAAAAGGGAGTTCTCTTCTGGAGCCCACCACCCAAGGTCACTCTCACCACAGATGCGTCTTGGATGGGTGGTATGCACACTTGGCTCTCCACACCCAGGGTCTTTGGTCTGTTCAAGAATCACAGTCTCAAATCAACTTCCTGGAGCTGCATGCGATTCGCTATGCACTCCAAGCATTTGAGAGCGGCTCATGAACAAGGTAGTTTTTGTTCAGACTGACAATCAGATAACTAACTATGTGGTATCTGAACAAACAGGGGAATGGGATCCTTTACCCTCTGTCAGAAGGCAGTTTGCATTTGGTCGTAGGCCATTGACAACAGCATCCTCCTCAGGGCGGTGTATCTCCCAGGAGTGGACAACACCCTAGCGGATTCCCTGAGACGTGCCTTTCAACCTTACGTGTGGTCCCTCAGTCAAGAGGTGGCAAACAAGATCTTTTACTTATGGGGGACCCCGGACATAGACCTGTAAGCCTCTCTGGAGAACAGGAAGATGGACGACTTCTGCTGCTTAGGCAGGACCGGGGCAGGCTCCTTCACCCCAACCTACAAGCCCTGGCCCCTCAAAGCTTGGATGTTGACTGGGTGACTGTTGGCTGTTGCCAGCCGTAATGTGGACCCTTAGACCAAGGTGAGATGGGGCTATCAGGAGATGATCCCACGGACCCTCACTGTCGGAAGGCAGACTCAACAGTGAATAGGAAATCCCCTCACCTGATAGGAGGAATTCGGGTGCGGCCTGGTGTCGGAGACTGGCAGAAGGTAGACAGAGTCCCGTGTAGTCCAGATCAGGGCAGGCAAGCAGGCTGGTCAGACAATCTGAGTCAAAGGTAGGCAGCAGACAGGCAGGCAAAGTCCAAAAGGTAATCCGAATCAGGGCAGGCAGCAGGCACGCAGCCAAAGTCAGGCAATCCGGGTCAGAGGCAGGTGGCAGGCAGACAGGCAGAGTCAGATGATCCGGGTCAGAGGCAGGAGGCAGGCAGGCAGAGTCAGGGAATCCGGGTCAGAGGCAGGCAGAGTCAGGCAATCCGGGTCAGAGGCAGGCAGGCAATCCGGGTCAGAGTCAGGCGGCAGGCAGGTACAGTCAGGCAATCCGGGTCAGAGGCAGGCAGCAGGCAGAGTCAGAGAGTCCAAATCACAACCAAAAGCAGAGGGACAGCTAGGCAGGAAGACCTGTTGCAAAGCAAAGACCGGCAGGCAGGTCCCAGGCTTTAAAGGAAGCTGTCACTGATGTCACTTCCTGGGGCTGGGACACTTCCTGGTCCCTGGCCCCTTTAAGAGGCGGGGCGAGCGCCTGGAGGCCTGTCCACGTTCTGCGACATCGGAGGTCCTGCAGGAGGAGATGTCCTGGATGCCCCGTTGCACGACTGTGGATCCGGCCGAGTTGGTAAGCTGAGCCGGTTGTGCGGCTGTGCGGCCACGCCATGCAACAGTGACGATGCAGGCCCTTGGCCTTTCAGAAGGAGTATCATGAGTTATTCGAGCGTCCAGAAAACCTTCTACCAGATAATCTTACAATATGAAATGGAGGAGGTTTTCCACTTGGTGCGAAGGACGCGGTCTGAGCCTCTTCTCCTGCTCCCCTCCCGTGCTCTTAGACTATCTGTTTTCCCTCTCCGAATCCGGTCTCCAAACCACTTTGGTGAGGATTCACCTCAGCGCCATAGGGGCTTACCACCAGGGTATGGATGGTTCTGCCATCTCCTCACATCCACTTGTGGGGCGGTTTATGAGGGGCTTTTACAACTAAAGGCCCCTACTCACCCTCCAGTGGTCTCCTCATTATCCTGTCGCAACTCATGAAATCTCCATTTGAACCAGTACATTCATGTGACCTGAAGTACCTGGAAGGACATCTTGGTCACAGTGACATTGCCTCGCAGGGTCAGTGAACTGCAAGCCTTAGTTTCGTACCCACCTTACATGAAATTCTATCACGACAGAATGGTCCTCCAGGCACACTCTAAGTTCCTTGCCAAGTTGGTTTCAGAGTTCCATCTCAACCAGTTCATTGTATTGCCTTCTTTTTTCCCAAGGCCTCACACTCACCGGGGTGAACGGGCTCTCCACACTCTAGATTGCAAGAGAGCACTAGCTTTTTACTTAGAGCGGATGGCGCCTCACCACTTCTCCACTCAAATCTTTATCTCCTTTGACAAGAACAGACTAGGGATTCCTGTCTCCAAGCAGAATTTATCACATTGGCTTGTGGACTGCATTGCCTTCTGCTACACACAGGCGGGCCTACAGCTTGATGGTCACATCAGGGCTCACTCGATTTGTGCCATGTCGGTCTCAGTGGCTCATATGCGCACAAAATTTGCAGAGCAGTGACCTGGAGTTCCCTCCACACATTCGCCTCACATTATTGCCTAGTCAAGGATGGCCAGCAAGACAGTCGGTTCAGACAATCTGTCCTCCGTAACGTCTTCCAGCTATGAAAACCCAACTCTCCTTCCGTGGGCCCTTTCCTTGGGTACAGGCCTGCTTCTAGGGTTGTTGCAGCTTTAGTTGTTATGCACATTGGCACTGGTTCTTTGCTGCAAATGTTTGGAGTGGCCTGGAGCTACTTAGTCACCCATGTGGCTTGGAGAAAGCAGAGTTGCTTCCCTGTAACAGGTGTTCTCCAAGGACAGCAGGATGATAGTCCTCACAAAACCTGCCCGCCACCCCACGGAGTTTGGTTGTTTCAGTTTGTTGTTTTATTTTTCACAAACTCTATGTTATAAGACTGAAGAGGGACCCCACGTGGTTAACGGCATGCTGGGCATTCTCAGTGTGAAACTTTGACAGAAGATTTCCGTGCCGGGCTCCATCGGATGATGTCACCCATGTGTGAGGACTAACATCCTGGAGAACACCTGTTACAGGTAAGCAACTCTGCTTTATTTTATTTATAAAATCTTGTATTCCGCTACTTCCATGGGAGAATGTCCAGTGCAGATAAATATGAAGCCAATGTAACATTTCCAATAAATCCTTTCTATGATAAAGGGAAGAGATGTCAAGTAGAAAATGAAAAGGCAAAAAAATGACTTTCCTCAAATATTTCAAGCAGATTATATCATCTATCAGGAAGGAAACAAGGCCCCAAAAATAAATTCCATTATAAGTCCTAAAATGTATCAGAATAAGGAATATCCCAGTCATCCAGAAGCTACTATACAGATCTCATCTCAATATTACAAAAGCCTTCCAACTGTAGAGGATAAAAAAAAGAAAATATACACCCTAATAATTATCAACATTTTGAAGGAAATTAAAGGAAAAATTCTGCCCCAAATAAACCACCTGCTGCTGCAGTACTAGAAAGTTGTTACAGTTTTCTGGGTTGTCTTGCACAAATCAGAAAATCCATGTCTTTTGACCATAAAAGCGAATGTATCTTTTGGTAGCCAGACCCTATCTGGTTTTGAGAACGAAAGTCATCAGAAGAGCAGCTAAAACTGTTTCTCCTCCTGAGTTGCTACCAAAAGAGCAGAAACATTCAAACTACCCCAAGATATCATGCTATCCTGAGTACCAGTTACCTCAATTGTCTTCTGGGGGAGTAGCATATTCTTGAGGAATCTGCCGTAGCCCCAGGTGGAAATTTCAATATTTCTAAAAAGATATGTTTAAACATATCCAGTGAGGAGATAATTGTCGGGCTAGGAAAATTAACAAAATGTAAATCTTTCCTTCTAGTAGCATTTACAAAATATTCAAATTTATTGTGAAACAGGTCTATTTATTTATTTAAAAATTCTTATATACCGCTTAATCCTTTATGAGGGCAAAGTGTGTTGACTGTAGGGTGGAGAGATTATTATTTTCACAACTCTGCAGGTATGAAGTACAGTCGTTAACAAGTTTGTCCTGGTTTTCCAGTTTAGCAAAGTTCATCGGTTGTTTTAATACATGCATTTAGGGAAGATTCAGCCCATATTTATTTATTTTTATTTATTTAAAGGCTTTTCTATGCCGACATTCGTAAGGCACATCATATCTGCTTCAGTGAGAAAGTTCCAGGTACAGCAAGCGGTGGGCAAGAAAAAACTGGTACCCAGTACCTCTGCAGAAGGACATTCTGCTGTTAGTATGTCATCAGGCCGGCAGACAAACCAGCTTCGCCATCTGAAGTTAATTGAACCCTCTCATTCTCCTCAAAACCCAATAGCTCTTCCATCTCTGGAGCTCCAGCGGCTAATGCCACGTCAAGGCTGCTGGTCTCTGAACTCACCGGTTATGGTGTCAGATAGCAGCAACTGTACCAGGATGCTTCCGGATTCCCCTGCACTTGTCAGCGGGGACGGGAGGGACCTTCCTTTGGAGCTTCTGGACTGGAGAGAATGCTCGGCACCATCTGTTTGTGCATCTTCCCAGCGCCGGAAGCTGCAGCGACCGTTGCTTGTTGAACAGAGTTATTCATTGGGGGTTCTGACTGTCAGCAATTGGTGTTGGCCATCTTGACTCCTCCCCCAAAACACTTCACATTTTATGCACTTTTCCGAGATTTTCCGAGATTAAATTAATTTTGTTTAACCCTTGGAAGAGTTAGAAAAACTATAGACCAGTGAGCCTGATGTCCGTGCCAGGAAAAATCAAAGAAACTCTTCTAAAGCACAAAATTACTGATCATATAGATAGACATGGTTTAGTGGAACACAATCAGCATGGATTTAGCTAAGGGAAGTCTTTCCTCACAAATCTGCTACATTTTTTGAAGGGGTTAATAAACATGTGGATAATGGTGAGCTGGTGGGTATAGTGCATCTGGATTTTCAGAAGGCGTTTGAGAAAGTCCCTTGCGAGACACTCTTGACAAAACCAAAAGGTCATGGGATAGGCAATGTCCTAGTGTGGATTATGAACTGCTTGAAAGATAGAAAACAGAGAGTAGGACTAAATGGTCAATTTTCTCAATGGTGGAAGGTAAATAGTGGAGTGCTCCAAGCATCTGTACTGGGACTGGTGCTGTTTAACATATTTATAAATGATCTGAAAAAGGGAATAATGAGTGAGGCGATCAAATTTGCAGATGACACAAAAAAATGACTTTCCCCAATATTTCAAGAAGATTATATCATCTATCAGGAAGGAAACAGGCACCAAAAATAAATTCCATTATAAGCCCTAAAATGTATTCCAAGTTTGTCAAATCCCAAACAGATTGTGAGAAATTCCAGGAAGACCTTAAGAGACTGGGCATCCAAATGGCAGATGAAATTTAATGTGGACAAGTGCAAAATGATGCACATAGGGAAAATAATCTAATCTGTAGTTGTAGGATGTTAGGTTTCATATTAGAAGTCACCACCCAGGAAAAGGATATAAGTGTCATTGTGGACAGTACGCTTGAATCCTTGGCACAGTGTGCTATGGTGGCCAAAAAAAGCAAATAGAATGTTAGAAACTATTAGAAAAGGAATAGAAAATAAAACTGAGAATGGCATAGTACCTCAGTATTTTTCCATGGTGTGACCACACCTAGAGTACTGTGTGCAATCTGGTTGCTGTATCTCAAAAAAGATGTAGTGAAATTGAAGAGGATACAGAGAACATAGTAACATAGTAAATGAAGACAGGAAAAAGTTTGATCAGTAGCGATTTTATATGCACTTGCCCAAAGTATATTAAATTTTCACATGGAACTTAACCCCCAAACCCGTTGTGTCCCCTTTAGGGTTGCAACTGCCACTCTGTGCAGGTTTCGGCATGGGGAAACCCAAATGATAAAGGACGTAGAATCGCTCCTCTATGAGGAAAGGCTTAAAAAGGTTAGGGCTCTTCAGCTTGGAGAAGAGATGGCTGAGGGGAGATATGATAGAGGTCTATAAAGTCATGAGTGGAGTTGAGCGGGTAAATCCAAATTGGTTGTTTACTCTTTCAAAAAGACCAGGAGACACTCCATGAAGTTACTAGGTAGCAAATTTTAAACAAATCAGAAAAAAATATTTTTTCACTCAACACACAATTAGGCTCTGGAATTCATTGCTGGAGGATGTGGTAAAAGCAGTTAGCATAGCAGGGTTTAAAAAAGGTTTGAACAAGTTCCTGGAGGAAAAGTCCATAAACAATTATTAACCAAGTAGATTTAGTGAAAGCCACTGCTTATCTGTGGGCGAAAGCAGTGTGGAATCTAATTACTGTTTGGGATCTTGCCAGGTATTTGTGACCCAGTTTGGCTCCTGTTGGAATCAGGATTTTGGGCTTGCTGGATCCTTGGTCTGACGCAGTATGGCAGTTCTTTATGTAGTGATAATTTGACTCTTGACCCCCAATGGTGAATTGATGTTTTTGGAGTCTAATAAGATTTGTCTTTGAAAATTCTGTCCCAGTACAGGAACTCGTAAGTATAAGTCATTGCAACGTTTTAAGAAATGGAAAGCTGCTTGTTTCAGTGAAGTGAGTGAGAGTCTATGATGTAGCTCTTGATTAAAAGAATATTTCTCAAGCATGAGAGAGATTTGCATGCACTGCCTGCATTGCATGTAGATCTGTCTCTGCAGATTGATTGTGAATATCCTGAAAACCAGCCTGGCTATGAGGTACTCTAGGACCTGCTAGAGAAACATGACATATTGAAATATTTCTGGAAGCAGAGCAGAGACTAATGAAGCATTTTAAAACTGTTTTATAGAAGCTGTAAGATGTTTTCAGTAGTTCTCTGCACATCCTCAGTTAGTGGAAGATTTCAGGCTTAATACTTATAGGGGCAGAAACTTTCAAATTGGCACGGTGTGTCGGCGAGCACCCAGGGACCTGGTGATCTTATAACTTGCGTGCATGTTATAAAATAGCCCGAGCACGCACATGTGTGGCCCTCATTTTAAGTGGCTGCACAAATCCCGATTCTGCCGTGTAAGTCAGGGTATTTTATAACGGGCGCACGTCCATGCTATTGCCAGTTTCACCGGTTCGTCCACCCGTTTGACCTGTTAAGAGCTAGGTCATCCAATCTCCTCCCCCCCCCCCCCTTGGCTTGATAGCCTGCACTCCCCTCAGACACTCTTCCAAAACAGCTGTTTATTTATTTTTTTCTGTAACAGCTTACACTTCCTCCATAGCAGAAGTAAACTTAGGCGGCACTGGACCTGGGTACGTGACAGGGCACATATGTATTTACGTGCAGATCTCTTGGCCATGCCTTGAATCACCCATGCCCTTGGGGCATTCCACCTTCCTTCACTGAGAAAACTTGACCATTTAGTCCTGCTGTTTCCTATCTTTTAACCAGTTCAAAATCCACAATAGTATGTTGCCTCCTATCCCATGACTTTTTAATTTCCTCAGGAGTCTCTCATGAGGAACTTTCTCAGACTCCTTCTGAAAATCCAGATTCACTGTATCCACTGGCTCACCCATTCTCCACGTGTATATTAACCTCTTCCAAAAAATGTAGAAGATTGGTGAGGCAAGCTAGGCTGTGTCCTATTAAACCAACCACTATACAATCATTTCAGAATCTGGTAAATCACAATCTGATGTTTTTCAGAGTTCTAATGCTATAAATTAGATTTCGTGTCAAATCAGTTTCAAACTGCTGTTTAGCTGACCTGTTTTGTATATTTGACCCTACAGGTTGAAAGATCACAGTGAGGTTGTTAAAGTGAAAAGAATAAAAAAAAAAAGATTTATGCTAGGACTGTAAGAAATTGAGAAAGACTTGCAGCTCTAGGTTAATAAATGTTTTCCTAAAGAACGCCAGCATAATTTCAACGCAGAAACCACCAGCACACAATGCATAAAACGTACGAACAAAATCTAACTGCATGTATTTCATGATCTCTCTTTGTATACTGATATAGTAATACAGCAAGGGGGGTGATTTTATAAGTTTTGCTGGCTGTTATGTGCAATAAGTCCCACCAGCTTTCAAAGAGCACGTATACATGTAAGTCCGTTTTGAAAATAATCCCACAAAAGCTGGATACTTTTCAAAATCGAAAAGTATGCATGTGAATGCAGACCCCATCCGGACTCTGCCTCCCAGAATGCCTCTGTCCAGGTGTATTTCTGTGTGTGGGTAACGCACATATTGGCTCGGCAATTTTCAGATGGGCCATTTCCCTGGGTAAAGCAATGCTTTATCTGCAGAAGTCCCTTTTGAAAATGACCCTGCTTATGTGTACGAGGAGCAGTTTGGGGGGCAAATTTTAAGACTAGCCTTCTAAGCGCAAAGTCTGCGGCTACGTTTTTACGAGTTGGCTTTGCAGCAGTGTACAGAAGTGAAAGTATGCTAATTTGTACAGCTAGTTTTCTGGAGAAAAACCATCCATGCATACTTTTGAAAATGAAAAAGCACGTGCGTGGTCCCAAACCCCTACGCCTCCTGTCACAGCAAGTAAACTTAAATTCAAAGAAGCCCTATACACATAAGCTTGCCCATATATAGGAAGGGCAGTTTTTAAAAAGCCCAATCCTATGGGTAGAGTACGATTTTAGCACTGGGAATGGTTTTGAAAATGATCCTCTACGAGGGCAGCTTTCAGACTATGCACAGAAGGCTAAAGGCTGTGGGTAGTTTTTTTTATTCACAGAGGGGCAGATTTTTAAAACTACGCGCGGGGGGGAGGGGTACATTTGTGCGCGCTACCAGGCACGCACAAATGTACAGCTGATTTTATAACATGCACGCGCAGCCGTGCGCATGTTATAAAATCCGGGGTCGGCGCGCGCAAGGGGGTGCACACTTGTGCATCTTGCGCGCGCCGAGCCCTAGGGGAGGCCCGATGGCTTTCCCCGTTCCCCCCCCCCCCCACCTTTCCCTCTCTTCCCCTATGTAACCCACCCCCCAGCCCTACCTAAATCCCCCCCCACCTTATTTTGTTGAGTTACGCAACTTGCGAGTGCTGACACCAGGCCGCTGTGTCGGGGCACTCGGACACACCCCCGCCCATTTTTGCAAGCCCCAGGACATACGTGAGTCTTGCGGCTTGCGCGCACCACCGAGCCTAGGCAAAATAGGCTCGGCGCGCGCGGGGGGGGGGGGTGTTTTAAAGGGATGCGCGCGTAACTCTTTTATAATCCGCACCAGAATGTATGCTGATTTCCAAAGGGAGCAGGTTCCTTTTGAAAACTGGTTTGGAAAAAGTGTGCGCACAGACGGGCACCTGCTTTTTGTGCGAGCACTCTTTCCGGCAGAATTCATGTGTATTCTTTTGGACAGCAGAAAGCATTTTCCTAAATCTTCAGTATGTTCCCCTCCGGACCACCTTTCCTGGTGTGCAAGCGAGTCCACACACACACACACACTAACACACACACACAAACACACACTAACACACACACACACACACACACACAAACACACACACTAACACACACACACACTAACACACTATAGCTGCGTGCACGTTGGGTTGGGATGGAGTGGGGGCAGAGACAATTTTCAAAGGGGCCGGTTATACCCTTCTCGGAATTTTTATGATGTATATAATCTGTTAGTCGCCAGGTACCTGGGGATCGAGCGGGTTATAAATTACAAAAATAAATATGTTTGGAATTCATTTGGTTTGGGTTTTGGGAGGAGTGTTGCTTTTTTTTTTTTTTTTTTTAATAGTTTGGGAACTAAATGAAGCATGCCATTTCTGTCAATTCAAATTGTAGCACTACTAGCTAATGTAAGGAGTAAATAGCATTGTAATTTTTAGGGTTGGCGCACATCAAACATTCTCTGTTCTTTTCCTTGCAATCTGCTAAATCCTGCTGGGCCGTATCGGGTTGCCTCCATTTCCTGAGGCATTCGAGTACTTCAGAGGTTCAGAACTTGCCAGCATTATATGCCTGGCTTTGAGAAAGGTTTGGATACGTTTCTGGAGGACAGAGCCATCAGCAGCTAATGGGCAGGTGTGCTTGGGGCATGCCCCTGTTTACTGCCAGAAACTGGGAGTGAGCAACAGGGAATGCATTTCCTCATGAGGATCTGTTTGGTACTTTGCCCAGCTTGGCCACTGTAAGAGACAGGATGCTAGGCTTGATGGACGTTTGTTGCATTATGTTCTTAACTACACATGCAGGTGAATTTTCAAAGGGGTTACGCATGTAAATCTAACGTACAGTTGTAGCAATTTTCAAAAGCCATTTACCAGCATTAAGTGCTCTTAACATGGGTAAAACCTATTGACAATTCAATGGCATATACTTTAACAATTTTCAAAAGCATTTGTTCTTGTAAAACCCAGTTTTAAGCAGGTAAATGCTTTTGAAAATCAGGCCTGATGGTTTCAAACAAGGGACCATATTCACTTAATAATATATTTCAGACATTCCCCTTTTCCTAAGAAAGCTAAAAAGTTACGGTTTCCTTAATTTGTGGCTTGGCACATATTAAGAAATCCCTTCTCCCTCCTTTTCAGTCCTCCCAGTTCATTGCTAAATCTGTTCTGGAGTCTGGCGATGTTGGGATGGGAACGAGAACAGAGAAAGTCACGGTGAAGGCGAGCAGAAATTATATGAAAAAGTCTGTACTGCTGCTCATTGCCCCCTCTGTTTTGTTCCAGCAAAATGGGGAGAGGCTAGGAATGACAATCTCAAGGCCTAAGCTGTTCCTGTACTATCGTTTGGATATCCATTTTCACATCACCGAGCAGCTGAATGCAGAGTGGTTCCGTGTCAAAGACTGGGTGACTCAGTTAAGCATGTTGATGAAAAAGGTAATAACATGCCATTTAAGCATTATGTAAGTGTTGAGATAGATCAGTGATATTCAACCTGTGTCTCTCAGAGATCCACTTTAGTCTTCGGTCTGAAAGAGTCACCATCATGTTCCATTCTTTTGTATTGGACTTGTATGTTTCCGGTAACTCAGAGCAGATCACAATTATTACAGTAGATGCGGAGAGTAATGTGGATCCCAGTAGTTATTGACTGTAATGACTTGAGGTGGGGCTACAAAAGTGAATTAGAGTAGTTACAATAGTTAGAGGGAGTGGTAGTACAAATTTGGAATTAAGATTGCAAATCCATGCCATCAAGGTGGAAAACCCATGGTGTCATGGGCATGGTGGTGTCAAAGGACATATCAGAGAACGGTGCTGTAATAGAGTTCACTGGTGTCATAGGTCCAGAAGCTCAGTATGAAATTACAATAAATACTGGGAGAAGATACATAGTGTGGAAGATCAGAATTTACAGTGGTTACAGAAAGAAGTACAGTGACGAAACTGCAAGGCATAATGAGTTCAGTAAGACTCAGGAGAGCATATGCGGCATGCAGTAGGCTAGAGCAGAGCTTTTCAACCTTTTTTGTATCCGGGCACGCTTTCAGGTTTGCTTGATCCTCGTGACGCACTGAACCCAATTTTACAATATTGTACATTCATGCTGGTCACTGAGCACGTGACTGCGAAAATGCCTAGGTAATGTCATTTTAACTAAATTGAACCGTCTATAAAGCCTAAAATATAATCCGACAAGTTTAGAAATATAGGATGGGGGATCATGGCAGGATGAATGGAAATGCATGCACTTAAGTATTTTTGTGATTTTTAGCTTCATTCTCCAAGCCACTGATATTTAAACTTTCTAACCGTGGTCTTTAGAAACTCCAAGCCAGTGCTTTTTATCCAAACATGGGGGGTCGTTTACTAAGCATTTTTCAATAGACACAGAATGGGAGAAAAGCGTTAGAAAATCCAGCCTTTAGTGAGTGAGATGGATGTAAAATTTGTATTTTACATATTTTCTTTTACGTATCTGAGGGAATTTAATTATGAGTGTGTATGACAGATGTGCAAATGGTCAGTAGTCAGGGTTGAAGCCCTGATGATTGGAGCTACTGCTCACAAGTTTCAAACTGGTGCCAATTCTGTTACTAGCTTATTTTGTGGACTCTTGTTTGATTAATGATCTTAGAAATCAAAAACTGGATCTTTAAAATTAAAACAGTCTTTCAGAGAACTGACCTTGAGTTGATGAATGGAACTGAGTTCAGAGGAAGTTCAGAAGAAATATTTATTCATAAACCATTGTAGAATAATTTATTTTTCAAACAGGAACATCGGATCAAGTAAATATTTAACTAGCAGTCAATAAATATATTAATTCAAGGCATCAAACAAAAATAAAGAAAAAACTTATGCAGAGACAAACTGAGAAGCTGCATTCAGGGTTGCTGTTAGGTTGCCAAGGCCACTGTTGGAAACAGGATGCTGGGCTTGATGGACCCTTGGTCTGACCCAGTATGCCATGTTCTTATGTTCCTTCTCATTACAGTTATAAAAATAAAGTTGTGACGTATCTTTTGTAGTCAGCATAGGAATCAGCTCGAGCCCCATAACTCGTCAAGGTCCCACGTCCCGGCACAGACTCCCTTACACTCCCTAATGAAGGCACACGCTTAAGCCCCTGCACACGAGGCCATCCCTCGTTCCCAAACAGTTCCCCCACCAAACACTCGCGCGCGCCGCGACCAACCCCCTATCCAAAGCGCACGCTGGCAAGCTGACGTCAGGCACACAAACGCGCTCGTGCACGAGACGTCTGTTGCGAGATTGAAGCAACGCCTGTGGAACCCTCCGACCGACGCACAGACCGGCAAAGCCGGTGAAAATGCGGACCCAACACTAGACCCTGGGGTGTATACCATCCGGTCCATGTGATTTACTACTCTTCAGTTTGTCAATCAGGCCTACCACATCTTCTAGGTTCACCATAATTTGGTTCAGTTCATCTGAATCATTACCCATAACACCTTCTCCAGAATGGGTATCTCACCAATATCCTCTTCAGTAAACACCGAAGCAAAGAAATTGTTTAATCTTTCCACGATGGCCTTATCTTCTCTAAGTGCACCTTTAACCCCTCGATCATCTAATGGTCCAACTGACTCCCTCACAGGCTTTTTGCTTCTGATATATTTTAAAAAGTTCTTACTGTGAGTTTTTGCCTCTTGGACCAACTTTTCAAATTCTCTCTTAGCCTGTCTTATCAATGTCTTACATTTAACTTGCCAATGCTTATGCTGTATCCTGTTTTCTTCTGTTGGATCCCTCCAATTTTTGAATGAAGATCTTTTGGCTAAAATAGCCTCTTTCACCTCACCTTTTAACCATGCCAGTAATTGTTTTGCCTTTCTTCCACCTTTCTTAATGTGTGGAATACATCTGGACTGTGCTTCTAGGATGGTATTTTTTTAACAATGTCCATGCCTCTTGCACACTTTTTTTTTTACCTTTGTAGCTGCTCCTTTCAGTTTTTTTCTAACAATTTTTCTCATTTTCTCAAAGTTTCCCTTTTGAAAGTTTAGCACTAGAAGGTGGATTTACTTATTGTCCCCCTTCCTGTCATTAATTCAAATTTGATCATATTATGATCACTATTGCCAAGCGGCCCCACCACCGTTACCTCTCTCACCAAATCCTGTGTTCCACTGAGAATTAGATCTAAAATTGCTCCCTCTCTCGTCGGTTCCTGAACCAATTGCTCCATAAAACTGTCATTTATTCCATCCAGGAACGTTATCTCTCTAGCATGTCCTGGTGTTACATTTATCCAGTCAATATTAGGGTAATTGAAATCTAATCAAATGAATGGGAACTATAATCAAATTATAATTATAGCCTAAATGACGGTGTCAGCAAGCCTGATGTTATGTTTCTTACCATAACCAACCGGTCTTCTCGATCATTTACCTTCAAAGGTGAAGGTGACTGGGTAAATGTCAGGCTTGCTGACACCTTCATTTAGGCTATAATTATAATTTGATTATAGTTCCCATTCATTTGATTGGTTATCTCCCCTGGGTAACTATTTGACTCCATTGATATTGATTTTGTGTGGTAATTGAAGTCTCCCATTATTACCGCACTATCAGTTTGGTTAGCTTCCCTGATTTCTCTTAGCATTTCACTGTCAGTCTCACCATTTTGGCCAGGTGGATGGTAGTATACTCCTATCACTAAATTTTTCCCCAACACACAAGGGATTTCTACCCATAAAGATTCAATTGTGCATTAAGACTCATGCAGGATGTTTATCCTATTGAACTCTATGCCATCCCAGATATAAAGCGCCACCCTGCCTCCCGGGTGCTCCTCTCTGTCATTGCGATATAGTTTGTACCCTGGTATAGCACTATCCCATTGGTTGTCCTTCTTCCACCATGTCTCTGAGATGCCAATTAAGTCTATGTCATCATTCACTGCTTTACATTCTAATTCTCCCATCTTACTTCTTAGACTTCTGGCATTGGAATACAGACATTTCAAAGTGTGTTTTTTGTTTGTATTTTCATTCTGCTTTTTTAATTGATAGGGATAAATTGGAATCTTTTAGCTCAGGTGAGTTTTCAGTTACAGGCATTTGGACTACTTTTCTTATTATTGGACC
Organism: Rhinatrema bivittatum; assembly: GCF_901001135.1. Lineage (NCBI taxonomy): Eukaryota > Metazoa > Chordata > Amphibia > Gymnophiona > Rhinatrematidae > Rhinatrema > Rhinatrema bivittatum. The sequence goes on from NC_042621.1 coordinate 269,445,532, forward strand.
CTCACTGTTGGGATGCCCTAATTCTAATGCATCATTAGTATCCTTTGATGGGCAACTAAAATGATAAAGGGGCTGGAATGATTCCCGTAGAAGGAAAGACTAAAGAAGTCAGGGCTCTTTATCTTGAAGAAGAGACAACCGAGGGGAAATAAATAGTGGAGTGGAACAGAAAAGCACAGATTGGGTGTTTACTCTTTGAAAAAGTACAAAGTCTAGGGGACATGCAATGAAGTTACTATGTAATATAGACAAATAGGAGAAATTATTTTTTTTTTTACTCGGCACATACTTAAACTCTGGAATTCGTTGTTGGAAGATGTGGTAAAAGCTGTTAGTGTAGCTGGATTGAAAAAAGGTTTGGACAAGTTCTTGGAAGGAAAGTCCATAAACCATTATTAAGGTGGACTTGGGGAAAACCACTGCTTATCCCTGGGATAAGCAGCATGGAATCTACCAACTTTCTGGGATCCTGCCAGGTGCTTGTGACCTGGATTGGGAACAGAATACTGGGCTTGATGGACTTTTGGTCCGACCCAGTATGGTAGGTCTTATGTTCTAAATGACCAGAAATTAAATAATGAATACAATTCAAAAATACTAATTAGTTTGTGAAAATAGCCATGTCCTCAGGTTCTTCCTAAAAGTCAGGTAATGCTTTTCGATGCGTAAATCCGCTGGAATTACATTCCAGAGCTTCATTCCTATATATGAACATGCAGAACATCGAGTCACCTCCAAGTTAGGAACGCAAAGCAAGCCCTGCTGTGAAAAGCAGAGGGAGCTTACTGGGGTATAATGGCCTAATACCTTGCTCAGGGTAGCTAGGACCAAGCTGCTCCAAGCACTTGAAGATAATGCACAATATCCGCGTGACTGAGTGCAGAACTATCCCCAAGGTCACGAGGCTGGACGCCACGAGGTTATGAAACCTGTGTAGGTGTTATTTAAGGACGGTCTAATCCACGTACCTTGACCACTGTTGCTGTTTGAGTTCAGAATCTTGTGTATCAGTAGCACTCAATTCATTTGCTAAGAACTGTGGGGAGCAGGGCATGTAACAGATTGAAGTTGCAAGACTCTTCCAGCCTAATTTTCATAGCTGGCTTCATAAATTTTAGGGAGAGGAATCGGCAAAGGAAAAAAAAAAAAAGACCCAAAGACTGCATTTGGCTTCCTTTATTTAATTTTATTACTCAAATTCATCTTTTTTACCCTCTTCCTTTATAACCACTTCTCCCTGTTGTATTTCCTTAATCATGATGAATTAATATTCATTTTCCTTTCTGTTCTCTGGTGCTATATCTCACAGAAGGAAGTTTTGTGCTCACTTGCTCATCTTAGCAGCCATTTGGCTGTTTTCTGTGATTAGTTCTTTAAAATATTTACTCATGAATATTAAGCACGGTCATTAACATGCAAACCTGCTGACAAATCCTAGGCTAATAGAGCCCATCACTCCTAGATACTCTCAGGCCCAACAGGAGTGTGGCAGAATGAGGGGGAGGGGGCATTTGTAATTAAAAATTGAGATCCTTGAAGTAAGTGGTGATTATGGCTTCCCTTTTTTTTCATACTGATTAAGGGCAGACATTAGAGCACAGTACATAGGGATTGCTGGATGTGAAACATTGGCCGTTTTAGTCAGCGGGAAAACCTACCCATTACAATGTTCCCAGTGTGCTTCTTCTTTCTTTCACCACATAAGCACAACTCTTAGTACAGAGGGATGGGAGAATATGATAATGTAGCACAGATTACAGTGCTCACACGTACACGATGCTTCTTCACTCATGCCTTGGTGGACTGCTGCTAGTATTCACAGACGCAGAATGCTTTTTATCAGTAAATCTGTATATAGCAAAGAGGAAAGTTGCCCTGTGCCTGCAACGCCAGTATGCAAGTAGAGCTCCGCCCATTCGGGGGCAGAGCTCAATTTGCATACCTTATATAGAGAAAAGATTGGAAAAGGATTACTGGGTCTCTGGGCCAACATAAAAAAAAAAACCCCCAAACTCCGGGGCCTGATCCAGAGGGTAGAAGCAGGCCTCAAAAGAAGAAATCAGTGGGCCCACACAGCCGAAAAAAGAAACAGGCAGCATGGGACATGCCTGGTGGAAGTAAGGCAATGTCAGCCCTCAGTAGCTGAAAGAGGAGGAAATTATTCGCTGCACAGGCCCGATGGAGAAGGCTGTTGCCCTGTGGGAGAGAGGCAGGAGGTTTGGGTTGTGGGTAGGAGGTAGCTGCTAATGTTTGGGGGAAGAGAATGATTGAGTGTGTGTGAGTGTGTGTGGATGTGAGAGAGGGACAGCAGTGAAAGCGTGAGTGTGCAAGGGTATGCAGAACAGGAAGAGAAGTGAGTGAGCAAGCCTGTGGGAATGTGTGTGTGGGAGAATGAGCATGTATCTATGTGTGAGTGAAAATGTGAGTGTGTTAATGTGTGCATGAGAGAAATGTATATGTGCTAACCTTCCCCCCCTCCCACCCCAACCCTGTGCCCGTTAATCCATGAAAATCTCTGGGTGACTGGAAATCAGAAGTTCCCATATATGATTTACCATCTCCTCCTTGCCTGCCCACCCCAGTAGAAAAGCACTGGTGGCAGTACACAGCAGAATCTGCCCTCCCCATGCCACCCCTCCTTCCCGGAACTATTCACTCACTGGCTCCTATTGGCCAAACAGGAGGAGGAGGACAGCGGCCTTCCAGTGTCTCTTGGGTGCCAGCAGGAGAAGAGGGAGGATGTGCCAGAGACACTGCAAAGCCACCATCCTCCTCCTGTTAGCTGATAGGAGCCAGTAAGTGAGGGGGGTGGGGATGCAGGAGAGAGTGAACCAGGGATCAAGGGTAGGGGAAGGGAACGAACCAACTGGGAATCGGGGGGAGGGGAAGTGAATGAACCATGGGAACTGGAGGAGTGAGTGAACAGGAGATGGGGGAGTGAATCGGGGGAAATGATGGTTTCAAGTGTGTGGGAGGAGGAGAGAGTGAACCAGGGTGAATCAGTGGTTTGTGGGGGAGTAGTGAACCAGGGTCAGTGCGGGGATCGGGTGGGGGGAGAGAATGAAAGAGGGGGATAGTAAGGAGCTTTGAAGAGGGGGATAAGGGAAAGCAGGGCTGGGGATATAATTCGGGTGAAAGGAACTGAGGCTTCCTTCCCTCCTCTACCCTATCCCAATATTCCCTCTTTCTCCTCCCTCATCCATAGCTCTCCCTTCTTTGTCATTCTAATCTTCCCTCCTCTTCCACTCCATCCCTACTTCTTTCTTCCCAGCTTTCCATTCCATTCCTGATCCCCCACTGATCTCCCCCCCCCCCCCCTTCCCTCCATCGTCTCCTCTCATTCCCTTCTCTTATCCTTCCTGAATCCCTCATCCTCTCCCTCTGTCCTCCTCCATCCGTTCCTCTCTATCCTCCTGCCTAAGATTCCTTCTTCATTTCCTTCTGCAATCTCCTCTCTTCCCATTCCCAGATCCCTTCCTCGCCTGTCTTCCCACCCCAAATCACTAATATCCCATTTCCTTTAATAAAGAACAAATAAATTTACTAGACACAGAAATGTCTGACTTTATTTGTAAAAAGTAAGAAAACATATTATTTAAATTACAACTATATGCAAAATTATGTAAATTTGCCACATAATTGCCACAGATTATTGAAAAATCTGCCCTAGAATTTGCCCACTCTTTTCGCAGAATCTTGAAAATTCTGCCATAGGAAACGAGGAACTCATCTCTCTACTACCACACATCTCAATTCCACACTGCCTATTCTTCATAATATTTCCCTGTCCTTAGACAGGCTTTTACTACCAGTAGCTTATATTACACCTTGAAAAGGAATCATTGCATTGTGCTGATTTCACATTTACTTGCAGAAACCTGTAATATTGAGACAGAATTTGAACTGGAGGATGCTTCAATCGGTTTAACTTAGGCGCACTTGCTTAACATCTGGGCTCTGGGAGGTCTGACAACACAGAGCCAGATGCACTAATCTTCACTTTAGAACATCTGGCCCACAGTGGCATGGGAGGCTAGTTTGAAGAGAAACCAGACGGCTATTCTGGTCCATCCTTTTCAACTTCCTCTTGCAGCTTTTTTAATCTGAGGGAAAGCAGGAATAAGCATGATCAAGAAAGACCTGGCTCCTAGTAGAAGAATTGTTTCCATGGCTCCAGAACAGCTTCTTCCTGAATCAACACTCAAACACTTAGCCTGCTGCATTAAACATTCAGATTATATTCCTCAAAGATATAAAAACATAAGAACATGCCATACTGAATCAGACCAAGGGTCCATCAAGCCCAGCATCCTGTCTCCAACAGTGGCCAATCCAGGCCATAATAACCTGGCAAGTACCCAAAATAAAGTCTATCCCACACTACTGATGCTAGTAATAGCAGTGGCTATTTCTAAGTCAACTTAATTAATAGCAAGTAATGGACTTCTCCTCCAAGAACTTATCCAAACCTTTTTTAAACCTAACTGCACTAACCACATCCCCTGGCAACAAATTCCATAGTTTAATTGTGCATTGAGTGAAAAAGAACATTCTCCGATTTGTTTTAAATGTGCTATATACTAACTTCATGGAGTTCCCCCTAGTCCTTCTATTATCTAAAAGAGTAAATAACCGATTCACATTTACCCGTTCTAGACCTCTCATGATTTTAAACACCTCTATCATATCCCCCCTCAGCCGTCTCTTCTCCAAGCTGAAAAGTCCTAACTTCTTTAGTCTTTCCTCATAGGGGAGCTGTTCCATTCCCTTTATCATTTTGATCGCCCTTCTCTATACCTTCTCCATTGCAACTATATCTTTTTTGAGAAGAGGCGACCAAGTCAAATTTGACTTCACACTAGTAAAAATATAGGCAGAGCAAATATATAACAGTGTAACTATGTGTGTGCAGCCACAGGAAATAAAGAACACAGAGTTAAAGTAATTGTGCCAGCATAAACATTGAGATAGATATATATACATGCTATTAGCTTGTTGATCAATATATGAATCAACTTCGTTATCTGTGGATTTATCCTTCTCCCAATATCTTATTCCGGAGTCATGAATGCATATTCCATCTGGCTGGCTGAAGTGTTCTGTGGCAGTGCCATGTGCTGCCAGGTGGGAAATCTGGTTTCATTCCCAAGTGTAGATTCTGCAGGCCACGCCAGGTAGGTCCAGGGATTCTGTGAAGGTTCACTGTCTATAAGACTGAAACATCCATTATTTCTCCAAAATATCTTGCCAAAAAAAATCACACGTACCTGCAGGTGAAAAAGCCAGCTCATATCAAAAATTAACTCTGCTGTGAGAGGCAGCGCCACGGTTTAAGCACAGTCAGCAAAAAACACCCACGGGTGTCTTTTGCCAGCTGTGATTAAACCGTTGTGCTGCGGAGTTAATTGTTGGTATGACCTGGCTGTTTTACCTGCAAGCACATGTGATTTTGTTTTGTAAAGATATTTTTGAGAAAGAATGGATGTTTCTCTTTTCTACAGAATTTTCAGTGATTCCTCTGGCAACATCCTTAAAACAATAGCGGTAGATTTTAAAAGCGCTGCTCGGGCAAAAATGGCCACATACGTGCAAGCAACGCAAATTTTAAGAAGCCAGGAAGGTCGTGTGTATGCACGTCCAGAATAAGGAGGCGGAAAAGGGGCGGGAGTCCTAATATGGTGTGTGTGTGTGTGGGGGGGGGGGGGGGGGGGGGTAGAGAGAGAGAGCACCTCTGTATAGGATCAGTCTGATACTCTATATACAGCTTCCACTGTAGAGGGGCACTTTGAATCGGGGTGGGTGTTGTTACAGACACATTCAGAGGTATTCAGAGTAAAATTGACATTAGTAAAGAATTATAGTCCTTATAAGTGATGAAAAGGAGTAGATTTGTACAATGCAGCGAGCACACAGCTGGCCAAACTTTGGGTATCTACAGTATATATTGAGTTGCATAGGGAGCTGCAATCTGTGACCCCTGGTCTAGGATTGCCATTGGAGTAGGTGGGATGGGAGGGTTAAAAAAAAACCCAACCCAGGGCACTTCTGAACCAAAGCCTGTAAGGCCAGTTAAAACACATGCCCAAATGTGCAGGACAAAACACAAAAGAGATCCCCAATGATTTGGTTCATTTCCTGCGTGCTCAGGAATATTTGCTGAGTTTGATGATCAAATTCTAACTTTCTACCTTGCAAAAAGCAAACTGTATGTAATTTCCAAGTATTGTGTAGTAGTGGACCAGTATGAATGCTACTTTATCACTCTCAGACTTAAAGTTTCATTCTAGGATTGGGTTTCTTTTTTTATCTCCAGGTACCAGTGATCTGTGATTGGAGGAAGCTGCTGAAAAACTTTCTGTTCCTCCCTTCTCACCGATTGTTGCTGGTCCCATATGCCGTGATATATGATAGGAGTGGTTTTATTTACTATCTGATGGAAGACAGAAATGTCATAGGTAATGTATTTACTGATAGAGTGGAATGGAAACGAGGAGGACAGGCCTAGCAGGGTCACAAGAATGTGGAGACGAAGGAAAGTCATTGGCCATCTAACAGGAAGTACCTTTCCTAGGGAAGTTCATGGATAGCACTTTCAGAGTTACTCACAGTATCAGCAACAGCACAGGCCATGGGAAAATAGAGATGTGCATTCATTTATCACGAATTAGGCAATTTCAACGAAATTGCCTAATTCGTTGGGGGCCCCGAACCCCGACACGGATTTTCCTCGAACTTCGGGGAAAATCTGTTTTTCGGGTTTGTACGGGGAGAGGGGCACATTTTATTTTTTTAAATTAAAAACCACCCCAAGCATTACAATTAACTATAATACACCCCCCCCCACCATCCCGATCCCCCCCAAGACTTACTAACATCCCTGGTGGTCCAGTGGGGTCCCGCAATCGATTGTCTCGGTGTGCCTGCCTCGCTCAGAATGGCGCGATAGCCTCTGAATTACTATGTCCCAGGGGCTACTGGTGCCATTGGTCAGCCCCTGTCACATGGCCATCGGCACCATCTTGTGCTCCTACCATGTGACAGGGGCTGACCAATGGCGCTAGTAGCCCCTATGACATAGTATGGGCAAAGGCTATCGGCGCCATTTTGATTACTGGCAGCCGACAACGAGATCACTCCGGGACTCCCGCTGGACCCCCAGGGACATTTGGCCAGCTTGGGGGGGGCCTCTTGGCAGCCGATAATGAGATCGCTCCGGGACCCCCGCTGGACCCCCAGGGACTTTTGGCCAGCTTGGGGGGCCTCCTGACCCCCCCAAGACTTGCCAAAAGTCCCTGGGGGTCCAGTGGGGGTCCCGGAGCTATCTTGTTGTCAGCTGCCAGTAATCAAAATGGCGCCAATAGCCTTTGCCCATACTATGTCACAGGGGCTACCGGCGCCATTGGTCAGCCCCTGTCACATGGTAGGAGCACAAGATGGCGCCGATGGCCATGTGACAGGGGCTGACCAATGGCACCGGTAGCCCCTGTGACATAGTAATTCAGAGGCTATCGGCACCATTCTGAGCGAGCAGGCACGCCAGGCCACGGAGGGACAAATCGATTGCGGGACCCCGCTGGACCACCAGGGATGTTGGTAAGTCTTGGGGAGGGATCGGGATGGTGGGGAGGGTGTTTATTTAATGTTTTATAGTAAGTTTTAATGCTTGGGGTGGTTTTTTTTTAGCTTCGTTTTCCCGCGTCGTTTTTTTGAGCCGGTTTCGGTTTTCCCTCTTAGTTTTTTATTCGTTTGTCAAAAAAACTAATCGAGGAAAACCGAACTTTACCCCGAAGTGTCCGACTCAAAAAATGACCCGGTAGTAAAAAACGAAGCTCATCTCTATGGGAAACAGCATGTCACCTTTCTTCAGACGGCAGACCACAGCCCCCCCTGCTGCCGTACGGCCCACCAATCTTCCTGCTTGGTGGGGGTGGGGAGGGAGCAGAAGCTGTACATGCCCATGCACCTATGATAACAGGAGACCATGATGTGTGTGAACCTGTATGTATATGTGAATGAGTGAGAGCCTGTGTGTGTCTGAGAGCCTATTTGTGAGTGCACGTGTGTGTCTCTGTGTGAGAACCTGTGTGTGTGGGTGGATGAGAATTGGAGCTTGAATGTGTGGGTGGGTGAGAATGGGAGCTTGAAAGTGTGTGTGGGTGGGTGAGAACAGGAGCTTGAAAGTGTGTGTGGGTGGGTGAGAACGGGAGCTTGAATGTGTCTTGTGTGAGTGAGAATGGAAGCTTAATGTGTGTTTGTGTGGGGTGAGAACTTCAAAATGTATACGTGTGGGGTGAGAATGGGAGCTTCAATGTGTATACGTGTGGGGTGAGAATGGGAGCTTCAATGTGAGGGGTGAGAATGGGAGCTTGAATGTGTGTTTGTGTGGGGTGAGAATGGGAGCTTGAATTTGTGTACATGTGGGGGGAGAATGGGAGCTTCAATGTGTGTACATGTGGGATGAGAATGGGAGCTTTAATGTGTGTTTGTGTGGGGTGAGAATGGGAGCTTGATTGTGTGTTTGTGTGGGATGAGAATAGGAGCTTGAATGTGTGTACGTGAGGGGTAAGAATGGGAGCTTGAATGTGTGTACGTGAGGGGTAAGAATGGGAGCTTGAATGTGTGTATGTGTGGGGTGAGAATGGGAGCTTGAATGTGTGTATGTGAGGGGTGAGAATGGGAGCTTGAATGTGTGTATGTGTGGGTGAGAGTGGGAGCCTGAATGTGTGTACGTGTGGGTGAGAGTGGGTGCCTGGGTATGCGTCTTCTGTGTGTATAAGAATCTGATCCTGAGTGTGGGTCTGTGTGAGCATAAGAATGGGAGCCTGGGGGGGGGGTGTGGTGGTGAGAGAATGAGAGCTTGTGTGTGTGTGTGTAGAGAATGTGAGCTTGCTTGTGTGTGTGGGGGGGAGAGCTTATGAGAGTGAGATTGTGTGTGTGTGTGAGGGAGTTTGTGAGAGGAAAGTGTGTGTATGAGGGACGAAGACAGTAGGAGAAGAGAGACCCTGAAAGGGAATAAGGAAATGACTGACAAGGGCAAAGTGGGAAAAAAATAGATTGGGACCAACTGATTAGAAAAATACAAAGATATGACAACAAAAGTAAAAAAAAAATGTGAAAGGGAATGTGCATTTCTTATATTTTTGTATTTTGCTCACTCTTTAGTATTCCACTGTTCAGAATCTAGTTTCCCAGGCTTTCTATTTCAGTTTTGTCTGCATGTTTCTGTTTCTAATTTACAGCCTCTTATTTCTATATTAGATAAGGGTCGGTCTCTGTTTTACCTGCATGTGACTGAAATGCGGTATTTCTGCTAGCATGTAGTTTGTAGTAGTCTAGCTTGTTCTATTTGTTGTTCCAGTAGGTGATGTATTAATGTTCTAGGGCTTGGTATAGTATTTGCACTGCTGCTTTTTCATAAGGTTGCTGTTATTTGAATCCTGAGAGTCAGTGCTGTGACTGTATGGCAAGGTTCTAGATGCCTCTTTCTTTGCAAGAGTTTGTGTTACTTCACAAAATAGCAGTGGAGGGATATTTTGCTGAGGTGACACCAGAATGTGAAATTTTTTTTTTCATGTTGTAATGTGAATTGTATTAGCTCTGCTCTGTACCTGTTCTAATGATTAATGATATTTTGTTGTAGTTATGATGATTTCTGGCTTTCTGCAAAGAGGATTCAAGACAGAATATATTAATTTTTGTTTTATTACATGATTGATAGGATCTGATTGTTTTCTTTGCTTTTTACATGATATACTTGCCATTTATAAACTGCAATAAATATAAAATAAATTAATACAGATTAATAAGGAATTTGTAATGCTGGTAAGTGCTTGAAACAATTGAGGTAAACTATTTTAAAATTTCATGCATGATGCATAATGGCTGTTGCAAACTACTTAGAAAGCCATTGTAGGGTGCAGTATATGGCATTATTTATCAATAAGAATAAACTAGTAGGTCTCAGACCTACATGCCTACAGCCCACCCATGTTAACCTTGTGCCCACTCAAAAAATCTATTCTGGCTCCGCCACTGTGCCCAATATGCAGATGAATTTTCACGCATATGGTCCCATTCATGCGTATGTGTACCCGGATCAAACAGAGGCGTTCCTGGGGTTGGAGTTGGGGAGTAGTTTAGGTTTTTAAAAGTAGGCACAGATATTGCCATGAACATTTTTCATGCACATAACAAGAGATGTAATTGTGTGTGGCTAAATTTGGTGGGATAGTTTTCAAAGTGGATTTAAGTACGCAAGTCTGTTTTGAAAATTTGTGTCACTTGCGTGCATTTTTGCTGCCTAAATTAGGTGGACTGCTTGAAAATCTCCCCCATAGTGACTGAAGAAACTTCCAGTAATATCCATGGGTCCAATATTCAAACCAAAAGAGGTAAGGTAATCGGATAAGACTTATCCGGCTAACTTACATGAGATATTCAGCAGCACAGCTATGCTGTTGAATATCCCTGCTGAAACTGCCACTTAGCTAGAAAAGTAATACCCTGCTAAGTTAAACCTGCTCTCTGGCAGGTCTAATTTATCTGGTTAACTTAACTGGATAAGTCCAAATATCAGCACTTATCTGGCTAATTAAACCGAAAAAGTAGGGCTGCCCCTAAAAGCCCATTGACCATCCAAAAGATATCTGGTTATCTGTTTACCCGGACAAATACTTATCTGGCTGAGCATAGCTGGATATTTAGTCATTGCCACTTAGCCGGATAAGCCTCTGCTTATCTGGCTAAGTAGTACTGAATATTGGCCTCCATATGTTTAGTTGAATTGGAAGTTCATCTCGAGGTACATAAGAAATGCCATTCTGGGTCAGACCAAGGGTCCATCAAGTCCAGTATCCTGTGTCCAACAGTGGCCAATCCAAGTCACAAGTACCCGGCAAGTACCCAAATATTAAATAAATCTCAAGCTACTATTGCTTAATTGATAGCAGTTTATGGATTTTTCTTCTAGGAATTTATCCAAACCTTTTTTAAACCTAGTTACACTAACTGCCATAACCACATCCTCTGGCAATGAATTCCAGAGCTTAACTATGTGCTGAGTGAAAAAGAATTTTCTTTGATTTGTTTTAAATGAGCTTCTTGCTAACCTCAAGGAGTGCCCTCTAGTCCTTCTATTATCTGAGAATAAATAACTGATTTACATTAACCTGTTCAACTACTTTCAAGATTTTGTAGACCTCTATCATATCCCCCCTCAGTCTTCTCTTCTCCATGCTGAACAGTCCTAACCTCGTTAGCCTTTCCTCATAGGGGAGCCGTTCCCTGCCACTTATCATTTTGGCCGCCCTTCTCTGCACTTTCTCCAGTGCAACTATATCTTTTTTGAGATGTGGGGACCAGAACTGCACACAGTATTCAAGGTGCGGTCTCACCATGGAGTGATAAAGAAGCATTATGACATCCATCATTTTATTAACCATTCCCTTCCTAATAATTCCTAACATTCTGTCTGCTTTTTTTATCGCCACAGCACACTGAGCAGACGCTTTCAATGTGTTATCCACTATGATGCCTAGATCTCTTTTCCTGGGTAGTAACTTCTAAGCTATAGCATGGGTTATTTTTCCCTATATGCATCACTTTGCACTTGTCCACATTAAATTTCATCTGCCAGTTGGATGCCCAATCTTCCAGTTTCAAAATGTCCTCCTGCAATTTATCTGCTTGAGATTTTAACTACTCTGCATAATTTTGTGTCATCCGCAAATTTGATCTCCTCACTCGTCGTATTCCTTTCCAGATCATTTATCAATATATTAAAAAGCAGTTGTTCAAGTACAGATCCCTGATGCACTCCACTGTTTACCATTTTCCACTGTGCAGCTCGGCTAGCTGAGCAGATAAACTTATCTGGCTAACTTAGACCTTATATTCAGCAGCGAGGCTGCACCGCCGAAGATATCCAGTTATCTTCAACTTAGCCAGATAGATTTCTCCAGCTAACTTTAGGACAGCCCTATGGGTTGACCAGACTTAGCCAGATAAGTTATCCGACTAACTCTGAATATCCAAGCTGGCCTGATGATTTATCCAGCTAAGTTGGCTCCTCCTCAGAACTTCTTCACCTCCCCTGTCACTCAGCTAATTAACCAGATAACTAGTTATCTGACTTAAGTGGCAGCCACTCAGCGGGGCCAGGTATTTAGCAATTGCTACTTAGCCAGAGTCCTAACTTTTCCAGCTAAATAGCACTTAATATTGCCCTCAATAAGTTTTTAGCATAATTCACTATTCAGAGGAGTTACAGTAGTAAGGTTCAGTGATGAATAAATATTTATCCAGATCTGAATATATCATAAATATTGAGAATCCATTAAAACTTACATCCCTTTTGAGGTAGCAGGCTATAAAACAAACACTAGAAAAAGTATAAAGAGTGACTGTTTAGTCCACAAACGAGTTAGGATTCTCAAGTACTCGCACTCTCTAGTTCTGGACAGAGACTGCTGGTGGTTCCATGCAATAGATCTGGGCACCAGAATAATCCCGTGCACATCCAAAGGAGAGAACACAGATTAATTCTCTGCAATTTACAGCTGTGGGGACCCCACCAAAAGGCCATTACCTGGACAGAAGAAAGCTCCTTGGAGAAGTTCTGAGCTTCCTGAGATTCTGCCACTGGAATGGTTTCTATCCTGAAGACATTGGAAACACCGTTGTCTACACAATTCAGGTATGAAGCACGTTTGCAAGATTCATCCTAAGCAGAGGAAATACTTTGGCGTAAAGGCCTTCCCGCTGCCATTGAGAGAAAAAAAAAAGAACAACGCTTACATATTCTTTGTCTTTCTGGGTACATGCCGACGAGCGCCGACCTCACGGGATACCTGGGCGTTTATCAGATCAAAACCAATCCGGGCTCTCCCGGCCGCTTTGGTGACTCTAGATAACCTCGGGCTGATCGCACGTCCCCGTGACGGCGACGATACATTCGGATGTCTGCCCTGTCAACTTTCAATGGTACTTTCTGTGCCTGCCATGCTGACCACGGGTAATGGGGAATCAGGGTTCGATTCCGGAGAGGGAGCCTGAGAAACGCCCACCACATCCAAGGAAGGCAGCAGGCGCGCAAATTACCCACTCCCAACCCGGGGGAGGTAGTGACGAAAAATAACAATACAAGACTCTTTCGAGGCACTGTAATTGGAATGAGTACACTTTAAATCCTTTAACTTTTTCCTGAAGTAAAAAATATGATTTTTATCTGTACTTTTAGGAGGGAGGGTTACGGAAGGTTATTTCTGCCTTTATTAATTAGTGGTCAGACCAGGGCAATATAGTGTGAGAAGTATTAATTAGACAGTTACTGGTATTTGGCAAATATTAACTCTAAAATATGTCCCGCTTTCTGAGTGCCTTTAGAAACGAATTGAGACCACCCCAAAGCATCCATTGTCTCTAAGAATATTTCACAGGCTGTGGCTCTAGGAGTCTTATCTACGTGAAGGTTAAAGTCTCCTACAATTAAGATAGGGCAGTGGTTCTCAACCTTTTTCCCATCATGTCACACCTGACAGACCATGCTCACATGTGTGACACACTGCTCATTACCATTCATGGCGGAAATAAAGGAAAGGTCCAGTATTATTTTAATTGTTAAGAATGACACAAGGGAAAGAAAAGTACTGCTGAACAGAAACTGCATAAATAGTAAACATCCCATACCAAAACAGCACCAATTTCCAGCAGTCAAACAGTAACCACCTTACATGGCAACACTGAAAATATTACACCAGGCCTTAAAACTCTAATACTCCTCTTAGGAAAACGGACCAAGCCAGGCTGCTATAGAGCCCTACACAGAAACTACTTGCCAGCAGAATACCTCACCTCAGTCACATGTGCAGACCCTCACCTAATAACGAATAGAGAGAGATCATAAAGCATAAATAGAAACATGCAGACAAAACCCAAACTGGAAACCGCAACAAGCCAGAGAGACTGTATGCAGTGTAACAAAGGAAAAAGAGAAACATCACCAGTTCTCAAAACAAATCAAGAAATATAAAATCAATAGCAGTAAAACCATAATAATAAAAAGAACAGATTATTTCAAAATGGCTGATGAATGGAATATCCAATAATTAAAAACTCATATCAAAAATTTCTAGATACCAATAAAATATTTCAAAATAGCAGACACAAAACCCAATGATGAAAAATAATAAAAATAAAAAAATGCTTTGCTCTGCATACCTGGGAACATTTGATATCCAGGTGCCCTGAGATAGTTTTGAATTAGTAGGAGGAGGGATGGTTTGCTTGCTACTTTCTCCTCTCTCTGTCACACACAAGCTCTTTCTCTCACACTGGCTCTGAATCACACACATATTCACTTGTTTTTTTTCTCTCATCTATATAGGTTCTTAATCACACATTTACACACTTGCTGTCTGTCTTTTCACACATACACACACAGAGGCTTTCAATCACACACTTAATATAAAACAAATCAAATAAATATAATTTGTATATATAAAAAATAATCTAAAATGAATAAAATAAATTCAAATAAAGTCTCTTTCACATACATAGACTCTTTTTCACACACTTACACACATGCTCTCTCTCTTTCTCTCTCTTTCACATAGGCTCTCAATCACATACTCACATACTCTCACCTACACCGGCTCTCAATGACAGACACACATGCTCGCTCTCTTATACACACAGGCTCTCAATCATACATATGTGAGATAAACAAAAAGCAAGACCGATGCCTTGGAAAGATTATTTGTTAATAGAACAATACCCGCCCGACTCAGGCCGAGTTTCGCTCTTACAGCTGCATCAGGGGCTCTGAAAAAACAATAAATACGCACTATAATGATTCTTTCTTTCGATTGTTTCTTTCATCACTGATACTTGGTATGTATGAATACTTGGATTTGTAGGGCCATTCAGTACCCACTTACTTGATTTTTTCACAACAGATTGTGTGGAATTCCCAAATTTATTGTTCGAGAAAGTATCAATAATCTTAAGTTTATGTATAAATTTGAATATGTCCACTTGTGTCTGATAGGCATTATAACCAGGTGTGGGAACAAATGGTAGCCCTTTCTTTAAAATACTGATTTCCTCTTTTTTCAAATCCCTATCTGACAAATTTATAATCCTATTATCACATTCTACCATGTTGTTTGATATTGTTGGTTGTAAAAAAATGTTCCCTCTCCCCCATCCTCTTTGAAACGGATTCTCCCATTTCTCTAACTGTGCTTCCTGATTTATCGAGTCTCTCCGCCATAATTTTCCTAGTTGCATTACTTGTTCGTTTTTTGAAAAAACATTTGTTTTAGTATTTTTAAATTTGGGTTTCTCTGTTCTTAATCTAAACACTTGAGATGTTGTCTCCTTTGTGTGTTATACTATCCTGTGTATATGGAGATGCTATTCATCTTTATTTGAATTAATTTTATATTATTTTTTTATATATGCAAATTTATACATACAACCCCCCCCATGAGAATTTCATCATTGAAAATTCCATGTCATAAACCATTCTATACTTAATGTTGTATTGTTTCCGAATAATAATGGCACCCTCTAGTTAAAGTATGATCTATATTAACGGTTTATTGTTAATTTGTAAATTGTTAAATGTTTCAATGTAAAACGCCATCGAGGCGACAGTTTCTTTCTTGTAAACCGGTGTGATATATATACTTTACAGGAACATCGGTATATAAAAATTAAAAATTAAAAATAAATAAATAAATATTCTCCTTGATATATGTGCCCTATTGTAAACCATTATGATGGTAAATAACTTAATGATGGTATATAAAAACTTTTTTTAAATAAATAAATAAATAGATAAATAAATATTTATTTGATTTGTTTTATTTTAATTTACATTGCGTTGTTTTATATTAATATTAAAATATTATTTATTGTTTTTTAGAGCCCCTGATGCAGCTGTAAGGGCGAAACTCGGCCTGAGTCGGGCAGGCATTGTTGCATTAATAAATAATCTTTCTAAGGCATCGGTCTTGCTTTTTGTTTAGCTCACATACTCTAGACCGATTATCGCTTTGTTTTTTGGGTCCTTCGTTATCTTAATCATACATACACATGATCTCTTTCACTTACACATACAGGTTCTCAATCATACACTTACATTCATACTATTTCTCTCACACACAAAGGATATCAATCACACAAGGCTCTCAATCACACACACATTCTCTCTTTAACACAAACAGGTTTTCAATCACACACACACAGGCTCTCAATCATTCATTTGTATACATGCTGTCTCTCTCTCTCTCTTACACACACACACAATCTCTAACACATGTGCTTCCTCACTCACTCACTCACTCTCTCTCGCACCACCGAACTAACAGCAGCAGCAGCCTCGTGCACTTCTAGCCCTCTGAACCTCAAGAAAGAAGTCCCATCGGCCGTGAGGGCTGACGTTGCTCTTCTTGTGCTCCGCACTGCGCTGCTCATTCTTCAGGCCGCGCCTCTCTTCCCTTCTTTGGACCAGTTCTGCCCACACTAGCGTGGTCTCTTTTTTTCCATGCACACGCGAGGCTGCTGCATACCACTTCCTCTATCGGGCCGCGGGGGGGGTGGGAAGAAGAGACCATGTTGGTGCCGCTGACTCCAGCTCTCCTGCCGTGTTCCGCCCGGGCAGAAGATAAGTTCCTATTTCGCTGGGGCAAGGGGAGCAGCTGGGCCAGCGGGGGACTGGGAAGAGTGGCGGCACACCTGCATGTGCTTGGTGACACACTGGTGGGTCGCGACACACCGGTTGAGAACCGTTGAGGTAGAGTCTAGTGATGGAAAATCCTTAGCAAATAATTCTATCAGTGGTGAGCAATCTTTTGTAGTGTACAAGGTAGACAGTAGAAAAGTCCTATGATTAACTGAGGAGGTTTTAGAATTGCCACGTCATAGGGAAGATTAATCTCTATTTTGTAGGGTACTAACTTAAGTTCTTTTTTACTAATTATTAATAAACCCCCACCTTTTAATTTAGGTCTAGGAAAGTGAAATACATCATAGTTAGGATGAGAAATTTGATTTATGAGACATTATCTTTGTCATTAAGCCAGGTTTCAGAAATGCAAAAAATAGTAGGATTTAAATCCTCTAACAGGTCATTAATCAGAGGAAATTTTTTTGCCAGAGACTGAACATTTAATAGGAGCAGGGTAAACATTAAGCAAGAAGAAATAACAGAAGTGTTCCTACTTATTTATTTATTTATTTATTTATTTATTTATTTATTTATTTCAGATCTCGATGTTTTCATCGGAAAGACTAAATTTGTAGTCTTTCTTCGCTTCTTTCTGGGGATGCTTCTTAGATCCCCATACCAACCACGGCCTAGAATAGGCTAAGTGAAGCAAATCTGATCCATTATTTTAACGAAGAGGACCAGGGTGCAATTAAATCAGCACTCCGGGTCTGCATGAAGGGGCAAATGTCTTTGTTGTGCTCCTTTGTGTGCACGCCAAGGGCGCGCGCCCTACGGCGCAAGCCCCTTTGGCGTTAGCGCCGCGGATCAAAAAGGCCTGCTTCCCGGAGATGATGCCAGCGATGGGCGGTGCCAGCCCACGAGATGCGGGAGTCTCCTTCAGAGAGACATGGGGGCGGCCGAAGAGTCATTGGTGTTGCCAGCCAGTAGCCTGGTCAATGGAAGAGGCCAGGTAGGGGAGGCAGCGGGTCTGGAGCACTGTCGGCACCGCAGTTCAAAAAGGCCTGCACCCGGAGATGATATGGAACATCGGTATATAAAATGTCTAAAAAAAAAAAAATGTGTACAACATTATCTCTCTAACCTAACATTAATCTAACCTAACTTCTAACCATCCAACCTACAACAACCACATTTTCAGGAAAGGTATATTTATATAAAATACCTGATTGCAATCTTCCTTGAGCTCGGATTTAGAAAGCTTAGTAATGATGTATAAAATTCAAATCCAAAAGCTAGAAGCCAAAATAACATTTTCCTGTAAAAGTTCTAGATGTAGTCCAACATCAAAAAGATGGTTTATTAGAAAAAAGCACTCCCATAAATTGCTCTGCAATTTCTTTCCGCTTGTTTAGGGAGATTGAAAAGCAATTCAGTCTAGTGATTTGTGGTTCATATTTCCTGCAGTTTTCCCATTAGGGATTGTATTTAATTCCGTCACCCTCTGGGTTTTCATTAATATGGAAGATTGTGACCAACCGTAATGTGAAGCCCCTCTGGGTGGGAGGGACGCGTGCATGGGGGTAAGGAGCTTCCGATCCCCTCTGTTTTGCAAGCACTAAAGATGGCTTCTCAACTTGTGCACTTTTCTGTCCCAGGGGCTTTGCTTTGATCCCAGTGGTCTTTTCAACAAAGAAGACTCTTGTGCCTTTAGGAAGATTGTAAAAAACACCCTCGCATCCCTCCTCCGCAACCAACAACAGGTAAGCATAATTAGCAGAGTGCGACAGAATGATTGCCCTTTCTAAGGATAACTGTTCAACTTACTTGACCAGAATTGTACTAATTACTTCTGCACTCCTGTTTACTTTGTCTTTTTACGGTGCTAGCTTCCAAAACTCTTCCGTCTTCATCTTGGGATAGATAGGGGGGTAAACATTTGTTAGTGATCAGTGGCCGGGCCCACTGGCCCAGCAGCCAGTGTGATGCGCTGCTATGCAGGACATTTAGGTTTTGATTTCCAGAACCAGTTTCTGCTCATCAGGCTGGCTGGAACTGGGATTACTGGGAAGGCAGCGTTCACACCCACAGAGGTTGAGGGCATGGAATATCAGCCATCACTCAATAGCGGCCCCTACTGGCTGGTTTAAAAACATACTTGTGTTAGGTTCTGCAGAGTATTGTGGCCAGTGCCCCTTGGTTAAAGGATAGCTGCCATGACGACTGAGCTATAGGAGGGTATTATGAGTAAGGTATCTAAAAATAAGCAGGATATACCCTTTAAGAAAAAATGTTAAAGAATAGAATAAAAGAAGATAACTGTTGTATGCCCCTTAAGTCTTAGAGTACCTGGAAAATTACCTGTAAATTTAGAGCAGGAATGTTTCCTTAATAACATCTGAAGACACATCCTTAGACTTGTAAGTGGTAATGGTCATAAGAGTCTTCAGGTATGTTCAGCGGTAACATCTGCTCACCTTGATGATGCTGTGTGCAGTGCGAGTCAGCACTTACTGAGAAAAGTTCTTAAGGGATTTAACTGAGTAACTAAGGAGTTACTCAGCCAAATTTCCCTGGGTGAAAATTATCCCCCATCAGAGAAGCTAAAACTGTGCTAGAGTTTTCACAACATGTGTAGTTTCAGCCACGCTAAAAAGAGGTGTTCGCAGTGGTGTATTTAGGTCAGGGGAGTAAACAACTCACTTACACTCACATTTTCAAAGGCCCGTTTGTTGTCCTGTCACTATTCCCCGGCCACAGAAACAGCAGCTGCAGAGAATGCAGGCACTTTGCACCTGTGAACCTTGTAGGCAGCTTTCTAAGGCAATCTTTAGCTCTAAGGTCCAGGGGTATAAAGGCGCCCTTGTACTGTGCAGAAGCGCAGGCTACTGAAAATGTCACACATTGAGGCATAAAATATATAAAAATTTGACATTTTCAGAGAAGTTTTCAAATACTTTAAGCAGAAATGCAAATACATTATTGAACCATGTCAAAAAAATCCAAACTGGGTGAACGTGGAGATTGGAAGCCAACTGTGAAAGAACCATGTTCAATGGCTTGGACTTATCTGAAGTGATTTGTGGAAGGTCCTGGTTTGACTCAAGTATCCACTCACCCCTGTCACCAGTTTAGGTGGGGGATACAGATGTACCGCAAACTAGTATGCTTAGCCATAATGTCAAGAGTCATTTTGTCTACTCAGCTTTGTGTATGTTTCAGGACTACCTAATGCTGGAGTCTGTGGTGGACAGAACATGCCAGTGGTTGGAGGAGGCCGAGGATTGCGCTGCTCAGCACTGGATGACCAGATGCCCTGTCTTCTCTTGGACTCGTCCATTGCCTTTTCTCATCTCTCAGTTTCAAAATGAAATGGAGGAAAATTTTAGACAACTAGACTGACTGATGTCTGCGGTCATCCACTGAAATATGGTGGACAGGTTACTGCCCGTGTACTACTAAGTGGTACATTTAAAACAAGTAGGAGAAAATACTTTTTTACTCAATGCATAATTGATCTCTGGAACTCGTTGCCAGAGGATGTGGTGAAAGTTGTTAGTGTAGCTGGGTTTAAAAAAAGGTTTGGACAAGTCCATAGAGAAAATGTCCCTAAACCATTATTAATGTGGATTTAGGGAAATCCACTGCTTTTCCCTGGGATAAGCAGCTTGGAATCTACCGCCTTGGGATCCTGCCAGGTACTTGTGACCTGGATTAGCCACTGTTGGAAACAGGATACTGGGCTTGATGGGACCTTTGGTCTGACTCAGTGTGACAAGTCTTATGTTCTTATGTGCAAAGAAGGGAAGGGGCCTTTGGGGAGGAGAGATATTGTTTAAGTCTGTTGTATGATCTAAAATCCTATCCATAGATGCTCTTCCCCAGGTGAAGCTGATGACACCTCACAATGAGAATTCTCCTAGGGGCGAGTCACCTTTAATGACAGTGGAAGTGGCAGTGGCAGTGATGAAAAATGAAAATACTTCTTAAGGATGGTGTCTCCAAGTGATGAACTCTGTATATCTAATTCTTCTTTCTTTATACAATTCTGATTCTATGTACAGTTCCATCTGGTGTTAATAAAAATGATAAAAATACTCCCCCGTTTTTATACTTTGTGCTGATCAATAAAAGTTGTGTTTAAGAAAAGATCATGCTGACCCAGCTGTGACCATCATCTTTCCTTATTCTTAACCTCACGACTACATTAGGAATATCTTCCAGCTGTCAGTCATATAGGCTCGACTGCCAGCAGAATATCAGCTTTTCCCCTTAGCTGGGAAAAGTAGCCAAATCAACCTGCAGTCCTTTCTAGGAAATCTGTTACCTGCCTCTTAATAAACAGCCTGTGCAATAAATTTAGCACGCTAAAAATATTGAGCCATGTAATAAGTCTCCTATGTGCATGCTAAAAGTGGTCCAGACAGATGTTGGTGTAAGCAAGCATAAATTAAATGAGGGAACCAAGTCATAAGCAAATGCGGGTTTAGCGTGGGCGTGTCCTTCCTCCATGCTGTTTTTACCAAGTGCTTGCTAATGGCTCGCTATTTAATACCTAACTCAGACTAGGTGATAACGTCCTATTATGCACTCTGTTGTGAGGAATCAGCTAGCTGCAAACAGAGGGTTTGAAACATGAAGGTCACAGACAGGCGATGACACTAAAACCATACCCATAGGCCTCGAGGAAGAATACATTTATCCACACTTCTCTTTGCCAAAACAAAACACAGTAACAGCCAAGCCGCACATTTTACTTTAAGAAATTAGCGCCTACTGGCTGCTGGAAACCAGTATATATAACATCCAAGAAATTATTGCATGACGCGTAAAACAAAGCACAATGCAACATCATGATGTGACATAGTATCACCCATTGCGGTAATTTAATTTGTGGCATGTTGTTTTTTTAAATTAGCCTAGCCACACCTATTTTATTATCACATTATTATCGCATTATTCCCTACAGTACCTGAATATAATCTGCTTTGAAGTGTCAAAAAGAAGAATCTAAATAAAAATAAATAAAATAAATGTACTTGGGCACACCAGTTCACCCAGTCCTTCTTCAGTTCACCTAGAATCTCTAGCATTTCACCCTGAGCCCCCTCAAGTTCACCCAGACTTCCCACCCAAAAATTGCAGACAAAAGACAAGTCCGATTTCATATAGTAGCAGGTCCCGGGTCAGCCTCTCCAGCAGCAGCCGCAAGCTCCTCCAGGCCTCGGTGTGTCAGGCATTAGTGGTGAGGAGTTAGTAGGTGGATCTAAGAGTTATATTTCGATTACCCGAGTGCTTTCTCTTTGTCTTTTGCTTGTTTCTTCAGTGTTTTTCTTATCCTTTGTCTATTGTTTTTTTTCTGTGTGTGAAGAAGTGTTCAGGTTTTTGTAAGTTTGTCTTATTTATCTGTCTGTCCCTTTCTGTTTAGAGCAGAGCTTTCCAAAGTGTGTGTCGGGACACATTAGTGTGTCGCCTGTAGTGTGGAGGTGTGTCGCCCAGTCCACAGGGCCGGCGGAAGCAGGGAACTATAGCAGGAAGATCGGCGGGCAGTGGTGGAGCTTACATTACCACGGCCCGAAGAAAAGGGTCACGTTCACTCCTCCTCCTTCCTGCCTGTGCAGCCCTGGAAGAAAAACGTTGCCGGAGCCGCGTGGGCAGGAAGGAGGAGGAGCATCTGCTGCGTACAGAAGAAGAGCAGCATTAATGGGCCGTTGCGGATCCCACGTCGCGATGGCCCGAGAAGAGGAGGAAACCCGATAGCAGGGCCGCTGCAGATCCCATGTCACGGCCAGGGAAGATCAAGGCCTCTGAAGAGTCCATCCTTCGGCAACCCGTGCAGAGGGACAGCATGTGCCAGTGAGAGCCTGTGCTTGAGCAAGAGAGCATGTAGGAGTGAGAGAGCCTGTGTGTGTGAGAGTGAGACAGCATGTGCACGAGAGAGACAGTATGTATGTATGTATGAGAGAGAGGCATGTGAGAGTAAGAGCTGTGGATGTGTGAGATTGCATGTGAGTGAGAGCCTGTGTGTGTGAGAATGTGTGAGATAGCGTGTGAGAATGAGAACCTGATTGTGTGTTTGAGGGAAGACAGATGGAGAGAAAAGAAATAGAAAAAAAGACCCTGTAAAAGGAATTGGCAAAAAAACAAGAAAGGAAAGGTGGAAAAAAAAGCCTGTGACCAACCGATTAGAAAACTAAGATCAGACAGCAAAGGTAAAAAAAAAAATTACTTTTTAGTGATTGGCACATGTAATCTTTGGGAATGTGCAAGAGTAGCACTTTCTCTATGCCGATCTCACAATGTACGAGATCAGCATGGAGGAAGAGGAAGCCTGCAAATATTTATTATGAGATAGGTTGTGTTGTGAAACATTTTATTTATGTATATATTTAAGGAAACATACATAAATTGTTGAAATACATTTTGTTCGTTTAACCTTTAACTTCTGGTTTGCTGGTAGACTGAATTACTGTTTCACGAAATTATGTTTGTCTAAAAAGTGTGTCAACAACATGAAAAGTTTGGAAAGCTCTGGTTTAGAGGTATGATAGAGTGTACCAGAGAAACCTCAGAACATCTTAAAGGACTGGTCCCAGAGCTCTGGGCCTGGACCAGCTCAAGGCAAAGCATTCTGGGTGCAGTGTGGATCCTCTGACCAGGAATATAGCGTAGGCTCAGAGGAGAGCAAGAGAGGCCCTGGGAAGATGAGGAGAAGGCAGCTTCTATTAAATATTGCTTTGTTGATGACTTTTTCTGAAGTACTACAAGGTAAATAATTTGGAATTAAGTTAAATACTGTGTAGAATAAAGATTTGTGCAAAGGAGAGCCTGATTCCTGAATGTATTTGGCCTCTGGCAGGCTGTAAACCACTGGTGCTTTACCACAAGAGGATGCTAGAGAAGAGTTTACAGCCTGCCAGAGGCCAAATACCAAGAATAATAATCCAATAATCGCTAGACACTGATAAATATCAATCTCTGTGAAAAATCCAGCTCAAGGGGGTTAGGGTGGATATTAGATTAAACTCTGGAGAAACCTCATAAAGTGCCTCGGGAGACTACACGCTCTTAAACACAGCTTAGAAGTGCTTCTGAAGGCTGCAAGCTCTAGTGTACTGCTTAAGACTGCTTGCGTATAGGCACGGCTGTGAAAGACGCTGTAATTTTAATCACTGGTGACCCAGAGAGAATGATTCTTCATAAGAAGCTATCTTATATTCAGGTTCAAATCCACTTTAAGATTAAGACTGGTAATAAGAAATTCTGTTACCAGTCTGTAGTTCACAATGAAATGATGCCAGGCATATTTATGAAATATCTTATGCTGTCTATATGCTATCCATCCGACATCGCAGTGTTTCGGAAGAGAATCCTTCTTCAGGGAGACATGATGTGCATGACGCCGGCAACTTGTGACTAGTGTGAACCTGGAAAAAATAATATGAAACAACACCCTTACAATGATGAATACATCTGAGTGAAGGCGGAACAAACCTTGTGTCGGCACCTACTTGATTTCAAGTCAACGGGTCAATGGAGCGTTGAAGACGAGACTTCGTGGATGCTGGAGGAAAAGATTTAACAGTCTGTTAAGAAAACTATTACTGGAAGATCAAGATGTAGAGGTCTTAAGCATTCAAACACATGCACGATTGAAATCTATTGCGTCTACCGAGTCTGACATTGACGGTCAGCCGCTGTGAAACACTGACATTTAAAGCAAAAAGATCCTGCCGATTTTCAAGGATTGACAAGCGGAACTGACGTGTATACATCTAAATATGGTCATATGCATCATGCGGCGGCCATTTTGAAAAAGCTGGAGAAGCCTCAAATTCCAAAAATGGGTGTACATGTCATCAAGGGGCCATTTTGAAACGCTGGGGAAGCCTAAAACCCCAAAAATGGGCATCTGCATCATCAGGAAGCCATAATGTGTAGCGTTAAATCAAAGAAAACCATTTAAGGTCCTCAAAGGAATGATTGAGAGCAATGCAATGTGGTACAATAGATGCTTTAGGATCTTTATTTTGGTTCTGCTTTTATGCTCAGTTAAGCGAGTGTGGATTTTGCATGTGGTGCATCCAACATATGTCAACTGACACGGGCATGTTATGCCATAGACAACAAAGTTCGTATTGCAATCAACATTTTGTTTTCTACGTATTATGATGCCACTTTTTGGATCAGTCTATTCCGTATCTGTAAGTGCTTGTGCACAAAACATGCATTGCCCACATTGGGTTTGCCCTACTATGTTTTTTTTTTTGTTTAATTGAAGGAACAGCCCTTACTATGTGCTGCTTTATGTTGATGCCTCTAGAGTTGGCGAACATCGGAGGGGATTGAAAGATGGTATATGGACTTAGGACATGCCAATTGCGTAAAATAATACGTTTGATAGACTGAGTAAAAACAGTATGTGGTAAAACACATATCAAATTGGTAGCTTGAGGTCTATGTTGATATTGCAACAATTGGTCACGGTCTGAAAACTTGGCTCTCTTAAATGCCCTTTTGATAGTATAGTCAGGATAGCCCCTCTCATGAAATCTTTGTCCAAGTGCGTTTGTCTGATTGAGGAATTCTTGTTGTTCCGAGCATATTCTGCGGATTTGAAAAAATTGTCCTAAATGAAGGCCTTCTTTGAAGTGTCGGGGATGAAGACTTTCGAATCTAAGAAAATGATTTCTGTCTGTGGATTTGCGGTATAATGTAGTCTGAATACCTATGGGTGTTTTGACAATGAGAATATAAAAAAAATGATAATTGATTTTGGTGATAGGACAAGGTAAACTTTAAATGTGGGTGTGATTGATTGAGCCAAGTATGAAATTGTTGCAATAGATCTTCTGTACTCATCCAGATAAAGAATATAAAATCTATGTACCGTGACCATTGTTGTACGTGAGAAAAGTACTGTGACGCATATACAGTAGTTTCTTCGAATTTTGTTACGAAAAGATTGGCAACGTCTGGGGCAACTGGGGACCCCATGGCTACTCCGTGAATTTGTAAAAAATACTTTTGCTCAAAGGCAAAAAAATTACTAAATAGAACCAATTCTGTCAACGATAGTAGAAACTCCGATGGAATGCGTTGGGGATGTTGTCTATGGGATAGAACTTCCTTAACCAGATTGAAAGCTTCCTTCTGTGGGACGTTGGTGTAGAGTGCTTCTACATCTAAGCTAAACAATAGTGCTTCTTTGGGTAAAGGTCCCAGTCGAGATAATTTTTGTAACTTGTCCGATGTATCCTGGATATATGAAGAGGCCTGTCATACAGCCGGTTGTAAAAAAAAATATCCAAACATTTGGCTAATGGTTCGAGGATGGAACCATTGGTGGACACAATGGGTCTACATTGGGGATTAAGCAAGGTTTTGTGAATTTTTGGAACACCGTAAATAACCAGAGTCCGAGGGAACTCTATATTCAAAAAATCGAATTCTTTGGTTGTTAAAAAACCTAACCCTATGGCTTCTTGTAAAAGCTGGATGATTTTAACTCGAAGTTCAGGAGTGGGATCATTAGATAACATCTGATAAAAATGGGTGTCCTGAAGTTGACGGGACATTTCACTCTGGTAATCGAAAGAGTTCATGATGACTACAACCCCGCCTTTATTGCGGGCTTGATGGTAATGTCCTGATTGTTGGATAATGATTGTAGAGCTTTGTTTTCTCTGGATGATAGGTTGAAGATCCGTGACTGACTTGTTTCAATGTTAGAAATGTCCGTGAGGACTAATGTTTGAAAGGCCTTGATTTGTTAATCCACCGATCCCGGTGATATACATCTTGATTTTGGTTTGACAATGGATATGTCTTGCATGGAGTCTTGTTGTGTAGAAAAATAAAGCTTAATCATTAAAGAACGAAAAAATGTATATAATGCGATCCTACAATTGAACGGGTCATGGAAATTGGTGGGAACATATGAGAGGCCTTTACTAAGTACGGATTGTTCCTCAGCTGTTAGTGTGTAATCCGATAAATTTATTATCGGTGACTGTTTTGTTTCTGAGACCGGGTAAATGGTTTGTGCCATTGTGTGTCTTCCTCTGATGTGCGTGACTGGTTGGATTTTTTGCCTCGACCTCGAGTGTGTCTGGGTGTATACCTGCGTTTGTCTGAAAAAGATTTAGATTGTCTGGCGTCTGGTTGCTCTTCTGAGCCATCCGAGGAATCATCGGATGTTGTGAAGGTGACTTTCCTGGGTTTGGAAGGTGGGTTTTTCTGAGGGTTCAGCCAAGCGTATACATTGTCATTCGCGTAATCATTTTTGTCCCTATTACATTTGGAAATTTTATTCCATTTGATATCCATTTTAAATGTATCTATAGATTGTTGAAGGTCATCCAAAGATGTTTGAATAGTGTCTATAGTGGCGCTTTTTTTATATACATCCTCAACTACTACTATTTTTGCTTTGATCTCTTCGGAAGTGATTTTGGTGTATTCTGTAATGAGTAACATTAAGTCCAAAGATCCTAAAGCACCTATTGTATCACATTGCATCGCTCTCAATCATTCCTTTGAGGACCTTAAATGGCTTATTATAGAACATGTTTCCCCCTGGACAGACAATCCATCCTCAAATTCAAAGAAAACCAATGGATGTTCCGATTGCAATGTATTGAACCAACCGGATTGAATGAAAAAGTTGAGTGGTTTTCTTTGATTTAACACTACATGTTATAGCTTCCTGATGACACAGATGTCCATTTTTGGGGTTTTAGGCTTCCCCAGCGTTTCAAAATGGCCCCTTGATGACATGTACACCCATTTTTGGAATTTGAGGCTTCCCAGCTTTTTCAAAATGGCCGCCGCATGACACATATGATCATATTTAGATGTATACACGTCAGTTCCGCTTGTCAATCCTTGAAAATCGGCAGGATCTTTTTGCTTTAAATATCAGTGTTTCACAGTGGCTGACAGTCAGTGGCAGACTCGGTAGACGCAGTAGATTTCAATCGCGCGCGTAAGTGTTTGAATGCTCAAGATCTCTACATCTTGGTCTTCCGGTAATAGTTTCTTAACAGACTGTTAAATCTTTTCCTCCAGCATCCACGAAGTCTCGTCTTCAACGCTCCATTGACCTGTTGACTTGAAATCAAGTAGGTGCCGAAACAAGATTTGTTCCGCTTTCACTCAGATGTATTCATCATTGAAAGGGTGTTTCATATTATTTTTCCCAGGTTCACACTAGCCACAAGTTGCCAGCGTCATGCACATCATGTCTCCCTGAAGAAGGATTCTCTTCCGAAACACTGTGATGTCGGATGGATAGCATACAGATAGCATAAGATATTTCATAAATATGCCTGGCATCATTTCATTGTGAACTACAGACTGGTAACAGAATTTCTTATTACCAGTCTTAATCATAAAGTGGATTTGAACCTGAATATAAGATAGCTTCTTATGAAGAATCATTCTCTCTGGGTCACCAGTGATTAAAATTACAGCGTCTTTCACAGCCGTGCCTATGCGCAAACAGTCTTAAGCAGTACACTAGAGCTTGCAGCCTTCAGAAGCACTTCTAAGCTGTGTTTAAGAGCGTGTAGCCTCCCGAGGCACTTTATGAGGTTTCTCCAGAGTTTAATCTAATATCCACCCTCATCCCCTTGAGCTGGATTTTTCACAGAGGCCAAATACCTGCAGGAATCTGGTTCTCTAGCACCCCACTTCTGTCACAGCAAGACATTACCCTCACCCAGGCACCAGCGCATGTGAATCCACCAGTGCTACAACTGCAGCCATAGCCCAGCTCTCTGGCCTTGCCAGCCCTACTACTGGCAGCACCAAACAGGGTAAAGAGTTCCATGCAGCATTGGACAGGATCAAAAGAAGGCAGGGAGTGTATCTGCGACACATATGGGCAGAGATCATCCACCTGAGGAGGGCTCAGGCATACCACACATGTGCTGTGCAATGACAGACTGAAGCCATTTCCACAAGATACAATACCATTGCAACAGCACTCAACAATTGTGATTATACTGATATGATCCAATCCTGTTCTGGCTATCGCTATTTACTTATGTGTGTCTGTCCATACACTCAATGGCTGGAAGCCATACCCTGTAAAGCAGAAACAGGTACTTGTATGGCAAAAGCATTGCTGACCCACATTATACCCAGATTTGGGGGGCTTGTCTGGGATTTGAACCCGGGACCTCTACACAATATAAATGCACCCTTACTCTAAATGATTGATCTTCTTTCACCGGCTGCCCCCATTCCTTCACCCACATCGCAGGCATCTATCACTCCTTGAAGCAGTCCCTGTCTCTCAGGACGGGCCCCTGGATGGGGCCAAGAACACATGCTGCCACCACCACCTAGCAAGAAGCCTCACAGAATTCCTTGACAGTGTTGCAACTTTTGACACAACCTGGCCCATTTCTGCAATAGTCCCTATGCTCACTAGCTGTAGGAGCGGTGGGCCCATCCTACCTGAAGAGTCCCTGTCCTGGCTATCTGTAGGAGTGGTGGGCCATCCTGCTTGAAGAGTCTCTGTGCTGGGCTGCTGACGTGGATGGTCTTGTATGCGCCAGCATTGCCCTCCAGATGCCTTTATATGCACTCCTCTATTGTCTGCCCGTATTCCTGTCTCTATGCTGCTATCTCCAGTAATGGTCCTGCTGGAGTCTCATCTCATCATCCTGCTGCTGCTGGTTTCTCATCTCATCATCTTGCTGCTGCTGGTGTCT
Source organism: Rhinatrema bivittatum (assembly GCF_901001135.1). Lineage (NCBI taxonomy): Eukaryota > Metazoa > Chordata > Amphibia > Gymnophiona > Rhinatrematidae > Rhinatrema > Rhinatrema bivittatum. The sequence continues at coordinate 269,474,926 of NC_042621.1, forward strand.
CTTCTCATCTTCCTCCTGCCTCCATGGTCTCCAAATTCATCTCATCCTCCTCCTGCCTGCAAGGTCTCTGGTTTCATCTCATCCTTCTCCTGTCTCCATGGCTCCAATCTCATCTCTTCCTCTTCCTGCCTTCATGCTGCTTCTTGAGTCACGGTCCTGCTGCCTTCATGTTGCATCATCTAGTCACATCTGCTACATCACCTTGCATCATCTAGTGCTGTCTGCTACATCACCTTTGTTGCTGTGGCCCATTTGAATGCACTCTTTCAATATAGACTGTCCGGGCCTTTCCTTGCCATCAGATTGATGTGGTGGCATCAGCTCTACATTAGAGCTGTACTATAGGTTTTGGGTTGCCACTTCCACTGTTACTGCTCTTTGCAGTCATCATCATTTTGTCAAAGGATAAGGTTCATTTTCTGTATATGTAGTGTTGGTATTTGTGACTATGTATGTAGATGTTTAATACTAAAATATTCACTGTTTCTTAATGTCACAGTGTTATGTGCTATTATATAATCTTATCCTTACATGATGTGATTAGCAAAGATGTTTTCTTGCATTACATTTAGTGACTACAAATGTTTTTAAATAAAGTGGTCATTTTATTTCAAACCCAAAAATGATGTGGTCTAAGATTATTGGTGTTTTTTGTCTTCAGTAAAGCTGTTTGTAGGTTTGGGACCTCATGACCTTGCATGCTAGAGTGCCCCTGGCCATTCCGAATTGGCAAATATATCAAATGCAAGACCATTTGGCCTTAGCCTTGAAAAGGCAAGCAAAGAGTATGCTCCCAAGATCAAGCAGTGAGAGCTGACCAGTATACTTGTAACTACATAGCCTCTTATGTGGTTCATGTTGCCTGCTCCAGAAAGCATACTCTTTGCTAACTATTGGGTAAATGGGTATGTTTGCAAGATGGGTGCTGTCTACCTAGAGTTTACCTCCATGTGCCTCTAGAAGTGTCATTAAGTCTTATTGATGTAGAAATGCTTGGCTAGAGGTGAAGTAACCTATGACTTCACAGTCATGGTAGGTCATAGTGTTTTAAGACCAGGCACAGCACAGCAGTACTATACAGTTGGCCACCTACATTGTGATGATCTCACTTCTCACTAAAAAATGGGCCCTCTCTCTGGATCTAGCACATCACGCTGTGGTACAGTTACTGTTTCATCACAAGGCTATTTAAAATTCCAGGTTACCACTTGTTGTTCGGCATCTATCATTAGCAGTAATAATCAGCAGGAGGTGGCAGGCACAGAGAGCTTAAAGTGTACATGTAACTCTTCTTGGGTGTTAAGTGGAGTCACACAGATGACCTTACCAAATCTTTCATTGGATCCCTTACATTTGACTTCACTACATTTAAACCAAGGAGTTACACGACCACTTTATTGGGTCAAAGACAATCATATATTGGATTTCAAAGTGGGAAAATACACTGTTATCCTGTAACAGATCTGATTTTGCTTCTGACGTTTAGGAAATCTTCATACTTCCTAACAGCCCTGCCCTCCCAAAGGTGGTATATACCTCTTTTAGCCACATCTTCACTATTTACATATTTCTCTTAATGTTTTAATTTGTTTATGCTTTACATACCAATTACTAAAGCAGCTAACAACATACATTCATGATGTAGCCAAACCATTAATAGGTGTTTTCTGTACCAGACTGACACTGACAGAGGACTTGTCACAAAGTGAAAAATACAGGTGTGAAAAGAAAGAGGCACTCTGCTGTGCTCTCTTGCATGCTATGGAGAGGACTACATGATGACTAAGAGGCAAAATAACTGGCTGCCAGAACTTGTGGTCTCCCTGGGATGTGCAGGGGGGACATCCAGGATCTGGAGGAAGATCTGGAATGATTTCTACAAGGATGCCAAAGCAGAGAGCAATATTACAGCAGATATTCAGAGGGAAAAACAGTGATATGGGTTACTATACACCGATTCTCTAAGATGGCTCACTTTGTGCCCCTTGCCAAACTCCCCTCGGCACCTGAATTGGCGAACTTGTTCACACAGCATATCTTTCGCCTTCATGGGCTCCCCCTCCACATCACCTCGGACAGGGGCTCCCAGTTTACGGCAAGGTATTGGAGGGCACTCTGTAAAACATTTGGGTTCCAGCTCAACTTCACTACCGCCTTACATCCCCAAGCCAACGGACAGGTAGAATGCACAAACCGGACCTTGAAGATGTTCCTCCATTCCTTTGTGGGAGACCTGCAAAATGACTGGATGGCTCTGCTCCCGTGGGCAGAGTTCTCCTACAACCACCATAAGCACTCCTCCACCAGAAGGTCCCCCTTTTTCATGGTCTATGGCAGACATCTACGGCCTCCTTTGCCACTACCGTTAGAAGAACCGTCTCCAGCTGTACAAACCAGCGCCCGACAGTTGCATCAGATCTGGAAATCCACTCAGGAGAGACTCCAGCGCACTGCGGTTATTATGAAAAAGGCTGCGGACCATTTGCGACGACCGGCCCCAGTGTTCCTTCCTGGGGCGAAAGTGTGGTTAAGCACCAAACACCTCCGCTTATGGCTCCCTTCGATGCATTTAGCTCCAAGGTACATTGGGCCCTTTGCTGTCAAAGACAGGATGGGGCAGTTTCCTACCGCCTCCGCCTCCCGCACATGCTCAGGGTCCACAACGTCTTCCATGTTTCCCTGTTGAAGTCTCTGGTTCTTTCTCCCTTCCACAAGAGGTCACCTGTCCTGCACCAGTCACTCCCAAGGCACAGGAAGATGCCATTTATCAGGTGAAAGAGGTACTTGATATACGGTTCTGCCTCAGGAGCTGGGAGTACCTTCTCTCCTGGGAGGTCTACGGCCCCGAAGAAAATTCCTGGGAGCTAGCTGCTAACATCTTGGACAAAGGCCTTCTCCACCAGTTCTACCTGGATCATCCCGCTAAACTCCGGGCTCCTGGGAGGGGGAGTAGGACGGGGGGTACTGTTACGGTCCCGGGGCATGGCCCGGGACCTGCACCTACCAGGCAGCCCGGTCCGGCCGCAAGAACGCCGTCGCTTCGGCCTCCTAGGCCCAAGGAGTGGCCCTCCGCGGCGTTCTCCCTGCGAGGGAGATGCCGACGCTGATCCGAGACTGGCCCCGCCCCCTAGGCGTGCGCGCACGTCGGGGCTGCAGATTTAAAGGGGCCAGCGCGGGAATTTTGGACAGCTCCTCTGCCGACATCAGACGCTGCCGGGCTATTTAAACCCGGCAACTGCAGCAATACCTCGCCTTGCAACGAGGTTCCTCAGGTTTCCTGACTTGCTAGTTGCTGCAAATACTTTGGATTGCTTCTATCTCTGACCTGGCTTGCTTCCTGACTTCTCTTCTGCTTCCGTCCCTTGACTTTGGTATCGATGTCTGACTTCTGGCTTCCGACCCGGCTCCGTCCACGACTCCGTCTTCTGCTTCGTCCCTGGCTTTGGTTTGGATCTCTGACTCCTGGCTTCTGACCTGGCTTCGCTCCTGGACTCCGACTTCGGCTTCTTCCTCATCTCAGGTTCCGGTACTTGCTGGCCCAGAAGGATTCTCCTAAGTCCCAGCGGCTTGGGCTCTCACGGGCTCCTCCCGGGGGAGCCACGGGCTTCTGAGGGTGAAGACTCTTCAGCTACCTGGGTCCAGCCCTCGTCCATCTCTTCAGCCACTGCCTGGGTCCTTGGTCGCATAGGACTCCACCTACGTCCAAGAGGTCCGGGTCCCTACGGGCTCCTCTTGGGGGGACCTCGGACTTCCAGTGGTGAAGCCTCTTCTGAGTCTCTCCAAACCGTCTCCCAGCTGGGACGCTTGCTGTGGTCTTCCATAGCATACCATTCTCTGTCCCAACCAGCCCAAGGGTCCACAACCGTAACAGTTTGCAAGGCCATGGACCTGGTGGATCTTGCAGGCTTAAAAGCCATTCCGGGTATTGTCCAGAGACTGCAACAGCAGCAAACCTGCCTTGACACCCTGACGGTGACAGTACAGCGATTAGCCGACCGGGTCGACGGAGCCATGGCTGCCAGTTCCCCGATACCCAGTGCTGGAACTAATTCCGGGCTTACCGCACCCATACAGATTCCAGTACCTTCGCGGTTTTCGGGACATGCAAAACTTTGCCGAGGGTTCCTGAACCAGTGTTATATCCGATTTAATCTTCTTCCGCTTCAGTTTCCGACAAACCGGGTCAAAACAAGCTTCATCATCTCTTTGTTGGACGGGAGACCCCTGGCGTGGGCCTCCAACCTCTGGGAGCGCCAGAGTCCCCGCCTGGACAACTTGGTGCAATTCGTCACCGCGTTCAGACGAGACTTTGATGAGTCCTCCCGCAAGCCCACTGCCACATCAGAACTTTTCCAGCTGCGTCAGGGTAACCGCCTTTTGGCAGAACACGCCGTGGACTTCCAGACTCTTGCCGCCGAGTTGAACTGGGGAAGTGACAGCTTGCACGGTATCTTTTTAGAGAGTCTTTCCCCAAGGTTCCAGGATGAATTGGCTGCCAGAGATCTCCCGGACGACTTGAACGAGCTCATTGATCTTGCGGGCCGTGTGGACCACCGGATCTAGCGTTGGTTCTGAGAGAGGAGGACTGCTCACAGACCTGGGAGTGCCGGAGTCACTACTTCTCGAAGTGGGCACTCTCCTGCTCCGCCAGGCCTTCAGATCCCGAACCCATGCAGGTGGGCCAGGGGCCTATCTCTCAGGAGGAAAGGAGAAGATGTCGGTCCCTGGGCCTATGCCTGTATTGCGCTGGCAAGGGCCATTTTCTCGCCCATTGCAACGAACGTCCGGGAAACGCTCGGACCTAGGGTCATCCGGGGAGCTAACCCTAGGTCACACCCTGTCTGCCTCCCCATGTACCGTCCCGGTGACCTTACTCCTTCCCAAGGGAGAGTTCGAGACGCTGGTCCTGATTGACTCAGGAGCCGGAGGAAACTTTATCCTCAAGGATTTGGTCCAGCAACTCCAGATTGCAGTTCAACCCCAACGACCTCTGCTTCGTGTCTCCTCTATCCAGGGGAGACTTCTTCCAGGGACCATAGATACTTGTACCAGGCCTCTCATGCTACGCACTGGTATTTTGCATGAAGAGGAGATTTCGTTCCTCATCCTGGAGAGGTCCATGCACCCAGTTATTCTGGGACTACCTTGGCTGCGGAAGCACTCTCCCATTATCTGTTGGGAAACCCTCCAGGTGGCATCCTGGGGGCCATCGTGCTTCGGATCTTGCGTGACAGCTGTTCCGCGACCACAGATACCCCTTCTGTCGATAATAGTGGCATTGCTGCCCCAGTATCGGGATTACAGCGATGTTTTTCCAAAGAGAGAGCCGAGATTCTCCCGGAGCACCGCCCGTTCGACTGTGCAATCAATTTGCTCCCGGGTACCACTGCGCCACGAGGATGGGTCTACACATTTTCCCTTCCCGAGACATAAGCCATGTCTGCATACATCCGGGAGAACCTGGACCATGGGTTCATTCAACCATCTAACTCTCCGGCTGGAGCAGGCTTCTTCTTCGTGGTGAAGAAGGACAGTTCCCTCCGACCCTGCATAGACTACCATGGCTTGAACAGTATTACTCGGCGGGATCGGTACCCTTTGCCCTTGATCCTGGAACTTTTGGACAGGTACAGGGAACCAAGGTGTTCACCAAGTTGAACCTTCATGGGGGCGTATAATCTAGTGAGAATTCGGCTGGGAGACGAGTGGAAGACCGCTTTCAACACAAGAGATGGCCACTACGAATACCAGGTCATGCCCTTCGGGCTCTGCAATGCCTCGGCAGTGTTTCAGAACCTCATGAACGAGGTTCTACGAGAGATGTTACATACCTCGGTAATCGTTTACCTTGATGGCATGCTTATCTACTCCAAGGACCTGCAGACACACCGCCATGAAGTCCGTCAAGAGTTACAGAAGCTACGAGATAATTGGCTTTATGCCAAGTTCGAGAAATGCTTATTCGAACAGGAATCGTTACCCTTCCTAGGGTATATCGTATCCTCCACGGGATTCCATATGGACCCAGAGAAGATCACTGCCATCAAAGATTGGCCTCAGCCTGTGGGGGTCAAGGCGCTTCAGAGGTTCCTCGGGTTTGCCAAATTCTACCGGCAGTTTATCCCACATTATTCCCAGATGGTGGCACCACTGACGGCACTCACCAGGAAGGGGGCAGATGCCAAGAACTGGCCAGCAACGGCCATACGAGCCTTCCAGGAACTGAAGGAGGCATTTCTCCAGGATACATGCCTTCGGCATCCGGATCCTCAATGACAGTTCGTCGTGGAGATCGACGCCTCCGACACGGCTGTTGGGACTGTCCTAAGCCAACTATCCCCTGAAGGTAAACTCCTGCCCTGCTCTTACTTTTTGTGCAAATTCTCACCTGCAGAAAGGAACTACGGCATAGGGGATAAGGAATTGCTGGCCATCAAACTGGCGTTCGAAGAATGGCACCAGTGGTTGGAAGGGACCCAACACCCGGTGGTCATCTACACCAACCATAAGAACCTAGAATACCTGGGCCGCGCCCAGCGCCTCAATCCCCGGCAGGCCCGGTGGTCTCTTTTCTTTTGCCGTTTCGATTTCCTCCTCCGCTACCGACTGGCAGACAGGAACATCCGGGCAGACACACTTTCCCGTATAACGGAGATGGAGGACAACCCTAATCCACCACAGTACATCCTTGATCCGGCTAAAGTGCTCCTTGCGGCCTCCGATGCAGTCCCGATGGGGAAGACTGTGGTGCCCTACGACTGCGGAAGAAGGTCCGCTCCTGGGCTCACGACTCCCTAACCACTGGCCATCCGGGAGTAGCCAGGACCCAGGAGTTATTCTCGGAGTATTACTGGTGGCCTCAGTTTAAGAGGGATGTCCGCCTCTACGTTAACGCCTGTCCAACCTGCGCCCAACAGAAGACTCCCACTGGCCGTCCCTGGGGTCTTCTCCAGCCTCTGCCTGTTCCCACAGAACCATGGACCCACTTATCCACGGACTTCATCGTAGATCTGCCTGCTTCAGAGGGAAAAACAGTGATATGGGTTACTATATACCGATTCTCTAAGATGACTCACTTTGTGGCCCTTGCCAAACTCCCCTCGGCACCTGAATTGGCGAACTTGTTCACGCAGCATATCTTTCGCCTTCATGGGCTCCCCCTCCACATTGCCTCGGACAGGGGCTCCCAGTTTACGGCAAGGTATTGGAGGGCGCTCTGTAAAAAATTTGGGGTCCAGCTCGACTTCACTACCGCCTTTCATCCCCAAGCCAACAGACAGGTAGAATGCACAAACTGGACCTTGAAGACGTTCCTCCGTTCCTTTGTGGGAGACCTGCAAAATGACTGGGTGGCTCTACTCCCATGGGCAGAGTTCTCGTACAACCACCATAAGCACTCCGCCACCGGAAGGTCCCCCTTTTTCACGGTCTACGGCAGACGTCTATGGCCTCCTTTGCCACTACCGTTAGAAGTACCATCTCCAGCTGTACAGACCAGCGCCCGACAGTTATATCAGAACTGGAAATCCACTCGCGAGAGACTCCAGCACACGGCGGTTATTATGAAAAAGGCTGCAGACTGTTTGCAATGACCGGCCCCCGTGTTCCTTCTTGGGGCGAAAGTGTGGTTAAGCACCAAACACCTCCGCTTACAGCTCCCTTTGATGCGTTTAGCTCCAAGCTACATTGGGCCCTTCGCTGTCAAAGACAGGATAGGGGCTGTTTCCTACCGCCTCCCGCACACGCTCAGGGTCCACAACGTCTTCCATGTTTCCCTGTTGAAGCTTCTGGTTCTTTCTCCCTTCCACAAGGGGTCACCTGCACCAGTCACTCCCGAGGCACAGGAAGACGCCGTTTATCAGGTGAAAGAGGTACTTGATGTACGGTTCCGCCTCAGGCGCTGGGAGTACCTTCTCTCCTGGGAGGGCTACGGCCCCGAAGAGAATTCCTGGGAGCCAGCCGCTAACATCTTGGACAAAGGCCTTCTCCACCAGTTCCACCTGGATCATCCCGCTAAATCCCGGCCTCCTGGGAGGGGGCGTAGGAGGGGGGTACTGTTACGGTCCCGGGGCACGGCCTGGGACCTGCACCTACTGGGCGGCCCGGTCCGGCTGCAAGAACGCCATCGCTTCGGCCTCCTAGGCCCAAGGAGCAGCCCTCCGCGGCGTTCTCCCTGCGAGGGAGATGCTGTCGCCGATCCGTGGCTGGCCCCGCCCCCTAGGTGCGCGCGTGCTGGGGCTGCAGATTTAAAGGGGCCAGCGTGGGAATCTTGGACAGCTCCTCTGCCAACGTCAGACGCTGCCGGGCTATTTAAACCCGGCAGCTGCAGCAATACCTCGCCTTGCAACAAGGTTCCTCAGGTTTCCTGACTTGCTAGTTGCTGCGAATACTTTGGATTGCTTCTGTCTCCGACCCGGCTTGCTTCCTGACTTCTCTTCTGCTTCCGTCCCTTGGCTTTGGTATCGACTTCTGGCTTCCGACCCAGCTCCGTCCACAACTCCGTCTTCTGCTTCGTCCCTGGCTTTGGTTTGGATCTCTGACTCCTGGCTTCTGACCCGGCTTTGCTCCTGGACTCCGACTTCGGCTTCTTCCTCACCTCAGGTTCCGGTACTTGCTGGCCCAGAAGGATTCTCCTAAGTCCCAGCGGCTCAGGCTCTCACGGACTCCTCCCGGGGGAGCCATGGGCTTCTGAGGGTGAAGACTCTTCAGCTACCTGGGTCCAGCCCTCGTCCATCTCTTCAGCCACTGCCTGGGTCCTTGGTCGCATAGGCCTCCACCTACGTCCAAGAGGTCCGGGTCCCTACGGGCTCCTCCTGGGGGGACCTCAGACTTCCAGTGGTGAAGCCTCTTCTGAGTCTCTCTGAACTGCCTCCCGGCTGGGACGCTTGCTGTGGTCTTCCATAGCATACCATTCTCTGTCCCAACCGGCCCAAGGGTCCACAACCGTAACACTTTAGTACTGAAGATAAATATCACAGCTAGAACAAGAATCATAGCAGAAAGAAGTATAAAATGTGAAATGACAGTTTATGTCTCCGCCTGTTCAGCAATATGTCATCCACAGACACACATCTGTGAGACATAACATAGTACTGAGTAATGGCCTAAAATAAATATGATGTACATCCCACAGCTTCTTTTGAAACAACATACATGTGACATGGTAAAGGAAATATTGTCAAAGAACAATTAGTTGGTCACTTCCTGCTGGCAGAGCAGAAGGTCTGCAGGCTGGACAGTACTATGCTCTGTGCTAGGTGAGAGCTTTTGCTGGTTTCAGGTCTTCAGCTGAGGGAGCACTAACAGGAGACATGTGACTTGTAGGTCCCTGTTTTGTTGTCCCTAATATTTTTTAATTGGCAAGTGACATTTCACCAGTGACAAGAGACTGTAATTCTTGAATCACTTGTTATAGTAGGACTTCAGACTAGCATAAACACTGTAGTGCTTTTGACATAGTACTACCTCTATTCTATGGCCATTCACAGGGCTGTACTTCATAGAGAGGGAAACCTTTGCCATGCCCCTGGACTTTGTAATCAAAACTAAGCAAGATACTTCTCATAAAACTGGTGCATTCACAGAGCTGATAGACCTCCCAGCTCCCAACCATTTGCTGTAAACACATAGCTCGAGACGTATGATAGAATGAAGCACATTTCTTACCCAGTAGTATCCATCACCATAAAAGCCGTCTTCAAAATCCTCAAAAAGTGCAGATTGGCGAAGTATATAGGAATCATTTACAGCTCCCAGGTATCTGGCCACTACGTTGAGGATGTGCGATTGAGCATCACAGACCACTTGCACACTGATGGAGTGAAAGAGTTTTCTGTTGCGGTAGACCTCCTCCCTATCATGGAGTGGGATGAGAGCTTACATGAGTGCATTCTATAACTCCCAGAACATGTGAAAATTGCACCAGCCCATAGAAACCTCTCTTCAAGTCCAACAGGTCCTGTCTTCCCTGAGGGAATTATATAAATCTGAATGTGTATAACTCTTATGACCTGGCACTGACAGCATGAAAATGATGCTTGGGACATTCCCCTGATGACCCCAGTAGTTGTTAAGAATGAGCCGGAAGCCATAAAATGCAGGGTGCACAAACATTTTTTAGGCTGGGTATGGCATGGGACCTTTCTGTGACAGGATTCAGGTCCCTGGAGTTCTTCATATAGGTTCAGGATAGCCTGAGAGTTCAGGTGATACCTCTTAACCAGCAATGTGGTGCAGTGTAAATGGTGGGCAGAGTGGTGGTATATTATGTCATAGAACACACAACACAACTGGTAAAAGACAAATAGTATCACAGTAAATATCAATAAGGGTAAATAGTATAGCAGCAATAAAGCAATGCATAAAATTTGTACAAAGATACCTCCCTCATAAGTTTCCCTATTGCAAGTTGACAAATCCTGCTGTTTCTGTGCTTCCAGCTTGATTGGAAGTGGGCTGTTCTGGCCTCCTATACCATGAGACTTCATTTGCAATCCCCTGGCGATTTTCCCCTGTTTTTAAATTCCCTTCCCATCTCACTTAGCCCTTTCATTTTCACAGCAAGTCCCCCATTGAGGATCACACACTGGAGCTCCCTCTGGAGCCTCGCAGTCAAGGACCCTAGGTCCAATGGCTAGGCATTGCTGCTGTGCAATGCCTGGGTCTCCATCCCAGCCCCAGCAGGCTATGAGCACGGTCTCCGGCTGACCCTGGGGGATGGAAGAGCTGATGCAGGAAATGAGCCACCAAGCCAGCCCCAATCAGCCTTATTTACCAAAGGTTTATCTCATATGCAAGGAAGGATAGTAAACTAAGCCCATTTCTGTATAATGTGGGCGATAACCAGGGGACCCAGCTCACTTACTCATTAGGTTTCGAAATGTTATAAAACAGAAAGTGCCAGTGCACCTCACGAAAACAGTGATACATGCCGAAAAACTCATTGCTTGCCCTTCTCTTTTCCCTGTAGGAGACGAGGGTTGAGGGTTAGAAAGGAGAGAAAAGAAAGGCTCTACAAATGTCAAATACCTGCTCTCTAAATTTTGGGGATATTTTTTCTTTTTCAATCTGGTACTTTCTTCCTGTACCTTTGGGCTCCTAACTCAGATGGAACCGGACACCATGAGCCCTTCCTATTTTATACCCCTACCTAATCCAGCCAATGCAGAGACTGTCCTTGGCTGGGTGCCAGGGCCCACAGTTCCCTCCAGAATCTGTTATATGTGAACTCTGAATCTGACAAGTAAACGTCATTGTTGAACTTAGATGCCTGGTCTACATATTATACCAGGACCTCCGATTAATATGTATAGAAATAAGGGTGAACGTAAGGAATGTCATGCATTGAGCCCAGCATCCTCTCTCCAGCAGTGGCCAGCCCAGGTCACAAGTATCAGACAGATCCCAAAAAGTAGATCTAGTTCTTTTTACTCACTCACAGTGATAGCAATGGCTTTCTCTAGGCCTGTCTGGCTAATAATATTTTATGGACTTCTTCTCCAGGAACTTGTCCAAACCTCTTCTTAAACCAGCTATTCTAGTCACCTTGACCACGTCCTCTGGCAACAGATTCCATAACTCGATTGTGCATTGAGTGAAAAAGTACTTTCTACAATTTGTTTTAAATCTGCCAGTTGTCAGTTTCATGGAGTATCCCCTTGTTTCAGTTTTATTTGAAAGGGTAAATAACCATCTTTTATTTACTCATTCCACCTCACTCATGATTTTATAAACGTCTATCATCTCTCCCAGCTCCTGACTAATCCCTTCATATGCACAACTCCGGGATGTGGAGCATGTAACATGGCTAGAATAACCTGAATACCTTTTCTCGGAATAACAACACGGTTTTCCCAAAGAAGATGTCCCTTATGGGCTGATAGTTCATGCTGCCTGCTTGGAAATAGTCTGATCTCAGACAATTTACCACTTTACTGCCCCCTCCATACCCAGTCCAAGATACAGGTTAGACAGCGTCCTTTGCAGTCAGGCTAGGAATCTGGGCAGCTTTAAGGGCAGCACCAGGAAAAGTTTCTAGCATCAAAACTTAGGCCAGAAGTGGAACAACAAAATCTAGGATCCATAATGGCAGACAATTCAAGGCATCAGCATGGGTAATTGCTTTGTCAGACTTGTGAACCAATGTATAGTCATAGGCACTCAGTATGATACTTCAATGTGGCATCTGTGGCAATACAATAAGGGGTGCAGGGCCGATGCAAGGATATTAGGTGCCCTAGGCACCTTCTGCCTTGCGCCTGCCCCCCCGGTTGCTCTGCACCCTGGTCTCCTACTTCATTTGAAGCTATCAAATCTCTACTCCTCTTTGCCGTGAGCGGGATAGGCTCCGCTCATGGCACCACATGGCTGCTCTTTGGTGCCCCCTAATGGTTGGCCCCATAGGCGACTGCCTGGTTCGCCTAATAGGTCACACCAGTCCTGAAGGGTTTAGGCTTGTCTTTGGAGAATATGCCCAACAGGGGCTTGTGGTCAGTGCATATTTCAAAAATCCGGCTATACACATACAGGCCAATACAGTAAAGCTCGCGGGAGAGTGGGCGAATGCCTTTGGATAGGCGCTAATTTCTGAAAGTAAAATGTGCGGCTTGGCTGCACATTTTACTTACTGAATTGCGTGGGAATAACTAATAGGGCCATCAACATGCATTTGCATGTTGCGGGTGCTATTAGTTTCGGGGGGGTTGGACGCGCGCTTTCGACACGCTATTACCCCTTACTGAATAAGGGGTAAAGCTAGCGTGTCGAAAACGCGCGTCCAAACGTGGGTTAAAAGTGCGCTCCACCGGAGTGCACTGTACTGTATCGGCCTGATAGTTGTGGAACTTTTTAACTCCAGCTATCAAAGCGAGTGCCTTTCTATCAATCTGAGCATAATTCCATTCAGAATGTAACAAGGTTTAAGAATAGCAGGAAATTGGTACCTCTGTGCCATCTTGCAAAGCATGGCTCAGCACAGCCCCAGCACCATATGATATGGCATTGCAGGTGACCCAATTCATTACAGTGAATGAGCAGAGAGATGTCAGGAGTTTTTTAATTAATTAATTAATTAATTAATTTATAGTTTTTTTATATACCGCAGTACGTAAGACACATCACCTCGGTTCCGGAAAGTGTCTACATGTTGGCAGGTCCACTTCCATGGCACCCATTTATGAAGAATGCTGTGTAGCTGCTCAAAGGGAGTTGTCTTTTGTAGAAGTTGAGCATTCTCAAAAAAAGAACTCAGCTCATCTTTAGAAGTCAGCTCAGAGTCATCATGGATTGCTTTACCTTGTCTTCCATTGATGGACTCCTGTCGCCCAAAAATGTGATACTGGTAATCCCAATTTCACATATATTTTTCTTCACTCGAATTCCTAACTTCTCAAATCAGTGTAGGATTTCCCTAAGTCACCCAGAGAGTTCATCCTCTGATGCACACATGTCCAAGAATCATCAAAATAAGATGCAAGTCCCGGAATTCCAGCCAACAGTATTTTTTATAAAGCATTGCAAGATGCCTGGTGTGACAGAAATTCTGAATTGGAGACATTTAACCCAGAAAGCTCCTCAATGAGTAAGTGGTTGAGCATCTGCAGCTTCTTCACCCGCAATCAGTTGGATGGTAAAGTTTAGTAAAGATATTCAGCGCAGCAGCAAGGAGCTGCTTAACAGCAGACACAGGGTGTCTTGTTAACAGTGCACTGACAATCTTCACCGATCCACACATCTCCATTTTGCTTTAGCACTGGTAGAAAGGGTGTGACCCAGTTTGTATGTATAACTGACTCTAGGATACCTTGTGCTATGAGGTGCTCAAACTCTGCCGCAATATTAGGGCATAATGCAAAAAGCACATTCCTGGCCTTCAGGTGAATAGGTGCTATGGCTGGTTCCAGGAGGAATGACAATGCTGGTCCCTTTTTAGTTCCTGGCTCCTCCAAGAACACCCGAGGGAATTCATCCATGATTTCCTTGAGATGCCCATCAGTGATGATATGGACCCTTTGGATACTGATTCTTAAAGGTGCAAATCTGTTTCTTCCTAAGAGGTTCTCGCATTTACCTTGCTATGAGTGGCAACATCCCCTGAAAAAGCCGTAGCAAGCCCTTACAACACATCTTCCTGAGAACTCAACCTTTCTGTCCATTGTAATCAAGGGATTTGTACTGTAGGACTACTTGGGAGTCCTGTGAGTAGGAAATAACTCTGAGTATCTTCACTTATAACTGACTCTCGAGGCATAGAGTCAATCTCCATTTCGCGTTCAAAACCATTGAGAAGGACTATTATTAACACTTCCGAATTATGTGACTCTTGCACACCAGTCAAGTACACCAAAAACCACTCTTCACTCCAGCTCTGTTGTTCCAAATAAAGTCTATACTAAATGAAACTGGCGGCAAAACACAAAGTCCAAAACAGTACACTTGAGTTAGTGCACTAAAACTGCAACTCAATCCAGAAAAAGATCACAAAGGTTGATCACAGTCTCTCTTCACTTCCAAGAACACCTCAACTCTTCAGGGTAGCTACCTTCTCTACCCTGGGTCTCCACATGTATCGTGGCTTTAATCTTCTCCTTCAATGCTCTTTTCTCTCTCTCTCACTCTCTCTCTCTCTTTCTCTGATGTGGAGTCTCAGGCTGCTTGTGGCAGGATCAATCTCTGATTTTGGTGAACTTTTCCAGGCAGGATGCCCTTTCCCCTAGTACCTCCCAGTACACTGGGGTCCACCAAAATCTTCACAGCCTTCATCTCTCTTCTGGATTTCCAGGAACTGCCACCCTTAAATTCTTCACTACAATGCTTCTCTGGACCCTCTCTTGGGGTCAGGGGCGAATAGGCCTTTCAAAGCTTCTGGCTTGCCTCCGTGGTTCGGTCAGGCCAGTCATTTGACTGGTGTTGCTTGCAGTGGCCCAATGTCTACGGAGCTGCTGCGATTAACTACAGGTCCCACAGCAGCTATTCTGGCTGAAAAGGAGCCTCCAGTGAAGCTCTTCCCTCATTTCTGGGGTTTTTTTTTGTCTTTTCCCACGGCTGTAGCCGTGGTTCCATGGGCCCAGGCTTCACTTTTATTTATCTCCACAGCTGCAGCGTGATTCTATAGGCCTGCATTTTTGGTTTTTTTTCTTTCCCGTGGCATTGCTGATCTCTATGGGACAGCTCCCTGCCCCTCCCCTCATCACTATAGTGGCAGGAAATGCTCCCAAGGCTTTCCCATACACCACCCAGCTGCTCCCTTTGCCTTGCGAAGCAGCCAGCAGACCTCCTGCTGAAGGCCTCTGATTGATTTTTGCTGATGGCTCCCCTTATTTTGGGACCGTGGCAAAAAATAACCCACCCCACCACATAGGGATTTGCAGGAGAAAAAAATTCATTTTCGTTTTCGGGAAGTTTTTTCCCCATGAATGTTATTTCGTAGATTTTTTAATATGTTTTAATTCATGAGAAAAAAACAAAATCACACAATTAAAAAAAAAAAAGGCCAGAGTCTGATGAGACCTCTGTCACACTGAGGGCACTCAGAGCAACTAAAAGGGCAGGAGCACTTTACAAAAGTTAAGGGAGACACCGCTTTATGCTGGCCAACTCATATTATGTATGCCAGCTCTCTCCGAGGTGGGATCTACACAGCCAGAAGCGATAAAAGAGAGGAGCAAGAGCCAAAAGAGTGTCTAGCACAGAACTCAGTCATTCCATACTACTAGAGCTCCCCCTGCTGCATATACACAAGCGGCTTTTTATTGCTTTGGAGGACAGATTTCTAGCAGCCATATTAGTCCTAGATGAGCCTGACTTCTTCCTGGGTTGTGATACCTCTTTTTGGACCAATATAAGAATCATCCAGAGATGATGTGCATGTGTTTTTGAGACCTTACGGGTTCTTTCTACAGGTGATGCTATCCGAAGGGAAATCCCTGGGAAATCCCTGGGGCAATAATACATTAAGGGGTAGATTAAAAAAATTTGCGCGATCGCGTACTTTTGTTCGCGCACCAGGCGCGAACAAAAGTACGCTGGATTTTATAAGATACGCATGTATCTTATAAAATCTGGGGTCGGCGCGCGCAAGAGGGTGCACATTTGTGCAACCTGCGTGCGCCGAGCCCAGCGCGCGCTGCCTGTTCCCTCCGCCCTCCCCCCCACCTTCCCCTCCCTTCCCCTACCTAACCCACCCCCCTGGCCCTATCTAAACCCCCCCTTACCTCTGTTGCACGATTTACGCCTGCTAAAAGCAGATGTAAATCTGCGCGCGCCAGTGGGCTGGTGGCGCGCCATCACCCGACCTGGGGGCTGGTCCGGAGGCCTCGACCATGCCCCCGGCCTGCCCTCTAAACGCCGCATCACGCCCCCGAAACGCCGCGTCATTTCGGAAACGCCCCTGACACGCCCCCTCCCCGCCCCTTTTGCGAAGCCCCGGGACTTACGTGTGTCCCGGGGCTCTGTGCGCGCCGACGGCCTATGCAAAATAGGCGCGCCGGCGCGGGAGGGCCCTGCGCGCGGAAGGCATTTAAAATCCGCCCCAAGGCTGAACTGCCTGAGGAGGGGTCATGGAGTCTTGGTGCCTATTACATGGATATTTGAAATATAAAAGGATGTGATCACTTTGTTTTTACTTTTGAGCCCTCCATCTCTACCTGACAGACATTTGGTATTGAGGGATGACAGACGTAGACTGACGTGGATTACAGCAGTCTCCTCCCTGTGGGAATGAGGGCCTCAGCTATGGTGCTTTGATCCTCATTAGCCAGCACAGTGAGTGATCACGAAACACCCTTGTGTATTTGTTTCACTTGTAAAAGCTTGCACGGGGGTTCGTGCTTCAAGGCAGTCTGCTGCTTGAGGCGAGGGTAGAGAACGCACCCCCTCCCCTCGCCCCAAGGCCTGACGCAGTTCAATTCAGTGAGAAGGTCTGCACCATTTTGAGAAAGGGCGTTGAGCAGGACGGTGATAGGGGCTCCATCGTGGGATCTGCTCCCAGGTTTTAAGTTTTGGGGAGTGCGGGAGGGGGTGGGGGGTGGCCTAGGAGTGTATGGGGTGGGCCCACCTTGACCTTTTTTGATTCATTTGGGGTGAGGGGGGGGGGGTACCTCCACTGAACCGCAATGATTATTTTTATACCTTTTGGGGGGGAGGGGGCGTCCAGGGGTGGCACAATATTTATTATTTATTTATTTAAAATTTTTATATACCGGCATTCATGTTGCAAACACATCATGCCGGTTTACATATAACAGGGGTGTACAGTAAACAATTCAATAACCTATTTGTGTAGAAGGAAGCAGTTACAAATAACAAGGTAATAGAACTGGGAGGAGAGAAGAAAAGAAAGAGAATAACATTAGGTATAGGTATTTACATTAGTAATAACATTTTTACATGTGGAAGTAATACCCCAACAACTTTAATTTTGGGATTGGGGGGGTCACTTTGAACCACTATGTATTTATTTATAACCTTTGGGGGGGTGGGGGGAGGCCGTTGCTGCACATGAATGGGACACTTTTTTTTAACATTGAGGAGTCGGGGCCACAGCAATTCTTTTAACCTTTGCCTGGCCCTTTAAATGTAATGTAGGAGCCTGGAGACCCGTGCTAGAGTCTCGGGGTTCCCACGTTACATTTATCGAAATCCCAGAAAGTGTTATTTTATCGCCGCTGACCACTTTCTTGGTCAACCACGATAAAATATTAACATAGAATTGCCTATTAATGACCTTCGTCGAATGCAAATTATTGCATATATCACGCGATATCACTGCGATAGTGCTCTATCTTGTGCTATGTGCTAAATAAAGTATGTTAACGCCCTGCATGGCTTGATGCATCACCCAGTTAGATTGTGAGCCCTTTGCGGACAGGGAAATACCTTTAGTACCTGAATGTAATCCGCTTCGAAATGCCAAAAAGTGGAACATAAATAAATAGCATACTATGTGTCTGTTTAGCATATGCGAGCACATTATATTTTCAATTTACTCACTTATAAATCATATTTTCCATGTTCAATATGGTAAAGTTTGAAAGACCTGCATTTAAGCTAAACGGTATCCATTTTCATGGGCTTCAGTACATAGAACATTAATTGATGTGCACACTAAAGGGGGTTAGTGTGAGCTTTAATTTTAACATGCTTTTTGTACAAAGGTCCCATTGTGATGTCATGCCAAGGCATAATATTACACAAAAAACCCCCACCTGGCACGTATGTTTATTTGAGGTATTTTCTGTTGCCTTACTCAAAATTTGTATTCTTAAGCCGGAAATTACCCCGGAAAATTTAATAGGAGGACGGGGGATGGTTTCATATATTTGTTAATAGGCAACCCCCTCGCTGCCTTGCTGTTTAATCATTAACACACCCTCCAATCTCCGTTATTTTTATTCCAAATATATATTTTAAAAAACTTTCAGAGATAGGCTACAGAGAATCCCCTCTTCAAACTTTGAAGTTCAAAAGAAAAAAAGAAAAAGAGGGGATTCTCTGTAGCCTATCTCTGAAAGTTTTTTAAAATATATATTTGGAATAAAAATAACGGAGGTTGGAGGGTGTGTTAATGATTAAACAGCAAGGCACCGAGGGGGTTGCCTATTAACAAATATATGAAACCATCCCCCGTCCTCCTATTAAATTTTCCGGGGTAATTTCCGGCTTAAGAATACAAATTTTGAGTAAGGCAACAGAAAATACCTCAAATAAACATACATGCCAGGTGGGGTTTTTTTTGTGTAGTAGACATACACTTGGTGTAGATCTCTTTTGTTGAAATAAAGGCATAATAGGCAGGGTGAGGCGGCCACCTCAGTCGGCAGACTTAGAACTGCAAAAACGTGTCCCCCCCCCCCCCCCCCAAAAAAAAAAAACCAAACATTCATGCTGTGGCCACCTCACCCTGACTTCAGACATGACACCAACAGCACATTTTGATATCGTGAATAAAAACGTTGACAAATTCGCACATAATTTGCACCAATTTTCAAATCGGACTTCTGTGAATAAGTCCCATTTACAAATTATCTCACCAAATCTGTCTGTACAAGTTAACAGCTGCTAAAATATCTGCACAGATTTAGTTCATGAAAATGCATATGCATATTTTTTAAAAATTCAAAGGTTTGTGTGTAAGTCCAAATTACTCCCCAGCTCCACATCCAGGAATGCCTCCACTCAGTCTGGGTAAACATGCGTGAATAGGGCCAGTGGAAGCACTAGGCGAACTAGACAGCCGCTTAGAGTACCACTAGTCTGGGGGTGCTGACAACTTGAATTCGCCTTCTTTTCGCTCTTGCGGCCTAGAAGAGGAAGTGGGTCCACACAGGTGGAAAGAAGGAGAGGCCATGCTGCCAGAAGCAGGAGGAAGAACAGTGTGTCCCCCGCCACATGAAGAGATAGTATCATCCCTGGGCCTACACGATGATTAAGAGAAGGAGAAGGTGCCTCGGTGTGGCCTCTTCTCGCCCCAGGAAATGGCAGCATTGCCCCCGGTCTGTGGTCAGCAGTAGGAAGAGGAGCAGGGTCCTATAGGAGCAGGAGGAGTAGCAAGGTCATGGGCCATAGACACGGGAAGCAGAGCAGTTTCAGCCCCCAGGTCTGAAGAAAGAGGGAGAGTTCTGTCAGCCGTGGGGGTTGAAGGAAGAAGCTGCTGTTGCTGCTGGCTTTATACTTCTGAGGGGGAGGGGAGGAAATGAGTGAAAGAGAACATGACTGTGTGTGTTTGAGAGAGAGCATGACTCAGTGTGTGTATCTGTGTGTGTGTGTGTGTGTGTGTGTGCACATGCGTGTATATATGTGTGGGAGAGCATGTGTGCGAGAGTGTATGTATGACAACGTGTATGTGTGAGAGCATATGTCTGTGTGTGAGAATGTGTGTGTGTGTGTTTATATGTGTTTTTGTGTTTCTGTGTGAGAGAGCATGTATGAATGTGTGAGAGAGAGCATGTCTGTGTGAGTGAGTGAGAGCATGACTCAGTGTGTGTGTGTGTGTGTGTGCATGTGCGTGTATATATGTGTGGGAGAGCATGTATGCATGTGTGCGAGAGTGTATGTACGACAGCGTGTATGTGTGTATGTGTGAGAACATATGTCTGTGTGTGAGAATGTGTGTGTGTGTGTTTATGTGTGTTTATGTGTTTGTGTGTGAGAGAGCATGTATGAATGTGAGAGAGAGAGAGCATGTCTGTGTGAGTGAGTGAGAGCATGACTCAGTGTGTGTGTGTGCATGTGCGTATATATATGTGTGGGAGAGCACGTATGCATGTGTGCAAGAGTGTATGTACGACAGCGTATATGTGTGTATGTGTGAGAGCATATGTCTGTGTGAGAGCATATGTCTGTGTGTGAGCATGTGTCTGTGTGTGTGTGTGTGTGTTTATGTGTTTGTGTGTGAGAGAGCAAGTATGAATGTGTGAGAGAGAGAGAGCATGTATGCATGTGTGAGAGAACAGTGTGAGTGTGAGAGCATGTTCCTGTGACTGAACATGTTAAATAGAAAGAAAGGAAAAAAATTCCAGGTATGGACAGCAGGGAATTTTTATCTTTATTAGTTTTAAGTATTGGGTGGCATTTGGATCTGCTGTTTTGAACTATTTTTTTGGTCTTTGGAAAATTTGTAAGAGTTTTAAATTATTGGATATTATGCTATTCATGAGCTGTTTGAAATATTTTTCTTTTTATTAGTATGGTTTTAATTTTGTTGATGATGTATTTTTTCTCATTTTATTGCTTGATATTTTATGAGGAATTTTAATGTTTCTGTTTTTCCATTATTACACCGCAGACATACAGTCTAGCTTGTTGCAGTTTCTAGTTCAGTTTTTGTCTGCACATTTATATTTCTACTTTATTCTGTATTTGGTGAGGGTCTGTTTGTGTTTTGCATGTGTGATCGAGGTGGTGTATTCTGCTAGTGTGTAGGGATCTATAGCAGCTTGGCTTTTTCTATTTTCCTAATAGTGTGTGTATTGGCCTTTTAGGGCCTGGTGTAATAATTGCAGTGTTGCCTTGATATAAGGAGTATTGTCAGTGTGTGAGTGCTGGTAGATATTGCTGCTTTGGTATAGGAGATTTACTTTATTGAAAGTGTAATTCAGTTTACTCATGGCTTTCTGAGGGCCAAGCCCACACCCAACACATGTTACAATTGGCCTAATACCAATTCCAAGGGTCCTTTTTACTTTTTCGCAGGGGTTTCTGCTTGGCACTACAGCAGTGCATGTAAATATAATATACATGCTGTAAGTGATATTTTTTACCTCAGAAGATTGTACTTTGAATGATCTTGTTCAATATAATCTATTATTATAAGTGCATAATTTTAAATTGTGTGTTGGGAGGATATGATGGGGAGGGAGGCGGCAGGCTGTAAGTTTTGTCTAGGGTGCCTAATACCCTTGCATCGGCCCTGTCTGTGAACATGACATATGTGCATAAGTTCACCCACATATTGGGGGAGCAATTTTGTAAAAGGCCATTTCTGTGCATAAAAACCACTTTTTGCCTGAAGTCCCTTTGAAAATTACCCTGCCTATGCATTACCATGCTGATTTGGTGCACTAGCAGTTGATCACTGAGGGGACGCTGTTCTGCCTTCCCCCCCAATAACATAGTGCATCCCACTAAAGTCACCCCACTACCCCACTACCCTGATACCCCCTCCTATCCCTGATCTAGTATAAAAAACAACTGCCCCACTCCTGATCCCCTCTCCCACCCCAATTCCAAAAATTTAAATTATCCCTCCACCCGACTCCGTCTTCTAATTCCCAATCCAGAAAAGCAGCTTCCTGAAGCTCCCTTCCAGACCCTGACCCAACATAAAAGTAACCCCCCACTACCGGAGCCTCCCTTCCACCTCCATAAAAGGGCTTCGCTCAGCCTGCGTGAGGACACTTTCTTACCTTCTGCTGGCCTGGCATATAGTGCTGATTTGGTGCCTCAAACTTTGAATCACTGAGGTGCCGCTAGGAGATTAAACTCGGTACTGGATGCCAGGCTAGTAGGATGGAAGGAAGTGGGAGGATAACTTTTATACTGAATATGTTGGATCGGGGGAGCCCCCACCTCTCAAGTTAACCAACCCTTTGGGCCGGTTAGTACAGGGGAAACTCTTCTAGCCCATGTATAAGTGTTGTGCACATAGTACACTAACACTGTGTCTAGTGTGCTTTTCATAGTGCATTTCTCATAGCATATGTGCACTAAGAGGTCGATTTTAAAAGCATTGATCGTGCAAAAATGCCCACATATGCACGTATGTGGGTCATACAGAGCAACATGGATTTTAAAAGCCGCAATTTATGTGCGCATATACCCGTCCGTGCGCCAAAAATAAGGGGGCGAAAAAGGGACGTGGCATGGGTGATCCAGGGCAAGGAATTCCGTATTTTAAAATTGGAGGCTGCAGCTCTCAGCGGCAATCTGTGAAACTTTACGGCTGCTCCTGATGAGGATCAGATCTGCAGATCTCGCGTTTTAGGCCTTATAGGACAGGGTGAGGGGTCTGGGTCAACTGGGGGATATGCAGGATGAAGAACCAGAGGGGTCTGGGAAAACTGGTGAACTAACTGAAAAAACTGGCAATGTCTCTCGCTCGAGCATGTTTTAAAATCTGCTTACATATGCATGCTAAAGCTGGAAAAGTCCTATGGGAGATGCGCAAAGTAGGTTTGCTTGAGTAGCATCTTAAAATTGGGATCATACTTATGTGCAGTAGGCATATTTTAATTCAGAAGTGTGCAAATGTATGCATGATATAAAATTCCAGCATAATTGCGTTTGAGCACTGCTACACGCGTGTATGAGCGCACACATGCTCGTTTTAAAATTAGCCTGTTCATGTATTATTATTACATTTGCATTAAAGTAATTTTTAGCACACTTTTAGGAGACAATTTTTACTAAGGCACCCAGTGATGAAGCAAAAAAGGTACGACTGTAAGCAAGTTTAGGAGTGCAGGGTTCTCTCTGCTACAGGACACTGCCAGCTGCCCTCCCACCTTACTTGCGATCTTAAGTCAGGAAAAGACAATGTGTATTCTACTCAGAAATAGACTTTTATTTGTCAGATTTGGCAGGTTATAGCATTTAGAAAATAACAACAATTTCTGTCTTTAACATACGGGCCACTAAGCTCCAGAAAGTTCTGTATCATGGTGGTTTCACACATGCCATAAACCTTAGCCTGCTTAATCTATTAATACTTACATTCCCCTGATTCCAATTTCAGGCGATACCTCTGAAGCAGGCTCCTGGTTGAACCAGGAAACCAGGAAGCAGGTTTCCTGGTTGAAACATTTATTAAGGTCCCGACATGTACATGTTTCAGACTAACCATCTTTCCTCAGGGGATTGTACTCTGTGAAAACAAAACTGCAACAGATGGGTAGTTACCACACTGTTCTGCGTTGAAAAACCGTATCCTGGTACAAATCTCTCCAATATTTCCTCCGATATTCTTTAGGTCTTGTATTTTCAACTCTCCATTGTTCAAAGCAACTCCAGAATGTCAGCTGACCCAGTAAGTGGACCTATCCCCTATATAAGTAAATTCTATGTGTTGAATTTACCAATCCGAGGGCTTTACAATTTAAAGGACCAATACGTGAATGTGCTGCCCTCACTTGTCAGCCCACCTGTTCACTGATATTTCGCTGCGCTGTAATAATCCCTGGTTTGACAGCTCTCTACAAACACACCCTCCTCTGTAAAATAAGGTTCAAAAAATGTTTTTCTGTGAAATAATGTACCTAGAAAGAACACATACCACATACGTGTAGGCTTTCAAAAATTTTAAAAATTCAAAAATATTTTTTAATGATAAGAAAAATTTGATGAGTTGATATAAATTTATCATTGTACAGTGATTGAACAGTGTTGTTCCAACAACTGATTAACATATAAATCCTTAGCTAGCTAGATCCTTTTAAAATTTCCCTATAATCAGGGGTGTCCAACTCCAGCCTTTAAAAGTCAAAAACAAGCCTAATTATCAGGATAGCCATAGGGGCGAATTTTCAAAGGGTTACGCGCATAACCCCGAGAACCTGCTCCTGCACGCACCAAGCCTATTTTGCATAGGCTCGGCAATACGTGCAAGCCCCGGGATGCGCGTATGTCCCGGGCCTTTGAAAAAGGGGTGGGGCGTGGGTGGGGCGGTCCGGGGGCAGGGCGGGGCTGGAGGCTCCAGGCACAGCGGCCATTTGCTGCTGTGCCCGGGATCACGGGCCGGCCGTTGGCCGGCGTGCGCAATCTACACCTGCCGAGAGGCAGGCGCAACTTATAGGACAAAGATAAGGGGGGGTTTAGGTAGGGCTGGGGGGCAGGTTAGGTAGGGGAAGGGAGGGGAAGATGGGGGGGGGTGGGCGGGCGGAAGGAAAGTTCCTTCCGAGGCCACTCCGGGTAACGGAGGAAGGCTCCGAGTAATGGAGGAAGTAATGGAGGAAGGCTCCGAGTAACGGAGGAAGGCTGTGAGGCTCGGCACGCACAAGTTGCACAATTGTGCACCCTCTTGCGCGCACCAACCCTGGATTTTAAAACATGCACACAGCTGCGCGCGCATGTTATAAAGTCGGGCGTAGATTTGTGCGCACAGATCTACGCCCGTGCTTAGGTATGAATATCTGGCCCATAATGAATACACATTAGATAGATTAGCATGCACTGCCTCCACTGTATACAAACTTATCTCATGTATATTCATTGTGATATCCTGAAACCCAGACCCATTTTTTGACTCTTGAAGACTGGAGTTGGCCACCCCCTGACCTACACGCCCATAGGCCCTGGTATTAGTGACTCAGCGAGGATGCCGATTAAACTCCAAGTAAGCCATGCAGTCTCTGGGAAGAGAACAACTTGAATCTCTGGCTTTATTTGTATTTTTTTTTTTAGTCTCTGCTGCAAGCTGATTGAACGCTAAGGAAACAAGGAAAGAAATGATAAAAACATTGAGGGGGTTTTGGCTGAAAGAACAAGCACAGTGCTAAAATTAAACAGTAATCATTTTGCTGCCACTAAGTTACCAGCAGAGGGGGCTGGAGGACAAGACAATGAAATTTATTTGAAAATGTGCTTAAGTTTATGTGGTGTTTAAAGAAACATTACTAACTATATTCTTCAATGCATCAACTTACCAATTCCTCTTTTGATCTTCCTCCTAGGTTTCCTTTATGTTATATGCTTATTCTTTTTTCTTTTAATAAAAGTGTACACTTTGTTTTTGTTTTTTTTTTTAAATAACCTCGTCCCCTATTTTTTTTTTAATCCTTTATTTTTCGATTTTTTAATTTAGTAACCACACTTCAAAGCAGAACACAACACGGAGAAAACATCTGGATCCCCCCCCCCCCAGCCTCATTATGGAATTTGAATACAGTATCATACCATCCACCAGAACGTAGTTAGTGGGATAAGTACAAATGTCCTGGTTGAAAGTGGTCCCCTATTTTAAAAAGTCCTTCTTCCTTGAATTTGCTCTTCCGTTGCTTCATACAATATTCATTCTGGGGTAGATTTTCAGACCGCACGAATAGGTGTACTTTTGCTGGCGCATCAGGCACAAGCAAAAGTACGCGGGATTTTAGTAGATACGCGCTGAGCCGCGCGTATCCGCTAAAATCCAGGATCGGCGCGCGCAAGGCTATGGATTCTGTATAGCCGGCGCGCGCCGAGCCACGCAGCCTACCTCCGTTCCCTCCGAGGCCGCTCCGAAATCGGAGCGGCCTCGGAGGGAACTTTCTTTTGCCCTCCCCTCACCTTCCCCTCTCTTCCCCTACCTAACCCACCCGCCCGGCCCTGTCTAAACCCCATCCTTACCTTTGGGAGGCGTAAATCCCCGCGCGCCAGCGGGCCGCTAACGCGCTGGGACGCGACCTGGGGGCGGGTCCGGAGGGCACGGCCACGCCCCCGGACCGCCCGGGCCGTAACCACGCCCCACGGACCCACCCCCGAAACGCTCCCGACACGCCCCCAAAACGGTGCTGCGCTCGGTCCCGCCCCCGACACGCCCCCGACACGCCCCCCTCCGAAAACCCCGGGACTTACGCGAGTCCCGGGGCTCTGCGCGCGCCGGTAGGCCTATGTAAAATAGGCTCACCGGCGCGCAGGGCCCTGCTTGCCTAAATCCGCCCGGATTTGGGCGGATTTAGGCGAGCAGGGCTCTTAAAATCCGCCCCTCTGTGTCACTGGGATGCCCGCGTAAGATTCGACAATTTTCTGCAATCCATAATGGATCCCGTGGCCAAGCAGAAGAAGCTTCCAAAAGCTCTTTGCATACTCACATCTCTTCAGGAAATAAATGATATTAAGTTAGTTCTAATTAAAAGGTACCACCTTATATTATTTTTCGCTCTTTGTTAATCTTATTTCCGTGCATTCAAGTGGACTAACACGGCAACTACACTACTTTATCCAGGAAATAAATAAAAAATGTGATTTAATATATTTATTCTGACATTCGTGGCTGATTGGGGGATTATATTGCTTTAAATTGCAAGGTTATAAATTAGAATAATCTTACAAAAAAATCTCCGGTTCGGGTAAGATCAAAATTACAACAAATTACTCAAAAAAAAAGAAAAGAAATTTATCATATTATAGGGTGGGATATTTTGGGGGTAATAGGTTATAAATTAGGGCATGGTTGGAGGTTACATTTCCACGAGATAGGTTACCGTGAAGTACATTATATTACATTACTGTGAGGTAGTTGATAGTGAGTTACCTTATAGCAGTGGTTCTCAACCCTGTCCTGGGGGACCCCCCCCCCCCCCAGCCAGTCGGGGTTTCAGGATATCCACAATGAATATGCATGAGAGAAAATTTGCATACACTGCCTTCATAACATGCAAATTTCCTGGCGTGTAGCCAGATGGACTCAGAACGAATGGGATAGCATCTGCGTGCTAGCAGTTGGAGACGGATCTGACGTTAGCACGGGGTATATATATCCCCACAGGAAGCGTAGCAACTTAGTAATTTCCGTCTCCAAAGCAGTTTGGAGAGCCTGCACGCTTGCTGAGCGTGTTTTCCAAATCTACTTTTTCTTTTCTTTTTTCTACTTACTAAAACTTTTACAACATCGAGCCCCGCACTCCTGCGGTGATACCCTAAGGTCCCTCCCCCAGTAGAGTTTCCCGGGGTGATTTCCGTGATCCCCCGGAGGTGTAAGTCCTTGGTCCGGTGGCCGAATCGCGGCAGGGACACAGCCCCCGGGCGAGGTTCGGGTGAGGCTTTCGAGGCGCCTCGGTCCCGGCGTGGACGAGGCAGCGGGTGCATATCCTCAAACGCGGCGGTGAAGGTACTTGCCCTCTCCCCCCGCAGCCGGAGACCGCCCGGGTTCCAGCCGGGAAGCGCCGCGAATCAGGTAAGGCGTATATCTCTTATTTCTGGTCTCCGAGGAACAGAGGATCGGCGGCGTGGCACGCCGTGGAGGACGCCATTTTGTGGGCCTTGTTCAGGTATTGAGCGCCCGTAATAGGCGCGGCTCTATTCCTCTTTGTGCGTATATTGCCTTATTGCTGAGAGCATATTGAATGCCACTGAGCGTGTATTGCTAACCGCCTGTTGCTGAGAGCATATTGAATGCCATTAAGTGTGTATTGCTAACCGCTTACTGCTGTGAGCCTATTGAATGCCTTTGAGCGTGTATTACTAACCGCTTATTGCTGAGAGCATATTGAAAGCCATAGAGCGTGTATTGCTGACCGCTTATTGCTGAGAGCATATTGAAAGCCATAGAGCGTGTATTGCTGACCGCTTATTGCTGAGAGCACATTGAAAGCCATAGAGCGTGTATTGCTGACCGCATATTGCTGAGAGCCTATTGAAAGCCATAGAGCGTGTATTGCTAACTGCATATTGCTGAGTGCATATTGCATACAATTGAGCGGTTTTCCTGGCCGCCTATTGCTGAGAATATATTATTATTGTGTGCCTGTTGTATTAAGCGCATATTGCTGCCGCATATTATCATTATTGTGCGTCTGTTATATTAAGCGCCTATTGCTGCCGCATATTATTATTGTGCACCTGTTGTATTAAGCGCCTATTGCTGCCGCATATTATTATTATTGTGCGCCTGTTATATTACGCATTCAGCGCATACTTTTCAATGGATCAGAACGCCGCTGCGTCTTCAGTGGCGGCGCCGCCTGCCTCAGGCATTAAAGCCCTTGGCCTCTGCTCTGCATGCCAGCTTAGAGCCACGCACAGTGAAGAGCCAGACTCCCTATGTGCCCAATGTGAGGAGGCCGTGGGACCCTCGGGCCAGGACCCGTCTCAGCCACGATTTGCCGACAGTTCCCCAGGGGTTACCCCGGATTTAGTGGGCAGTCTCGACCACTCGGGAATCCCGGGGGATCTTGTACCCCGGCGATTAGAGGCTGCTTCCATTTCCTGGGTGGATCTCTTTAAGGGGATTCATGCCTTTGTACAGATGCAAACGGCTTCTCATCCAGGCCCTGCGGTTCCTGCTGTTCCTGTTGTTCCTGCAGTTGCTGCGGTTCCTGCGGTGGCTGCGACGGTGGCGGCTGATGCGGCTGCCGCTGCGGTGGCAGCTCCTGCGGAACCTGTTCCTGGACCCTCACGCCCTTATCGTGAGCGGGTCCTTCTGCCGCTCGACAGTCCGGATCAGTCAGACGAGGAGGTTTCACCGGATGAATCCGAACTCCCAGACGAGGGGGAACTTCCCCCAGGGATTGAGCCATATAGAACCATGAGGCGGTTCTTCCCCAAGGAGGATCTCTTCGACCTGGTGTCTCAGTGTCTGGCAGAGTTGGATATTACAGGTCCCAGCACTACGGTACCCTCTGCGCAGAACCCCCTGCTGGAAGGTCTGCGTCCTACAGCCCGCCATTTTCCATTCTTGCAAGCAGCACAACAACTGATAGATTTAGAATGGGCGGCACCAGCGGCTTCCTTCAAGGGAGGCCGGGCCCTGATGGGCATGTACCCATTGGCACCGGCTATCCAGGACTTGCTGGCGTGCCCTCAGGTGGACGCCTTGATTAGCGCTGTGGTTAAGCGCACTACCATTCCAGTCGAGGGGGGGACGGCCCTCAAGGAGCCTCATGACCAGCGACTGGACGCCATTCTGAAGCAGACCTTTGAGGTGGCAGCTCTATCTTTGCGGATTGCGACCTGCTGCACAGTGGTGACGCATGCCTGTTTGTCACAGGTTAGGAACAACGCTCCTGCAGCTGACATGGAGTCAGCTCTCTCGTTCCTCACGGATGCTGCATCAGACCTAGTCCGGACAACAGCTAAGGGGATCTCTTCCTCCATAGCTGCCAGAAGGCAGCTCTGGCTCCGGAGATGGTCGGCTGATGCGCCTTCAAAGACACGCCTCACCAGATTGCCCTTTAAGGGCTCTTTCCTGTTTGGCAGCGACCTTGATAAACTGGCCAGCACATGGGGCGCTTCTCTAGTACCTCGACTACCGGAAGATCGGTTCAGAAGGGGCCAGCGTGCCTTTCCAAGGCCCTCCAGGGGCAGGAGTTCACAGTGCTTTGTTCCTTACAGGAGTCGCTACCAGGCACCACGTCCTCAGGCCAGGAATCAGTCCTTTCGGACCAAGCAGCGCAAGAGGGGAGCAGGCCCGGGCTCAGGTCCCGGCCGCGCCTCCCAATGAGAATCAGCCGATTCATCTGGGGGACGGAGCCATAGGGGGCAGGTTAACCCTCTTCTACCCCAGATGGGTCGAGATCACGTCGGACCAGTGGGTCCTCGCCATTATCCGAGAGGGATATTATCTGGACTTTCATCATCTCCCTCCGGACAAGTTTGTGGAATCATGTCCCATGCACAAGAAGGCAGCCTTGGAAGCTACCTTGGCGAGGCTCCTGTCCTTGAAAGCCATCATCCCAGTACCTGCCTGGGAAGTGAATTCTGGACACTATTCCATTTATTTCATGGTACCCAAGAAAGGTGGCACCTTTCGGCCTGTACTGGACCTCAAGTCAGTCAACCGATACTTACGGGTCCCGAGGTTTCGCATGGAGACTGCGCTCCGTCAAGGCCGCAGTACAGCCAGGAGAATTCCTCACGGCATTAGACCTATCAGAGGCATACCTGCACATCCCGATCCATCCGGATCATCAGCGCTACCTACGCTTCAAGGTTCTGGGTCGACACTTTCAATTTCGGGCTCTGCCCTTCGGATTGGCCACGTCACCGCAGACCTTCACCAAGGTGGTTGTCGTGGTAGCAGCGGCCCTCAGGCGGGAAGGCATTCTGGTCCATCCCTACCTAGACGATTGGCTGATCAGGGCGAAATCACGAGAAGAGAGTCATCGGACAACCGACAGGGTGATCACCCTTCTGGAAAGCTTGGGCTGGAAAATCAACCTCAGCAAGAGTTGCCTACAGCCTTCCCAGTCACTGGAATACCTGGGAGTACAGTTCGACACGCAGGCAGACACAGTCAGTCTCACTACCAAGAGAAGGTTGAAACTTCAGACGCGTATCCAGTACTTGATGGGAGCCAGTCGGCCCATAGCTTGGGACTATCTGCAGGTTCTTGGTCTCATGGCATCCACCCTGGAAGTGGTACCTTGGGCAAGGGCCCATATGAGACCTCTACAACACTCCCTGCTCTTTTGTTGGAGCCCTCGTCTACGGAACTATTCCACGCACCTACCTCTGCCTGCCAGAGTCCGGACACAGTTACGGTGGTGGCTGCAGTCCGACCACATGAGCAAGGGGTCGAGGATGTCCTCTCCCACGTGGACTCTGCTCACCACAGATGCCAGCCTGAGCGGCTGGGGAGCACACTGCGAAGGACTCGCTGCACAAGGGCGGTGGTGCGGAGAAGAGTCAGCGTGAAACATCAACCGTCTAGAGGCTCGGGCAGTCCGATTGGCATGCCTTCGATTTGCTCACAAACTGAAGAACAGAGCAGTCAGAGTGATGTCGGACAACGCCACCATGGTGGCATACATCAACCGTCAGGGCGGAACCAGAAGCCGACAAGTATCTCTGGAGATCGCCCCACTGATGGTTTGGGCAGAGGCGAATCTTCAGGACATCTCTGCCGTCCACATTGCCGGGAAGGACAACACCACGGCAGACTTCCTCAGCAGAGAACGTCTAAATCCAGGAGAGTGGCAGCTGTCACCCACAGCCTTCCAGAAGATTGTGGATCACTGGGGGATTCCGGACATGGATTTACTGGTGGACAGGTCCAATGCTCAAGTACCCAGATACTTCAGCCGCAAGCGCGACCCGTTCTCCCACGGAATCGATGCCCTGGTCCAGCCGTGGCCTCCAGGGACTCTGTTATATGCCTTTCCTCCGTGGCCTCTGCTGGGCGCCATCATCCACAAGATTCAGAATCACCGGGGCCTAGTTCTTTTAGTGGCACCAGATTGGCCAAGAAGACCCTGGTACGCAGACATGAGAAGACTACTGGCAGGGGAGCCTCTTCCCCTGCCTCCTCTCCGGGACCTTCTACATCAAGGTCCCATCCTCCACGAGGATCCAGCTCAATTCTCTCTTACGGTCTGGCCATTGAGAGGGTTAGACTGAAGAAAAGAGGTTACTCGGAGCCCGTGATAGATACACTCCTTCGAGCTTGCAAGTTTTCCACATCCCTCACCTACGTAAGGATCTGGAGAGTATTTGAAGCATGGTGCGACACTCATGGCACTAATCCACATGCGACCACAATCCCTGTTGTGTTGGATTTCCTGCAGGATGGACTTCAGAAGGGTCTCTCCCTCAGCTCCATCAAGGTTCAGGTGGCTGCGCTGTCTTGCTATGGTCCCAGGAGGGATGGCAAGACCATCGCCAAGCATCCAGATGTTTCTCGCTTCCTGCAAGGAGTCAAGCATATTCGTCCGCCACTGAAGTGGCCAGTGCCCTTATGGAACCTTAACCTTGTTTTGGATTTCGTCGCGGGATCCACCTTCAGACCCCTTCGGGGCCTGTCTCTCCAGTCTCTAACCTTGAAGATGGTGTTCTTGCTGGCTGTATGTTCAGCCCGCCGCATCTCAGAGCTACAAGCACTGTCCTGCCGTGATCCATTTCTCAGAATCACTCAGGAGGCTATCCATCTTCGCACTGTTCCCTCCTTTCTACCGAAAGTGGTTTCACAGTTTCATCTTAACCAAACCATATCCTTGCCTACCACGGCGGGTTTGAAGAAATCTGAAGAAGGGCATTTATTACGCCATCTCGACATTGGCAGATTGCTGTCCAGATATCTGGAAGTGACACAAGATCTACGACAGACGGACCATCTGTTCGTCCTGCACAGCGGGAAGAAGCAAGGTGAAGCGGCCTCGCGGCCCACCATCACCCGCTGGATTAAAGAAGTTATCAGAGCAGCTTACGTGAAGGCTGGGAAGTCTCCGCCTCTACAAGTCAAGGCTCATTCTACCAGAGCACAAGCGGCATCCTGGGTGGAATTCAGGATGCTGTCGCCTGCAGAAATCTGTAAAGCGGCGACGTGGTCCTCCCTCCATACCTTCTCCAGGTTCTACCGTCTGGATGTCCAGGCTAGGGAGGACTCAGCATTTGCGAGGGCAGTCTTACATGGCCCTCAGGCAGCCTCCCGCCCAAGCTGGGAGTAAAGCTTTTGTACATCCCATTCATTCTGAGTCCATCTGGCTACACGCCAGGAAATGTTGAGATTACTTATCTGATAATCTCCTTTTCCTTAGTGTAGACAGATGGACTCAGCATCCCGCCCAGCTGCCTGTGTACATGGGTTTCACCGATTCAAGGTAAACCATGTCATTTGTTTACATAAGAGCGTACACTATACCAGGTGTTAACGCTTTCCGGTTGGGAATGCTGGCGGTCTCCAGCTACTGTCAATCGGTCAGGGGAATCCTGTTTCACTTTTCACTGAGCGTCAGTACACACATCCATAACAGCTTTTGCAAGGAAGATTACTAAGTTGCTACGCTTCCTGTGGGGATATATATACCCCCGTGCTGACGTCAGATCCGTCTCCAACTGCTAGCACGCGGATACTATTTATTTATTTATTTATTTAGAGAATTTTATATACCGACAACCGTTTGCACATCGTATCGGTTTACATATAACTTATAACTAGTTGGGAATGCCCTTACATAGAACATTCTATACTATCCCATTCGTTCTGAGTCCATCTGTCTACACTAAGGAAAAGGAGATTATCAGGTAAGTAATCTCAACATTTTCTCTCATGCATATTCATTGTGGATATCCTGAAAACCCGACTGGCTGGGCGGGGGGTCCCCAGGACAGGGTTGAGAACCACTGCCTTATAGTAAAGTAGATTAGGACAAGAGTTAGGGGGTTAATATATAAGAGGCGTGGCATTACTGACACAAGCAGGTAAAGTTGAACTGCAGTGTAGTGTGTAGAATCAAGGTCTTCACATTGGTCTGTTTCTTGGTTTCTGAGTATTACAGTTTTTTTTGATTAGTTGTTGCCGTATAGGCAGATGACTTACAGAGGGCTGTCAGCCCGTTGGATGAAGGGCCGTGTTTTTAGTTGACATCAGAAGTCTAAGCAGTTGCTCATTTCGTGCAGGCAGAGGGGAGGTGCATTCCGTGGATCTGGTGCTGCTTCTCTGGTCTTCTTTGTCTGGATTGTTTTTAGGGATTGGGGGCGATATCCTTCTATCATTTCCATCAGATATGTGGGGGGAATCTAAATAATTTCCCTTGCTTTAACTACCAGTACTACGCTTTTAACTGCACAGGATTTGTGTTCACAGATGGAACTGTAATGATTATATTTTTCTGACACCTATGGATATCTGGTATATTTGATTCTGTAAGAGGAGTCATTTTCAGCAGAAGCAAAGTCTGCAGGTACATTTTACCCACAGACATTACACTAATTTTTAAGCGAAAGTGTGCACGTATTTTGAAAATGATTTTGGGAAAAACTACCTGCACGTACTTAACACCTGCTAAGTATGCAATCAGTTCCCCCTGCGGAATTTACATGCATAAGGGTCGATTGTAAAAGCGTTGCTTGTGCTAAAAAGCCCATATAACGTGAGTATGCAGGCCGCGCGTAGGTAATGCATATTTTACAAGCTGGAAGTTACACAGGTATAGACCCGTGCTCGAGTAACAAATGAAGGGTGCAAGAAGGGAGGAGTTAGGGAATGGGGCATGGGCATTCCAGGGTGGGACCATTTGTTATGCACCTAACTCTGCATTTTAAAACTGGAGGCTGCAATGCATGGCTTGTTAGCCGCAGAACTTTACTGCTGCTCCTAATGAGGAGCAGGTCTGCAGATCTCACGTTTTCGGCCTTCCAGGACAGGGGGAGAGGTCTGGGTCAACTGGGGGGGGAGCGGGGCGGGCGAGCAAGATGAAGAACCAGAAGGATCTGGATGACCTCGAGATTGACTGCGCAAACTGGTGGACTCATTTAAAAAACTGGCAATGTCCCTCACATGAGTACGTTTTAAAATCCACTTACATACGCACTTTAAAGCCGGCAAAGTCCAATGGAAGATATGTAACCCCTTAAAATTAGGAGCCTACTTACGTGCAGTAGACATATGTTAAATCATACTCATGCAAGTGCACGTATGATTTAAAATTCAAGTGTATCTCCTCTTGCGTGCAGATAAGCGCATATATAAGTGCACGTGTGCTTGTTTTAAAATTAGCCTGATACCTTTTAAGATTAAGATTAAAAAGTATAAGTGTAAATCCAGATTTTGCACTCTGGAATATCTCTGTGATAGGTGGGGAAAAATACATTTATTTATTTATTTATTTAAAACTTTTATATACCGACATTCAATACATGCATACATCTTGTATGCACTTATTTTTCCCCACATTTTGGGCCGGGCAATATTACAAGAGGGCATTTGTGTGGGCAAAGCACTGCTATACCTTTTACAATTATCCTCTAAATACCTAGCATAATGGTTTAGCCATTGTTAATGGAGAGTTGGAGTTTTGGGGTTTACTGGTATTAATACTGCTATCACTGCACTCTTACCAAATCTGTCACCAAACTCTGCTGTGTCCTGCCTGGTGTGGTCATATGTGTGCAGAAGCTGTTTAAGGTACCATCTGAGCTACTTTAAAGCAGGGGTAGGCAAAATTATCCAGAGTAGTTAAATCACAAGCAGATTGTGATAGATTGCAGGAGGACCTTGCGAGATTGGAAAGTTGGGCAGATACAATTTAATGTGGACAAGTGCAAGGTGATGCATATAGAGAAAAATAACCTATGCTGTAGTTACACACATATTAGGAGTTACCACCCAGGAAAAAGATCTAGGGATCATAATGGATAATACATTGAAATCATCAGCTCAGTGTGCTGCAGCAGTCAAAAAAGCAAACAGAATGTTAGGCATTATTAGGAAGGGAAAGGTTAATAAAACGGAAAATGTCATAATGCCTCTATATCGCTCCATGGTGAGACCACACCTTGAATACTGTGTACAATTCTGGTCACCGCATCTCTAAAAAGATATAGTTGCGATGGAGAAGGTACAGAGAAGGGCAACCAAAATGATAAAGGGGATGGAACAGCTCCCCTATGAGGAAAGGCTGAAGAGGTTAGGGAAGTTCAGCTTGGAGAAGAGACGGCTGAGGGGGGATATGATAGAGGTCTTTAAGATCATGAGAGGTCTAGAATGGGTAAATGTGAATCGGTTATTTACTCTTTCAGATAATAGAGGACTAGGGGGCATTTCATGAAATTAGCAAGTAGCACATTGAAAACTAATTGGAGAAAATTCTTTTTCACTCAATGCACAATTAAGCTTTGGAATTTGTTGCCAGAGGATTTGGTTAGTGCCGTTAGCGTAGCTGGGTTTAAAAAAGGTTTGGATTAGTTCTTGAAGAAATCCATTAACCGCTATTAATCAAGTTGATTTAGGGGAAGATTTTTAAAGGGTTACGCGCGTAACATAAGCACGTAACCCCCAAAAAGCTGCCCCAAGCTGCCCCTGCGCGCGCCGAGCCTATCTTGCATAGCCTCGGCGGCGCACACAAGCCCCAGGACGTGAGTATGTCCCAGGGCTTCGAAAAAGGGGTGGGAAGGGGTTGGGTCCAGGGATGTGGTGATGGTCCGGGGGCGGGTCCAGGGGTCATGGGTGGTCCGGGGGCGGGCCTGGGGGCATGGCAGTGGTCCAGGGGCGGTCCTGAGTCCTCCAGCACAGCGGCCTGTGCCGGGGGATGGTGCACCACATGCAAATTGCGCCTGCCTCGGGCAGGCGTAACTTCTGAAATAAAGGTAGGGGGGATCTAGTTAGGGCTGGGGGTGGGGTAGATAGGGGAAGGGAGGGGAAGGTGGGGGGGGAGCGGTAGAAAAATTCCTTCCGCGGCCGCTCCGAAATCGGAGCGGCCTCAGAGGGAACGGAGGCAGCCTGTGTGGCTCGGCGCGCACAAGTTGCACAGCTGTGCACCCCCTTGTGTGCGCCAACTCTGGATTTTATAAGGTGCGCGCGGTAGCACATGCACCTTATAAAATCGGGCGTAGATTTGTTTGCGCCGGGTTGCGCGAACAAATCTGTGCCCTTGCGCAGGTTTTAAAATCTGCCCCTTAGGGAATAGCCACTGCTATTACTGGCATCAATAACATGGGATTTACTTAGTGTTTGGGTACTTGCCAGGTACTGATTGGCCACTGTTGGAAACAGGATGCTGGGCTTGATGGACCCTTGGTCTGACCCAGTATGGCATGTTCTTATGTTCTTACCCATCAACCGGCATGCCTGGTGTGCAGGAATTCTAAATGGTGGAGGACAACAGGAGTCCACAGCATCCACAGCTGACCACAGAGTTGATGGAACAATTGGTCTTCATTAAGATAATTCAAATCCAGCAAGTGGTAAGAAAAATCTAACTCTTAATTTATTTAATTGTGTACTACTTCAACTTTTTATGAAATATCCACCACCAGTGGATAACTATAATGATATTTGGAAAAGAGGCATTTGATTGTTATTTTTACAAGTGACGATTTGCTTGTTGATTGAAGTACAGAAGATCATGTGAAATGCTTATAGCAGCACAATTGGGTGAAACGTTCTTTCATGTCAGTTTACATATGGCCCATAATATCCTCACCATGTCAGTCTCTTTATAGATCCCGTCAGGCAGCGAATCCAAAACATCAATGTTGGGTCTTTGTGGCTGGAAACTTTCAAGACTTGGATGTGCAGGCATCTTGATTTAAGAATATTGATTTAAGAGACATTTCGGATCTGAATGGTATTGCCCATGCCAAATGAGCTAAGTATTTGTTTAAGACATATGACTGAAGATTATGTGGAAGAACTGCTAAGCTGGCTTTTGTTTTTGTCTGCTGCCTTGGAAGGAGTGGTGGTGAAATGTTTTATGCTTGCTGCATTGGACTGAGTTTAAGAATTGTTCTATGTGGTGAACTAGTTTGAAGAATTTGGACAAAAGACTATTTTTACTTGCATTTTTTTAAATCTAAAAAATTGTTTTAGGATTTAGATCAGTTGGCAATGCACTCATTTTTGATGCCAACTTCTTTATAATTAAATTTAGTCACTAGTGGTGGATATTTTATGAAAAGTTGAATAACCACACAATTAAATAACTTACTGCCTGATTTACTAAGGCTTTTCTCCCATTCTGTGTCTATGAGAAAATTCCTTGATGAATCAGGCCCTTAGAGTGGTTTTTCTCATCCTTTGTTGGATTTGAGTTTTGCTTTGCTTGCGGCAGAGGTTGGGCTTCTGGTTCTTCGTTTGTTCTTCATTTAGATAAACCTCCCTCTTCTGGGTTTCCTTGAATTCCCATGCAAGTGGCAGGAGGACTAAGCACGTGACTCCATTTCTCATATTTTGGAAGTTTCCTGTCTACTGAGCACCAATGAACAAACGTTTGGGGGTTCCTCCTCCACTGAACCAATGCCCATATTCTTGCCCTCAAGCCTGGAATTGGTGCTGCTCCCTCTGCCCTGCCTCCTTCTTAGTTCTACTGGGGAGTTTTTGCCTAGAAACAAAGCAAAAATAAACAAATAAAAAAATGCAAATCTTCTCTTGCCGTGCTCCTCACTCAGGGACAGATTTTAAAAGACGCGCACGCAGCCTACATTTGTGCCCAAATTTATAACATTCGCACGCAGGCGCGTGTATGTTATAAAATCGAGGGTCGGCGCACGCAAGGGGGTGCACAATTATGCACCTTGCGCGTGCCGAGCCGCGCTGCCTTCCCCCATTCCCTCCCCCCTAATCTGACCTTCCCGCCCATTCCCCTACCCTTTCCCCCTCTAGCCCTACTCTAATCCCCCCATAATTATCTTACCTTTTGCGCCTGCCTCTGGGCAGCTTTCTGGCACGCGATCCTCCGACACAGCAGCAATGGCCGCTCTGTCGGAGGCCTCTGGCCCCACCCCCGCCCCCGGACCGCCCCTTTAGTAAAGCCCCGGGCTTACACGTGACCCGGGGCTTTATGTGCGTCGCCGGGCCTTTTTAAAATAGGCTCGGCGCACGTAACCCTTTTAAAAGCCTGCCCTCAGTGTTTAGGGATGTTAATGCCACTGTTTTGACTGCCTTATCCCGCACTCGGAGGTTAATTTATGCTTTAACCATAGAAATGGGCTTTTAGAAAATTGCCCTCCCAGTGTGCGGGTAAACTTATGCGTGCAATGACAACACACGCTGGGGGAGGGGTTTGCACCAATGCTCATATGTTTGCATTGCCAAACAAACACCTGTACATTTGCCCAGAATAATTAGCAGGTGCAAATGAGTTACCAATAGATCTCCAGGGCTAATTTCCAAAAGGAACGGAAGCATATATTTTCTCTTTGAAAATTAATGTGAGGCCTATGGGTAAAAGATACCCTCTGATGTTGCACCAATGTAGGTAGTTACAATAGTACCCCCTCAAAATCTTGGGGCATTGATGCCATTGTTCTTCCTGCCTTATCCC
Organism: Rhinatrema bivittatum; assembly: GCF_901001135.1. Lineage (NCBI taxonomy): Eukaryota > Metazoa > Chordata > Amphibia > Gymnophiona > Rhinatrematidae > Rhinatrema > Rhinatrema bivittatum. The sequence continues at coordinate 269,513,814 of NC_042621.1, forward strand.
ATACTCAGTGCCTTAAGGCATTGATGCCACTCCTGATGCTACCTTGCCCATCTGTCGTTTTATTCGGGCACTGATGCCACTGCTCCCACTGCTTTTCCCCTCTTTCGAAGTCTTTGGGCATTGATGTCGCTGCTCAGGATGCCTTGCTGCCCTGTTGGTGCCTTGGGATGCTGTTGCCTATGCTGCTGATTCCTGGCTACAAGCTTCATAAAATTTGGATGGAAAACCCCAATGTTATAGTCAAAAATATGATGCGTTTCTTCTTCTATTGACTTTAATGGAAATGACATAAGCAATATAAATGACGTAAATGGAGAAACGAAATGAATAAAATGGGAAGCAATATAATATAACGATCTGAAACAAAATGTGTGTGCATGCACACCCTACTGGATACTGAGAGGTTACATGAGCTCGTGTTAACGTTTGTGACGACTTCAGACACTGAGGGATAAGACTTGTGTGTGTTGAGGAGAGAAAGGAGTTTGGTTTGAAAAAGATGGTTTAGTTTCTTATTTGGGCTGCAAATGTAAGACAAAAATGTTTTCAGGGCAGTAGAGTTATCTACCCTCTACCTCTGCTCCATCTATAAAGAGGCTGGAACGAAATTGGAGTCAGCTTTCTGGCAGGCAATCTTTTTACTGAAGCAGCTACAAACAAACGAAGGGATGAGAAGGGGAACATATTCAGAGATGAAGGGGGTAATAGATTTTAATTTCACGCCATCAAAGGTTTTACTCATTTTTTACTCAGAGCAGTGAAATTATGGTGCATATTGCCAGCAGAAGCAGTCATGGCTATAACACTAAATCAACTCCAAAGTAAATTGGACAAAACCGTACAGGAGAAAGATATTGGTGGCCTTGATGACATAGCTACACACTAGAGTAAAAGTGCTGCTGATCCAGTGATTCTAGACTGATCACCATATTCAGGGTTGCTGTAGAACTGGCTACATGATGCTCAGTGATTTTACCTCTTACCCAGCAATTTCTGCATAGTTAGAGCTGTTGGGCAGGCAGAAGAAAGTTGTGCTCCATGGACCTTTTGGTCTTTTTCCAGTTGAAACAGCAATGGGGTAGATATTCAAAAGCCATTTAAAAGGATAACTGAAAAGTTATCCATGTAAATGGCTAATATTGTTGCGATCCCCCCTGCTGCTGCGCTGCAGGAGGTCTCTTACCTTCCTCCAGAGGCCGCTCTGAAGCCTGGGCTTCGCCTGCGCATCTTCCGGGACTTGCTCCGGGGCCTGAGAGGCCTAGCTGCTCCTGAGGCATGCCGGTGGCTTGCAGCCTCAGTGTTTGGACTTCCTGTTGGGCGACGCCCTTTCCTAGGGGCTGGCCCGCAGCTCTCTACCCTAGTTATAGGACCAGCGGTGGGCGGTCCTGGCAAGCTCCTCCCAGGGAGTTGCCTTCTACCTCCAGTATTTAAGGACTTTCTGTTCACTGTGTCTTTGCCTTTGGATTGGGTTACACAGTTGCCTGTGGCCTCTCCTGATCCTCCGTGACTACGACTCCTGCTTGTCGTCAGCCTGCCTTGACTCCGGTCCGTGACTCCGACTCCTGCTTGTCTTCAGCCTGCCTTGACTCTGGTCCGTGACTCCGACTCCTGCTTGTCTTCAGCCTGCCTTGACTCTGGTCCGTGACTCCGACTCCTGCTTGTCTTCAGCCTGCCTTGACTCCGGTCCGTGACTCCGACTCCTGCTTGTCTTCGGCCTTCGGATTGGGTTACACAGTTGTCTGTGGCCTGTCCCGATCCAGGTCCTCCATGGCTCTGACTCCTGCTTGTCGTCAGCCTGCCTTGACTCCGGTCCGTGACTCCGACTCCTGCTTGCCTTTGGATTGGGTTACACAGTTGTCTGTGGCCTGTCCCGATCCAGGTCCTCCGTGGCTCTGACTCCTGCTTGTTGTCAGCCTGCCTTGACTCCGGTCCGTGACTCCGACTCCTGCTTGCCTTCGGATTGGGTTACACAGTTGCCTGTGGCCTCTCCCGATCCAGGTCCTCTGTGGCTCTGACTCCTGCTTGTCGTCAGCCTGCCTTGACTCCGGTCCGTGACTCCGACTCCTGCTTGTCGTCAGCCTGCCTTGACTCCAGTCCGTGACTCCGACTCCTGCTTGTCGTCAGCCTGCCTTGACTCCGGTCCGTGACTCCGACTCCTGCTTTTCTTCAGCCTGCCTTGACTCCGGTCCGTGACTCCGACTCCTGTTTGTCTTCGGCCTTCGGATTGGGTTACACAGTTGTCTGTGGCCTGTCCCGATCCAGGTCCTCCGTGGCTCTGACTCCTGCTTGTCGTCAGCCTGCCTTGACTCCGGTCCGTGACTCTGACTCCTGCTTGTCTTCAGCCTGCCTTGACTCCGGTCCGTGACTCTGACTCCTGCTTGTCGTCAGCCTGCCTTGACTCCGGTCCGTGACTCCGACTCCTGCTTGTCTTCAGCCTGCCTTGACTCCGGTCCGTGACTCTGACTCCTGCTTGTCGTCAGCCTGCCTTGACTCCGGTCCGTGACTCCGACTCCTGCTTGTCTTCAGCCTGCCTTGACTCCGGTCCGTGACTCCGACTCCTGCTTGTCTTCGGCCTGCAGATTGTGCATTACAGTTGTCTGTAACCTTGCCGGTCCAGGTCCTCCATGTTTCCTGATGTCTGCCTAGACGTATTTCCTGATGTCTGCCTTGACGTGTGCCTAGTTGTTTGTTCCTGTGCCTGCCAGCCGTAAGGACTTCGGATGTGAGTATCCCAGCATCGGAGTTCCTGTTCGCCTGGGTCTTCCCCGCGCCCTCCTTCTCAGCGTGGTCCGCGACCAGCCTTCCTGGGCTGTGTAGGGCGCGTCTGGGACAGGGTGGTCCGCGACTCAGTCCCACGGGCGGGCTGAGTAGGGCGCCCTGATGGACAGTGCAATGTTCCCGTCCAGCCTTGTCTTCAGTGTCTGCTTCAGCCCTTGTCCGGATGTCTACCTGTCTCTGCCTTGACCTGGTTCCTGAGCCTTCTGTCCTGTTGGGCCCTGGAGTGGCCAACAGGAGGGATTCGTCCCACGGGCTCTTGAGCTTCTGCCAGCCGAGGGGGCTTCGGATGTGAGTATCCCAGCATCGGAGTTCCTGCTTGCCTGGGCCTTTCCTGTGTCTCGCTTCAGCCCTTGACCTGATGTCTCCGTCTTGCTTCTGCCCCGTTTGATGTCTTCTGTTTAAGGACTCTGTCTGCCCTCGCCTCTGTCCGGCCTGCTGCCCATTGCCGTTCCCAGCGGCAGGTCCGAAAGGGCCGGGAACAGTCGGAGGACCGTTCATTAGTCAACTTCCCCGTGTTGGCTACCATGGACATGCAGGTCTGGCTGAGTGTCGGACTCCCTGCTTCTGTTCCTGCCTGCCTGGCTCACCATGCCTGCTCAGCTCACCTTCCACGGTGTGGCCTTGGGCTCCTCCTGGGGTCCTGCCGTGGCCCAAGGGCTCGCCACCCGCCCGAGACGACCGCGCCCGCGCGCGCTCGTAACAAATATAGCAATTTCAGCCAGTTATCCGGCTAAATTATAGCCAGATAAGTTGTTATCCGGCTATAATTTAGCCGGATATAAAAGGGGCATTCTGGGGGTGTTCCGGGGAGGGGGTTCCTTTATCTGGCTAACTTAACCAAATATCGGATATATCCGGCTAAGGCCTGGATCTATCAAAATGCACTAAATACCGCAGCTCTCTAGATTGGGTGGAGGGGGATTAGGGCTGGAGGGCACTGGAAACCAATAGTAACAGGTGGGAGAGAGAAAAAGGGGAAAAAAATGGATAAAGTGCGTAGCTTGCTGGGCAGACTTGATGGGCCGTTTGGTCTTCTTCTGCCGTCATTTCTATGTTTCTTTGAAAAGGGGTGTGTTTTATGGTAATAGGCTGTTTATCGCAAAGTGCGCTATCTTAGCGCTTTGCTTAGGTATTACCGCAAACTGCATGTTACCCAGGTAGAGAGTCCATCAAGCTAGGTTGAGAGAACATTGTACAAATCTCATCTTTGGGTGAGTTTCCTCACTCCGAAGGTCATCAAATCTTCACAAGAGAGCACTGTTCTGTTCGTACGTCGCACTCTGAATGTCAAAGTGGCCCCTAACCCCTACCTACACTAATACCTAAACCTCACCTCGAGTAACTAGGTGGGCCTCCCATAGAGGCATAGAGGTATAAATACCTACCTAGTATGAGGGCCTTATAGCTAGTCACTCACTCTCTCTCTCTCCCCCCTCCCCCCTAATTTGCATCACACCATGTGTTATGGTGCTTTCTCATGCGTTAAAGGTGCTTTTCGCATGCAAAAACGCCATATAGCATTTTGATAAATGACCCCCCCTAAGTTAGCCAGATAGCTTTAGACCTGCTCAGAAACAGGTCTAAAGTTATCCAGCCTCGTGTGGCTGGATAACTATTTACTTGCCCGGATATCTTCAGAGATATCTGGGTGGAGGAGGAAGTGACGTCACTTCCCATGTCTGCAGCTTAAGCCCGGGGCTCTCCTCCACCCTGACTGGAATCGCTGAATTTTTACTGTTTCGAGCCGGCCACACACCTGAAACGGCACAGCACCGCGATCTTAAGCTCCCCTGCAGTGCATGGCGTCAAAGCGCAAAGCGGTGGATTTCAAAATGTACTCCTACAAGAAGGGAGGAGATTTGACCAACCCGGAGGGAGACAAGATGGTGGCTGCAGGAGCGCAGGAGGACAGAGAACCCATGTGCAGCGTGCTCCTGACTGAGGGAGCGGACTGGCCGACCAGAACTGAGCTCAGAGAGTGGTTCATCAAGCTCAGGCAAGATATTAAAAACTATAAAGCCGAGGTTAACCCTCTCTGTCAGAGCTGAGGGAGGACATTAATGATCTAGGGCGCAAGACAGATGAGGCTGATTTAAAACTAGAGGCACATGAAGACAACTGGAAAAAGATGCAAACTACCACCGCTGACCTTCAGGCCACTCAGGCTCGCTTCGATGAGAAGCTAGAGGACCTGGAAAACCGGAGTCGGAGGTGCAACCTACGGTTTAGAAGGATTCCGGATATGGAGGATTATGCTGACATGGTTAGCACTATTGAAAAAATTTGTGCCCATATTCTTGCTAACAGCGCTGAGGAGCCGTCCTGTACTTCACTGTGCTCTAGCATTGAGAGAGCACATAGGACTCTGGGTCCCAGAACTGGGAACAGACTGTGGGACGTAGTGGTCTGCTTCCACTCATTCGCATATAAGGAGAAAATTGCACTTGCAGCCCGGAAACAGAGGCTATGGAAGTGGGAAGGCAACGATATTTCCATCTACGCAGGTCTGTCAGCCATAACACTAAGGAAGCGCTTGGATTTTAAAGTAATCACCAATGCCCTTTCGCAGGCGAAAATCCGATATCGATGGCTGTTCCCCTTTGGTTTGGGGTTCACACTTCCTCAATAGAGCCCGCTCTATTGAGGAAGCTTCTGGATTCTTACAAGCAGCTGGCATATCTGTCCCTACTCCAGAACATGCCAGCAAAGCTGCTTCACCACCGAGGGCAGACCCGACACGCCGGCAAAGAGTCGTGAAAGGAGGGAGAAGACTACAGCATACGCAGGAATTGCAGCCCATAGTAACAGCACCAACCTGAAGGACTAAGGGTCACCGAGAACGAGGATTTACATTCTAAGGGATGGAGACTAACTTGGTTATACCAGAGAGTATTCTAAATGAAGAAACTTTGCCATGGGAGTAAAATGTGGTACGGTTTTCTAGTTTGATTATTAGCACGTTCAAAGTAATAGCTGGTTAGATAGAGGGGGATGGGAATCACTGGCCTGCAGACATGGGACACTCCTCCCAATTTCACTGGGAAGAAGGAGTATTTTCCCAGGTGAGGGGTAAGGGGATTGGGGTGGGGGGGGGGGGAATAAGGGGCTACAATGGACAAGGGGGATTGGGGTGGGCAGGGGTTGCGGTTCAGTCGCTGAGATGGGATACTTGTGCGAGGGAGCACAGGGATGTGGTGTGGTTGATACGGGATCCAAGTAGAAGTTATTTAACAGACTTTTATCATGGCTGAGTTTAAATTTATATCATTAAATGTGAAAGGCCTAAACTCTCCCCATAAGAGACGGCTTCTATTTAAGGAACTTGACCGTCTACAAGCGGCTGTAGTCTATTTGCAAGAAACCCACCTAAGGAAAAGATACGAAAGCCTGATGAAATCTGTTAACTATCCACACCAATTCTGGGCAGCAGCAACAGTATTGGCTAAGTATACTGGTGTGGGGATCTTGCTGCACAAAGATTTTCACCACGAGTTAGTAAAGGTTGATGCTGACTCTCAGACGCGTTTTCTTTGGGTCACCTTACAGCACGGAGGTGAAAGGTTCACGCTATTAAATTTATATGGCCCCACACATCATAAGGAAGACTTTTACAAATCAGTATGTTCCTTATCCGTGACAAAGGAGATTGGAAACTTGATAGTTGGAGGTGACTTCAATCTCACTCTAAATCCCAATATTGACACTTCTTCGGGCCATAGTGCAGGTACTAAGGGTGCGAGGATGGCCTTAAAAACTTTTATGCACCAAGAAGTACTGGTAGATATATGGAGAGTGCATTATCCTAAATCGAGGAATTATATTTTCTTCTCTCACCCGCATACCTGTCACTCCAGGATAGATATGTTTTTGATTAGCAAGCCACTAGTACCCGCAGTTAGCTCCCTTGATATTGAACCTGTTCTTTGGTCAGATCACGCTCCTATTTGGGTTAAATTGAAATGCAGGAACTATGATCAAGGGCAAAAATATTGGAGACTCAATGACTCTCTACTTCGTGATAAATATGTTGTGAAACAAATCCAGATGGAAATTAGAGATTGCATGCAGAGGAATGACATAGATGATATCAAGGCAGGGACACTATGGGATTGTCTCAAAGCGGTTTTAAGAGGCACCTTTATAGCCCGGGCATCTCTCATTACGAAACAGAGGGAGGGCGAGAGGAAATCATTGTTAGCAACCCTTAAACGCTGGAACAGAAACATAAAGCTGGGGATCAGACTACACGCCTCAAAAGTCAATTGCAGGAGGTTCGTAACCAGATAATAGCCCTAGATACAGCGGTTATTGTCTATTATTTATTATTTATTTATAATTTTTTATATACCGCCGCTCATCAAAGATATCACGTCGGTGTACAGTGAACAGGAACTTACGCCGGAGCGTTATACATTTAACAATTGGAATTGGCCCGACACCAATTTTTTGAGGGAGGCAACAAAGCTGGATGTCTTTTGGCTCGTGCTTTGAAAAAAAGACAAGCACAGTCCACAATTGTGAAAATCAAAGATCATACGGGGAAGATGCTTACCGATCATAAAGCTATTCGGCAACAGTTCCACCAGTTTTACTCCCAATTATATAGCTCAGATCCACACATTCAAGCACAAACGATAACACGTACTTACGGGACACACCCTTGCCAGGGCTAACTTCCTCCCAAAGGTCGTTTCTGGACAAGGATATATCGGTGGGGGAAATTGAGATGGCCATCAAGTCTCTTAAGATAGGCAAGTCTCCTGGCATAGACGGTTATATGTCCTGGTTCTATATATTCTTTGCCCCACAAATTGCTCCCCTGCTAGAGCGATACTTCAATTCCCTAAAGACAGGGGCAGTACTCTCACCACAAGCAAATATGGCTGGCGTCACAATCATAGCGAAACCGGGAAGGGTTCTGGCACTATGCAGCTCTTACCGGCCTATTTCACTGATAAATATTGATATTAAATTGCTAGCAAAAATATTAGCCACCAGACTCAATTGTTTCAATTGCAGCTTATACACCCCGACCAGGCGGGATTCATCCCGGGTCGTATGGCCGACAATGTGCATAAAATCGTAGATGCCATGTGGTTTGTCCACAAATATAATACTCTAGCACGAGCCCTATCAGTAGATGCTGAAAAAGCATTCGATATGGTGCACTGGCCTTACTTATTCCAAACATTGGAACATATGGGATTTGGAGCTCACTTCTTACAATGGTTGGGGCAATTGTCCCATTCCCCGAGGGCGTGTATTAAGGTCAATGGGGGATACTCTCCGACATTTACCGTTGAGAGGGGTACACACCAGGGTTGCCCACTTTCCCCACTGCTCTTTGCGCTATTCCTAGAACCCTTTGCAGTTAGGGTCCGTCATAATGCTGACATCCAGGGTATTAATTTGGGGCGTCTCACCACTATCACTCTTTGCCAATGACATCTTGATTATCCTCACGAGATCCCATGCATCCCTGCAAGCCCTAACTGGGTAGTTGGAGACTTTCAGTAGTGTGTCCGGCTTTCAAATAAATTGGGATAAATCCGAAATCCTGAATATTAGTGATAAACCCACAGAAGCAGGGAAAATTGGGAATGACTTCCACTACAAATGGACCGATGGCAAAATTAAATATTTAGGGATATATCTTAGTGCCAGTCAAGACCTTTTTTCTATAAATTATGATACTCTCTGGCGAAAACTCTCTAAAGAATTGGAAGAATGGAGTCGCTATCAGATTTCTTGGTGGGGACATATGGCTGCAGTGAAGATGACAGTCTTGCCTAAACTCATGTATCCCTTTCAGACTCTACCAATTAGGATACCTCCTAAACAGTTTGTGATTTGGCAGAAAAAAGTTATGCGTTGTATATGGAGAGGTAAGCACCCCAGGGTAGCCATGAGAGTATTATTTCTCCCTAGAGCTCAGGGAGGCCTCAGTGTCCGTGAGCTGGAACACTATTATTTGGCGGCTCAATTCAAAAGGATAGTGGACTGGCATAAACGCCAATCCCCAAAAACGTGGGCGTTATTCAGCCAAGAACTTTTGGGAAAGATTCCTCCCACTAGCTTCATTTGGCAGCCTAAGAAAACATGGCTTATAAGCCCCTCGGCTGTATTGCCACCATCGATGCAATTCATTCTAGATTTATGGCTCCGAAAGGGGGAGAATTTGAGGGGGCATAAAGAATATCTATATGCCAACAACACATTTACTCCTGGGTTTGACAGCCCGGCCTTCCAGGAATGGAAAAGTAAAGGGATTCAGAAGTGGGGACACTTATGGGGGACAGACAAACTTAAACCATTTCAGAGTTTACAATTAGAGTTTGGCCTATCTGATTCGCGCTGTTCCCTTATACCCAAATCGCTCATTTTTCTGCTAGAGCTTCATTTAGGGGTCCTCTCTCTCACAGGAGGAATCTGACTTTGAAAATCTTTGCTCTAGGGCAGACAGGGCCACGAAGGTGGTATCCTTGATATATGCCAAGCTGTCAAAAATAGCGGACCAAAGCTTCTCACATTAAAGCATGGGAGGCAGATTTAGGACTAGAGATGTCCCCTAGAGAGTGGAAAATGATATTTGGCTCCATGGGCAAGGGCTTTATAGCTGCGCATTTAATGGAAAATGCCTTTAAACTTCTTTATCGCTGGTACTTATACCCACAAACGCTGCATGTTATGAATGGGACTATTAGCCCCTTCTGTTGGAGGAAGTGCAAAACCATAGGATCCTTTTTACACATGTGGTGGGAGTGTCCTGCAGTAAGCACACTATGGGGTGAGATTACTGACTGGCTACTAGTGATGGGGATAACCCGGGATCCACTGTCCATTAAACAAGCACTGTTGGGGCCTCGCTTTCAAATCTACCTAGCAGCGTCCACACCCTGGGAAAATATGTATGTACTGAAATTGCGAAAAAAAAAATGGGCGACACAAATTACTCTGAGTCTTAAGGAGATACAACACAGGGTTGAGTCAATTTATTTATTAACAAAGATTTCGGCACACAAACATGACACCCTGTCTAAATTTCAGGCCAGTTGGCAGCTGTATGAGACATGGAAGGCTCATGCTCTGCATTCGGCTGATGGTACAGGGGGCAGTAAGACATAGGCCATTTATTTTGCTGTAATATTTCACATTATGTCTACTGGGATACTACTCGTTGACCACAATTATGCGATTTATGCTACTTTACTATCCTTCCACGAGTTCTATAGCAGGGGAGGGGGGGGAGGTGGGAAGGGAACTGAGGAGGGGATACTGAGAATGTTCTGAGTGTCACTAAGGTTACAAGGCCAGGCGCATTGGTACCTTACACACGCTAGTTATGGATTACTGTAGGAATTTAACAGTTCTCTCAATGTTTCCTCTTGTTCACTATATTTGCAATACCAGTTTTGTTGCTGTTTTATTGTACATTTTTTATGACACTCAATAAAAATGTTTTAAATTAAAAAAAAAAAAAAAAGAGATACACAACTTAAAAAAACCCCACAACTTAAAAAAAAAAAAAAAAAAAAAAAGAACCAAGTTGCAGGCCTCCTGGCCTGATGCCCACCCCCTCACCACATGCCTCTACCTATCCTCTCCCACGCTGACTAAAAAAATGTGTCCTAATCTACAAAGCATAATGTAAAATTAAAAAAGATGAGAGCCGCTGGCCTGAGGCTCCAGTCCCACCCCTCTCCTCACAAAAAAATCTTTACTTTATTCCTTCTGTCCCCCTCAAACATTCACTCACCCCTCCCATCCATCCCTGTGTAGTGTAGAAGTTCGCTTCCAATGCTGTTACCTTAAGTAATGCTGGAAGCGGCCGGGATTGCATGGCACAGGGATCCTGGCAGGACAAGAGGGCAAGTAGCTAGTTATTTGGCCACACGAGGTCTGACCTACCATAGTCAACCAATGGCCGGTTAGGGTTAAAGTTACAGTCGGATAACTTTAAACAAGTATATTCAGCGGGCCGTTTATCCAGCAAAATATATTGGACAAGTTATCTGTAACTGAGCACGATGCAAAAAAAAAAAAGAAAAAAGGCTTAGCCTATAGTTTGGCTGTTATCATTAGATTGTGTGTGTGTGTAAGAGAAAGACAGATTCTTATCTTGAGTAGGTTTAATTATTTGTTGGTTGAATTGTGTTACCTAAAGGCTTAATTACCTGTTAATTATCTATTATCCATTGATTACCTTGAAAGAAGATGTAATCTATAATCCAGTGGAGATGCTGGGTAGATGTAGTGAACTATATTCTTCCCAGCATGGTCCCTCTAGGTTAGGGGTGGCCAGCTCTGCTCCTCCTAGCCACAAACAGGCCTGGTTTTCAGGATATCCATAATGAATATGCATGATATATATTTGCATGTGACGGAAGCAGTGCAAATACAACGGAATGCAAATCTGTTTCAAGCTTATTCATTGCGGATATCCTGAAAACCAGACCCGGTCGTGGCTCTTGAGGACCGGAGTTGGCTACCCTTACCCTAAGTTATAAAAGTTAGGAGGCCTTGGAAGGTGTAAATCCAGCGATTTCCAGTCCTATCCTTGGGGAACATCTGGCGGTTGGGTTTTCAAAGAATATGCATGAGACATATCTAAAAACCATTGGAGAATTAAAAAAAAAAATTGGCTCCAGCTCTGCTGGATAAAGACCACTTGGAGGGACAGGCTCAGATTAAGGACCGGGTGAAAGTCCATAAAACATTTTGCACATCTCTTACTGCCTGATTCACTGAGACTTTTCTCCCATTCTGTGTCTATGGGAAAAACGCTTAGGGGTACATTTTAAAAGACAGCTCACGCGCGTACTTTTGTTCGCGCAACAGGCACAAACAAAAGTACGCTGGATTTTATAAGATACGCGCGTAGCCGCGCGTATCTTATAAAATCCAGGGTCGGTGTGCGCAAGGGGTACACATTTTGTGCAACTTGCGCGCGCCGAGCCCTTCGCGCGCTGCCCGTTCCCTCCATCCCCCATCCCTTCCCCTCCCTTCCCCTACCTAACCCACCCCCCAGGCCCTATCTAGACCCCCCCCACCTTTATCTGAAAAGTTACTACTGCCTCCGGGCAGTAGCAACTTATGCGCGCCAGCGCAGCAGGCCCCGACACAGGCTGCTGTGTCGGGGCACTCGGCCACGCCCCTGAACACGCCCCCGATCCGAAACCGCACCCCCTGGCCATGCCCCCGACCGCCCCTTTTTGCAAGCCCCGGGACTTACGCGCGTCCCGGGGCGCGCGCAGGGGGGGTTTAAAAGGGTTACGCGCGTACCTTATGCGTGTAACCCTTTTAAAATCCGGCCCTTAGTGAATCAGGTCCCTCTTGTGTGCATTTTTTTTGCCTTGCATCAAATGTATGCTTTTGGCAAAACTTGTGCTATTTCAAAATTGGACAGTTGGGGCGTTTTGCCCAATTTCCTAGGGAATACTGAATACAAGGAGAAGCCATGGTAATTAATAAAACTGGAGGGTGGAAAAGGCAGGCAGGGAAGGGTATGCTAGGCCAATTTTGTTAGAAAAATGATTTCAATAAGATTTAAGACCTGAGTAAAGAGCAGATCAACCCCTGTGCTGCCCTTTTTATGTGCTGTTGAAAAGGTGCTGTAATTTGATAGTTATGTAAACATAAGCAATTTTTTTTCCCTTTATGTGTCCCTAATAACCATGCAGGTTACCCCCATGTATCTGTTAAGGGTAATAACTGCTGCTCTGTGCCAAGCTTTATGTTAAGGGCCGTAATATTTACAATCAAAACCAAGCAATTGTCGAACCCATCACAAAATTACTGCTAGCAACATTTTTACAGGGTGAGCAGCCTTCCTGATAATTCAGACAAGGCTGCTGGAACAGGCTTTGCTTTTGGACTTGGCCATAGAAGCAGTCCTGTGCTTTTTTTTTCTTAATGTCTGTGTATCAGTACCCCAGACCATAAAGTTGGGACCCAGCATTGACTGTTGTCGGAATCCAATCCCCCTTTTTCTGCCACCATTGAAGCGGAGAACAATGTTGCAGTTGCGTCAAAAGAATCAAGGTTAATTGGCAATCCCCATGCCCTCTGCTAAGCGTAATAACTGCCGCTCCATCAGGATACCCCTTCATTTCCAACCTCTAACCATTAGGGATCCACAGGCTTCATCCCATGCCTTTCTGAATTGGTTTACTGTTTACATCCTCACCACGTCCTCCATTCCAGGCATCCATCACCTTCTCTGTGAAGAAATAGTCCCTGATGTTGGTTCTGAGTCATCTCCCCCTGGAGTTTTATTATATGATCCCTAGTTTTACTGTTTCCTTTCCAATGGAAAAGGTTTGAAGTTCGTTCAGGTATCTGGACATCTGTATCATATCTCCCCTGCATCTCCTCTCTTCCAGGGTGTACATATTTAGATCTTTCAGCCTCTCCTCATCAGTTTTCCAATAGAGACCCATATCATTTTGGTCGCCCTTCTCTGGAACGCACCATCCTATCTCTATCCTTTTTGAGATAAGGGCTCAGAACTGAATACAGTACTCTAGGTCAGGCCTCACCAAGGGCATTATCACCTCCTTTTTCCTGCTGGTTATTCCTCTCTCTATGCAGCCCAGCATTCTTCTGGCTTTAGCTATCGCCTTGTCACATTGCTTCGCCGCCTTCAGATCGTCAGACACTATCACCTCAAAGTTCCTCTCCCAGTCCGTGCACATTAGGTTTTCACTCCACTTCTTGGCATTGAACCTCAGCTGCCAGATCTTTGACCTTACACCAAATATTTAGCATATTGGCCACCTCCACACACACACATATAAGAAAATAATGCACATTTACCATTTTAAAATGGTACCATATGTGCATACAAAGGTGGATTTTAAAGGAAAAATGCACGTCCATGTGTGCGGTTCCTGGCGTGCACACATGAACGCTCTGATTTTATGACATGCATGCGTCACCTCGTGTATGTTATAAAATTTGATACCCGTGCGCACACGCGCACCCAATTATATATCGGCGCACACATGTGCGGGCGGGTCGTGACTCGCGTGAGCAAGGGGGTGATTTTTTTAAAAAGCGCATGGCGACGCAAACGGCCCATTCCCAGTTCTCTCCCAGTCCGCTTCAATAAATAGCCATGTCTATGTGTGCATGCCGGGAACCGCTCGCATATGGACACGCTCGCGCTCCTTTTAAAATCTACCTTAAAATATCTTATTTGAAGTCCAGCTCTGTTTCAAGTGTGTTGTTGTTTCTTGCAGGAGGACCTTGCAAGACTGGAAGATTGGGCATCCAAATGGCAGATGAAATTTAATGTGGACAAGTGCAAGGTGTTGCATATAGGGAAAAATAACCGTTGCTGTAATTACACGATGTTAGGTTCCATATTAGGAGCTACCACCCAGGAAAAAGATCTAGGCATCATAGTGGATAATACTTTAAAATCGTCAGCTCAGTGTACTGCAGCAGTCAAAAAAGCAAATAGAATGTTAGGAATTATTAGGAATGGAATGGTTAATAGAACAGAAAATGTCATAATGCCTCTATATCGCTCCATGGTGAGACCACACCTAGAATACTGTGTACAATTCTGGTCGCCGCATCTCAAAAAAGATATAGTTGCGATGGAGAAGGTACAGAGAAGGGCAACCAAAATGATAAAGGGGATGGAACAGCTTCCCTATGAGGATAGGCTGAAGAGATTAGGGCTGTTCAGCTTGGAGAAGAGACGGCTGAGGGGGGATATGATAGAGGTCTTTAAGATCATGAGAGGTCTTGAACGAGTAGATGTGACTCGGTTATTTTCACTTTTGAATAATAGAAGGACTAGGGGGCATTCCATGAAGTTAGCAAGTAGCACATTTAAGACTAATCTGAGAAAATTCCTTTTCACTCAACACACAATAAAGCTCTGGAATTTGTTGCCAGAGGATGTGGTTAGTGCAGTTAGTGTAGCTGGGTTCAAAAACGGTTTGGATAGGTTCTTGGAGGAGAAGTCCATTAATGGCTATTAATAAATTTTACTTAGGGAATAGCCACTGCTATTAATTGCATCAGTAGCATGGGATCTTCTTAGTGTTTGGGTAATTGCCAAGTTCTTGTGGCCTGGTTTTGGCCTCTGTTGGAAACAGGATGCTGGGCTTGATGGACCCTTGGTCTGACCCAGCATGGCAATTTCTTATGTTCTTATTACAACCACCATGTATATATTTTGACAATGTTGTATGCCGATATTGATACATGTTATAAATACATAACACTACAGAGAGTTTAGAAGCGGTGTGAATGAGCAATGATTGACTAGAGCAATCGATAAATATATGTGTGTGAAATTGTGCCAGTTTTATTTTTTGAATTATTTTTTGAATTGTTTTGATATTCTTTGCCATTATGTAATAAAGCTTGCAATATTAAGCATCTTTAAAATCATTTAAAACATTAGTGGTGTTATTTACTCTATTTTATGGTTCTCTGATGTATATATATACAAATATACTGATCCACAAGGGAAACCGCGCTACAAAACATTGTTGTAAAAACAAAACTTTATCTTTATTGAAAAAATATTTAGAATGTGACTAAAAGATTGTAATTTTAACAGTAACAGTATATATTCTTTATACACCATTTGATTTTAATACATACAATCAAAAAACTTCTTAGATTACAAAAAATATTGAAAATACAAAAATACACAAACTAGGCACACATACTGCACTCATACTCCAACAAAACTGGAATTAATATATGTTCATTAACCAAGTCAACTGATATCAAATGAAGCTAGGCAAATGATTACATTTTAGTGGTTTTATTCGTAAAACCCAATGTTGAAATTCAGACTTGAAGAACCCCAACAAGGATCCGCTTTTCACCAGAAAGGCTTCTTCAGGGGGAATTTTAACATGGACCACTATTTATAGAAAATATATGGTCCAAAAGGCCACATTTTGGAAATACAAGGGCTTCCACTCCCTCAAAATGTAGGTGGTTTGCAATGCCAAAGGGGATCATCATGGATGTAGTGCCCAGATTTCCGGAGTCCTATCACGATGCCTACATCCTCTCACAGGCAGGAATTCATGACTACTTCCAGGTTGGCCTCATCCTGAGTACTGGCTTTTAGGTATGTATGCTGCTCTCGTTACAATGAGAGAGGAATTAACTTCTGCCATTTTTCTCTCTCTTTGTCTCTAGTTGGTCTTACCATTTTGCCTGCTGCTTGCGTCATAACCTGGCCAAAACCCGAGTCCTGCCTTTTCCAGAGAGACAGAAATCCACCTGTGGGGAGTTACAATAATGGGAGAAAAAAAAGAAAAAAAAATCTTCAGTGACATATTTTTCCCCAAAACACTTATGTAAAACATTTAAAAATCTTAAAAGAAGAACAACATTGAAAAACTCACCTCAAAATGCACATACTGAATAGTTGCAATCTGCCCTGGAAAACAGCCTATCCTTGCTTCATCTGAATATTTATTTATGATATAAATATTTCACACAAAAGAGGAATATTTTTCCATAAGCCTTAAATTTTCTCAATGGAAAGTCATAGTTCCTGCAAATACAAACATAGAGTGTTACATGACCCTTTTTGGTTTTT
Source organism: Rhinatrema bivittatum (assembly GCF_901001135.1). Taxonomy (NCBI): domain Eukaryota; kingdom Metazoa; phylum Chordata; class Amphibia; order Gymnophiona; family Rhinatrematidae; genus Rhinatrema; species Rhinatrema bivittatum. The sequence continues at coordinate 269,530,174 of NC_042621.1, forward strand.
AATCAGTCCTTAAATCTGGCCCCTGGCCATTTTATCATTCCTGCATCCAGAATTCTTGTTGTTATTTTAGTGTTTAAAGAACAACCTAAACCCGGGTGCTTTACAGAAATATAACATACAGCTATGTGTCCCTTCTCCAGAGAGCTTACAGCGGGTATGTGATACAATGAAAGATAAGGAAGCAGAGGTATTAAAGGTTTTTTCCCCCCCGTGTTGGATCAATGGGGAAATGTTTAGTACATCTCATGTAAAGTGACTACAGGTGTCAATGGAAGAGATAGAATTTGAATCCAGATCTCCTGGTTTCCAGTCTATTACTTTAGCCACCAGGCTACCCGTTCATGCATTCCCATGCGTATGTTACAGCAAGCTTGACCCAGTCTTCTGGGAGAACGCCGGGGAGCACTGACTTTACTCTTCCTGCTGGGAAAGGAAAGAGTTGCAGGGCAGATGTTCTTTCTTATGGCCGCGGTTGCATCTAATTTATCAAAACCTGATCAGTTTTCCTTTTCTTACATTTCTTCCGCACCTTGCTCTGGTGATTCCTAGCTTAAAGGAAGTTCTCTCTTTCTTTCTTTTCCCAATTGTTTGTTTCCTGTATTTCAAATGATCCCTGGAGACAATAAGAATGAAGTCGAAACCCTGAAGAAGAGGGTGTCTAGCTCTGATGCAGAAATGCTCCCAGTTATCCAGCTGGCAGAATGTATGACCTCCTTGTGTATATTGCAGTGAATCCTTTGCAATGTCTTCTTGGTCTTTTGGCTAAGGTCAAACATAAGGTTTGAGTCATGAGCTGGGGATGGTCTCATCTTGATCTTTTAGCTGAGATTGTGATGCTGTATAAAATGGATGGGTTAATGTCCCGCCACAGGCTCCTGTTAGGGACACAAAAATATTTGAAATCTGGCAAAATCTGGAGGAGTAAACCTCCTGTAGAAGGGGGCCAGCCTGCTGGCTCACTGGTAGTGCTACACCTTGCCATGCATAGGACCTTGATTCAATTCCCAGGTTATGAGCGTCGCTCCCCAGGCCAGCTGGGATTGCCACAAAGGCAGCACGTCCAGTCCAGGGGGATCGGGCATCCCCCGGTGGGCCGATCGCTCCAGTCACGTGGTCTGCCGTGCGCGGCCATGACAGAGCCGCACTCGACAGACCATGTGATGTGTCCTGGGCCGGCCTGGGCGGTGAATACCCGGGCCGGTCTGACATCGTGAATCCACCGCTGGTCCAGTCCCTGGGGAAGAGAGCCCCAGCCACCACTCAACAGCAAAACCCAGTGGCTGGATTTAAGGCACATGATCCCAGCCAAGGACTGCCACCCCAATGACTGGGCTAGGTGAGCTGGGAGGGGATATAAAACAGAGGAAAGAATCCTCTGGCAGTTGTACATGAAGGCTCAGGGCAAGAGATCCCAGACCCTAGTCAGATTAAACTGAAATCCCAAAAATGCAGGCGAGAACTGCCAGGCCCTCCGCCCTCCTAACAATAACAAAATAAACCCTCCTGCAAAAAAAAAAAAAAAAAAAAAAAATCCCTCAAAAAGGCCCCCTGGGGTTTGATTAAATATATTCATTCTGAGAACAATCCACTGACCAAACACTATATTCTGTATATATGGAGAAATGACCACTAGAATTTGAAGAAAATACTGTTAGCATGACACAGTTGATTAACTTCAGTGATATGCATTTATAAAATGAATCTAGCCGCCCTGTGTAAATTAAGGTCTTGATATGAGAAACAAGAAAGCTGGCTTCGTGATTATGTCTTTCAACGGGTTCCTGTGGCAAACAGATTGTAAATAAGCGAGGTGACATTAAGGTGCCATCAAGACAGGTGTGCAGCACTAGACTGAGGAGGGGTGCTTGAAACGAGGAGCAGGCTTCTGTCTCTGCCTTCAGAGAAGAGTGATTGCCCAAAGAATGGGCGATGAAGGGAGAGCTTGGCAATGGAACACTAGGATAGTGCTTCTCAACCCTCCCCTGGAGGCACACCCAGCCACTCAGGTTTTCAAGATTACCACTATGAATATGCATGAGATAGATTTGCATACATTGGATCACCAACGTATGCAAATCTATCTCATGCACATCCTGGAAACCTGACTGGCTAGGCATGCCAACGGGAAAGGGCTGGGAAACTCTGAAATGGGATGCAAAGTAGACATTGTCATAAGGCCAATCACCTATTATCCGTTAAGAGGTTGCAGATTCTTTTTTTGGGCCTTGCTCCCTGTTGGGCTGACAGTTGAATCAGAACCAGCCTCTTTTGGGCTACAGTGCCATAAACCTTCATTCGTAACTGCCTTTCTCTCCCCTGCCCCCGTTTTTATATCCTCTACCCTTGAATTTTAGGCCAGTGCTTGCATCAACAGTGCTCACCCAGGGGCTACAGACTCTGGCTCCTGCAGGTTGCCAGTATGAGTCTGGCCTCCAGGTGTTACCATTGTGCAATGGCTGAGACTCTCTCCTCCCCCAGGCTGTGAACAGTGCGTCCGCAGCAGCCCCAGCCCTAGCTGGTCGGGGAATCACAAATCTGGCCGGGGAATCAAACCTGACTCCAAAGCACTTGGCATGGTTTGTACACATTTTTCTTAGTAAATTATCATCCTGATGAAGAATCCAAAGTGAGCCCAGACATCAGCATTTGTGAATGCGTAATAAAACTCTGCTTGAATTGACATGCTTAATGCTTTTGTTAATTATTATATTGTACTAAAGGAAGACAAGTTGAAATGTGAGCAGAAATTCCCAAATCTGACCTCCTGGCCCTGCGGCTGGTCTGGATTTCTGGATCTCCACAATGAATACGCATGAGATTAATCTGCACAAACTGGAGATCCGGCACATGCGAGTTCATCTCCTGCATGTTCATTGTGGAGATCTCAAACACCTGACCAGCTGTGGGGTCCCCAGGACAGGTTTGGGAAGCTCTGAGGTAGAGCTTCGTGTTAAAAGGGACAAACTGACCCAGACCTGGTTTAGCCCCACTGCATGCATGAAGCTGTAGCTCTGATTTCTGTAAGGGATCAGAAATAAGCTGGTTCGTGGCAAAGGACTGAAGTATCTTTAATCATTTGTCCATTGCACTTTTGTAAATAAAATAAAATAATTGTCCTCGTGGTTAAGAACAATGTTTCTTTTTTAGCAGTCCAGTCTCATTTCTTTTTTGTTACGAGGGGGAAATTTGAGGTTCGCAGTCTGCTGAGACAGAAAGAAACATGTTCTCAGATTATACTGTCCAGCAGTTGCAAAAGATGGATGAAGCATTGTATGATATTGTTGGGGAATTAGGAGGCAATGCGCAATGCACAGCAAACCTTTCCCCCTCATACAAACCCCCAAACCAAAAGAAACATGTTATCGATAGCCTGATGAGCCATTTATTGAAGTCAACGCAATACTAATTCTGAATACTTTGCAGCAAACGGAAACCTTCTGGTTCTGATGAAAGGAACACCACATCCTTTCCATCCTGCTGGCTCATTAGCCAGTTCCTTCTCAAGCAGACTTGTGCTAAAGGACTGAGCAACTGAGCTGCTCTGTGTGCAGAAGAGAAAACCATGCGGGGGCAATTAATAGCCACTGCTATTAATTGCATCAGTAGCATGGGATCTTCTTGGTGTTTGGGTCCTTGCCAGGTTCGTTTGGCCTCTGTTGGAAACAGGATGCTGGGCTTGATGGACCCTTGGTCTGACCCAGCATGGCAATTTCTTATGTTCTTAGGAGCTTTCTGCCACTCTGTTTTCATATTTTGAGGGTACAGAAAAGATGCAGCAGATCACTGCTGACAATGGAAACATTTCTGACCACCGATTCCCAACACCAAGGTTTCATCTTGCAACTGAAAATAAGGAACAGAAGATCAGGTGTCACACCTATGAAACAATCAGTCGTGGCTTTAGGACTTATTGAATTAGGAATAATCCAGATGCCATTTTACAGACACTACCATTGATACAGGTGCTCCGGAGCAGAATTTATGACGTATGAGATTAGGCAGTATATATACTGACAGATAGCAAGCGAGCGGGGTTAATTAACTGCCGTAGCATTCATGTGGGTGGCTCAGCAGAGCCACTGTCCTGCTTACTAGAAATAAGCACATTCGCACAGAGCTGCAGGGACCGTCTTGACTCTGCTGGACCGTCTTGACTCAGACTAGATTCACAGATGACTTCCTTCGGAATAGCTGAATTGAATTTGTTTCCGATGGCGCATATTCCATGCTGGGCAGAAAATCTGGCGCTGCTGCCTGCTTACTGGAAAAGTTACCCAGGCGATTTTGCTTGACATTGCCGCAGTCACAGACTGGAGCCTGCAGGTGGGGGGGACGGGACACTGTGCGGGAAGGAAAGAGATTAAATTGTCTTCACATGATTGTTTGCTAAACTTCATGCCCTGTACCTCGGTGCTTCAGAGACTTTAAGAAGGGATCTGTCAGTGTGCTGAGAAGGTTCACTGCTCATTCGATCCTCACCGACAGGCTTCCTGATATCTGAGAGGTTGCATCAAGCTGGCAGTCTGGGGGGAAAGCAGCCAGAAATGCCAAATAAACATTTTGGTGACCCAGCATGGCACTTCCTCTCTGGGAATATTAATAGACATGCCGCACGGAGCTCCAAACTTCAAAAATGTATTCATACCAGAGGAGTCTGCACACAATTCTCTTCTGACGTATGAGCCAGTAACAGAGCTTGAGTGATTTATCAAGGCAGCTGTAAAAAAAAAATACGGCACTGCCCGGAGCTCATTCATTTATGACAAGGCAGGGGCGTCGTATTTTCCCTGTTGAAAATACTAGCGCGTGTTCATTGATAAATCTGACCAGTTTTTCCACTGGAAGAAACATTTTACCAGACAGACCCCCCCTAAAGCATGTCCCACTTCAAAGCTAATTGTGAGATTAAATTTCGGAATAATGAAGTAAGGAGTCTGCTGAAAATTCAAAGTAATGGCCTGATGGACTACCGGGGGGGGGGGGGGGGGGGGGGTTCCTCCCCATTTTTGAGGTCTGTGGAACAAATGCTCAGTACACAGACAGGGCCCCTAAGTGAGGTGGGACTGAAAGAACGTGGAGGCCGCGCATGGCACGCAGAGATCTGCAGCCGCTGCCGTCGGGCGTCAGCGAGGCTTTAACGCAGGGGCCTCCAAACCTTGGGAGAGAATGGCCACAACGAACATTTCAGAGCAGCCAGAGGGAGGGGAGGGTTTATTCCCTCTCAGCGTTTGTTTCCTGGGGGGGGGGGGGGGTGTTATGTCTGGACCTTTTGATGATTTGAAATTCTGGGCAAGGGGGAAGGCAGGGGGCCAGGTTTCGTAAGGATAATTCTGGATTTCACACCCCTGGGAGCCTTGCCCCCCAGTCTTTTCCCTTCCCCTGCATCCGCCCCCTCCCCCTGGGGAGTGGAGAGAAGTGTAGAAGTATCTGTGTATGTGGCACACTCCCTCCCTCCCTCTCCTCTTTTCCTGCCCTCCCTTTCCTCTCACTCACCCCTCATTCTCTCTCACTCAGCTTCTTCCCCTCCCTTCTTTCCCCTCCCTCATCCCTCTCTCTTGCCTTCCTTTTCGCTTACCCCCTCCACCCTCTTCTCTTCCCTTTCCTGATCTCCAAGGGCCTCAAAGGCGCATAAGCCCATCTCCTCCCTCACCTGCAGCTGCACCTGGAGCCCCGGGCCAAGAAGCAAAGCTCACACTGTGGCCTTGTCCAGGAATGAGGCGGCAACGCCAGGGCTCAGGAAGCAAACCAGGCCTCGGCCCTGCCCTCCCCGGCCAGGTTCCTCTGCTCCAGCTCCTTGCCAGTGACCTCAGAGGGTCAGTGGTGGTGGGTCCTAGTGGCAGCAGCTGCCCAGCTGTTACGTCCACCGGCCGGGGCAACCCGCGGCCGGCACTACTCACCCCATGTCTTCCTTTGGGCCTTGCTTTGGGGTGTGCTCGCGGCCTCCGCCAGCCACTGCTGCTACGCTCCGCCGGGCCTCCGGGACTCCGCCTGGCGGCTGAGACGACGCCGACCAGCGCTCCGACCCGGGCCCTCCCCAGGCGCACGCCCGCGCCGTCAGCTCTCCTTTTAAAGGGCCAACAGCGGGAACTTCAGAGTTGTCCCCGGCTGATGACATCAGAAGCCCAGGATCTTTAAGGACAGCCTCTAACCTCCACTAGCTGACTTGGCAACGAGTTCCTTGGTTCCTGCTCCGGCGCTTCGCCCCAGTACTCCGGACCTGTTGTTCCTTCTCTGCGGGTTCCTGCCTTGCTTCCCGCTCCACGGAATCCTGCTACTGCGCTATCGCTCCTCAGGGGCCTGCCTCAGCGCTTCTACATCATTGGATCCTGTCTCTGTGCTCCCGCTCCTCGGGGGCTGCCTCTGTGCTTCTACATCACAGGATCCTGTCTCTGCGCGCCCACTCCTCAGGAAGTATCTCAGCCCTTCTGCATCTCAGGACCTGTCTCTGCACTCCCGCTCCTCAGGGGCTGCCTCAGCACTTCTACACCATGGGATCCTGTCTCTGCGCGCCCACTCCTCGGGGAGTATCTCAGCCCTTCTACATCTCAGGACCCTGTCTCTGCACTCCCGCTCCTTGGGGCTGCCTCAGCGCTTCTACACCATGGGATCCTGTCTCTGCGCTCCCACTCCTCGGGGAGTATCTCAGCCCTTATACATCTCAGGACCCTGTCTCTGCGCTCCCACTGTTCGGGGCCTGCCTCAGCGCTTCTACACCACGGGGCCCTGTCTCTGCGCTCCCGCTCCTCGGGGGTTTCCTCAGCGCTTCTACATCACGGGATCCTGTCTCTGTGCTCCCACTCTTCGGGGCCTGCCTCAGCGCTTCTAACAGGACCCTGTCTCTGCGCTCTCGCTCCTCGGGGGCTGCTTCAGCGCTTCTACATCACAGGACCCTGTCTCTGCACTCCTGCTCCTCGGGGACTGCCTCAGCGCTTCTACATCACGGGATCCTGTCTCTGCACTCTCGCTCCTCGGGGGCTGCCTCAGCGCTTCTACATCACGGGATCCTGTCTCTATGCTCCCGCTCCTCGGGTACTGTCTCAGCGCTTCTACATCACAGGATCCTGTCTCTGTGCTCCCACTCTTCGGGGCCTGCCTCAGCGCTTCTAACAGGACCCTGTCTCTGCGCTCTCGCTCCTCGAGGGCTGCTTCAGCGCTTCTACATCACAGGACCCTGTCTCTGCACTCCTGCTCCTCGGGGACTGCCTCAGCGCTTCTACATCACGGGATCCTGTCTCTGCACTCTCGCTCCTCGGGGGCTGCCTCAGCGCTTCTACATCACGGGATCCTGTCTCTGTGCTCCTGCTCCTCGGGGACTGCCTCAGCGCTTCTACATCACGGGATCCTGTCTCTGCACTCTCGCTCCTCGGGGGCTGCCTCAGCGCTTCTACATAACGGGATCCTGTCTCTGTGCTCCTGCTCCTCGGGGACTGCCTCAGCGCTTCTACATCACGGGATCCTGTCTCTGCACTCTCGCTCCTCGGGGACTGCCTCAGCACTTCTACATCACGGGATCCTGTCTCTGCACTCTCGCTCCTCGGGGACTGCCTCAGCACTTCTACATCACGGGATCCTGTCTCTGTGCTCCTGCTCCTCGGGGGCTGCCTCAGCGCTTCTACATCACGGGATCCTGTCTCTGCACTCTCGCTCCTCGGGGACTGCCTCAGCGCTTCTACATCACGGGATCCTGTCTCTGTGCTCCTGCTCCTCGGGGGCTGCCTCAGCGCTTCTACATCACGGGATCCTGTCTCTGCACTCTCGCTCCTCGGGGACTGCCTCAGCGCTTCTACATCACGGGATCCTGTCTCTGCACTCTCGCTCCTCGGGGGCTGCCTCAGCACTTCTACATCACGGGATCCTGTCTCTGTGCTCCTGCTCCTCGGGGGCTGCCTCAGCGCTTCTACATCACGGGATCCTGTCTCTGTGCTCCTGCTCCTCGGGGGCTGCCTCAGCGCTTCTACATCACGGGATCCTGTCTCTGTGCTCCTGCTCCTCGGGGGCTGCCTCAGCGCTTCTACATCACGGGATCCTGTCTCTGCACTCTCGCTCCTCGGGGACTGCCTCAGCACTTCTACATCACGGGATCCTGTCTCTGTGCTCCTGCTCCTCGGGGGCTGCCTCAGCGCTTCTACATCACGGGATCCTGTCTCTGTGCTCCTGCTCCTCGGGGGCTGCCTCAGCGCTTCTACATCACGGGATCCTGTCTCTGTGCTCCTGCTCCTCGGGGGCTGCCTCAGCGCTTCTACATCACGGGATCCTGTCTCTGTGCTCCTGCTCCTCGGGGGCTGCCTCAGCGCTTCTACATCACGGGATCCTGTCTCTGTGCTCCTGCTCCTCGGGGGCTGCCTCAGCGCTTCTACATCACGGGATCCTGCCTCTGCGCCACTGCCCCTTGGGTCCTGCCTCGGCGCTTCCGCATCACGGGATCCTGCTACTGAGCTGCCACTCCTCGTGGTTTGCCTCTGTGCTTATACTGCACAAGTTCCTGCTACAGCGACTCCGCTCTCCAGAGCCTACTTCAAAATATGCAAATCCAATCTGAAAACCTGGCTATTTAAACAAGCTTTTTATAAAGATAAAGAGAAGGAAAAAAACAACCAGTTGATTGATTAGGATGCACCAAACTAGAAATTGTTATTTGTAACCTACCAATGCCCATTAAGGTTAAATTCTTTCCGTCTAATATGCTCCCTACAGACAAGCTTAATGTACACACATAGTTTATTGAAGTGAATTGTTACCGCACTATGATGGCACATGATTAATTGTAATCTATACCACTTACTTTATTCATTATCGTGCCTTGCTGTAAGCCGTTGTGACGGTTATCTAACTTAACGACGGTATAGAAGAGCTTTTAAATAAATAAATAAATAAATAAATACTTCAGCACTCTATCCCACTGACTCCTGCTCCCGCACGGGGTCTGGTCCATGTGATCCAGCTGCAGTGCCTCTGGAACTGCTGTAGCACCTCGTCCTTCGGGGCCTACTTCTCTCCCTCCTCGAGGGCCCCTCGACCTCGGACTGGACCTAACCTCTCAGACTCTCCCTGTCCTCATCCGACTGTCTCTCCGGGACCGGTCACACAGAGGCCCACCTAAGACCAGCCGGCCCCGGCACCCAAGGGCTCAACCTGCGGGGACCGCGGGCTGGTACTGGCGAAGCTCCTGTTTGCCTCTGTTCCTGGCCAGCCTCGCCTCCCGATGGTGGTGACCTGCGGGGCTCAACCCCCTCAGGTTACGCCAACCCCACCTCTGGTCGAGGGTCCACAATTCCTAACACCAGCAATCAGCCTCCGGGGATACAGGCAGTTCCTCACCAAAATCTCCAGCAGCGGTGACTCCACAGCTGTCCACTCGGTCAGGCTCCAGAAGCAGGGAGGTCACGAATCTCATGAGATTTCGTCATTCACGCCTCCCTCTGTTCTCGTGAGATTCCGCTTTTGCCCAGCGTTTTTCATCTGTCTCTGTGCTGAACCAATGTTAGCATTGCGTCCTTCACTGCCACCGCGAGCCTGCATGGAGACCAGATCTAGTCATGGGCAAGGAAAGTTTGGCAGGCCGGAAAAGCGCCGTAGGCCAGATGTGGCCCACAGGTTGCAATTTGGGGACCCCTGGTTTAGTACATTGGATGCTATTATGGACTCAGGCCTGAGGTCATTATGCATTTAAAGGCTGTGCTCACGGATTTTTTTTTTGTTTTTTGCAGACTTTCTGTGGCCCTGTAGGTGCACCTTTAAGCCCAAAGCCCTGGATGAAGTCTTGGCTGCCATGAGGTAGGTGGTCTCTATGTAGGGACCCATTGAATTCCCCATTAACTTTATACGTCCTCTTTATGGAAAGCAAGCTTCGGAGTATTGAGAGGTGGTGGGGTCCAATTGCAAGGGCACCAGTTTGGGAGATGGCTGGAGCAGATTTTTGCCTGTGAGGCTGTATAAGCGTTTCTACATTTGCTGTCTCCTGCAGCGAGCTGCGGGAGGCACTCAGGCAGCACAGGGGTTGTTGTATGCAGGGAAACAGCTGCAGATCCAGTGCAGGGATCTGTAGGCACTTCCCATGTTGCTGAGGACTAATCTACTAATCTACCACAATCCCAGGATGAATGGAAATAAAAAATTCACAGGTATGGACAGCATGAATCCTTATCCTTATTAGTTATTAGTTTTAATTTGTGGATATTATTTGATGTGTCTGCTGTTTTGAAATATTTTATTGGTATTTGGGCAGTTTAAAACAAATTTTATATGAGTTTTTAATTATTTGATCTTCCACTCATCAGCTGTTTTGAAAAATTATTTTTTTAGTATGTTTATACTATTATGATTTATGTATTCATTATATTTCTTGATTTTCTTGCTTAATGGCTGAGGATTGGTGATGGTTCTGATTTTCCATTGTTGCACTGCATACAGAGTCTGACTTGTGGTCTCCAGTTCAGTTTTTGCCTGCATGTTTCTATTTATACTCTATGGTGTCTTTTTCCTGTATTTGGTGAGGTTCTGCATGTGCGAAGAAGGAGAGGTGTTCTGTTATTTATTTATTATTTATTTAAGGCTTTTATATACCGGCATTAGTATGCAAACATCATGTCGGTTTAATAAAATAATATTATTTTATTATTATTATTATTATTATTATTATTATTATTCTGTTAGCATTTAGGGATCTATAACAGCTTGGTTTGTTCTGTTTTCCTAATAGGAGGTGTATTGGTGTTTTAGGGCCTGATGTAATTTTTGCAGTGCTGCCTTCTCATTGATAGGGTTCTTACTTTTTAAGTGCTGGCAGTTAGTGCTGTTTTGGTATGAGAGGCTTATTATATTTTAATTGTAATTCACTCATGGCTTTCTGAGGGTCAAGCCCATACCCAACACATGTTACAGTAGTCCTAATGCCATATGGGTTCTAAGTGTCTTTTTTTTGTAGGGTTTTCTGGTTGGCGCCATAGCAGTGCATGTAAATATAATATACATGTTGATATTTCTTTTCTCACAGAAGACTGTACATTGAAAATTCTTTTTCATGTAAAATCTGTTATTCTGAATGCGTATTTCTAACTGAGTGTGTGGAGAGAGGGAGGGGTGGGATGCAAGGGTATAAGGTTCGCCTAGGGCACTTAATACTCTTGCACTGGCCATGGTTTCTGGGGGAGGGGGTGAAGACCCGGAAGTGGGGGGTGACAGTTTTTAAAGTTTAGGTTGCTGAAAGGAGCTGGGCTGTTTTTGGTGGGCTCAAGACCAGAGACTAAATGAAAATGCAGGGGGGGAGGGGGGGAGAACAATAATTGTTCGCACAGGGCAGCAAAAAGGCTAGCACCGGCCCTGCTGGAAAGACCATCTATACTCACATGGGATTCCTTACTTTACGTCACCCCAATATCATCCAGCCTCCAACTGTGCTGCGGAGCGACTGGTACAGTCATTTAAGACCGCTTGGGGATGGGCTAGATACTTCCCTCGCAACCAAAATGACTTTTTGCTGCAATACCTTTCCTCCCATAGGACCCCTGCTCCTCTTCCTGCGGAGACAGATGTTTGCCTTACAATTTGTGCCTCCCATCACAGCTTCCCATTCCCGGTCTTCTTCAGAGTGGCTCTCTGGGACTCAGGTATGGGTCTGCCTTTTCCTGAAGGTGTCGTGCCCTAGTGGGGTTAGAGCATCATCACCCGCTCATCGGATCCGGTACCACGTGCTTTTTCTGGAAGGATGTTGGTGGATCGCTTCCAGTTTTTGAGGGGACAAAGGAAGGCAGAAGCAGGCACTTGGACCCCCCTCCCCCCCCTTCTCGTTTGCAAGCCTAGTGTCAGCTTGTGGGCTTATTACGCAGAATGCTACGGAGTTGTCTGGGACAACTGGTGCAACTTCAGAGTTGGCCGGTCCTCTACAGGATATGCAGCCAGGTTTGTCAGCTTCTCAGACTGCAGGCCCTTTGCACTGAAGCTGACATGGCTCTGTTGACACTTTCTAATGTTCTGAGGAGACAGCACAGGCGAACGAGGAACCGAAGATGCCCAGCAGCAGGAGTCTCCCTATGCAAGGCCATCACCCTACTCAGAGACATATTGAAACTTGTTAACAGAAGGAGAAATTTGTGAGCTGCCATTCAAGGGGTTAATACTTCCTGCTCTCTGAGGAAAGAGTGCAGCTGCTCTGCGTTGTATTCTCAGGGCCCGCTGCTGCCATTTTAACCAAAAAAACCCGGCGGGCCAGGAGCAACTGAGGATTGCTTCTGCCCCATTATGGCTTATTCGACCCCATGGATGGGGTAAGATCAAGCATCCAGGGAGGATGGGAGAACAGAAGAAGTGCTGGGGTGGGGAGGGGGAGAGTTAACTTTTGGAATTTGGAATTCGGTGGAACTGGAGGACTTTTGTGGTGAATGCAGGCCCTTTTTATTATTATTATTATTATTATTATTATTATTTTGAAATGTTTATTTTGTTTCGGTTAAATGAAAAGAATAAAAATAGGCATCAAACAAAATGAACAATGAATAAAAAAAAAATTCAAAAATGAAAAATACCCTCCGAAACAGAACAAAATGTTTTCTCATGCACATCTCCAATGTGTGCACGTGTGCTGTTAGGTGTCCTGCTGAAAATGTATCCTAAAGGATCTGGCACGAAAGCCTAGGAACAAAATATTCTGTGCAAAGGCAAAAGGTGGCGATTCCTTTTTTAATTATTTAAAAAAAAAAAAAAAAAAAAAAAAAGGTTCTTCCACATCCTTCCTTTGCTGCACTGCAGCAATTAATCTTCTCCTCTCGGTCCCCAGACCTTGGTGGCTGGGATTCCTTTCTCTTTTCGTTTCTTGTCTGGTGGAATCTCTGCTGTGAGCAAGACATGGTGCGGACAGACTTGTCCTCTGGTTTGCTTTGCATCTGTGGAAGACAATGCATTGACCCGTGACTGACCTCCAAACTGGTCAGCAAGTCCCACCTGCAGTCGTCCAAAAATATAAACCTCCATGAGCAGGTGTGTCTGAACCCTCAATCTGAGTAATACTCTTTATTGCCAGGCGAGTGGCGTTACCAGCAGCCCAACTGGGGGACAAGAGAAAAGGGAAACCCCCCTCCCTCATCTCTATAATATATACGCACACTTAGATGGTCACTCCCCAGACCTTAGGGCGGGAGTGACCATCAGGTCACATTGCTCCAGTTTCCTTCTAACTCATCAAGATCATGAAATCGGCCAAAATGAGGATACGACCCAGAATCTTTTTCCGGAGGCCCATATCCTAAGCAAACGTCAAATCTTTTATTAGAGCCAGCTCACAAATACCGAACGAAGCTTGCATTGGTGGCACTGCTTTACATTCTTTGTTGAAAAGAAAAAAAAAAAAAATAGGCACCTACATTTTAATGGCCTTGCAATGCTAGTTCAGCTTGGTCTCTGCCACCCCTCCCTCCCCCTCCTCCACGCTGCCATCCTCTGGTATTGAGTTGATTTATGGCAGGGCCAACGTGCTCCGACCTTGTACTTGGGCTCAGGCATTATAACTAATGGCAGGTCAATAATGCTACAGAGAAAGTGAACTGGCTGGGGGAGGGGAGGATGAAGGACAGAAGGGGATGAGCCCTCATGAGCTGCTGTCGTTGCTGGGGTTCATGAGAACAAGGGTTGAAACGTCAAGGGCATCCCGGGGCCTATCAGGGTTGTCAAAATGCCCAACTTAGGATAAGTCACAAAAAAAAGTCAATGCTGTGGTAGAAGAAATATACCTGGGCCTATAGTTTTAGGAAGTGAATGTGGATTCCTCGTTAATTCCAGAGCTATGGAATGGAAGGGATATATCCTACCTGCAACATTGAGAAGGCCATTCCAATTTCCACTATCATTTCTCTTCTCTCAAGCCTTGTTAGCCAAAGAAAGCTGAAATGTATAAAATGTAATAAAATAGGTTCTGCATTTCCATTTGATTTATTTTCGGTGAGTTTTAGAACAGAATATGCTTGGCTACTTTTCCTATAGGACAATAATCCAGCATTCGAATCACTTTTTTTTTTTTTTTTTAAATAACTTTGTATTTTAAGAACAGCATAGCACATAACAGAATATAACAATGAAGTAAAATTTAAGACCCGCGCGTGGGCGTGCGTGTATGCGCGTTTGACGGCACGCACCATGGACGCGGCGATTTTATAACACACGTGCGTGTTATAAAATTGGCTATATATGCGTACATGTACCACGATTTTATATTGACACACTCATCTGGCGAGTCGAGCGCTTAAGTGGGGGAATTTTAGTAGCTATGTGCGCCGACGCAATTACCTGTTTCCCCAGTTTGTTCCCAGCAAGGTCTTCCTAAATCCCTTAGCTAATTTGTCTCCCTTTTACCCTATTATTCCAGAGCTTTAAAAGCTCATTGACAAGCCTTGTTTTTTTTGTTACACATCTTACACGCCATCCATAGCAGAAGTAAAGTTACTTGGTAGGGGACCCCAGCGTGTGTTTGTGCATGTAAACAGTTATGCGCAGACTTGATGGTGCAGTTCTGGCCCGCCCATGTCCCGCCCATGCCCTGCCACTTTGGAGAAAAAAAAATTATGCACGTACCGGAAGATATGCGAGTACCCGCGCGGGTTTTAAAATCCAGGTGGCGCGTGCCAGGCCAAGTCACGTACATATCTCCCAGCTTTGGCGCATGAAGGACTTTTAAAATCGACCAGAATGTATCAGTACATATGACAAGATGTGAATTTTAATAACAGGTAGTCTTCTCTACTAAGAAATACAAAAGATATGTGCCTTGTGAATTTTGAGCAAAGTCGTGTTTTTTGATTTGCATAGGGTCTGCTAATAATGAGCTGATTTGCATGAAAATCAAATCAGCTCATTTTAATACCCACATTGCACTGGCTTGTTTTTTTTTTTTTTGGGGGGGGGGGAGATAATACTGCATATTATATGTACTTTAATGTTTTGACCATATGGTAAACACTGTTTATCATACGGCAAAGCCCTAATGCAGTTTAGTAAAAGATCCCATTGGAATGTAAACCCTCAATGAAGTATCTACTATACCTGAATCTAACTTGCCTTGAGCTGCAAAAGAAAATGGTTTAAGCTAAAATAAAATAAAAAAATAAAACAGGGCACTGTTTATGATGATCCTGAAAATAATATCTTGGAAGCCAGATCAGATATGTTCCATGCATTGAAAAAATTAGAAGGAAGGGCAAATGACTGCCAGCATGGTTAAAAGATGAGGTGAAAGAGACTATTTTAGAAAATAGAACTTTAAAAAAAAAATAAAATGAAAAAAGAATCAATTGAAGAAAATAGGAAAAATTAATAAAAACTGGTAATTAAGATGCAAAACCTTGATAAGGCGGGCAAAACTAGAGAATTTGATGAGAAACTGGCCATAGAGGCTGCATCTTGAATACTGTGTACAATTCTGGTCGCCGCATCTAATAAAAGAAATAGTTGCACTGAGGAAAGTGCAGAGAAGGACAACCATAATGGTAAGTGGCATGGAACGGCTCCCCTATAAGGTAAGGTTAAGGAAGTTAGGGCTGTTCAGTTTGGAGATGACTGAGGGGGGGATATGATAGAGGTCTACCTAATAATGAGAGGACTTGAACAAGTTAATGTAAATCAAATAGAAGCACCAGGGGGCACTCCATGAAGTTTGCAAGTAGCTCATATAAAACAAATTAAAGAAAATTCTTGTTCAGTCAATGTATAGTTAAGCTCTGGAATTAATTGCCAGAGGATGTGGTTACAGCAGTTTAACTGGGTTTGAAAAAGGTTTGGATAAGTTCCTAGAGGAAAAATCCATAACTGCTATTAATTATTAAGCAATAATAGCTTGAGATCTATTTAATGTTTGGGTACTTGCCAGGTTCTTATGGCCTGGATTGGCCACTGTTGGAAACAGGATACCAGGCTTGTTGGACCCTTGGTCTGACCCAGTAATGGCAATTCTTATGTTCTTATGTAAATGGTAAATATCATTTATCCCAAAAAAGCATGAAAATATTACAAAAAACATTAAGGCAATAAAGAAAGAAAACCTAATGAGTAAGACATGAAGAAGTAGTGCAGATTAATACTCTAGGTAGGTGCTGCCTCTGCTTTAAAAATCTACGGAAATGTGACGGTCTGAGGCGTAGTCTAAATAAGTTATCTGGCCAAAGGCTCCCCCAAAGTGATGGTTAGATGGATCTCTCAGTCTGATATTTAAAGGAACAGGGTAACAGCTCCATTTTGGCCATCATAATTACAAGTGGTAAACATTATCAGGCAGTAGGGGTGTGCACAGAAAAAATGAAGGGGGTCAATATTCAAACCATTCATCGGATAACTCACATTATCCAGCTCAATGGCAATGTTTTGAATATTGGGGGACTTATCTGGTTAAATCTGAGCTGGATAAATCATCTGGCCAGATAGAAAAGAGACGTTCCAGGGCAGTCCTGTTATCCAGCTAACTTAACTGACTTTTAGTTGTATTTGGCTAAGTTGGCTGGATAACTTTGGCCCTCCCTTCTCCATTTTTCCCCCTTCACCTAATTCCCTCCTGTTATTCCTCCCCACCCTCCACCTGCCCGTAAAGTCTTTGTAACCTGGACTCCCTCAGTGCCTCCCACGGATCTCTAATATCCCAGCCGGGAGTGAGTTGTTCTCTTAACCCGCTTCCCTGTGATTCCAGCCTTGCTCGGATGGCAGCAGCGCTGGAAGTATTGAGTTGTGAACCGGCAGCAATGCTGGTAGCTTGTGATCCCAGCATTGCCACTGTCATTGCGACACTGGAAGGGCTGGACGTGGGAGACGGAATACGTCGATCCCGGCTGGGTTATTAGAGATTCAGCGGAGAGAGCTGGGGAGGGGTTCCAGGTTACATAGAGGTTGCGGGTGGGTGGCAGGAGGAAGCCAGTTGAATCTTAAAAAAAAAGAAAAGGCCGGGGGGGGGGGGGGGGGCTGGTCTGACCTAAGGACCTCGCGACTGTTTTTATGCACTTTGGAGGAACCGGGGGGTAGGGGGTGCACAGCCCAGCAGAGCCATTTGTGAAATACTGGAGGGGGGATGGAACTTGAGTCACAGGCCCGCACTACACTTTTTAAAAAAAGAAAGTGTCACTTAACTGGCTATATTCAAAAATCATAGGTTTGTGGTACAAATTACATTGGCTAACATCATGAGCTGCCTATCTGTCATCAAACTGTGGTTCTCGGAAAACAAGTTGGCTGTAAATCTGAGAAAAAATGAAATTGTCCGATTCTCTCGCTTTCCTTCTTCTCACTTGTGTAGGTCTGAACCTGGAGAATGCAGTTATTGCTTTGCAACTTAAAGCCTTTCCTTAGCGCTCACAATTATACAATTTATTTATTTATTTGTTTTTAATTTTTCTATACCGAAGTTCCTGTACAAGTACAAATCACACCGGTTTACAATATAACCAAAACATTCGCTAAGGAGCGTTACATAGAACATGGAATGTATTATAACTTGAACATATAGAACATGTAACATATCAAAGCGTATAACTTAACATATCATAACATGACAATGGTGAACATAACAATCCATTGTTATGTTCACCATCGACTATTGCAATGCCTTTTACTTCGCTCTATTTCAAAATTCCATTAGAATATCGCAAGCAGTTCAAAATGCAGCAGCTCGATTTGTTACTTGGTCCTCTATACGCAAACACATAACACTGATACTAAAATGTCTTCACTGGTTGCTATTTACTTGGAGGATCAAATTGAAGATCAACATGTTAATTTAGAAAGCTACCAAAGGTCTCGACCCCTGATGCCTTAACACCATTCCGAAGATATGCCGGCCCATTCGTACATTACGTTCCTCTTCCCAACAGTTGTTGTTTGTAAGGTTTTGGGTGGACCCTTGGACACTGTGGCAGCTGACCACGCCCATGGGGGGAAGTCCGTGAGGGGCCCCAGGTCAGGCTCAGCTTTGGGACACACAACACAGAGTTATATCTTTTATTAGACAGAGTTGAGAAGCCACCGGAGGTGGCAGTATTGAGTAGAGATGAAGCCCGGCTGGGCTATGGCTGTGCTGTAGTGGAGAAAACTGAGATAGTGAGTACAGTGGAGCATACATAGAGTTCTGGTATGGAGCCTCGTTGGTAAAGTTACTCACACAGCGGTTTCTCCCGGAAGGTGACACAGAAGCTGGAATAGAGGCAGGCCCCCGAGGAGCGAGTACCTGGTTCCAGGGAACAGCTCTGAGGAAATAAAGTTGGTAACTCACTGATGATGTAGGCAGCGGTTTCTTCCAAGCAGAAGCGATAAGTTCAGGCAGCGAGTCAGGGAACATGGGCCCTCGAGGAACGAGTACCGGTTCCTGATAGCGACCTGAAAGAAATGAGAGAGACCCTCGAGGAGCGGGTACTCCGTTAGGATAAAGTCCAAAAGTTGGAGAGGCAGAGTAGCTAGGTACAGAGAGCGAATCCCATCCATAAGGAGTTCCCTTGCTAACTTGATTAGCTAGCAAAAAGTGTAGGCTTTTGTATCCGGGATGCGTGACGTCATCACAGGGGGACGCCCCTGAGGTTCGCGCCAAAGAGAGAATAAGAAGCAGGGCTGCGCGGCGCGCGCGCCCTATGGTACCTGGACAACATGGCGGGATGCAGCGCCCAAGCCGGACTGGGGACGCCGGAGAGGACGGCAGGCAGACGCCGCGGCAGCCAGACGTCCATCAACCATGGGAGGAGTCGCAAAAAAGGTAAGGTGGGCAGAGTGGAGACGTCGGGCAGCGACAGTCGTAACACCAACATGCACTTCATGTGCCATCCATCCCCTAAAGTAATTTGGCTTGCTGAGTCTC
The DNA here is from genome assembly GCF_901001135.1 of Rhinatrema bivittatum. Lineage (NCBI taxonomy): Eukaryota > Metazoa > Chordata > Amphibia > Gymnophiona > Rhinatrematidae > Rhinatrema > Rhinatrema bivittatum. The sequence continues at coordinate 269,548,982 of NC_042621.1, forward strand.
GTGAGTTCTTGTTTAGTGTCATTGCCCTATCCTTTGCAACGTGCTTCCTGAGGATCTTCAAGCTGAATCATCACTTTTATATTTCCAAAAATTGCAAAAAAACCCCCTTTTTTTAGGCATATGTATAATGATTCAACTTTTTCGATCCCGTGGATGTTATTAGACTTGGCTAGGCACATTTCCATAGATAGTTTGGCAGTGTTCATTTCCAGTATTATGATATGAGACATTTCACCTGTTAGTAACTTACACCATCAAGATTTGATGAAAGCTTTGCTTGTATGGTATACACAAGTGCCATCAGTCAATCTGTAATCGTCTGTGTTTTATGTATTGATTTTATGTATCTTAATTTTTATCCGCTGAGAATGAGCTATAAATTTCACAAATAAATAAGTTATCCGGCCACACAAGGCCAGATAATGTTAAAACCTAACTGGTTATATTCAGCATAGCTGGTTAGGTTTTTAAGTTATTCAGACTTATTCAGTTATATGTAGTCGGATAATATTAGGCGAGTGTATTCAGCGCAACGTTTATCTTGCTGAATATCCCGGACAAATTCTCTAGCTAACTATAGCCAGAGAACTTGTCCGCTCACTGGCTTACTGAATTTTGGTCTCTGTCTATTTATTTTGTATTATTTATGTAATTGTTTTTACTATGCTTACCTAATTTCTACTATGTTTATGTAAGTTGCTCAACTAATCCTGTATCTCAGTCTGAGTATTCCACTTAGGGTTTGCAATTATCCAGTTTTGGAACAAACAGTAATCAGACACTGTAATGGGCTGAGCCATGGTAGGGAAAGGCCTCGGAAGTGGAGCCTGCATTGCTACCTCCGATTGGCCCATGGGCTCCCGAGTCAATTTCTCGTGCAGATGCAGAATCAGAACGTGGGTGAGAGCAGAGAGGTGAGTGCAGCAGTAGCTCAGTCTGCATGGAGCTGCCTCCTCCTCTATTTGCCGCAGCTGCCTCCACCTTTTCTGCCATTTGTTGCTGCTGCCGCTGCCTGCTCTATTTGCTACTGCTGCTCTTCAGTCTGCATGGAGCTGCCTTCTTTTCTATTTGCCACAGGGAGATGCTGGGCAGGAGAGGTGGGGGGGGGGGGGCAGTCAGGGAGGTGCTGAGCAGAAGGTAGGGGATCTTCTGGGGTGAGAGGAGTTATCTTTGGCACTAATCCTGGCCTAGGATGAGGAGCATCTGGAGATGACAGAGGAGGGGATAGCAGTGTAGGCAAGTGGCGATGTTTTTATTTTTCCAGTGTTGCACTACAGAGTCGGACTTCTTGGAGTTTCCAGTTTAGTTTTTGCCTGCATATCTCTGTTTCTAATTTGTGATCCCTTATTCTGTGTTTGGTGAATGTCTGTCTTTGTTCTGCATGTGTGACCAAGCTGAGGGATTCTGTTTTATGTTTACCTGATTATGTATGGATTCCTTGTTCATCATTCAGGCCTTCATTGTGTTGGGCGATTAAGAAATTCAATAAATGAAAATGTAAATTAGTATATAGTTTCTGTATAGGGGTCTGTAGCAGCCTGGCTTGTCTGTTGATTTGTTAGATTTTTGTTTTGTTAGGAGGTGCTGCTGTTTGAGTTCTAGGAATTACTAGTGCTGTTTTGATATGGCAGATTTTGTGATAGCTTTTATTGGATCTATGTAACTATTATCCAAAAATATTGTACAAGAGCTATTGAGAAAATACAGGCCCCCATCTTTCAATGTGAATGTCTTTGACGTGACATCTGAAGAAGGGAGTTTCAAAAGCTCATGTGTAATACTTTAAGGTAGTTCTTATGCTGATCCAGTAAAAGGTTTCAGAATCTGCCAAGAATCCTATGTTAGGAATGTAATTTTCAGTATTAAATTACTGTACATTCCATGTAAAATGTATTTTATTATCTGGAGAGGTGGTGGAGGATTAAATAGTTTTCTGAAAACAAGGAGCGACTCACCAAACGGAACAGATCTGGTGAGAGCCCCTTGACAACAAACTGGCAGCGCATCACTGGCTGTGTAAGACTCAGCTAAAATGGTCGGTGCACCTCCTTGGCTCTTGCAGTGTGGTTGGTGCACATTTATAGGGTCAACGGAAACTCAGTTACTCTCTGTCCTGTGTTTTTACAGGATCCATTGGAGAAGGGGTGGGGGGGTCTGCTCTCTGATTGTTGAGTTTAATTTAAAAAAAAAAAAATCATTTCAGGGTGGGGAGCTATTTTTAGCTTAGTACCTAGCAATGCCTCTACAGAAACGAAAAGAAGAAAAGAGATGCTAAACTGATTTTAGAATTTTAAATGTAACAGCTCTTCTCCCCTCACCCCCAGTCCTCAGGTTTGGTGGGGTGTGCAGTTACAGCCCATGGAAAAGTTGGCTATCCTCCTAGCTCCAGCAGGAGGCGGTCAGACAGACAGACAGAGAGAGTGCAGAATCCAGCTGGGACTCACCTCATGCTACTGCCAGAAATAGGGAACCAGGACTGAGGTTATCATGAGGAGATCAGAACTGCAAGTATTGTGTCAGGCGTCTCAAGATTTGTTTGCCTGAACCAGAGCTTTAACCTTCAGCTAGAATCCGTCTCATTCTGTTTCTTTTCCTTTCCTTGAAGCACCATGGTGTTACATTCCAGCACCTCTCTGAGATAAAGAGCCTTAAATGCCATTGTTTGGACCTGCATAGACTGTAAGTAATTAACACTGCCAGAGATAGAATCCATTTTTGCCTTCCCCTCATCGACTGAGTTTTACTCTGTATACTGATTTCAGTTGCTCATATATTTTGAAATTGTATTATTTCTATATAAATAATTGTGTTTGTTCCTTTGTTGCTGGTTAAATACAGTAAAGGGTTTAAGTGTTCTGCTAGAGCTGCAGGGGGTGGTATTAGTGCCAATATTGGGAAAGGCCTGTATGAGTATTGTTTTTTATTTTTTACCTAAAAAGTGGGTTGTATGGAAGACGATTAGGTTTGCTCATTCTTTGGGCTGGTGTTGGGCTGAGCCATGCGTGATCTCAGGAAATGGTTCCAAATGCCCGGCTTCCATGAAGAGGCTTCGGAAACATAGAATGTGGAGGCAGAAAGAGACCGACCGCGGAGATATACAACTCCTTCCTCTCCCTCAGAGATCCTCCAGGTTTGCTGATACTGCCCTTGTCTCCACCATCTCCACTCAGAAGCATACCTAAAGTACTTGGCACCTGGGGCGGTTATTTCCTTTGGCACCCCCCCCCCATCTATAATTTAAAAATTTCCTAAACATCGATAAAATATTTCAAAACAGCAGACACATCAAATAACACCCAATAATTAAAATAAGGATTTCAAAAATCTCCCTCTCTCCATATCTGTCATTCTAAGATTGTCGTAGACTGGGTGCATGCATGCACACACACAATATGCACGCTCTCTGGAAAAGCAGAACATCACTATTCCTCAAACTAATACATTCAAGAAATATAAATCAATCAGAATAGTAAAACCCATACTAAAAAATATACATATCAAAACAGATGATGAATAGAATTACCAAACACTAATAAAATATTTCAAAAAAACAGACACATCACATCTAATAATTAAAACTAACAAGGATAAAAAAAAAGCTCTCGCTCTCCATACCTGGGAATTTTAGATTTCTAGTCATCCTGAGATTATTGTGGATTGGAGGACAGTGCACAAACTTTAACCCCTCTCACACATAAATACAGGCACACATGCACAGACACCCTCCCTCACAAACACACACAGGCACCCTCTCATACACACACACACACACACACACACACACACGTGCACCCTTTCATACACACACACACACACAGGCACCCTCTCATACACACACCGTCAAACACACACAGACACCCTCTCATACACACACACACACACACGTGCACCCTTTCATACACACACACACACAGGCACCCTCTCATACACACACCGTCAAACACACACAGACACCCTCTCATACACACACACACACACACTCACATCTTCTCATACACACACACAGGCACCCTCTCATACACACCGTCAAACACACACAGACACCCTCTCATACACACACACATCTTCTCATATACACACACATCCACCCTCTCATACACAGGCACTCACTCTCACAGGGTCAATCTCTCACTCTCTCACACATATTTTGGACCTCTTCTTTGTTGGCTGGCTGAGGGGAAAGGCCGGCGGCACCACAGGGTCTCACTTTTGCTGGCGGGGAGTAGGAACCCCGCCAGCACGTTACTTCTCCATGCTGCCACGGGACCGTGGAAATTGCACCCCTCCCCCTGTTATCACCTGGGGTGGACCGCCCCCCCTCACCCCTCTGCCTCCACAAAGAAATGCCTCCCATTTTACATGGGAGGCATTTCTTTGTGCCAACCACCCTTTCTGAATAGAAATGTTCCTTATATTACTTCTGATTCTCATCCCATGACGCTGTTCAGATCTTGGATTCAGGAGAAACAGGTAGCTAGGAGGATGGAATGGCGTGACACAGCTATTGACAGGCTGGGAGCACTAGGAGCAAAGCCAGGGACTAGGCACAATAGGCGTGGCAAGCCAGCAGTCAAGAAGCAGGTAGGTGAGTTGTTGCACCAGCAAAGGCTTCTCTGTTCCTTCTGGTTTTACATCCTGCTCCTCATTAGGACTCCACTTTTTTGCTTCAGTCACTGATCCCTGGGTGAAGGGTGTCCAACAGTTCTCCCAGAGAGGCTATGTACATGTGTGTGTGCTTTCCTTATGTTCCTGTGGCTATACTACAAGGGTGATCAACTCCGGTTCTCAAGAGCCACAAACAGGTCTGAGTTTCAGTATATCCTCAGGGCCAGATTTTAAAAACTACGCGCGGGCGAAGATTTGTGTGCGCAAACTGGCGCGCACAAATCTACACCCAATTTTAAAACATGTGCGTGCAACCGCGTGCATGTTATAAAATCCAGGGTCGGCACGCACAAAGGGTGCACAATTATGCAAGTTGCGCATGCCGAGCTGCAGAGCCTTCCTCCGTTCCCTCCGAGGCCGCTCCAAAATCGTTGCGGCCTCAGAGGGAACTTTCCTTCTGCCCCCTCACCTTCCCCTCCCTTCCCCTAACTAACCTGCCCCCCAGCCCTACCTAAAACCCCCCCTTACCTTTAATTTTTAAGTTGTGCCTGCCTCCCGGTAGGCGTAGGTTATGCGCACCGGCGACGGCCATTCTGCGATCCTGGGCACAGCGGCAAATGGCTGCTGTAGCTGGAGGCCCTGGCTCCGCCTCCGGCCTGCCCACTCCCTGCCCATTTTTCAAGCCCTGGGACATACGCGCATCCCGGGGCTTGATGCATCGCTGAGCCTATGCAAAATAGGCTCGGCGCGTGCAGGAGGCTTTTAAAAGGGTTTTGCGCTTATATTACGCACATAACCCTTTTAAAATCTGCCCCTCAATGAATATGCATGAGATATAGCTACATGCACTGCCTCCACTGTATGCAAATATACCCCATGCATATTGTTCTTTTTCAACTGTGTACGTGTGCACGCACACAAATGTCATGAACCCTGTGTACACTGTAAAACATAGCGCACAGAAGCACATTTCATATTATTTGCATTATACGGGCTCATAGTGCACAAATTTGAACTTGGCTTAGAAAAAGTTGCAGAAAAAGAAAATTTTTGCTCACGCAGTCTTTCAAACATTTGAGGAAACAGTGCCCATGCATATTTATTATGAATAGCCTGAAAACCATGCTTGTTTGTGGCTCTCGAGAACTGAAGTTGACCACCCCTGCTATACTATTTAGAAGGGATGTGCACACAAAAAACTTTCAGTTTGTTTCGTTCATTTCAGCACAAAAAAAATGTTGGCTTGGTTCATTTTTTTTTGTGTGTGTGTGTTTTTAAGTATGTTTCATTTGTTTCTGTGGTTTATGCAAGTACTTGCCATTTTACACGTATAAAATTCAGTTTTATGCACATAAAAAAATTCACACCCATAAACTACCAAAACGAATGAAAACAAATGCACATCTCTCTTGCCTCCAATGCTGATGTGTTCTGATTCAAATCCCCAGGTTCCTGATAAGACCTCGGGATTCTCACGTCTTATGCTCTCAAGGTAGTGAGGCAGTGAGAAAAGGGATGTTAGGGTACACAGGGAGAAGCTTAGCGAGTGATACAAAAGGAGATGATAATGACTCTGTGCAGGTCAGCGGCGAAATTTCAGCTAGAATATTGTGTCCAGTTCTGGAGACTGTAGCTCCAAAAGGATTCAGACAGGATAGGGGCAGTATAGATCTATCAAAATGGTGCAAGAACCCAAATACCCTAGGGGAGAAGAGAGACAGGGGAGGGTAACAATAGGTTTTGCAGTCATTAGTTCTGCAGTAGGGACATCCCTCCCCCTCCCCTCCCCCCAGGTCTTAATGATATCACTAGAAATGTTTCCACCTCCAGGGAAATAACAGTGGACCTTTGCACATTACTATCGTTTGGTATCATATTGATCTGTAAGTGACGGAAAGCTATATTTCCTCATTAACGCAAAAAATGCTGCTGTCAGACACTGTCATATCACAGTTTTCATTAAGCAGGACAGGCCCTTCCTGCTATTTAGCATTCTTCTGAATTCCCCCATTTGTTTCCAGGGTGTCTGTGGGCATGCGTTTATGTTGGCACTTTTTAATTTGACCGAAAATGAATGATTCCTGACATAGGGCGCGGGAAGTCCCGAGGTCCATCAAGTCTGACCTTTCCTAACACAAATTTCTTTATGAATGCTGTGTTCTGGGGGTAAATCTAGTAAGTTCCTCTGTTCAGAGTTGCAGTGGAACGATCAGCACCCTAAAATATTAATCAGAATTGGCTGCTTGTACTGCAAATCTCTGTCTGCCATCTCACCTTTAGACCCTGCACTGACCTCCCTTCGCCTTTTTCTTCCATTTATCCTGTCTATAACTCCTTTTCTTCGGGACATCCTCTTCAAGTCCTCTCTTTAAAAAAAAAAAAAAAAATTCTATTTAGCAGTTCAGTTTTCAAAACAGTGATGACATTAAAGGAAAGCGCAGACGTCAATAACAAAGGATCACCACGGACATCCTGAAGGGAAAGGGGTCCAAGGGGAGGGGGAAACTGAAATTGAAATGAATACATTTCTCTCACCAAGTTCTTGCTGAGGGTCTGTAAAACATCTGGAGTAAATCTCAGTGAGGTGAGCGCTGTATTAAAAAAAAAATCACAGGAACCAAGGAGAAGTTTATTCAGGCCGGCGTTGCCCAGGATAAAAAGGTGCCCGCTCTTAACTCCGGCACTAGGGCTAATGATGGTGGTAGTGACAGTGCAGACTCTTCCGGTGACGCTGACGACCCTGGCACAGCTATAGGCCGTGGGGATCTTGTTCATGGATCCGCTGCATCAGTTGTCAGACCACAGAATTTAATGGAAAAAAAAAAAAAACAACCTAAGATGAAGAGATACGACTATGTAGACCGCTGAAGACAAACAGGAGATAATTTACTGCTGTTTTTAGGACAGAGTTCCTATATTTAAATCAAGTAGGCTTGCAAAGAAAGCACACCAAAAACGGGAAGAAAGGAATAATCTGCAAGGAAAAGCTACTATAACCAACCCACCAAATTTCAGGTCTTTCATAAGAAAAATTAAAGAAAAGAAGTAAGTGATATGATCTTAGGGCAATTAAGAACTGCTGCGGAAAGAGAATTAGAAGAGGAGGTCTGGAGAGACGTGCTAGCGGAGACGTGCTAGAGCAGGAACAGCCGGAGCGATTGGGTGAGATGCCAGTGAGAGAGAATGGTGCAATATAGGGGCGTGCAGTGGGCCTTTATTTGTATGGTTTTGGTTTCGTGTCGTTTTTTGCTTGGATTTGTTTTTAAAATGGTTGGTGGGTGTTTTTTTGTTTTTCCCTAATTTTGTGGTTAGCACACACTGACTGGACTTAGTACACACTAAATACAAAGTAGTGCACATTAAGTCCCGTTAGTGCACACTAACAGGACAGTAAGTTTCAAATCGGCGCGTGGGCGCACATTGGCGCGTGTGTGTATTGGCGCGTGCCCAGGGACGCAACGATTTTGTAAACGTGCACATGTTATAAAATATACTGGATGCGTGCATGTGTGCCCAGTTTTAAGTGGGGACATGCCTACCTGTGTAAATCCCGTTTCCTTCATGTAAGTCAGGGTATTTTAAAATGGGCGCTCATCCATCCCATTGCCAGTTTCACCAGTTCATCTACCACTTCACCCAGTGATGAGCTTGGTCCTCCAAACCCCCCCCTAGTTCATTAGCCTGCACTCCTCCACTTACCCGAGACCCTTTGAAACCATTAGAAATGGCTAGTGTTTTTTATTTTTGGAGTTATACCTCCTCCATAGCAGAAGTAAGCTTACACGGCAGTGGATCCGGGCGCGTGCCAGAGTGCACATCTCTTGGTCACGCCCTGAAATTCCACCCCTCCCAGGCTCCACCCACACCACGCCCCTTTTTTAAAATCGAGTGAGATTGCATGCTGCAGGAGATACGTGCGATCTGAGTGGCACTCATAAACCCACTTGTGCGCGCATCCCCTAATTTATGTGTGTGCCAGGCTTTTAAAATTCACCTTAAAGTGCAAACTAAAATAAAACTAACCCCCCCTTCCCCGAAATGTAGGCATTTTTATTTCATTTTGTGGTTCCAATGAAATGAAACAAAATAAACAATGTTGTTGACATTGTCTATTTTCTTTGAAACAAATGCATATCCCTAGTGCATTCATTAGAAGATTTTATCCATTATTCACAATCTACTCCATAATACATCAGCTGTGTGGTTATGTTCTTCCCTGCGTCTCTATCAACCTCCGCGCCATCTGTGCTCTCTTGACAAAAACTATTTAGCGATACCAAATATCAAAATAGCAAGGCTAGACCTTACCCGTAAACGCGCTTTTTCTGTGGCAGGCCCCGTAGCTTGGAACTCATTACCAAATTCCACACGACTACTCACAAACGCAAAAGAATTCAAAAAGGCCGTAAAAACCTACTTTAGTCTTCACTGAACCTCAACATTGACAGTTACTTTATTTCTGTTTTATTTTCAATTCCATATGTTAATGTATGTTTGTTATTACCCTACTCAGTTTTTATTTTCTGTATTTTTTATTTCTAACTTCCGATTGTATTTTAAACATCAGATTTTAATTATGCATGTTAAACCTTGTAAACCGCTTAGACCTACATATTGTACAGGCGGTATAGAAAAGCTTTTACATAAGTAATAAATAAACTTAAAAAAAAATAGTGCAATACATGAGGATGAAAGCAATGGAAGTCAGGACAGGAAGCAGAGGGGAAAGGAAGAGCAGGAGAAAGATCAGAAGTTGGGGGAATTGGCGATTGAGTCCCTGACCAATGTGGCAATGGAAAATATTTCAACACAAGTAAGAGCTAATGGAGAAAGAGCAATGGAGAACAAAAGAAGAGATGTTGAGTGATGTGAAAGAAGAAGGATACCAGAACTGCTAAGAAGTGCCAGAAGAAAGGCTCGGAAACAGCCGAGGAACATCAGGCAAAAGATGAAATTCAACAGTCAAGAATCACCGACAGAAAGACATTGGAAGAGCTAAGGAGCTGCAGAAGAGATGTGTTGGAACAGTCCGAATGATTGTAGGAGATAAGGGATGAGAAACAAGTGCATCAGAATCAGATTGGTGTAACACAGTGCTTTTTTTCCTAGAAAAAAGATGCCAGTACTCATGCAGGACCCTTCTTGCGGGCGGGATGGGAAGAGCACTGTAGCGAAGAAGAGCAGATTCCCTCTGTCCCTACTTAGAGCCAGACCACGGCACAGAATGCCCAGGTTAAAAGAAAAACACCCAAAAACTACAGTTCCCAGGGTCCCTTAGGCAAGGGCAAGCTGGTGGCAAGCCGGGGGAGGGGAGACCCAGGGAGGCAGGACCCTGAAGGAACCCGAATGGCAGAAGGAGAGCCCTTTGCAGGAAGGGAAACAGCAGATTCAGGCTCCGAAACCCATGGAGATTGGAGAAACAGAGGAGCCTCAAGATAGTTCTGAGTTCATGGATACATCAGAATAATACTAAAGGAGGTAGGCCCCAGCTTGGGGTTAAGACAAAGATCTTGCTTATGGAAAAAAAAAAAAAAGGAGTAAAGAAACAGCCAGCTGAGGACTGCACAGAAAGTGGATTTCGGTGGGAGGAGAGGGAGGTTGATATCCCCAGCAGCATTATACAGCTGAAGGAGGGGACTTGTGTGCAAAAATGCCTTGTTAATACATTTCTCTACTAGGAGAAGTTTGCTACAGTAGTGTCATTGGATGTTGAAAAAAAAAGGTTGCTGGCAATCTCACAACGCCATGAGAAAGCCCACGTCAGGAATTTTTTTGTTCATGTAATACACAGTACAGTGCGCTCAGCCGAGAAACACTGTTTAAGCCACAGTTGGATGTGGGTTGTGTAGGCGCAACCTAATCCCTTTATGCAATAAGGGGATTAGCGCCTCCACGATGTGTGACCAATGCGCAGCAAAACTAACAACGCGCATCACATGCAAATACATGTTAATGAGGCTGTTACTCACCCAGAATTAAAAAAAAAAAAAATGTGCATCCAATACGCACCGTATGCTTTTCTGTACATCCTCCGACTTAGTATCGATGCAATATTAAGTAGGAGGAACGAAAAGTTCAAAAAATAAAAGTTTTTAAAAAGTGCCGGCGGACAGGTTCGGGGAATGGACGCTCAGTTAACAAGCATCCGTTTCCCGAACCCGTGGCTGTGCGCCGATTAGGAAAACGGACGCAGATAAATTCAGGGTCCGTTTTCTTAACCGGCGGACTGCCACGGACAGCCGGCCGCTCGCAGGTGCCAGTTGTCAAGGAGGCGCTGGGGGCGCACAATTGACCCTAGCGCCTCCTTGACAACGCGACCACTAATTTAAATATTGCATGGGGCCCCCAGGAGAGATGCCTGGGGGCTGCTTTTAGCACTTTTTTTTTTTTTTGTCATCGGTCCCAGAGACTGAAAGGGACAGCAATCCCCTGAGTTTGCTAATTACGGCTTCAACAAGTGAGCAGGGACCCGGTTACCTGCAGGTTTTTAAAAATAAAGACTGAAAGCAGCCGCAATTACTAGAGTTTGCCAATTTACACTGCAATGTTTACCATTAGGCAGAGAACAGTTGCTCTTCCTGGTTTTTTTTTGTTGTGTTTGGACTCTGGTGGGAAAAGGCATAGGAAGTCTCCCAGCTAAAGGGGGGGGGGGCCGTCTTTATCAAGGTTTTTTTGGAGCCGCTTGCAGGAGGGTAGAAACCCGGCTGCCCTTAGTTTTTTTTTTTCATATAGAGACTGGGGGAGGGGAAGCAGTGCTTGCCCAAGCTTCCCTGCTTACTACCAGGACATTCGCCTATGAACACAAAATTATTTTCCTCTATGACTTGAGGTGCAAGCGGGGAGCACAGAACCTGAGGAGGTTGAGTCGGACCAGAGGTTCTTTTTGGGGCATCTAAGAAGGGGTATAAGCAACACCTTGCCCTCCATACATTTTTTTGGACCTTGTTGTTACATAGGCTTGTGAGGAACAGGCCGTGGCCCTGGACTTATAGCAAAAATCACTACTGTTGGGAGGGTTTTTTGGTTTGTTTTTTTTAGCATAGTAGGAAGCTAAAGCTACTTTGGGAGAAGGAGGACAGGATACTAAAGTCTATTTCCACTTTGGAAAGATCACCTTTTTATATAGGTTTATGCTCCCTCCTAAGGAGAGAGGAAACCCCTCCCCCTAATATGTTCCATTAGTCTGGATATGTTCAGATCACAAAGCTCATCTGGATTTGTACACAACAGCAGTCCTAAATATCTGAAGAATCTATCTGCCCACTTTAAAGGAAAACGATCTCCTCCCAACGAGACTGGGAAGGCAAGTGCCTCCAATTTGTCGGTGTTTAATTTGAAACCAGAGAACACCCCAAATTCCGAAAAAGAGCTTCCATAATACTTCTAGGGAGGATGTAGGATATGGGAGAAACATCAAAATATCATCAGCAAAAGCTGCATATTTGAAAACATAACTTCCCAACTTTAATCCCCGTATGTCCCTTGTCTCCTAGAGCGTGCGCAATAAGGGCTCCAAAAACAACAAGAATAGGAGTGGAAATAACGGGCAACCCTGCCTCGTTCCTCTCCCAATATTAAAGATATCAGAGCAAGTGGTGTTAGCCACAACAAATGCCCTCGGGTTAGAATAAAGCAGACCTACTACCTTTTGAAACTGACCTATCAGACTCACATGTCCCATGACTTCAAACAAATAGGCCCAATCAACTATCAAACACCTTTTTGGCAACAAAACTGACCACCAGAAAGGGCTCCCCTTGTTGTCTGCATCTAGTCATTGCAGACAGTATCAAGCGGACATTCGTCAAGGCACCTCTGCCCCACACAAAGCCCACTTGACCGCAAATAATCAGTTTGGGCATAATTATTTATTTATTTATTTATTTATTTATTTAAAGTCTCTTTTATACCGATGTTCGTTTGCACATCGCATCGGTTCACAAATAACAAAAACTTTTGGGCAGAGCCCTTACATATAACAGCAGAATATAAATAACTTTCGGGCAGGGCCCTTACATGTAACCAAAACCAAAAGAATACATTAAACAGGGGAGGGTAAAATACTGGTTAGGTGAGGCGGTATTCCAAATAATTAAATGGATACCATAAACTATATACATATGGATACCATCAATGAAACCATCAATGGATACCATCAACTATATACATAAATAGGAGAGTACAAAGTACAAAATCAGCAGGCATTCCTTAGTCATACATCGATAAGGCATTCTTGGTCAGTTACACGACTTGTTACACGCTTGTTTTTGGTGATTTTTCTGCGTGGTAGGGGGGGAAAGTGGGTAAGCTTGAAGAAACAGCCAGGTTTTGAGGTTTTTTTTAAATTTAGGAGTAGAGGTCTCAATGCGGAGTTCAGGCGGTAAGGAGTTCCATATAGTGGGGCCAGCTAGGGAAAATGCTCTGCTCATGGTAGAGGAGAGTTTGATAGATTTGATAGATTGTTTACAGAGGGTTCCTTGTAGGGCTGGGCGAGTAGGTCTATTAGATGTGCGGGGGAGGAGGGGGGGGTTGATCCAATTAAGGTTATCATTCAACAGACTTTTATGGATGAGGGAGAGCGCTTTGTAAAGTATTCGGGAGGGTATTGGGAGCCAGTGTAGCTCGATAAGTGTGGGGGTAATGTGGTCTCTTTTTCTAGAGTTAGTCAAAATACGAGCTGCGGCGTTTTGCAAAAGTTGTAAAGGTTTAGTATGGGTTGAGGGGATGCCAAGGAGGAGTGCGTTGCAGTAGTCTATTTTAGACAGGATAATAGACTGAAGAACTGTGCGAAAGTCGGAAAAGTGAAGTAATGGTCTAAGTTTTTTCATAGTTTGTAGCTTAAAGTAGCAGTCCTTTATGATAGAGTTAATGAATGGTTTGAAAGTGAGATGGTTATCAATGAGTACACCTAGGTTGCGAGTGTGTGTAGAGAAAGATGTAGATACGTGAGAGGGTGGGATAGCTGGGAGAGGGTGCTTATTAGAGATGATTAGGAGTTCAGTTTTGTTGGGATTTAGTGCCAAGTGCATGTCTGTGAAGAGTTGGTTTATGGCTGAGAGGCATGATTCCCAGTTTTGTAGGGCAGTTTGAAGGGAGTCAGAAAAGGGGAAGAGAATTTGCACATCGTCTGCATAGATGAAGTGCTTGATGTGAAGTTTTGAGAGGAGGGTGGTAAGGGGAAGCATGTAGATATTAAAGAGGGTGGAGGAGAGGGAAGAGCCTTGGGGAACACCTTGGGGGAGACTAATGGGTTCAGATTCATTGTTATCAACTAGGACGGTGAAGAAGCAATTTTGGAGATAGGATTGTATCCAGGATAGTGCGATTCCAGTAATCCCAATGCTACTGAGGATGTTGAGGAGGATAGAGTGGTTGACGGTGTCAAACGCAGCAGAAATGTCTAGCATGGCAATCAGATAGGAGGATCCTGAGTCGGTTCCTCTGATAAGAGTGTCAGAAAGAGAGAGTAGCAGGGTTTCGGTACTTAAATGCTTCCTGAAACCATGTTGGGTAGATGGGAGAATGTTATGTTGTTCACGGTGGAGAGAGAGGCGAGAGTTAACTAGTTTTTCAAGAATTTTGGCGAGTAGGGGCAGGTTAGAAACTGGTCTGTAATTACTGAAAATCTGTCTGCCCAAAGATTTGCTAAAAGTTTTTGATCAAATTTTAAAAGGGATATGGGTTGATAAGAGGATGGGGAGGATTCCTCCTTACCCTTTTTGTGAATGACAAATATCAGAGGCAAATTTTCTCCTTTAGAATATACTCCCCTTTCCATTACGGCCTGAAGCATATTATTGATACAGCAGAATTTTATATATATATATTATTTATATATTATTTATATTTATATATTATTTTTATAGAGTTCACAACTGAATCCATCCGGACCTGGGGCTTTTAACGGTTTAGATTGCCGAATTTGCCCCCTGACTTCTTCATCACCGACTGGATGATTCAACCAAGCTACTTGATCATCTGAGATCCGTGGTGAAATGGTCTTTTGCAAAAATTCCTTCCCTTTAGCAAAGTCATTGCCCTCAGAGCTCTACAGGTTTTTGTAATAGTTATATTAGCTAGCTCTTTATTTTCCGTAACTTGTTTACCTTCCTTGTTCCTGAGGGAAGCTATAAGTCTCCACTACCCCTTACCAGGTTAGCCAAAAGTTTACCACACTTATAACTATTTTGATATAGTTTATATTTATGATAAACAACACTTTTCTTGGCCCTCTGATGTATTAGCATCTTTACTTGGGATCTTTTCTGCTGTACCACTGTTAGTGCATTCCCTAGTTTATCATTGCAGACCATTAGAAAACACACGGGTAGATTTAAAAAAATTGCTCGATCGCGTACTTTTCTTTGCACACCAGGCGCAAACAAAAGTACGCTGGATTTTATAAGATACGCTCGTAGCCGCGCGTATCTTATAAAATCCGGGGTTGGCGCGCGCAAGGGGGTGTACATTTGTGCAACCTGCGTGCGCCGAGCCCAGCGTGCGCTGCCTGTTCCCTCCGAGGCCGCTCCGATTTCGGAGCGGCCTCGGAGGGAACTTTCCTTCTCCCTTCCCCTACCTAATCCACCTCTCCGGCTCTATCTAAACCCCCCCTTACCTTTATTCCATGATTTACGCCTGCGAAAAGCAGACGTAAATCTGTGCGCATTGGCCGGCTGCCCCGCTCCGTGTTCCGGTCCTGGGGGCTGGTCCGGAGGCTGCAGCCACGCCCCCGAAACGCCCCCGGGCTGAAACCACACCTGCGTTGCCGCCCCCAAAATGCCGCGTCACGCCCCCAAAATGCCGCGTCATTCGGCCACGCCCACGACACGCTCCCTCCCGCCCCTTTTTAAAAACCCTGGGACTTACGCGTGTCCCGGGGCTCTGCGCGCGCCGGCGGCCTATGCAAAATAGGCGCGCCGGCGAGCGAGGGCCCTGCGCGCGTAAATCCGCCCGGATTTACGCGCGCAGGGCATTTAAAATCCGCCCCACATTGAATAACCCAGAACACAGGACTGAACCCTGTAAGCACTGGAGGGGAACCTGCACTAGGAGTGTTTCAACAATTTATGGACACACTTCTTGCCAGATGAAAAACAGTCCTTCTGTATGTTTTTTTGTTTGTTTTTTTTTAAAGCAAATTTGTAGTAACGTAGAACCTGTGTCTCTTGGTCTATTGCAGAGATTGTGCACAACTGTCATTTTAGTTAAGGGTAGTGCCCCAAGAGATGCTCCAGAAGGAGTGGGTCAGATTGGAATTGGATTTCAATTGACTACTGTAACTCCTTTCTTCTAGGTCTTCCAGCATGTCACTTAAAACCACTGCAACTATCACAGAATGCTGCAGCAAGACCACTATTAGGATCTAGGGCACATGATCACATTACACCCTCATTGATGGCACTGCATTGGTTATCAGTGCAATCCAGAATCTACTATAAAATCCTAATGATAATATTCAGCATCATTCATTCCAACAACACCAGCTTGTTAGGAATGACACTACAAACTTACAATCTTCATAGAACACTAAGATCTCAAAATAAAGGTCTATTGACTATTCCAACAATACGGAACACACATCTGACACAAATAAGAGATCGAGTATTCTCCATAGCGGGTCCAAAGCTCTGGAATTCTCTGCCTGAGGCAGTGCGTATTTTACCAGATAGAAAGAAATTCAAAAGTGAATTAAAAACATGGCTTTTCAAAAACGCATATAATTTAACTTAAAAACATCAGATTAGTCAGAACCACAAAACTAGGACAAAAATAATAACTGTATCATGAAGAATAAATAAATGAAAGTATGCAAATTTCTCAAAACAACTCACTGACTAAGATGTGAAAACTACCATTTTGTTTGTAAATATCAATATTCATTGCCTTATGTACTAATTTAATTCCATATGTACTAGAAATTCTTACTAGATGGATATTATTAATACTTATCTACAAATACCAACTCCGTAACCATTCTTTGTCATTTGTTTGCTGAATCTATAAATATGAATGTCACTTTGAAAACTGTTGTGATCTATGCATGGAATGACGGTATATAAAATATCTAAATAAATACACAAATAAATATTTTCCCAGAGTACCCAATGCAGGTGCACGGAGACCAAGCCATGGCAGAAATGCACCATTCCAGCCCAGGAGACCAGAGACCACAAAAGCAGCAGAGATTTGAAGGAAATAGAAAGAGGAGATATCAAACTAAAATATTTAGTCAAAACCTAAAGCAATTCTATAGTGAATTGGGAAAGAACATTAGTGCAGTTAAAATACCACCGACCAAATCCGAAACAGAACATTTCTGGAGAAATTAATATGAGGATCATGCAGAGTATATCAGAGAAGCAGAATGGCTTCCCCAGCAGTTTAGAAAATATTAGGATGTATCTCTGTGCATCAACTTACATGCGCATAGATTTGAAAGTTACCCTTTCTGTCATGCCTAATATCTGAATCCAGTGAGGAATATTTCAGTGAGTTACCCTTTCACCACTCTTGTTTTGCCTGGCACTGAAAACACTGAGTATTTTACTATAATTTATGTCACCTAAAAAAAGCTTTAGTACTTTTATTAACTCTTTGAGCGATGGATTTTGCCTTAGCTCCAGAGACACCAATCACACCTAACACTTATAGATGACTTGCAGCTTTACAGCTTCTGTCATTGTCATTCAGCAGAACAACTCAGAGTAGTGAAGAGCTTCTCAGAAGACATCAGAATGAAAGTCGGCCTGGGCAACTGTGCTAAGGAGACCTTCCCGTATAGGCAAATCAAACAAAACTGAAAACATCTCTCTGATGGAGGACTGTAGTATAAAAGAACTTGAACAGGAAGGCATATCTGAACATCTAGGGGTGGATCGAGGTGGCACAATTCAGCACAAGGTACTAAGAGAAAAGACCAATAATGAATACTATAGGAAGACTGAAACTTAGTTTGAAATGCACCTTAATATGAAATAAGATACAAGCTAACAATCAACTTGCAATTCCAACACTCTCCTATAGTTTTGGAATAGTGGACTGGTCTGCTAAAGATCTTAAATAGTTGAATGTAAGTGCAAGAAAACTTCTCCATGCCCATCAAGTAATCTATAAGTATCACTGCATGCTGAGATTGCACATTCCAAGAGCTGAAGGAGATTTGGTCTTTACAGAAATTGATTATACATATAGAACTGCCATTATCGGCCTTCAAGCATACCTAACAGCGTCAACGGATCCCAGTACTCAAAAAGTGCTGAAGTATGATAGTGAATGGTCCTTAAGCTTGGACAATCATTTTCAGCAAGTGGAAGGAATGAGTAAGAATCTACCAGTATAAGGAGGGAAAGAAGCAATGGAATTTGCAAATCAAAGAAAAATAATCTTTAAAGAATCTGACAAGCAAACAAGGAAAACCACAACACAGTGGGAAATACAGAGAGTTGCTTCAGAAACCCCACACCAATCAAAACCTGACTCTGGAAGGGCTAAGAAGAGGTGACCTTAAACCTGAAGATGAGAAATTGATAATTGCACCCAGGACAGTGGATTATGGACAAGATGCTTCACAATCAGCTTATTTATTTGTATTTAATTCCCTCCTTTTCATTGGAGGTGCAAGCCAAGTTACATTCGGGTACAATAAGTATTTTCCCTGCCCCAGACACTCTAAGGGCCTGATGTACTTACTATTGGTTATCTGATCTATGGGAAGCTGAGGCAGAAATGACTTGCTTTATGTCATGAGAAGCATCAGCTGGATTTGAACGCTGGCTTCCTTGGCTCTCGGCTCACTGTTCTAACCACTAGGCAACTCCTGGTGCTTAAAGCAGTGTGCTGAGAAGCAGGATAAAACAGATAAATGCAGATTCTGTAAAAAACAGAACTAGGAACAGTTACAGACAGTGTCACTGGATGTCAAGTGCTGTTGTCAGAAGGCACAGGCAACATAGACACATGCCTAGGGTGCCTAATCCAGAAGGCATCCATAAACTGTGACTCACCCTGCTGCTCTCTGATTTCCGGGGGCAAAACTCCCCATCCCTGATCCTCTGCCTATGGGCGCCATATACTTAAATTCAGCCACGAGAAGGCCTGTATACAGAGAGGCAGAATAAGGTAACATGGCTCATTCACTGGAAACCGTGTAAAACACTATAACATCACTGTACCTGAAAAACATTGGGATCACAACCCTGAGTGATCTGTAGAGAATGAAGAAGTTGTGATTACTTGAGACATTCCTATCCCAACTGATAAAAAGCATGATGGAAGAAAACTGGATACAGTGGTAAAGGAGAAAAAGCACAAGAACAGCATTGCTGATAGAAATGACAATACCAAGAGATTATTCTGCGGACGATATGGAGAGAGAGAAGATCCTTAAGTATCAACTGATGCAGTCAGAGACCAAGAAAATGTGGCAGAAAGATACAGAAATTGTCCCAGCCAGACACATCTAGATGTGTTGCCTGTCAATATTACGCCCCAATGAACTTCAGAAGAAAGCTCTCTTTGACACAATGCAAGTATTAGGAAGTAGGGATGTGCATTTGTCTTTTTTTGTTTCGTTTCAATTAATGCACACTAAAAAAATGAATACACACTAAATCGAAATATGTCTCACTTATTGAAAATGAGTGTGCACTAAAAAGAAATGAAAAAGAAAACCAGAAATTTTTTTTTTTTTAAATCCAAAATGAAAAGGGCATTAGCAGTAAATTTGAGAGACTGAGATCGTACTCAACAAACCCAGGGTTACGAGTAAGGTTCATGCCTGTCAAGGTTTGCACAAAATTAACCTATTTAGAGATGTTACTCTGAGAAAAGAGTCAATCCAATATTTTCTTTAAAACATTTTTTTGCAATAGTAAATTGTACAACCACCTGATGCACATTTTTTTCCGATGTCCGTTAAGCTATCTGGACAGGTGCATGCCAAATACAAATTTAAATTGTTTACTATTTTCCCTCACCAGATAACCAATAGTAAGATTGCTAAATTAACCAAACCAGACATCCTCCCCCTTCCCCCCCTTCCCTTTACCATTCATAGCGTTGATCCATCCATAAGCCAAACAGCTAATGAGACTTATCCTCATGAAAATTAACCTGGGGTAAAACACACTACAGCAGGGATTGCTCTACCACTTGAACAAAAGCTAATAATGACTCTCATCATTAAGGGTAATTAACTACTTCACGTCAAGCTCTGGGTGACAGTGCTAAATATAATCTTCCCATGTCATCAAGATTTTTTTTCTTCCTTCCAGGTGACTCCATTGACTCCAAATTCTACATCTACACTACATTATGCAGAAAATTTCTCCATCGCGAAAAAGAAGGAAACTCAGCTTCCCTCTAGGCCCAGAGAATCCTATTTTGCCTATTAATCATGCTTTTTTGATGAACAATCTTTAATGTTTCCCTTTGATTTCTAGGGCAGATGCATCGTCAAACAAGAACCCTCAAAAATAAATTTAAGTGATTGACCTGTTTTCTGACTTAAGAAACTCTTAGTTTTCCCTTAATATAATTGAAGAACTGGACAAGACCAAAACACATATGCCCTAGGAACTTCCCTCCTTCTTACACTTCTGACATATATTAGTTTCTGTTATTTTAGCTTTAAATGCCTGAGTTTTAAAACACACGCTCTTCTGAGTAGCTTATATTGAGCTTCTTTCAAAGCAAAATTTCTAGTACATTCAGGAATCTATTTGGAATTCCTTATCAGTTGAGGTTCTGTATGACCCCCTTGCAATATCCTGTTCCATTTATCTGCTAGATCACTGATACCTTCTTTCACATCCAGCTCCCCAAAAGACTTAGTGTGGAATCTGAAATTCTTTTTTGCTCATCTAACTTAAAAAAATCTTCAAACTTGAGACTCAACCCTTTGGACAAACTGCCTTTACTTAATGACAACATTTAGTGATGTAGCTGCAGATAAGCATAAAACTCCATCTGGTCTAAATTATATTGCTGCTGCAAATCCTGGAATTGAATGAAAAGTTCTCTCATTGTTCACAAGCCTTAAACGTTGTCTTATGCCCTTCTGAGCCCAAAGCACAAAGATTTTAGATTGATTTTCTGGTAGAAAATCAAAATTACTGTTAGGGTTTGTGGGTATGTGGGCCCTGGGCTGAGGTGAGAGATGGTACCGACCACAGGGAGGAGCCCCGTGAGCCTCACCGTCAGGAGGCAAGATCTCAGCTGCGGGGTGCGTGGAACAGCAGGTACTGGAGAGAGAGTAGAGGGAGAGCGAGCTGAGAGGACAGAAGGAGCTAGAGAGGATGGCCCCAGGGGTGGAGCCATGGAGCGTCAGCGCTGGGAGCTGACGTCAGATATAGCTCGGAAGTCGTTGAGTCTCTATAGAGCAGTAGAGCGACATTGCCCACGGAGCGGGGAGTGTATCATGAAAGTCACACAGACACAGAGGTGCCATGAGGTCTGTGAAGTGGGGTATACCCAAAGAGGAGTTCTCTGTAGAGATGATACAGCAATGGTCCGCAGAGAGGGGTACACTGATGAGGGTTCCTCAGTAGAGATGTAACAGTAGTGGTCCGCGAAGCGGAGTACTCACTGTAGAAGTAGTGAAGGTTCCAAAGGAAGCCACGGGGAACGGGGCAGGCAGCGGTCCTAGGCGCAAGGCCTTCTGAGGAGCGGATAGCCAGGGATGAGGAAAGGGCCCCCAAGGAGCGGGTACCCGGGATGTCTCATGCCGAGGAAGCAGGAGCTGGAACGGGAAGCCCGTAGAGAGTGAAGCGGATTCACCAATGAGGGAACTTGTTGCCAAGTCGTAGGCAGACAGGGCCAGCTGGCTTAAGAGTCCACGATGAATTACATCATCCGGGGGGGGGGGGGGGGACGGACACACCCCCGAGGATCCCGCCATGACGTGCCTAAGACTGGCCTGAGAGCGCGCGTGCCTAAAGAACTCTGAGGGCAAAATCGCGGTCGGCAGGATCCACACCGTCCAGGGAGGCCCGGGAACAGGGGCAGGGAGGCTGGTGATAGCTGGTGGAGGCCGCGAGACTACCCATCGAAGTTAGTGCAGAGAGGCATGAGGTGAGCAACAGCGGTTGCAGCCATCTGCAACCGATGGGTGTAACAATTACCTTGCAAAGGTTAAGAATGAGTTTGCCTTGTGACTATCATCCAGTTATTTAAAAAGAAACCTCCGCATCATCCTAACAGAAGCAAAAAATACCCTAGCCCTGAGATGGGATGGCAATGCTTCAGTCTTAGCATGTAGGACATAACCTTAACTTCCAAGGATCCGCCAAGTGATTTTCCATCTCAAGTCAGTGAATATACTGCTGTATCATAAAATTGCTCCTTAGATGTTGCATGATGCAGGCTATATTATAAATTACCAAATTAAGAAGCCCTAGCCCCATACTGCCAAGATCCCATCATTTGTTTATTGTTATTGTTAAGATCTTGTTCTCTGTAAACCGAGTTGATTTGATTTGTATCAAGAAAGTCGGTATAAAAAAAGCTCTAAATAAATAAATTGGAGTAAAGGTATTCTGGTTCTTTTTGACTCTCACAGGGACTTAGAAATCAAACCATGTAAATCCTTATATTATTTTTCAACAAACCATAGAGGCAAACTTTGAAGCAAATAGAGCCATTTAGGATATGTAACTGCGTTCCTAAAGGTAGGAATTCACATTGCTGCAGACAGGCCTCCAGTTGTCCCATGAATGAAGAGCCATTAAGCCTATAAAAACTTGTCAAATCTGCTAAGATAATTCTAAAATATTTAAAATAATTATTGGTCCATTTCAAAAGTGCTCCAAAATACCATTGGCAAAGACTGCAATGTTATATTCTTGAGTTCCCAGATAAATCCCTTCAATATTTGGATTTCCTTGAATTTTCCTCAAAATGGGATCAAGTTACAGGAGAAATAATAGCAGAGAAAGAGAGAATCCCTGACGAGTTCTTCTACAGAGCAACAATCATGACCTAAGAGGTTAGAACTTAGAAGGGTCAGAGTATTTGTTCAACCATAGAATTGACTTCTTGACTAATTAAGACCTTGTTAACTCCATTAAAAAAAATATAGTAATGAATCAACTGGAAAGAAGTCCAGACTTTAGCACATGCTATATTCATTGCTTTATTATTTTCAATCTGTTAAAATCAGCAAATAAATAGTAATTTTGCATTAAAAGTGGCAGAAGGATGTCATGTTTAACTTTGGACCATCGTCAGCTCAGTGTGCTGCAGTGGTCAAAAAACAGAATGTTAGGAATTATTAGGAAGGTAATGATGAATGAAACAGAGAATGTCATAATGCCTCTGTATCACTCCATGGTGAGACTGCACCTTGAGTACTGTGTGCAATTCTGATTACCTCATCTCAAAAAAGATATAGCTGCATTGGAAAAGGTAGAGAGAAAGGTGACCAAAATGTTAAAAGGGGATGGAACGCCTCCTGTATGAGGAAAGGCTAAAGAGGTTAGGGCTGTTCAACTTGGAAAAGAGACGGCTGAGGGGGAAATGATAGAGGTTTATAAAATCATGAGAGGACTAGAACGGGTAAACGTGAATCGGTTATT
The DNA here is from genome assembly GCF_901001135.1 of Rhinatrema bivittatum. Lineage (NCBI taxonomy): Eukaryota > Metazoa > Chordata > Amphibia > Gymnophiona > Rhinatrematidae > Rhinatrema > Rhinatrema bivittatum. The sequence continues at coordinate 269,572,159 of NC_042621.1, forward strand.
ACTCTTTCAGATAATACAAGGACTAGGGTGCACTCCATGAAGATAGGAAGTAGCACATTTAAAACAAATCTGAGAAAATTATTTTTCACTCAAGATATAATTAAGCTCTGGAATTCATTGCCAGAGGATGTGGTGAAGGCAGTTAGCGTAACTGGGTTTAAAAAGGGTTTGGACAAGTTCCTGGAGAAGAAGTCCATAAACTGCTATTAATCAAGTTGTAGCATGAGATTTATTTACTGTTTGGGTATTTGCCAGGTACTTGTATCCTGGATTGGCCACAGCTAAAAACAGGATGCTGAGTTTGCTGGAGCCTCGGTCTGACCCAGTATGGCAACTTCTTATCTTCTTATGAAGTTGTGCCAGCTTCTATTCATTTAGACCTCAATATTCAAATCTGGCTATCTAAGACGTTAGCCAGATAAGTCTTATTTGGGTAGCTTACTTGGGATATTCATCAGCACGGCCGAGCAGCTGAATATCCCATATGAAATTGCTACTTAGCCAGGTAAATTAAATCCGGCTAAGTTAGACATTTTCTCTTCTCCACCTATGCCATGGATCCATGCCAAACTGGGTTCAGACTACTTCACTACACAGAAACTGTGCTGCTTCAGCTCTTCAACCATGTCCACCTTCCCATTGCCTTTGCCCAGTGGCATAGCCACAGGTGGGCCTGGGTGGGCCGTGGCCCACCCACTTTGGGCTCAGGCCTTCCCAATCAGCGTTGCCCAGCGGCCCAAGAAGAAAGGCCCTTTCAGTGGGCTGCAACAGACACCGGGCATGCACATCCAGGGGAGCGTTGGATGAGAAGAGGAAGAGGCCTGGGAGGCCTCTGACGGCCAAGAAGAGGAGGATGGCTGGCAGCCGAAAAATGGAGCAGGCCTGCGAGGACACCAGTAGATCTCATCCCAACAGTGACTGAGAAAGGAAAAGGCCCACAAGGCAGCCAGTCGACCCCATCCCACTGGCAGCGGAGGCCTGCTGGCCGAGCAAGTGCGCAAGGCCACCGACGGACCCCATCCCACTGGCGGCCCGAGAGGAGGAGCAGGACCGGGGGGAGGGGGGGGGCCGGCGGGCGAAGAAAATAGAATCCTCACCGGAAGGTGCCCTTTCTCCTGCTCTTTCATGTGTGCTGACCCTGTGCCGTTCAAAACGCATGCGGCCAGTAAGTGCTCTATGCTGATCTCATGCAGTGGGGCAGGTTAGGAGCTGCCTTGTGGCTTTTTTTTTTTCAACTTGAGTGCCCAAGGACAGCCTGTAGGATCCTATAGGAGAAATACTCAGGTGCAGAACTTAATATCTGGAGAAACAATCTCTTTAAAAAAAACAAACCAACAATTAAATGGTCCTTCTTGAGGGGATATCCTGCTATAAAGATTCTTTAGTACAATTTGTGAGCAAAAGCTTCTGATATTTACCAGAAATTCCTTGTCTCGGACACCTTCAAATTTAAAACCAGCTGATAAAATCTTTTCAGTGGTGTCAATCCTGGGAAGATTAGCTCGAATTCTTATCACCTCTGCTCTCCCCGGGTGACACAGATCTTTCTCAGGTCTGACTGTTTCTTCCCTGCTCTCCTAAAGTCTTTCCTAACTGCAGTGCTTTGATCTGTTGCTTTATCAAGCCGTTCTAGACAGGGTCCCCAAATAGCAGCCCCAGAAATTAATCTCCCTGGATAGCATCCCCAGCATTGAAAGCTGTAACTTTTCCCACAAACTAAGCAATGCTCTTAGGTTCAGTTGTCACTTCCTGACAAAGTTTCAGGGATGCAAAATGTTGGTATGGCCTAGCGGTTTGGGAACTTCTTTGCTGCGCAGCCTTGTGACTCCTCCTCTTCTTCGCCGCGCGGCCCTGAAACTTCCTCTTGTTTGCCACGTGGCCCTGTGGCTCCTCCTCTTCTTCGCCGTGCGGCCCTGCAACTTTCTCATGTTCGCTGCGTGGGTGGGGGGGGGGGATTGTGAACCGCTGCGTAGCTCTACGGCTTCTCATCATCGCCACGCGGCGGGTTGGGAACCACTAGACAGTAGCTCCAGCAGTTCACCAGGTCTCGGCCTCAGGCCACTGCCCCCTCCAGGCCGCCACCCTTTGCAAGTGCACGCCTTGCATAGTGGTTTGCGCCGGCCCTGAGCACCAAAACAAAAGAGCAGCATTTTGTCTCTGCCAAGCCTTGCCCAGTACTACTTTCTGTAGCACAGGTAAGTTTTAGTTAATATTTTTTTTTAACTTGTTCACAATAAGGTTGCTGCTATTTGAGCCCTGAGAGTTACTGCAGTTATGGTATGGTAAGGTTCTAGGTATTTTTTTTTATTTTGCAGGGGTTTGTGTTACTTCACAAAATGTTTGGCAGTGAAGGGAATTTGGGGGGTTATTTTCCAACCTGTGAAAGGCCTTATTGCGGTGGTAGCATTCAAATTAGGTGGCGGGGAGGAGTTAGGGAGGGGATTAGCTTGGGAAATAGCACCACCTTTTACGGTGGCGCTATGCCCGTGTTAGTGTGCAGCACGGCCGCACTGCGGCAGGCGAAACCACACCACCGTGGTGCGACCGGCTGCAGGCTATCACCTGACCGCCCCCTTCTTCATCTCCCTGTCCCCCTTTACCACCACGTTCATCATTCCGCAAGGAATGGTGAATCCTGGCCTTGGTTTGCTATCACTGAGGTGACACAGGAATTTGAATATTCTTTTTGTGTGTGGCACCCCTACAGGTTGACCACTAGGTGTCACCTAGTCCCTGTAGAAAAATAACTTGCTAGAGGGAAAACCATTTTACCATGAGGAGCTGTAAAATGGGTGGATCCTTTATATAACTAGGGACTAGGGCAAGATTTATTGCGAGCTGAAAGAAGAGTTTGAGGAGAGAGGAGCCCTATTGGAGTGGGTCCCTTTCCTTTGGGTGAGGCTTGCAGTTTCACCACAGATATTTTGAAAAAAACAAAACAAAAAAAAACCCAACTCCTGCCTGTGCACTCCCTGCCAGGTGATTTGGTTCAGTTCATCTGACTCATCACCCCTGAAAACCATCTCCAGAACTGTTGCAAATCTTTTTATGATGATGATTATTATGATTATTGCTGTTTTATTGTAGTTTTATGCATTTTCGGAAAGAGGATTCATAAAAGAATATATTTGTTTTATTACGTGATTGGATCTGATAGTTCTGTTAAGTGTTCTTTGTTTATTTTTTACGTGGTATATTTTATTTACAAAATGCAATAAATATAAAATAAATTAAAATAGATTAATAAGGCATTTTTAATGTTGGTAAGTGCTTGAAGTAATTGAATTAAATTATTTTAAAATGTCACTCGTGATGCATGATGGCTGTTGCAGACTACTCAGAATCCTATTGTAGCGTGCCTGCTAAGGCATTATTTATCAATAAGAGTACAGCTAGTAGGACCTAGACCTGTATGTCTGCTGCCCACCCATGTTAACCTTGGGCCCCTCCAAAAATTCACTTCTGGCTACATCACTGCCTTTGCCAATTAGCTTTGTTTGTTCTTTTTGACCAATTTTTCTTTTCTTCAATAACTGCTTATCCTCTGTCTCTCCTCAACTCTCAGTCTGTCCCTCTTCATTGATGGCCTATCTGTGCTTTCCCTTCCGTATGTTAAGTCCTTCCAAGACTTAACTTCTTTACTTTCCCATTTTCCCCTACTACTCTTCACCTCCTTCTTGATTCCTGTCTACTGACTCAGTTTTTCTTTCCACATCTGAGTCTACAACAAGTATGGGGGAAGCCACTGGCCTGTCCCTCTCTCTTCCATCATATCTCTCATCTGTGTAAAACCATCCACTTTCAACTGTTTAGTAGCCACAAAACAAATGCTTCTCTCTTTTTCAATGCATATTGTATCCTGTTTCATGGTTTTACCCCAGACTGAAATTTCACAACAGCTGCCCTCTCCAGCCTGGACTTCCCCCTACCCTAGTCCCATGTCATTCCATCCTCTTCAATTCAAACTCAGTAGCTTTTTTACGTAACTACCTCCCACATCACTCTAAATTGTCACTCAGGGGTGGATTTGTCTATCAGGGCTTTGGGCATGCCCCATATCAGCTGTTCTCTTGATCAATTCTCTGCTTTTAATTTTCAGTGTAGCGGCTGCATGGGGCCTTCGCGCCCCTTCTCCTTAACCAACACAAGTCTGGAGCTTCTGGCCGCTGCCAGAGAGCAGGCTGGTGGGGTCAAAGATTGGAGCTGCTGGCTGCAGCCAGAGACCAGGCCGACGGGGCTGAAGATTGGAGCCACTGGCCACCGCTGGAGATCAGGCCGGTGGGGCCGAAGACTGGAGCCACTGGCCACCAATGAAGATCAGGCCAGCAGGGCTGAAGACTGAAGCTGCTGGCCACCGCCGGAGACCAGACTGGCGGGGCCTAAGACTGGAGATGCTCAGCTGGGGGCCGGTGTGTGTGTGTGTGTGTGTGAGAGAGAGGGTGCTTCTGTGTGTCTGTAAGTGAGAGAGGGAGGGTGCTTCTGTGTATGTGTGTGTGTGGTGTTTATGTAAGAGGGGAGGGTGATTCTGTGTGTTTGTGTGGTATGTACGTGAGAGAGGGAGAGTACTTCTGTGTGTGTGTGTGTGTGTGTGTGTATGGTGTGTATGTGAGACATCTTATCTTTGTGCCTTTCGACGCTGGGTCCCACTCTGTGGAATAAGCTCCCCCCTGAAGTCGTTAATGCCCCCTCTCTCTCTTCTCCTTCCTAAGATAAAAACCTATTTCCTCTAACATAGCCTAAATCTTTACCATCCTGTCTCTAATTCTCTTTCTTTTTTACTGGGCCTGATATTAGCTGGCAGATAGCAGGATAAATAGGACTTATCCGGCTACCTAGCATGTCTAGACTTAGCCGGATAACACTTAGCTATGCCGCTGAATATCCTTGTAACTTAGCTGGATAAGTGTTATTCGGCTAAGTTACTTAGCTGGCTGGCTTCTCAATATTCACCTCTATAAGTCCCGTAACTTTGTGCTGTTTCTCACCTTGTACTAGCATTCTAATAAGGTGCCAGGGTCATAAAAATTGAAATAATAATCATAATTCTAATGGCCATCCTTCTCCCAAGAAAGCTGAAATAATTGTTGGATACTTGGCTTGCCTGTTTTTTTGTTTAAATTCTCAGCAATTAAAGCACTTTTTGTAGGCCCCTCTTGCCCTTTAAAATGAAACCTTTAGGTTGGGTTCATCTTTTAATAGCATATGGCTTATTTTCCCGTTCATAGATATCTCTGTTGATCAAATGAAAGCAGGCAGTGGGGTTTAAATGTCTTGGGGTGCGCGTCTGTGATGTCCTACAGGTGGAGGTGTTACCAGGGCATGAATTTTTTCCATGCATATCGTGCAATCCAAATTTTATGATCCACAAGCCTCCCAATTAACAAACCCTAATTCATGCATTTATTTTATCTTTAAGCCATCATTTGGTGACATGGATTGTGGATCAAAGGCGATGTCCATTTAATGTGGCATGTAATTGGCTCATCTCTGTTCCCGTGTTCTAGTATGCTATGTAATCGATTCATTTTTCTTTGCTATTAGTATTTCGACAATAGAATGTGTTCTCCAGTCGATCAGTGGCAAGATCCAATGAGGTATGATCCAACAGCAAAATGACTGCTGAAGTTAAGCTGATTTATATGACACATGAGTTGATGCAAAAAATTATGTTCTACAAACCTCTCACCCTGGCATTCAAGAATCATGATGCAGCTCATGATTCATAAATCAATTTTGGAAGATTTTGTGAGAGTAATTTACTGAGTAGTGGGCCTCCGGGATTTATCGATAGCAGATACATGGAGAGTGCAAGGCCGGAGGAATGGAAATACCACTGCTGGTGTTTTGGCTATTAAAAAAAATGCAAATTTTCCATGAACCTGCCAGCTATTGATCCTCCACATTTTTATTTTGGATTTTCCAGTTTCACCCACTGATTTGCAGATCATAGTTTGAAGATGGGAACTCATCAATACCAATTGGCCAGACCCATCTGTCTGTCTCCTTCTCTGGCTGTGTACCTGAAAATTACTCCTCCATATTATAAAAATGTTAAGGCTCCGGGTGAGCACTGAAAGTGCACATGCACTCACGGCAAATGTGTGCGCAACAGCATCACAGAAGAGTAGCGAGCTCTTGAATCAGGCAGGCCCCAGAGCTGATAAAAGCATGAGAAGCTGGGGCAAGAGCTGCAGTGCTGGTGGGGATCCCCCAGGCTCTATGACAGAAGAAAGAAGGAAATCACCTTCCTAACACTCCCCCAAACCACACCCTCATCCCCACAAAATCCCCCATGCCTATTTCTACTCACACCCCCCCCCCCCCACACTCACAAACATGTAGCTCCCACCTACACAGCAGGAGAAGGGGCAGGAGAGGGAAAATGGGGGATTCAAGGGTAAGGTGAAGAGAGGACGGAGTGGGGAGGGTAAGAAAGTGAAGACTGCAAAGGAGGGAGAGTGGGGAGGAAAAGAGTACCCCCACTCACTGACACATACACACTTCTGCGCCATCCCACCACTCTTCTATGCCCAATATACACATATACCCAGCCCCTACTTCACCCCACTCCTCCCAAACACTCCTCACTCAGACCCACCACACACACTGCCTCACAACTCACACACACCCTACATTCAAATGCCCCTACAACCACTCACACTGCTCACACACACATCACACTACACATCTACAACCCATCCACAACATAGCCTGATAATTTCTCCACCCAACCATTCCCTGCATTTTTCCACTAAGCATAGAGCAGCTTCCTTCCCATCCCCTACTTCCCACCGGGTTGGACAGTGAAGCAATGAGACCATCCTGTAGTCTATATATATGTAACTCCCTGTCCACTTGGGGTCACCTTTTCAGCTTCGGCGAGCCTGGGATAACTCACCCAAAGCGAGAAAATCAGATCTCCTGGGTTGTGGGGCTGGCGGCAGACAGACCTGCAGGGCCAAACTGAGCCAAGGACACTCACACAAAACCTCCACAAAGTCACTGTCCACTACCGAGGGTGTGCTCCAACAGTAGATAATTTATTTAAATAAGCATGGTCAATCAGTTCAAAAATAGTGGAATTCACACTTCCAGAAAACTCAGCGATTTCACCTTCAGTCCTTTCCCAAGATGTCAGGATAAAGTCAAATCACAGTTCTGTATACAATCTCTCTTCAGCTTTGGACTAGGCCCAAACTCTCCTTGCATCCACAACAGTTTAAACCCTGATTTATTAATCCCACCTTTTAGGATGTCTGCAAGGCAGCTCATTCCCTCTTCTGTAGATGGAGTGCAGCTCCCCACCTCTGCTCAGAAACTCCAGTCAGGCACAGGCTTCCTGAAGGTCTTCCTCACAGTACCTTTATTTGCTCTTTAACTCAAATATTAAATTGTTCCTTTGACTCCTTCACATTACATAGGCTTCCTGAGTCACCTGTGGGGTATCTCTGCCCAACTCCTCTTCCTTTCCCCTGTAACCAGGGGAGAGGGCCACAGCTGCCTCCTTCTTCCGGCTTGGTGATTTTGAGGTAGTCCCAGCCCGAGTTTTAACCAGGGTAATATACCCTTTCCAAAACCCTGCCCCTAGGGGATGAACCATTCTGTCTGTCAGATAACCTTTAGTTACTGGAATCTTCCCAGCTCCACTAACTCACTCTAGGATTTCCCTTAAACATCATACATTCTCTGTATATTACACGTTTTACTCTTCCCGTAACCCACAGGGGTTACATCTATCTACTGATTAAATATAATAATACTGTCTGTCTGGGAAACACTCATACTGCAGCTTCTAATTGATACTGACACCTTGTGGCCACCTCTGGTACCCCAGCCTCTTGTGTTTCCCGTACAAACAAGAAATGAGTATTAGTTTAATAGATAAGCAGTTTTGTTTATTTTTAACATGCATATACATGAAAGGTCAGGTTTTCAGATACGTCGGGATGTGGGGTTGTGATACTGGTGTTGGTTGCATCACAGGCCGAAATACGGGTAATAATCGATGGAGAGAGTGAGTAATGCCAAGGCAGGCTGCATCACTGGGGAGGCAGGCTGCACAGGTTGCAGCCATGTTGGTATTAGCAGAGGCAGGCCATATTAGGTGTACCAGTAGTGGGCAATGATGGCAGTGCAGGGTTTGGAGTCATAGTGGCAGTGGTGAGAGCTGCAGCACTAACCATGCAGTGTGGGAGCACAGCCAGTGTGCTATGAGGATGGTATCAGAGACCCTGGCAGCTGCAGGTGCCAGCAGCAGAAAGACGCCTCAGGGGGTAAGAAAGGGGATTAGTTAGGGGAGTTTGAGAAAGGGAATTTGCTGGGGAAAGGTTATGCATGTGTTTGTGTGAGTGTGAAAGAGGGAGGGATGGGAGTGTCTTCAGGAAACTACTATGGAGAGGGGATATGATAGAAGTGTATAAAATTATGTGGGGGATGAAACAGGTAAATAGGGGATGGTTATTTACTCTTTCAAATAATATTAAAACCAGGGGACACTCCGTGAAACTAACAAGCAGATTTAAAACAAATCATAGAAAGTAAAAGTATATTTTTTTTCACTCAGCATTTCACTCAGCATTCAATCAAGCAACTAGCATAGTGGGGTTTAAAAGAAACATAGGAAGTTGTCATACTGAGTCAGACCAAAGGTCCATCAAGTCCAGTATCCTGTCTCTGACAATGGCCTATCCAGGTCGCAAGTACCTGGCAGAGTCCTAAAGAATTGATCCAATCCTTTTCGCTTACAATGAGGAAGAAGTGATGGCTTTCTCAAGTTTGCATGGCTAATAATGGTTTACGGACTTTCCCTCCAAGACCTTGTCTAAATACATTTTAAACCCTGCTATGCCAACTACTTTTATCACCAACTTTTGCAATTGTTAATTGTGTGGTGAGTGAAAAAAATGCTTTCTCTGATTTATTTTAGATGTGTTACCTATTAGCTTCCTGGAGTGTCTCCTAGCTCTAGAGGTTTCTACAAGCCCCTAGAGAAAAAGCCCCCAAACAATTATTAGCCAGGTAGACTTGGGAAAGCCATCACTTATCCCTAAGGGCAAGCATCAAGAAATAGATTTTCTTTTTTTGGATGTGCTGGTACTTGTGACCTAGACTAGCCACTTACAGAAACAGGATGTTGGGTTGAATTATCGTTGGTCTGACTCAACGTGACACTCCTTACGTTCTTGTGATGAGTAGGTGTGTGTGAAAGAGAGCATCAGGGTTGGAGGTTGCAAGCCATGTGACTTTAACTATTTAAAAGCCCCTGGGCAAGCTTGGTGGATGGCCTCCCTTTTATTTTATTCCATATTTGTATTTTAGATTTAATTTCTCGCCTTTCCAAATTCAAGCTCAAGGCAAGTTACAGTTAATCACAGTAGTAATGAGAAGAGGGGCAGAGCAAGATGGCAGGCAGGCTTTGAGACTCCCCCAGTGCTCTGTTATTTCTTGCCAATAATTTACCTGAGAATGGGGAAGAGGAAAGGGAGAACAGAAGAACAGAAGAACATAAGAAAATGCCATACTGGGTCAGACCAAGGGTCCATCAAGCCCAGGATCCTGTTTCCAACAGTGGCCAATCCAGGCCATAAGAACCTGGCAAGTACCCAAAAACTAAGTCTATTCCATGTTACCATATACTATACTAACTGCACTAACCACATCCTCTGGCAACAAATTCCAGAGTTTAATTGTGCATTGAGTAAAAAAGAACTTTCTCCGATTAGTTTTAAATGTGCCCCATGCTAACTTCATGGAGTGCCCCCTAGTCTTTCTACTATCCGAAAGAGTAAATAACCGATTCACATCTACCCGTTCTAGACCTCTCATGATTTTAAACACCTCTATCATATCCCCCCTCAGTCGTCTCTTCTCAAGCTGAAAAGTCCTAACCTCTTTAGTCTTTCCTCGTAGGGGAGTTGTTCCATTCCCCTTATCATTTTGGTAGCCCTTCTCTGTACCTTCTCCATCGCAATTATATCTTTTTTGAGATGCGGCGACCAGAATTGTACATAGTATTCAAGGTGCGGTCTCACCATGGAGCGATACAGAGGCATTATGACATTTGTCATTTTCCGTTTTATTCACCATTCCCTTTCTAATAATTCCCAAGGAAGCCGGGTTTTCCCATCCCACATGGATTGGTCCCTGCCTCGATGGATTATTTTGTCTGACGAGAGTTTACCAATGCCTATTTCCTTAGAGGGCAGAAGCTGAGAGCCGCAATGGGATCAGGAGACCTTCTTGGTTGATGAGGCATCTTTGAGCCCCAAGGAATGAAGGACCCTGTCAGGTCTAGCTGCAGGTTTGGGCCGTGATAATGAGCAGGCACAGTCGAACTGCAATGATGGGACGTCAGGAAGAGCCCCATATGTGCTTGTGACTCCAAAGCGTCAGTGGAGTTGGGAGTCATCCCGAAATTTTCCTCAACCCTGATGAAGAAGGCAATTGTGGTGGGAATGTCGGTTCACCCCGAGATGGAGGATAAGATGGTGGAAGTTCAAAGGAGTTTCCAGTTTGTTCCAGAGAAACCTAAAGTTGTTGCCTTGGAGTCAATATGGCTTACAATAGAAGCGCTGGGTAAGACACTTACCTGGTATATTTCTCTTTTGTCTCAAAAAGTGTTTTCTTGTCCAACAAAATTCTAGCCCATAAATCCTCTATTTCAATTAATACTAAGAAAATTGAGGACTTGGAAGGAAATGGGAAATTACAAGAAGAGTTTTCGTTGTTGAACGATAATATGTACTTGCATAATAAGTTGGAGAACTTTGAAAATATTATTACAAATAAAAATTTAAAAATAATTAATTTCCCAAAGTCCGAAAAGATGTCATCAACTGAAATGTTTAAGAAGTATCTGCTTAAGACTAAGAACCAATGTCAGGAAGAATTTCTTCACGGAGAGAGTGGTGGATGCCTGGAATGCCCTTCCGGAGGAAGTGGTGAAGTCCAAAACTGTGAAGCACTTCAAAGGGGCATGGGATAAATATTGTGGATCCATCAGGTCCAGAGGACGCATATAAAGAGCAGGTAGTAAAATACTGCACGGAGCGGCAGTAGCCACAGAGGCATTCACGGAGCGGGATGCCAGTGGCCAGTGGTAGGTGTCCACCTTCATGGAGCGGAAGGATGTAGGGCTGTCATCTCCCAATTAAATCAAAAACAAAAACAAAAAACAAAACAGGGATGGGATCCATCAGGTCTAGAGGACACATATAAAGAGCAGGTAGTAAAATACTGCACGGAGCGGCAGTAGCCACAGAGGCATTCACGGAGCGGGATGCCAGTGGCCAGTGGTAGGTGTCCATATAAAGAGCAGGTAGTAAAATACTGCACAGAGCGGCAGTAGCCACAGAGGCATTCACGGAGCGGGATGCCAGTGGCCAGTGGTAGGTGTCCACCTTCACGGAGCGGAAGGATGGAGGGCTGTCATCTCCCAATTAAATCAATAATAAAAAAACCCAGGGATGGGATCCATCAGTTCTAGAGGACGCATATAAAGAGCAGGTAGTAAAACACTGCATGGAGCGGCAGTAGCCACAGAGGCATTAACGGAGCGGGATGCCAGTGGCCGGTGGTAGGTGTCCACCTTCACAGAGTAGAAGGATGAAGGGCATCCATCTCCCAATTAAAAAAAGAAAAGAAAAAAAGAAAAAAAAACAGGGATGGGTTCATGGGCTTATAGGTATTACCAATTATTAGGCTTTTCAATATTTGATGATAGTTAATGTGACTTTCAAGGCATTCTTCACTTTCGGTGCATGTCCGGCATGACTCCTTGCTTCAATGACAGGGGAAAAGAAAAACTGATACTTCACACATTTCCAGCATTGCCCTCTGCTTCATGGCAGAGAGCTATGCTGCCGCTTACCCAACTAATCAAACTTAATATTTCACTTGGAAGCAGCTCCAGCACTGCTCTCTACATTAATGGTGGGGGTGAAAAGGGAATTAGAACATAAGGTTACTAAGAGCCAAGAGAAACAGTTAAGTATGAGAACAAATGTGTGAAGCTTGCTGGGCAGACTGGATGGACCGGTTGGTCTTCTTCTGCCGTCATTTCTATGTTTCTATGTTTCTATGTTTCTATGACATTGGAAAGGTTAAATCAGAAGTATTGCCCACATTGGCTAGAAGGTTTTCTTTGCCTTTGCCAAAAGTGAGACTCTTGCGGAAAACTTAGAATCATCTCCTGCTCTGACTAACAATATGGATCGTTCAGCCTTTTTGGAGAGCTCAGATGCCTTTCCTGTTAGTTACTTTGGCAGCTTTAATGGTCAGCTTCCTGCTGGAACCAGATCAGGATTGAACTTTGAGAGTCTTTTTCGAGCATAGTCAGGTTTTATTTTAGAATTGAAAAGTGAGGATCTTCTCTGATGTGGTGAAAGCCATTGGAGGCAATTTCTGTTACTTCGTCCTAAAGTTTTACAATTAGGTGCATTGTTCTTCCTCAAATTTCCATGCAAGTGTGTTGTACAATATCCAAATATTAAGTATATGTTTTTTGATCCTCCTCATGGCTTAGTGACAAACACGATCCCAGTCCTTTGATTCCCTTGGATGATGTTATATTGGATGCAATGATAACCTAGTTAGCTGCCTTCTTGTCCTAAATCATGAGTATTTACTTTGTCATGTGTGAACTCTGTCCCTCGTATGGAGGACTTTTGGGTGAAGAAAGAATGTTTATCTTGTTTCTAAGTATTGGAAAATCTCAATTCTGAAGTCTTTTCTTAAACAAGTGTTTGCTTGTAAATTTTGAATTTAAAATGTTAAAGAATTAAAAAAAACCCAATTAGATACAGTAAGTAGTTCCCTACCCCAGACAGCTTTGAATCTAACTTTCTACCTGAGGCAATGGAGAACTAGGTGTCTTGCCGAAAGTCACAAGAAGCATCAATGGGAGAAACGATTTGAACACTGGTTTCTCCCCCTCTGCTCTAACCACTAAGCTATTATTGACTGCTACCCTCTCTTGCCTCCCCAACCCCAGCTCCTCCCCTCCCCACTGCTCCACCCTCTGTTAATCTGATGCTGCTAACCTGCTGTTGGAGCTTTCCTCCTCTGCTCAAGGCCGATGAGAGGGCAACTGCATGCTGCCTCCTCATTCCTGCCCTACCTTCTTCTTGCCTATGTGGGCCATTGTAAACATGTGTCTGTCTTCTTCCGGCCATGCATCTTCCTCCTTCCAGCCTATGTGGGCTAGCATGAACATGGTAGTTAGGGCCTTGCACTATGGGCAGAAACGGTGCAAGGGTATTAGCAGTGCTGGATCAGTGGTTCCCAAACCTGTCCTGGAGGACCACCAACCAGACAGATTTTCAGGATATACACAATTAGGGGCGGATTTTAAGAGCCCTGCTCGCCTAAATCCGCCCAAAACCGGGTGGATTTAGGCGAGCAGGGCCCTGCGCGCCGGGAAGCCTATTTTACATAGGCCTACCGGCGCGCGCAGAGCCCCGGGACTCGCGTAAGTCCCGGGGGTTCTCCGAGGGGGGCGTGTCGGGGGCGGTCCCGGTTGTCGCGGCGTTTTCGGGGCGTGTCGGCAGCGTTTTGGGGGCGGGTACAGGGGCGTGGCTACGGCCCGGGGCGGTCCGAGGGCGAGGCCGCGCCCTCCGTACCCGCCCCCAGGTCGCGGCCCGGCGCGCAGTAGGCCCGCTGGCGCGCGGGGATTTACGCCTCCCAGAGGGAGGCGTAAATCCCCCAACAAAGGTAAGGGGGGGTATAGACAGGGCCGGGCGGGTGGGTTAGGTAGAGGAAGGGAGGGGAAGGTGAGGGGAGGGTGTTAGAGGATTCCCTCCGAGGCCGCTCCGATTTCGGAGCGGCCTCGGAGGGAACGGGGGTAGGCTGCGCGGCTCGGCGTGCGCCGGCTATACAAAATCGATAGCCTTGCGCGCGCCGATCCAGGTTTTTTAGTAGATACGCGTGGCTCCGCGCGTATCTACTAAAATCCAGCGTACTTTTGTTTGCGCCTGGAGCGCAAACAAAAGTAGGCTATTCGCGCTCCTTTTAAAATCCGCCCCTTAATGTGCATGAGGAAAAAGTGCATGCACTGCTACAAATTAGAACTAGAAACATGCAGACAAAAACTAAATTATTTGCTCTGCTGGCCACTCTAACTTCATCACTCTGTTCCCTACAGACAGGAGGAGGATATGAAGGGCTGGATTAGGGAGCAGAGTAGCTATTATTTCCTCTGCAGTGTTTGCTTCAGGTTTGCCCCTCCTCTTGTCCTTGAATGACAGAAAAACAGAGGCTGGATTAAGAACAGAGCGGCTCTTCTTTACTATGCTTTGTACTCTGTCTGCTCCAGGCTCACCCCTCTCCTCCTATTCCCTGTAAACTGCTTGGGAGGTGCTGGAGCAGAAAGCAGAGTGCTGTTCTCTGCTATCTGAGATGTGGGGCACTGGCCAATAGAGGTATCAGTGGAGAGCCCTGTTTGGTCATGCAATGGTCCTCGTGTTAGGCAGGGCCTGGTCAACTGTCCCTTTTGCCAATAGGTAAAGATGGCCCTGGTGGCGAGGTAAAGCGATAGGACCAGGGGGAAGGAATGCAAGGAGGAGGACTGGAGCTGAGGTGGGGACACTTCCATCCCCTTCCATTCTGGATTTTCCTCTGAAGTTTGGAATCTGTTAAAGTAACTTTGGTGAAAGAATAACTAGAAATTCTGACAAATAATTCCAATCCAGCTTCCTTCTAGCCTCAGTGTAACTTTCAGCTGGCCAGTACATGATGGAGATTTAGTTTTATCCCTCCCTGCAGCCTAATATACTGTACCCAAGATACTGAAGTAATGCCTCCAGTAATGCTGCGGAAGTGTGAATCTAATCATGTCAAATTCTTTTCATGTGACTGAATAAATGAATTTTTACAGTTTGCTTCTTGACACAGGCCATCCTGTTTTTGCTTAGGATGAAAAACCTGTGAATATGTAGTTTTAGGGCTATTCCAGTGGGTTTGGATTAAATCTAACTTCCACCATTGAAACCACAGTGGGGTATGGGGTGTTGGATCGCTAGATGAACAGGACAGGCTATGAATCGAATGGATAAACACAAATCATCATTTCTAGCTCAACATATTTCCATATCTGTTCAGGTTTAATATTAAATGTGCCTATTTGTTTTATTTATTGAAATTCCACGTTTAGGCACTAAGGTCAGACTTGTCCAGGATTCACACTAGACTGGGAATAGTTAAAACAGAATCTGCAAATCTTTGTAAAAACTCCAGACCAATCTGAATAAATCTGGATTTATGAAATCGAATCAAATCAGTCTTTTCATAATTAGTTGCTTTTCGGCTTATCCTTCTTATGAAGCCTCGTCCTCCCACTTCTAAAATATGTTAAGCCCAATAAATTGAGAGAAATCGGTGCCATTTACCTGTAATCAACCCTACGGCCGCCAGCAGTCACTTTCCTAGCTGTGCATCACAGATAACGGGAATTAGATTAAACATTTTCACCTGAATCCTGGAGCCATCCACACCAAACAAGATCTGTTTGTGCAACAGCTGATTTCTGCTTGTATTTTTATTTTTTTTTAACATCTGTCTCGTCCTTCCATCCACCGAGGAGATGAGAAGCAGCAGCAGCAGCAGCAGCAGCTCCCTGCCCCATGGACCACAGTCTCAGCCCTAGCTGTCCCATCAAAGGATTCCCTTTCTCTCTCTCTCTCTGTATTTATACATTATACACACACAGCGTGTGTGTGTGTGTGTGTGTGTGTGAATGTGTTATGGGGGAGAAAAGGGGGGGAGGTTACTAGACAGAGCATCTTTACTGGAGCTTATAGGTGAGGGATTGCCTTTGGCTGTTCAGACTCAATTAGTGTAGCTTGCGTGGCAAGGGTTTTGGTTTTTTTTCTCTTGTTTTTTTTTTTTGCTCTTTCTAAAGCTCCTGTTCTCTCTCTGTTTTCTTCCTTAATTGGAACCCAGAGAGACCAGCCGAAATCGCATTAAGGCAGGGGCCCCGCCAAAGAGAGCCATCCATCTTTTTTTTATTACAGCGTAATGGGGCTGCTCGGCAGCCTCGATTCGATTTGTCACCGGCCTCGTTCGCTGATAACGGGCATTTGTCATCACTTTCTCTCCGTGTTAATGTCATCATCTTGGGCTGACAGCTGGCCCCGTCGAGGGAGCACTGGCGACAGAGCACATCCGTCAACATAATATTTCCGTGGCTGTGGGGACCGGCGCGGCAATGAACACACATTAAAGCACTTATGGAGGAGGGGGGGGGAGGGGGAAGGATCTGTTGTCATTAATTAAAATGTTAGTGCGAGCACGCGTCTGGATGTGTGTGTGTGTGTAGCGGGCGTGGGTGCGTGTGAATGTGTGTGAGGAAGCCTGCTGGTTTCCGCCTGAAATATCATTTTCTAAAAAAAAATCCATTTAGAGGTGCCTGGGTCTGAGGTGACCAGAATGAGAGCAGTTGTAAAGGTGAATGTTGTTAATCAGAGGTGGGCGGGTTGGGGAAAAGAAGGCTACAGACCAAGTCGATATGTGTTCTGGGCTTTTTCCTTCTATCCTGCCCAATAATTTCCTTGCTGTGCATCTGCTCTTTCTTCTAATGGGGGGGGGGGGGGGGGGGGGGGGAGAAGCATTTTTCGGACAGTTTGAAGAAACCATAGGCGGCACCAGTTTGGCAGCTTCCGGGTTTCCTGTTACAGAGGCACCATATGCTGCAGCAGAGGAGGGAAAGCATCCCGGAAGGGGAGCATGAGGCTCGGATACAGCCCTGCTGGCCTTGTTTGCAGGAGGAGCAGGATCACGCAGAACTGGAGGTGGGGGCAACTCCTCCCATCATTGGGGCTTGTTTTGCTTGTGGGTGTGGTTGATTGGACTTTGATTCAAACCCAGGAGACAAGGCTTCAATATTGGCCTAAAAGTTGCCTAGACACAATCCAGGATTTTCACACAATTTCCCTGCATTCTGGTTTTCCTGATCGGCAATGGGAATCCGATAAACCCTGCCCATGGGCCGGGCCGGTGGAAGCACTAAGGGGCCGATGCAATAATTATGCGCAGAAAGAGGGCGCTGAACAGTCAGCTCCCACTTTCTTAACGCGCCCCCCTGGGGTCACCATGCGATATTTAAATTAGGGGGGTCGTGTTAGCAAGGAGGTGCTAGGGTCACTTGCACGCCCCTAGTGCCTCCTTGCTAATGAGAACCTGATCCGCAATGGTCATCCGCTGGTTAGGAAAACCGGCGCTGAGTTTATTGGTGCTGGTTTTCCTAAACACCGTACAGCCAGGGGGGTTCTGGAAATGGACGCTTGTCAGTTTAGCGTCCGTTTCCTGCACCCAACTGCCGGCGTTTTATTTTTAAACTTTTTTTTTAAGTTTATTTAGTTTTGCAACGATATTAAGTAGGAGGCAGTACAGAAAAGCAGTTTTTTCAGTTTTTCTGTACTAGTTTAAGGAGTGCTCAGCAATTAACGCCTGCTCCAGGCAGGCATTAATTTCTGATCGCAAAAATGTGTGTCCTGGATGCCCATTTTTTTTCTTGCATCAGGAGTGAATAGCTAATAGGCTCATTCAAATGCATTTGTGAGAACAGAATACGCTCAGAGGGGATCCAAAATGGCGGCACGCCATGAGTAGGAGCGGAGTGTTACTCTGCTGCTAGTTTGCAAATTACCTGTTTCCCTGAATCTCAATGCCTCCGAAAAGAAAGGGGAAGATTAGGTGTATCCCTCTATTCCCCCACCATCGCCAGCTATGCAGCAGGAAATTATCCGTTTCCTAACCTCGCCAGTTTCAGCGCCAGGAGTCGAGGAGCCCTTGGTGCCGGGGACGGAGAGAGAAGTCCCGGCACCGGAGGAGACGACACTGAGTCCCGATCAAAGACCAGCTCCGACGTAGAGAACAGGGCTGTTGTTACAACCCAGCGCGCTGAACGACAAAACTTCCGGGTTGCTTGCAGTGAATCCGAGTCTCACCGCAGCCATTCAGGCAATACCAGCTACCGTGGTCGCCCCGGTAGAGACGATCATCATGGAGACAGCAGAAACTGGACTGGTAGAAGGGGCAACTGGGGTTAGTCTCATTGGAAATGCCCTACAACTACCACAAGAGGCTTTCCCAGAGTTTAAACCCCTAATGATTCCAGAACGCCCTGAGGTCGTCACTATGGCTGCATTATGGGATCTAATGGCGGGTATGGCTACCACAATGAACAATCTCAATATGAAAGTTGAGTGTTTGGCTCAACAAAACACTCAAACTTCATATGACTTACAAAGTAAAATTGACCAAATTTCTACGAATGTTTTGACCTTGGAGGGGAAGGAGCGAGAAAATATAAAATTTAAAGTAGCAGTGGTGAAAGACAAGGAATTTCTCACCTGAAGAGTAGAATCTCTAGAAAATGCCTCTAGACATTTAAACATCAGGATTTTCAATTTCCCTAGAATATTGGGAGAAATCCCTTATGTTTCCCTGAAAAGGTTCCTCCACGAGGTGCTTGGTTTTGAAGAAGAGAATTTACCGGCAATAAATAAGTGCTATTTTCTACCTAAATCTGTGGCAGTACCAAACAGATTAAATTTGCAAGATAACCTTACTGAAATATTAGAAAATTCAACATTAGAGGTACTGGACAGAGCTACCCTTCTGGTGTCATTAATATCATTGGCGGATGTTCAAATCATAATGAAAAACTATTTCAGGAAGTTTTCAACCTCCTTTATGAACGAAAATGTAAAACTTTTTCCAGACCTCAAATGCATTTGCATGTGATGAGCCTTATTAGTTTCACTCCGCGTTGGATGCTTGTTGTAGAGGCGCATAAGGGGATTAATTAGCGCCTGTACAACCCGTGTCCAACTGTGGGTTATTCAGTGCGCTCGGCTGAGTACACTGTATTGCATCGGCCCCTAAGTAGCCACCTAGAGGGCCACCGGTTTGGGAAGAGCGACAGCATGGCTTTTCCTCCTTCCCAGCTGCGCAGCCCGGAAGAGGAAGTGGTGGGTCCATGCAGTCGCAGCCAGAAGGAGGAGGAAAACGGCAGGAAGCGGCAGCATCGATCCCGGCCCACACAATATTCCTAAGAACAGCAGTAGCAACAGTGCCCCCCCCCGTCCGCAGGCACAGGAAACAGAGCGGCATCAGCCTCTGCGGCCTCAAAAAAAAAAAAGATGCCTGTCTGCCATGGGGGCTAAAGGAGGAGACTGCCATTGTGCTTTTGATGGGGAGGGCGAGGAAGTGAGGAGTGTGTCTGTAAGAGCACGTCTGCGTCTTTCTGTGTCTTAGAGCCTGTGTGTGTATGTCTGTTTATGAGAGCTTTTCTGTGTGTGTGTCTGTGAGAGCATTTCTATGTGTGTGTTGGAGCCTGTCTGTGAGTGTGTGTGTGTGTGTGTGTGTGTGTGTGTTAGAGCATTTATGTGTATCTCTCTGTGAGAGCATCTAAGCATGTCTGTGTGTGTGTGTGTATGTCTGAGAGCTTTTCTGTGTGTGTGTCTATGAGGGCTTTTCTGTGTGTGTGTTTGTGAGAGCTTTTCTATGTATGTGTTAGAGCCTGTCTGTGTGTACGTGTTAGAGAATTTATGTGTGTCTGTCTGTGAGAGCATGTTTGTGCATGAGCCTGTCTGTGTGTGTGTGTGAGAGAGAGAGAGCATGTCTGTGTGTGTGTGTGTGTGAGAGAGAGAGCACGTTCTGTGATTGAGCATGTATGTATGTATGAGAGAGAGTACAAAGACTGTGAATAACAACTCCTCTCCCCTGCTAAGTCACAACAATCCCAGGGCATCTGGAAATCAAAAGATGCCGGGTATGGACAGCAGAGGATTTTAAAATTCTTTTTAAGTTTTTAATATTAAGTGGTGTTTGTGTCTGCTGTTTTGAAATATTTTATTGGTTTTTGGAAAATTTATTTGAGTTTTAAATTATTGGATGTTATTCTCTTGGTCAACTGTTTTGAAATACTCCTTTTAGAACATAAGAAATTGCCATACTGGGTCAGACCAAGGGTCCATCAAGCCCAGCATCCTGTTTCCAAGTCAAAAGTACCTGGCAAGAACCCAAACACTAAGTAGATCCCATGCTACTGATGCCAGTAATAGCAGTGGCTATTCTGTAAGGGATCAAATTTAAAAGGAGCGCGTGGCCGTCCATGTGCACACGGTTCCTGGTACACATACATGTGTGTCGGATTTTAAAATCTGTGCGGGCGGTGCGCGTGTGTGTGTGTGTGGGGGATTTTCATTAAATACGTGCGGGCAACGCAATCGGGCCTTCACCAGTTCCCTCCCTATCTTTCCCACATTTTTTATTTTATTACTTACCCCTCCTCTTGAGCAGCAGTAATTTCCACCTGCCGGCACGAGCTTCCCCAGAACAGCTGTAAACAGTACATTTCTGTTTATACTTTCTGATCTCTTTATTTTATGTTTGGTGAGGGTCTGTCTGTGTTCTGCATATGTAACCGAGGTGAGGTATTGTGCTGGCATGTAATTTCTGTGTAGGGATCTATATAGCAGTCTATTTTCCTAATAAGAGTTTTATTGGTGTTCTAGGGCCTGGTGTAATATGTGCAGTGTTGCCTTTTCATAGATAAGATTGTTAGGGTTGTTTTGGTATGGGAGGTTTACTGTATTGTAATGGTAATTCTGTTTGTTTTTGGCTTTCTGAGGGCCAAGCCCTCACACAGCACAATTACAAAATGTCTAATTCCATAGGAGTTTCAAGTGGGTTGTTTTTTTTTTTTGCAGAGTTTTTTGGTTGGCACCACAGCAATGTATATAAATATTTTCCTAGCATGTGTTATGAACCCTGCCCGTGGAGCTAATCCCCACGAGCAGGCACTCACCTTCCCCCCATGCTGTTCCTGATGCGGCTGGTTGCCGCCGGAGTCGGGCCTTCTTCCACGGCCGGAGCCGTGGACTTTCCTCCCTCACACGGCCTGGAGGCCACCCTTGGTATCCTGCTTCACCGCGGCTGGAGCCGCGGACTTTCTGTTCTCTTCGCGGCTGGAAACCGCCGCCGCCACCTTCATGATCTTCACGGCAGGAGACCGCATCCCCAGGCTCGATTGGCGGTTGGAGCCGCCCCCGGTGCTTCCTACAGCGGCTGGAGCCGCTGCCGTCATCGGGGCCTGCTTTCAGGCCCAGCCCTGCTGCCTCATGTCGTCGATGTCTGTGCAGGCCGCTGTCCACGGTCCTGCACAGCTTCCTTCCTTCCTCCTAGGCGCGCGGCCGCGCCTCGCTTCAGAATTTAAAGGGCCTACGGCCAGATATGCCCTGGGCCCCACCTATGGACGATTTCCTGCTGCAGCCCTATAAAAGGGCTGGTCTTGCCATTGTTCCTTGCCTTGCATCAAAGTTACTTCACTCTGGAGGCTCCTGCCTGGCAGAGCTCCGTCAGGTCTTCTTCGTGGAGCTCCTCATCGTCTGGTCTTCTTGTCATGTCATGTCTTGATTGCCTGAGGTCCCCGTCCAGGTGTCTTAGTGTCTTGTCTTTGGATGACCCCCTTCCTGATGTTCCTGGTTCCTTGGTGTCCTGCTCCTGTGTCTTCAGCACTCCTGAGCCGTCTTGTCCTGCCAGCCTTTGTGGAGCTCCGGATGACATCTGGCTTCATCGTCGGAGTCCCACCTCGACTGGATTCTTCCCTGCGCTTGTCCTGCACTTCGTGTGGTCCGTGACCAGCCTCCTCAGACTGTGTAGGGCGTGCAGTGGGACAGGGTGGTCCATGACAATCCCATTGGGTCTGCCTGTGAAGGTGGGCTGAGTAGGGCGCCCTGAGAGACAGTGCCAATGTCCTCCTGCCCAGCTTCTCATCTCGTCTGGACTTCGTCAAGTTCCCCATCTCTGATGCTGTTGCATCAGCCTTGGTGTCATGTCTTCAACAGCCTTGGTGTCATGTGTGTTCAACAGCCCTGGTGTCATGTCTTCATGTCAACCCTCATCCCTGATGCTGTTGCATCAGTCCTGGTGTCCTGTCTTCAACTCACATCAACCTTGGTGTCATGTCTTCATGTCAAGGCTTCCGTCTGCCCTCATCCTCAGGCCGGCCTGCTGCTCCATGCCGATCCAAGCGGCAGGTCCGAAAGGGCTTGGAATGGTCGGAGGACCGTTCCCCTACCAACATCATCTTGTTGTTGGCGCTGGGAGCTTGCAGGCCTGGCAGAGGGTAAGACCGTAGTCCCGCCGTGCTGGAACATGCCGTCAACCCTCGGTTCGGTCCTGGATCCGCTGGGGGCAGGCTGAGGCCCAAGGGCACACTAAAACATTCCCTACGTAACAGCATGTAGACAGGTCGACTCAGGACCAATGGGTTTATGCTCCCCTACCAGCAGATGGAGATGGAATAAGCCGACATCACAGTATACATAATCCTGCAGTGACCCCAGCCTGCCAGTATTCTCTGTCTCCAGCAGATGGTGGATGTGCATCTCCCTATGGGGATTGCTTTGAGCTTTTTGAAAGGAGAAATTTGAAATTCTAAATTCAGGAAAAGAAAGCCCCGCTGTCCTGTGGTGATACCTAAAGGTCTCTCCTCCAGTTGAGAATTTCTGAGGCGATTTCCATGGTCCTTCAGAGGTGTACCTTGATCCAATAGCTGGGTTTCCTGGCATGGACTTAGCTGCTAGTTCGAGTTGAAAGGCAGCGGGTACAGGAGGCCGAGTGCACGGTGATGACAGATGCCTTCTCCCCCCCCCCCCCCCCTACAGCCGGAGACCATCTCTGTACTCAGCTGGTAAGCGCTCAGCTCAGGTAAGGTTTGAAAAAAAAGAAAAAAAGAGAAAGTTTTACCTGAATCAGAGACAGAGGGGTTTCAGGACTTCCTGCGGTCTCTTTTCTCGGTGTGCCGTGCCGATGTTCATTCCCACTCCTGTTGGCATTGGGGACCTGAGCAGCCTGGCAGGTTGAGCGGCCCCCTGTGGGCTAGGAATATTTCTTGCACGCCACTTGGTAGGCCGTGGTGACCATTTTCATGCGCTTTTGTGCATGTTCTGCTGCTCTCTATAGGCCATCCGTGTGTGCAGTGTGTCAGCTCTGAGTATGCTTGGTTTTTGGACGTGATTTTTATGTGCACAAACTTTTTTATGTGCTTAACTTGGTGCACAGGTTGTGGGTGTGCCTTGCCAGGCTTTCTTGTAGGCGCTTATTTTTTGGACGCATTTCATTTTTTAGTGCAAGCTATTCCAACGCACGTTTACCGCAGTGATGGTGCCGGTAAGCAAGAAGCCTAAACATCTTCCTATTTGTGTTGCCTGTCATATTAGGGCTTCTCAGCCTGACCTGGCTTTTAACCTGTGTCAGCGCTGTTCAGATGCTCAGGGAGAGTTGTCTTCCTCAGATTTTGCTAAGCCTGGCTCTTCCCATCTTGATGATGGGTTGGTCATGGCCTTGACTGGGGGACGCCAGGTTTTGGTTCTCCCTTGACTGGCTCCTCTGCTGGCGAGGGTAGTTCTGTGGGACCAGCTCCAGTTCCTTCTGGGCTTGGTCTAG
The DNA here is from genome assembly GCF_901001135.1 of Rhinatrema bivittatum. Classification (NCBI taxonomy): domain Eukaryota; kingdom Metazoa; phylum Chordata; class Amphibia; order Gymnophiona; family Rhinatrematidae; genus Rhinatrema; species Rhinatrema bivittatum. The sequence continues at coordinate 269,595,610 of NC_042621.1, forward strand.
ACCCAGCTGCTTTTTCTTGGGTGGAATTTTTTCAAGGCTTACAACCCTTTCTTCAGGCACAGTCCTCCGCTTCCCCCATCAGCCGGTGGCTCTTCCCTCTTCCAGTCCTATGCTTAAGCGCTGGGCTCACCCCAGCTCCCTGCGGGTATTCCTGACAGAAATTTGAATGGCACTGATGATGAGGTTGAGATGGGGAAATTCCTCCAGGGCTGGAACCATGTTGTGGTTCTTTCATAGAGATGAACTGCCGACCCTGATTTCCCAGACCTTGAAACAGCTGGATGTTCCTGGTTCAGATGCTATGTCAGAGCTGAGGAAGAATCCCAATTTGGTTTCCTTATGTAAAGCCTCTTGTTTTTTCCCGGAAATAGATGCCATCCAGGAATTGATTGATCTAGAATGGGATGCCCCAGAGGCAAATTTTAAAGGAGGTTGGACATTGGACATTGGAAGGCCTGTACCCCCTGGATCTGGCTGTGAGAGAGCGTTTGCATTTTCCCAAAGTAGATGCTCTGGTATGTGCCATGTCTAAGTGGACAACTCTCCCCATAGAGGGAGGAGTGGCCTTGAAGGATGTACATGATAGAAGGATTGAGGTTATTCTTAAGCAAGCCTTTGAAGCAGTGGTGATGAATTTACAGATGGCTTCTTGTTGCACCCTAGTGGTGAGATCTTATCTGCTTATTCCTCTGTGGTGATTTCCACTTTACTCCTTAGACTTTAAGCGTCTTGTCGTGCGGTATCTGGAGGTCTCTGAGTCTTTTCGACAGAAGGATCACTTGTTTGTTCTCCATGGTGGGAGTAAGCAGGGTGCTCCAGCTTTGCGGGCTACCATAGCTTGCTAAATTAAGGAGATTGTCTTGGCCACATATGTAGATGCTAGAAAGCTGTTGCCTACTCAGGTTAGGGCTCATTCCACTAGGGCTCAGGTGTTGTCATGGGCGGAGGTTAGTCTGTTGTCTCCAGTCGATATATGCCAAGCTGCGACATGGTCCTCCTTACACACCTTTTCCAGGTTTTATTGTCTGGATGTATAGGCCTGGGAGGATGCAGCCTTTGCACGTGCGGACAGCCTCCCACCCTGTTGGTGAGTACCTTTGGTACATCCCACTGGTCCTGAGTCCATCTGTCTACATGCTAGGAAATGGAGAAATTACTTACCTGATAATTTCATTTTCCTTAGTGTAGCCAGATGGACTCAGCTTTCCGCCCTCGGCTGCTGCTTGAGTATGTAAATAGTCCTTCTGAGGGGCTCTGGGTCCCAAGGGATTACTGGTAAGGGTTCATCCAGTCCCTAGCTTGGGGTACCTATAGTCTAATATGAGTTCAGTGTTTATGGTTGGTTGAGTACAGTTCCGGTTACCTGTTATTAATCATGGGGCGGATTTTCAGAACCCTGCTCGCGTAAATCCGCCCAAAACCGGGTGGATTTACGCGATCAGGGCCCTGCGCGCCGGTGAGCCTATTTTACATAGGCTCACCGGCGCGCGCAGAACCCCGGGACTCGCGTAAGTCCCGGGGTTTTCGGAGTGGGCGTGTCGGGAGGCGTGTCGGGGGGCGGGGCCGGAGCGCGCGGCGTTGCGGGGGCGTGTCGGCAGCGTTTTGGGGGCGGGTACGGGGGCGTGGCTACGGCCCGAGGGCGTGGCCGCGCCCTCCGTACCCGCCCCCAGGTCGCGGCCCGGCGCGCAGGAGGCCCGCTGGCGCGCGGGGATTTACGCCTCCCTCCGGGAGGCGTAAATCCCCCGACAAAGGTAGGATGGGGGTTTAGACAGGGCCGGGCGGGTGGGTTAGGTAGGGGAAGGGAGGGGAAGGTGAGGGGAGGGCAAAGGAAAGTTCCCTTCTAGGCCGCTCCGATTTCGGAGCGGCCTAGGAGGGAACGGGGGTAGGCTGTGCGGCTCGGCGCGCGCAGGCTATACGAAATCGATAGCCGCGCGCGCGCCGATCCAGGATTTTAGCCGATACGCGCGACTACGCGCGTATCTACTAAAATCCAGCGTACTTTTGTTTGCGCCTGGAGCGCAAACAAAAGTAGGCTGTTCGCGCTCGTCTGAAAATCTACCCCCATGTTTTTAATCAAGTTTTTTGCTAGTCTGTCCAAAGTTACTTTTTAAGAGAATATTGGTAGGCTGGGGGTCACTGCCGTGTTATGTATACTGTGGAGTCAGCTTGCTCCATCTCTATCTGCTGGCAGGGGAGCATAAAGCCACTCTTCTGAGTCCATCTGTCTACACTAAGGAAAATGAAATTATCAAGTTAGTAATTTCCCCAATTCATATTATACGTGTTATTTTTGCCTCAGACTGTACTTTTGAATGTTCTTTTTCACGTAAAATTAATTAATAATTAATCATGAAATTATGTGTGTCTGTAAAGGGTGTGTGTGTCTGTGTGTGTGTGGGTGGGGAGTTGGCTTGTGTGCAAGGCTGTAAGGTTTGTGTAGGGTACCTAATACCCTTCCCTATCCATGGATTCTGGGGTGGGGGTGTGTGTCAGTTTTTAAAAACATAGATTGTAGGAGGGAGCTGGGCTTTATTTGATGGACCCAGGACAGGCACTGAATGAATTGGGGCGGAGGTGGGAGAACAGTAATTTTTCTTACAGGGTAACAAAGAAGCTAGCACTGGCCCTGATTGGAAGAGAACCAGAGCAGACTGGAAGTGAGTATTATTACCTAGCACACCTCATGCATCCAAGAAACTGATTTTGATGTTAACAGACATTCATAGGAAGAAAGGGAATTTTTTTTAGAGGCTTTACAGGATTGTAAATGGTAGAATTCAGGTTTTGTCAGAAAGCATTTTCTTATGAAATTATATGACGTGCATCTTGCTGATTTGCAAAAAGGTTAATTATGTCTACACTTTAAATGAACTATTTAAGCAAAATATAATTCTTTTATGGCATGTGGAGCACACCAGCTGAAATGATTTTGGGCCCAGGGCAAAAATTTAGCTTTACTTATAAACTTTCTTCCTTTGGCCTTGGCAAAAGTGAAAGCACTTCTTGTCGAGATTGTGTCCATTTGTCCTTCCGTGTGTATGTAGGGACGGAGGGACAGATGGACACAATCTCGACAAGAAGTGCTTTCACTTTTGCCAAGGCAAAAAGTATGCCAGAATTTTACTGACAGCGTGGTGTATGTATGTTTGATTTTAATTTAGTTTGGAATACTTTTAAAGTGTAGTACTTTTGTAGTATTGTATTTTATGTATATTAAGGTTTCCTATTTATGTACCCTTCCATAGTCCACTAAGAACTTTGGATTGTGCGGGAGAAAAGTCCTGTAAATAAATAAATAAATGCCTGTTTTTATGGCTGCATGTTTTACCTTCTTTATTTTGTGCGCAACTGGATTGTGCTGAGAGTCATTTTATTAATGCAGAAAGGTGTGGTCCCTTGCTCCAGAGTAATGCAGCCTCACAGAACCTGAGCCCACAGCATTGGAGACAGGCCTAGTCACTCATATTTTTACTTACATGAAATTACTTGTACATGTCAATTTTTTTTATTGAGTGTCAGTAAAATTTATTGACAGTTGATAACCTTGAATATACAGGTTGAATATAAAGAGCAATTTGAGTAGTCTATAAAGTACACCTTTTCAGTCTTTTTGTATTTATTTTTTTGCTTGGATTTCTTTGTGTTTTGGTTTTGTTTAGTTTTGGGGTTTTTTTTTTTTGCTTACCTAAATTTGTTTTTATATTATTCTCTTTCCTATGTTTGAAGGGAGCTACCCTGGGCTGCAGTGGCTCCTCCTAGGCCTGGGCCTTCTACAATGGTGGTGGCTCTTCCAGGGCCTGGGCTCCCCAAAGCTGATGCAGCATACTTGGAGCCTTTTGAGTTCAGTTACCCTAAGATTAGCATAGCTTAGTGGAGGGAGAGAAGAAGGTGGAGCACAAACTTTCTCTCCCCCTTCAGATTAAGACTGGCAGAGGGGATGGCTCCTCATGTCAAATCCATGATCAGAGCTGGCTTTTATAAACTACGTCTATTGCATGGTATTAAACCTTTGTTATAGCCTGCTGACTTCTGTTCAGTTGTCCAAGCCATGATAGTACCCATAGTGCACTACTGAAATTCACTTTACTTAGGAATACCGATATCAATGATAAAAGCTACTACAGAACGCAGCTGTTCACCTGATTTATGTTCACTTCATGAGGGCCCATTATAACACCAGTTTTGGCTGACCTCAACTGGTTGCCTGTACAATGGAGGATACAATATAAAACTGCTCTCCTGGTGTATAAACTGTTGGCCTTCGATGCCCTGCTCTGGATTAATGCCCATCTTTGGATCTATAATCCCAGCAGACCCCTTCGTTCTGTGTAAAGGCCTGCTTGATGTACCTTCGATCTGTCATGCAAGATTGATGGATACTAGAGAACGAGCCTTTCCCATTGCCACTCCCTCATTGGGGAATACTTCTACCATGGCAATTACAACTGGTGGAATGTACCAAAACTTTTAAGACCATGGCAAAGACATTCTTTTTTTCGGCAAGCATTTCTTTCAGTAAAATGGATGGTTGCTTAGCTGGGTTCTTGACTGAATTTGAGTCACATTAGAAATCTGTCTGTCACTTTTTTTTCTGTAATGTTTTTAATGATATGTGAACAAAAGAAGGAAAACTAACTCTCTCCAGATGAGAGGATGATTTATATACATACAATTTATCAAATTCTTTATACAAAAAATGTATATTATTGCTAATATGAATACTCAGTTTTTACAAAAACATGGTAATCACTGAAAATCTTTACACCATACAAAATTGTATAAGTTCATTACCAATACATAAGCATATATGCCATCAAATATGAGTTCAATAGTAAAACCCAATGGACAATATTACCAAATACAATAAAAATTACATACAGAGTGGACAATATAGCAACATATCTCCATACAAACTCACATGTTGATAAAGACACCCACATCAATGAAGTACTAACATACTATCTCATTTATTTTGTATACTATACTTAAATTGTATATTGTTTAACTATTTCTATTCTCTCCTATTTCTTCCTCTCCAAGTTCGGCTACCCTTGTTAAATGTAACTGTACCTTCGGTCACCACAGTTCTAGTTTTTATGTATATAATGCACCCCTGTTTTATGTAAACCAGCAAGATATGTTTTCATGATTGCCGGTATATAAAAATTCTAAATAAAATAAATAAATAAAATAAATATCATGCATCTCTACAAAAGTTTCTATGAATATTCATATACAGTGTGTCTTCACATATTCAAATGGTTCTTCTTGAAAATTTCCTCCATGTATGTATTTTCTCTGGACTTTATTATTCACACGGAATGATCTACCCCATTGTCTCTTGAGTAAATTATTCAGTTTTCTCTGGAATAAGTTATTCACTTGGAAATGAACCACCCCCAATATGATTAACTAATGAATCTCACAACACCATTTTTAAATCTATTCTTCCTATGGTGCACATTCATTTTAAATTATCGGTAAGCCCAAGTTCTCACACTGGTTCCATCACAATCCAGTGATTACTCAAATGGCATCTCTATAATATAAGATAAAAATATTTAGAGAAATCCAAAATAATTCTCAAAATTAAAAGAAAAAGAGACTTACACTAACCACAATCATGAAAGCGTATCTCAAATATACGTTGCTAGCGAAATCCACCATACTGAAACTCAAGTCATGACTTGTCCGATGTCAACGGTTCAATGTACTATTCATCATCCCAAAATTGACCTGTTGCGGCGGCCGGCCGCAGGACCCGCAACTGGCCATCCTTACCGCTTCCTGCTGCCATTGCTGGAGCATGAGCCGGGTCCTCTGCGATGTGGAGGGAACGGCTTCCGCACTGCTTCCCCCTCGGCGGTCCTGACACGTTGGGGACGCCGCGGCTGTGCCATCTTTATGAAGGTGGGAGATTGGGGGTTTTTTTTCACCACCATCTCCCTGAATAGAATTTTGAGAAGAAAGTTTTCTTTCCCATCACTGGAAAGAGCTGTGGAGACTTGGACACAATTTAGAGGCTGAGCCTGAAGGGAGAGACTTTGTGGCTTGGAGCTACCTTTCTGTGTTTTTCATTTGATAATTTCATCGTTTTGCCTAGAATCCATTTTTAGAATCTGCAGTAATCTATTTTTATTTGAAAACTACGCCAAGCCTCTGCCTGTTGTTTTTGCCACCCCAAGAACCAGCCTGCTGAACTGAAGAAGTTAGTCTATGTGAGTACAAATTGCAGAGATATTGTTTGGCTGTGAGAGACCATAAAAGGTACCTATCCCCAGGAGCTTAGGACCCTGGAGGCCTCCCCACTGATTGAACCCCAGGCCCCTTGGTGGCTTACTGTAGTGTTGTGGACTGTGTGGGTGAGAGAAGAATAATCCAGGAGACAGTGGCCCCAGGGACATCTGTTGTGACCCTTAAACCAAGGGACCTCTAAATCAAGAAGGGCTTACATATAGATCTCCAACAGTTAAGTCAGTAAGGATCAAAATCCAACAGATAGGTCCCGGTTCAGGTAAACCAGGTTCAGATTCCATCCCTCAAAATCTAGGCAGCTTTCAAATTGCTGGGAACAGCTTTCTGGTTTCCAGCAACTTCTTTGAACTGAGTCCCAGTCAATTCTGGTGCCCAGAGGTAAGGCAACAAAGTCACCCAAGTCAGTCTTTTTTTTTCCAGTTGCCCCAGCTCCACTTAAACTGCTGGCTAGACCATTGGTTAACAGGCCCGGCGCCACCGGTTGTGCAAACTGTGCAAATGCACAGGGCAGCACACCCCGGGGTGTGTGTGTGTGTGTGTCAGGAGCAGGGAGAGACTTGTATAGCTGCTGGTGAACCCGATCCCACCAGTGACAGAAGCAGAAGGCCTGCAACGGCCGCTGGTGAATCCCATCCCACCAGCAGCAGAAAAACCAGGAGGTTCGCACAACACATCCCAGTGCACAAGAAGAAGCCTGTCCTGCAACTTCTCATGTGCCAGCCCCTCCGGCATTCAACACTTGTGGTACTATCACTTACTCTATGCTCATCTCGCGATGCACGAGATGAGCATAGAGGAAGTGCTAGCACAGCGAGTGTTGAATACTGTGGTGCTGGCATGCAGGACAAGACACTGAATAGTTGCTCTCCCTAATGAATGAGATACATCTCCATGCAGCAGCGGAGGAAGAATAAGAGACCCCATGGACTCTGCCTACCTGGGGAAAAGACACAAGATGAATTTTTTGGGGGGTTATTCAGAACAATGTCAATGTGAGATTGACATTGTTCTGAATAATTCAGAAACAATCAAAAGTGAAGATGGGAAAGTAGAAAAACACTTTATTTTATGATCGGGAATCAGTTGCAAGAAAGGTTGCAAATAAAGATCAAATTGATGCATATATGTGTATATGAATGGGAGTCTGGGATGTATAGGTTGGTGCACGGCACGCGCGCATGTGTGTGTGTGTGTGTGCGTGCAGGTGCATGCATGCCTGGGAGCCTTCCTGGGATGGGTGAGGTGTGTGTAAGAATGGGAAGCTGCCTGGGATGGGTGGGTGTGTGTGAATGCCTGGGATGGGTGGGTGTGTGTGAATGAAAGCCTGCCTGGGATGGATGGGTGGATGTGAATGGGAGCCTGCCTGGGATGGTTGTGTGTGTATGCATGCATGGGAGCCTTCCTGGGGGTGGGTGGGGTGTGTGTGTGAGAATGGGAGACTGCCTGAGATGAGTGAGTGTCTCTGAATGGGAGCCTGGCTGGGATTTAAGTGTATGTGAATGGGACTCTGCCTGGAATTTGAATGGTGAAGGGTTATGATTGGGAGCCTGACTGGGGTTATAGCTGTGAATGGGAGCTTGCCAGAGTTTTGCATGTGTGTGTGTGTGTGTGTGTGTGTGAGAGACAGAGAGAGAGAGAGATTGGGGCTGCAGGTGGATCCCAACCTGCCAGCAGGCGAAATGAAGAGGAGGGCCCAGGGCTGCTGGCAGATCTCAATCAAAGAACATCTGGAGACACCTAAGTGTATGTGAGAGAGGACACGCATGTGTGTGAACATGTGTGTGCCTATATAGTATATAAGAAAGAGAAGAGACAATCTCATCCATGACATAGAAACAGAAACCTTATCTTACTCGAAATCATTTCAGGACTACAACTGCTTATCTTTGCGAACTTAGATTATTGCAACGGATTATTATTAGGATTACCTCAAACAACAGTACGGCCACTACAACTTCTACAGAACACAGCAGCTAGGATTCTTATGGACACCAAAAAAATAGGATCCTATTACACCAGTTCTTATATCATTACATTGGCTACAGATAAAATACAGAGTCAATTACAAAATTCTAACTACAGTGCATAAAATTCTTTATGGAGAAAAAACAGACTGGTTCAATACAGCAATAAAATTACATACTCCGCAGCGAAACTTCAGATCGACAAATAAAGGACTTCTCCCTATCCCATCATTAAAAAACAGCCCATTTGACCAGGTAAGAGAAAGAGCTATATCATTAGCAAGTGCCAATTTATGGAACTCATTATCAACAGAAATAAGGCTACAATAAAACTTAAGAACATTCAAAAAAGAACTTAAAACTTGGCTTTTCAGGCAAGCGTTTGACAAAACACAGTAACTTTTATTTTACTACTCTTTTATAGGGATGTGAATCGTTTTTCTGATGATTGAAAATATCGTACGATATTTTCAAACTCGTCAAAAATTGGGGGGTCCCCGAAAGCGATAGGAAAACCCCACGAAAGTTTTGTGGGTTTCTCTTATCATTTTGGGGGGGGGGGGGGGGAAGAAAGGGCACACAAAAACAACCCCCAAACCCACCCGACCCTTTAAATCTAATTCTTTAGAATCCCCCACCCTCCCGACCCCCCCAAACTTTCTTAAAGTATCTGGTGGTCCAGCGGGGGTCCCGGGAGCGATCTCCTGCTCTCGGGCCGTCGGCTGCCACTAATCAAAATGGCGCCGATGGCCCTTTTCCCTTACCATGTAACAGGGGCTATCGGTGCCATTTTGGAGCCGGCCATCCATTGCTCCTACCATGTGAGAGGGGCCGGCCAATGGCACCGATAGCCCCTGTCACATGGTAAGGGCAAAGGGCCATCAGTGCCATTTTGTTTACTGGCAGCCAACGGCCCGAGAGCAGGAGATCGCTCCCGGGACCCCTGCTGGACCACCAGATACTTTAAGAAAGTTTTTGGGGGGTTGGGAGGGTGGGGGATTCTAAAGAATTAGATTTAAAGGGTCGGGGTGGGTTTTTTGTTTATTGGCTTGGGCGCAGCCAATTAAAAAAAAAAAAACGTTAGGACCGCGGGAAACAGAATTTCCTGATGGTCCACGAAACCGAAACCGATTCCAGTTCCGATTCACATCTCTACTCTTTTATTCAGTTTTACTCCCATAATTTCTGTTAAAATGATTTTACCATATTTTTAGTTTATTCATGTTCTAGGAATTATGATATTTTACTCTTTGTTTATTTCATTTTAGTATTTTAATTATGTACTGAGAATAGATGATTATGTTATTTTAGCTATATTAAATTTTATTGCTGATAAGTTATATCTTGTAGGAATTGATATTGTATTAGTTTTTTATAATTTGTTGTAAACTGTTGTGATGGATCCTTTTCCGAATGACGGTATACAAAACTTGTAAATAAATAAATAAATAAATAACAGCAGAAAAGGACCAAATGGTCCATCCAGTTTTCCCAGTAATATGGTAATTATGGTAATTTGTGCCGTGCTGTGTAGGTTACCACATGTTTATATGTTTCCCAGACTGGTTGCTGTTTGAATCCAGTTCCCCGTTATCCCCCGTTATCCCCCGTTATCCCTCCCCCCATACTAGCCCTCGTTGATTGCTGTTGAATCCAATTCCCTGATATGCCTTGCTGTTGAAGCAGAGAGCAATGTTTGAGTTGCATCAAAGTAACAGTCTTAATGGTTAAGAGTAGTAACCACTGCATCAGCAAGTTACCCGAAAACTTGTTTCCCCAGACTATAAAAGTCAGAGCCATCGGTTGCTGAACAAATCCAATTCCCCTTTTCCTGCTGCCATTGAAGCAGAGAGCAATGATAGAGGTGCAACAACAGTATCAAGGCTTATTGGTTAAGTGTAATAACCGCCACACCATCATGTTACTCCATGCACTCTTTTTTTCATTTCTATCCTCTAGCCCAGCGCTTCTCAACCGGTGTGTCGTGACACACCAGTGTGTCGCCAAGCACCGGCAGGTGTGTCGCATGCTCTTGGTCTCTCCCACTGCTCTTCCTTCCCTGATGCCGTTGCCACCGGGCTAATAGCACGTTCAAGCCCAATGGGAACAGCAGCGTTGTTAGAGGAAGCTGTGGCACCCACGGCTGGCCTTTTCTTTTTTCCGCACCTGCCCCGGAACAGGAAGTGATACGCAGTGCAGTGTGCAGGAAGGAGAAAGAGCCGTGCTGCGTGGAAAAGTAGTGGCGGCGGCGGCAGCAGTATCGGCCCCCGAGCAGTAGCGTGGCCCGGAGCAATTGAAGCAGCCGGCAATCGGCAAAGGAGACAGCAGTATAAGCCTCCTGCGGCCGATGGGATTCTTCTTTCTTGGCCTGCAGGGGCTGGAGGAGGCTGCTGCAGCTACCATTTGTGCCTCGGGGGGGTGGGGGGGAGGAAGTGAGTGAGAGAGAGAGAGAGAAGACAGCCAGCCTGTGTGTGATTGAGAGCATGCATTTGATTGAGAGCATGTGTGTAAGTGTGTGAGAGAGAGCATGTGTGTGATTGAGAGAAACTGGTCAGAGAGGTGATGTGTGTATATATGAGAGACAATAAAAGTGACTGGTCAGGGAGATGACTGAAGTGTGTGTGAGAGTGGTCAGGGAGGTGACTGATGTGTGTGTGTGTGTGAGAGAGAAATCTGGGTATGTGAGAAAGCATAGGAGTAAGAAGCCTGGTGTTGTGGGTGTGTGTGTGAAAGAGAGCATGGGACTGAGAAGCCTGTATATGTGAGGGAGAGCATGGGAGTGAGAAGCCTGTGTGTGTGTGCATGCATGAGAGAGAGACTGGTTGATAAGGTGACGGTGTGTGAGAGAGAGAGACTGGGGTGTGTGTATGTGAAAGAAATTGATTAAGGGAATGAGAAGCCTGTGCATGTAGAGAGAGCGAGCATGGGAATGAGAGAGAGACTGTGCGTGTGTGTGTAAAAGAGAGAAAGTGATTATGGGAATGAGAAGCCTGTGCATGTGGAGAGAGTGAGCATGGGAGTGAGAAACCTGGGTGTGTGTGAGATACAGTATAGGAGTGAGAAGCCCATATATGTAAGATAGAACACGGGAGTGGGAAGCCTATGTGTGTGTATGGCATGAGAGGAACTGTTCAGGAAGGTGACTGATGTGTGTGTCAAAGACTGGCTAGGAGATGATTGGTGTGTGAGAGACAGAAACTAATCAACCTTTTTTCTGTCAGGACACACCTGACAGATGGTTCTCACATGCATGACACACTGAACCCATTATGGTATGGTGTGTATGTGAGAGTCAGAGAGACTGGTCATGGGCCCTAAGGAAGAAGACCATGAGTATTGAGCTTAGCCACTTCTGCTGCTTCTGGTGTGTGCTACGACCTGCATGGAAGAGGACAAGAGTAGGAGAGCTGCTGGAAGGGGTAAGTAAAGGTGGCTTTTTAAGTTTATCTTTCTTGATTGACTGCCATTTTAATTATTTAATATTATGTGATATGTCTGCTTTTTTGAAATATTTTATTGGTGTTTGGAGAATTTGTAATAGTTTTATGAGTTTTTAATTGTTGGATGTTATTCTGTTCATAGCTGTTTTGAAACATTTATTCTGCTTATTAGTATAGTTTTACAATTATTTCTGTGTGGGGATCTATAGCTGCTTGCTAGTTCTGTTTTCCTAATAGGAGGTGTATTGTTGTTTAGGGCCTGATTTAATATTTGTAGTGTTGCCTTTTCATAGATAGGGTTGTTTCTGGTTGAGTGCATTCCATAATGCAGGTGTAACTGTGTGCGGATTAGTTTATGTACATAACTGCAGATCCTAGGAATATGTTAGGTTGGTTCTGTGTGTGTTACTGAGGTGAGATATTTTACTAGCATGTAAAGTTTGTATCAGTCTTATTTGTTGTGTTTTCTCAGAGGACATGCATTGGTGGTAAACTGCTGTCTTTTCATAAGTAGGGCTATTGAGCCTGGAAGTAGAAGGAGTTTGAGTTGCTGTTACTGAGATGACACACCAGAACCAGAATATCTTTTTTGTAGGGTGAGTTGTATGGGGAATGTCATAATTCTGCTTTACATCCATTATTGTGGGTCAGGAGGGGTTCCAGTGGATGCAAACTGTACTTTTACATCTAGCCCCATGATGATCATGGGTTCAGTGTGTCATGCATGTGAGAACCATCTGTCAGGTGTGTCCCGACAGAAAAAAGGTTGAGAACCACTGCTCTAGCCTTTAGGGATCCACAGTGTTTATCCCATGCCCTTTTGAATTCTTTCACTGTTTTGGTTTTCACCACCTCCTCCGGATGGGCATTCCGGGCATCCACTAAACTCTCCGTGAAGAAATAGTTTTTGATGATGGTTCTGAGGCCTACTCCTTGGAGTTTCAATTCATGACTTCTAGTTCTACTGATTTCTTGCCAACAGAAAAGGTTTGATATTTGCACATCATTAAAACCTTTTAGGTATCTGAAGATCTGTATCATATCAGTTCTATGCCTCCTCTCATCCAGTGTATACATATTCGTATCCTTCAGTCTCTCTTCATAGGTTTTCTGATACTGACCCCACACCATTTTGGTAGCTCTTCTCTGGACCACCTCCATCCTGTCTCTATCCCTTTTTTTTATATTGAAAGGTTTTTTTTTATTGGATATCAATATAAAATTAATACAATAGCCAAAGACAGTAGTGAACAGTCATCCCAAAATTTTCCAATATAAGTCCCAAACCCAACCACCCCATGAAACATTTGAAAAGAAAAACTAAAGTAAATTAATTACTTTAAAACAAAACAAAACAAAACAAAACACTTGTCCACATTCAGCTTTCCTAGCTCTTCCATACATACTCTTCCATAAAAGGAGTTGTGTCTAGCCCATTCCCTTTTACGGCCTTGTCTTATCAACCACCAACGGTCCTTCTTCAGGGTCTTCTTTAGTGAACACAGAACTGAAGAATGTGTTTAATATTTCCACCATTTCCTCGTCTCTCTCGACCCATTGCTCCTCGTCACCTTTCAATTTCACTATAGCACTCTGGGCTTTCCTTCTTTCTCTTATATGTCTGAAAAATGGTTTGTCACCTCTTTTTATCTCGAGGGCAATCCTTTCTTCCGCTTGACCTTTTGCTTTTCTAACTTCTTTCTTCATTGCCCTCATTTTTACCAGGTATTGATCCCTGTTTTCCTCTTTTTGGGATTCTTTATACCTCTTGAACGCTGATCTTTTTGCCTTTACTTTTGCAGCCACCTCCTTTGAGAATCAAATTGGTTTCTTTTTCCTTGAACTTTTGTTTACTTTTCTAACATATAGATGGTTGCCTTTGTAATTATCGCTAGAGGAAGCTGGGCTTTTTTTTTTAATGGGCCCGGGATAAAGACTGAATGAATGGGGGGGGGGGAGGGGGGGCAGCACAGTAATTGTTTGCACAGGGCAGCAAGAAAGCTAGCACCGGCCCTGTTGGTTAAGGCTCCTCTTTACCTCCATGGACTGTCCCTGTCAGGGTCTTGCCATTATCAACTCTGATCTATCCTACATTTCCCAATTTGAGAAATCCTATTACTCTAGTTTAACCCCTGTTAGTTTGGCTGGAGTTCTCTTGGCACAACATTCAATTTTCTCCTGGTTTTCCATAATTTTATTCTAGAAGATGAATTCTATTCATCTTCTAGAAGGTGATGTCCCGGCGTGTCCCGGCCGCATTGGTGCCGCAACCGGGCCTGCTCACCTCTCACTTCCTTCCACTAGCTCCGGCTCCTCTTCCCTTGCCGCGGCTGCCAGCTCCCAATGTCCCCAACGCTCTCCTCGGGCCTCTCCGGCTTCCTCTACGCCACAGGCCTCTCAGTGGAGCTCCTGTAGGGGCTCTGTGTCTTCGGCCTCCTTGGCCCCGCCTGTAGGAGCACGCGTGGCCAACATCAGTACATTTAAAGGGCCCAGGGCGGGAAGTTCGTCTCAGACGCCCGATGACATCACATAAGGCTCCTACTTAAGGCGAGGCTCTGTCCCCAGAACCTCGCCTTGGCAATCGGGTCGACACCTTCAGTGTAGCTAGTTTGCTGTCCTACGTTCCTATGTTCTTCCTGCTTCCTTGATCCAGTCTCTGTTCCAGTGTTCCTGTGTTTCTGTCTTGTTCCAGTGCTCCTGCATTCCTGTGTTCCCGTGGTCCTCTCTGTGTTCCAGTGTCTGTCCTGATTCCTGCTCCACGTTCCTCCTCTTGTCGTACCTTCTCGGACTGATTCACGGTACTGACCTCTGCTTGCTTGAGCACATTTGACCGTTGCCTGGAACTGACCACTGCCTGCCTTTGACCATGTTTGACTGCCACCTGGAACTGACCTCTGCTTGCCTGACTATGTTGACCGCCACCTGGAACTGACCTCTGCTCGCCTTGACTACCCTCGGACTGATCTCGGAACTGACCCTTGCTTTGGCTGACCACCCTCAGATGGATATCCTGGCTTTGACCCTTCTGCTTCACTCGGATACTCTATTTGCTCCTGTGACCACCAGACTAGCCTGCTTGGACGCTGCCCGCGGCCTACCTCAGACTAGACCAATAGGCGCTGCCTATCTTGCCCGGAGGACTTTCATTTCATGTTGCCTTCCTGAGGTCTCTGGTGATCCTAGTTCAGGTCTAGTCTCTCCTTTCTTCACCAGCTGCGCACCTTTGCTCGTGGTGGGCACACCTCTCCGCTACCTCTGCGGGAGACCCTCGGAGGCCCACCTAAGTCAAGATGGTCCGGGTACCCAAGGGCTCAACCTGCGGAAACCCGGATTGCTATTGGTGAAACTCCAGCAAGCCTCTGTTTCCTTGTGTGCTCTGCCTCCTGGTGGCAGGTGCTCTCTGGGTCCGACCTGCACCAGGCCAATCCTGCACCAGGCCAAGGGTCCTCCTCCAGCGCAACACTAGGACAACTGCCTATGGTACATTCCCTTGGATAAGCAGTGTAAAATATAATACATTGTACAAAAATGCTCTTAGAAACTTGTAAAGCTTTAACAATAATCATATATTAATATTTCTGTACTAAAGTTGTAGCAGTGATTCTATCAGTAATTCTTTACAGGTCAAGCAGTAATTATGAAGGAGAGAGTTCTTAATGGTGGAAAAGGAAAGGCAAAAAATTCAATAATTGGCCTTTTCTTAATATAAATTTAGATTTCATATAGCATTTTCTAACTCGCATTTGCTCTTTTATCATGCACCAACCCTCTCTACCATATGGACTGACATAAATCTAGAGTAGATATCTCTCTTGCAATGACGGGAATAAGATACTCCCTCTCCAGAGGGTTGAGTACTATGAATATAAGAATTTTCTTTTACATTTTCATTTGTGGCTTAGGTTAGTGTGTCAAAATGTAATTATTTAAAGCACAGAACCCCTTCTAAACTTCCTTGGGAGGTGGTGATACTACAAAACAGATTGAGAACCCCCTTTTTTTTCTGTTCTCTTTATTTAAACAAAGGCAAAGGCTTTAATCCTATTGTCTGTAATTCTGAGAAAATTAATACAGTGTTTCAAAAATTAGAAGGGGAACACTGCAGACTGAAAAATAGGGGTGTGCATGGAACAATATTTTGTTTTATTTTTCATTTTGTTCATTTTGTTTCACAAGTGAAGTGATTTATTTTGTTTCCATTAAAGTCTACGGGGGAAGCAACATTAGGTTTTCCATCCCAGTTGTACGAAACTTGCAGGCAGGCAGCAGAGGAGGCAACAGCACCCCAAGGCACCAAGACAAGGGTAAAGCAGCATGAACAGTGGCATGAACACCTCCAACGTACTACGAGGAGCAAAGCAATCCAAACAGTGATGGCAGGAACACCCCAAGGCACGGTGAAGGGGACAAAAGCAGTACAAACAATGGCATCAACACTTTCAGACATTAAATGAGGGGTAAAGCGGCAAGTACAGTGGCATCAGCACCCCAAGGTGATGAGTGCAAAGAGAGGCAGGAAAATACAGAGGCATCAACACAGCAAGGCATTGAACCAAGAGGCAGGGCAGAAGCAGTAGCAGTGGTGACAAATCCCAAAGACTTTTAGAGAGGGGTAGGGGAGGAGAAGTTTGTTCTTTGCTTGGAAGAAGTCATTTGTTCTTTTCATTTCTTTTTGTTTATGGATTTGTTATTGAGGCAAAAACATCTCAGGAGCAGCAAATGTAAAGGATTGGATCTCCTTGTAGCCCCATTGACTATTGCCCTGATCATGTTGCTGCCATTTTCCTAATGAAAAATAGGAATATTCCTGTCTCCCTAGCCTTCTCATCCCTCCACAATCCCCTGACCACATCTAGGATACTGATTGAGGTAAAGCTCTTCCCCATCATCTGAGTGTGCACCACAGCTTGAACCTGATCCGGTTGTCCATGGCTGTCCTGTTGCTACTTCTTCCCTCATGCTGGCCTGCAACAATTTCCACCCAACAGATCTTCGTCTCCACAGAGGTCCGCACCTAAGACCAGCCTGCCCCAGCACCTGAGGGCTCAACCTAAGGGGAAAGTGGGCTGGTATTGGCAAAGATCCAGTTGGGCCTCTGCTCCCACCAGCTCCATCTATTGATGGTGGGGACTTGCAGAGCTCTTCCTGTAGGTAGCACCAACTCCTCCTCGGCCTAAGGGTCCATATCTGCAACAGATTGCTGAGGCCATGGACCCGGCAGCGGCCACTGCCCTTCAGGCCATTTCAGGCTTGGCCCACAAGATCCAGGAACAACAGCACTTCTTCGAGGTCCTGGGAACTTCCATGGAGCATCTCAATGCTCATCTAGAGTCTATGGAGATTCCCACCACACCGCCACTGTCTGCGGCAATTCCAGCCACTCCAGTGGCTCCAAGTTGTCCCTCTATTCCTCTACTGGCACCTCCCATTATGCAAGGGACCTAAAGCAATGTGGAAGCTTTATTAATCAGTGCTACATGCATTTCTCACTCCAGCCAGCTCTGTTTCAAGAAGACGCTATCAACACCACCTTCATTCTCTCCCGTCTTGATGGGAAGGCCCTCGCATGGGCATCTCCACTCTGGGAACATTCCAACCTGATTCTCCAAGATCTCCAGGAATTTGTCACCACCTTCAAAATGGTCTTTGATGACCCTGGCTGTCAGGCTACACCCAGCACAGATCTCTTCCATCTATGTCAGGGGAACCTGTCCCGAACAGACTATGTAATAGAATTCCAGACCTTGGCGATGGAAATCAATTGGAGGGAGGACTGCCTGTGCCCCATCTTCCTCGAGGGGCTTTCGTCTTGAATAAAGGATGAGCTGGAAGCTTGGGACTTCCTGGAATCCTTGGAGGGTCTCATTTCACCTGGCCAGCAGGATAGATTGCCGCCTCCAGCAGCATACTCAGGAGCTCCATCCACCTTGGAGGCCCATCACCGCAGTCTTCCAGTCACCACTACCACCTTCTCCACCCACTGCAAACCCGCATCCAGTGGTGCGCACTGAGAAACCTATGCAACAAGGTCAAGGACGCCTAACCCTGGAGGAAATGCCTATGGCACTGTCAGTCAGTACTATGCCTCTACTGTGATGGCCCGGGCACCATATAGCACAGTGCCTGATCAGACTGGTAAACTTCCAAGTGTAGGGTCCAGTGGGGAACTGACCCTAGGCTTCACGACTCTGGCTCCCCGATTGATTTTCCCCATAACTATCTCCATGGTTGATCTGAGTTTCTCCAACCTGGCTCTTGTGGACTCCAATGCAAGTGGGAACTTCCTTATGAAGGCCTTGGTGGACCACCTGCACATTCCGACCATCCCCAAAAAGATTCCACTAGTATTTTACTCCATTCATGGAGACCCGTTACCTGGTAGAATTACACTTACTCCAGTACCGGTGACCCTATGCATTATTGCTGTACACGTTGAGCATATCATGTTCCACATCACTGACAAAGCAATTCACTCCATGGTTCTGGGGCTACCTTGGCTTCAACTCCATTCCCCACAGTTTGATTGGACCTCACTGCAGCTCTCCAAATGGGGCCCCGACTGCCACAGTTCTTGCTAAGAAAAAGTCGAGGTTCCACCATATCTTCCTATGGCAGTCACGGTGCCCGGCATTCCTCCGCCATTTGCTGATTTCTCGGACGTCTTCTCCAAGAAGAAGGCAGAGTCTCCATCCCCTCCTAGCGAGTTTGATTGTGCAATTCAGCTGTTACCCAAAGCCAACCCACCTCATGGCAGGGTATACCCATTGTCACTTCCAGAGATGAAGTCGATGGAGTACATCAGTGAGAATCTTGACAGGGGGTTCATCCACCGCTCCACATCTACAGCCGATGGAGGATTCTTATTCATCTCCAAAAAAAGATGGGACACTCCACCTCTGCATTGATTATCGGGGCCTCAATGCAGTTACCAAAAAGGACTGCTACCCACTGCCCTTAATCTCAAAATTGTTCGATAGCCTGCAAGGGGTGAGAATTTTTACTAAGTTGGATCTTTGAGAATCTTACAATCTAATCCACATCCCTGCCAATGACAAATGGGAGATGGCCTTCAACATGAGAGATGGGCATTACGAGTACCTCGTGAAGCCATTTGGATTGTGTAATGCCCTGGCAGTGATCCAAAAGATGATGAACAAAATCTTCAAAGACCTTCTATACACCTGTGTCATGGTGTACCTCAATGACATCCGCATTTTTCTAATGATCTCATCCCCCATTGCCGTGATGTCCAACCAGTTATACACCAAACTGGAGAAGTGTTTGAGAATGAGAGCCTTCCCTTCCTAGGGTACATTGTCACCAGTAAAGGGTTCACCATGGACCCAGATAACTCAAAAGCATCCGTGATTGGCCCTAGCCAAGTGGATTATGAGCCCTACAAAGGTGACAGGGCCACTATTACAGTCATTTTATCGCTAACTACTTCAAGATCTCCGTTCTCTACATTGCTCTCATGTGAAAAGAGGCTAACTCCAAGATCTGGCTACCTGAGGCCGTCATTGCCTTCCAAAACCTAAAAGACCCTTCCTGTGAGAACCATGTCTCCATCATCTACACACCTCTTCATGATTGAAATGGATGTCTCCTAAATGGGAGTAGAGGCCATCTTAAGTTAGCACTCTACCAAAGGCACCCTGTACCCATGTTTCTTCTTCTCGAAAAAATTCACCCCCACCGAATGCAATTATGGAATTGGCATTAGAAAACTCCTCACAATTAAGTTAGCCTTAGAGGAATGGTGCCACTGGCTTGAGGGTGCTCAACAACGCATAACCATTTACACTGATCATAAAAATCTGGAGCACCTCCAGCAAGCCCAATGTTTGAACGCTTGACAAGCTCGCTGGTCTCTATTCTTTCCCTGTTTTGATTTCGAGCTGAGGTATTATCCGGCACTCAAGAATACTCAGGCAGATGCCATTTCCTGTTTCTTCCAGACAGAGGACACCCCAGAACCTCTCAAGCACATCATTGATCCGGCCAGAGTCCTCTTGTCCACCCTCCTTTCGTTCCAGTAGGGAAGACAGTCGTCCCACACAGACTCTGCAAAAAGCTATTAAAGTGGTCCCATGACTCCCGTGCAGCAGGACATCCTTGTCGGGCTCAGACACTTGCCCTCCTCCAACAATACTACCGGTGGCCTCAAATGCAATGAGACGTCAGAGTCTACGTTGTTAGATGCCGTGGGTAGCCGCAGCCGGCCCTCCTTATCTCCGCTCCGGGCGTCGGCACCCTCGCGGCGGCAGGGAGTCTCTTCCATCGCAAACCTCGGGCCTCCTTCACACTCCTGCGGACCCCGCTACGGGATCTATGCTGCACTCCGCGGAGATTCCCGGGCCCTCTTCGCGGCACCAGGCTGCAGGTCTCCTCTCCCAGCAGCCCACGTCAGGCAGGGCCCTCCTTTAAAGGAGCCAGCACCAATTGCTGCAGCTCAGCCTCCTGGATGACGTCAGGAGCCAGGAACTATTTATTGGAGCCTCCTCTTTCTGTTCCTTGACATGGCAACGAGTCTGCTTCACTTCAGTGAGGTCTTCTGTGCTTCTTGGTGCTTCGGTTCCTGTTCCTGCCTTCCGAGTCCTGTTCCTGCCTTCCGAGTCCTATTCCAGCCTTCATTCCTCTGTTCCTGTTCCTGCTTCCTGCCCTTGGTTCTCACGGCTGGATCTCTGGCTTTCGACTCTGGACCGGCTATCGGTGACTCTCTGGCTTCTGACTCTGGACTGGCGATGAATCTCTGGCTTCTGACCCTGGACTGACTATCATCAATTCTTCCGACCGTGGTTCCACCGTCCTCACAGGTGCCCACCTAAGTCCAGCCAGCCCCATGCACCCAAAGGCTCAAACTGCGGGGAACAGCGTTGGTATTGGTGAAGCTCCAGCTGGCCCCTACATCAGTTCAGCCTTGCCTCCCAACAGTAGGGACCTGCAGGGGTCCGCTCTCGCAGGTAGCGTCAACTCCTCCTTGGGCAGACTCCTCTATAAATACAACATACGTGGACTCCTGTTCTACCTGCGCACAGCAGAAATCTTTGTCAGGACAACCCTGGGGGCTGTTACAGCCGTGCCAGTGTCCCAGGAACCCTGGACCCATTTGTCCACTGATTTCATAGTGGACCTCTCTCTCTCTAATGGCTGCACCATTATTGGGTTGTAAGTGACTGTTTCTCTAAGAAGGCTCACTTTGTTCCTCTGCCTGGCCTCCTTCACGCACCACATTTTTCGTCTGCATGGTCTGCCCAAACATATCGTCTCAGACTGAGGAACTGAATTCACTGCCAGATACTGGCATGACTTATGCAAAAAATTTGGCGTTTCCCCGAACTTCACGATGGCATATCACCCCCAGGGGAATAACCAATCCAAATGGACCAACTATACCCTCAAAACGTTTCTGAGGGCATATGCCAATGAGCAACAGGATAATTGGGCCTATCTCTTGCCCTGGGCAGAGTTCTCCCACAACTCACACACGTGCTGTCACAGGCTCATCACCCTTACAATTTGTGTACGGAAGACAGTCTCTGTCTTCTCTATCTCTGCCCTTAACAGTCCCTTCACCGGAAGCTCAACTCTCTGCACAGGAGCTCCAAGAACTGTAGATTTATACTCAACAAATGCTCCTGAAGGCAGGCCAGGGGGCCAAATAATTCACAGACTTTCATCGGAGACCCGGACCACAATTTAAAGCAGGGGAGAAGGTATGGTTGAGTACCTGCCACATTAGACTTCGGGTTCCTTCTATGCAACTCGCCCCCAGTACATCAGGCTATTTGCAGTTATTCAACAACTCGGACTAGTAACCTATCAGCTACGGTTGCCCACATTTTTAGGAATCCACAACATCTTCCACGTCTCCCTCCTAAAACCTTTAATCCTCTCATGGCCTTCCAGGAAAACCCTGGAACGTGAAGAGATTACCTCAGAGGAGGACATTACCTACCAATTAAAAGAAGTCCTGAATGTCAGGCAGAGGGGTAAAAAATTGGAATTCCTATATTCCTGGGAAGGATACAGCCCAGAAGAGAACACGTGGGAGCCTATCTCAAATATCTTGGATAAGAATGTTCTAAGAGAGTTTCATGCCAGGTAACCTCAGAAACCTAAACCCTCAGGGAGGAGTTTAAAGGAGAGGGTACTGCTGCCCGTTGCTTTTACCTCCAGATCGGTCCTGTCTGTGCCTCCACCCACTGCTGCAGCCTTCTGGTCAGGCACAGTCATCCTCCATGTCTGCCATCTCCTCTCTTGGCTCCCCAACGTGAAGTACCCTCCCGTGTGCAGCAAAGAGCCATGCCGCAGCCACTCCTCCTTAGCGCAGCAGGATGCCACTAGATCTCAGGAACAGTCCCTTCCACAGGGTGCACGCCCAGTGACTGCCCTTTACTTAAAGGGCCAGTAGCAGGAAAATGCCGGAGGCATTCCTTGATGACATCACCTAGCCACCCCTATAAAGGGCTGATCCTGACTCCCATCCAGTGCCTCGGCAATAGGTCAATTCCTCCTGGAGAAATGCTTTGCCTGTGTTCCTATTCCCTGCTTCCTGGTATCCACTGAGTGTTGTTCCTGTGTCCTGTTCATAGTCACCTGGCAAGCTGGTCATCTCCCGAGTTTGTGTCTTCATGGTCAGACTCTCCGTCTTCTACTTTCAGTGTCTCATCTTGCCCTGGTGGTTCCTCATTCTACTCCTCCTCCTCATCCTGGTCCCTTGTCTCCTTGGATTTGATTTCTGGCTTGACCTTGGAGTTCTGCAGTATTTGGATTGAACTTCTGGCTTTATCTTGGTTTGGACCTCAAAGTTGCTCGTCCTCCGCCTGATCGAACGCTGTCTGCCTCAAATCACAGCCTGAACCTGGTCTGGGTGTCCGCGGCTTTTCCCATCGCCACTTCTTCCTATGTGCTGGCCTGCACCTAAGACCAGCCAACCCCGGCATCCGAGGGCTCAACCTAAGGGGAAAGTGTGGTGGTATTTTTGAAGCTTCAATTTGGTCTCTGCTCCTGCCAGCATCGCCTGCCAAAGGTGGGGACCCGCGAAGTTCCTTTCCACAGGTAAATATCAAAATCACAGAACATATAGAAAGACATGGTTTAATGGAACAACGTCAGCATGGCTTTACCCAAGGCAAGTCTTGCCTCACAAATCTGCTTCACTTTTTTGAAGGAGTTAATAAACATGTAGATAAAGGTGAACCTGTAGATGTAGTGTACTTGGATTTTCAGAAGGCGCTTGACAAAGTTCCTCATGAGAAGCTTCTAGGAAAAGTAAAAAGTCATGGGATAGGTGACGATGTCCTTTTGTGGATTACAAACTGATTAACAATCAGGAAACAGAGTAGGATTAAATGGACAATTTTCTCAGTGAAAGGGAGTGGACAGTGGAGTGCCTCAGGGATCTGTATTGGGACCCGTACTTTTCAATATATTTATAAATGATCTGGAAAGGAATACGACAAGTGAGGTAATCAAATTTGCAGATGATACAAAATTGTTCAGAGTAGTTAAATCACAAGGGGATTGTGATAAATTGCAGGAAGACCTTGTGAGATTGGAAAATTGGGCATCCAAATGGCAAATGAAATTTAATGTGGATAAGTGCAAGGTGATGCATATAGGGAAAAATAACCCATGCTATAGTTACACAATGTTAGGTTCCATATTAGGAGCTACCATCCAAGAAAGATCTAGGCGTCATAGTGGATAACACATTGAAATCATCGGTTCAGTGTGCTGCGGCAGTCAAGAAAGCAAACAGAATGTTGGGAATTATTAGAAAGGGAATGGTGAATAAAACGAAAATGTCATAATGCCTCTGTATCGCTCCATGGTGAGACTGCACCTTGAATATTATGTACAATTCTGTTTGCCACATCTCAAAAAAGATATAGTTGCGATGGAGAAGGTACAGCGAAGGGCGACCAAAATGATAAGGGAAATAGAACAGCTCCCCTATGAGGAAAGACTAAAGAGGTTAGGACTTTTCAGCTTGGAGAAGAGATGGCTGAGGGGGGGGGGATATGATAGAGGTGTTTAAAATCATGAGAGGTCTAGAACGGGTTAATGTGAATCAGTTATTTACTCTTTCGGATAATAGAAAGACTAGGGGGCACTCCATGAAGTTGGCCTGTGGCACATTTAAAACTAATCAGAGAAAGTTCTTTTTTACTCAAGGCACAATTAAACTCTGGAATTTGTTGCCAGAAGATGTGGTTAGTGCAGTTAGTGTAGCTGTGTTTAAAAAAAGATTGGATACGTTCCTGGAGGAGATGTCCATTACCTGCTATTAATTAAGTTGACTTAGAAAATAGCCACTGCTATTACTAGCAACAGTAGCGTTAAATAGACTTATTTTTTGGGTACTTGCCAGGTTCTTATGGCCGGGATTGGCCACTGTTGGAAACAGGATGCTGGGCTTGATTGACCCTTGGTCTGACCCAGTATGCATGTTCTTATGTTCTTATGTAACCCCCTCAGTCTAAGGGTCCACATCTGCAACAGTTCTCGAGCCCGTATCTCAAAAAGGATAGAGACAGGATAAAGACGGTCTAGAGAAGGGTGACCAAAATGCTGTGGAATCTGTTTTGGAAGACTGTTGAGAAAGGCTTAAGGATCTGAATATGTATACCCTGGAAGAGAGGAGGTGCAGAGGAGATATGATACAGACCTTCAGATACCTGAAAGGTTTTAATGATGCACGTCCTTCAAACTTTTCCATTGGGAAGGAAACAGTAGAACTAGGGGTCACGAAATGAAACTGCTAGGGGGGGAGACCCAGAATCAATGACAGGAAATACTCCTTCATGGACAGGGTGGTGGAGGACGAGGTGGTGAACACACAAACAGTCACAGGGGCATGGGATAAATACTGTGGATCCCTAAAGGCTGAAGGAAGGAAATGAAGAAAAGGGTGGATGGAGATAACATGTTCGGTAGCGGTTACTATTTATTTATTTATTTATTTATTTATTTATAACTTTTATATACCGAGGTTCAATTAACAGAATTAATTATCACTTCGGTTTACATTACAACCAGCAAACGACAACAATGACATAGTCTTGTCTTACATTGAACAAGGTGGAGAAACCTGGATAAACATAACTTGGGATAAAACAGTGAAAGTGTTTTGAATTACATTGAACAGAGTGGAGATAAAACTTGTAAAAACAACATATGGGAGAAGTTGAAGTGAAAGCGTGGTGAGATGTACTCGAAGGGTGAAAAAACCGGTATGGCGGGGTTGGTTAAAGGGGTGAGAAGGGGATGAAAATGGCGGCTTTGTTACAACCCTTGTTGTTACTTGTTGTTACCTTGTTGTTACTACCCTTAACAATATGTATGGTGATTATTAACCTTAACTAATAAGCCTTGATGCTTTTGAATCAACTGCTCTCTGCTTTGATGGTGTGGGGGAAACGGGGAATTGGATTCAGAGGACAACCAACATAGGCCCCGACTTTTACACTCTGAGATACTAATATGCAGACATAAAGGAAAAAGAACAGGACTGCTTCTACGGCCAAGTTCAAAACCAAAGCCCGACAAGCAGCATTATCTGAATTTTCAAGACAGCTCCTCACCCAGTAAAAATGTTGCTTTGTTAATATATAAGGCTTGGGGGTAAACTGCACGGAGTGGCAGTTACTATCCTTAACAGGAACATGGTAGTAACCTACACGGAGCGGCAGTTGCTATCCTTAACAGGAACATGGTGGTAACCTACACGGAGTGGCAGTTACTATCCTTAAAAGGAACATGATGGTAACCTACATGGAGCGGCAGTTACTATCCTTAACAGGAACATGGTGGTAACCTACACGGAGCGGCAGTTACTATCCTTAAAAGGAACATGATGGTAACCTACTGGTAACCTACACGGAGCGGCAGTTGTTATCCTTAACAGGAACATGGTGGTAACCTACACGGAGCGGCAGTTGTTATCCTTAACAGGAACATGGTGGTAACCTACACGGAGTGGCAGTTGTTATCCTTAACAGGAACATGGTGGTAACCTACATGGAGTGGCAGTTGCTATCATAGGAAACTTGCTGGGCAGACTAGATGGATCATTTGGTCTTTTTCTGCCATCTGCACTATGTTGCTATGTTAAGTAAGAGGAGGAGGTGGGACCACACCATCACAGGAACGGTGAGCATGCAGCAGCTCAGAATCCTGACATGCAGGCTCCTGTGCATCTGCTCTGTGCCTATCTGAGGAGCTGAGCAGGTTTGTGAGCAGGGTTGGAGGTTTGGCAGGAAACCATCAGCTGCAGGGGGTCGAGGGGATGGGGCAGCAGCATATAAGACCCCATCAGGAGTTGGGGGGGGGGGGGCAGGGGAGCGCACCCATTGTGAACTCACTCAGGGCAGCCAGAAACTTTGCACTGGCCCCTGACACCCATACCAGTCAATTATGGCATGGCCCTTTATCGAAGACAGTGAAGGGCTAAGTTTCAAAGAATTTACATGCCCAAACCTTGGGTTGCTTGCATAAATTTGATTTTGAAACTTATCCAGGGGGGCAGTCTAGGGAAAAGTCTGTGCGGAGCACAATTTCATGTGTACTTTTCCCTGGATTAGCAAAAGGTGTTCGAGGAGTGGAGTTTAGATGGGGGAGAACATTTACCCACATACGTAGCGATATTTGCAAGTCTGCATGTAAATGTACAAGTGGCGAGTTATTACCTGCTCAGGAACAGGAATAACTTGTTGTCCATACGTCCTTGAATATGCTGGCACTAGCTAGGAATTTTCAAAGTGGACTTGTACCCAGTGGTGTGTGTGCAACAATGCTTGAACGATAGTTATCATGTATTAACCATTTGTTTGGAAAGACATTTTCATGCTGTAAATAAATGTATTTTTTTCCCCTAAGAATATATAAACAGAAGTATGCGTGTGAGAAGATATGTTATAGCTGAAAGGCCTGAGGTTAAACTTTACAGTGTCCTTTCTTGTACATTACCTTCATCTTTCAACCACAATGCATGCTGATAATTGATCCCTTTCAATAGTGCACATGGTGACAAGATAACATTTGCCTCAGACCAGATCAGGTATTCATATTTGTACCTTAGTGGGATTTCTCCAAATAACACATGGAGGAGAACATGCCATGATATTTCCCATGTGGCCGCTAAATTGTGATTTGCATGTGATATTCCTTTATTTACATGTGATTAAGAACTAATTTTAGCATCTATCTGACCCTGCTTTAATGTGCACACTAGGGCCTTACTGCATAGTACACTATTTTTTTGTGCATGCTAAATGGTCTTATTCTTTATGCTAACCTTGAGTGTATAGACCCCCTATGTGTTTACAACTGGCCCTAAGTAATGTAACTAATAACTTTTCAGTCTAGATAACTATAACTGCACCTGCAAGTTTAGGGGTCTATTTACTAAGCGACAATATTTTATTGCGGAAGGAGCAAAATATCATGTGTATGCATGGGACATTGCTGTGCTATTTCACCCCTCCCAGGAGAAAATATTGTAGTGGGTTTCCTGTAATGATTTTTGGCCATGAAATACTCCACAAGAGAAAATATTGCAGGAAATGTGAAAAATGTGTGATGATGGCCCCCCTTCGCATGGGCCGTCATCATCTTAAAGGGTCTGCAGTGGCCCAAAATGAACCCCCCCCAATTCAAAGTGACAAAATCATCTCCTGGGGGTCTTGGGAGACTCCCACCACCTGTCAAGACGGCCCACATTAAAACAAAAAAAGTGAAAGAGAAATGATGGCAGTGATGCACAGTGAAGCCCCACCCCCAGCAAAACCCCTTCCCTTTAAAGAAAAAACCCTTTATGGTTCTAACCCTCCCATCATCTGACCTCTCTGCCCCCATGTAAAGAACATTATCTAGTCCCTAGGGTCAGTGCCCCCATCCCTTCAAGTCTTTGGTGGTCCAGTGGCAGTCTGGAGACAATCAGCCTTTGCTCCTATCACATGATAGGAACAAAGTCTGGTCAGCGCCATTTTGAAATATGGCATCAACTTGCTTGGGGCCTAGGGAGAAACACAGGCCACCCCTGGATCACCAGAGATTGCAAGTTAAGGAATGATGGTCTGAGGGATTGGGCTAGGGTGCAGGGGGCACCACCCTAGACCACCAGAGATTTATTTCATGGAAGAGAAGTTGAGGGGACTGGGTTTTCTGTATTGGTGGTGGTCTTGGGAAAGGGAGTTTGGATGATGTGGAGGGGGGGGGGGGGGGGTACAACCCCAGAGAAGGTTTTTCTTTTAAAGGGGAGATGTTTAGGTAGGGGGCAGGGTGTCATCTTTTACATTTCATTTTGTTTTATTGTGGGCTGCCTCGACAGGCAGTGGGCGGGGTAAACCTAGGAGAATGTTTCTGTTGTGCTATTAGTGGACCCTTGGGCTGAGGTGGGGTTGATGCTACCCGTAGGGTAAGCCCCACGGGTCCCCACCATCGGGAGGCGGAGCAGACTAGGAGACTGGAGCTTCGCCAATACCATACCACGTTCCCCGCAGGTTGAGCCCTTGGATGCTGGGGCCAGCTGGTCTTAGGCGGACCTCTGAGAGACGACTCCCAGTGGAAGTCCAGCAGAGGTATCAGAGGGACCGAAGCAGGTCCAGACGAGGCAGGGGTCCAGAGGCCCGGGCACCAAAGGAGGGCCAAACGGAGGAGCAGATGATGCCCAGACATCAGAAGGCTGGAGCCTGAGAGGGTCAAGTCCAAAGAGATACTGCAGGCATAGTCGGGAACAGGCTGGAGTCGAGGCAGGCGGCAGAGCTAGTCAAGACGAGGGCCAATGATTGGAATCAGTCCAGCACGTAGTTCCAATGAAGTGAGGGTCAAAGCCAATAATCAGTCCTGAGTGTAGTTCCGTCGAAGCAAGGGTCAAAGCCAGTAATCAGTCCTGAGCATAGTTCTGACGAAGCAAGGGTCAAAGCCAGTAATCAGTCCTGAGCGTAGTTCCGACGAAGCAAGGGTCAAAGCCAGTAATCAGTCTTGAGCGTCGTTCCAATGAAGCAAGGGTCAAAGCCAGTAATCAGTCCTGAGCGTAGTTCCGACGAAGCAAGGGTGAAAGCCAGTAATCAGTTTTGAGCGTCATTCCAATGAAGCAAGGGTCAAAGCCAGTAATCAGTCCTGAGCGTGGTCCAAATGGAGCAGGAGTCAAAGCCAATAGTCAGTCCAAGCAAGGCTAGGGAGGAACCATGAAAGGATTCAGGAACTGGGCCCAGGAACAGGAACCAGGAACAAAGTCAGGAACAGGAACCAGGAACGAGGACGAGCAACGAGCACACGACATATAAGTAAGACTTGTAACTGTGAAATGTTACTTTTGATTTTAAATGAAATGCAGAGCAACCATCCTTTTCATATTTTCATGAGAAAGCCTTTGTCTTTCTGAGTATATGAGCTTATGAATGCTGAAAATGCCTTCAGTATCAGCAGTTTATCAGGCTGTTAATTACACAAAAAGATATGTGCACATATAGTGAACACATGGTAACAGAAACAAGTGCTGAACGGAGCCATTTGGAGGAGGCAGAATCAAAGATTTAAAAACAAATAAATAATAAATGAAGGGGCTACGCTGAATTAATTAGCACAAGTTTGAAACTTGTCAGTGGTGGTTCCAGTCATCTAGGCTTCTGTGAACTGAAGCTAATAGGGATGTGCATCCCTAAAGGCTAGAGTTGGAAATTAAGAAAAGGGTAGATGGGAGGTAACCAGAATGGAACGGCAGCTATTACCCTAATAGAAGGCATGGGGATTATTACCCTTAATCAATTAGCTTATATGATTTTGACACAACTGCAGCATCGCTCTCTGCTTTGACAGCATAGGAGGAAAAAAGAGGAATTGGATTCAGATGACAGCCAAAGCTAGGCCCTGACTTTTATCATCCGGGGCACTGTTACACAGACATAATGGAAAAAGAGCAGGACTGCTTCTAGGGCCAAGTCCAAAAGCAAAGCAGTTTCAAGCAGTGGGGTAGCCACGGGTGGGCCTGGGTGGGCAGCTGCCCACCCAATTTAGACCCAGGGCCACCCAACTGGCACCAGAACTGCAAGGCTGTCGCGGGATCCCATCCCCGCGACAGCGAACAGGAGGACCCACGCCTGGCGCGCCATCACGGCACAGATTGGGAAGCGGTGCTGCAACCATATGGCCGACTGATCTTCCTGTTTGGGGGGGAGGGGAAGCGCCGCACACAGCTTCTGCTTCCTCCTCCCAAAGCAGGAAGATCGCTGGCCTCTCCTGCTGCCGCTGGCCTCCTGCTATCTTTGGGCATACGGCCTACCGATCTTCCTGTTTGGAGGGGGGAGCGGAAGCGCAGCGCAAAACTTGTGCTTCCTCCCCCTCCCCCCCCAAGCAGGAAGATCGCTGGGCCATATGGCCCGAAGATAGCAGGAGGCCAGCGGCAGCTGGAGAGGTCAGCTGATCTTCCTGCTTTGGGGGGAGGAAGCAGAAGCTGTGCACGCGCTTGAATGTGTATGTGTGGATGAGAATGGGAGCCTGAGTGTGTGTGTGTGGGTGAAAATTGGAGCCTGGGTGTGTGTGGGAGTGAGATTGGAATCTTGAATGTGTGTGTGTGGGTGAGAATGGGAGCTTGAATGTATGTATATATGGGTGAGAATGGGAGCCTGGGTTTGTGTGTGGGTGAAAATGGGAGCTTGAATATGTGTATGTGTGGGTGAGAATGGGAGTCTGGGTTTGTGTATGGGTGAGAATGGGAGCTTGAATGTGTGTATATATGGGTGAGAATGGGAGCCCTGGGTGTGTGGGTGAGAATGGGAGTCTGGGTTTGTGTGTGTGGGTGAGAATGGAAGCTTGAATATGTGGGTAAGAATGGGTGCTGAGGGCAAGATGGCGGCACAGGCAGGTTGCTGAACACTGTTCCTCCGAGTTTTTCCTATTTTGGACTTTCCCACAGCAGCTATGCCTTCTAAAAGAAAAGGAAAGGTAAGGATTTTTCCACCGGATTCCTTACCTTCCCCAGGGCAAACTTGACATCGTGCGGTTCATGCGCCAGCTGGAATTGGAGGAGGGAACCGATGAACCCAATCTGAGCCCCTGCGGGGGAGAGCAGGGAGCTCCAATGGACGAGGCGTCTCTCAGCCCTGATGTCAGACCGCCTCTGGCACAGCGTGACCCCGACCGAGTCACTCCCTAGGCAGCAGGCTGATGACGTGGCCTGCGCGAAGGGGGGGGGGTGGTGGAAGGTGACTCGGGAAGAATGCTGAGAACAGAGGAGCCCCCCCGGGCAGGAGTGAGTGGTGCCGGTCCGGGAGCCTCGGGGATTTCGAGTCTGGAGGCCTCCTTAGGAGAGGGAGAGGAGGAGGCTCTGGTGGATGGAGTCCCAGCGATAACAGCATCCAGCGTCAACGGTGAGTCCCCAAATCCACCTATTAGACCGGAGGCAGTGACACTTGAGTCACTGTGGGACCTGATGGCAGGTCAGGGACAGCCTATGAAAAGACTGGAAAGAAAAATGGACTCCTTAAATTATAATTTCCAGCAAAAAATACTTGGCATTCAAGAACAGGCCACAGAGACTATTAATAAGGTTTCAGAGGCTGAAAGTAAAATTCAGTCTCTTCAGGCTGTAAATGCCGCAGTTGTGAGAGAACAGGTGGCCTGTTCTAGACGTTTGGAAATCCTAGAGAACAACATAAGGCATCTTAACCTACGTTTTTTGAACTTTCCCAAAGTAGCTGGAGAAATTCTTTTCATTACATTGAAGAGACTCTTTAGGGAAGGTCTGGGATACACTGATGAAAATATGCCGTCTATAAATTTCTGTAGATTTTTGAATAACAGACCTTCCACTACGGGGACTGTTCCAGTTTCATCTATTCCAATGAATCTGACCAGCTTTCTAGAAAATTCCAAAATGGATGTATTAGAACGGAATACTTTACTTGTTGCGTTTATTACTGTGCAAGATCTAAATGGTGTGATGCGTAATTTCTTTAGAAAATTTCCCTTAATGTTTTATGGTCAAGCAATTAGAATCTATCCGGATCTGGCCCAGATTACACAAATTAGAAGGAGAGAATTTCTTTCTTTAAGGCAGGATGTTGTATCCCTAGGATATGCCTTTATACTTCGTTACCCGTGTAAGTGTAGTTTGAGAAAAGGAGATGAATCTTTTATTTTTTTCCAAATAGATCAGCTTCGTCAATTCTTAGATGCTCGTAGACCTACCACATCTTCCCCAGCTGACTAGTAAGGGTCATTTAAGGAATAGTTCCAGCAAGTCCTATGTTAATGTCAGTACTGCGATTATTTGATTCTTAAGAAGCTCTCACTTTGTTTTCCATTGCCCTTTAATTGTTGTTGCTTGAATATCTTGTAAACTGTATTTAAATAATCAACAGGTAGAAATTACATCACATATTTCCTTCTATATATAAAGTTTCAATAGAGGAAACTGGATATTAAATCTTGTTTCTTGTAATGGATAATTGAGTTAATTTCAATGTATTTTACTTTATATCCAGAGGGTTGTAACTATACCTAAAGAAATGCCTTCTTATTGTATTGAAAAATGATAAATAAAGAATTAAAAAAAAAAAAAAAGAATGGGTGCTTGAATGTGTGTATGTGTGGGTGAGAATGGGATCTTAAATGTGTGTATGTATGGGTGAGAATGGGAGCTTGAATATGTGTATGTATGGGTGAGACTGGGAGCATGGGTTTGTGGGTGAGAATGGGAGTCTGGGTTTATGTGTGTGCATAAGAATGTAAGCCTGGGGAGGGGTGAGAAAGTGAGAGCTTGTATGTGTGTCTGCAGAGAATGTGAGCTTGCGTGTGTGTGTGGGGGGGTCGGGGGGTGGGCGAGCATATGAGAGTGAGAGCGTGAGTGTGTGAGGGGGAGTCTGTGAGAGAAAGCATGTGTGTGTGTGGAAGGAAAGAAGACAGTAATAGAAGAAAGACACTGAAAAGGAATTAGGAAATGAGCGACAAGGGAAAAAATGGGAAAAAGAGACCAGGACCAACTGATTAGAAAAATACAAAGATCAGATAACAAAGGAAAAAAAAAAAATTATTTTGAGATGTTAGCAATTTAAATATAAGCAACACAACCGCTCTCTCAAAATTTATGGACAGGTGTAGCTGTGTATAAAATTGTAATAATAAGAAGGCTAAAGTACCACAAATCACTGTGAATTATGTTTTTTTTTGTATCATTAAGTAGACCTCATACATAGGCGTAGATGTGAATGCTATTCAGCATAAAGTTTTACACTAGTAGTATAATCATGGGTCAGAAAATAATTTTATATGCTTAGTGAGTCCAAAGTGAAAAGAATTCAAAGTTGATGTAGCATTACATTTCCCATTGTATTCATTGTTGCAGAATTTCTTAACTCATCATAGTATTGACAACATTCAATTTCTTAAGATAATGTAGCTACTTAGCTTTTTTTGCATGTGAAGAAATGCCTGAGAGTTAAAGATGTTACAAGGCTCGAGGTGTACTAGCCCGACATGGACCGTGTTTCGGCGTCTGCCTTCATCAAGGGGCCAAATGTATGTGAGATGATTTTCGCAGCATTTTCACCAACATGGAAGTAATGCGTTTCCTCACATTTCTACATTATCTTAAGAAATTGAATGTAGTCAATACTATGATGTGTTAAGAAATTCTGCGTTAAGAAATGTCATGCTACATCAACTTTGAATTCTTTTCACTTTGGACTCACTAAGGGGCGGATTTTAAGAGCCCTGCTCGCCGGTGAGCCTATTTTACATAGGCCTACCGGCGCGCGCAGAGCCCCGGGACTCGCGTAAGTCCCGGGGTTTTCTGAGGGGGGCGTGTCGGGGGTGGGCCCGAACCGCGTGGTGTTTTCGGGGCGTGTCCGGAGCGTTCCGGGGGCGGGCCCGGGGGCGTGGTTACAGCCCGGGGCGGTCCGGGGGCATGGCCGCGCCCTCCGTACCCGCCCCCAGGTCGCGTCCCGGCGCGCAAGAGGCCTGCTGGCGCGCGGGGATTTACGCCTCCCTCTGGGAGGCGTAAATCCCCCGACAAAGGTAAGGGGGAGGTTTAGACAGGGCCGGGCGGGTGGGTTAGGTAGAGGAAGGGAGGGGAAGGTGAGGGGAGGGCGTTAGAGGATTCCCTCCGAGGCTGCTCCGATTTCGGAGCGGCCTTGGAGGGAACGGGGGTATGCTGCGCGGCTCGGCGCGCGCTGGCTATACGAAATCGATAGCCTTGCGCGCGCCGATCCAGGATTTTAGTGGATACGCGCGGCTACGCGCGTATCTACTAAAATCCCGCGTACTTTTGCTGGCGCCTGATGTGCCAGCAAAAGTACGCCTATTCGCGGTATTTGAAAATCTACCCCTCAGCATATAAAATTCTTTTCTGACCCATGATTATACTACTGGTGTAAAACATTATGCTGAATAGCATTCACATCTACGCCTATGTATGAGGACTACTTAATGATACAAAAAAACATAATTCACGGTGATTTGTTTTGTTGATAATCTGTGGTACTTTAGCCTTATTATTATGAGCAATTTAAATATGTCATCTTTGGGAATGTGCATTTCTTATATTTTTGTCTTTCTTAAGTATTCCACTGTTCAGAAATTTTAGTTTCTCAGGTTTTCTATTTTGGTTTTATCTGCATGTTTCTGTTTCTAATTTATTTATAGTCTTTTATTTCTATATTAGGTAAGGGTTGGATTCTGTTTTGCCTGTGTGTGTGACTAAAGTGTAGTATTTTCTGCTAGCGTGTAGTTTCTCTGTAGTAGTCCAGCTTGTTCTGCTATTCCCGTAGGTGATGTATTAATGTTCTAGGGCCTGGTGTAGTATTTGCACTGCTGCTTTTTCATAAGGTTGCTGTTATTTGAATCCTGAGAGTCAGTGCTGTGACTGTATGGCAAGGTTCTAGATGCCTCTTTCTTTGCAAGAGTTTGTGTTACTTCACAAAATAGCAGTGGAGGGTTATTTTTTGCTGAGGTGACACCAGAATTTGAAATTTTGTTTCATGTTAGTTGTAATGTGAGTTGCCCTAGCTCTGTGCTGCACTTGTTCTGATGATTAATTATATTTTATTGTATTTAGGAAGATTTCTGGTTTTCTGCAAAGATGGTTCATGAAAGAATACATTAATTTTTGTTTTATTACATGATTGGATCTGATTGTTTTCTATACTTGTGAATTTATAAACTGCAATAAATATAAAATAAATTCTGATTAATAAGGAATTTTTAATGCTGGTAAGTGCTTGAAATAATTGAAGTAAATTATTTTAAAGTTTCATACATGATGCATAATGGCTGTTGCAGATTACTTAGAAAGCCATTCTAGGGTGCAGTGTATGACATTATTTATCAGTAAGAAAACAACTAGTAGACCTGCATGCCTACAGCCCACCCATGTTAACCTTGTGCCCACCCACAAAATCAATTCTGGCCTCGCCACTTGTTTTCAAGCAGGATCGTTTGAATAATCAAGGTGGCTGCTCACCCCATAAAAATGTTGCTAGCAGTAATTCTGTTATGGGTTTGACAGTTTGGATTGTAAATATTACTACCCTTAACATAAGGCTTGGGGTAACCTGCACAGAGCGGCAGTTACTACCATAAGAAACGTGTATTCCTCAAGCGGAGGACTTCATTTTAAGAAGACAGAAGACAGAGGATGAGCTCTGCAGCCAGGTATCTGGTCTTTGGCATACGGCATTGGGTCTGGGCCTTGGCATAGGTCAACGCCTAGGTATCAGGACCCGGCCTCCCGGCTGAGCCCCATCATCTGGCCAGGGCCTAGGCCAAGGTCCCGAAATAGAGTCTGGGCCTTGGCCTAGGATTTGGGAATAGGCCTCCTGGCCAGGCCTTGGCATCAGTCCTGGGCCTAGGCTGAAATTACGGCGTTCTCCCAGGGCTAGGCCTATGCAAAGCCAAGGCTTTGGCCTAGGTCTAGGGTTCTATATCCGATTTGCCCCTGGATCGGGTAGGTAGGGGCCGGGGAGAAGCCTGGCCCTGGCAGGTTTTGCAGGGTGGGAGGGATGGGTGCAGGGTAGCCTTGGGAGGCCTCTTTTCTTTTCTTATTTTAATCTTTTTTTGGATTTTTTTTGTTTTTAATTGTTTATTTCATTCTTGTAAACTTCAGACAATGAAATAAACATTAAATGAATCTCAGTCTGTGGGAAGAAAATCTCCAAAAAATGAAATAAAAAATGAAACAAACTTTTTTTTTGCTGCACATCCCTAAAAACTAATGCCCGCTCTGCCAGCTGTAGAACACAGCTGGTGAATAGTTGGCCGCACATTCAGGTACAAGAACATTTAAATAAAGATGTCCCTTTAGAACAGTGGTTCTCAACCCTGTCCTGGGGACCCCCCCAGCCAATCGGGTTTTCATGATATCCACAATGAATATGCATGAGAGAAAATTTGCATGTTATGGAGACAGTGTATGCAAATTTTCTCTCATGCATATTCATTGTGGATATCCTGAAAACCTGACTGGCTGGGGGGGGTCCCCAGGACAGGGTTGAGAACCACTGCTTTAGAAGAATTTCCTCACTCCATCCAGGAATTATACCAAAATCATCTTTGGTTTGATTTAAGAGATCTTTGTGGGAATAGGTATTTTGTAAACTTTCTCTGTCCTAATTGCGATGGAGAAGGTACAGAGAAGGGCTACCAAAATGATAAGGGGAATGGAACAGCTCCCCTATGAGGAAAGACTAAAGAGGTTAGGACTTTTCAGCTTGGAGAAGAGACGACTGAGGGGGGATTATGATAGAGATGTTTAAAATCATGAGAGGTCTAGAACGGGTAGATGTGAATCGGTTATTTACTCTTTCGGATAGTAGAAAGACTAGGGGGCACTCCGTGAAGTTAGCATGTGGCACATTTAAAACTAATTGGAGAAAGTTCTTTTTTACTCAGTGCACAATTAAACTCTGGAATTTGTTGCCAGAGGATGTGGTTAGTGCAGTTAGTATAATTGTGTTTAAAAAAGGATTGGATAAGTTCTTGGAGGAGAAGTCCATTACCTGCTATTAAGTTCACTTAGAGAATAGCCACTGTCATTAGCAATGGTAACATGGAATAGACTTAGTTTTTGGGTACTTGCCAGGTTCTTATGGCCTGGATTGGTCACTGTTGGAAACAGGATGCTGGGCTTGATGGACCCTTGGTCTGACCCAGTATCGCATTTTCTTATATTCTTATGTCCAACTTCACCCCTCTCCTCCTGTTCTTTTCAGGACAGGAGGGAGAAGGACTGGAGTACAGTGCTTCTTCTGTCTGTTCCATTTGCTCCAGTCTCCGTCTCACATGTTTCTCTTCCTGTTTCCTGCAACTGCTTGTGAGGGGAGATGCTGAAGCAGGAAGCTGAGACAGAAAGCAGACATCATTTCACTTTCTTCAGTTGACTGAATTAAGAAATGAGAGAGTTGCAGGTTTGTCGATTGTGTGGCAGGTTTTAAATTATGCAGCACCAGCTAATTATGTGTTTTTTTTCCTGTGGCTGCAGAATCCAGGGGTACTGCCTTATAAGATCAGTATGTATGTCTCCCCTAATAAATTTTGCACCATTCTTTCAATTTCATGTACATTTATGCCACAGATAGTAGAGTGCCTGGGGACCACTGGCACACAGGTCTCTTGTACCACTGATTTTTGGAATCTCTTCTCTTTTTTTTTTTATTTCCGAGAAACAGGCCAGTTCAATTCGGCTGTAATCTCAGGGAGGACAGAACACATTGAAAAGATTTCAGATTTTGAGGAATCTAAATAGTTAAATGTGGCAGACCCTCCCAGTCTGGCCACTAGATGCCACTATTCCTGTCCTTATAATACACTTAGGGGGTAATTTTCAAAGGAGTTACGCATGTAAATGTGACATACTATCGTAGCAATTTTCAAAAGCTATTTACTCGAGTAAAGTGCACTTACTTGAGTAAATCCTATGGACAATTCAATGGCATATATTGTAGCAATTTTGAAAAGCCCACTTACTTGAGTAAAGTGTATTTACTCGAGCAAAAACCAGTTTTGCTCGAGTAAATGCTTTTTAAAATCAGGCCCTTAGAAAGGGAGCCATCCATACCCTTCAGTCCCTCTCACATGGAGGTTTGGATTGGATGACTCATTGCTATTTAGCCCAGCCATTTTAGGACACCGGGGCTAGTTTCATTTTAGAGCAGACACCAGAGAAGCAGGATGTAGAATTTTTTCCTCCCTCCCTTCTGGAAGTGAGGACTGCCTGGGAAGGAAGGACAGGATCCCTGTTTTTGCATCTTGCATCCAGTTAACAACATAACAGAAGACAGATTGGATGTTTGAGGGCTTTTGAGAATTCTGAGAAGTACTTTGGAGATTCCTCTGTTTTTAAGGCTAGGGAAAGATTTTCCTATTACCACTGTACATGTTGGAACTAGAGGAGAACTTACCTACCCTTCAGGCCGATACAGTACAGTGCGCTCCGGTGAAGCGCACTGTTAACCTGCATTTGGACGCGTGTTTTCGACGCGCTAGCTTTACCCATTATTCAGTAAGGGGTAATAGAGCGTCAAAAAGTGCGTCCAAACCCCCTCAAAACTAATAGCGCATGCAACATGCAAATGCATGTTGATGGCCCTATGTTATTCTGCTTTTCTGTGCACCCTCCGACTTAATATCATGGTGATATTAAGTTGGAGGCCCCAAAAGTAAAAAAAAAGAAGTAAAAATTAAAAAAAAAATTTTAAATGTGCCCGCAGCCCCTGGGTCGGAAGACAGATGCTCAATTATGCTGGCGTCCATTTTCCAAACCCGTGGCTGTCAGCGGGTTTGAGAACCGACGCCGGCAAAATTAAGCATCGGCTGTCAAACCCGCTGACAGCCGCCGCTCCTGTTAAAAAGGAGGCGCTAGGGACGTGCTAGTGTCCCTAGCGCCTCCTTTTACTGCGGGCCCTAATTTGCATAGGCCACCCTCCTGAATCGCGCGCCCAGTTGAGTGGCCTGTGCGCGCGCCGGGAGAGCGGGCGCTCGCCCGCTCTCCCGCCCGTTTTTCTGTATCGGCCTGCTTATTGGGGAAGGCGTTTTGGACCAGTACAGTTGAGAGAAGTAGGGTCATCAAAAGAGGCTCTAGGGACAGAGAAATCTTATTATTTCTTGATTTGTCTTTTACTCATTTTATTCATGATTTTTGGGAATCATTGCCTGGATATTATTTTTCAAGCATACGTAAACTTTTTTTTTTAATTATTTGAACATCAACATTGGACTCTGAGCCGTTATTCAAATGTGCCCTTTTGGATCAGTGATTAACTGTTGAATTCTGAGCAACTGTGCGGCCTGGTTACCCCACTGCAGCACCTAATGTCCCGGAGACTTAGGCCTCCTGCCTGCCTGAGAAGCCAGGTCCCCAGGGCTGAAGTCTGGTGTCTGAGAGCGATAGAAGGCTGGGAGAGTAGAGGCATCTCTGGGACTTAAACTGCACCTCTGCCTCATGGACCCTCCGCCAGAGAGGGGATCGCATATACATATCCAATGTGTCAGGGTTTTGTTTTTGTTTACAAAAATGCGAGTTGGCCTTTTTAAAGACGTCTCGCACATCCCAATCTGTTAATGAGAATACTGGGTGCATGTTTCTTTATTTTACGGGTGCAGAATGCCTGAAGCATGTTTTGTTTGTGTGGTAAATTTTGGTCTTTGGATAAAAGGACTGACCTGGGGGGGTAACAAAAATTAATTTTCAAGTGAACCTGTATCAAGCCAAACGGTGATTGTAGCTTTGTGTTCTCAGTACTTTGTCAGCATATCAAGTTACATTTAATAATTCTCACCTTACTTTTGCAAAGCAACTTTTGTAACAATGGATAAAAGTGTAACAATTCAGGATTTCCCATTATAGTTTGCATCTCTGCAGATCTCTTTGGCTTTTAGTTTTATTTTTTTTTGGGGGGGGGGGGGGAGGGTACTATATATATATATGCAGACAAATGTTATGGCCTCTTTATCTTTATCCCAATGACAACTGAACATAATGTCTTTCATATCCACCTTCACGTTCCTTTTTATGCCAGCAATCCCCTCCTTCTGTCTTTCGTCCTGTTTTGCAGAAACCTTTTGTCTCTTTAACGGTTTCAACCGTCTACTTCAAGTGTTGCTTACACTCATAACTATTGTTCAATGTATTGTTCAATGTATTTTGAATTTTTAAGTTAATGTTCTGATTCATTCTCTGTCATACTGTTATGAATTTAAATGTAACTGGTTTGTTATAATGTAAACCGGAGTGAAGGCTATGTCAGCTGTACATCGGTATATAAACAAATGCTAAATAAATAAATAAAGTATTACTGAGCCCAATTTAGGTGCCACTCCATGGTTACTTCCTGGCACTATTTCTGCTGCCCTGATGAATCCAGTATTTTACGCACTCACAATCCTTCCTGCAGCAATCAGAGCTACAACTTCCCACACTATGGGCTAAACAAGGACTGGACCGGGTGGATCAGCAGAAAAGAAACCAGTGGGCCACCCCGTGCCCAATCTGCCCAGGGCTGAACGTGGCACTCCACCCTCTGCAGGTGGCAGGGCGCATGATTGTGTTTGCGCTTGTGTGGGACTGAGAGGGAGCACGGAAGAAGAAAGTTACAAGGCGCGTGGAAGGCAGAGCTAGCTCGGAACTGCTTTAGGGGCATTTATTCACACGGTGAACAGCGATTCACCTTGAAATAGATATTGCTGTCGGTCGGTAACGCCCCACTTAGCATGGCACAGCCCCGCACAACAGGACCGTGTGACGGCTGCAGCCTTTGCTGTTCCGAGAGTAGAACCTGAAAGATTTTCAATGTTCTCTTTTCACTTTTGGGGGGGGGGGGGGGGGAGCAGTTTCCAATCTGCCCGCATTGCTGCTATGTCTGCGGGTACTTTTTACCCTCAGTTCTTTGCACCAATTTTCAAAGCTAAAGTGCACACTTCCTTTTGCTTTGAAAATTGCTGTGGCTACAGAGTATACCTCTGGGCACATGCACCTGCTTATTCTGCGGGTGCTTTTTTCATGTGCGTTATTTTCCCTCCCCCAAACTAAAGACACCCACAGCTATGCCTCCGCCTAATGTTGTAGAAACTTGCACGTGCTATAGGCGGGTTAGGGGTGGCCCTTAGCCAGGTAAATCACTACTGAGCCAGATAAATGGCTTTTGAAAATTGCCCTTATTATTTGTACTTTTGGCACTTTTTTTTACTACCCTGCTTACCTTGTCCTTAACAATTTCCAAAGTTCTATGCAGGGATGGAACAAACCTCTCAGTATTATTATTTGAGACCCCTTCTAACCACAATTTGGATCAAACTTTAGGGGGGAGGGAGGGGAGAAGAGGGAATTGAGGGTTATCCATACTAATTATCACAAATTTCAATTTGCATTTCCTGCAGGACCAACACATCATCCAGCAAGGTACAGAATGTGTTAATATTTCAACTTCCCCTTGTGTTGTATGCTGTTCATAAGACTACTTTAAATAACTTTGTAAAAGGGCATGGGAAAGGGATGAGCATGGTGTTCTAAGCAATAGTATTTTAGAAAAAAATGTATTGCTGTTTAGGTTTATTGGCTGCCTGCTTATGACCCACTGAAAGAAAAGCCTTGTCTGCTTTTCATGGCTCATTATCTGTTGCAAAAAACAGCAGTTAAGATTCCCTCTTATCCATTCCACAATAATCCCTCCTCCTGGTCCTTTTTCCCAGTTATCTGGATTGATGTATTGTGTCACAGAATTGTGCAGGTTTGAACCTGGAAGGAAAATCATGCAATGTAAGAGAAATCCTTAGAGCAGGGTTTCCCAAACCTGTCCTGGGGGACCCCTCAGCCAGTCGGGTTTTCAGGATAGCCACAATGAATATGCGTGAGATACATTGGCTTGCCATGGAGCCTCAGTATATGCAAATTTATCGCATGCATATTCCTTGTGGCTATCCTGAAAACCCGACTGGCCGTGGGGTCCCCAGGACAGGTTTGGGAAGCCCTGCCTTAGAAACATATGGAAAGACAACGCAGATGTAATGCACTAACAAGAAGTCTTTCATGCTTCTTAGCATGCGTAATGTAACGCTGGGGCAATCAAGGCATGCCATAGTCTTTAACCAAATAGAAAATCTGGCGTTGGCAGGGCTACTGACATATCACCAAATGAAGACCAGGGGACAAGGATGAAAACCCATTTGTTAAAGCACAGCTGAACTGCCTGTAAAAGAAGTTTGTCTGTTTCCCTTTGTCCAGCTTTAGCTGGTGTCAAACGGCAAGGCCCCAGGCCGCACCTCAGGGGAGGAGCGCTCTGCATTCCTGTGTTTCTTCCTGCCGAGCCATGGGATGCAAAATTCCACACAGGCAGCACGGACCATTTGTGGTCCATGCTGGCCATCAACTACCACCTGTCACAAAGTTCAAAGAAGAAATGATGGATCCTGTGGAAAGCCATCTGGGAGAAATTCAGTGAGATGCTGGACCAAAGTGGCATAATGATGAACTCTTACAATATTCCAATACAGCATCCATACAGCTACGTTTGCTGAGCCATTTACAAAGCAGCAAACAGGACTAATCCACGGGGTTGTCACCACTCCATGTATATATCCTGCCTTGAACTTGGGAATGCCTTCCTCCTTCAACAATACCAGCCAACTGGCCACCGAGATGTGGCAGATCACTTAATCAAATTTCTGAACGATGCTTGCCGAATTATATGTGAAGAGACCACAAAGCCTTCACCCACACGAGTTGGAAATGCTGGAACTACTACCCCCACCTTGGAGCAAAGCAGGGACCACCTATTCAACCCCATTCATCTCCTGCTGCCAACCAGCTGGACAAGGCACCCATAGTTAAAGAAGTGGGTCATCCCTGCGGTTCAGTGGCAGTAATGTACAATGGACTTGGGTTCACTTCCTAGGTCAGCAGGAACTGCAGATGCTGTGATGTAGCATTCACGACCCTTGGGTTGTCCTCACACGGTGGTCATTCCCGGTAGCCAGATTCAGGGTCCAGAAGTGCAGAATTCCTGAAGGAGCCTTGGGGCATGGCCCCAGCTGAGGACTGCCACTTCGATAACTGGACCAAGGTAAACTGGGAGAGGATATAAAATATGGGAAAAGTTCCCCAGTTATTTGTGAACGAAGGCTTACAGTACCAGGTTTCAGTCCCTGTTCCGATTGAGCTGGAAGCCCAAAAGAACAGGAGGAATCTGCTGGGTCAAATTACTTATTTATCTATAGAAATTTCTGTTCCGCCCACTTACTAGACTGTCTGTCTGTTCTGGGCGGATACAAAGACATGAATAAATAAAACTGATGCAAAGGGAAACCCTTCCAAAAGCAGCAACATTTCAGACCTTGCCCTAAACAAAACATGAAGTCAGGCACTGCTGCTGAATATGACATCATTAGAGTGGAGCTCCTCAGGCACCTGGATCCAAGTGACACTGCCCCGATTCTTTTCAGGGGTTACCTGCGGAGGTAAATTGCCTACAACCTGATGCATGCCTAACACTCAGGCCTATCCTGTAAAGTGCGGCCGCGTTTACCCTGCTCCTAAGCCGTTTTTAACTTCGTTTTCGGCCGCGTTAGCCCTTCCTGCGATCCCGAATCCCCTTTAACCTACTCCTACCACGGCCTAAATTCCCTGGGCAACCCCTTCCGCCCGCGGCATGCATATTGCATGCAAATGAGCGAATTAGCGCGATATTGCATGCAAACGAGCGAATTAGCTATTCACCTAGCATCCCGTAACCCACGCCCCGACTAACGCTACCTTTCCCTGCCGTTTTGTCGCGCGTTTAACCTGCAAACTTACCGCCTACCCTGACCCGGGCGGTAGAGGCATGGGTAAGGGTAGGTGGAAAGCTTTCCCCCAGCCCCCGCTCACCTGCCCCCGCCGCGATCATGGGTGCCGGTCTCCGTGGCAGCCCCAGGCCTCTCCCCTGCTCCCGAAGCCAAAAAAAAAAAAAAAAGCGAAAAAAAACGTTGCAGCCCCCCTCCGATGTCCGGACTGGGGCTGCCACGGAGACTGCAACGGCAAAGCGACTTTTCAGTGTCCCCCCTGGATTTTAATATTTGCGCGTGCATGCGCGGGCAGGTGTCCAATTCAGGAGCGGCTGGGAGGGAATTTCCCTTTCCCCCTACCTACCCTCTTCTCCCCAACCCCTAAAACTAACCTTACCTATCCTAAACATTTTTTGTTTTAAAACTTACCTGCTTCTCCCAGCAGGTGTAAGTTGTGCACACCAGCCGGCTGCCGGTGCGCACTTCCCCGGGACAAGGCCTAATGGCTGCTGCCTCCGCTGGCCTCTGCCTCGCCCCGCCTCGCCCCGCCTCGCCCCGCCTCTTTCATAGAGCCTGGCACTTCTGCACGTATCAGGAGATACACACCTGGCCGGGATGTTTTTAAAATGCTCTCAGCATGCACACGGCCTGGCCATGCGCGTATCTCCCGGATTTTACATGCCGGACTTCGAAAAATGGACGTAAGAGTGCAGTATATATGCAAACCTTAATAATATGAAAAAAAATTACATTTATTAACAAAATGATATGCTGAATCTTATTAGTTGTGTTGCTAAGCATAGAATCGTCATCAGGAGATTTGTAATGCTCTTTACTATCAGTCCAATAGAGATAGCCCAGTGGTCCAGGGGCAGCAGTGTGTGCTACGGCATAGGATATCCGGGTTTGATTCCCAGGTCTGAACCAGATCTCAGACTAGCTGAGGTTTAGGATTGTAAATAAGTGGAAAAAAAAAATACTTGCATTGTGTATGCCTGGTTGAAAGAAATCCCAGAAATGCTGCAGTGGTTAAAAACAGGGAAAGGCAGGCTGAGAGAGCCAGCCTGTGTTTTTATCTCATCCATGTGTGATTACCTCCTATGGTCCTGAAAGGACAGCAAAAATTAGGCTTCAGCCATGTCAGAAGTCAGAACAGAAAGGCTTCAGATCCTGTTATTACAGAGGAAGCAGGACTCACAGAAAAACAACCAACCACAAAAAGTGCACTGAGGATGTTGCAGTTGTACCTTTTGAATCAGCCGGGTCTGCAGGGAAGGGAGAAAGGAAGTGACCGACACCAGCATAGACCTTCAGTAATGTGAATCAGTTTGAGAAAACCAGAACAAAAGTATTAAAACCAGTGCCAGCCTAGATGTGAGCAAGCATTGAGAAATCCCTT
This sequence comes from Rhinatrema bivittatum, assembly GCF_901001135.1. Taxonomy (NCBI): domain Eukaryota; kingdom Metazoa; phylum Chordata; class Amphibia; order Gymnophiona; family Rhinatrematidae; genus Rhinatrema; species Rhinatrema bivittatum. The sequence continues at coordinate 269,640,426 of NC_042621.1, forward strand.
CATATAATTTTTTATTTCAAAACAAAACTTTGAAAAGGTTTAGAAGATAAAGTTGGATGGTGTTTCACAGGAAGCAGTTGGAGACAAGGAGCTGCACCGTTCAGCTGGCACCATAAGGTTCCGTGTATCATTAGTTCCCCTGTGACAGGCTAATTTGCATAGATGATGACGTTAGCTGCAGGAAAGCCTTATGCTTAGTTTTTTTTTTTGTAAAAAGGCTGTGGAAGAAATCAAGGTGCTGTGAGCTGATTGTGTTTAACAAAAGTTCTAACTGGATGATTTTAATTGTCAGACTTCTTCTGTCTTAAGGAGGTTATAAAGGAGTCCAGTAAGAAGTGTTTAATGATATATTAACGCTGTGTAAGGAACTATTGTGATATCACCCAGGGCAGTAACCCTCCTTGTGGAAAAAAAAAACACCACCTGCAGAAAGAGACTGGTCTTGTTCAGAGGCAGGGGCTTACCGCTGGAGCTCTGCCTTGGATCAGGGAAAAAGGAGAATACCCTGTTTGTTTGAGACTGAAATAGTGGGAACAGAGAGAGAAAAATCTATCATTGTTAAAACCTGAGCAAGTCAAAGAGTGGAGGAGATTGTGAAAATAAGAAAATCCACTGTCAAGGAAGAGAAAGTACCAGTAGTTATGGACAGTTGTTTATCCTTTTATTTTATTAGTTAGAATTCCAGTACATGGTAGGCTCCTGTTGCTCACAAAAACCAGTCTAGATTGTGCAGATGATTCTTCTATATAAACAATTAGACATAGCCGCAATATTTGTTTTTAAGTATTAATAATGCGCAAAGAGAAAATGTATATTTTAAGCATATCTTAATGGACCATCATACCACCCTCTGCAAATCGTGGGGCCACTTTCATTGGATACCCATTTAGTTCACTCCAGGGTCTCCTTTAATCATCGGTCCTTATTTTCACATCAACATAATATTTTTAGTAGTTTTTAGTAATTTTTTAATTATAAAATAAAATTGAGATACTTCCCCGTATAAGCACAGCCCGACGCAATATCCTGCTCCTGTTGCACACATAATAAGGCCACATTGTTAGATTGTGAGAAGATAGACAGATAGTTTCTCTTTTTGATTTTTTTAAAGTCAGTCCAATAGGTTGTTCCTGTGGTTCTTGGATGGCGACCAAAGAGAAGAGGACCAGAGTCACAAAACCAGGAGTGCTTTACTCTCAATCAGTGCTATGAGCACCTATTTGGAGCATCAGCGACATCCTGCATCCTACAGCTAAGTTTGCACTCTCACAACAGCCTAGGTCTGGCTAGATACTAGTGACATTCATTCAAAAGCAAAATAAATACATAACAGAATTACAGGAAGAAAATTATACTTAAATAAGAGAAAATGTTCAAAGATACTGCAAGTTAGAGAGCAGTATCAATTTCAAAGAATGCATTGGTGTTAAGTAAAATACAGTATAAAGAACAAGAGTGGACAATATTGTGACTTGTCTAAATAACTGTTTGAATGCATCTTACTTCTTTTGAGAGAGTCTTAGAAGGAAATGCTAATTACCATAGTGACTTAGGGGCAGATTTTAAAAAAGTACGCGCGCGCATACTTTTGTTCGCGCACCCGGCACAAACAAGAGTATGCCGGAATTAATAGATACGCGCGTAGCTGCGCATATCTTTTAAAATCCGGGGTCGGCGCACGCAAGGCTGCGCAAAATCGGCAGCCTGCGCGCACCGAGCCACGCAGCCTGCCTCCATTCCAGCGCCCCCCACCTTCCCTTTCCTTCCCCTAACTAACCCGCCCCCCGACCCTAACTAATTCCCCCCCTACCTTTATTTCAAAAGTTACGCCTGCCCAAGGCAGGCGTAACTTGCGTGTGCACGGGCCACGCCCCGGCCATGCCCCAGGAACGCCCCCGATGACGCGCCGGCCGCGACACGCCCCCCTGACATGTCCCCCCAGGAAAGCCCCAGGACTTACGCGCATCCCAGGGCTTGCGCGCGCCGCCGAGCCTATGCAACATAGGCTCGGCGCACGCAGGGGGTGGAAGGGGCAGCTTTTTGGGGGTTACGCCCGTATCTTATGCGCGTACCCCTTTGAAAATCTGCCCCATAGTTGGTAAAGATTATTCTGATAACTATTCTGATATCTCAATTGCAAAAGATTTAAAGTGAATTGCATTTACTGCTGGTACACAATAGCTGTTGAACCTGGTTTTTAACATCATTGCCAGCTGGTTAAATTTTTTTATTGGCATTTCATAATTGTTACCACAATAAAGCTTTTGTTAATTTTAAACAATTCTTTCCTACATAATATTTTTCTTACTCCCTGCTTCCCCTCCCAACCTTTGGGAGCTCCATTGGCTGAGTGGGATTTCCCATTTCTTTTAAATTATCCAATTGGGAAGAGGACGTGTGGAACCCTTTTATTTGCAAATTGACTCCAGTACCATCGACCTACCCCACTGCCACTCGGAAACTCAAACCACTGTAGTGGAAGAGAGTTGCCATTTCCACCAGTTACAGTTAGGGGGCGCCACAAGATACTGCAAAGGCATCAGTTTCAGGCCCCAGAAGGGAAAGGTGCCTGCCTGTTACTTGACAGTGACACCTTCTGGCTGATATAGAGTATACTTGTTCTGGGTTCTAAAGGGAATGATGGCCCATACTCCTCAGTCAAAGACTATTGGTGAAACAGCTAGGCCACCAGCACCCAGTTACCTGCATTCCTAATGATCAAATCACCAATAACAATGGCAGTCCTATCCCTTCCCTTCTGGGCACGCCCCCCTCAAGACATCATCTGTCCCAAAGATATGTCCCTGCCAGTCCAGGGTGATTATTTCCTTCCTGGGACCTTACTCCTGCCAAACAGCACAGAGTTCTACTATGTTTCTTAAGGTTTCCTCAATATACCTCTCTTTCTGACTCAACTTCTCCAGGCCTGTCGCAGGAGCCTCTAGAGACTGTACTTGTTCTCTGTGAGCTAGGAGCTCTTTGCAGTAGGTGCACACACATGACCTCTTCCCATAAGGCAGTTAATCATACAGGTAGAATTCACTCAAAAAGATGTGATAGCCCATCTGCTGCCTGCATCTATTCTCTTTCTTAATATATAGTTATTAAAAGGAGTGGGGAATACTTAACAAAACTTTAAATCCCATAAATACTAGACTGTGTGATCTTAGAGGTTAGGTTAAGAATTATTAATAGGGATGCTGTTGCGTGCCCCGTCTGCGCTCTGCCCGCACACAGGCCTGCTCACCTCTCCAACACCTCTGCAGGTCCCGGCTTGGCCTCCCCAGCAGCAGCCGCAAGCTCCTCCAGGCCTCAGCGTCCTGCGACGGCGGTCACCGGGCCTTCCTCAGAGTGCCAGGCCTCACGGCAGGGCTCGGCGTCCTCTGTGGCGTTGGCCCTGTCCCCTAGGCGCGTGTGCGTGGACCACACGGTCCCTTTTAGGGCCAGGGGCGGGTCCAAGCTCTGCGGCGCGCCCTGATTGAACGTAGTACAAGAGGAAGTGCCTGCCTGCACTTCCTTGCCTTGGCAATTGAGTCGATACCGTGTGTGTACTAGTTTGCCTCCGTGTCTCATCGCCTGTTCCAGTCTTGTTCCAGTCCTGTTCCAGCGTCCTTCTGTTCTAGCGTCTTCCTGTTCCAGCGTCTGTCTGTTCCTGCGTTCCCCCAGGTAGTACCTTTTGGACTATCTCTCTGGTACTGACTTCTGCCTGCTCTTGACCACGCTGATCACTGCCCGGATACTGACCTCTGCCTGCTCTTGACCATGCTGATCGCTGCTCGGATACTGATCTCTGCCTGCCTCCTCGATCACGTCTGATCTCTGGAACCTGACCCCTGCTTTGACTGACTACTCTCGGACTGATCTTTGGAACTTGACCTCTGCGACTACTGACCACACCTCCTGGATTCTGGCCCTGCTCCTAGCCTTGTCATCACAGACACTGATTCCTCAGGCCTTCCTTGATTCCTCAGGCCTCCAGTCCAGACATCGACCGCGCACCCTTGATCCTGGTGGGTACACCTTTGAACTTCCTTTCTGGGAGACCCTGCGAGGCCCACCTAAGTCCAAGCGGTCGGGTCCCCAAGGGCTCCACCCGGGGGGACCTCGGGCTTCCAGTGGTGAAGCTCATCCTAGCCTCTGTCTCCTCCTGTGCTCCGCCTCCTGGGGGCAGGTGCTTCCTGGGTCCGACCAGGGAGCCGCCCTACACTGCTCCAGAACAAGGGTTCACCTCCAAGCGCAACAGATGCAATACAAATAGTCTCTCAATGGTTTGACACAGTCTCGTTTTAATAGCCTGTTGCCTCTTCTCTCTATAACCTTATTCTCAGGAACTGTAACTTTTAAGCTGCTGCGCGGGCACACATATACACACGTATGCCGGCTAACGCCAAAGGACATGGGCATTTTATAACAAAGATGTGTATATGCGTGCATGGTATAAAACAGGCTGAACCCACATACATGTGCACGATTTTATATGGATGCACGCATGGGCATGCAAATGATGCCTCTACCCTGTGAGGGAATTTTATATCGGATGTGCACTGACACCATTGCTAGTTTTCCCAGTTAAGGGATAGGACTTCCAAACCTCCTTAGGTTATTAGCTTCCCTTTCCCCATCTTAGCCCCCAACCCTTAAAACCCCGCTGATTAGCCCAGGTTTTTTTTTTTGTTTTATTACTTACACGCCCTCCGTAGCAGTAGTAAAGTTGCACAGCGGGAGACTTACGCGCACATTTCATGTCAAAGACCTGGTATTGCCCATGTCCTGCCCTTGCCCCACCCATTTTTGGGGCTTTCTCACTTGTGCGTGGACCGGGAGATATGCGCGTACATGGGATTTACGCTCGTAACCGCTCCTGCGCACGCCGAGCCTATTTTGCATAGGCTCGGCGATGCGCGTATGTCCTGGGGCTTTGTGAAAGGGGCGGGGCGGGACCGAGGCCTCCGGCACAGCCGGGGGATCGTGCGCTGGCACTCGGCCGGCGCGCACAACCTAAGCTTGCCCAGAGGCAGGCGCAACTTATTAAACAAAGGTGAGGGGTTTTTTTTTAGATAGGGCTGGGGGGCGGGTTAGGTAGGGGAAGGGAGGGGAAGGTGGAGCAGCCTTGGAGGGAACGGGGAAAGCCATCGGGCCTCTCCTAGGGCTCAGCGCATGCTCACCCCGGATTTTATAACATGCACGTGGTTGCACGCATGTTATAAAATCGGGCGTACATTTGTGCACGCCGGATTGCGCGCACAAATGTACGCCCGCGCATACCTCTTAAAATCCGGCCCATTCTGCTTTGCTTATAATAGTTAACTGATGAAATAAGAGCTTTTATTTTGACCTTATCAAATTTTTCTTACCTATTTCCATCTCTTTCAGCATTTTGCATAGAAACAGAAAATATGACTGAAGATAAAGATCATGAGGTTTAACCAGTTTGCACATGTCCCCTTACTGACATGATGAAACGTTGTGCCATACACAGCAGAGACACAACTGGGTCTTGAAATTATTTACAGATGGGATTTCCTATACTGGATCTCAATGTTTCATTAATTGCAAATTCTGATTTGACCCTAAGTTGTTCTATTGCCTCTGTTCATTTACATTTCTTGTAATACACCTTGAGTCCAACTTTGAGAAAAGGAAGAATATCAACGGTTCCTAAATAAATAAGAACATAAGAAGTGCCACGCTGGGTCAGACCAAAGGTCCATCAAGCCCAGGGTCCGGTTCTGCAAACTCTGCTTGATCTCTGGCTTTACTTCATTCTCCACAGCTAAAGTTTCTTGGGATATTCAACTACAATTTTTTTTTTTTTATGTATGGTGTTTAATTTTTATGTATGGTGATTAATTTTTTTCATCCTCTCAGAAATAGCAGGGCAGGAGGAATGGCTATTCTTACCCTTAAATCGCTGGCATATTCTCTCCTCCCCCGCACTTCAATGCACATCCCTTACTATCTGGGTATTGGTTCAAGCTGTGCTCCGTAGGAGAATGAGTCCCCCAGGCATGTGAATCACCAGTTTGTGCACTTATGGGTTTTGACCTTGAGGGTGACAAAATGCATGGCACGGATAGCAACATCCTGTCATTTATACTCCGGATAAATCCTGCTGGAAAAGGGGGATTTGTAAACGTGTAAATACCGTGGAATATTGTCAATGGCTTTTATTGAGGTGGAGTGAGGGGTTCAATACAGCTATTCCCAGCAGCTGTAAAAAACGATACTGCGATTAAAGTAACATTATTTTCCTTCCTAAGAAACGTTTTACACAGAGAGGTGACATTTATTAAAAGCCCAATCAAGCAATGAATTTTACCATTGGTGTTTGTTAAGGCTGATATTTACAAAAGGCACGTTAAAGAAAGAAAGGAAGGGGGAACGCATTGTATGTGGCCACTGGACTTTCAAAGCTGGTTTGTTGGGACTGTATCGTGCACTATAATCTTTAAATGCTCTGCTTTTATGTCCATGACTGACGTTTTACTAATGAGCCCCCAGGCCCTGCATCACCCCTTATGTCTGTGCAAAGAGAGAGAGAGAGAGAGAGAGAAAGAGAGGGAAAATCCCTAGACATGGAATTTAATGCTTGTTCTTTGTAAATGAAGAACATAATTAACATTAAATTAAGGTAATACAAATGAAGACAACACAGAGCTTGACAACATGAGTGTTTTGGGAGGCTACAAAGATGTGATTCATATTTTTAATTTACTGTACAAATAGACTGGCAGGCTGGGGAAAAGGCCTTCAAAGTGGAGTGTAGGATTTTTTTTTTCCCCACTGTTGTTTTGCTGTGCTTAAGTACACAATGACTATTAAACTCAACTGTCCATATAATAGGACATCCACTACATGAGTGAGCTCCGAGAGGCAGCTTGCTGTAGCAATAAATTTTTTAATGCCGTCTGCTGGTACACAACCTTGGGGATGCAGCAAAGGCAATTCTTTTATGTAAATACCCTTCCATCAGAGATTTAAGGGCAACTGCTGACACTACTCCCTCCAGCAATTGACAAGCGCTTAGCATGTGTGAACCAAAGCAGAAAGAGGTGGGCATTCTGGGAAGGGCCACTGCTGGGGCTTAAGCAAGCGATGCACTTTGTTGTCAGCCCATTCGAAATCCTCATACAACCTCCCGTGACTTTCATCTGCTGAACTTCTACCTTCCGCAGAGTCATCTAATCCAAAATGTATCCCCTAGTGCAGGGATTTCCTTAATGTCAGGACTGGTTTAGTTGCTTTGCTTCCTAAGGATTATATACATTATGCAAATGGCAGTAGCTGCCATTGGTTAACTTAGTAATATCTTATATTGCTGTAGATATGTCAGTGTGATTGTTACCTATTCACTCTCATGGTTCGGCACATGTGTAATCTTCCATACATTTGATATGGAAATGCAATAATCATCTAATACACATGCAAGAAATACTTTACATACTTAGCAAATAATAAATTCTTAAGTACGTGTAACTACTTTGCGCTTATAAGTATAGTGCAATGTCTTGCAATTTTAATGTGCTAGCAAGGTAGCGATTATTGTGCACATGTTATGGTGCTGCATTATTGTGAGAAGCACTGCATTGTGGAAGGAAGAAGCAAGATGTTTAACTATATATTGATAAAGAAAAAAAGCACACACACAAACCCCTGAATTAAATTATTCTCTTATATTCCCTGGGCTTTTCCAAAGAAACACAAGTGTAATTTAGGTCTGGATATTATGAAGCTCTCACTGCTCTAAAACAGCAGGGCACTCAGTGCCTCATTAATAAAGGATAAACTTGGAGTCTATTTACAACAGACTTTTTTGGTTATTTACATTCCATTATACATGTGTAATATGCACTCATACCATATTGCCAGTGAAGTACAGGAAATTCAAGAGTTCCTCTGGGACTGCAGTAGGCTGACTCTGTGCATAATTCCACCATCCCCACAATTGGGTTTCCAAGGTAGAGGAACACATGCGCAGGTGACCTAGTGCACAGGGAGTATGTAGCAGGGGAGTCTTCTGATGCGGGTAGATGCACAAAACTGTGCTCACCCTTCTGCAGTGGATGAGTGTGAACCAGGCACCCCTTCATGTTGTGCTTCTCCAGTAGTGCCCTCGTGTCACCTGGTAGGAGAGGGGGTGTTCGTTTTCCCCCTTTGTTGGACTGTGGTGCAAGTGGTGACATTCACACGTGGAGGGGGGGCGGGGAACTGGTAAACGGGGAAGAATACAAAGGGAATGTTAAATAAACAGCTCGATGCTAATAAGCATCAATTCATGAATTACAATTAAAGTTACAGGGTAAATGGTAAACGCGAGAGAAAGAAAAGTACATCTTTCACAGGAGAAGAAAGTACATCCTCAAAAAATAAGTGTTTCAAAATTTGGGCTCGTCCATGTTCTCGCTCGTTGAAAGATGGGGTGGAAACGCTGACCCTCTGGCGAATGGATAGCTCCCACATGCATGGGCCGTGGCTAGCCAGTCTGCTCTTATTCTTACGGACTGTCAGTTTTGGTCTGCTCCTAAGTGGTTTTATATATTTAAATCGTTTTTAATTAGTTTTCAAATAAACAGATAAAGAGACACAACCAGAGTCAAAATGTACAACTCGGGAACACTGATGGACTCTTACCAGTGACCCTATTACCTTGTAAGTGTCTTTCCCATTCCCCCAACAGCAGCCCTCCCCCCATCCACCACAAGACCCCCTAAAAAAAAAATACGCACGTTAACCTACGTAGGAAAGGGTTCAGAGCGCCCCCTTAAAAGAACGTTCAAAATCTCAATTCGAACTTCGTGGGGTAACGACTGAAAATAAAGGTCCCAAAGTTCGTAGGAAAGTCTCTCTCGTCTTCAGGAAATCCACTTTTTCAACGTATTTTTCCAAGACGCACATCAGTAACCACCTCCAATTCCTGGAATGGCACCTGCTTTCCTTGTACCCTGCTGGGAGGAGTGCCCTGTGCCCACCCACTGCCGCTTCGGTTTGCGATGGTTGCAATCATATCTAGACGCATTCCTTGCAACATTGCAGCATGCGCACCCCACCCCGCATCTATAGCATACACAGTAACACAGCACAGGCCCCCATCATTCCAAGTCATACAACGATATCTATATTAGTCATTGCAATACATCGATTGATAGAAAGCAAGACGCCATGGTGGGACTCTTACAGCTGGTCAGGACCCCCAGCCTAGGTTCCAACCATTCCACCACAATGTACCGGTCCCCAAAACCCTGAACCCAGACCCTATCGTGAAGCCTTTCCATCCCTCCCTTCTCCCTCTCAAGATCCTCCCCCCCCCCATCTCCCCCTCTGTACCAGACAACACCCACAAATCACTCACCAACATGGATAACAAACTAGCTTAATCAAAAGCTTAAGGGGTCGTGTGTAATATGTTAGGACAACACCCCCCCAACAAGAACATAAAGTCAGCCTACAAGGTCACCTCCATTTATGTTCCATGGACTCTCAGCTTGCTGATTTTAAAATAGAAACTTGAATGCGTGCACACAAAAGAGTTAACACAGTAATAATGTCATCAGTTAAAGTCCAAATGGACAAACAAAATGTGCATAGACATGGTATCGCCATGGTAATGCTAGCCCACTCCAGGGCCTATGCAAGGCAGCTGGGTGATTAGGTCTGCATAATAATAGCAAATTGAGGCAAAGCACAAAAAAATTTAAGAAGTTATTTGCCTTAAAAGAATGTCCTGAACATACTTAAAATTATTTTGAAAGCTGTGTTCCTTAGTCAAGGTGTTTTTAAAAGGTTTCTTGGTGGATAAGAAAGTTTGTTAAAGTAGATGAGAACTATTTCTTGAGAGACTTCAGAGGAGTAAGGATCTCTTCTGAGGATTTTTTCAGAATGCATGTGGAGACAGAGGCAGAGAGGCTGTGTTTGAAGCTGCAGAGAAAAAGCACGTGGAAACTGCTGAGAGAGCTGGCTGGAGCCTGAAGCAGAGAAAGTTGTGTGTTACAAGCTGCAGGCAAGCAGAGCTGTTTGTGGCTGTGTGTGAAAGTGGTAATTATTGTAATTCTAATCCTTTCTGAGGTAGGAAATTAGTTAAAATTAAGGATAACTTCCTATAGCTGGTCCATGGTATTTTTTTTTTTTTTGCCAGCTTTGAAAGATAAGTGGATTGAGAAAAATGGACGATTGATGGTCTGATTCTGAGCTGATTTATTTGAAGTGCATACTGCCTCAGAAAGAAAAATTGTCATTAAGTCCTACAGACTTTAGTTTGTGTACGCTCCACCTGTAGATAAAGATGCTGCAGAGTTTAATCACAGGACTTGTAAATAAAGGTATCCGAGTTGTTTTCTTAGAGGGAAAAAAAAATCTTTTGATATAACTTGGAATATAGAAGCCCTACAACTTGTTCCTGTCTTTATTGGCAAATAAGCGTGGAATGTGAAAGAGAGCGTGATTACATTTTTTCTTTACTTTGTGTGTTCTCTCAAATCAAGCATCCTTAGACAGGGTTGAAATAATTAGTTTTTTGATTTCTATTAGCAAGAACTCCAGTGTTATTTACACACACACGCGGCAGCATCGTTATAGACTGCAGAAGATTGGTAGTGTGAGGCAGTTAGTCTTTGTTATTGATTTGGTATGAGATAGCGTAGTAGATGAACCACTATATCCTGAGACTTCATGGTCAAGAGTGGTAGATCAGGTCCAGTCTGTGCCATCAAGCAGCGTGAGCTATTCCTCGTTCACAAGCCACCAACGCTTCACATCATTCCTGGGTCAGCGCTCTCTACCCAGCGTTCACAAGCAGTGCTCTCAAAAATTATTACCCAGAAATCAAAGATAAGTGCACACCAATGAAACAATTTTGGTAAATTGCACTAGTGCAACACACATGGACATACAAGAAGTCATTGAGTTAAAACAGGTTAAAGATAAAAGTTGTTACATGAAGATTTCCAGAATTTCCTAAAGAGCTTGTAATAACAAGTTAACACAAAGAATCAGATTTTTTTTAAATTGAAGTTGAAATTCAACATTTGTCCTCCTTAAGAAGTAATCTTTGTACAGGAACCGGTTTCTATTCCAAACTGTGTTAAGAATTGGAATGAAAGTCACATAAGAAAAATTGGTTTTTGTGCACCAAAGTAAATTATTTCTCATTGAAATTATTGACATTATTGAAAGGTTTGTTTGTTCAATAATTACACTTGTTTCTAGAGGTGAAGAACTTAGAAAATTATCCAATTGCCAGCAAAATAAGATCCTTTCATTTCATTATTAAAAAGTGCTTCTGAAATCATTTTTCTATTTTGATTTATTTTCTGAGGCAGATATTATGGGTGTGTGAACTATCCCCATACCATCTTTAAAAGCAGAAACCCCAATTGCCTTACCATCTGGCTACCCACGTGACAGTGCCCAAGATAGTTTGTGTTTACAGTAGTAATTTAATAATTTAGTTTATTTGCATGACTTACAGGTCTTCAAGAATTATTTGGTTTAATTTATAAGTCTTCTTAGCACTGTTATCACTAATTCCTCCTCAGAAACTAGTAGCACTCGTAGAGATTGTCTTCCTACTGATCCTGTAAATGTCTGATAGAGATAAGCTTTCGATTGAAAAGTAGATGAAAAACACAATGAAATATCCTTGTTTGGTTTAGTTTTCATATAAAATGTAAAAAAAATCAGGTCCAAAATTCACATTTTTTTTGTTTCAAGAAACAGTGTTTTTTGTAAATTGTGTACATTATTTTGAAAGAGCATGCAATATATGCCAAAACCCCCCAAAAATTAAAAAAAAAAAAAAAGCCCACCCTTTCCCTGAGGAAATGAAACCAGTTTTTGTTTTTTTTTTGGTCTGCACACCCCTAATTTCGGACATGCTTGCTCCCTATGTACCTTTACTTTCTTCAGTAAGCCACCTTTCTTTCGTCAATGATATCTTCTGATACTGACGCCACACTGAACCTGGTACAGACTCTCCAGGGATCTAATACTGCCCAAGACACTAACGTTTTGCGGACACTACTCTTCCATTTGATACTGCCTCCCCACTGTCCAAAGGCTGCAAACTGTTAACTGGGACAAAGCAGAGACTCATGAAGCCAGGGGACCTAGGAAATGTATACAGAAAAGTAATAAAGACGATTATGTGTATGAAACAGTTTTAACATGAGAAGAGACTGGAGACTAGGTCTCTTCAGCTTGGAACAAGGAGGAGTAAGGGGATATGATAATATAGAGATAAGTGAAATCATTAGTGGTGCAGAAAAACCGATAATACTCCTAGAGTAATCGATTGTCATCTATGTCATCTACGGAAGCATTTGTGAGCATAGAAACTATGAATTAATAATCTTATAGCCATGAAATTAGCTCTTCCTAATTACTACCCTTAATACCATAGTTGCTTCTTTTTCTTTCTTTTAGTTTTGTAACGTAGCAGCCAATTAATTACTATCCTAGTTCATAAAAAAAAAAAAAATTTAGGTTATTGATCATGTCATTAATTTTATTTTTATTCAAATTTTGTTTAGATGTTCACTTTACTTTATTTTTATTTTATTTTATATTTTATTTAGTTTATTTTATTTCAATTTTATTTTTAGATATCCTTGATTATAAGTACATTGTTGTAAACCGTTTTGATCGATATTTGTATTGGTAAACGGTATATAAATACGTTAAATTAAAAAAAAATAAAATAAAAAAATAAATAAATGTCTCAAAGTAGAAGAATTAGGAGACACCTAATGAAATTATTAGCCAGGAGGATTTAAACAAGCAAAAGTATGTTTCATACAATGCATAGATAATTTGTGGAATTCATTATTATCTATTCTTAGATTTATCAACCACTTTTCCAAATGTAGCACAAAACAAGCAAGTTTTAGACTGCTTTGGGTCAAGGTCCTTAGGTACTTTTATCCAAAACCTTTACACCAAGTGTCAAAGAGAAAGTGCCCACATGCTTTCCTTTTCAAACTTGCCATGGATTCAATGTAGCCATGGAATTTTGCACCTGCTTTTTGTTTTGCAAGGAAAATAATGCAAGTAGATTTGAAAATACAATTTGTGCATGTTGTTTTCCTATTCCACTCCTGAGGGAGCATTGAGAGCAGAAGGTTTTGCTGGTGGGCTTCAAAGGATCGATGGGTATCACTTTACTGGGTAATTTTGGGACTTAAAGTATGAGATTGAGACAGTGGGATAAACTAATTATTATGTACTTCATTAAAAAGGAAAGGTAGGTAATTCTAAGAGTGTTTGCTTGATAAAAAGAAAAGAAAGGTAGGTGGTTCTAAGGGCCTGATTTTCAAAAGCATTTACACACTTAAAACTGGATTTTACATGTGGAAATGTGTTTCTGTTTGCTTGATAAAAGGAAAAGAAAGGTAGATAATTTTAAGTGTGTTGCTTGATAAAAAGGATGAGAAAGATAGGTAACTTGCTTTGAAAAGGTGTGAGTGAAATGTGATTGACTTGATTGGGTGCCAAAGTTGTTAAACAGGTACAACAGCAGGGGGTCATTCTGGCAAACTACTTGAAATGTAGTAATAGTAATTTGTCTTTGAAACTCAAGAAATATAGCAGGGTAAGAGCTCAGTAACTCTCTATCCTGAGGGAACATTGACAGCAGAAGATTTTGCTGGTGGCTTAAGAGGATCTCTATTTTTTTCCCCCATTTTTTTAAATGTTTATTTCATATTTTAAAAGAAATAAACATTAAACAAAAGAAAAATAAAACAAAAAATAAACACAATTTTTCTTCCTGTACACCCTAGTATATAGAGGCCTGCAGAGTCCCAACTCCAGTCTGGCAGCTCTGGTGCTGCCTTGAAGGAGAGCATGGTCACCTGGATGGAGAGCATCAACTTGGTGTAGCATGAAGTGATCCTGCAGATAGATACATTATCCTCTTGCAATGAGGATGGATCTCCAAGGGCATGTGCCCAGGAGGGAAGGGTTAGGTTGGCCGTCATAGTCCATGAAATGATCATTAGGAATGTAAAACAGTGGAGTGTCTCAGGGATCTCTAATGGGACCAGTGCTTTTTAATTTTTAAATGAGCTGGAAAAGGGAATGGTGAGTGAGATGATCAAGTTTGCAGATTACACAAAATTATTCTGAGTAGTGAAATCGCAAGTGGATTGTGAGAAATTGCAAGAAGACCTTGCAAGATTAGGAGACTGGACATACAAATGGCTGATGAAATTTAATGTGGACAAGTGCAAGCACATAGGGAAAAGTAACCCACCACTATAATTACATGATGTCAGATCCATTTTAGGAGTTACCACCCAGGAAAAGGATCTAGGCGTCATTGTGGACAATAGTTTTAAATCCTCATTTCAGTGTGCGGCAGTGGTCAAAAAAGCAAACAATGATAGGAATTATTAGGAAAGGAATGGAGAATAAAATGGAGAATGTCATCATATCTCCGTATCGCTCTATAGCAGGGCCGGCGCATCCCAATAGGCGAACTAGGGCCATTAGGGGGTGGCAAAGAGCAGCCATATGGGGCTGCAAGCAGAGCCCATCCCACTCATGGCCAAGAGGAGTAGATACTCAATGGTGTTAGAGAGAGAGAGGGAGGCATCCTGTGTAACGGTGCATGTATGAATGAGACAAGGAACCTAAGTGTGTGTAAGAGAGGGGGCCTGTCTGAGTGAATGAGGTTGGTGCCTGGATCGGGGGGAGGGGGTGCAAGGCAGAAGGTTTGCCTAGGGCACCAAATACCCTTGCACCGGCTCTGCTCCATAGTGTGACTGCACCTATAGTACTATGTGTGCAATTCTGGGCACTGCATCTCATAAAAGATATAGCTGAACTGGAAAAAGTACAGAGAAGAGTGACCAAAATGGTAAAGAGGATAGAATGGCTCTTCTATGAGTAAAGGCTAAAGATGTTAGGGCTGTTCAACTTGAAGAAGAGACAGCTCAGGGGTGATATGAGAGAGGTCTAGGAGGTTCATATGCAGACACAGTCCGGATAGCAAAGTTAGCCTGATAAACTTAGCTGGCTAACTTTGGAAGTATTCAGTAGTGCAGCTGCACTATTGAATAATATATAATCGGCTATTTTAAAATAAGCCAGCTAAATATACTGGCGAGTTTAGGAAAGCTTTTTGGCTCGACCAGACTCTGAATATCAGACTTAGATGGTTAACATATCCAGCTAAATCAGCTCCTCCCAGTTACATCCCCGAAATGCCCTTATGGTTAAAATGTATTTGTATGCCACCCCTATCTGGGGCAGCTCAGAACAAAACATGCACAATAAAACATAGGAAAATAAACATAATAAAACAAGATAAAATAAGTATCACTAGCCACAGGATGATAACTCACAATAAAACTAACACGGCAGCTACAATTTAGTCTGATAAGTACCCAAATATTCATTTAGCTGTCTAACTTCTGAGTTAGAACAAATCAAAAGCAGAAAAACTGCTCTATCGCTGTGTGAAAGAATTTTTTTTTTTTAAATTGAATTGCTCAAGGAGTTTTCTTTGTATGATCTCAATTATTACTCAATGTACCTACACCCTGTGGATCTATTGGTTTTCTAATTATTGAAAAAAACCTAAAGAAAAAATATTTTTATAGGAAGAGTAGAAGGTTTCATATATAGTATAGGTGTCCCAGCACCAATATACTGTTGGTTATAATCATCAACCTCCTACCACCTCCAAAAGCAAGTTTAAAAAAAAAATAATTTTTTTGCAATGTATTAACATTAAAGTCCCAATAATTTCAATGACATCCGTGGTTTAATAGATGTTACCTTACTTGCGGGGAAGGCAAATGTGATCTACAAAATAATATTCAATTTAAAGCGGGTGCTTAACGACTTCCTGCTACAAACAGCTGCTGTGCTTATTCAGCTTCCAGGAACCCTTCCGCCTTGCCTGGCTCCATTTCTGGGAGTTTTTCTGAAGTCGTTCACTAGCATAGTCTTCTCTATAGCGAGTTGCCTTAGCTCCCTCTCCATTTGGGACACCTCTGCTGCAATTTCTTGTTCTTCAGTGACCAGCTGCCGCCATTTAATTCTGCCTTCCATCTTTGGGTATCTATGCCATCTGGGAGTGGCTCTGCTGGCTCCAGACCGCCCGTCTCAGGTTCTCCCTTTCAGCTGGCTCTTGGCACTGGGAGATTTCCACTACGCAGAAGCACATGGTTACTCACTTGAAATAAGCCCACTGGCTTCCCCTTCTTTCACTTGCAATGCAGTAATGCCCACTGGATCCAGACCAGTTTTTCCGAGGTACTGCCCAGACCTCTGGTAGCTGTACTTGCTAGCAGTTTCACTTTCTGCTTGGGCCACACCCTCTTCCAGCCACAAAGCACAACTGTGCACATGTGCGCGCACGTTAGAAAATCTGTTGGATGTGCGCACATGGTCACCGGATTTTATAATCCACACACGCATGTGCGGGCGGCGGGCGCAAGGGGGGGGGGGGCGCGAATTTTTGCAAAGTATGCGCAGCGACATAATCGGGCCTTCCCCAGTTCCCTCCCAGTCCACTCCAATTGGCTCTCATCTTATCATGAAGAAATAGTCACATTTTCACATATTCGAGAATAACTCCAACATATTGATTAGTGTCCTAAGATTCCATAGGAAACCCCTTCCCCCCTCCCCCACCACAATATTTCTGATAAAACTATCCTCTGTCCAATCTCACAGGATAATGGAGCTTCTGAAGAATATTTTCCTGCATTACTCCTGCTTCCCAATAGACCTTCCTTTTAAGAACAGCATCGTCTGCTCACAATATACTTCAGTTTTCTTTTATTCCCCTGCATTTGCTATTATGAAACTAGAAAAATCACTTATTAAAAAGTCAAGATGATTAAACAGACACCAGATAACTGAAGGGATCCCTAGCACTGAGTTCCTGAACCTTACCTAAATATTTGATGGCCTGAGTTCTCAATTGACTTGAGGAGCTAGGGGTGGGAATGGACGGGTATATTTCATAAAAACTCCCATCACAATTAGCAGCCAACAGATAGACCAAAGACTGATTGGCTATTGAAACTAATTACAACAAGCTGCAGCAAATCCTTTTCAAATGAGGCTTAAGGATCTACATAATTTTACCCTAGAAGAGAGGAGGGTTTATGATAGAATCATTTAAATACCTCAAAGTTATGAATAATGCACAAAAAGCAAGCCATGTTTAGTTGGAAGAAAGTTCTAAAATGAGATATCAGGAGTGCTGGTAGACACTGGACATGGGACCTGTCTCCAGTTCCAGGAAGTCCAGATCTTCTCTTCCAGTGGGGAAGCAGAGACATCTAAAGATAAGTGAGAGAGAATGAAGGGGTGTGTGAAAGAGACAGGACCCTAAATTTGGGAGAGAGGGGGTGGGAAAAGGAATTCAGGAAGATGATGTAGGAGGGAGTGGGTGAGGAAAGGAGAAAAAAAAGGAGGAAAAATGGGGAAAGGAGAGTAGACAGAACATAGGAAGAAGAGACAGAGAAAAAGAACAAAGTACTGAAGCAGGAGAGAGACATCCTGCATGAGACTAAATGCACAATTGAATCTGTAAGGGTAGAAATCCCTTGTGTATTGGGGAAGAGTATAGTGATAGGAGTATACTACCGTCTACCGTCTATACTCTTCTGATAAGAGAAATTAGGGAAGCTAACCAAATTGGTAGTGTGGTAATAATGGGAGATTTCAATTATCCCAATATTGACTGGGTAAATGTATCATTGGTACATGCTAGAGATATAAAGTTCTTGGATGGAATAAATGACATTTTTATGGAGCAATTGGTTCAGGAACCAACAAGAGAGGGAGCCATTTTAGATCTAATTCTCAGTGGAGCACAGGATTTGGTGAGAGAGGTAACGATAGTGGGACCGCTTGGCAATAGTGATCATAATATGATCAAATTCGAATTAATGACTGGAAGGGGGACAGTAAGCAAATCCACGGCTCTCGTGCTAAACTTTCAAAAGAGAAACTTTGATAAAATGAGAAAAATTGTTAGGAAAAAACTGAAAGGAGTAGCTACAAAGGTAAAATGTGTACAAGAGGCATGGTCATTTTTTAAAAATACCATCCTAGAGGCACAGTCCAGATGTATTCCACACATTAAAAAAGGTGGAAAGAAGGCAAAACGATTACCGGCATGGTTAAAAGGGGAGGTGAAAGAAGCTATTTTAGCCAAAAGATCTTCATTCAAAAATTGGAAGAAGGATCCAACACTTTTTTGAATGAGTTAATAAACATGTGGATAAAGGTGAACTGGTAGATGTAGTGTACTTGGATTTTCAGAAGGCGTTTGACAAAGTTCCTCATGAGAGGCTTCTAGGAAAAGTAAAAAGTCATGGGATAGGTGGCAATGTCCTTTTGTGGATTACAAACTGACTAAAAGACAGGAAACAGAGAGTAGGATTAAATGGACAATTTTCTCAGTGGAAGGGAGTGAGCAGTGGAGTGCTTCAGGGATCTGTATTGGGACCCTTACTTTTCAATATATTTATAAATGATCTGGAAAGAAATACAACGAGTGAGTAATCAAATTTGCAGATGATACAAAATTGTTCAGAGTAGTTAAATCACAAGCAGATTGTGATAAAATGTAGGAAGACTGGAAAATTGGGCATCGAAATGGCAGATGAAATTTAATGTGGATAAGTGCAAGGTGATGCATATAGGGAAAAATAACCTATGCCATAGTTACACAAAGTTAGGTTCCATATTAGGTGCTACTACCCAAGAAAGAGATCTAGGCGTCATAGTGGATAACACATTGAAATGGTCGGTTCAATGTGCTGCGGCAGTCAAGAAAGCAAACAGAATGTTGGGAATTATTAGAAAGGAATGGTGAATAAAACGAAAATGTCATAATGCCTCTGTATCGCTCCATGGTGAGACCGCACCTTGAATACTGTGTACAATTCTGGTCGCCGAATATCAAAAAAGATATAATTGCAATGGAGAAGGTACAGAGAAGGGCTACCAAAATGATAAGGGGAATGGAACAGCTCCCCTATGAGGAAAGACTAAAGAGGTTAGGACTTTTCAGCTTGGAGAAGAGATGGCTGAGGGGGGATATGATAAAGGTGTTTAAAATCATGAGATGTCTGGAACGGGTAGATGTGAATCGGTTATTTACTCTTTCAGATAATAGAAAGACTAGGGGGCACTCCATAAAGTTAGCATGTGGCACATTTAAAACTAATCGGAGAATGTGCTTTTTCACTCAACGCACAATTAAACTCTGGAATTTGTTGCTAGAGGATGTGGTTAGTGCAGTTAGTATAGCTGTGTTTAAAAAAGGATTAGTTAAGTTCTTGGAGGAGAAGTCCATTACCTGCTAATTAAGTTGACTTAGAAAATAGCCACTGCTATTACTAGCAACGGTAACATGGAATAGACTTAGTTTTTGGGTACTTGCCAGGTTCTTATGGCCTGGATTGGATTTATGGGGATACTGGGCTTTATGGACCCTTGGTTTCACCCAGTATGGCATGTTCTTATGTTCTTAATTACAATATTTAGTTCTGAAGGAAAATGACAACAAAGGAAGAGACTAAATAGCAACAGAAAAATAAAAAGATATGTTTTAGTCAGCATATTGGCTCTGGAGAACAGGAATATCTGTGGATTGTGATGCCTTGTATTGGGCCAATTTAAGAATTATCCAAAGGCGTTGTCATGCAAGAGCTTTCTATAGGTCTCTTCTATTGATGCCAGCTGAAGATGGGACCGTGGGATCATGTACTGCATTTTTGGATTATGCAGGCATTGTAGCTGTGAGTCCAAGTTTGGCGTCCCCATAAAGACATCATTTCTACTTTTTGCACTATCACAGACATCAGAAACAAGAAGAGTTTGCATTTTTTTTCAGATATCTTCACATTGTTTAAAAAATGTAGGGGAATCAGTAAATTTGAGAAATGAATGTATACTGTCGCACACTCATATTTTACACATGTAAATCCTTATGCATACAGAAATAAAGACTTAGCATCCTTGGAAGAGCACTAAAAAGTGGCTGCTGTTGGTTTCATGGGATAACAACACTGGCTGACCTGCCTTTTGACCTTAATAATTTATCATTAATACAAGACGTTGCTAGACTTTTTAATTCGCCTTTTTCTGCAGGATAGTCTCTCTGTGCTGCACTCTCTCCTCCAGCCTCACATCCTGGTGGCCACCAGATAATTATTCTTAGCAAGCAGTTCACTCTCTTTTGTACATAATTTCTGTACTCAGGGCCAGGGCAACAAGAACACTTAGACTCAGTAAAAGGTATAAAGTAAATTTTATTTGGCATTATAAAAGTGTTCTTGGGAGATGCTGTATATTGGGTGCCGGTGCCCTTTGTCTTTCAAAATCACCAGCATCTCATCTAATACAGGAAGTGAACCTTCTTTTATAGTTAAACATACAGTATTGCCGAACCTTCTAGAATTACGTGACTGCCCAAAGACTCATTTACAAGAGACACATCATGCTGTTCACATGACAACCTATCCCTGAACTGCCCTGACAGGTTTTTCAGGTGTAGCTCATTTGCCATCACTTTCCAGATACTCCTTCTGTCCTGTAGATGATCTTGTCCAGTGAGGGTTCAACAGAATAGTGCCTGAAGCTACCGCTGTTGGTTTCTTCTGATCTTCCTTTGATCTTCTGTGTTGTGTAAACAGGTAGTAGGTCTGTGTTCTGAATAGACAGTAGGCCTGAATTCTGTTGCTGGTGCAAGAACTTTAATTAAAGCTGTCTTTGTTCACCTGGCTCCTGCAGTTGAGATAGTCATCTATGAGACACAAGCTTGTCGTGAGAACCAAGCTTCCTTGTAGTATGAGTTAAACATTGCCATTGAATAGGCCTCCCTTGTTGGTGCCAGTATGTCTACCTGCTCAGAGACATTTTGCAAGTCATGCTCAAGTCACTCAGAATTCATTCAGCTCTGACAGGCCACAGAACAGCAGAGGCGTCTGGGTATTTTCCTTCTCAATATTGGTTGTCTGATCAAGCATATTCTTCACTTTCTTGGGAGTCTCGGATGCAGTGCACCATGTTGGCACACGCCATGCATTTTATCAACCAGCTTTGGAAATCTCTATTGAGTTGATTTGCAGAGAACAATATTTATTTTCATTTCATCGGTGGGGAAGCAGAAGCTGGTGTGTGGCTCATGAGAAGCAAACTTTAGACTGATCTCCATGAAAGCCTTGTTCTTGGTTTCTGGGACAATTAAGTAAACATACATTGCTACCAGCAGGCAAAACCCAGAGAACACTAGATGGCCAAAGGCTCCTGCTGACATCTGTGACACATAAAACAGCAAGAGTTAATATATTCCCAAGGGCTTGGAAGGCGACATGGGAGGAAGAGACTGGAATGGATCTCATATACAGATCTTTCCTACCTAACTAACTGAAGCAATGAGCAGAGTTGGCTCTTGAGATACTTTTTGTATGACCTTGGACAGGACACTTTATTTCTCTGAACCAAAATGTATTCAACTGTACATGAGAAATAACATAGGTTTTTGTTCCCTAATCCCTTTGAAAACTTTGCGGCACAGTTCAGACGTCAGATATATGCTATCAGACGACTGATGCCCGAGGTGCATGTAGCAGTACAGAACAGGATAGCCAGGATGGTTTTAGAGTACTCAAGGAGAACCAGTGCACATTTCACACTGGCTCCCTATTCAACTGCAATTAAGTTTAAACTTTAGACTTTTACTTTCAAGGCCATGAGGGGGAATGGCCCCCCATTAGCTGATTAATACATTAAAATGATATACACTGGGCTGCCCATTACATTCTAGCCAGGGTGCCCTTTCACAGGTTCCCTATCAATGGGAAATATGAAAGGCTAGGGTTCTAGGGTTAGAGTCAGAGCATTTTCCTTGACAACTCTTTTGCTGTGAAATTGTCTCCCAGCAGAGATTAGGGCTAAGTTAAATTACTTCAGTTTTAAGGAAAAAATGAAGACATTGCTATTTTCTGTTTCCTAAGGGTGATATTTGAGATTGTTGGGAATTATGGGAGCCAGTTGAGAGATGGTGAGGAAAGATTTTTGGGCTGATAGACGTATTAACTTGGCTTACTGGAGTTGCTAGTTCTTGCCTGCTTTGAGTATGGTAGGGTCTGCTGATGTTCTTTTTGCTAGTTTGATCTTAATTGTTTTGTGTTTGTTTTTGTAGTTTATTTTTATTGTGGATGCATATTCTGATATTGTACATTGCTATTTTGTATGTTCATTCTTTATATTGTACAACTGCCGTGAGCAATTTTTATAGAAAATACAGGGTAAGTGATCTATACATGACCTAAATAAAATAAAATTTATGTTCTTGACATCCTAAATCATAGGTACCAGCTCTGTGGGTGCAGTAGGTGCTGGATCACCCCCAGTATTGAGCAAACTCCTTCACTGTCTTTGTGTTGCATTTAGCAATCCCAGTCATTTTGAAAAATTAGCTGCTGGGTCCTAAGTTAAAATGTAGGCTGGCATCTTGTTCTTAGGCTGGAATCTTGAAAAGTACTATATGAGGAGAGGCTGAAAGACTTAAATATGTATACCCTGGAAGAGAACGAGTCACCAAAGGTGAGGGGAATCCTTTATTTATAATACAGGGATAAGATGCCCATAAAACACCTGACTCTGGCCGAGTTTTACCCTAAAAAAGGCTGTGTCAAGTAGGGATGTGAATCATGTGCCCTATCGTCTTAACGATTGAAATCGTCTAGCAGGAGAAGAAAATCGTGTTTGGCACGATTTTTTAGTTAAAAAATCGTTTTTTCCGATTAGTGCACACTAACGGGAGTTAGTGCGCACTAACTCCCGTTAGTGCGCACTAACAGAAAATGATACAATTTGACACTTTTCAGGTCAGTTAAGGTCAGTTTAGGAATGAATATGTATTCCTATTGGCTGCCCTCTTATTTATTCATGTTACCAAGGTTCCCACTGACAATATATGGGGGATGGGAAATGGAAACAGTTGGTAGCTTGACAAAAAAAGTAATGTGATCAGTCAATGTGACTAGAACTTGTGCCCTAACCCTGATACCAGGGGTGTTGTGATCTTCCTGCACACAGTGCCCTAACCCTGATACCAGGGGTGTTGTGATCTTCCTGCACACAGTGCCCTAACCCTGATACCAGGGGTGTTGTGATCTTCCTGTACACAGTGCCCTATCTCTATTAATACCAGGAGTGTTGTGATCTTCCTGCACACAGTGCCCTAACCCTGATACCAGGGGTGTTGTGATCTTCCTGCACACAGTGCCCTAACCCTGATACCAGGGGTGTTGTGATCTTCCTGCACACAGTGCCCTATCCCTATTAATACCAGGAGTGTTGTGATCTTCCTGCACACAGTGCCCTAACCCTGATACCAGGGGTGTTGTGATCTTTCTGCACACACTAGTAATGCAGGTGGGATAGGGCACTGCATGCAGGAAGATCACAACACCCCTGGTATCAGGGTTAGGGCACTGTGTGCAGGAAGACCACAACACCCCTGGTATCAGGGTTAGGGCACTGTGTGAAGGAAGATCACAACACTCCTGGTATTAATAGGGATAGGGCACTGTGTGCAGGAAGATCACAACACCCCTGGCATCAGGGTTAGGGCACTGTGTGCAGGAAGATCACAACACTCCTGGTATTAATAGGGATAGGGCACTGTGTGCAGGAAGATCACAACACTCCTGGTATTAATAGGGATAGGGCACTGTGTTCAGGAAGATCACAACACCCCTGGTGTCAGGGTTAGGGCACTGTGTGCAGGAAGATCACAACACCCCTGGTATCAGGGATAGGGCACTGAGTGCAGGAAGATCACAACACCCCTGGTATCAGGAATAGGGCACAAGTTCTAGTCATATTGACTGATCACATTACTTTTTTTGCCAACTACCAACAGTTTCCATTTCCCATCCCCCCAACCATCACCTCAGTTGGAACCTTGGTAACATCAATAGATAAGAGGGCAGCCAGCCAATAGGAATACATATTCATTCCTAACTGACCTTTACTGACTTGGAAAGTGTCAATAATTTGTATCATTTTCTGTTAGTGTTCCTGAGTTTCCATTTCCATTTCCCATCCCCCCAACCATCACCTCAGTGGGAACCTTGGTAACATCAATAGATAAGAGGGCAGCCAGCCAATAGGAATACATATTCATTCCTAACTGACCTTTACTGACCTGGAAAGTGTCAATTTGTATCATTTTCTGTTAGTGCGCACTAACGGGAGTTAGTGCGCACTAACACGATTTAACGATTTTTAACGATAAATCGTTAGAATTTCTATTGTATTGTGTTCTATAACGATTTAAGACGATATTAAAATTATCGGACGATAATTTTAATCGTTGAAAAACGATTCACATCCCTAGTGTCAAGGGCTTATAGGTTAGCAAGGCTAGATCGTATGTACTTCAATGGTGTATGATAGTAGTTATCTGCTGAATGTACCCTTTTTGGGTCTTAAAAGCATGACTTACCGGAGCACCTCCATGATAGTCAAACAATCTCTTTGGCACTTAATATTAATTAATAAAGGACCCCTGAGGCAGGCAGCAGTTGCCGAAACATGGGCCTGTGCCAGTTAATGTTTTGATATTGTGATGATGTGAAATTAGCACATAGTGTCGGTTTGGAAAATTAATCGTGTTCAGCTAAGTACACATGTTTTTTGGATTCTTTGTTTGGAAGAAGTCGCTGCATTTTTAATTACAGTAGTCCTGCATTTACAAGGCTTGTATTTGTCAGGATAGCTGCTAGGATGCCGGCATGCTTGAGCCTAGGGAGGGTAGACAGCTACTGTGGCAGCCGCTGCTAGCCATAAAGCAGTCCTTGTCTGTGTATACAAAAAAAAATGTTAAAAAAAAAAAAAATTGAATTGCTTAATAAAAGGGATTAACCCTCGAGGACCGATGATTATATATGACCCGCAGTGGTGAAAATACTGAATGAAAAAATTCAGCAACCGCGGGGTGTTATGATGGTCCAACATATATGTTGAGGTATTCTCTCTCATTATTGTTGGTTAAATTCTTAAAGTATAAAGGAAATCCCCTGCAACGTTTTTTTTACTTAAATTTATTTATTTTATTTATTTAGTGTTTTTTTATACC
The DNA here is from genome assembly GCF_901001135.1 of Rhinatrema bivittatum. NCBI lineage: Eukaryota > Metazoa > Chordata > Amphibia > Gymnophiona > Rhinatrematidae > Rhinatrema > Rhinatrema bivittatum. Next base: position 269,665,543 of record NC_042621.1, read on the forward strand.
GGCATTCACGATAGGCATCTCATCATGCTGGTTTACATTTAACAAGGGATAAAAAAATGAGAAAATACAATAAAACTTTAACAAGTGCGGAGCTAAAAATGTTGCAGTTACAATAAAACAAGGATGTACACAACTGGGAGCAGAAAAAGAAAAAGGTGATAGGAATTTAACAGAAAGAGCATTTATTTACAATGTTATGGAATTTACGTCAGTTTACTATCAGACTTTACTTCTTTTTACTATACCGATACTCAAGACACAGGTCTTATCGTAACGGTTTACATCAAACCAGGGGGAAAACCAGAGAGAAAGAGAATAAATAAGTTACATATAACAAAGGTGATGAATTTGGGACAACTTAGAAGGTAAATTTAGATTAGCATAGGAATAGAAACAAAGGAATTTAGTATAAATGAGGAATAAAATTTAGCTTTAACAATCAAATGGTACCAACAATGAATTAAATCACATTTAATGAATTTAATTTAATGAATTAAATTTAAAGGATGTCATAGACTTTGTAAATAGTTTCCCACACATGTTAACTTTATCATTCTGTCAGAAAATAACTTTATCTTCAAAAAATTATTTTCTTCTACGAAAAGCACAGGCACAGCCACATTTTTAGGCATTTGAGTGGGGGAGGGGGGAATTCTCACCGGCTCCGTTTCAAGTGGACTTTCATATTGCTGCTTCTGCTCCAGCAACTTTCATTCTAAAGGCTAAAGTAGTCTCATTCTACTTTCCTCCTCCCTACTAATACAACATAGTGTGGTTGTCGTGTTAGTCCCTTCTAATACAAAAAGAATGTGTGTGAATTTGACATTCCAGGATGCTGTTAAGACCATGAAATCAATAAGAGTTATGCACACAAGCAGACATGTGCATGTGTGTAGGCAGGTAGGAGGGCATTTACTTGAAGAAAGGGGAAGATGAGCCCTACTGTAAAGTTGGACAGCCAGATGAGAGACCCACCCACAATGTATGCAGCAGGCTGGTGGGATTGCTTAAAGAGCTTGTGGTTAGTATGAATGGAACGCCAACTATAGAGAAAACATGAACCCAACAGCAGCTACTGAAAAACAAACCCTTAGGAGGAGAGCAGAATCCTCACTTACATTTAACTTGGTTTCTGATGAATATGGTTCCTTTTTTAATGCTGTCATCTGAACTAACAAGCAAGAAAGACACAAATTTCATTTTGAGAATAGTAGACATTATTGAAGGGCCAATCTACCAAAGTGCAAGTGTGAACGTGCATTAACAGCTTGTGAGAGTTTAAATGTAAGCACTATGCTAATGAGTCAATGAGATGCAGATCTGTCAAAATGGGCCTGTGGTTCCTTCACTAAGGTTTATGCTTCTCCCAGCTGGGGTCATATTGTGCCTGTCAGTGTAGTGAGTGGACTGAACCATTTTCTAGGTCACTTCCTTCTAGGAGCAGCCACAGTTGTGCATCCAGAGTTTGATTAAAGAAGCCCAAGAATATTCTGGTCAGAAGTATTTGTAACTGAGCGAGAAGTCCAGCCTCTTAAGGACGCACCAAGCAATCAGCTTTTTTTCTTTTACATCTCCAAATACATATTAACGTAGATTTGAACCACTTTACAGTTTCCTAACCGACATATAAGCTTTATTTAACACACAGTTTCTATTATTAAAAGATGTTACCATTCTATGTTGGCACATGTTTAATTTGTAATCTATACCAATTACAGTTTTTTTTTCTTATTGTGCCTTTCTGTAAACTGTTGTGATGGTGAATTAATGACGGTATAGAAGAGTTTTCAAATAAATAAATAAATTCTCTCTGCAGGAGTTTGGAGTTGGAAAAGCCACCTTTCTGTCTCCAGGGTCTTCTTCTAGAGTGAGTATAGAGAGCCATACACACAGTTCTTGTGGTAGTGTTAATACTTCATAGACAGGCCAATGCAGTATGACGCGTTCTCACAATGGGCGCTCGTATTACTACTCTCCTTAATAGACTCAGTATTAAAAGGGCTTGAAACAGATGAATCCTCTTGCCTTGTGCTAATTGACTTAACAGCCTCATTTGACACTGTAGACCATACCCTGCTATGCCATCAGATGAGGAACATAGGGATTGATGGCATGGTTCACCTCATTTTTATCCAACAGAACTTTCCAAGTCAAACTGGCAATCACAATCTAACATCTTCCAGTGTGATACAGGAGTCCCTCAAGGCTCAGCCCTCTCAGCAACACTGTTCAACATCTACACTGTGTAAATTACTAACAAATCTAGGAATAAATGTCTTCTTATGTGCTGACGACTTACAATTTTACATACCCATTCTCTAGATCTTTTGAATACACAGCCTCAATACTCTCTACATATATGAAACCTATACAACAAGAACTAGCGCAACTTAAACTGACTGACATTAAACCCAAAAAAAGACAGAAATCATCTGGCTGGGCAGAACCTCATAGACAGTTAAACCGCCTGCCCTAGACCTGGGTAATTTTCAAATGAATCCCTCAGAACAAGTATGGGATTAAGGTAAACAGTTAGATGAGAACCTCACAATGAAAATGCACATTAAGAAATTAATCAAGACAGATGTTCCAAGTTACGTACTCTACATCAGTTGAAACCACTATTAACGCTTGTAGACTTCCTTACTGTACTGCAAACTCTAATCTTCTCAAACCTTGACTACTGCAACTCCCTACTACTAGATCTTCCATCAAGTCACTTAAAACCACTACAACTATTGCAAAATGCTGCAACAAGACTATTAATAGGAACTAGGAAATGTGATCACATTACACCAGGATGTCAGGATGCTAATAAGGAGAAGGACGCATTTTTTTTGCAACAGAGAGGACCATGTTTTTAAATACTTCTCATGAGCCCCTGACTGCGAGTTAACTTTATTCCACCTCTGGAGCTGGAGTTAAATTCCCCGCATTAAAAAGCGTATGTTGGACGCACTTTCCTGCATTGGGCAGTAATAGTTAATATGCAGAATCACAAAATAAGAAGGACAAAAAAATGTATTAATCGAACCATGAAGTATAAATCACACAACAGAATGTAAAATCCTCAAAACAACTCACTGACGAAGATATGAAAACCATAACTTCATATTTTCACTATCACTGCATTGGCTACCAGTAAATTCCAGAATCTACTTTAAAGTATTAACGATAATATTCAACATCATTCACTGGATTATTAGGAGTGACACTACAACCTTACAATCCTCAACTAACACTAAGATCTCAAAGTAAAGGACTATTGTCCATTCCCACAATGCGGCACACACATCTGATGCAAATAAGAGATCAAGTGTTTTCCATAATGGGTCCAAAGCTCTGGAATTCTCTGCCTGAGGCATTGCGTATTTTGCCAGACAGAAAGAGTTTAAAAAATGAACTAAAAACGTGGCTGTTTAGGAACACATATAATTTAACCTAGAGACATCAGAATATGCAGAACCACAAAATAAGAAGGACAAAAAAAGGTATTAATCGAACCATGAAGTATAAATCACACAACAGAATGTAAGATCCTCAAAAAAACTCACTGATGAAGATATGAAAACCATAACTTCATATTTTCACTATCCAAACTCTGTGCTTTTTGTACTAGATCAACGTGAATATGTACTAAAAAATTGGATTTGATAGATTTGATAGATAAATTGCCATCCTTTGTATACCACCTCTGTAACCAATCCATATTTATCTGTTAATGTGTTATAATTATGAATGTCTCGTTGTAAACCATTGTGATCTACAAATGGAACGACGGTATATAAAATATCTAAATAAATAAATAAATAAAATTGAGCTTCCATTGTCCTATCGCATGCACATCCATATCTCCTGTGCGCCTGATGCAGTATTTAAATGAGAGGGAAATTGGGCCAGCGTAAAAAAGGGTGCGCTAAGGGAGAATTGTGAGTTTCTAGTGTCTATAACACTCAAAGTAGTTTATTGCATCAGGCGCCCACAACTGCAACAGGCACTCAATACGAGTGTCCATTTTGATCGCGCTTCTTTTTGGTTATTTTGCTGAGGTTGCTGAAGTGTATTACAATATATCTGCTGCTATTGCTAGGGGCTTCTAAATTGTGTGCTCTTAAGAAAAGTGGTTTCTTTTTGATCAAATCAATATACACATATTTTTCTCCACCACACGCAGTAAATTCAAGAGTCAAGATGCTAAGAAGGAGGAGGTCACATTTATTGCAACACAGAGGACCATATTTTTAAATACTTCTCATGAGCCCTTGACTGAGAGTTAACTTTACTCCACCTCTGGAGCTGGAGTTAAATTCCCCGCATTAAAAAGCGTACATTGGACGCACTTTCCTGCATTGGGAGGTAATAGTTAATGTCCTCATCTACATGGAATTTACATGTGATGGATGCTATTTGTTAGAGCATGCGTTTTGGAAGCGCTAATCTCCTTACTAACAGGTCAATACAGTAAAGTGCGGCCGCGGTTACCTTGCTCCTAACCCGCTTCCTACTCACTTTTCGGCCGCGTTAGCCCTTCCTGCGATACACAATCCCCTTTAACCTACTCTTACCACGTCCTTAAATCACCGGGTAACCCCTTCCGCCCGTGGCATGTATATTACATGTAAACGATCGAATTAGCTATTCCCTCCCATACAGTAACGTGCGCCCCGATTATCGCTTTTTTACCCTGCTGTTTTGCTGCGCGTTTAACCTGCTAACTTACCGCCTACCCTTACCTCTACGTTAGAGGCAGGGGTAAGGGTAGGCGGCAAACTTTCCCCCAGCCTCCCGCCTCATGGGCAGAGACCGCCGATAATCATCCATGCGGCAGGACGTTGCTGGCCTCTGAGTTCCGCACCTCTTGCAAATATTTAAAGGGACTGTGGCAAGAAATCCCCTGCAGTCACTCTTGATGACATCAACACCAAGGTTCTATAAAAGGGCAACACTCCAGATACAACTTACCTCAGCAACAAGTCCAGCAACTTGACTTAGTGCGTGTTGCTCCAGCATTTTGTCTTCATCCCTGCCTTGTCTTAAGTTAGAGCCTTGTCTTCAGTCTTTGTCCAGTAGTCTCCGTTTTGCCTTCTGTCTTCATCTTTCTTCATTGCCCGCCTGTTCATCTCATGAGAACATAAGAAATTTCCATACTGGGTCAGACCAAGGGTCCATCAAGCCCAGCATCCTGTTTCCAACAGTGGCCAATCCAGGCTACATGTACCTGGCAAGTACCCAAACACTAAGGGCTGGATTTTCAAAGGGTTATGCGTGCCGGGCCTATTTTCAAAAGGCCTGGTGACGTGCGTAAAGCCCCAGGACGCGTGTAAGTCCTGGGGCTTGCAAAAAGGGGCGGTCCGGGGGCGGGGGCGGGGACGGGGCAGAGGCTCCAGGCACAGCAGCCATTTGCTGTGCACATGTACACCCGCACACATCCTTTTAAAATCTACCCCTAAGGTTATCCCATGCTACTGATGCTAGTAATAGTAGTGGCTATTTTCAAAGTCAACTTGATTAATAGCAGGTAATGGACTTCTCCAAGAACTTATCCAATCTTTTTTTAAACCCAGCTACACTAACTGTACTAACCACATCCCCTGGCAACAAATTCCAGAATTTAATTGTGCATTGAGTGAAAAAGAACTTTCTCCGATTAGTTTTAAATGTGCTACATGCTAACTTCATGGAGTGCCCCCTATTCCTTCTATTATCTGAAAGAGTAAATAACCAATTCACATTTACCCATTCTAGACCTCTCATGATTTTAAACACCTCTATCATATCCCCCCTCAGCCATCTCTTCTCCAAGCTGAACAGCCCTAACCTCTTTAGTCTTTTCTTATAGGAGAGCTGTTCCATCCCCTTTATCATTTTGATGGCCCTTCTCTGTACCTTCTCCATCACAACTATATCTTTTTTGAGATGCGGTGATCCTTGCCTAACCTCTCTGCCGATCCATCCCTTGTTTTCTCCCTCAGACAGATACCTGGTTTTGACTTCAGCTTGATCTCTGACATGCTTGACCATTGCCCGGCTCTGACCATTGCCCGGACCTTGGACCCATCTGACCTCCACATACCCATGACCCACATTATCCAAGGATCACTACTTCTGCCTTCAGGAGAGACCCCACCTAAGATCTACTGGCCCTGGCACCCAAAGGCTCAGCCCGAGGGGAAGGAAGGCTGGTATAGGCGAAGCTCCCACTGGGTCTTTTCTTCGCCTGGATCTGCCTGCCATCTGTGAGGGCCTGCAGGGCTCTTCTCTGCAGGTTGCCTTGATCCCACCTCGACTCAAGGGTCCACAGATGCAACACCTGGGAGTGAATAACTGAAATTATATCTATTTTATGGGATCTGCCAGGTACTTGAGACCTGGATTGGCCATTGTTGGAGACAGTATGCTGGGCTTGACAGAGTTTGCTTGCTCTGACTCAGCATGGTAGAATCCCCACCTTTTTGCCCTGGTGGTACGGGCTCAACCACTCTGGCCATTAAGATGTGCTACTGGCCCCCAAAAGAGGCATGAAGGGCAATTTGGTGACACACCCAATAGATTTAATTGGTTCCCTTGGCAGATGATGGACAAAACCCACTGGTCCGAGGTTACACTGGGCCACTGGTTCACAAAGAACCACAGCCTGTCCCTAACTGGAGAGTCCATTGTCCTGGGTACATGCAACTGGCTTACACTTTCTATAGCCCAGTCAAAACCCCATCTCTGGAGTTGACTGAGGAGCTGGCTGGGCTTGGGAGTGCTCTGCTGTCTCAGATGGCCGCACAAGCTCGGATAGTGTGGACAGGATCAAGGAGGTGGAGGATAGTACTTCCTCTGGTGAAAGAAAGATTTCCTTGGCCCTGGCCTCAACAGCCTCCTAGAGGAGGCATACAGGTCTGGAGTACTGGTGGAGGATTGTTTGAGGGTTTCATGATGGTCTTGGAGTTGGGCCACAGCATCCCTCACCCTTTCTCCAAAGAAATCCTCTCCAGTACACGACACATCAGCGAGTCGACCCTGTATCTCTGGTCGGAGATCCGAGGCCTGCAGCCATGCCATTTTGTGGGTGCCAATTCCCTCTGCAGATACCCTCCATGCCATCTCAAAAACATTGTAGGTCGCACGGACCTCATGTTTCCCGCATTCCAAACCCTTGTGCACCAGTGACATGAAGGTGTTTTGCTGATGTTGAAGCAGCTGCTGAGCACCTCCTGCACCTGCTTCCAGATGTCCCACAGTAATGGATCATGTAGAGTTGGTAGGCAGCAATACAAGCAATAAGCATGGCTCCTTGGAATATCTTCCTCCCAAGAGTGACCATCACTGTGTGATCCTTCCCCAGGGGCACCAAGGAATAGGTCCAATGGTGCTTGGCCATCTTGAGATCAGATTTGACCACCAGCAACTGGTGAGGCAACTGATGCTTATCGAATCTGGCAGCCTTATGGACGAGGCAAACCCCTTCTGCCATCTTATTAATGGGAGGCACTATCAGGGGGTGTTCCCAAATCCTCAGCAGCAACTCCTTAAGGATCTCGTGTACTGGGATTGCCATGATCTCCTTAGGAGACTCTACAAACTGAAGGATCTCAAGCATTTTTGTGCCTGGCATCCTCCTCTGTCAAAAGCTGGAATGGCATTGCCTTCACCATCAGCCTCACAAATCATGAGAATGTTAAGTCCTCAGGTGAAGACTTCCTTTACTCATCTGGAGGAGAAGGATCTGATGGGATACCATCTGAATCCTCAGAGGTGGACTCCGTTTGATCATCCCAGCCTGGGTCATAGGGACCTCATCCTCACTGTATGCCACAGGGGATGGGCTCTAGGTGCTCGGCCTACATCTAGAGGTGCAGGCACCAATGAAACTGGATGGGGTACTATAGGCCTCAGCATCTCCACCAGCCTTAGCTGAGCTTCCTCGGAGGAGGAACCGGAGATGACCTCCGTATCGGTAGGGGGAGGCCTTGGTGCCATATCGGACCCCAGGAACCGACACCAACTGGGTCAGTAACGTACCAATGAGCACATTGAGCTTCTCCAGAAGCGGTATGAAGATGGGCGGCATCAGCTCTGGTGCCATTGGTGCCACAGGACCGAAGCCCTGCAGCACCTGCTCCACCGCCAGCTGGACTCAATGCTCTAGCTCCTCCTTGAATGTTGCCAATGCCAACACTGACTGGGAGGAAGGAGGGGTAGCCAGATCTTCCTTGGACCCATGAGGCGGATCGGCGACTGGCACCAGGACCAGTGGAGACTGTAGCAGACACTGAGCATCTATGGAGGATGGGTGCTCCTCACCACGGGGTCACTTTGGGGGCATCATGGCAAAAGCTAGTGCATTCCTGTGCCCAGTACCATGCACCACTGAGGACAAGTGCCAATGCTTCTTACGCTTCCCTCGATGCTCAGCTCGCTCCTTCCCCAGTGCCGAGGACGACGAACCCGGTGTCCTTGGCCTGCAAGAGATCGACAATGGTCTCTCTCTGGTACCCCTATCCACTGGCGACCTCAATGGAACCTACGGTCTCGACGATGTCGATGGTGAGGTATCCATTGGTGCGGCTCCAAGGTCCTTCGATGCCGATGTTGCCAAAGCTAATCCCAATGGCTCGGACTTCTTCGACCCAAAGAGCTGATCCACCTTGTCAAGTTGAAGCTGACATCCCTTTGGGGTCATCTGGGCGCACAATTGGCAACCCCATTTGTCATGCGATGCCCCCAGACAGAGGATGCATATGTCATGAACATCAGTGATCGACGTGGTCTTCAGGCATTGGGGGCATCAGCGAAAACCGGACATGGCCATGACGGGGCGAAACAAAAGGGCAGAAGGACGGAACGATGGTGGTGGGAACAGATGGTCAGCAGGCACCAAGGCAACCCCACCACAGGGGGATGGGGGGAATGACTGCGAAAATAAAAGTACCCAAAACACTGAAAACCCTAACTGGGGTCACTACAGGGAGGCACCGAAAGGGACTCAGCGATGGACCGAAGAAAAGGATTGTGAAAACCATGAAAAAACAAAGTTCTCTACGAGGCAAAAGACAAGTTTTTAGAGCTCAATCAAACTGCGAGGCTCACAGCTCTATGGAAAAAAAAGAGACTGAAGAGGGACCCCTCGTGGACGTGTGGTATAGGCCATGCTGGACATGCTCAGTGTGCCTACGTTTTCCGCATCGGGCTCTATCTGATGATGTCACCCATCCTGCTCGTCCTTGGAGAATTAAGAAATAGCCACTACTTATCACTGCACGATAACAGCATGGTATCTATTTACTGTTTGGGATCTTGCTCCCACCATACATAGAATTTCCACCCACAAGGATTCTACTGTGCATTTAGTCTCCTGCCGGATCTTTATCTTAGATTCTATGTCATCCCTAACATAAAACGCCACCACCCACCAACCTTCTGACTAAAATATTCTGGACTGCACTGACCAACACCTTGGATGCACCACTGGGGCCACAGCTAGAGGGCAAAGCCATAGCAAATGGTTTAATCCACTCACTACCCTGACAATCTCAAAATGTCCTCTGGTGGAAGGAGCATAGTTCTTAGTGAAGGGATCACATGCCACATTACAGATACACTGTATATATAAATAAAACAATTCTGTAACATTACCAGGACAAAAATATCACTTAACAATTAGGAGAAGAAATGTCTTCATTCGGAATCCAAATTAACCCATCTTCCCACACAGACTGTTAACTTCTTTTTATTGATTTATTTATTTAAAAACTTTTTTATACCGTCATTAAGTTAAGTACCATCATAACGGTTTACAGGAAGGCACCAATATTAATATTGGAAAACAGATAAAATCTATCACTAAACAAGTGCCACGAATATACGGTAACATAGTTCGTTTATAATTACTCATAATTGTAAGTGTTATCATGTTCTATCATGTCCATTCTTTATTGTCTCATATTTCAAATGTGAGCAAACGTATTTAAAAATAAAAGTGGAATATCTACCCGTTTAGGTTGGGGTAGTGTGCAAGAGTGTTCTGCAGATCGTTTCTTGTTTTTCTCTTTATCCCTGTATACTACTCTCCTTTCTCAATGCTGTAGGCTTGTTTAAATAACCATGTTTTCAAGTGTTTTCTGAAGGTTTTGATGTCTGTTTGTAAGCGGATCTCGACAGGCATGGCATTCCATAGCATAGGACCTGCTAAGGAAAGCGCTCTTTCCCTTACTTGGGTTAGTTTAGCTGTTTTAACTGAGGGGATGGTCAGTAAGGCTTTATTTGCTGATCTTAGGTTCCTGTTAGGGACGTGTAGGCGAAGGGCTGTATTCAGCCATTCGGCTTTTTCGTCATGTATTAATTTATATATGGTACATAGGGTTTTGTAATGTATTCTTTGCTCGATGGGTAACCAGTGCAATTCTATTAGGGTTTCGGTGATGTGGTCTCTTTTATTTTTACCAGTCAGAATTCTGGCAGCCGTGTTCTGCATTATTTGGAGTGGTCTAGTCGTTGTGTGTGGTAATCCAAGTAGGAGGGAGTTACAGTAGTCAGTGCTAGCGAAAATTAGAGCCTGTAACACTGATCGGAAATTGTTTGTTGTAAGTAAGGGTTTTAGTCTTCTAAGGGTCATGAGTTTGGCGTATCCTTCACGTACTTTTAGCGATATGTGTTGTTTTAGGTTAAGTTCAGTGTCAATTATTACTCCGAGGTTTCTCACTTTTTCTGAGAGTTTAATTGTTTGGTTGTTTTTGAGTATGATAGGGTTTTGGATGAGTTCAATAAGCACACTATGGAGGTTATGAAAAATGTATCACTACAAGAATGATGAAAATCTCATTGCAGATTTCTTCCTGTATTACTTCTTGTTGTGTGACAAGTTTCTATTTTATGCTTCAGGGGACTTTATCCCTGCCAGTAGGTCTTGGCTAGCTGAAACTCAGCAAGCTTGTCTGCTAAACTACCAACAGCGAGGAACTGAGAACCCTCACCTTCTACATTGCAAACGCTGGCACTCTTCCTTTCAATTCTCTCTGCTTTAGTTCCTGGAGTCTATGCTCCTATATTTCTCTTGGCCAGGAGATGGCAGGCACCTCTTGACTTTTTCAACTTTCACCAGAACAAAAGTCAAGAAAAAAAAACCAAACAAACCTCCCAGTGACTGACAGTGGACATATGGAAGCTATGAAGTCTTTTCAGGGCTTTATGGTCAGGATAACTTTGTTCTGGGAACATTAACACGTTCAGCTATGTGCAGATTACAGAACTACTTAATACCAGTAAAATACTTATAAAAATCTCTCTTCGTCCCTACCTTTTCAGCTTTTGTATAAGAACATGAGTCTGCTAGCACAGAGGTGGAATCATAGGCCAATTGCAATTGGTGTGGAGAAGCGTCAGAACACAGTCACGGACCACTGTAAATGTTCCGAGAGGAACCAAAGACCTCACACCCTCTGGCAAACTTTCAAATATTATTTTGGAATACACCGTGTGTGTGATAAAGAAAAGAGAAAGATATCAAAGCCCCACTGGCACAGATTCAGCTGGATCTATTATATCTCTTTTATATGAGACTGGATTGAGACAAGACCTCACTTTTGTCTTAAAACAAGAAACAGCTTGTTAAGGAGACAGCCAGATACAGGCTAAGAGTTCCTAGGGCAGAGAGGATCAGGAGGAGACTACATCTCCCAGGTGGCTAGAGGCAGGCAGTGACCAATGGGAATCAAGGGAGGTCAGGGACGGGGAAATGCAGGTGGACCAGGAAGAGCTACACTCTGTCAGTGAGGAGTTCAAACCACACGCAGATCTTACAGGAATGCCAGAGGAAATGGAATTGAATGTGCTGCCTTGGAGGAGTCCTCAGACTAACACCAGCGCAACCCAGAAGAGAGAGGCTTCTGGGAGTCCCTACTACCGCTGGGAGGATACTGGGGATACTACAGGCTTACAGGATTACACCAGAAGAAGCCAGTAGGAGGTGCTCTGGAGTCCTGTACTGCAGACTGGAACTGGCAGAGGGTGCCTGAGTCTGGAGGTAATACATCGAGACAAGGCACAACCAAAAAACAAATTGGCCATTTTTAACCAAAATGTGAGATGCCCCTTCCAAGTGTAGGATAATTAGGTGTTTTTTTGTTTTAAAAAGTTTAATCTTCCTTCTTTGGACCAGGGTCATAATGTGGGAGTGTCTCCAATGGGGTGCAGTGGCAGGACATTAACTCCTGTGTTGTACAGGTTCTCAGTCTCAGCCAAAAGGCCAAACAAGGACTGCCCTTAGCTCATGGCTCAGACAGCACGTTTGATCTTAGCCAAAAAGCCATATTCAGACTTAGCTAGTGTTCTCAGCTCCAAGTCTCTAAAAATAGTCGTAGGATAATGGGTTACTCAGATTAGGGCTGCAGTACACACAGCACAAGACACATCTGGGCAGGGAACAGAAACAATTATTCGAACAGAGGCTGAGGAAAGAATTTATGGACACGAGGGAGAGACATTCTAAAAGCTTAAAGGAAAAATAATCTACAGTTCGCAGGTCAGAAACAAGAATATTTTTAGGATTCCAGTTAAGGAATTTCCACTTAGAAAAATAAAATGTTACAAAATAGAGAACGGGGGATAAAATAAAGAAAATATTGACAATGTGTCATGTTTGGCAAGGCTGAGAAGTGAAAGTGGTACTAGTGTGGTGGGACAGGAGCCGTGCGTCAGGTGATCACCGGTGTGTCAGGTGATTCCGACAGCACCTGCAGCTCTTTTCTCATGCATGCGGCTAAAGTCACCAGTCGGAGTCCTTCTCTGCCAGCAGCTGGGGGTGTCGTCTTAAGCAAGTTGCTTCTTGCAGCTTGCCTTTTCCTAACTGCAATCGGGTAATAATGAAAGTCCCTAATATTGCTCTCTCTTGCGTGCTTTCCAAGAGCTAAAAACAGAATAAAATAAGCGTGCTGTGACATCTACGACAGGGGTGGCTGCGTGGATGTTTCCAAAGCAAGACGAGTCGTTTGGAAGAAAGTCACAAGAACATAAGACAAGCCAAGGTCCATCAGGCCCATTCTGGTTCAAACCAAGGTCTATCTTGGAATCCCTGCGTGATTCTCCCAGTGGCGTAGCCAGAATTGATTTTTTGGGTGGGCACAAGGTTAACATGGGTGGGCTGTAGGCATGCAGATCTACTAGTTGTTTTTTTACTGATAAATAATGCCAAATTATGCAGCATAGCATTCACATCTACGCCTAAGTATGAGGTTTACTTAATAATACAAACATAATTCACGGTGATTTGTGGTACTTTAGCCTTCTTATTATTACGATTTTATACACGGCTCCTACCTGTCCATAAATTTTGAGAGAGCGGTTGTGTTGCTTATATTTAAATTGCTAATATCTCAAAATATAGATATATATTTTTACCTTTGTTGTCTGATCTTTGTATTTTTCTAATCAGTTGGTCCTGGTCTCTTTTTCCCATTTTTTCCCTTATAGCTCATTTCCTAATTCCTTTTCAGTGTCTTTCTTCTATTACTGTCTTCTTCCCTTCCACACACACACACGCTTTCTCTCACAGACTCCCTCTCACACACTCAAGCTGTCACTCTCATATGCTCTCCCCCCCCCCAAGCTCACATTCAAGTTCTCACTTTCTCACCCCTCCCCAGGCTTATATTCTTATGCACACACAGACGCACATCCAGGCACCCATTCTCACCCACAAACCCATGCTCCCAGTCTCACCCACACATATTCAAGCTCCCATTCTCATCCATACATATACACATTTAAGGTACTATTCTCACCCACACATACACACATTCAAGCACCCATTCTTATCCACATATTCAAGCTTCCATTCTCACCCACCCACACAAACCCAGGCTCTCATTCTCACCCATATATACACACATTCAAGCTCCCATTCTCACCCACCCACAAACCCAGGCTCCCATTCTCAACCACACATACACACATTCGAGCTCCCATTCACCCACATATTCAAGCTTCCATTCTCACCCACATACACACCCAGGCTCCAGTTTTCACCCACACACACTCCCATTCTCATCCACACATACACATTCAAGCACGTGCACAGCTTCCGCTTTCTCCCCCAGAGCAGGAAGATCAGCTGCCTCTCCTGCTGCCACGGCCTCCTGCTATCTTCGGGCGTCGGGCCGTACTGCCCGCCGAACTTCCTGTCGGAGGGGGGGGGGAGCGGAAGCGCAGCGCACAACGTCCGCTTCCTCCCTCCCCCCCAAGCAGGAAGATCGGCGGGCAGTACGGCCCGACGCCCGAAGATAGCAGGAGGCCGTGGCAGCAGGAGAGGCAGCTGATCTTCCTGCATTGGGGGGGAGGAAGCGGAAGCTGCGCGCGGCGCTTCCCCCCCACCCCCGAACAGGAAGATCGGTTGGCCATATGGCCGCAGCCGCGCTTCCCCATGTGTGCCGTGATGGCGCGCGAGGCGTGGGTTCTCTTGTTCGCTGTCGCGGGGATGGGATCCCGCGACAGCCTTGCAGTTCCGGTTCCAGTTGGGTGGGCCTGGGTCTAAGTTGGGTGGGCACCTGCCCACCCAGGCCCACCCGTGGCTACGCCACTGGATTCTCCTGATTGGCAGGGCGCTTTTTAGGCACACATTTCACTGCACCGCTATACAGTCGCGTGGGAGTTTAGCAAATAAAAAACAAGAAAACATTAAATTCAGCGGCATCCATTGGTTGCTACCATAGCCCCCTCCCCCCTCCTTTGGTTACACCTTTAAGCTGGGGAGCACACTTGATACCAGGGCTTAGTCCTCACTCAGTCCTGCAAACCCTGGCATGAATCTTCTGACAGAGGGAAGGATTACATCCAAAGGCCCAAGGAGTTCAGATGGTTTAGCACCAAGGAAACACTCGACACAACGCTGTGGCATTCCAAAATCTAAAGCCTTTACCAAGCAAGTTCAAAACAGAACTCCAGCTACAGCTCTTCAGCAGGAAATATCCACTGAGTACTGAGATTTGGAAAGGGGTTTGCTAAGCTTTGCTGTTGCAGACGCCTGGGATGCCCTCACTCTTTTTTTCCTGGCGTTTAAGGCTTCCTTGGACAGATGTTGGGCTCCCCTACTCCCAAGGACCCTTTTTGGTACCTGAATCTCTTCTGTTACTCTCCTCTCCATCCTCCTCTGGACACCTTTGGCCTCCTGGATCAGAGCACTAGATGGGCAGTTCTCTCCTCTTCTCCTTTCCACACTGCTGAGTACTTCTGGGCAGGCACCTTGGCATTTCTCTCTCCTCCTCCTGCATAGATCTTTGTTCACCAGGGTCTTCTTTTCCTCGGTGCAAGAGATCTGCTCCCTCAGAGCCGGTGATGATTCTCTCCAACGTCGCTGCAGGATCCCTCGGGAATAGTCACCTAGGGTAAATTATCGGCAACATCACCACAAGGACTTTTCTGTGTGGTTTTTCTAGACCCACTGTAGGACAGTGGCAGGATTACCTTTTTCCACAAACTCCAAAATCCTGCAGAGAGATTGGACCTCTCTCTCTCTCGTCCAAACCCTTCTGTCCAGAACATTCTTGGGCTTCACTGACCAACACCCTGGACTGCACCATGGTGGCCACTCCTAGAGGGCAGGGCCATTGCAGACGCTTCATTTGCAGCCGCTTCTCTGACAACCACAATGCGTCCTCCGCTGAGAAAAGAGTAGACCTTAGTGAAAGGAACCATGCACCCTTTACACTGTTATCAATACTATCCTGCAATCCACTATAGCAGCACTGGAATAGGTTTACCAGACGACTCCAGGCCACCAGAAAGACTTTACTATGGTCCAGTTGTATGGAAGTACCTGGAGTTCCAGTTTGTGTAAGAAAAGCAGGACTGAGCCCACAGTCCGGTCCAGTCAGTCCCTGGTGACCCCACAGCCCTCTAGTAACCCATTTCTAGTGCGCATGGGTCTTCAAGTGACTCCAGCCGAGATTGCCAGTTGTTTGAACTAAAATACAGAGGGGCTCTTTATTTCTTCTCTTTGTTTCAATGTAACAAATTTAATGAGTTTAGAAGGAAGTTAAGGCAGCAGTTCATTATTTCCACATCACGCCAGAGAGAGGACACTTAATGCAGAAAAATTCATGCAGAACAAAATATGAAATGGTGTTCACAGTTCACCCAGAAATTTTTTTTTTTCCTAGTTGCTTTAAAAGTCATATTCATCATTGTTTATGAACAATGAGCCATAAAAATCCTAATTAAAGATGTAATTACACTGAATAAATTCTCGGCTGAAAATGAATTATAGATTTGTTGGAGGCGCTGCTAATACATCAATTGGATAAACCACTCTGGCCCTCATCCATCATTTTTAGATGGAGTTGGCAAAGCTAGCAATACAGCTGTAATTTCAGTGGGGTTTTTACCATCAGATCTCGAGCCATCACTGGGCCCCTCCTCCCAGATCTCCCCACCCTAATCCTTCCTGCAAAACAACCTCAGCAGGTAGAGCTCTTCTCAGCCCCCTCCCCCCCCTTCTCCTCCTCCCACCTTATTCCTCTCTTAGGCTCTTCCTTTCCGGATAAAGCTAAAAGGGGGAGTAGAGGGGAAGAAGATAGAATTAAGCCAATTAGCTGTTAAAAGATTCATTAGATCCAATTGTCCTGAAGCTGCCGAGCTCATTTTAGCAAAAGGACATTAAAGGACTAGAAGAGAAATGTGAAAAGTTTCTGTTGCTACTGGTGGAGCCTTAATATATTTATCCCTTGGTCTATGCTGAATTATATGTCTTCTTCTTCTTCTTCTTTTTTTTTTTTTAATCTTCTGTTAATATTTTCTCCCCCCATTCTTCTAAAACTGCTGTTCTGGTATTTAGCTTTTCTCGGCAGGATGGCAACAATTGCTTTTCAAGCTATCAGATGATGATGATGCAACTTGCAAGCACAAGGGATGAGGGAGGAAGAAACCGCACGTTTTAGTGGGATGAACTGACATTCTGACCCTGCCCGAGCTCGGCGTAACCTTCCTCCCCTAAAAAGTCTAAACAGGTGCAGCGGGCCACAGGAACATCTTCAGTGCTCTTGGCATTTCCACGTTCCCCTCTCTCTGCTTGCTCATTCAGTATCTCTTTCCGAGTCCAGTGTCCTAGAACTGGATCCTGGCATAGGAAGGATGGGCAATCCAGTGGACAGCACCTAAGATTTCCTGGGTTCTGTCTTTACACTTTACATCCAGCTACAATTTCTGGAAGTCATAAAGTAGTCACAAACACACCCACAAAAAAAAAAGGCATTCAAAAATCTGTACCGAGCTAAGCCAAAATTTCACTTATTTAATTCATGGCATGTAATTTTTTTTTTGTTTTGGCCTGACAGTTTTTTCTGGGTTTCCAGCTCAGCCGGAACCATTTTCTATTGCGCTACGTTGCCATGAGCCTTATTTGCAATTACCTGGAGTTTCCCCACTTCCCTGATTTTATATTAACTCAGCCCAGCAGTCGCAGCAGGGGTCCTCACACAGAGGCCCATGAACCAGGCCTCCCTCCAGAACCTGGGTAATGGGAACCTTAATTCAGACCACTAGGTGTCACCACTGTGCAATGGCCGAAATGCTCCTCCCTTCCTCCCCAGGGTCTGTGCGCGCTACCACTGGTGCATCCCCAACCCCGGCCGGCCTGGGGAACCAAATCCAGGTCCTCCACATGACAGTGCAAGCACTTACCATTGAGTCACCGGTTTGGCTCACATGCTATTTTGTTTAAATGGCTGAAGTACCAGTACAATTCTGTGTTGTTTGTTAGCCTGTGCACTGGTTGTTTTGTATAGGAATGTTGTCACGATTCCTTGCTTGAACTGTTGATGTTCAGTTTCCATAGTCACAAAGTGGATCATTCTTTCTCCTCTTTGGAAGATGTCAGGCTGTTTCCAAACACTGAAAAGTTTAGCGCAGCGTCTACTCTAGAGGTGGCTGAATTCCACTTTCTGCAGTGTTACGACTTTAAAGCGCATGGCAATCCTGTTTGGATGAAGGATGTGACTGCATATAAAACCGGACTATTACTGTATTTGAAGTGAGTCCCCAGCCACAGCTCACACACACTCTAAAACCTTAAAGAATAAAAGTCCTTAGTCTGCTTCAAAGAAAACCTTGGGCCCGAGGCACAACAATAGCAGCATGACATTCTTACACGTCTCCTTCCGCTAGAACGTTGCCCTATCCTCTTTCTTAATTATCGTCTCTACAGAACTCAAAACCTACAGTCTTAGCATTGACAGAAGCCATCTCACAACAGTGCCCCCTGTCCCTCAGATGCAAGATTACAAATAAGAAAATAAGAACATGCCATACTGGGTCAGACCAAGGGTCCGTCAAGCCCAACATCCTGTTTCCAACAGTGGCCAATCCAGGTTAGAAGCACCTGGCAAACACCCAAACACTAAGAAGATCCCAGGCTACTGATGCCAGTAATAGCAGTGGGAAAGCAGGGTGATTGCTCTGGGAACCCAGCCAGAGAGGGGAGCGCCATGTCACCCTTTTCAGTCTGTCTACAAGGATGCAAGCCCAAAAGAGAAGGGCTGTGCTGAAAGCAACTCTTGACCAGAATGGCATTTTGCCCTCTGTCAGTCCTGCCCAGCTGCTCATGGATTTGGGGCTCTCACTTTTCTCTGTATTTAGGGCCAGTCTTAGAGACACTGGGGGGCCCCAGGGCATGAAGCTAAGGAGTGGGCCCAGCCAATGCTAGGCATGCTGAAGCTTTGCTTCGCCCACATCATTTCCGTTGCCAAGAAGGGTCCCTTGTGGTGCTGGAGCCTTGGGCCACTGCCTTGCTTGGTCCTCACCTCCCTCAAAACTAGTTCTGTCTGTATTCCTGCTCAGTGAATCTCTGCCTCAGGCAGGACAGGCTTTATTTCGGCTTTCTGCGGTTTTAATTCTGCAGGAATGGTCTTAGTACAGCTGGAAATAAAATCTTGGTGTTTCTCAAAAAGGAAAAGGAAGTAGCCTCACCTGGTCTAATACAAAAACCTGGAATTATTCCAATGACACAGGCAGCATTAGCATAGCTCATCCAAAGGAAAGACAAGAAATATATTAAAATAAGCTGCAGGACTAAAATCTCTTTTACTGAAAATGGGTTTTCTCCAGTGGAGATGTGCAAGTTCTCAAAAAGTAGGCTTGATGGAAAATCCATGAACTTCCCATACATCTGAAAAAAATTCTCAAATTTTCAAATTAGCTATTTAAGGCCCAGGTGTGCCAAGTATTTTCCCCATGTATACAAAATGGAAAAACTTCTTTAGTGCATCTGACCCAAATTTGATCAGATTTTGAAATGGCTGGTGAATTTGAATGCATTTTTTTAGTCAAATTTTCAGAAAATTACAAGTAGATTAGTACTAATTTTGAGATCTATTTTTGATGTTTTAGATATTTGCAGATGCACTTTGGATTTTCTTTACATCCACCAGGAAATAAAGAGGATCCAGGGAAAATCTGATTTTCCTGCCAAACTGAAACCAAGCAGAAAATCCGCTTGGCTTGAATTTGACTTTGAATTGTTTGTACCTCTCTACTCTCTCCAGTTGGAGTTTCAACATTTAAAATGTGCATTGAAGGAATGATCTAAATTAAATTAGGTATAGAGTGAATAAAGCTTTACCATGAAGTTTAAGGTAGAGGAACTGAAGGGGATAATGGTTTCTATCCAATTCGATGTAGTTATCCCATCTCAAACATCCTGTTAAATTTCAGGCAATTTTGTTCACTGCACATAAATAATCTAGTCATATGTGCTATCACTTCTGTTAGCAGAGCTTTTGGGCTAATAGTACTATCAGGATACAGGGTTGATATAAATAAAATTTTCCATTCTCTTGTTGAGCACACCTGGGCCTCCCTGCAACATCTGCCAGAACTAATGTTTATGGATAATGTAGTAGGGGAGGTAGATAATAAGCAGACATTTTAAAAATGAATGAAAGAAAGTGACTCAGTAAAATCTATGTCATATGCAGAATCTACCAGAACAGTAGAATTGCATTAACAATAAAGTCTATGGATGGTGAGGATTTAGAGATGTAACAAAAGTTCAACTTTGTTCCAAACTATACCTGTTCTGTTTCTTTATTATACTGCCACCTTGTGTCATCTTGTGATATAGTGTAGTTGAGAGTTTTGTAGGGTTTACATTCTTTACCCTGATTGGTTAGTGTTTGAATGTTTCTGAACTTCCTATTGGGTCTGTTCCTGTTTTGCTCTCTCTCTCGCTCTGGGTTCCTCTCCCCTTCCTCCAAAAGCAGGTTTGGACAGTTTATTGCCTAGACGGGACTTTCAGTAAGAAAAGGACGTGGAAAGCTATGAGCTCTTCCTGGATCCTTCTACAAGTTCCTAAGAAGCATCATTTTTTCACCACTTATTAACTCACAGCTTCTGCTTCAGTTGCAGTTCTCCTCCTCAGACTTCTGGCTTCCAGACAGAACTTCTCACAGTTGTTTCAGTCTCTTCAATCTATGCAGTTACTCTTGGTGCCTTTTCATTCACAGTGCATGTTGAATTGTTCTTCAACATGCACTGTGAATGAAAAGTGCACCAAGAGTAATCAAGAACTGAGTTTATTTGGTATCTGAAGCTGGGGAAAAGTTTGACTGGCTCTTTAGCATCACAAAGGATGGCAGAACGTGTTTGTGAGAACAGCACAATACCTTATTTTTTGCCTTTGTGTTACAGAAGCATAGAGGAGAAGTCAAAATTTTCAGGGAATGCACAAACTCATTCTAAGAATTTCCAGGAGGTTCTATTCAACTTTCAGAAAAAAATTGCTACCCTGGAGCTACTGCAGAGTAGTAGCAGTAGTAGAGATGAGCTAAAATGTGAGTGTGTGTGTGTGTGTGTGGATTGTTTTTTTTTAATGGAACTGCTTATATTAATTGAAACGTATGGTGGCGTTCATAAACCAAACTTCATCTGAGTTTAAAAAACAAAAAACAAACAAAAACAAAAAGAGTCTAGCTTTGACTTCATAAAGTTGCAGGACAATAAGGGGCAGATTTTCAAAGGGTTACGTGCGTAACCCCCGAAAAGCTGCCCCTGCCTGCACCTGTGCGCGCTGAGCAAGCCCCTGGATGCGCGTATGTCCCGGAGCTTGCAAAAAGGGGCGGAGCGTGGGCATTCCAGGGCAGTGGGGCGTGGCCTGAGCCTCCAGGCGCAGCGGCCATTTGCTGCTGTGCCCGGGATCGCGGGCCTGCCATTGGCCGGCGAGCATAAATTGTGCTGGCCAGGAGGCCGGCGTAACTTCTTAAACAAAGGTAAGGGGGGGTTCTAGGTAGGGCTGGGGGGCGGGTTAGGTAGGGGAAATGAGGGGAAGGTGCGGGGGGGGGGGGGGGGAGGGCAGAAGGAAAGTTCCCTCCGAGGCAGGTTGCGCGGCTCGGCGCTCACAAGTTGCATAATTGTGCACCCCCTTGCGCGCGCCGACCCTGGATTTTATAACATGCGCGCGCAGAAAATCGGGCATAGATTTGTTCACGCTGGGTTGCGCGAACAAATCTGCGCCCACGTGCAGGTTTTAAAATCTGCCCCTAAGTATTTACACTGCATCATACTCAATTGGAAGCACAGTACGATCAAGAAAGCAAATTTCGGTATGTATGTTCCAGATCACTAGCTTCACCCCTGCTTTGGCCTTTTCAAACTGGTGTGCACTAGTAAGAAGTCTCATTGGCAACCATATGGCATGCTGAAAAATAAATGTTACTTTTTTAGTTCATGTGGGAGAAACAAGCCATTTTCATGAAAATGATTCAGAATTAGCAGTACTGCAACTAGAGTTACCAGATGGTTTCAGGTTAACAAGGACAGAATAAATTAGTTTTCATTTTGCCCCACTGCATCTATGGATTTAAAATCCAACTTTTCTCAGATAAACTGGAGCTGCGAGTCTGCACCCATAAACAGTGGGAAAGAATCAGGACTGACTCTGCCTGTCCATAATAATATGGTGTCATCTGTTCATCCTCATCATACTAAACTTGGAATGAAAACAAACATAACAAAAATAAAAATATTGGTTATCTTTAGGTGCTAAAATCTGTAAATGTCAAATATTTAACATTATTTATTATACACTGCCCTCACTGCCTACAGCACAGGATAATATAATTCATATGAATTCAGTGTTTCTCCCTGATGGAGCCTACAACCTATGGGATTCATTTACTAAGCTTGGTTAAGGTTTTACAGCGTGATAAATAGTGTTTACTGCATGGTAAATGCATTACTGTAGGGATAACACATGGAATTATAAATTTTGCATATAATTTTTCACTCCTATAGAAATTTTTTTGCATATAATTTTTCACTCCTATAGAAATAACCGCCAGTTCTTATTTACTTAACCCTATTCTGTAGACGTAAACTTTTCATGAAGACTGTAATCTGTAAGCACCTGTATTTATTATAAGAATTTGTATTTACTATTTATATTTATTATTTAGCTATTAACATTGTTCTGTTACCACTTGGTACTATTTCTCTCCTTTACCTCAAACTCTAAGTTCCTACTAAGTTAGCCATGTTATTTATACCCAATCGTTGGATGTAATTGTATATTTGTTTAATTGTTCAGTCTGTTTGATGTAACTTTCTGTTCCTTGTTCTGTGTAAACCGAAGTGGTATGCACTAGTGCATGAACTCCGGTATATAAAAGCCTTTAAATAAATAAATAAATAAATAAATAAATAAATAATCCATCCCCCAAAAAGATGGAGCAATGTGGGTATTAAAATGAGCTGATTTTCCCAAATAGTAAATTTTCCCAATAGAGAAAGGTGAACAGTGGAGTGCTCCAGGGATCTGTTCTGGGACCACTGCTTTTTAATATATTTATAAACGACCTGGAAATGGGGACAACAAGTGAGTTGATCAAATTTGCTGATGACACAAAATTATTTAAAGTTGTTAAATCACAAGAGGATTGTGAGAGATTGCAAGAGGACCTTGTAAAACTGGGAGACTGGGCATGCAAATGGCAAATGAAATTTAATGTAGACAAGTGCAAATTGATGCACTTAGGGAATAGTAACTCAAATTATCACTATACAGTGCAAGGTTGCACATTAGGAATCACTATTCAGGAAAAGGATCTAGGCGTCATCATTGATAATAATACATTAAAATCTTCTGCTCAGTGAGTAGCAACAGCCACAAAGTAAATTGAATGCTAGGGATTATTAGGAGAGGAATGGAGAATAAAATAGAGAATATCACAATGCTTCTGTATCAGTCCATGGTGTGACTTCATCTTGAGTATCATGTGCAGTTCTGGTCACCACATCTCAAAAAAGATATAGCAGAGTTAGGAAAAGGTAGCGAGAAGGGTAACCAAAATGGAACAATTCCCCTATGAGGAAAGGCTGACGAGGTTAGGACTCTTCCTCTTGGAGAAAAGATGGTTGAGGGGAGATATGATAAAGATTTATAAAATAATGAGTGGAATGGAATGAATAAGCGTTAATATGTTGTTTGCTCTTTCAAAAAGTACAAAGACCAGGGGACAGACAATGAAGTTAGTTAAAACTAATAAGAGAAAATATATTTTTACTCAACACATAATTAAGCTCTGGAATACGTTGCCAGAGGATGTGGTGAAAGCTATAAGTATATAGTTATTTTTAAAAATTGTTTGGACAATTTACTGGAGGAAAAGTCCATATACCAGATCTACTGCTTATTCTTGGGATAAACAGCTTGAAATCTATCTACCCCTTAGGATCCTGCCAGATGCTTGTGATCTGAATTTGCCACTATTGGAAACAGGATACTGGGCTTAATTGACCTTGGACTGACCCAGTATGGCAAGTCTTATGTTCTTATGCATGCAAATACATGCAAATCAGCTTATTAATATGGTAACAAAATAAGGCAGCTTGCTGCAAAGTCCACAACTATGCTTTTTTATGAAAAGTTAGCTACATCTACTTCCTCTCTTAAGTCATAGTGCCGAAATTGGTGAGATCCCCTCTCCCATCCTCTCATGCCACCCCATGAGGCAGCCAAAATGTTAAAAAAAGATACTTTTGACCTGGCTCCATCCCCAGTTCCAAAACCTGCCCTATGTGAGCACAAAGTTACCTTCCGCCCAACTCAGACCTCCTCTTCCCCCTAACTCACTTGACCCGTCTGGAATATTATTTTCCAATTCCTGGTGGTCCAATAGCTCCCCAATAGTCCCCTCGGGCTACTGATCATCTAGCTCCATCTTGAACATGGTGCTGGCCAGACTCAGCCTCATTTTTGCCCTGATCATGTGATTGGGCAAAAGTGAGACTGCAATTAGCTGGTGCCATTTTGACCATCGCTCTGGCTGACCTGCAAGGATTGGAAGGTCAAGACCAGCGGGAATTTGGGATTCACTGGACCACCAGGGATTGGAAAGAGATAGTCTGGAGGAATTGGATGTGCTGTTGGAGGAAGAGGAGGTCTGGAGGGATGTGGAGAGATCACTTTGTGCTCACATAGGGGATGGAGTTTGGAACTGTGGGTTGGGTATGGGCCAAAATTATCATTTTGGAACATTTTGGCCACTTCAGGAGGGACAAAGGAGGGATGGGAGAGGAGTCACACCAGATCTCAACTGATTTTGGTGCTATGACTGGGTTGGGAATTCTACAGGATACATGGGCTTTTTAAAAGATGGTGAACCCGGTATGTAGGGCCTCTTCACTGCAGTATTTTACCGCCAGGAAAAAATCCAGCAGGATTCACTAACCTGAGGTATTGAGTTGCTGATTAGTGAATTCCATGATAATTTTTTCTTTAGGAAAAATACCATGACTTAGTAAACGAACTCCTAAGTTTTAACCCTGGGAGATTAAGTGACTTGCTCAAAATGAGAGAGTGATGGATTAGGGGAACTGAATAGTGTTTCCAGATTAACAGTGATTTGTGCTTCACTGCCATTCCTGCTTTGGTTACATTTCTGTTTGGACTATGATTGTTTTCAATGCTCTGCGCCAGAAGTTGAACTGCATGCAAAAAAAGAGTGTGACCCATGTAAAGGATGAAGGGCATACCTGTAATTCCAAAGCTAATGTGATTCCAGCACAGCATTTGCCCATGATGGTGAATCCAACAATTATTAGGGGACATCTTCCCAACCTCTCAATAGAAAGGCATTGTAAAGAGAAATAAAGTCCTTGCTATAAAGTCCTCTGACACTTTGGGTTTCATTGATTAAATGTTTTTTTGTCATTTGGTGCCTACGAGGAAAGGAGAAATGACTACTTATCTGATAATTTCCTTTCCTTTAGTGAAGGGTAATTCAGTCCTAATGAGTGGGTTATGCACCTCTGCCAGCAGATGGAGATGGAGCAAAAGCTGATGTCATGGCCATATGGTCCCATCCTGACATCAGCCCACCAGTATTCTCTGGAAAAGCCAAACTGTGAACAAAACTGATTATACTTGAACATTATTAGCAGCAGACAACCATTCATTTTTTCAACCAACAGGAACACTGAGCTCAACCAAAAGAAGGAACATATTTAGCAAACTAAGAGTTAGAGAAGCCACTTACTAAGCATCAAAGAAGAGCAGGAATCATACTCTGCATAGCTCGCCCTAAGAAGGCTAACCACAAATTCAAACTCCGGCAGCCGAGGGCGGGTCTGAGATTGACCTACCTTTCACTAAAGGAAACTAAATTATCAGGTAAGTAGTAATTTCTCCTTCCTTAGTGTTTGGGTAGGTCAATCCCAAAGAGTGGGATTTACAAAAGTTAATCATGAAAAGGGTGGGAGGCTGCCAGCGGTCCAGTCAAAACTGCCAGCGCAAAAGCGGCATCCTTCCTAGCCCTAACATCCAAGCGGTAATGTTTGGAGAAGGTGTGCAAAGATGACCATATCCCCACTCAGCAAATTTTAGCATGCAACAACAAACAAAGTTCCACCCATGATACTGCCTGAGCCCTCATGGAATGGGGTCTAATTTGTTTCAGGAAGGCAACCTCAGCAGCAACATAGGCTGCTGTAATGACTTCCCTCAACCAGTGGGCAATTGTTGCCCGCGTCGCTAGTGCTCCCTGCTTACCTCCACCATGGAGCACAAACAGGCGATCAGACTTCCGAACAATCTTATTAATCTTCAAGTACCACAGTAAATGACACTCGATATCCAAGGAACGCAAAAGGCGGTACTCAGCTTCATTTCTGTCCTGTCCAAGGCAAGCAGAGAAATGGACTGATTCAAATGAAAGTCCAAAACCACTTTGAGCAAAAAAGAGGGCACAATCCAAGGCTGAACTGCACCCGGAGTCATATAGAGAAAAGGCTCCGGGCAGAAAGGAGCCTGCAGCTCAGAGACGCGATGTGCTGAACAGATTGTTACCAGAAAACTGTCTTCAAGATAAGCAGCTACAAGAAAAGAGTAAGCAGCAGTTAAAAAGTCGGACCTGCCAAGAACTCTAGGACCAAGTTAAGATCCCACAAAGGCACCGGAAGCCACAAAGGGGGCAAAGATGATTAACTCCCTGCAAGAAATGGACACGTCCGGATGGGAAAACCAAGGCCATCTATTGACTCTTCCCCTGTAACAAACCAATGCTGCAACTTGAACCTTCAAGATGTTAAGGGCCAAACCCTTAAGCAAGCTGTCCTGTCCAAAATCAAAGGAATATCAACCTTGAGCAGTTGAGTACCTCACTCAGATCACCAGGCCTCAAAGACTCTCCAAACTCTAAAATAAGCTAGAGGAGTAGAAAATTTCCAGGCCTACAGAAGAGTGTAAATTACAGCAGGTGAATAACTGTGCTCCAACAACCAAGCTCTTTCAATGGCCAAACAATAAGAAAGAACCAACCTGGATCCTCATGCAGAATGGGCCCCTGACGTAACAGATCTGTCCAAGATGGTAGCTGGAGGGGACTGCCCACCAGAAGTCTCTGGAGATTGCATACCACAGCCTTCAAGCTCAATCTGGAGCCACCAAAAGGACGGTGTTGGTTTAACTTGCAATCTTCTGTACCAGCCTGCCTAACAAAGGCCAGGGCCGGAATGCATACAGCAGGGCGCATATGGCCATTCCTGAATGACAGTGTCTATGCCCATCGCTTCTGGGTCTCACCCAAGGCTGAAGAAGTGTGGGACCTTAACGTTGTTGAAGTTTGCCAACAGGTCTAGATCTGGTAGGCCCCAGCAGTTCACCAGGAACTAAAAATCCTTGTCCTCCAATTTCCAATCTCCTGGGTCCAAGCTTCTCCTGCTGAGGAAATTGACTCTGATATTGTCCTTTCCGGCATTGTGAGAGGTGGAGATGCTTAGGAGATGCTGCTCTGCCCTTACCATGAGCGCATCTATCTCCCCCGACATCTGTCGACTCTTGATTCTACCCTGATGATTGATGTAAGCCACTGTTGTTGCATTGTTGGACATTACCTGGACCACCCAAGCCTTTAATCACTCTGCGAACCACAGGCATGCCAACCGAACCGCTCATGCCTCCAATCTGTTGATGTTCCACTGCCGGTCTGCTTCATTTCAGCACTCTTGCATCACTATCTCCTGACAGTGAGCCCCCCAACCCCGGATGCTCACATCTGTTGTGAGTATCAACTAATCCAGTATAATCAGGGAAATTCCCTTCCTGAGATGGTCTGCGTGTAACCACCAGTTCAACTGGGTTCTCACCTCTAATGGAAGTGTTATGAATGAGCGGTGTTTGAGTGGATCCTTGGGTACTGTGGCAGATGACCACACCCATGGGGAGGAGCCCCGTGAGGAGCCACAATACTAGGCTAGACTCAGAACTCACAAACACAGTTAGTTCTTTATTAAACAACTTTGAAGAGTACCACCAGAGGTGGCAGTAATGAGGCAGTCTGGTAGTTGCAGTCTCAGGGACCTTGGCAGAGGGAGCCTTTCCCACCCATTAGTAATGGGAGGTTCCGAAGTAGGTTTCCCAGCAAGGAAGTACTGTGGATGAGATAGACTGAGAGTATTTGCCGTAGACAGGTGATTCCACCAGGTTGTAGAAGTAAGTGCAGGCACTGAGGCAGGGAGAGCAGGCTCTCAAGGAGCGAGTACCTGTTCCCTGTAAGACACCTGAAATAAAGCAGAGGGCCCCCGAGGAGCTGGTACCCAGGTTAGCAGTTACCCCGAAGGGCAGAGAGAGAGCTTCCAGTGGCAGTACGGAAGCAGCAGAGTAGCGTAGACAGGAACGGAACATATCCGGAGTCAAGTCCAAGTCCTTGCTAACTCAATGAGCTAGCAAAATAGTAGATGTTATATACCCGGATGGCGTGACGTCAGTAAGAGGGAATGCCCCCGAGGTTCGTGCCAAGGGTTGCATAAAGACGTGGGTGACACACGCGTGTGCGCACCCTAGTAGGTACCTGGGAGGAGCATGGCGGAGGCAGCACCATAGCCACTCTGGGGACGCCGGAGAGGTCGGCTTGTAGACATGGTGGTAGCCATCTTTCCTAGGTAAGCGGGAGGACCCGTGAATAAGGTGAGGAAAATGGGGCGAAGCCGTCTAGCACTGACGGACGAAACAGGAAGGAGCAGCCTCACCGCATAGTTCTGCAACTGCAGATTCTATCAGGAGAGCAAGGTGTGCTGAAGAGGGCGCATATGTTCCCTTGCCCAGGGAGCCACTTCTAATATGGCACCATCCACCCCAGGACCTGAAGATAAGACCACACTGTTGGATGAACAGAGTTCCGGAGGGACCAAACTCACAGCATCAATGTGTGGATCTGAGAACACTCTGCCATGGCTTGTATCAAAACGAACCCTGAGATACTCCATTTTCTGAGATCACTACAAATTGCTCTTGGCCAGATTCACCACCCAGCCTAGCTCCTGTAGCAAGGAAATGACCCTGCGGGAAGCACGAAGACTCTCTTTCAATGTCTTGGCATGAATCAACCAGTCATTCAGATGGGATGAACTAGAATGCTCTCTTTGCAAAGAGCCACTGCTACCATTACCATGGCCTTGGAAAAGGTCCTGGGCACTGTGGCTAGTCCTAAAGGCAAGGTCTGAAACTCGTAATGATGATCCAGGATGGCAAATCAGAGGAACTACTGAAGTTTCTGCCAGATGGGAATATGCAGATACGCCTCTGTGAGATCCAGAGACATGAGGTACTGCCCTACTTGAACCGCCATCATGACAGAGTGCACTGTTTCCATCCTGAAATGCATGATTCATAGATGTTGGTAGAAGCCTTTGAGATCCAGTATGGGATGAAATGACCCTTCCTTCTTGGACATGACAAAATAAATGGAATATTGGCCCATATTTTGCTACAATTTGGGAACAGGAATCACTGCTTTCGGATTCAACAGCCTTTGTAATGTCACTTCCACTTCTACCCTCTTCTGAGGGCAGTTGCATGGAGAGACCATGAAGGCATCTGGAGGAATGAGAAGAAATTCTAGAGCATATCCATTCCGAACCACTTTGAGAACCCATTGATCTGAAGTAATTTGGACCCACCTATAATAAAACCAGATAGATGACCACCTATCTCCTGCACGATCAGGTGAGCTCACAAACCTTCATTGGGAAGTCCAAGGGGCTCTGCATCAGGAGCAGACATCCTTTCAAGGACCTTGGGAGTGAAAGGACTGAGACTTGTGGAAGCAATGGGATCTCTGGAAAGAACCTCTCCTATAAGGCTGAAAACACTAGTAGTCTCGAGAGCGGCCATTGTCTGAAAAATCTGGGAAACTGGCTTATCATCTTCCAGAAAATGAAGGACCTGGGTCTCTCCCCATTTACTTGCCATTTTTTCCAATTCACTGCCAAACAAAAGTGAGCCTTTGAAGAGCAGCTTAGTCAGATTGGACTTTGAAATTGTATCTGCAGACCAGTTGCATAGCCACAACTGCCACCTGGCCGCAAGAACTGAAGCAGCTCCTCTGGCAGCTGTGTGTACCAAGTCACAGTGCACATCAGCCAAGAAAGCAGCTCCCGGTTCTACCATAGGTTCCAGATCAGACCCAGCACCACCAGATTCTTGACAAAGATGAAAGATAGCCCAAGCTACCAAGGCACAACAAGATGGAATTTGTAAGTAAAGAACATAAGAACATAAGAAATTGCCCTGCCGGATCAGACCAAGGGTCCATCAAGCCCAACATCCTGTTTCTAACTGAGGCCAAACAGGCTACAAGAACCTGGCAAGTACCCAAACACTAAGAAGATCCCATGCTACTGATGACAGTAATAGGAGAGGCTATTCCCTAAGTCAACTTGATTAATAGCAGTTAATGGACTTCTCCTCCAAGAAATTATCCAACCCTTTTTTAAACCCAGCTACACTAACTGCACTAACCACATCCTCTGGCAACAAATTCCAGAGCTTAATTGTGGATTGAGTGAAAAAGAATGTTCTCCGATTAGTCTAGAATGTGCTACTTGCTAACTTCATGGAGTGCTCTCTAGTCTTTCTATTATCTGAAAGTGTAAATAACCGATTCACATCCACTCATTCAAGACCTCTCATGATTTTAAAGACCTCAGCCATCTCTTCTCTTCATTGTCACTGCCTCAAAGTCTTAATTCAGGATAGCCTCAATCCTCCTATCCTGAGCATTCTTCAGAGCCGCACCTAAAAGATACCTCTGGTACACTCTATTCCAGATCAATCAATTCCTGGATGGCGTCCAAGAGGTGAAACAAACAACAAGCCTTGCGCACAGTGACCAAAATAGGATCCTTGACCAAAAGAGTCAGGCCCATTTACCCCAAGTGTCTTCAGGGTTTGAGATATCAGACCTGGCAACTCATCTCTCTGAAAGAAATGTAGAAAAGTTCTATATGGCTTCAAATCTGGGGGAATGTCCCCTTCCTCACCAGGAGAGCCACCACCATCATCATTGGTATCATCCTGATCCACCTGCATTCAAGCTCTGTCAGACCGCACTGTGCCTCGGTGCTTGATCATGGAGACAGGTGGGGGAGCACTTGGAGTGCCCAGATTTACCTTAGTAGGAACTGCTGCTTCAGCAGAACAGCCCTGTAAAAATGTCTGCAATCCCTGAAAGAATTCCACCCAGGAAAAGGAGGCGAGGTCCATTCCAGGCCCCATATGCCCGAACCTGACTTCCTGCGAGTCAGTGTCCCCTGAGGATTCAACCCATGGACCAATCATGGGAGGGGACACCCCTGCAGTGTCTCCCTCGGTCTCACTCCCCTCAGACAGAGGAGATGGACCATCATTGGCAAAACTGGAAGGAGGCAAATCTCCTCGAAAATCCAGGCAGCGCTGACACAGGCTTAAAGAAAGCTCCAGCTGAATGGCCATGATGTGCCATGCAGCACAGATAGATAGGCACTTAGGTTTCTTCACCACACGTCTTACAGTGCCATGCTTTAAGCATACAGCCCAATGCCTAGCTTTCCCGCGCTTACAAGCGCACCCAAAATGGACCCACAAAAAATGTGCATCCAAGCCCATGCACCTAGGCCAATCATCCAACTAAATTCCCAGACTGGATGCCCAGAACCGATGCCTAAACTGGATGCACAAGATATGTGTCCAAAAGGAAAAACACTCAAACTGAACGCACAAATGAGAATGGATGTGCGTATGGATGCACAAGTATGGGCTGACAGCCTGCAGCAAAAAGCACGTGAAAGTGCCCCATGGCCTCCAATCGCCAAAATGGGAGAAGCCTAGGAGTGGGGCCTGCCATGCTTGCACTCTCTCCTCACCTCACAGAACTCCCCAGTCATGAGTGGGGTAGCTGAACACTGAGGAAACAGGTCCTTTTTCTGCTGTCTTCCTGTCATTGACTCTTTTTATTATTTTAAAGTTAAAATTTTTTACCTAAGCTCAGCCCTCCCTGAGAGCAAGAATGGGACCCGGCTAGTGGGGAGAGGGCTAAAGCCTTCAGTGCTGAGACTCTCTCAGACTGCAACCGCTAATTGGAAATTTAGGTCCATGCCAGTTAAGACTTTAGGACTGAAGGCACTCTACTGAGGGAGGGACTGCATGGTATCACTTCAAGAGGCAAGTGGTGCTACATAGATATTTCCTTTCCAACTGCTTTCTTCTTTTCTTCTCTTTTTTTTTTTACTCACAGGCAATCCCCCGAAGGGAAATGTATGTTCACCATCTGCTGGAGACGGAGAATACTGGCAAGCTGATGTCAGGACGGGACTATATGGCCATGACCCCCAGCTTTTGCTCCATCTCTATCTGCTGGCAGAGATGCATAACACACTCGTTGGGAGTGACCTACCCAAACGCTAAGGAAGCACTAGATAAATTATGCCCGTTGTCTTTGCTGTATTGACCTGATGGATACTAGGATAGGCAGAATATTTCATCCTCTACTATCCAGTTTATTTTGGTTGGTTCAAATAGAAACATAAGGGCACCAGTTTTTAGCCTGTAAAACTAGTCTCACCAATTTCTAATGAGCCGGAGTTTCTATGTTTCTGTGAGTTTAATGAGGGCAGCTCCTTGTGAGCCAAAGATTACGAGTCCTAATCCTGCCCAGAATACTGCCTGGATGCTCAGTTGCACTGAGGTGGAATCATACTCAGTTTGTTCTACAAAACCTCAAACAGATGTGCAAAAATAGGAATTATGCGCACAGATGGTGAGAGTGTGAATGCTTGAGTAGAGTACTTGTTAAAGCCTGAGGAATATATAGCAAATCCTTTCCAGTGGCTGATGCATAACAAGATACAGCTCTAAGAACATTTAGTTGGAAGAATAGTGTTCTTCAACTAGAAACCACCAGCTGAGAAATATGCTTTTGTACATCTTCCATAGACTTAAAATAAAACTTGTATGAAAGTAATGCTCTTCATGATCTCTCCTCCTACAGTTCTATGCTCTGGAAGGCTAGATTCTCTTTATTGTATATTTAAGTGTTTCCCAACCTTCTCCAGGAGACACCCCAGCCCATCGGGTTTTCAGGAAAGCCACAAATCTCTCTCATGCATATTCATTACAGATCCCTTGAAAACCCGACGGGCTGGATGTGCCTCCAGGAGAAGGTTGGGAAACACTAGGATATTCTTTCAATGACTTACTTTGGAACATTGTCAACATTTAACCCTTTGGTGAGAAAAATTTAAATCAAGACCTTATGAATATAAGAAGATTATTTTGTAAAAAAAAAAAAAAAAAAGACTGAGTAATTTGAAATTTGACCTCTCTTTGTAGCATCTGAAGGTTTAATGCTTTTTATAGTATCTCCCAATAAACTGTGCAAAAAGAATTTCATATCCAGAAGGTATTGCATTGATCGCTGTTACTCTTCCTTTCTCATCACCTTCAAAACATACCCATATTTTTTTTCTCAATTGCTCTAACAGGCAATAGGTTTTGAGACTACAAGGGGGTAAGGCAATGTCCCATTAACCCTGCAAATATAATAGCAGATTCAGTAAAATAAGAATTCAGGAAGTGCATCGGGAAGGGAGCATAAGGGAAAAAAGCACTAGTTTAGCACTAACTTTTCTTCCCCCACTGGAAAAAAAAAAAAAAAAAAAAAAAAAAAAGCTTTGAGCAAAAGCAGCAAAAAATATTGACAGCAGAACAAATGCTTGTAATTTTATAACCAATCTCATGGTGTCCATTGGGTGCCATTCCTGCCTCCACTCAGGACCAATCAGACTGACAGAGCTATGAGTCTGCCTGAGTGAATGTGAGCCGCTTGCTGTAAAAATCTTCCCTTCTCCACCATTTCAAACAGTCTTATTGCTTCTAGCAAGGAGGTAGCTAAAGCTATGGCCCACTTAACAGGCTGGATCAGGGAGAGTGAGTGAGGTAGAGAAAGAAGGAGAGAGGTGGGGGGGGGGGGGGGTTGGTCCAGTAAGTGAGAGAGAGAGAGAGAGAGAGAGCACAAGTTCTCGTGTCTGCAGTCTGTTATGTTTATTAAAGAAAGGCCGTGCTGTGAAATTTTGCTCCTGGGATCCGATGGCTCACATTAGTCTCTCTAATTGTCAAAAATCTAATTTAGTGTTATATAGCTCAGGCCAGCCCTGGGTTAAAAATATGGAAGCTACGTTGGGTTATAAATCTATGCTCCACTGTGGTAACTCTCCAGCTAAGTGAGTCTGTGAGAGCTGTTAAAGTAGGGGGGGTCGGTCTGGGATGGCATGGAGGGGGGAGGACAGCGGGGGATTGGAGAGAACCTGCTGATTAAAGTGCAATCTTTATTAGTGTTTATGGGAGAGAAAGCGTCATATTTTTCTCTATAATAAAGATACATTTTCTATTCCTTTATGGGTTTTTTTTTTTTTTGCTGTTGGAAAACAAAACAACAACAACAAAAAAAAAAAACGTTTAATTGCAGGTTCTAAATCAGAAACCATAATAACCGCTGACTCCAGTGAGACCAGAGTGATCAGCGGTGCCCGCACATTTTAGCCGAACCCGCTCCGCTGGAGCTCTTCGCTAACCATCGGTAAACATCAGCACAGAATCGAGATCCAAAATTAAATCATGAGCAACTTGTAAGTGGGTCACAGGATCAAGGCCTATCAGGAAAGTCAGGTGACGCTGCTTTTGGGTTTTAGGAGTCTTAACACCCCCCACCCCAGGGAGGGGGCAAGACGCTAGAAGAAAACAACCACCCAGGTCCCCCGGTGTCACTAAACAGGGAACAAAATGGATAAGCTGCAGATTCACTTTACCTGTCGAGGAGGGAGATGAGGGCAGCAGCGACCTGAGAACGCTTTCTGATAATAAATCTTTCAGGAAACAAGAGAAAGTGTATCCTTTTCCTATGGCTTTTACTTGATGTTGTATTATGAAATGTGTTTTTGTTTCAACATGGTAATGTATTGTTAGAAAGTTTTTGCTCACCGCTTAGCACAGATTATTCTGCTTTAGGTGGTATAGAAAAGCCTGCAAGTAAATAAGTAAATAAATAAATGAACCCAGATGCCACGCTTGGGGGGGGCAGATTCTTAGCTTCTTTCTGGAATGTTCCAAATAACCTCAGCCCCCGAACCCCACTCCTATTATTTGAGAACACCAAATTGCACACAGTGGGGGGGGGGGGGGGGGGGTGTTGTATTTTATTTAAATGGAAATAAAATCAGCAGAAAACAGATAAACAGGATATATAGATCTATAACAGTAAGGTCTCACAGTTAATTGGCAAAAAAGAAAGAATATTTATTTACAAATTGTGTAGTAAGCAAAGTACTTAACCTAACCAACCCACGTAAAATCCTCCCCAAGTGATGTGGAAATTAAAGATAGAATGGAACAGATAAGGAGATATTTAAACACACACACACACACCCCTTCCCTCTACCAATTTGCTTGCTTCAGAAAGCCGATAGTTCTAAGTATCAATAAATGAAGACCCATAGTCCAGTCAGCACTCAGAATAGTTTGCCATGCAAAACTTTCATCCTTCTCAGGAAAGGTAAAATAGTAGGTTGTAGAAAAACTTTAATCTTCAACATAGGAAGAATTCAAAATAAGGACTGTGTTCAGCCATGCTCACAAATAAAAAAAAACATAGTATGCGCTGTGCCGTGGAGATAAATATCCTTCTAGTAGATAACCGAATGGATTAACTCCTGGCAGAACTGTAGGGGGAAGCAGCAGGATCTGTTTTTCCAAAACGAACTGGCAGTAGAACCCCAAGAAAGATTAGTCTGTGAGTTTATGTAGCAGTTTTACTTTCTTTCCAAAAGAAAAAAAAAAAGGACCTCAGAAGGCCCCCAAACTCACTGCTTCTTGTAAGTGAGCTGTACTGGAATCTCTCTGCACTTTGATGTGCAGATCCTCTCCTTCTCTGGGTAGCTGAAGCACTGCTGAAGCACTGCTAGAGCTCAAATTCTCTCTCTCTCTCTCTGGGAGCTGATGTTTCCTGGAAGCAAACACTGTCCAACCCTTGGATCAAAGAGACCTCTCCGTTCACTGCTGCTGCTTGGCTTCTCTGTTCTTCTGGTCCTTCTATCAGAAGATAGCAACCCCTGGTCTCTCTCCAAACGGTTGAGCTTCCTAAATTAACTTTTTTGGTGCAAAAGTTGTAATTAACTTACAACTCCAGAGGGACAACAGAACCAGAAAGTACACTTCCTATTGGTGCTTCCATTGGTCCAACAGGAGTACCAAAACTGCAGCATGCTGAGTTTGTATTGCATCACCGGCCCTTTAGCAAACTAACCTTGTGTGTGCTGGTTTTCTTCCGTCCTGGAGCAGACATATTTCAAGCACACAAACACAGTACATCCAAACCCAAGGCAGCCTCATTTATGATATATTTTAATAGACTTGTCCTAATAGCTGGCATCCCAAATCCGAATAAGGGACAGTTTCCTCAGTCCATTTAGGGTCACCTCCCTTTCTTCCTATTCCAGCAGTGGGTCTTGCACAATGCAAGAAGAGGTTAAAGTCCTGGCAGAGGTTAAGTGAAGAGCAGAATTTTATATCCTGCTCCAATCAAAAGTGAGATGACGGATAGCATGTCCAGGTATTCTGT
The DNA here is from genome assembly GCF_901001135.1 of Rhinatrema bivittatum. Classification (NCBI taxonomy): domain Eukaryota; kingdom Metazoa; phylum Chordata; class Amphibia; order Gymnophiona; family Rhinatrematidae; genus Rhinatrema; species Rhinatrema bivittatum. The sequence goes on from NC_042621.1 coordinate 269,701,938, forward strand.
TTAAAATCAGAAGAGACTCTGCTCTTCAGAATACCTAAAAATCTAAGGAGTTTTGTTTTTACATTGTTGTAGTGGACTCCATGTGTCCTTTGCGGACCAATGGAACGCTAATAATCAGGTGAAAGGCTGATTGCGAGATCTCTGCTGGCTAGGCTGGCAAACCAACTGTCTGATGAGATGGGCTATTCTGGCCCTCAGTACTGTCCACACTTTCTTGGCTCTGCAAAAAAAAAAAAAAAATGTTTTAAGGCCAAAGTGGGAGGGAGGAGTTTGTCATCCGAAATTAGGAAGTAAGAGTTGAGAGGAAGAGCGAAATCAGTGATGAGTTACAGCATGAGCGGCAAGAAAGGAGGAGCCATTTCAATACTCTGGATCTGGCACAGGTGGTTTGTGTGTGTGTGTGTGTGTGTGTGTGTGTGTGTGCGGTGGGGTTGCAGGTGGGGGTGGGTAGACCATTTCAGAGCGCCAGTACTAAACTTGAGGACCCAAGTAGGCCCAAAGAAGTGTTTAGAAAATAGGAATGGGGGACCCCCCATGACTTACAGTCTGGCATATAGGGTTAGGGGAAAGAACCCAAGGTGGTTTTAGGACACCAGGAATTACGACTCTGAGGAACAGAGTTTCACACTAGAAAATAGGCAAGGAGTTTGTAGCCAAGAGGAGAAGCGAACCCTAGAACCAGGTGACAGCAAACCACATTTCTGAGGAGAGACTAGCTCACCAGTCGAGCAGACGGTTGTGTAAGATTGTGGGGTGCATCTTCTGTAAAAATAACCAAGAGCCTGGTTTTATAAAGCATTTACACGCTTAAAATTGGGTTTTACATGTGTAAGTGCAATTTACCCAAGTAAGTAGGCTTTTGAAAATTGCTGCAATGTGCGCCATTGAATTGTCCGTAGGATGTACCCCACGTCGTGCACTTTACACACATAAATGGCTTTTGAACATTGCTATGGTAGTTTGTTACCTTTGTGTGTGTAACATTTTTGAAAATTTACCTGTAAGATGATTTCAAAATTGTGCTCATTCTGAGGAGCTGTAGTTTGAATGTGGGATGCTCCGATCCCTTACTTATAGGACTGCCCTTTGTTAAGGTTAGGGGCTGAATTTCAGGACTTGGCAGATCATCCCTAAGGACTCCTTCTGAAGAGGATAGTGTGGATTGGTCAGCCCTTCTCTATAAATGTGGGACGTGCCTGGGTGTAGGGGTGGTTGTTTTTTAGCTGTGGAAGAGAAGGAGAGAGGACCAGCGGACCCATTAGATGTCACGGCCTATTCAGTGGGTTGGGGTTTTGCTCTTGCCATTGCCCTCATGGACCTGGGAGGGACTGTTTTTTGGAGGAAGAACAAGAAGAGATCTTGAAAGAGTTCTGCCCTTTAGGACTGAGTTTATATATGAGATCTGTTACTACTCAGCAGGAAAGTCGCCCCTGCCTGAAGAAGGGCAGGATAAGCAACAGTTTTCCCCTGCTGCAAACCTCACCCCAGGCAGCACTTGTTCCCTCTATGCCGTGTGGGTATCCGTGTGCACGCAGGTTGTGAACCCTGTACATACGGCAAAGCACGGCGTCCAGAAGAAATCCTGATGATATCTGCATTATCCTGGCTCGGTATTGCACAAATTTAGACTCCGCTTATAAAAAACTGCACAAAAGACAATTTTTGCCCACGTAGCCTTTCCAAAATTAAAGAGAACATTTGTCAGCAGTGTCCTGTACAGAAGAAAAACTTATTTCTGAAGATTATTTTTCCACTTGTTTTGGGAGGAATATTTTGCCATCACATTCCTATCCACCTAAGGAAGGAGGGGAGTTCTGGAGTGTCTGCCACTAGAAAGGGACTCTGACTCAGTGTAACTGCAGCCAGAGAAGAAAAGGCACCTGGGATTTTGTTTTGTTTTGTATCAAGATTATTTAGAGTTTATTTTTTGTGAATTGGACTTTGAAACATTTTTTTTTCTTTGGCTGCAGCAAAACTTTATTATTTTGAACACCAACTTCCTGGGTCTAACTTGGGTTTTTTGTTGTTGTTTTTTTGCACAGAGAAGCTCAGCAGTGAGTGAGTACCTACTATGGGTGCAACTGAGGGGAGTGTGAGAGACTGTTCAAAGCTCCCTCCCACCCTGTGAGCCTAAGGCTCCAGAGGTTTATCCTCCTTCCCGCCGGAAGAACCCCTTGCACCCCAGTGGCCTACTATTACGCTCTCCTACTCCAGAGGGGAGGAAGTAACAATCTGTTATCGCTCACCCCGCCAGGAGGGCGGAGTTAGCAATCTATTCTGCTTTTCTCCTGAAAGGAGGAGGAGTTAGCAATATGTCGTGATCTGCTCCTCCAGAAGGGAGGAGTTAGCTATCTGTAATGCTTACCCTGCCAGGAGGGCGGAATTAGTAATCTGTTAGCGAACTGCTGTTAGATGCTCCTGTAAGGAAGGAGATGGCAATCTGTTATGGATCAACTCCCCAGAAAGAGGAGTTGGCAATCTGTTTAATGATACTCTTCTGAGGAGAGGAGCTAACATTAGATATATTGTACTTCACTACAAAGATAGCAATCTATCATGCCTCCGCTACGGAGAAGCAATCTGTTATATATAGGCTGCTGGTAAGTCCCATTGAAAGAGAAGGTAACTATCTATATAATACTTCCATAAGCGGGGTTAGTGGTCGATAGTGGTTGGCTCCCACAGAGTGATAGTAATGTAAGGAATGACCACTTGGAGGAAATGGTGAATCTCTGGGCCGATGGCAGATGACAGCGCCTCCAGGAGGAGATCCTGAGAGGAACCACCGGCTAGGCTAGAATATGAGATAAACACAATAGTTCTTTATTAGGCTGGAAGCTGGATCACCAGAGGTGGCAGTAGTGAGTCGATGTGTTCGGCAGGGCTGAAGTCCCTCTGATACTGGAATATAATCTCTGGGTCGCTGAGTTGTAGACAGAGACTCGAAGTAGTGAGTAGACAGGGTATACTGGATACAAGATGGTACACTCACAATAATAGATGTCTGCAATGGTCTCTATGCCACAGAGAGTCTTCAGTATATTTAGCAACAGGAGCCGTAGGCGAGCATTGGTTCCTGCAAACAGTCTGTAATAAGAACTCACAATAGTTGTATATGGAATGGCTTCTAGAGTAGAAGAGAGTCTGTAAAGGATTCTAGGAACATGGGCCCTCATGGAGCGAGTACCGGTTCCTATCTGCAATCTTGCCAATAGAACTCTCGATCTCCGTTACCTGAGATAACGTCTTGGACGGAAGGGAGTCTTCAGAGGTATAGGAATGTAGGCCCTCGTGGAGCGAGAACCGATTCCTATCTACAATAGAACTCACTGTGTTCACGTCTGCGATCGCTTCCAGGCAATGAGGAGTCTTTTGAGTATTCAGGGACTCAGGCCCTCGAGGAGCGAGTACCGGATCCTGTCTTGGCAATCTGAAATCAAGAAGAGAGAATGGAGCCCCTGTGGAGCGGGTACTCCTGGTAAGTTTGAAAAGGCCGAGCAGTGGAGAAGGATTCCCCTAGCTGACTCAGATCGTTGTTGCAAGTATTGTGGACTGCCGAAGCAAGTCCTGTTGGAGTTCCTTGCTAACTTATTAGAGGTTAGCAAACAAAGACCTTTTAAAGTGGAAATGGATGACGTCACTTGGAGGGACGCCCCCGAGGTTTGCGCCCTTGCTGGTACAAAGTCTGGAGCACGCGCCCTTATATCATCAGGAACATGGCGGATCCGTAGCGTCAAGCCAGCCTAGGGACACCGGGACCAAGAGGCAGAGAGAAGCCATGGCTGCATCTGTCCATCAGAGCCGAAGGCAGTCACTCCCAAGGTAGAGAGGGTGGAGCGAGGGGCGAGAAGAGGCACGAACACAATACCTACTGAGAGCTGTGGACTGTGTTTTCAGAGTGGTGAAGGAGATCTGGAAGAGGCAGTGGCCCAGGGGAGCTTATAGTTATTTATTGTTCCATTCTTTATCACTGCAATAAAAGAGCTACCCTTTTCTAAATTTGAGATTTACCTCATTTGTGGTTTTTCAACCTGCGAGTGAAAGCTTTCCTTTCAGGTCGATTTTAAAAGCATTGCTCACAATAAAACAGCCTCACAATGTGAGTGTGCGGGCCTCGCACAAGCATTTTGAGAAGCCGCAGAGTACACATGTGCAAACCCATGCGTGCGTCAAGAAGGTGGCGGCAGAAAACGGGAGAGGCATGGGCGTTCCGGGGCAGGACCAAGGCTTACGTGCGTAAGTAGGCATTTTGAAAAAGCAGCCCATGGTGTGCGCCAGCTTGTTATCCATGTAACCTTACTTCTGGTCCTGATGAGGAGCAAGACTGGAGATCTCGAGCTTTAGGGCATGAGGGTTCAGGGTCAGTGAGCGCCTTGCAGGATGAAGAACCAGAGGGGTCCTGAAGGCCTCAATATGAACTAGGCAAACTGATGGTCTACTTTGAAAAACCTTTTCCCTCCTGTAAGCAAATTTTAAAATCCGCCTGCATACGCACAAAAAAGCCGCTAAAGCCCTACCCAAAATACGCACGGGAGGGGTACTTTAAATGACATGCGCCTACTTACGAGCACAATTTAAAACTGAATTGTCTCTCTGCATGCGCATTCTTTTTAAAATCGCCCTATGCCTGGGCAAGAATTCAGCAGCTCAGATTTTAGAAGCAGGGGAAGTCTGGTAAAATATTAAAAATAGGACATTGTGGGGAAATAAAATTTAAAAGCTCCACATTTAGAATGATTTGGTTTTGTGTTTTGGGAGCCATTGTGTGACTTTGTAGGTACCTGTTTTCACATTGGTAGGATGAATTCCTTATTATAAAGTATTCTACTTAATGATCAAATTCCTAAAAGGTGACTAATTTCAACCAATAGAGCAAAAATCCCCATCTCTTGTCCTTTAAGATTCACTCTAATGCTGATTGTTTAAACAGCATGCTCTGTTGTTGGAACAGGTCAGGAATCTTAAATATCTCCACAGTCTTATTTTGAGTGGTCTCTCTTTACTTACCAAAGGAAAAATGCTTAGTACATCTAGCTATCTAGCTTTCTGTTACTTATAATTGGGTTATACTCTATGAGGCCAATATTCAAAATAATTTAGCTGGATAATATCTACGTTAGCCAGCTAAATGTTGAGTTCTGAATATCCTCGCAACTTATCCAAATAAATGTTAGCCAGATAAGACATTATCTAGCTAACATTTAACTGAATAAGTATGAGGTGTTTTGGGGCATTCCAGTGTGGGGTTGAGTTAGCTGAATGACTCATTCAGCTAATTCTGATATTTGGAGTTAATCAATTAAGTTAATCACCTAACTTCAGGTGTGGTTGAGAGCATATTTTAAGTTATCTGAAAGGGATGTGCATTTGTTTAGAATGAATGGACATTCTGAAATTAATTAGGTCTAATTTATTTCTTTCGTGGGTCCTTGAAATTAATTGAGAGGGACCCCTGAATTAAAAGAATCCTATTTGTTTCATTTGTTTTATTCCCCCCCCCCCCCATTTATTTCAATGGCCATTATAGTGTATGGAGAAGAAAAGGGTACAATACAGTCAATTAGGAATTGTTATGGTATAGCTATTATCAGCCAGCCCAGTGAGTCATGTGTGCCTTGCTGGCATGGCAGGACATGTTGTCACAGAGACAAAGTATTGCGGTGAATCATTTTTCTAAACCAACCTATCACTGCTCTGCGGATCCAAGGACACTGATCTTGAAGTTTGAACATGTCTGAGATGTACTGTGCAATGTGTGCATTCCTTCTGTAGTCTTTGACATGACTGTCTGCTGCTTCATGCCCAGCTGCCATACCCCTAGTACCACCACAGGGAGCTTGTTGCTTGATGCCTACCTGCCATAACATTAGTAGTACCATAGGGGAATTGCTGCCTCATGTTTAGCTGCCACACCCCTAATACAACTATGGGGGACTTGGTGGCACATGTTTACCTGCCATACCTTAATTCCACTATAAAGGACTTGCTGTCAGTGGCACAAGCCTATCTACCATGCCCCTAATTCCTCCATAGGGAACTTGTTAGCCACATTCCCTAGTTCCACCATAGCAGACTTGCTGCCTGATGTCTTTCTGGACTGCCATGCCTCTAGTAGCAGCATAAGGGGCTTACTGCCCGATGCCCAGCTGCCATACCTCTATAGAACCACTATAGGGGACTTGCTGCCTGTTGCCTAGCTGCCATTTCCCTAATTCTACCATAGAGGATGTGCTAACACATGTCTACTTGCCATGTCCTTTATGCCATAATTGGAGACTTGCTGCCACAAGCCTACTTGTCATGCCCCTTATACTACCATAGGGGCTGATTGTTACCACTTATCTGCCTGCCATGCCCCTTAGACCACCACAAAGGTCTTAGTACTACTGTTCCACCTATCTGCTATGCCTGCCTAATATGTATTGGCATTGGAATTTTGGAGTCTCCATGTTGTTTGCAGTTGCTTGTTTCTTTATTGTACTAGGTTTTTTGCTTTTTCTCAGAAAAAAAAAGTGAAAAATTTAGAAACAAAACATTCTCCTCCTTCTACCTATTTTTCGGTTCTTTGATTTGTTCTAAACCCTCTGCAATGATCCCAGCCTGGTTCTCTCACCCTGTTTGCTTGTTGATGATACAGGGGTGGTTTGTGCATAAAAGCCCTCAGAATTAAGGAAGACGTACCTGCAGAACAGAAAACATAAATGAGAGAAACCTTTTATATAGGCAGTCAAGCAGTGGGAACTCATGCAAAACTAGAAAGTCAGAAAATGGAACAGCCAGAGTTTAGATCCAGAATATGGGAACAAGTTTCTAAAAGAAAAATGTCACAACTTTCTATAAAACCTAATTAAATTCATTAGAATAGCTATTTACAAATTCTGGGTGTCTTAAAAGTACAAGTCAGGCAGAGGAAACTCATGCAAAACCAGAAATCAGGAAAAGGAACATCCAGAGTTGAGCTACAGAATATAGGAAACATTCTCTAAAAATACAAGCCTCACAATTTACTATAAAATCTACTTACAATAATTTGTAAAATCATTTATATGCTGAGAATGTGATGATATTTTTATTCGGAAAGCCAATTTTACAAGAAATTCAAAATGCTACCTAGCACTTTGAGGACTCTTGCTTCTGTGCCCAGACCTTACACTCTTTGCTACTGTGCCTTGCTGTTGTATCCCAGACATTGCACCTTGCGTTGTTCTTGCCAGTCTGGGGGAGCTGTTTTGCACCTCTCATGTTGCTTTGGAGTCTTGAAGCCACTCTTTGTGCTGCTTGGCCCGTTTACCAGGGCCTGCCTCAGTTTTTTTTTTCTCTGCCACCTTTTCTGCTTCATTTCCCTTCCATGATGCCTTTGGATGCAGATGACACTTTTCATGCCAAGTTGCCACTCGAGATGCCATCAAGCATTCATGCCACTGTTGTTGGTGCCCTCTTTTGGAGACTCGGAGTGTTATCTTCCCCTTCTCGCAGCTTCTTTGCTGCTCTCACGGTGCCTTGGAGAACTCCTGCCAATGCTGGTACCCCTTTGTCCCTTTGTGGAGCCTTAGGCTATTCATGCCACTTTTGGTGCCACTTTGCCACAGTCTAGGTACCTTCCTCTTCTGATGATTTTTTTTCCCCACAAGTTTCATGAGAATTGATAAGAAAACCAAAATTGTAGAGCACAAAATAGACTCTTCTGCCATTGATTTTAATACAGAACGAATTAACTAATGAAACAATTTTTTGTGTGTGTGTTTTGAAACTAATGAAACAAATTTGGGTCCCAATGAAATGAATGAACAAACCAAAACATTTTTTTTCTGCTGCACATCCCTACTATCTAGTCTCCTGTGGCTGGATAACTTTAGACCTAACCGGTTGTATAAGTAAAAAAATGAGTTTATTGTGAGCCTGACGTCCCTATTCCCAAGCCCTCCACTCAATGGCAAAACGTATCTTGCTGCTGAGCTCCTATCCCCCCCCAAACCCTTCAAAGGACTTTTAATACAAAATGTCAAGGGCTGCTGCTAGCCTCCCCCTGCTTGCTCCCTGGTTTTGCAAAACTGTTTCCTGAATGAGCCCTCCTGTTCCTACTTCCTCCCTCTAACCCAGCTCTAACCTTTCCACCCTCCTGGCACATCTTCTACTGTCTCTCTTCAGCTGGGCTCCCGGCACACTGTTACTGCGATCCCGAGCGAGCAGCACTTTCAGAATTGCTATGCCACAGGAGGCTGGGTAACCTTAAACCTAACTAGCAATATTCAAAAGACCGTTAGGTTTAAAGTTGTCCGGCTATAGGTAGCAGGATAACTTTAATCAGGGATATTCAGAGAAATGTTTTAACCATTGACTATCTAGAATAACTTATCCAGCTATCTTTAGATGGATAAGTTATCCATTGGATGATTTTTTTTTTTTTTGGATATTGGTCTCCCTATCTTTGTGCTTTGATAATATGGACTAATTCAAGGCATAGGTAAAGTAGGCAACTACCTATAGTGGAAAACTCAAAGGGACAGCACCTCATGTATTAGACTAGCCTTGTTTGAAGCCTAGGCTTCAAGGCCTCAAGACCACAGCTGCCACCCACTCCTTCCCCTTTCTTCTACCCTGAAAATCAAGTCCAGCGCTAAAGGAGGCTTCTGAGTGTAGGGCCGGTGGTCAGTGTGAGTGCCAGGCCCCCAATTGATCCTCTGCCACATCCTACTCCCTGAGCTCTGCTCATCTCACTCCCTACCTCCTTAGCAACCTTTTCTTGAAGAGGTCTTACTACATTGGATGCGCCTGAGATGGGCTGCAGCCGCATCACAAAATATCTGAATGTGGGGGGCTGTGAGCTGGAGCTTGCTCACAGCCCATGAGTGACTCCTTCCCCCTCCTTCTGCACATGTCTATTTGGGCAGGAAAACCTTACCACAAGAAACATTGCATCAACCCTGATGATGCAGGAGATGCATACTTATGCTATTCACAATCAGACATGAGGAAATCTAATTATGGAAACTAAAAAAGGGAATCATGCTATAAATACTTCTTTCTTGATACTTACTGACAAGGTAGCTTGTCTTTTTTGTGCCCAGAAGCTAAAGACATTTATTTTCCAGTATAGGAACTTCCTTCTCTGTAGCATAGTTTATTCTATCAATATATCATGTCATCAGGGACAACCAACTCAGTTCACCTCTTTTCTGAACATATTTAGGAATAACTTATACTTATACCAAGCAACCCTGTGCTGATTTCGATGGAACCAGTTCTCACCATTGCGTATAGAATCTCTGATGGAGCAACTCCAGCATTTGTAAAGATGACATTCATATAAAACCAAATCTGCAAGATTACAAGTAAGTAAATTACATTCATGGAGCAAATGGTACAAAGACGACTAATGGATAGGGGCATGCACTCAAATTTTTGCTTTCTTTCATACTTGTTTTTGCAGGGTTTTGTTTTTTTTTGTTTCATTTGATGTTTGTTTCTTTGAAATAAAACAAATATCAAAAAGGAACAGCCAAAACAATAAAAACAGAAAAATCTAACAGAAAAACAAAAGAAAAAAATAAAGGCCAGGGGTTTCCCCTCCCCCAAGTGAAACAAAACTCTGCTCTTCTGAAATTTAAAAACTCTTCCCAGACTTACCTATGCCTCCTTACTCCACAGGAGCCTTCTTGCCCCTTCCATGGGCTCTCTGAAAATCAAATGGGGCAGAAATGATCCCCCATTGCTCCTGCCCTACCAGGTCCCAATTTGAAAATGGCACCAGCTGGTCCTGAGGCCGTTTCTGCACCGTTTGGACTTCAGAGACCCCACAGAAGGGGTAAGAAGCTTCCAGGTGCAGACTGATGGGGGGGGGGGGGCATACAGAAAGGTTGGGGAGAAAGGGGGAGAGGAATTTAAATTTTAAATTTCAGCAATGCAGATTTTTATTTGTGGCAGTGGCAGGAGACCGGGTCAGGATGGGTACCTGGTATATTTTAAATGAAACGAAAAATGCAACAAATTTCTTTGGGGTTTCCGTTTCGTTTTGTTTCAGAATGACATGCAATGAAAGGTTTTCTTCTAGTGTTTTTCACATTGATTCAAAATGAAGGCACAGCCCTGCTGTTAGAAGAGTTCAGTCTTGACGCTGAGCACAGTGTAAACAGAAAACACCATCGATGATTTCACATAAGTACAATGAGATAAATAATTAGTGAATGACTCAAGTGACAACTGTGGGACGCTTGCCTGCTTATTTTCCCACATAGATTCTCTTCTTCCTCCTCCCTTGTTGTTACATTCTGGTAATACGGGGGACTCTTTGAGTTAGTACATTAGCATAGAGGGGCTAGGTGCAGCTCTTTGTTAGAAAGGCAGAGCGCATCTTATCTTCTCCCATTCTGCAAGAAGGTATGGACTGATATGCAGAAAAACCCCCAGTATTTTGACATCACTACCAGGAAAGGAATTAATAATACCTCAGATGTGCTACGTTATGAACAAGGAATGACATGGCTTTCTTTAAACATTCATTTTTCTTCCAAAAAGTGTAAATTATTGTCAAATAGTGCTATACAACTGTGAGAAGCATTTCATCATTGTTGACTTGTGGGTCAGCTAAGTTGAAATACTGGTTTATAGAAAGACAAGACAACAACAAAAAAAAGAAGAATGGACTGCCTGCAGTCAAGGCCTTCTGATCCATTTAACAGAGAAATACCCTTCTATAAGAAAACCAATTGTGTGGGCATAAAACTCTCAGAGCTCAGTTTAACTCTTCGGCTGTTGGTAGATGTATATGCTGGAAGGAGGTGCGTGTGTGTGTGTGCGTGCACATATGTTTGTGAGTGAAGGACAGGAAAGACTGTGAAGGAAACAAATCTGGTTAGGCATTTCATTTAATTTAGTCATTTTATTCTGCCTTTCGTGGCTGGACAGCCACTTCATAATGGATGGCTAAGTCAGATTAGAGCATTACATGGATTAGGAAGCATTAGAAATAGAAAGCATTACAATACAGACCGACTGCATGCATTGTAGAATGTTGGTACAATAGATTACAGATGTGAATTACAAGCAACTTATTCAATGAATTCAGCATTTAAAGCTGGATGATAGATGAAAGGAACTACAGATTTTAAATTAGAGGGTAGGTAGAGCAGAGAAGGCAGATAAGAACTTGAAATAATAATCAAAACTGAATTATTATAGTCCTATGCTGTATGGTACAGACTAGAGATGAAATTTGCTTTAATATCTTAGCACTACCTCAGAATTTGATAATGCCAAATATATCTGATTTGGAAGCAGGTCTGACAACTATGACTGCAGGCGATGCTCAGCCCATTTTATGTCAGTAATTACATACCATCACAATCTTTGAATAATGAATGTCTAATAAAGAATACAAAAGTAATTTTTAATGGGTCCAAGGGCCTTGCTGTTTTTTTTGTTCATTTGCCAGGAGAGAGAAACTATGTAGTCGAAGGTGCTTCATAGCACAGGGCTCGCTAGTCTGCAGATTATCCTGATAAAGCACTATTTTTCCCCTAAGTCACACACCATAGCAAAGAACAATTTTATTTTTTATGGTCTGGATATTGGAAAAGATAATGAAGGCACCTCAAAACAAGTGGAGGAAAATCAGAGATAGAAAGAGTCAACGTTTGAAAGACATGGCAAAAACCAAAGGGAAAGCAGTCACAGGGATTCTTAGAAAGATCTTTGTGCGTTTTGCAAAGCAATGTGTGGTAATGTATCCGGGAGAAAAAGTAGTGATTTGCTAGAGAATCTCCCAGGGAACGACTCCTCTAAAGGTGGCTTAACGGTGACCGATAGGAGACAGCGTGTAATGGAAAATGGAACCTACCCTGAAGAGAGAGCCGTGTTAAGCCCAGTGCCACAAGGATCAGTACTGGGACCGGTTAATGTTCAATATTTTTGTGAGCGACATTGCGGAAAGGATAGAAGGTAAAGTTTGTTTATTTGTGGATAAATCTAAGATCTGCAACAGCATGGACACACCTGAAGGAATAGAAAGAATGAAAAGTGATTTAAGAAAGCTTGAATAGTGGTCAAAGATTTGGCAGCTGGGATTCAGTGTCAAGAAGTGCAGAGTCCTGCATCTGGGATGTGGTAATCCAAAAGAGCTGTATGTGATGGAGGATGAAAAACTGATGTGCACAGACCATAAGAACATAAGAAATTGCCATGCTGGGTCAAACCAAGGGTCCACCAAGCCCAGCATCCTGTTTCCAACAGAGGCCAAAACCAGGCCACAAGAACCTGGCAATTACCCAAACACTAAGAAAAACCCATGCTACTGATGCAATTAATAGCAGTGGCTATTCCCTAAGCAAACTTGATTAATAGCCATTAATGGACTTCTCCTCCAAGAACTTATCCAAACCTTTTTTGAACCCAGCTACACTAACTGCACTAACCACCTCCTCAGGCAACAAATTCCAGAGCTTTATTGTGCGTTGAGTGAAAAAGAATTTTCTCCGATTAGTCTTAAATGTGTTACTTGCTAACTTCATGGAATGCCCCCTAGTTCTTCTATTATTTGAAAGTGTAAATAACCGAGTCACATCTACTCGTTCAAGACCTCTCATGATCTTAAAGACCTCTATCACATCCCCCCTCAGCCATCTCTTCCCCAAGAGAGGGAACTTGGGGTGATAGTGTCTGGGGATCTGAAGATGGCAAAGCAATGTGACAAGGCAATAGCTAAAGCCAGAAGAATGCTGGGCTGCATAGAGAGAGGAATAACTAACCAGTAAGAAAAAGGAGGTGATGATGCCCTTGTACAGATCCTTGGTGAGGCCTCACCTGAAGTATTGTGTTTGGTTCTAGAGCCCATTTCTCAAAAAGGATAGAGACAGGATGGAGGTGGTTCAGAGAAGAGCGATGAAAATGGTGTGGGGTCTGCATGAGAAGATCTATGAGGAGAGACTGAAGGATCTGAATATGTATACCTTGGAAGAGAGGAGGTACAGGGGAGATATGATACAGACCTTCAGATACTTAAAAGGTTTCTTTCCATTGAAAAGAAAACAATAGAACTAGGGGGTCACGAAATGAAACTTCAGGGGGAAGACTCAGAACCAATGTCAGGAAATATTTCTTCATGGAGAGGGTAGTGGAGGCCTGGATTGCCCTTCTGAAGGAGGTGGTGGAGAAAAAAAACAATCAAAGAATTCAAAGGGGCATGGGATAAACACTGTGGATCTCTAAAGGCTAGAGGACGGAAATAAAGAGAGCATGCATGGGGGTAACTTGCTCGTACGGTGGTTACTGCCCTTAGCAAAAGGCATGGAGATTACTACCCTTAATCAATATGCTTTGATGCTTTCAATACAACTGCAACATTGCTCTCTGCTTAATTGGCAGGGGGGAAAAGAGGAATTGGATTCAGATAACAACTGAGGGCCCCGACTTTCAAAGTCTGGGATACTGATATGTAGACATAAGAGAAAAAGCACAGGACTGCTTCTTCGGCCAAGTCCTAAAGGAACTAAAGAAAGTGTGCATGGGGATAACTTGCTGGTGTGGTGGTTACCACCTTTAATCAATAATCCTTGATACTTTTGATGCAACTCCAATACTGCTCTCTTCTTCAACAGCAAGAGAAAAGAGGAATTGGATATAAACAGCAACCAACAAGGGCTCCGACTTTTACGTTCTGGGAAACTGATGAGCATGGGGGTAACCTGCACAAAGCAGCAGTTACTTCCTTTAACAGAAGGCATGAAATTACTGCCCTTAACCAATAAGCCTTGTTGTTTTTGATGCAACCACAACATCGCTCTTTGCTTCGAAGGGGGGGGGGGGGGGGGGAAATAGAGAAAACGAGGAATTTGGATTCAGAGGCAACCAACATGAGCCATGATTTTGTTTACAGTCTAGGGTACTGATGCGCAGACATAAGAACATAATAAGAACATAAGAAATTTCCATGCTAGGTCAGACCACGGGTCCATCAAGCCAGCATCCTGTTTCCAACAGAGGTCAAACCAGGCCACAAGAACCTGACAATTACCCAAACACCAAAAAGATCCCATGCTACTGATGCAATTAATAGCAGTGGCTATTCCCTAAGTAAACTTGATTAATAGTAGTTAATGAACTTCTCCTCCAAGAACTTATCCAAACCTTTTTTTAACCCAGCTACACTAACAAAAGTCTGCTTCTAAGGTCAAGTCCATAAGAAAATCATATGAAGCAGCATTGACTGATACATGGGAGTAACCTGCACGGCATAGCAGATACTACCATGGAAGCTTGCTGGGCAGGTGCCACTTAAAAAAAAACCCCAAAAAAAAATAACCCTTATCGAGAGTTTGATCATTTCCCTTTAGGCCACTGCTAGACATATAGGGGCGGATTTTAAAAGGAGCGCGAATAGGCCTACTTTTGTTTGCGCTCAGGCGCAAACAAAAGTACGCTGGATTTTAGTAGATACGCGCGGAGCCGCACGTATCTACTAAAAAACCTGGATCGGCGCGCGCAAGGCTATGGATTTTGTATAGCCGGCGCGCGCCGAGCCGCGCAGCCTACCCCTGTTCCCTCAGAGGCCGCTCCGAAATCGAAGCGGCCTCGGAGGGAATCCTCTAACACCCTCCCCTCACCTTCCCCTCCCTAACCCACCCGCCCGGCCCTGTCTATACCCCCCCCTTACCTTTGTTGGGGGATTTACGCCTCCCGGAGGGAGGCGTAAATCCCCGCGCGCCAGCGGGCCTCCTGCGCGCTGGGCCGCAACCTGGGGGCGGGTACGGAGGGCGCGGCCATGCCCCCGGACCGCCCCGGGCCGTAGCCACGCCCCCGTACCCGCCCCCAAAACGCTGCTGACACGCCCCGAAAACGCCGCGACGACCGGGACCGCCCCCGACACGCCCCCGACACGCCCCCCTCGGAGAACCCCGGGACTTACGCGAGTCCTGGGGCTCTGCACGCGCCGGTAGGCCTATGTAAAATAGGCTTACCGGCGCACAGGGCCCTGCTCGCCTAAATCCGCCCGGTTTTGGGCGGATTTAGGCGAGCAGGGCTCTGAAAATCCGCCCCATAGTGAATTCACTAATACATTTTGAGGACATTAATTAGACACAATCCTACTCCTATAGCAACCTAAAACTTAAGTATGATCTGAACAAATTTGAGATGAAAGCAGCAGTCCAGCAGCAAGAGGGGGCTTCCCAGTCTTTTGCATCGAGTGTCACATGTATGATTTTTTATCCGCCGGTGAGAAATTGTACATGTGCATGTGATGCAAAGAGCTCCTGGCTCTCAGAGAACGAGTCCGATCTCTGGAGGCTAGAGTGGCAGACCTGGAGGAGCTGAGGAAGACAGAGAGGTATATAGATGAGACCTTCAGGGACATAGTAGTCAAGTCCCAACTTCAGACTGGCAGCCCTGGTACTGCCTTGGAAGAAGAAGGTCTCATGATGGGAGAGCACCAACCAGGTGAAGCAGGAAAGGATCCTGTAGCAAGGACCTGCTCTCCAGGTGATGCATTGTCCTTTCGCACTGAGGATATCTCCCCAAGGCCTACTGCCCAGGAGGGAAGGGTTAGGTTGGCCATCATAGCTGGCGATTCGATTATTAGGAATGTAGACAGCTGGGTGGCTGGTGGGCGTAAGGATCGCCTGGTAACATGCCTACCTGGTGCGAAGATGGTCATTATTAAAAAAATACCATCCTAGAAGCACAGTCCAGATGTATTCCACACATTAAGAAAGGTGGAAAAAAGGCAAAACGTTTTCCGGCATGGTTAAAATGGGAGGTGAAAGAAGCTATTTTAGCCAAAAGATCTTCATTCAAAAATTGGAAGAAGGATCCAACAGGAGAAAATAGGATAATGCATAAGCGTTGGCAAGTTAAATGTAAGACATGGATAAGACAGGCTAATAGAGAATTTGAAATGAAGTTGGCCATAGAGGCAAAAACTCACAGTAAAAACGTTTTAAAATATATCCGAAGCAGAAAGACTGTGAGGGAGTCAGTTGGACCGTTAGATGATCGAGGGGTTAAAGGGGCACTTAGAGAAGATAATTGCGGAAAGATTAAATGATTTCTTTGCTTCGGTGTTTACTGAAGAGGATGTTGGGGAGGTAACCGTACTGGAGAAGGTTTTCATGGGTAATGATTCGGATGGACTGAACCAAATCACGGTGAACCTAGAAAATGTGGTAGGCCTGATTGACAAACTGAAGAGTAGTAAATCACCTGGACCGGATGGTATACACCCCAGAGTTCTGAAGGAACTCAAAAATGAAATTTCAGACCTATTAGTAAAAATTTGTAACCTATCATTAAAATCATCCATTGTACCTGAAGAGTGGAGGTTCAAGAGTGAATAATGTAGTCCCAATATTTAAAAAGGGCTCCAGGGGCGATCCAGGAAACTACAGACCGGTAGCCTGACTTCAGTGCCAGGAAAAATAGTGTAAAGTGTTCTAAATATCAAAATCTCAGAACATATAGAAAGACATGGTTTAATGGAACAAAATCAACATGGCTTTACCCAAGGCAAGTCTTGCCTCACAAATCTGCTTCACTTTTTTGAAGGAGTTAATAAACATGTGGATAAAGGTGAACCGGTAGATGTAGTGTACTTGGATTTTCAGAAGGTGTTTGACAAAGTTCCTCATGAGAGGCTTCTAGGAAAAGTAAAAAGTCATGGGATAGGTGGCGATGTCCTTTCGTGGATTACAAACTGGTTAAAAGACAGGAAACAGAGAGTAGGATTAAATGGACAATTTTCTCAGTGGAAGGGAGTGGGCAGTAGAGTGCCTCAGGGATCTGTATTGGGACTCTTACTTTTCAATATATTTATAAATGAGCTGGAAAGAAATACAACGAGTGAGGTAATCAAATTTGCAGATGACACAAAATTGTTCAGAGTAGTTAAATCCCAAGCAGATTGTGATAAATTGCAGGAAGAACTTGTGAGACTGGAAAATTGGGCATCGAAATGGCAGATGAAATTTAATGTGGATAAGTGCAAGGTGATGCATATAGAGAAAAATAACCCATGCTATAATTACACAATGTTAGGTTCCATATTAGGTAAGTGTCCTTAGCCTTGGGGCTTTTGCCGTCTTCTTAGTCTTGTCTGTTAAACTTTCTGCCACATATTCACTCATGTATTCAATCGTCCATCGATACAGGGTTGTTTATACACTACAATCACTTTGTGAACTTTCTCATCATCATGGTTTCTTGCTTTACCCAGTAATTTGGCATTAAGGGGTCCCATATCTGGATACCTACTTATTTCTCTACCTCCTCTGGTGGTTAACTATATTTATGTATATATTATTTATATGCTCTCTATATGCTCTTTCTTTTATGCATTATCCTAGTTCTCCTTCCCTCCCAGTTTTATGTACTATTTTACCTTTGTGCTTGCCTACCTGTGCAATAACCTAGTAATAATTTTGTTATTATAGATGTGGATACTATGGTCCCCTTGACGCAGCCCTGATGCGAAACACGATCATGTCGGGGTCCTTTGAATACATATTACAATTTATTTATGAGTTGAGTATTATGCACAACTGATGTGTGCATATGCAAAATAAAAAGTTTCCGCTGTCAACTGTTATTAACCAGCATATTATTTGCCACACATTATTTTTGTTGCAATTTCTCTATATGTGTGTGCTGTCTGCTCCGCCCTTCTTCTGAGGTTTCAGAGTTATCCAGGAAAGTACATCCAAATAATTTGTTCAAGAATATTCAGTGGGATGTTTATCCTACTGAATATCCCTGATAACTTATCTGGCTAACCTTAGTAGGTATTTTGAAAATTGGCCCCTGCATTTTCAATCTGCAATTTATTGTTTGCTCTATGGAGAGCTGTGGTAGAGAATTAAATAGTAAGGAGTGTCTCACCAAGTGGAACAGAGCAGGTGAGAACCCCTTGATGATAAACTGGCAGCTCAACACTGACAGTGTGAAACTCAATCAAAACGGTGTATCCCCTTGGCTCTTCCAGTGTAGTTGATGAATTTTGAAACTGCTCCCATAATGCTGGCAGAATCTCAGCAACCCTAGTGTCCTGTGTTTTTACTGGATCGTTCAGGGAAGGGGGGAGCTCACTGTGATTGTTTGAATAGGATGGGTAATTTTCAAAGCATTTCTCTGAAAATGACCAGCGCGTAACGTTACCCAGACTTTGCTGAGCCATTCCCAGGGGTGGGGTTGAAGAGAGGTTTGCATTTACGTGCATTATTTTGGATTTTCAAAAGCATGTTCATAAGTATACATGGGAAATTTGTTAGCAGGTGTAATTGTATGCAGGTAGTTTTGATGGAATAATTTTCAAAGGGAAAGCATACATAGCAGGTGTAGAAGTGCATGGACAAGTTTGTTAATGTATGCTCGTTTGCTGCTTGCAAAATAGCAACCTCTGCGTGTACTTCTGAATCCCTCCCCAGAACAACCTTAAACTGCTCCTTTCTCCCCTTTAACATTAACGCCTGACACCGCAAGTACACGCCTACCCATGATGCTTCCAATATTTCATGTATGCGCATACCCACTACAGACACGTGAGTAAGCTGATTTTTTTGCATGGAAACATTTTGAAAATTAACCCCACAATGAACTTATGTGCATAGTTTTCGGCACCTAAATATTCATTTGGCCAGCCTACACACATCACCATATTTTTTTTATGTGCAGGTCCCATCTAAGGTTTTGAAAATGTAACCCCTATGTACATGTTGCTGCTTGGATGCTATTCTGAAAACCTATCAAATCAGGAAACGCAGATCATAAGAGGTCAGCAAAGATAAACAATTTAAAGTTATACTTTCTAATAGTGACTGAGAGGTAGATGTTCAAAGGGATTTAGTCTCCTATGTTTTCAGTAGGTGGCTACATTTAGCCACTCAATTTGTGAGTGTTCCCGAGTGGGGTGAAGTCATGGGAGTGAACTTAGTCGGCTGGTGTTAATTTGCAGTGCTGGCCAGCTAAGTTAAGTGGCTATTCCCTTGCACAGGGATAGCTGGCATAAATATATCTGACCAGAAAGCAGCACTACAAGCCAGCCAAATGAATTGCAGTTGGAAAATAACTTAAGACAGCTAAGTGGGGTGCTCAATCTGCTGTGAGATTCCTGGATTTGGAATCTCTGGATTCTAAGGTTTGGGTTTTTTTTACTATTAATTCAAACATATTTCATCAGTCTAAACATTTTGACATCGGTCACGAATAGTTAAGAAAAATAACAGATTTTTTAGAAAGTTGTGGGAAATAGGTTCAATTCAGACAGCATGCCCTTGGCTTCTGATTCACCTCCTTTCGCTGACTCAAGATAATCTGCTTTTCTGATCCCATGTATTATATCCAGTTCTAGCA
This sequence comes from Rhinatrema bivittatum, assembly GCF_901001135.1. Lineage (NCBI taxonomy): Eukaryota > Metazoa > Chordata > Amphibia > Gymnophiona > Rhinatrematidae > Rhinatrema > Rhinatrema bivittatum. Next base: position 269,721,270 of record NC_042621.1, read on the forward strand.
GACAGACTACATATCTATCACCCTGTTCCCCTTTTCTTTTCTTTAGTCTTTCAATTATGAGTCCTGGCAAAGGGCAAGAGCAGTGTCTCGATATTAAATGATCATTGCTTTGAAAGCACAGGGTAATTCAACAAGTAGACAGAAAGGAGAGAAGGGAGGCTGGGAAAAGTTGAATGCTGGGCTCTGGCAGTGGTTTTCTCCCTGAAGGAGACAATCAAGGTGAAGAACAAGACTGCTGGAGAAACTACCCATTTATCTTTCAATGTGCTTCTTCCAGGCTCCTGGTGTGAGCCTCTGCAAAGCCAGAAATAATGCCAGTCCTATCAAGGGAACTTATGCAGACAAGACAGCAGCACCTAAGTCTTCAGTTTGGAACCTGATGGAAATGATCTGCATTAAATAATCAAAGTGGGACGAGGAGGAGGGAGACAAAGATAGGTATCCATACCACTCATCTCAAGTCAAGTAAGCATTCTCTGATGATCTACCCAGTAGAATTCCCTCTCTCGGATTCCAATCACACATGTAGTAATAGAAGAGACTCTGCCTGGATGTGTTGGCATCATGGCAGAAGCAAAGAAACTTGGCAAACACATCCATCACCAGTAAGTGATGGCCACAGTAGACCTAGATATTCAGAGTGCCTTAAGGCTTTTTATTCTGGTAGATGTCTTTCTGACTCTTTGGCGGAACCAAACTCATATTCATTCAAATAAGAAACCTGATGATATTCAGGAAGTGAACAATGTCAAAGAAGCCCCTTTGTAACTCCCTCCTCTCCTGCTCAGTACCGGGACAATGAAAACATTTTTTTTTCATTATTTTATATAATATGTTGTAATTTAGAATTATGAAAGTGATATTGTACATCACCATGATCTCTGGAATGGCAGTTAATAAATCAATAAACAAATAGTATGTAGGTAAGCATGGCTTCCAGAAAAGAGTTGACCTGTCTGGAGACAGAGCACTGACTGATGCTCTTTGTGTCACCTGCGATCTTCTGGAAGTAGCCATTAACTAAATAGCTCAGAGCAGAATCACTTTCATCTCAAGAGAAAACTATGAGGGTGGCCTTCAAGGGAGTCAATATAACCATGAAAAATCTCATAGAGCTGGGAGATGAAGCTTTGGTCAGCCAGAGTCTACTCTCTTTGTTAGCTCCTCTTAATCCACTCTGGGATGAAATAATTCTGCTGTGGGAAGGCTGGCATCTCCTGCAATGGATTTAAAAGAATAGATGCACTCATAGAGCTCCTGATATGTGTCTCAATTGCATATCCATCTTATACCAAGTGGAAGGGAAGCACCCCCCCTCTTTGTACCTCCTTTAAACAGACTACTGTTATTCCTGAGACTACAGAAGAAGTGTGCAGCCAAAACATTTTATTTTACATTTTGTTTTTGATTCATTGTGTTTTTTTCATTTTATTTTGATTTATTATGCACTAAATCTCATATTTCGATTCAATGCACACTACGGAAATTAGTGTGCACTAAATCAAAAGGAAATGGAAAAAAAATGAATGTATATCTACAACTGAATATGGGATGCATTTCAGCTGTGCCAAGTGTCTACTCCCTTCCTCCAGCTGGCCCTCTCAGATCAATACTAGGCTAGGTGCTTTAGAGATCATGATATTATCTCTTAAAAAGCAACCAAAAAGGACTGAAAATGGGTCTTATTTTTCAATTTTTCCAAACCTTTTTTTTGTCTTTCATTCCAATGGAACTGAGTAAAGAAACAAATAGTGTGACTGGCTCCCATGATTCTGTATGGGAGTAAAAATTCTGTGAGGCAAATAAAACCTGTGCATCCAAAGGGTGAAATGCTAATTGTGGGTGACAGCAGAGATGGAGAAGAGCTCGAAAGTGGAAAGTATAGGCCATGGTTTCCCAAACCTGCCCTGTGGACCCCATAACTAGTTGGGGTTTCAGGATATCCACAATCAATATGCATGAGAGAAATCTGCATAACTACAGCTGACAGTGGGAAGATCTAACAGCACTCTGACATCAACAAGTCATTTCTACAAGTCAAGTCTCCGTAATGATGATATTGTAATCTGTTGCATGTCCATGTAAACCGTTATGATGGCGAAACGAATGACGGTGTACAAAACACTCCTCTATAATAGGCAAAATATAAACGGGTAAATAATTGTTTCAGATACATTTTCGTTAAAATGAACGGTCTCATATTGGTTTCCCACTTCCCTGGTGGTTTATCTTACAAAAATGGGTGTAATCTATTGAAGCAGAATGACCACAACCATGGCTAAGAATGGACAGAGAGACAGATAAAGAACTGAAACTAATAAGAGCTCTCATAGATTATGAAATGTGCTAAAATGCTTTTTCATGATATCTCTCTAGAGTTACCTTCCCTATATTGCTTCCTTGTGCAACAGTTTACCTCCAGTTTCACCCCTCACCATTGATTGTTACATTAATATTGTCCTTTTCTATGAGCAGGTACTGGGGGCTCCCTGGGAACCAGGGCGACAGCAAGAGCAAACTAAAGGAAGGGAGGGCAGTCTTCATCCTTCAAGACAAAAGATATCATACGGTCCCGTCACATTACAGCTATACGGTAAGAAACATATTCAGCACAACAGGTTCACATGGAGCTATTTTTTGTTCCCTTTGTAGTTCTGCACCTAAATAAGGAACAAGACGAACTCTATAGCTGGGACTGGCACTGCGGGTGGGTGAGAGGCAGGGGGAGCGGCATGTTTTTAAATTGATTTACAGAACCGGAAAAGGGAAGGGGCCCGACCTCTGGACTTGGAACATGATTGGGAAATATTGGAGGGGTTTGGATGGTGGAGGGTGCAAGGCCTGATTGGGAGGGAGGGGATTGGGCCAGAGGCCTGTTTATATCTCTATTTTTTTTATTTGTCTAAACAGAGCTATTTAACCGAATATCTTTTGAAGATACCGATAAGCAGCAAGTTATCTGGCCACATAAGGCTGGATAACTAAAAATCTAACCGATAGCTGGTTAGGTTTTCTAGTCATCCGGCTACATGCAGCCAGATAACTTGAGGTGAATATATTCAGAAGGACATTTATCCCACTGCATATCTGGGTCAGGTTATACGGCTAACTTTAGCCAGATAACTTGTTGGCTTACTCAATATGGATCTCTTTATTTTAAGGTTTTATTTATCTGGAGTGTAACACTAGCTGGTCCAAGCAGACTTTTACAGGGCTCTACTCTATCTCAAGCTCTCTCCCCATTCATTAGAGCTGCAAGATGCGCCTACGTTGACAACAATTGTCCTGCAGTTCTTCGGTGGGAGGGCAATTTTGAATAGCCCAATTTGTTTGCAAAGTAGGTGGACACTTTTAGGTACATACATTACAGTCAAATTTTCAAAGGGAAACCACCCAGAATATTCACCCTAAAAGCACCCCTTTACTTTTCACCTGCTATTTGTTTGGAAGGCCAGTTGGGGGCAAAATTGAATTGTACGTGTTCCAATTTACTTCCCTGACCTACACAAGCCATAGGGAATACTACGGAAACCCACATGCGCTTTTAGCCAGACAGAGGTGGGCAATGTTTAGACAGGCCAGTTCATTCAAGGAAAATCACTATTTTTAGCTGGTAATCTCGGGTGCTCCCAGCCTGTCTACAAATCTACCCTAGGGAGGGCAATTTTCAAAGCCTGTTACTTGGATAAGTAGCTATTTTTCTGGGTAAAATGACCCGTCTGCCCTCATCGGCCTGGTAAAAGCACGGGTGGTTTTTCCATTGCTCATGCACTTTCTAACTGGGTTAAAAAGAGATCTCCCCAGGCAGTCAGCCACTATAACAGAGCATGAACATTTGATCTTCTAATGTGGACTTGCTCTTTTGACCCCACTCTGCCTGTTTGCACAAAAAACGGATGCAAAGCATGCGGGTGCTTTTAGCACGCAAATTCGGCAACTGCTAAATTTCAGAGGGACCAAAACTTGGCCGCAGTGTACATGCACAGCATGAAAACAGAGCTGGCTATTTAAAACTGCTCCCTGCACCTGCAGAGCAATTGCTGACATTAACGGGTGATCTTACACACTTTTTAAGCTGCAACAGTTTATGGCTGAATATATTTGGGTTTTTTCCCTAAACATAGCCAATCAAAATTTGTCATGTTAGATTTAGGAATGCTATTTGTTTCCCTGGGGATGGATCCCTAAATTTAGCAGGCTAGAGCTAAAAATCAGCATTAACTGGCTATGTCATACATTTGTGCCAGCAAATGCCTCTGGAGCCACCCATTTTTCAACTGGCCACATTTACCTGTTTAGTGAATTTAGAAGGTTAAATTTAGGCACTCATTGGGGGATAATCTTTAAAAGTAGAGGTCTAACCAGCTAGCTCTCATAGTAAGATGAAAATTGCCCTCATTTTTGTTACGCTTACTGGCTTGCGGGCTACCCCTGCGAGCCGGCACACTCACCACGACGCCGAGGCCCATATCCATCTCTCACGGCCACCACTATGTTCATAAGTGTGGCAAGACACTGCCAGAGACCACCGCCATCTTTCTTCTTAGGCGCATATTCGCTGAACTTGACCACATTTAAAAGACCCATAGTGGGAAAAGGCTGCGGCGCCCATAGATGACGTCAACCTTGGCTGTCCTATAAAAGGGCTCTTCGGAAACTTCCTCTTCACCTCAGCAACAGGTCAACTATGCTGGTAGTGCAAGTTGATGCCTTGCCCAAGCCTTTGTCTCTCCACCTTGCCCAGTCCATATTCTCCCCTTTGGACTGACCTCAGTCTGGACTCTCATTATTCGTGCTTGCTGCCCGACTCCGACCTTGGCCTATCCCTAGATCTACTCTTCTCCCTATGCCCCAGAAACTGCCTCTAAGACTTGCCAGCCCCCAGAACTCAAAGGCTCAACCCAAGGGGAAAGGGACTGGTATAGGTGAAGCTCCTGTTCAGTCTCTGCACCACCAATTAGTGGTGAAAACCTACAGGTTATGTCAACCTCACCCAAACACAAGGGTCCACAGTCCTAACGATTATGTTTCATTATCTTCAGACACTGAATGTGCACGAATAGCTATGTCTAGATTACATGAAACAGAAAATATTACATTTTATTCACTTATTAAAGATTAGCTTTTTGTTTATTTGTATTGAGATAAATTTAATTTTTACTCATCTCATCAAGGTCCCTGCCATGCTTTCCTATCTTTATTGTTGAATTATTGGACACTTATCAATGCTCTTCATTCCTAAATGTGTCTGATACTTGATAAAAAAAAAAAAAGCTAAACTATTTATTATAGCAGCTCAAGTACCCTGTCCATATTCTCCCTAATCATGATCCATATGCCCGTCTTCTCACAGCTCTGTTGGTTTTCAAACCCTTTCTCTATAAGAAATGGGCTGATCCACTTTTCGCAATGGGAAATTTAAAAAAATTGCAATTTAACAAGCAATTTGGACTGCTAATCATCTTCTAGTTTGTGATCAGTCTAAAAAATTGTTTTACAAATCATTAGATTGCAAACTGAGTTGAAAACACTTTCTGGAAGAAAGGATTCTTCTTCCGATATCCTCTGGAGAAGAGGTTAGCAAGGTCTCGATAGCTCATTTACCACCTTTTTCGATGGTTCAAGAAAAGGTATCAAAAGTTTCAGAGACTGTGGGTTTCTGCGAGATGACTAGATCTATTAAAGCTCTATGTTGGGGCCAGCTTTGTGTGTTCCTGTTTGGATTCCCTGATTAGGTCTTCTGAGCTGTGGGTTGCCTGGGGTTGGAGATTCTACAAAGGCAGTGTTCACAGGCCCTGGGAGGGAGCCATGGTCATCTATGGTAGCCGAACTTAGAGCTCATGGTACAGGACTCCTGCTGGTGCAATGCAGGGCTGACCTTGGAAATGGGGAGGGCAGGGGTCAGAGCCCCCCACCTTGAGCTTGAAGAGCAGGGGGGAGGGAGGTATTGTGGGTATGGAGAGCCCCCCCCCTATCTCAATCTCTGGGAAGGGGTAAAGGGTTAAAGCTGCTCTATAAGAGGAGATAGAAGAAGGGGATCCTTTCCATACTTACAATACCTTCTTTGCCCAGTGATTAAGGCTTGGCTAAAATTCCCTCAACCCCCTCTCCTGAATCATTTCTTAGTGCATACACCATGGCACATTCCTGAGTCCCATCTCCTCCCCCCTCCCCCCCCCCCCATCATACACCTAATCCCTTGGTTGATTGCTGTTCCTCCGCCTCCCAGGGTCTTCTCCCTCCCTCACCTCCCTCCCATCACCATGGCCCTGACAGCGAGAGGGTGAGGCCACTCCTGCTCCTGACCACTCCTCTCCCTCTCCCGCCAGTCAGATGAGCTGATTGAGTGGTGGGGGGAGGAGATAAACCAGTAGAAGCAGCAGAAGGTTTGAAGCAATGTTGGCCCCCAGTGTCCTGGCTGGGCTGCAGAAGGGCATATCTCTTCACCTCCTGGACCCCAGTGCAGTGCACTTAGCAGTTCCTTGTCCAGCACGGGCTATGCAGAGAGTAGGAGCAGCAGTAGCAGCCTTCAGCTGCAAGGAAGTGTGCACAGCCTGAGGATGTGATATTGATGTGTTTGTGTGTATGTGTGTGTGTGTGGGGGGGGGGGGGGGGAGGGAACGGCTAAGACAGCAGCAGGAGGCCCTTGAACATGCAGGGCAATCACCCTCGTTCTTCCACTCTCCGCTCTCCTGCAATGGTCAGACCAGGGAGAGTGGAAAGATGGATCTATTAAAATAAGGGGAAAATCCCCAAGAAGTTGCAAATTAAGTTATACAATCTGAGCCTTGGTTCCGATTGAGCTGAAAGAGAAAGCAGAAAAGAGGATCTAACAGATCAAAAAGCAGAGAGCTCCGCAGGGTTAGAATTAGGATAATATGAAAGGGAAAAAGAGAACAGGAGCGAGAACGAGATAGATGATCATAGCTATTGCAATGTGTCTCAATTTGTCTATAAAATTATTTAAAAGAAAAAAACAAAGCAACTGACTAGAGACTATGCTTTCATTAAGTTAAAGATGTTTAAACGCATCTCTAATGCATTTGTTAAACTTTTGTTAGCCCTATGGAGAAGGTACAGAGAAGGGCGACCAAAATGATAAAGGGGATGAAACAGCTCCCCTATGAGGAAAGACTAGAGAGATTAGGGCTTTTCAGCTTGGAGAAGAGAGGGCTGAGGGGGGATATGATAGAGGTCTTTAAGATCATGAGAGGTCTTGAACAGGTAAATGTGAATCGGTTTTTTACTCTTTCAGATAATACACACCCACACCCACCCTCACACACACACACCCTCACACACATAACCAGACACCCTCATCCACACACACACCCTCATAGATGCACACACACACACACACCCCTCATACACGTGCACACCCCCCCCCCCCCCCACCCTCCACCCTCATACACTGGCACCTACTCTCACATGGACAGTCTCTCCCTTTTTTGGCCACCGGCGGCAACGCTGGGCCTCTTCTTCTGCCGCCAGCTCCCAGAGCGTCGTTGCGCCAGCTCCAAGAAAAGCCGGCAGCTCCTTGTTCTGCTGGTGGGTTTCCCCCACCACATCACTGTTTGCGCTGCCACAGGCCCTTCCTGCTGGCGGCAATGGCACCCCTCCCCCTGTTGCCACCCAGGGTGGACCACCCCCCCCCTCCCTTGGCAGACACTTGGTGGTAACCTGCAGAGAGCAGCAGTTGTAGCTGTGGGAAGCTTGCTGGGCAGACTGGATGGACCATTTAGTCTTTTTCTGCTGACAATACTATGTTACTAAGGAGAAGTCCATAAACTGCCATTAATCAATCGGGAATAGCCACTAGAGATGTGTATCGTGTGATCGATCGTCTTAACGATCGATTTCGGCTCGGGGGGGAGGGAATCGGATCGTCGCGGTTTTGTGTTTTTAAATATCGTGTAAATCGTAAATCCGGGGAGGGCGGGAAAACCGGCACACTAAAACATCCCTAAAACCCACCCCGACCCTTTAAAATAAATCCTCCACCCTCCCGAACCCCCCCAAAATGTCTTAAATTACCTGGGGTCCAGTGGGGGGGTCCCGTTGTGATCTTCCACTCTCGGGCGTCGGGCGCGTTGATAGAAAATGCTTAAAATGCTTAAATGGCGCCGGCCAAATTGCCGTACAGCAAAATGGCGCCGGCCGTACTGCAACACGATTCGAGTGCAGGAGGTCGTTCCCGGACCCCCGCTGGACTTTTGGCAAAATCTTGTGGGGGTCAGGAGGCCCCCCCAAGCTGGCCAAAAGTCCCTGGGGGTCCAGCGGGGGTCCGGGAGCGATCTCCTACGCTCGTGACGTCGGGGAACAGGAACCAAAATGGCGCCGGCGCCATTTTCTATCAACGCACCCGACGCCCGAGAGTGGAAGATCACAATGGGACCCCCCCACTGGACCCCAGGTAATTTAAGACATTTTGGGGGGGTTCGGGAGGGTGGGGGATTTATTTTAAAGGGTCGGGGTGGGTTTTAGGGATTTTTTAGTGTGCCGGTTTTCCCGCCCTCCCCCTTCCCCCGATTTACGATTTTTGACGATAAATCGGGGAATTCCTATTAAATATCGCCTCTAACGATTTTTGACGATTTAAAATATATCGGACGATATTTTAAATCGTCAAAAAACGATTCACATCCCTAGCCACTGCTTGTTGCCAGCATTAGTAGCATGGGATCTATTTAAACTTTGGGTACATGCCGGCTACTTGTAGCCTGGTTTGGCCACTGTTGGAAACAGGATGCTGGGCTTGATGGACTCCTGGTCTGACCCAGTATGGCAATTTCTTATGTTCTTATGAAAGTATGATGCTTACCTAACTACTTTGTTGGTTTATTTTTGAGGCTACATGGTGCTCCCTTTCTACAAGTCACATATATCTATATCTATCTAGCTATATAAAGGATATGCACAGTATGTATAAAATTGAATCATTTTTGACTCATAATGAGATGCTCTAACCATAATGAGAAGAATGCAGAATATCATAAATGTATTAAGCCTAAATTTATCTGCTTTATAGTTTTTACCATGCGTTAAAGAGCAGGAGCATCTCAAAGACAGGGATACGGAGAAAGCCACATTAACAGGGTGTGCACAGGGGTTGTTGGGTTTTTTTTACATTTTATTGGTGTGAGGGTTTTCATTTCATTCCCATTTTGGCTTTGTTATGTTTAAGTTTTGTTTCGATGAAGGCCCCTTCCCCTCCTCAGCCAGTGCAAAGGGCTGCCATTTTTTAAATCCCAAGTCCTCCGGCCCCCACTGAGCTTTCTCCTCCTCCCCTCCTGGAGTCCCCCCCATCCCCACCCGACCTTCTCCCACAACTTGCCCACAATGTCCTGGGGTCCAGAGAAGGGCAGGAGAGATCCCCGGTCACTCCAGTCCCGTATTTCAAAGTGACGTTGGTTGGCCCAGGGCCGGTGCTATCTTGAAGTATGGCCAGACTTCAAAATGGTGCTGGCCTCGCACCAGCGAGGCAGGAATGACTGGGGATCTCTCCTGCCCATGAGGCCCATCGTTGGACCATGAAAATCACAGGTAAGTTGGGCAGTGGGGAGAAAGCCCGTGGGATTTTCTTTTAAGCAGGCGGTTCGCTCTTTTAAAAATGGTGGCACATTTCATCAGCTGGGAGGGCCCTTTAATGAAACACAAACTACATTTTGTTTTTCCTTCACTTTGTTTCTAAAACAAAATGAAATGAAATGAAAGCACAAGCCTATGCATAATTTCAATGACTCTGTCCGTTTGTCTGTCTTTCCCTTCACACGATTCTCCAAGACCTCTGAATTCAATAAGGTTCAAATGAGATTTTTAAAAAGGTGGCTCTCACTGTTGACGACTCCCTGTTCCCTCCCTGACACTTTACCCCAGTAGTTGTGCCACCAGGATACCATTTCTTCTTAAGTTTTGGTCCATTCCCTACCCCCCTTCTGCTTCTCAGGGTGGATTTCTCACCTCTCCTAGCAGTTCAGGGGGGGTCCCAGCACTTGGGCTGCAAACACTCCAAGGTAGATGAAGATACTCGGCATCAAAGCCCAAGAAGCCGCGCATGGGCTGCACCGAGAAAAATGCCCACGAGGTAAATCACACGCCATCAGGGCCGATGCAATAACGGCGCGCGAAATACGGGTGCTCATGATTGAGGGCCGGCTTTCCTAACGCGCGCCTATCCACCTCTCCCAGGCACGCGATGCAGTAGGCAAATGAGCCGCTGCGTTAAAAAGGAGGCGCTAGGGGAAATTATGCGTCCCTAGCACCTCCTCGCCATCGGGCACTCAGGAGAAATGGATGTGCGCTGGTTAGGAAAACAGATGCGCAATCTTACAAGTGCTCGTTTTTCCTAACCTGTGCACAGCCACGGGTTAGGAAAAGGGACGCATGTTAATTGAGCGTCCGTTTTCCTAACCTGACTGCCGGCAAGACTTTTTATTTTTTTATCTTACTCTTTTTTTCGGTTCCTTTGACTTAATATCGCCACAATATTAAGTCAGAGGAACTACAGAAAAACAGTATTTTCTGCTTTTCTGTTAATTTTAGGGGCTCCTCAAGACTTAACATCTGCGCCGAGGCAGACGTTAATTTTTGAGAGTAAAAATATACGCGTCAGTTGCACGGTTATTTTTTTTGTATGTAAGTAGTGTAATAGCTAATAGCATTATGTACATGTGATGAGCGCTATTAGCTGCATACTGGTTTGGATGCGCTAATCCCCTTATTGCATAAGGGGTTATGGACGTGCATCCAAAATGCACGTCCAACTGCAGGTTCACCAGTACAGTAGCTGTAGTGCACAGTATTGCTTCGGCCTGCATGAGAGAGAGCACAAAGGAGGAGACTACAAATGAACAGGGAGCAGGGTAAGGCTGGCAGAGGACAGGAACAAAGATGAAAACAGGACAAAAGAAAGTGCTAAGAGTGTAAAGATTCAGATAAGTAGTTTATATATTAAAACATGGTAAAGCCAGAGAAGCGCCTGCCTTCATTATGTTTTTTGTTCATATATTTTTAATGAATTCATAAGGCTTTTTATACATAATTGCCATTTAGTGAACATAACATTAGCTCGCCTGGGAGGTTACCGTTACCCTACTGTACGACACAGTCTATTTAATGATGCAACAAAAAAGGAAGTATCATGGTCTACAGCTTTCCAGATTTCCTGAAATGTTCCAGATCTGTTCTATTTTTCAGCTATGTGTCTGTAAGTCAAGCATTCTTATATTCCACCAAGTATGGATCTCTAGGAAGGAAATACCTTTCTATATGTTAAGGATGAGTTTTAAGGCCAAGGATAGTAAAATATTTATCAGTTTCTTGTTATGGGCAGAAATATCTTCCACTATTACAACTGATTTCCAAATAATAATTTTGGAATGAAAGTTCACGTTAGATTTTTCAGTATCTTCTTAAAACAGGAAAATGAGAAATATCTTGATAAGATGTGGAAAAAAACCCTCTAAGGTAGCTCAGGTGTATTTAAATTAAGAGCAGTCACATATGAATGAGTACAAATTACCTGAATGAAATGCTAATAATACACAAACATAACACATAGTAATGACAGCAGAAAAGACCAAATGGTGTATCCAGTTTTCCCAGCAAGCTTCTCATGGTAGTAACCGCTGCACCGTGCAGGTCACCCCCATGTTTCAGTAGTAACTGCTGCTCCGTGCCGATTACCCCCAAGCCTTATATTAAGGATAGAAATATTTACAATGAAAAACCAAGCAACTGTGAAACCCATAACATAATTACTGCTAGCAATATTTTTACGGGATGAACAGCTTTCCTGATAATTGAGACAATGCTGCTTGAATGTGCTTTGCTTTTGGACTTGACCGTAGAAGCAGTCCTGAGCTTTTTTTTTCCTAATGTCTATGTCCTAGTACCCCGGACTGTAAAAGTCTTGGTCTGGCCTCGGCTGAGTAAATCCAATTCCCCTTTTTCCTTCCACCTCTGTCGAAGTGGAGAGTGATGCTGCAGTTGCGTCAAAAGAATCAAGGCTAATTGGTTAAGGTTGGTAATACCCATGCCCTCTGCTAAGGGTAGTAACTGCCGTTCCATGCAGGTTACTAGGGATGTGCAGAAGAAAAAAATTTGGTTTTGGTTCGTTAATTCGTTTCATTGGTACCCAATTTCATTTCATTAGTTTCCAAACAAATAAAAAAAAATGTTTTTATTCGTTCCATTAAGTTAATTTGTTTGCCATTAAAAGCTATGGGGGAAGCTTTGTAGTCTGTTCTGGGCTCAAGAATAGTGTTTTCCCTATCAATTCTAATGAAACTTGTGAGAAGAAATCATCAGAAGGGGGAAAGAACTGTAAGATAGACTGTGGCAAAGTGGCACAAATATGCTAGCCTGAGGCTCCGCAAAGGGGCAAAGATGTACCAGGCTTCCAGCATTGGCAGGAGTTCTCCAAAGCACCGTGAAAGGAGCATAGACGGTGCAAAAAGAGGTCACCAGCAATAGTGACATGAACACTTGATGGCATTACAATAGGCAAAGTGGCACCAAAAGTGGCATCGGCAGCCTAAGGCACCAAGAAGGGGGAACGAAGCAGAAAACATGGCAGGAAAAATCCCAAGGTACAGATAAAGGGATCAAGAAACAGAAAGAGTGATATCAAGATTTCAAAAGCATAGGAGAGGTACACGGCAGCACCTCAGATTGGCAAGAAGACATCTCAAGTGTAAGAGCTGGAGTATGGCAGGAAGGGTACAGTAGCAGAAAGAAGTTAAGAACCCTAAGGTGTAAAATTTGTGCATGGCAGCAAGGCCGAGCGACTCAAGGATCCGAAAGTGTAGGATGAGGGGCATAGCATTAAGGCAGAGTGGCATGGGAGATGCCAGTCATTCAGATGGATCATACAGATAACCGTAGAGGAGGATGCCGCTCCCTGTCGAAGTATGGGCTGGCTGATCCACCAGACTAGTAGGATAGTTCGTGTCATGGAGTAAGCCACGCACTGTCACAGATAGGTAGGTACCCAAGTGCGCAGTAAAGTGGAACTGTGAGAGGGCCATGAAATCAATTATGGTTCATGAAGTGGTGTAGCAAGTATGCAAAAGAATGGATAGCTGTGGCAAGAGATTTATTTATTTATTTTATTTATTTATTTTTAGTTTTTATATACCAATCTTCTTGCATTAGATACAAATCAAACCGGTTTACAAAGAACAAAGAACTTGCCTTTAGGTGATACATGGAACCATGAACGTATTAAGAAAAGAAAAAAAAAAAAACTCTGGGTAACATAGTCAGAAAGTAAACTGACCAGGAAAACAATTAGCATTACATAGTAATATAGGTCACAATAAACGGTCGATCCATTGATTGTGCATGGATCATCAGGAAGAAAAAGACTAAAGGGTATCTGAGGGTCTCTTCAAGGTAGCATGAGTTAGAGAAAAAGTGAAAAATGAAAGAGAACTTATAACAAACAATATCATAATTGTGAAGAGAAATTAGGGGGGATATGTTGCGAGAAATGGAAAGCATATGTTAGCTAAAAAGAGGGTTCTGGGAAGGTAAGGTTGAATAACCAAGTTTTTAGTTTTTTCTTGAAGGAGATGGGGCAAGGAGATGGCAAGAATGTGAGTTCCATAGATGAAGAATTGTATAAAAATCCTTAGGAGTGTTTCGGTAAGTTTGCAAAGCAACATATGTTTAGGGCACAATGAAAAGTGGGCAGGTACAATAGGAAAGGGGGATTTGGCAAGAACTTTTGAACACAGCTGGAATGGCAGCAGCAGCAATGGTTCTGGTGTATCTTAAGAACTGAAATGGTAGATTAGGGCTGTTCAGCTTGGAGAAGAGACGGCTGAGGGGGGATATGACATAGGTCTACTAAATTATGAAAGGACTTAAACAGGTTAATGTAAATCGGTTATTTACTCTCTCAGATAATAGAAGGACTAGGGAGCACTCCATGAAGCAAGCAGCTCATTTAAAACAAATTGGAGACAATTCTTTTTCACTCAGCACAGAGTTAAGCTCTGGAATTCATTGCCAGAGGATGTGGTAACTGGGTTTAAAAAAGGTTTGGATAAGTTCCTAAAGGAGAAGTCCATAAACTGCTATTAATCAGTAAGGAATAATAGCTTGTGATCTATCTAATGTTTGGGTACTTGCCAGGTATTTATGACTTGGATTGGTCATTGTTGGAAACAGGATGCTTGGCTTGATGGATTCTTTTGACCCAGTATGGCAACTTCTTATGTTCTAAGGTTGGTGGGGCCATTTTGAATACTGGCAGCAGATCGCCTTTGCCCTCACTATGTCACAGGGGCCGACCGTCGGTACCTGTCACATAGTGAGGGCAAAGGTGATTGGCGCCATTTTGAGTACTGGCATCGGACGGCCGGCGTGCAGGAGGTCACTCCCGGACCCCCGCTGGACTTTTGGCAAGCCTTGTGGGGGTCAGGAGGCCCCCCCCAAGCTGGCCAAAAGTCCCTAGGGGTCCAACGGGGGTCCCGGAGCGACCTCCTGCACTCCGGCCGTCCGATGCCAGTACTCAAAATGGCGCTGATAGCCTTTGCCCATACTATGTCACAGGGGCTACCGGTGCCATTGGTCAGCCTCTGTCACATGGTAGGAGCACAAGATGGCGCCAATGACCATGTGACAGGGGCTGACCAATGGCACCGGTAGCCTCTGTGACAAAGGCTATTGGCGCCATGATGAAACCGGCACCGAGGGTGTGTAAGTGCAGGGGATTGTTCCTGGACTTCCCGCTGGACCACCAGGGAGTTTTGGTAAGTCTTGGGGGGGTCAGGAGGGTGGGGGGTTGTAGTTAATTTTAATTTTAGCTGGGACACGAATAGAAATCACCATATTAACGCATCGGGGCGCCATACGGCTGAATGCAACGTATCTGCTCCCCGATGAATCCGAATCACGAATGCAACGTATGGCGTCCCTCTGCACATCCCTAGTGTCTGCTGCTCCACTAGCCTCCACAGCTTCATGTAGGTAGAATTCCAGTGAGTGCTCACATCTTGAATTAGATGCTTGTGAGGCATCTCTAATTCACCTGCTTTTCACAGAGAAGGTCCCCTGCCTTCACACTTTGGTGCAAATGACCAGCTATTTTCCTACACTTCTCTAGTAAACCATGCAGGTACACATGCTCTGGGTCCCTGAATCCCAGCCCCAGGGCCTCCTTCACTGTTAGGTGCAGGTTGTGAGCAATGCATTGTACACCCTGATATCCCCCATCAGATACTGCCTCTACCATATTAGAGCCATTGTTGGTGACAAAGAACCGTGCATTAAGACTTCTAGCTCTCTCATCCAGTTGCCAGTTCCAGCATTTCTCTAAGAGCTGCTAAAATATTGGCAGAGATATGGGCACCGTCCACTAGGTGAGGGTGCAGCAAAGCCCACCTGCGTCCTGTTGCTTCTGCTCCTGTGGAGCTGCTGCTTGCCACTACCTCAGCCTGGTCCCACTAATGTGCTGTCAGAGAGAGAGGAAGGAGTGTGAGGCATTTGTGGATGTCCAGATGTTGCTTCTGAAATGCACACTGCTCCTCTGTGCCTTCGCCAGCAGCGCCTGCAGGCGACTATGGCAATGCTTGTACAAACTGGCGATGACCTTTCTGCTGAAAGTAGTCCTGGAGGGCACTTTATAGTTTGGTGCTAGCAGCTGCAGCAAATGCCTGAGACCCACGTTCTGTACTACCTGCAGGAGCTGATCGTATAATGTGATCATCTCACCAATAGTACTAGTCACCACTTTGGATGCTGCCTGCCTCTTTCCCCGTGACATTGCCACCAAACACCACCCCATTTTCTCCAATGTGGGCTATCGCTTCTTAGGTATAGCTGGAGTCAGCTGCAGCTGGCCTGCCACCTGGCTGATAGAAGAGCCGAAGTTATGTAAGCAGCTTGAGGAATACTCTTCCCTTTTTCAAAAAGTGTCCCATGGCTTGCACAAAGGGCCCCCCTGCATACTGCTGCTACCATCCCCAGGTGCATATTGAAGGGGATGCTGCTTCTTCAGGTGATCCTCCAACCCAGAATTACTAAAAATGGCCAGTTATCTCCCTCAGCTGATGTCCTTTGTGCAATAGTTACAACGCGCAAAGCGTGGGTCCTCCCTCATTTGAAAATAACTCCAGATCACAGATTTATTTTGTGATCCTTTGCCTCTGTTTGCATCCTTGGAAGTGGATAATGCTGGCACTGGAGGCAGATGGAGCCTGAGAAACTGGGGCAGACGATTCACTCATCCTCTGTTCCTGCACCATCATTGTGGCCTGCTCTCCCTCACCAATATCAGCTCCTGCCTCTCTCTCTCCTCCATCAGTGAAGTGGAGGCTAGCATGATACTGACTAATCCTCCTAATGCAGGGTCTTCAGCTAATGCCTCTCCCATCTTTGATTCAGGAAATCCTTTCAGGTGAGATTCTTCACACTCTGATTCAGAAGAAGAGGATGACAAAGCTGCTTTTATGGCCTCTGCTGTACTAATGGATTGGCACTGCTGGTGCTTTAGATTTTACCACTTGCACTCCTACTTCCAAAAGCACTGGTACCACAGCTGGTGCTAGCATATCCTCCCCAAATTTCAATTTCTTGTGGCTTGACATGCCTGCCTATCCTGCTGACATTGTGGATTTGAAAAATCCCTCTTTATTTCGGTTGGGGACTCACTGTTGTCTTGCAAACAAATCCCCTACCAACAACTGCAGACTTGCCATGGCCTCTAGTACTTTTCCCTGACATGATGGGATTTTATCAGCTGTAGTACCTGCTTATTAGGATTGAAATGATGGACAAAAGATGTTTTTATCTTTATTATTTTCAATGAAGTAGATGTGTGTGTAACACTGACTAAAGTGATCATTCTGTGTATAACATTGAACAACACAGAGAATGCACTACAGTACTATTTTAATGTTTTGATCTGCTGACTAGTGCATTGCATAGTGCACACACACACAAACACAGAAAAAGCAAAGAATGGCATAATGCTTTAATATGATTATGTGCATGAGTAGTATATAGCACAGCCATTCATTAAACACAGTAACAAAATTAAATCTATAAAGTGGCTGGCAGTACCTATGGTGGTGACTGGCACAGACTGCTTTCTTTAAGGATGCACTTACTCTGATTGATACACACAGACCCAGGCAGAGAGAGCTGAAAACTGCCTCTCTATCTTGGTTACTGTGGCCCAGCTAGCTACTAACACTGATACTACACTGGTTCACAGCAAAAGGTTTAAAATTAAATTAAATCATTCCAGCCAGCAGCTTGCCTTTCCCCAGGAGAGGAGAAGGGGCTAGAAAACACAAACCTTCCCTCTTGGTCAGTGGATGTGACAATGAGATGTTAAATAAAAATGAAAAACCTGTACCAATGAACACAGCTGACAGCAGCCAAAATGATTAGAAAGGATGGAATGTTTCTAATCTTGAACAAAGGCACACTGTTGATTCAGAACACTCAATGTAATACACAGAGCTCAGTTCAACAGCTAAGAGCATAAAGTGTCTCTCCCACAAAAGACAGATTCAAATGCAAGATGAAACAGTCTGCGCATACTAAAAGAAGAATAGACAGAGCAGTGATTCACTTTTTTAGAAAAATGCTTCACTCTGATATGTTCCCTTACTTTGTGAGTCTGTTTTCCTTGACAACAGATCCCGGTTCTCATCAATACTGAGTTCTTTTCCTCTCAAAATAAACTTCGATATACATAATTTATAGAATTGGTGTTTCTATTGGCAGAAGTAAGCCTTGAGAAGAGCACTGGTTAATTATTCGAGTTGCTTTATTGTAAACCAGTGGTTCCCTTAATTGATTTCACAATTCACTATTCTCTGACTTCACACGAGTCATAGGCATTATAGCTTGTCACTATGGAGACTCCCACATGACCAGCCTGATCCTCAGAAAGGCACACTCTATTCTTTACAATGCAGCCAATGGTTTTCTATGGAAAAACAAAAACTAATGAAACTAATGACAAATGTTTCATTCTTGGGACATGCTCATTAATTTTTGGGGGCCAATGAATCAAACACATGGTGCATATTCATCGTGGATTGGCCATTAGTTTTAAACAAATGTACATTTCATTTCATTTTCATTTCATTTCATAAAATTTATTGATCGCCTAACACAAAGTAGGCCTAGGCGATGAACAAAAATATATACATAGTAAAAACAAAAATTTTTGTTTCACAGAAACTGGAGAAAAGTTCTACCAAATACTGGTATCTATGTCCCTAGATCATGTTATTTATTATTTGTCAGTTGACATTAATGAGAACTTATAGCAATTACTCTACTCACATTATTCTCATTTTTCTAATAACCATGTTCTCACATTCTTTTCTCAGATAACTGAATTACACATACTTCAGGCTGTTAAAAAACTCTTTAAATTCTAATTTAAATCTTTTAACATCATCCAAAGACCTCAATTCCACAGGAATGAGATTCCACTGAGTAGGAGCTGCTATGGAAAATAGGTCTCCCTTGTACTAAATAACTGAGCATGTCGAACTGAAGGGATCTCTAAAAGATTCAGTTGAGAAGATCTCAAACATCTTACAGGTTTATAAATCCATAATAATGCATTAAGCCAGTATGAAGAATCTGAGGCAAGAAGCTTATAAACTATCATGCCAATTTTAAACACAATCCGCTCAGTAACTGGCAGCCAATTAAGCCTACATAAAGTAGGAGAGATCCGCTCGAAATGCTTAGAATGAGAAACTAACCTGGCGGCTGAATTCAATAAAAGCTGTATTGAATGAATCAAACCTTTAGGTAAACCAATATAAAGGCTATTGCAATAGTCAATATGCGGGAATATGATCGCCCGTACCACTGTCAAGAAATCACTGTCATAAAGTAAGTGTTGTAAACTTGCTATAGGTTAACCCCATGCACCCTTTTCTTCATTTCCATGCTCTAGCCTTTAGGGATCCACAGTGTTTATCCCCACCACCTCTTCCAGAAGGGCATTCCTGGCATCCACCCTCCTCTCCCTGAAGAAATATTCCTGATGTTGGTTCTGAGCTGTCCCCTCTGGGGTTTCATTTCATGACCCCTAGTTCTACAGTTTCCTTTCCAATAGAAAAGGTTCAAATTTTGTGCATCATTAAAACCTTTCAGGTATCTGAAGGTCTGTATTATATCTCCCCTGATTCACCTCTCTTCCAGGGTATACATATTTAGATCATTCAGCCTCTCTTCATAAGTCTTCCCATGCTGGCCCCACACCATTTTAGTCACCCTTCTCTGGACCATCTCTATCCTGTCTCTCTCTTTTTTGAGATAAGGTCTCCAGAACTGAACACAGTACACCAGATGAGGCCTCATCAAGGATCTGTACAAGGGCATAATCATCTCCTTTTTCTTACTGGATATTCATTTCTCTATGCAGCCCAGCATTCTTCTGGCTTTAGCTATTGTCTTATCACATTGCTTCACCATCTTCAGATCGCCAAACACTATCACTCCAAGTTCTCTCTCCCAGTCCGTGCACATTAGTCTTTCACTCCTCATCACTTCTTTTGAATTACCATATCCCAGATGCATGACTCTGTACTTCTTGGCATTGAATCCCAGCTTCCAAATCTTTGACCACTCTTAAGTGTCTATAGTCAACTCTAGAAGTTTAAAAAAATAAGATTGGAGAGTTAGAATGTACAGCACTGGGTGAAGATATAGATAGTTAGGACCAATGATGGATATAGGATTTTGCTGCCCCCCTCTTCTCTTCTCCCACCCCCTGAAACTGGGCAACAGGGAGCAGAAGGTCTAAGGCAGTGGTCTCCAACCCTGTCCTGGGGGCCCACCAGCCAGTCGGGTTTTCAAGATATCCACAATGAATATGCATGAGAGAAAATTTGCATGCACTGCCTCCATAACATGCAAATTTTCTCTCATGCATATTAATTGTGGATATCCTGAAAACCCGAATGGCTGGTGGGTCCTCAGGACAGGGTTGGGGACCACTGGTCTAAGGGTCAGTCCCCTAGTTTTCTGTGGCAGCTCAGAGGTAGATCCTGTGGAAAAAATTAAAACATTTTGAAGCAAATTAGCAAACATTTCCATCTTTTACATTAAATTAAAAAATTGTCAAACTATAATTATTTTATTTTTATTGGGTAAAAAAAAGTGATCTCAAGTATCAGAACAGCAAGGAAGCCTCATGGATGGGTAGAGGAAGGGAGGAGGATCAGGAATGGAGTGAGGAGAAAGGGGGAGGAGAGCGAGAATGAAAGAGGACTAGGGATGGAGAGGATGGGATATGGGGAAGATAAGGAATCTGGGATGTGGAAGGAAGGGAGTAGGAAGGATTGGGGAGTGGGTTCCAGGATCTGTGGAGAAGGGAGAGGTAGGAAGCAAGGAAAAGAGGTTCCAGGATCTGTGGATAAGGGAGAGGTAGGAAGCAAGGAAAAGAGGTTCCAGGATCTAGTGGATAGAATCCAAGGTCAAGGGAGGGAAGATTTGGATTGCATTGGGTGGGGAGAAGAGGGAGGTATCCCTACCATGCTCTGGTCCTGCTCCTCCTTGCATCCCCTCTCCAACATCCTACTCAATATGACATATACATACACACACACATTTGGCACCAATCCATTCTGTCTCACACATACTGCCCCCTATCCTTGTCCCCCCCCCCCCAAGCCGATCCTCCTCTCATCCTCTAGCCTTTCTTCCCGCCCTCCAATGATCTCTACTCAGCCCCTCCTAATCTCCCCAAATTGATCTCCCTTTGCTCTTTCTGCTACAGGCGCTCCAGTTCTCTGCATGCTGCCTGGAGGGGAGAGGCTGGATCAGGAAACCGAAAGCTGTTCTCTGCTGAATGAGATTCAGCACAGCTGAAAGGCAGCAAATATTCAGACAGTCTGCTGCCCCCCCCCAGATTTCTGCTGCCCTAGGCATAGGCTAGTGTGCCTATTGACAAATCCAGGTCTGGTTAAGACCAACTCTGGTCCTCAAGAGCCACAAACTGTTCTGGCTTTCAGGATATCCACAGAAAATATGCAGGAAATAGATATGCTAGGGGAATCCTTTATAGTGTTTCCTTCTCCACTCCGCCATGCCATAGCTTGAAGTATTAGCAGCAAGATACCACATTTTCACAATTCTCATCATTTCTCAACCTCCACTATTCTCCCTTTTTTCTGAGAGGCCATGAACATCATAGCCCCCAACCTCTAAATATACATCAACAAACTCTTGCTACTTCTCCCACAGCATCTCTTCTCCTGAGGCCAGAAAAACTCAGAGTCTTTCTCCAGCTCCTGTCCAGTCCATAGTTATGAACTTCCCTGCTGCCCAGGCTCTGATCCTTCTACTTCAAACTCTTCTCTCTCCGAAGACTTCTCCCTGGAACTCCTCTTTCAGGACTCAGATCACATATCCAAATCTCTCTCCTTTAGTTTCTCCAAGCCTTTCAGCCCTTGAAGGGGGAAAAACCCCCACAGGGCCGTCTCCTATTAGAGGCCATCTTGAGCTGAACCCACTCCCCAGATGGGTTTCTTTCACTGACTTTCCTAATCCATGTTGGCAACCAAAAAAACAGTCAAAATCTTATGCACTCCTCTTTATACCAGGTGACCCCACTCCCTCTACAAGATTGTATTTATTTATATGTATCACATGCATAAACAGTTTCACACATATGTAAAAAAAAATATATAAAAGTAGACATATTATGGCAAATAAAATTTGAAATGGATTTACACAGATGACACAGATTATCTATCAGGTGCCTAAGGGTGCTAATAATTGAATTGAAAGATTGTTAAAATGCTTGCAAGATATTCATGATTAGCTGGGTGAAACTGTTTTGTTTATTTGTATTTTAATTATGTTTACGTGGCTGTGTGCTCAGATAGGCAAGTTATAAGAATGTATAGATAAATATGTCCTCAACCTCAATTTGATATGCAGCAACTAGAATTTAGTGTCTTCACTTTTTGATAAGGTATAAACACTTTTGGCTCTTTCAAACAGCAGTAGGAACTTCACCAGGACTCATATCACCTTCAGTTGAAGTTGGTACCCCTCCCATAAATAGCAATGACCTTCTTTTTCTTGGGATATAAGGCGACTTATCACAGAAGAGACCATTGGACTTCTCCTTTGAAGAATTCTAACAATTGCGCCAGATTAATTTATAGGAAATATGAAATGTGAGACATAGTAATGTATCAGGTTATCATCTACAGGTGTACACTTTATATGTCCTTCAAAACATTGAGACGTCCTATCAAAATGAATACTAGTGATGAACTTCCCAATGATGACCATCTCTGGAGATTGTAGAATCCGATTGAGCCCTATTAGGCCACCCGCTAGGAAGACCAAGGGTGCACTCTTCAAAATTGTGTCCTTCCTGTAAAACAACAGACATACAGAGTTATACTAAGCAGGAGAACTGAACTGCTATGCCCCGTTCATTCAACCTTAAACAGGATGAATGGCTGTTTTGTATTATGGTGCTATAACCTTTGAAGGATTTACTGCAGCTTGTCAGCATCACATGAAATGTCAATCAATTTAAGAGAAGAGGGCAGTCTGGTAATACAGCAGTAGCTCTTTCTGTCACTATGCCACAGACGCAGAATTTGGAAGCACTTGGTTTTTTCAGCTTGAGGCTGATGGAAAGTTAAATGAATAAAAGTTGCCTTTTCCATGGCACTTTTCATCCTGAAATGTAGCCACCTCTGGGTTGGATCATGGCTGCTGTTTTACAATAGCACATCAAACAACAGTTTCCAAAATGTACAACCCAATCTCCTTGCTTTGAATTTTATTTGAGAATGGATAGGGTGAAAAACTCTCTCCTTTGGATAAGACTAGAACACTTCATTTCATATTGGCAGCTACTGTAAGTCCGACTCCAATTTTACTCAGGCTGCTAGAGTGAAAGGCAAGGAAGTCACACAGTCATAGCCAGGCAGTGTGAGAAGGCGTGTCCTCACCCTGTACCCAACACATGACACCACAAGCTGTGAAATTCATACATTTTAAAAATATTAAACATGACACTTATTATTTATAATCTATCAGTAGACAGAAGTGTGACCTTGGTCCTACAAGAATGACTATTATGTCTGTATGGATGTGATCCACAGCTCCTACTTAACTGCTTAGTAATCTTGACCTTGTTAAGAAATGGGACTTGCAAAAAGAGGGAATGCCTAGATTGGAGTGGAGATAGGGGAAATTCACTGGCTCTTTTGGAAGGTGTTATGAAGCTTTGGGATATAGATACCCCTCTTTCTCCCCATGCCTTGCATTCCATTCTCTCCCTTCCTCACGTATCTTCCTCCATTATCCCATCTCCTGCCCAGTAGTCTCCTTCCCTCTGTCCCCCCTGCCCAGCATCTCCCCATCATTCTTGGCCTCCTTCCTCCTTCAGCATCTCCCCTCACTCTCTTCACCACATCTTCATGGCCCCATCAAAGTGTCCTTTCTACATAAAAGCATAAGAACTGCCAAACTGGGTTCACAACAAGGGTCCATTAAGCCCAGTATCCTGTTTCCAAAAGTAGCCAATCCAGGGCCCAAGTAACTGGAAGGAGCCTGGATAATAGATAGATTCTATGTTACGTATACCCAGGGATAAGTAGTGGCTTTCCTCAAGTCTACCTGATTAATAATGGTTTATGGACTTTTCTTCCAGGAACTTGTCCAAATCTTTTTTAAATCCAGCTATGCCAACTGTCTTTACCACATCCTCTGGCAATGAATTCCAGAGCTTAATTGTGTGTTGAGTGAAAAAATATTTTTTTTCCAATTTGTTTTAAATGTGCTACTTAGTAACTTCATGGTGTGCCCCTAGTCCTTGTATTATCAAGAATTGATTCACATTTACCCATTCTAATCCTCTCATGATTTTATACCTATCACATTCCTCTCAGCCATCTCTTCTCCAAGCTGGTCTTAACCTCTTTAGCCCTTCCTCATAGCAGAACCGTTCCATTCCCTTTATTTTTTGGCCACTCTTATCTGAACCTTTGCGGGTTCCACTATATCCTTTTAGAGTTATGGTGAACAGAATTGCACATAATACTCAAGATGTGGTCACACCATGGAGCGATAGAGAGGTATTATGATATCCTTCATATTATTTTACATTCCTTTCCAAATAATTCCTAACATTCTGTTTGCTTTTTTGAGTGCTGCTGCACACTGAGCTGAATATTTCAATGTATTGTCTATGATGATGCCCAGATCTTTTTCCTGGATGGAAAACTCCTAGTATGGAACCTAACATCATGTAGCTACAGTTTGCATTACTTTTCCCTATGTTTATCCCTTTGTACTTGCCACATTTTATTTAATCTGCCGTTTGGATGCCCAGTCTGGAAAGATCCTCCTGCAATTTATCACAGTTCACTTGTGATTTAACAACTCTGAATAATTTGGTGTCCTCTGCAAACGATCACCTCACTAAGAACATAAAAAATTGCCATACTGGGTCAGACCAAGGGTCCATCAAGCCCAGCATCCTGTTTCCAACAGAGGCCAAACCAGGCCATAAGAACCTGCCAAGTACCCCAACAATAGGTAGATCCCATGCAACCGATGCCAGTAATAGCAGTGGCTATTCCCTAAATTACTCATTGTTCCCTTTTCCAGATTATTTATAAATATAATAAAAAGCACCAGTCCAAGTGCCGATCTCTGGGGCTCTCCACTATTTACCTTCCTTCATTGAGAAAACTGATCTACTTTCTGTTTTCTTTCTTTGAATGAGTTTGCAATCCACACTAGAACATTGCCTCTTAATCCATTACTTTTTAATTTTCTCAGGAGTCTCTCATAAGGGACTTTGTCACACATCTTCTGAAAACCAAGACACACCATATCCACATGTTTATTAACCCCTTCAAAATATGTAGCAGATTGGTGAGGCAAGACTTCCCTTGGGTAAATCCATGTTAGCTGTATCCCATTAAACCATGTCTAGCTATATATTCTGTAATTTTGTTCTTTAGATAGTTTCTATGATTTTTACCAGCACCGACAATAGGCTCAATGGTCTATTGTTTCCCAGAACACCCCTGGAACCTTTTTTTTTTTTTTTTTTAAAGATTGCCATTACATTGGTCACCCTCTAGGCTTCAGGTATAGTAGACAATTATAATAATAGGTTAGAAATTAGTAGTAATAGGTCTGAAATTTCATTTTTTAGTTCTTTGAGAACTCTGAAGTGTTACCATCTGGTTCAGATGATTTGCTACTTTTTAATTTGTCAATTTGCCTTATTACATCTTCCAGGTTCACTATGATTTGTTTCACTTTCTCTGAATCATCACCATTAAATACCATTTCTGGTATGGGTATCTCCCCAACATCCTCTTCTGTAAACACTGAAGCACAGAATTAATTTAGTCTTTCCACGAAGGCCTTGCCTTCTCTAAGTGCCACTTTATACCCCTCACTCATCTAACAGTCCAACTTATTCCTTCACAAGCTTCCTGCTTTGAATGTATTTGAATAAAAATGTATAAGGATTTGTTGCCTCTCACCTGGTTGACTGATCCAGGAGAAGCCTGGGACTGGAGGAGGAGGCCCTGCTGCAGACCTTCACCCTCCATCTGAATATAATCCTCTTTGAAGTGGCTGAAAGGTAGAATATAAATAAAAATAAATAAAATGTGATGAGGTTTTCTATTATCTAGGAAATCTTTTGGGAACAGGATCACAGCAGGGCCTGAGCACAAAACAGTTCATAGACAGGCTCACAGATGCACTCATTTTCTTTTTTCTTCCTGCTTCTTCAGCCACAGTGCATTCTTTATGTGAGTGCATTATTTGCCCTCCTCTCCCACTGTTGCAGGAAAAATTGGGCCAATTTCTTTTGCTCTCTAACCCAAAAATAATTACTTTTTTTTCCCTCACTAGCTGCAGCTTCTGATCCTCTTCAACTCTCTGCAGTCTGGTTCCAAATTGTTTCTTTTCCCTTGTGCAGAAGCAATAAATGCAAGCATTGCTCAGCTTAGTTACTTTTCTTTCCTATCCAAGTGGTCTTTGAGGTGAATTTTAAAAGCTTGACACACGCATCAGTCAGGAGATGCATGAATATGTTGGGGTGGTGGTGCATGCCGAGTGGATTATAAAAGCCGCCTGGATGTGTGTGAAAAGTTTTCAAAAAAGGGGTGTGGTGTGGGCATTCTGATATTTTAATATGAAATTTTCATGTAAATACTTACACGCACTGCTGCATGCCGAGGTCCCCTGCCATGTGACTGTACTTCTCCTATGGATAACGTGTGAGTGATAAAACCGAAAAATCTAAACAGATCAGTAGGGTTTTAAATGTCAGGGCTAACAGGGGAAAGGGAAGGCTATTAAATTAGTGGGGTTTGGAAGAGCTATCCCTTAACTGGGCAAATTGGGAACAAACTGGTTTTAGTGGCAATTGCATTGCCACGCATCCTTTAAAAAAAAAACAAAAAACTTATGCAGTAGAAGTGGGATTAGCGAGCCCAAGCACACGCCCACTTAAAATTAAGCGCACATGTGCACACAGCCAGGATATTTTATAACATGCGTACATATACTAGGGATGTGTATTTGTGCATCCATTCGTTTGGACACCTATTGCATATCTAATGAATGAACGAATGTACGTACAATGAATGGTGGGCACCTAATGGACGTACTTTAGATGGACGTGCGTACCATTCATTTTATTTTTATACTCATCCGTTCGTTATATATGCGCTTTCGAAAACTAATGAATGCATATCCTTAGCATATTCGTACATATGTTATAAAATAGCCGCGTCCCTGGGCGCAGTCCGAATGTGCGCACGTGCACCCACGCACCACTTTGAAAGTTACTAAGTGTTTACATTTCCTTCCTGCAGCAGGCTCTACAGGTCAGCAAGCAATTAATTAAAAAACACACAGGCTGCCTTCTCAGAACGATGCAATAAGATGCATTCAGCAGAATGCCCAATTTTACCTGCACTTGAACGCACATTTTATGCAAGTAAACCTTACTGCCAATGCAGGAAGGAGTTTAACACTCACATAATGTGCGTTCAGAAATGTGCAGTCAGCTTAGTGCCCTTCGCATGGAAACTCCATGCAAAAGAGGGCATTAGCTATTTCCTCCCAATGTGCAGAGCGGCTTAGCTCACATTTTCCTTAATGCTGGAAACTTTACTTTTTATCAGAGGCGGAATAAAATTTCTAGTATGCATTGCAAAAGTTCTCACTGAAACTGTATGGATGTACATTTTAGAGGTGAAAAGAGAAATTGCATCCTCTCAAAATAAATATACACCCTCCCCACCGCCGATGTATCTGCCATTGGCGCTTTCTACACAAGCAGCTTCCTGCTGCCTCTTAGCCCCTTGCTGTAGCTCTATTTCTGCACTGTTTTAAAGTGCTAGACACCCCAGGAAAAAGCCAAGCAGAAAGAAAATGGCAGAGTCTCGCGGAAAAAAGGAGCGTGTTGCCCTTAATCACATTTGCAGGTTAGAGCCCCCGAGAAACTGAGGCAGTGATAAACGGACCGGGCTGATCCCTAATTTGGGGAGGGGGTCCAGCTTGAATGTCCTGAAGACATAGGGCTAAAGGGTGGTATCAAATACAATCAGCAATCCCACTTTCTTCCCAGAGGTCTGCAAGCCCAAATACTCTCTTCCTTCAGCTGAGGCGCTCATACTGCTGCCCAGAGCTGGGCCCGGCTTTTCCTACACCGGAAGCAAATATACAGAATTACATGCCTATGCCTCTCCCTCCCCTTTCACTTACCAGTGTCTGCTCTGGCACACGGCTTTCTCCTTTAGCAGCAGTGTCCTTATAGTGGTGGCAGCTTCAGCAAAGCACCCCCCTCTCTCTCTCCTCCTACCTAGCGTCCCTCCTCTTCCCCTATCCCATGCCCAGCAATCCCTCTCTGTTCCCCTTTCCTCCTTCCCCTATATCCTCCCTACCCCTACTCCACTCAGTGCCCTGAATCCAACTATTTCTCTCCCACTTCTTGCCCTGAATCCCCTGAATCCACTCTGTGCCCTGAGTCGCCCTCCTTCTCCATCCACTTCTTACCCTGCATCCCCCCCACCACGTGCCCTGGGTCTTCCTCTTTCTCCCCCACCCACTACTTGTCTTGCATCCCCATTTCACCCTCTCCCAGCAGTAGGCGTACCTTCTCCCCCACCACTCAGCCCAGCAGCAGCCCCCTCTCCTCCACCTCTCGGGCCCGGCAGCAGCAGCCCCCTCTGCCCCACCTCTCGGCCCAGCAGCAGCAGCCCCCTCTCCTCCACCACTCGGGCCTGGCAGCAGCAGCCCCCTCTCCTCCAGCACTCGGGCCTGGCAGCAGCAGCCCCCTCTCCTCCAGCACTCGGGCCGGCAGTAGCCCCCTCTCCTCCAGCACTCGGGCCTGGCAGCAGCAGCCCCCTATCCTCCAGCACTCGGGCCTGGCAGCAGCAGCCCCCTCTCCTCCACCACTCGGCCCGGCAGTAGCCCCCTCTCCTCCAGCACTCGGGCCTGGCAGCAGCAGCCCCCTATCCTCCAGCACTCGGGCCTGGCAGCAGCAGCCCCCTCTCCTCCAGCACTCGGGCCTGGCAGCAGCAGCCCTCTCTCCTCCACCTCTCGGGCCTGGCAGCAGCAGCCCCCTCTCCTCCAGCACTCGGGCCTGGCAGCAGCAGCCCTCTCTCCTCCAGCACTCGGGCCTGGCAGTAGCAGCCCCCTCTCCTCCAGCACTCGGGCCTGGCAGCAGCCCCCTCTCCTCCAGCACTCGGGCCTGGCAGCAGCAGCCCCCTCTCCTCCAGCACTCGGCCCGGCAGTAGCCCCCTCTCCTCCAGCACTCGGGCCCAGCAGCAGCAGCCCCCTCTCCTCCAGCACTCGGGCCCAGCAGCAGCAGCCCCCTCTCCTCCAGCACTCGGGCCTGGCAGTAGCAGCCCCCTCTCCTCCAGCAGTCGGGCCCGGCAGCAGCAGCCCCCTCTCCTCCAGCACTCGGGCCTGGCAGCAGCAGCCCCCTCTCCTCCACCACTCGGCCCGGCAGTAGCCCCCTCTCCTCCAGCACTCGGGCCTGGCAGCAGCAGCCCCCTCTCCTCCATCTCTCGGGCCCGGCAGCAGCAGCCCCCTCTCCTCCAGCACTCGGGCCCGGCAGCAGCAGCCCCCTCTGCCCCACCTCTCGGCCCCGGCAGCAGCAGCCCCCTCTCCTCCAGCACTCGGGCCTGGCAGCAGCCCCCTCTCCTCCAGCACTCGGGCCTGGCAGCAGCAGCCCCCTCTCCTCCACCACTCGGCCCGGCAGTAGCAGCCCCCTCTCCTCCAGCACTCGGGCCTGGCAGCAGCAGCCCCCTCTGCCCCACCTCTCGGCCCCGGCAGCAGCAGCCCCCTCTCCTCCAGCACTCGGGCCTGGCAGCAGCCCCCTCTCCTCCAGCACTCGGCCCGGCAGTAGCAGCCCCCTCTCCTCCATCTCTTGGGCCCAGCAGCAGCCCCCCCCTCTCCTCCATCTCTTGGGCCCAGCAGCAGCCCCCCCCTCTCCTCCAGCATTTGGGCCCAGCAGCAGCCCCCTCTCCTCCATCTCTCGGGCCCGGCAGCAGCCCCCCCCCTCTCCTCCAGCATTTGGGCCGGCAACAGCCCCCTCTCTCTTTTTCTCCCCCAGTCTCCTGCACAGCAGCCCCCCCTCTCTTTTTCTCCCCCCAGTCTCCTGCACAGCAGCCCCCCCTCTCTTTTTCTCCCCCAGTCTCCTGCACAGCCGCCCCCTCTCTCTTTTTCTCCCCCAGTCTCCTGCACAGCCGCCCCCTCTCTCTTTTTCTCCCCCAGTCTCCTGCACAGCAGCCCCCTCTCTCTTTTTCTCCCCCAGTCTCCTGCACAGCAGCCCCCTCTCTCTTTTTCTCCCCCAGTCTCCTGCACAGCAGCCCCCCCTCTCTTTTTCTCCCCCAGTCTCCTGCACAGCCGCCCCCTCTCTCTTTTTCTCCCCCAGTCTCCTGCACAGCAGCCCCCCCCTCTCTTTTTCTCCCCCAGTCTCCTGCACAGCAGCCCCCACTCTCTTTTTCTCCCCCAGTCTCCTGCACAGCAGCCCCCCCTCTCTTTTTCTCCCCCAGTCTCCTGCACAGCAGCCCCCCCTCTCTTTTTCTCCCCCAGTCTCCTGCACAGCAGCCCCCTCTCTCTTTTTCTCCCCCAGTCTCCTGCACAGCCGCCCCCTCTCTCTTTTTCTCCCCCAGTCTCCTGCACAGCCGCCCCCTCTCTCTTTTTCTCCCCCAGTCTCCTACACAGCAGCCCCCTCTCTCTTTTTCTCCCCCAGTCTCCTGCACAGCCGCCCCCTCTCTCTTTTTCTCCCCCAGTCTCCTGCACAGCAGCCTCCTCTCTCTTTTTCTCCCCCAGTCTCCTGCACAACAGCCCCCTCTCTCTTTTTCTCCCCCAGTCTCCTGCACAGCCGCCCCCTCTCTCTTTTTCTCCCCCAGTCTCCTGCACAGCAGCCTCCTCTCTCTTTTTCTCCCCCAGTCTCCTGCACAACAGCCCCCTCTCTCTTTTTCTCCCCCAGCAGTCCTTTCTTTGGCTCCGCTGTTTACCCCTGCCAAGTGGCAGCCCCCTCCCCTCTTCCTGTCTCTCCTCCCTCCTATGCTCTTTGGGCTGCAATGCTGTCCATCTTTCCGCAGTGGCAGCAGCAATAGCTGAAGAAACTTAAAATCAACACAGGGCCAGTGAGCCATGAGGCAGCCCCTAGCTTTCTCCTACACAAGCTTGTTCATTGCAGTACCTGAAAACAGGAGTGGCTGGGGGATCCCCAGAACAAATTTGGGAACTACTTCCTAGATCCTTCAGCCTTGCGACCCCTCTTCAATTAATTTTCAGTCTCTTAGGCTCCCCCTGAGTGTTTTAAACTGCTATCATTATGGCCCCACCACAACCCTTCCCAGAACAATCCTGTAAAATCACACAACTGTGTAATTACGCAATGTATGGGGGTCAAAAAATCAAAGTGCAACAATTAACAATACAAGCAGATAGCATTCACACATCCAATTTCAACAATGTCTTCTAAATGTAATTTATTGCTTAAACAACTTGAGCTGAGATCTACAATCCTCAATATGCAAAATATATGAAATATTTGTAAACGGAGGTAGAACCATTCATAATGCCTGTGCTTTACTTGACTTGTTTTGCCTTGGGTCGATTATAATCATTATGGTTCTTTCCACCCCTCCATGCCCTATATTTTTTTTAAATTTTTGAGGTCTGCAAATAAAAATAGAGAGAGTAATACTCTCCCCTTTAGGTCCTGATTCTTAGTTGATGTTTTTACAAACTCTTCACTTCACACAGACAGAATGCCGGCCCGACGTAGCACTATGTTTCGCTCATGGCTGCTTCAAGGGCATCCGGCTGAAGTTACTATTTTCTTGGCACTTTTAGCTTAATCCCCACCACGTGTGTGTAGAGCTCAGCTCAGGGTGTTTACATAATATATTACATTCAGCTTCATTCTGCAAAATATATGTTTCAGAAATCATGTCACAGTGTCTGATGAATGTGTGTTCTGTGATATTTGGAAACAGACTGCAAAAAAACAAAAATCCCAAGGAATACCTAAATTTATCAATTAAGAGGTCCATATATTCAATCGTTGTGCGGTTCTATTAGTTAACCGGATAAATGTATCTGTTTAACTACTGCTGAATGGAATTTTTTCCCTTTTCTACTCACCTTAGGAAAAACATTCAAATTATTGTGTCAGTTCAGTTACAGTGAAACAAAGTCCCTCCATTACCGGGCACTTTGTGAAGTAACAGACACATACCCTGCAAAAACCACTCAGAACCTGTATAGCAAGCCTGCCGCACCAACACAGCATTAACACCCAGAACCCAAACAACAACAGCAGCAGCGTTTCAAGAAAAGGCTGAACACCGTAACTATTCCACCTGGGTCTAAAACACCCTCCAGTGGGAAAATAGACCAAGCTGGACTAATACAGATAGATCCCTACGCAGAACCTTCATGCTAGCAGAATATTTCACAGACATCACTCATATAGAATAGAGGCAGACTCTCACCAAATACAGAATAAGGGATCTCAAATTAGATGTAGAAATATGCAGATAACTGAATTCTTCTTTGTTCTGCTATCCCTTTCCAGTTCACCTCCCCCCTTTCCTGTTCCTTACAGAAAGGAAGGCCGGGGGGGGGAGACTAGAGAGGAGAAGGGGCTGGATTAGGAATGGTTCTTCTCTGCTTTGCACTGTACGCGGTCTACTCCAGCCTCACAACCATTCCCACACCCTGTTCCCTGCATGCTGCCTGGGAGGGGGGAGGCTGGGGTAAAGCAGAGGGCTGATCTCTGCTGCCTGAGATTTCAGGGACTGGGCAGTAGAGACATCAGGGCACAGCCTTGTGTGCTTATGCCCATAGGTAAAAAGCAGCCTCGCTGATGATGCCCCTCTGGGCTCGTCACCCAGGGCAGCCGCTCCCCCTAGCCCCAGCTCTGCTGCTGTCATCCCCCCTGGACTGCCCCGCCCACTCCCCTTTTTTAAAGCCCTGGGACTTAGACGTGTCCCGGGGCTTTACGTGCGTCGCCGGGCCTTTATAAAAAAAATAGGTCCGTAAGCATAGGGCTTTTAAAATCCGGCCCTAACTAAAATTGTCCCTAGCGTAAGACCTAGGCTAGGATTTAGCATTCTCCTATCATCCCTGCAGGCACCTCCACAGAGTCTTGTCTGGACTGGTCAGCGGTGCACGAGGAGCAGTGTGTGACTTTCTGGAGGTTTTGGCTTGGCTTTGAGTTGCAGTTTTGGAGTTCTCCCCATCAGCTGGGCCCCGCGACCTGATGCAGGGGGAAGTGGTGTTTTGTTAGAGGGAAGGAGAGTTTGGCAAGAGATTTTTTTCCCATACCGGGTGCCCTCAGCCTGGAACATGGGGAAGGGTCTCTGCCCTGGCCAGTAGCCCGTGGTCTGGAAGGGATTGCGTCTTGGAGGAGTGGAAGAGGAGTTTTTTTTGAGAGGAGCTGTTGGTTTGTTTTTCCTGAGTGTTTCATTGGAGACCCTGCTCCTGCCCGAGGAGGGTTGTCACCCCTGCCTTGAGAGGTCAGGATAAGGTGCTGGGATTCCTTCCGCAGTGACCTGACAGAGAAGAAGAAAGCAGAGCTTTCTTCCTGTTTGTTTTGGGAGGAATTTTTGCCACCAGTTCCTGTCCATTGAGAAAGAGGAGAGGTTTTTTTGGACTTTCTACCACCGGAAATTCAGCTTTTATCATCAAAGAACGAGAGAGGAGATCCGAGCCCCACTAGGAGCCTGCTCTCTATACTCAGGTGTGTTGGGATTTACCTAGAGCTTGCCATCCTAGACGACATTGAGTCAGCTAATAAATCTGAGTAAGAGGCACTTCTAGACAGTTTATTTTTATAGAAAGATTGTCTGGAATATTTTCTGCTTGTTTTGTGCACATAAAATATGATTTATGTGCGCAAAAATGCTTTCAGCACAGGAAACATTTTTTGTGCACATAAATCATATTTATGCGTGGAAAACAAGCTTGTGTGCACAAAGCACGTTTTCCGAACATAAATCCTGACCACAGGTCCTAGCACCGGAGGTCCTGCTTCTGCCCATAGACTAAATTAGCCCTGAAAACCCTTACCCCACTTCAGACTCGGAGTAAAACCTAAGGTAAGCCGGTGCAGCTCTCTGCATTGGGGAGGGTAATGGATATTGCCTTCATTTGCAGGGGATTTCCATGCGAGGGTGCTAAGCGGGATGCAGAGTTTTCTACGCACCATTTTTGGTGCACAAAATTCCTTGCTGCATGTTTGCGCACCACCGTAGGTAAAACGGTGCACCTCATTACATCGGCCTGTCGGTTTGGCCATGTTGTTTTCGAGATTTCTAATTCTCTCTCTCTCTCTTGCATTACCCTGCTAATATCTTGTTGCTAGACCGAAGCAGTAACACAAGGATTAGTACTGTTAGTAGTTTTCACAGTTCCAGAGGGG
Source organism: Rhinatrema bivittatum (assembly GCF_901001135.1). Classification (NCBI taxonomy): domain Eukaryota; kingdom Metazoa; phylum Chordata; class Amphibia; order Gymnophiona; family Rhinatrematidae; genus Rhinatrema; species Rhinatrema bivittatum. The sequence goes on from NC_042621.1 coordinate 269,755,213, forward strand.
GTAGAACAGAACTAAAGTCTAAGTTAAGCCTTCTCCACTCAAGACAGTCACATGGATTTTCCCCAATGCGTGAACCAGCTTACAGAGTTCAGTGTTTTATATGACTGTGACTTTTGCGTTTAGGGAAATGGTGGACTGGAATGATAAGGCAGTGGGAGCAGCATTAGTTTACTGAATTCTCCTCTTTCTTATTGTGATCACAATGCTTTTCATCGAGATGGCATGGATAGGGGGACTCAGATAAGTAAGTGTAGCCACCCATCTGTAGAAACTTTGGACACGGCTATGCACGTTCTATTATTATTAATTTGATCAGATGATATAGTGTACCTTGGCTGGCTATGATAATTCAGTTGGCAGTTTCCGTAGGCATAAATTGCATGTAAAACCCGTTATATTATTTTCAAGGATGGCTCAAGCGCTCTGAGTTGGTGTTCCCACTTTACTGCTTTTGTTTACAAAGTTGTTAACAGGCTTGCTTTATAAAATAGTACATATTTATACCACCTCCAAACTGGCATTATTTCGACTATGGAACAGCTTGATGTAGCCAAAGATCACAAGACAGATGTGCCTTGGGAGTCACAAGATAGTCCCAGATTGTTCGTGTTTAACTCCTGAGGATCCTGCACAGGCCGACTTGCAATCCGAGTCCTGGCGATGGTACACAGACTGACAGCAAAGTCTGAACAGGCTGGGGACTCCTCTCCACCACCGCAGACTGGGACAACTCGTGGACTTTTAAAAGGAGTGCACTTCCCCTCTTGGCCGATTAGAAGGCAATTTTCAAAGCAATTTTCCACTTTGATGCAATAAGGTGCGCTAAAATGCGAGCACCTGTTAGTGCTGGGTTCTGCACAAACGTTATTCGCGCTTTAAGGAGTTTTGTGCCCAAAAAAATGTGCAGAAAATGTTTTATGCACATGCATCATATTTTATGTGCACAGTTTTTAACTGATGTGCTTTTTTAAATTCTCCTGATACATTAGCATACCATTAACACACTGTATTGGGAATTGACCCAGGTTTTTTACTGTAGGAGTAAGGAAAATGCGAGTTAAAATTTAGCTCAACATCTTTCACTGCATCGGGGTCTACAACAGTTTAACAAGTTTTACCCAGATCTGAAAATTGGCCGTCCTCACTGCAGAAAGTCTAAATTAAATAAATCAAATATTCCAAGCCAACTGGCCAAACAGCAATACTCCACTGAACATAAAGATGCAACAAAACGACAGAATATCCGTCCACAATAGCCTTTCATATTCAACAGAATCCAGAGGAATTAAAACATTGGATGAGTGGTGAATGCAGTTTTAACATTTATCCTGAAAAGCTGCATCTGTGTCTGGTTTACTGCATCAGAATGCAGCCTCCCTTTATAGCAACGAAGGAGAGGTTTTTCTAACCAAGCAATCAACTTTTACTCGGTAATCCTGATAATGCTAAAACAGCCAATCAGAAGCCAAACAGCCACTAAAGTCATTGCAAAGGGCGTTTTCATAGAAATGAAACATAGAAACATAGAAATGACGGCAGAAGACGACCAATCGGCCCATCCAGTCTGCCCAGCAAGCCTCACACTTCTTTTTTTCTCATACTTATCTGTTTCTCTTAGCTCTTTGGTTCTATTTCCCTTTCACCCCCACCATTATGCAGAGAGCGGTGATGGAGCTGCATCCAAGTGAAATATCTAGCTTGATTAGTTAGGGGTAGTAACCACCGCAATAAGCAAGCTACACACATATTTATTTACCCAGACTATGTTATTCAGCCCTTATTGGTTGTTTTTCTTCTCCCCTGCCGTTGTAGCAGGGAGCTATGCTGGATATGCGTGAAGTATCAGTTTTTCTTCTCCCCTGCCGCTGAAGCAGAGAGCTGTGCTGGATATGCGTGAAGTATCAGTTTTTCTTCTCCCCTGCCGTTGAAGCAGAGAGCTATGCTGGATATGCGTGAAGTATCAGTTTTTCTTCTCTCCTGCCGTTGAAGCAGAGAGCTATGCTGGATATGCGTGAAGTATCAGTTTTTCTTCTCCCCTGCCGTTGAAGCAGAGAGCTATGCTGGATATGCGTGAAGTATCAGTTTTTCTTCTCCCCTGCCGTTGAAGCAGAGAGCTATGCTGGATATGCGTGAAGTATCAGTTTTTCTTCTCCCCTGCCGTTGAAGCAGAGAGCTATGCTGGATATGCGTGAAGTATCAGTTTTTCTTCTCTCCTGCCGTTGAAGCAGAGAGCTATGCTGGATATGCGTGAAGTATCAGTTTTTCTTCTCCCCTGCCGTTGAAGCAGAGAGCTATGCTGGATATGCGTGAAGTATCAGTTTTTCTTCTCCCCTGCCATTGAAGCAGAGAGCTATGCTGGATATGCGTGAAGTATCAGTTTTTCTTCTCCCCTGCCGTTGAAGCAGAGAGCTATGCTGGATATGCGTGAAGTATCAGTTTTTCTTCTCCCCTGCCATTGTAGCAGAGAGCTATGCTGGATATGCATGGAGTATCAGTTTTTCTTCTCACCTGCCGTTGAAGCAGAGAGCTGTGCTGGATATGCGTGAACTATTAGTTTTACTTCTCCCCTGCTGTTGAAGCAGAGAGCTATGTTGGATATGTATTGAAAGTGAAGTATGCATTGAAAGCCACATTATCTATCAACAAATATTGAATAAGCCTAATAATTGGTAATACCTATAGCTTATGAACTCTTCGTTTATTTTACATACTCTTGCCCACCCCTGATTTTTGTTTTGTTTTTTTAAAATATGGAGATGGCAGGCCTCCATCCTTCCGCTCCGTGTAGGTGGAACACCAACCACTGGCCACTAGCATCCCGCTCCGTGAATGCCTCTTTGGCTACTGCTGCTCCGTGCAGTGTTTTGCTGCCTCCTCTTTATACACGTCCTCTAGACCTGATGGATCCACAGTGTTTATCCCACGCCCCTTTGAAGTCCTTCACAGTTTTGGACTTCACCACTTCCTCCGGAAGGGCATTCCAGGCATCCACCACTCTCTCCGTGAAGAAATATTTCCTGACATTGGTTCTTAGTCTTCCTCCCTGGAGCCTCAGCTCGTGACCTCTGGTGCTGCTGATTTTTTTCTGACGGAAAAGGTTTGTCATTGTCTTTGGATCATTTTGTCATTGTCTTTGGATATTTTTAACATAGCCAGTATTAAAATTTTCGATGTCTTAAAGAGGCCAGCACAGCTTTGAGTGTTTCGCTTGTTTCTGGGAAGTGTTTTCCAGGGGTTGGGAGATTCATTGTAACTAAAACGTGGATCAGCACTAGCTTTCTTCCCTACCATTTTCTGTCTCTTTGAATGTAGGCCTGTGCAAAATATGTTACCATGGGCCCAGAGACACGAGTTCCCTTGACAAGCATCCAGAGCCTCACTCTAGACACTGAATCGCCAGTAAAGCGTGATTTGGGCCGCTGTGACTTATTTTTAACATAGCCAGTATTAAAATTGGCGCCCCTCCTGCTGCCACCACCATAGGTCCTTGGGGGCCCATGGGATCCCTTGTGTAGGTTCTTTCCCTGAATCAGGATCTGAATTTTCTGCCTACAACTATCAGAAGGGAATTGAGCTTCTGAAACAGGAGGACCCGCCCTTGGAGACCGCAACATTGAAGGGAGACCTTCCTCGCCCCAGCTCTTCAGGGCTCTGTTTACCCTGGCTATATTCCTGACTGTAGGGACGCCTTGTGCTCCTGCCAGTGGTGTCCACCTGTGCGTCCTTTTTCATGTGCATGGACAGTGTCTGCATGTAAAATCTGTGGCTTTATCTGCAGTTATACTTACAGTACCCAGGAAAACAGCCTCTCTTTGTTGTTTAGCTTGTGCTCTCTGGAACTGCACGCCTGAACTATGTGCATGATAGAATCCTGGTTGTGTTTCTGTAAATTGATTAAATCCTGGCTTTGTAATCAGGCTTTTAATTAATGTACTTTAATTATACTTTTACTGCCTGCAGCCAGGATGGTCGGAGTTTATGCAAGTTTTTGTGGAGATTGTTCTCGTTCGGGATGTACAACTGTTCTAAGTTTTTATTTCTGGAATTTAAAGTTAGTGTGTATTTTATTTTGTTGATTATTCTGGTGGGGTTATTTAGGTTTTTAGCACTGGATTATTTTTTTTTTAAATGTTGTTTCATTTAATTTATTATGAGTGCTATATAGCATATTGTTCTTGTACTAGCTGAAGCCTTGGAAACCCATATTCAGTCTCCTTTTTGTCAGTCCAAGGCCAGAACTCCCTTCTACCTTCCTCAGCTTTACCCCAGCACTTTTTTCCCTTCTCCTCGGCCCATCCCAGGCACACTCTGTCCAGCCTGCCCCCAGCACATCCTGACCCCCCTGCCCTAGCTTGACTCAGCAGACCTTGACCCACCCCCCCCACATCTCCATCCTGCCCCAGCATGACTCCTACAGACTCTGACCTTCGCTCCATCCTGACCCCAGCACACTTTGCTCCCCTGCCCTAGACCAATCCTAACACTCCTTCTTCATTTGCCTAATGAGAGCACAATTCTGATTTCCCTCCCCAAGCCAATCACAGGGCCCTCTGCTCCCCCCAGCCTGACCCTAGCAAACTCCTATTAGCACAACAAAATAAGCACAAAAATACCTTGCAGAAACAAAATAAATGAAAGCACACCCTCTCCCCGACCAGAAAATCTGCTTAAGCAAATGCCCTTAACCTGGGAACTCTCAAGATTTGGTCTGGAGACTCCGGAATTCTAAAGAAATTTCTGGATCTCCAGGTCAACATCAGAAAACTCTGGGTGTGGCAGGGAAGTGCCTGGTTGGACCTTGGAAAGGAAATTACCTGGGCCTGTGCAGACAGAAAGATGAAGGGATGCCAGCTGCACAAACAGAAAGGAGGAGAAGTCCTGTCCGCCACATGGGCAGGAAGAACAAAGAAGAGTCCCATTGCTCCATGCAGCCAGAAGATGGAGGAGGAGGAGGAGAAGGAGTCGTGTCTACCACAAGGACCTGAAGGAGGAAGTTGTTGTACTGGTGAAAGGAATGAGTGAGAGATAATGAGTGAATATTTGTGAGATTGTATGTGTGTTGGGGAAGAGGGAGAGAAATGAGATGGGCTTGCGCAGTCTTTGAAGTGGTGTACTTTGGTTTACAGATATTAAGAGGCAACCAGAGGTTTACTTTTTGCTTCCTTCCTTCACCAAGCCATTGAGTTTGACTTTGCCTCGCTTGTTTTCCAGTTGGCAATGTCTAGCAGTTTCCAGCAATGCCTCCGTGCATCAAGGTGGTGTCTGTCACAGACCTCCATGATAGATGCATCCTTTGCCTGGGGGCATTGCATGACCATGACCTAGAGGGAATGGTGGTCCTGACTAGAACTCATGGAAAAGCATTTCAGGTACTGGAAGACTGATGCATTGACATCTAGGGACCGTGGAGTTATATTGGATGAAGGTGATGCATTGGTATTGAGGGGGCAATTCATTCTGTCGATATCAGGCATCGATAGGGACCCGAGCAGGGGTGGATTGCAGGAAAATTTCCTGGGGGATTTTTTTTTTTTAAAACTAGCCCTTGAGGTATCTAAGTCCCTTGTGTACCCTGCAGCATGTGTTTCAACAGTTCCAAAAAGCATGCCAAGCTGACCCTTCAGAGGTATATCATGTGACCTGGCACCTGGCAGAACTCAGCCAAGAAAAACTCCAACATAAATTTCACATATGTCTAAATAACTAAATAGGAGAGCACATCCCAAACCAGGAGTGAGCCAACATTGCTACAGGCCCCCTTCCTTCCAAGCAATCAGCTACGGTACTGCCCTTCCTCCCTCCAGTTTGGTTACATCTCTCATATTATATATATATATATATATATATATATATATATATATATATATATACATACAGTGTGTATATATGTACATTTATATCTCCTGGATTCCTTGTTTAGTATTAAAGTCTTTTGCCAACCAATCAGCTCTTGAACCAGTTGCCAAGTAATGAGACAAACATACTGCCATCTAGTGTCAGATACACTCACACATATTCTTTCAGATACCCATTTTGTGTGCCGGTGTCTTTTTCTCTGACACAGACCTCCATGATAGATGCATCCTTTGCCTGGGGGCATTGCATGACCATGACCTCGAGGGAATGGTGGTCCTGACTAGAACTCGTGGACACTGACATCTATGGACTAGAACTCATGGACACTGACATCTATGGACCGTGGAGTTATATTGGACTGACATCTATGGATCGTGGAGCTATATTGGACGAAGGTGATGCATCGGCATTGAGGGGGCAATTCATTCTGTCGATATCAGGCATCAATAGGGACCTGAGCAGGCACCCACACAAACACTCTCTCTGTGACACAGGAAAGGCACATCTACACACTGAGTGAGTGAGTGTGTGGGTGCCTGTGTCAGAAAGACACCCGCCCACACCTTCTCTCAGACATACACATTCTGTCACTCTGCTGCTGCTGCTCATGTTTACACAGTGAGTGCCTCCACTCATTGAGTGTCTGCCATATCATTATGTCAAGTTTTTTGCTTGTTGTCAGCTCTTCCCTAGACTGTAGCAGCCCTCTCCCTTTCCAATTCCCATGCTTTCTTGGCAACCCCACTCTCTCCAGGAGAGACTCACTGGTTTTGCTGCCAGAAGCCTCCCCAAAACTGCACAGGCACTTCCTCTTGGCTCACCTCCATCCCTTTCGGTTGCTTGCCTCCATTTCATCATATTCCCATTGACTGTGTGGTACAGAGGCTGCTGCAGCTCTGCACTGCCCACCTACTCTTGGGGAAGGGGAACCAGAAATGATTCATGCCGTTCCTCCAGGGCTTAAAAAAGAGAGAATAAATTAAGTCATGGGTCGACACTGGGAATAGCCACGGGACCCAAAGCAGCACAGCTCCAGAACCCTGCCTTCCCCACATGGATCCACTGCAGCCAGGGCTGATGCAAAGATATTAGGTGCCATAGGTGAACCCTTACAGCCTCATACCTCCCCCAGCCCCTCTCTCCCCACACATAATTTAATATTATGCATTTATGACAACAGAGTTTATATCAAAAAGGACATTCAAAATACAGCCTTAGGAGGAAGAAATATGTATTTATTTATTTTAGTTTTTTCTATACCAGCATTCGTGAGAGTATCACATCATGCCGGTTTACAATAAACAGGGGGAGTGATAAAAGTTACAGGAAAAGAAATATCATTTATAACATTCACCATGTATACATGAACTGTTGTAGAGTCAACCAGAAAAACCTGTAAAAAAATAAATAAATAAAAATAAAACTTGCATTAGGTCTATTGTAACATGTTGGGTGTGAGCTCAGCTCTCACAAACTCTTGGGTAAACTGAATTACAATTATAATATAGTAAACCTCCCATACCAACCCAGCACTGAATGCCAAAATTCAAAAAGTGATAACCCTACCTATGTAAAGGCAACATTGCAAATATTACACAAGGCCCTAAAACACTAATACACCTCCTATTTGGAAAACAGAACAAGTCAGGCTTTTATAAATCCCTATATAGAATCACCATGCTAATCAGAATACCTCACCTTGGTCACACATGCAAAACACAGGTAGACCTTCACTAAATACAGAATAAAGAGACCAGAAAATATAAATAGAAATGTGTAGACAAAAACTGAACTGGAGACCTCAACAAGTCAGACTCCATATGTTGTACCCAATGGAAAACCAAAAATATCACCATTCCTTATAAAACATCAAACAATGAAATCAAGAAATATAAATTATCAGTAATAGTGAAACCATAATAATAAAAACAAATATTTCAAAACAGCTGACGAATAGAATATCCAATAATACAAAACAATTTAAATTTCCCAAAACAAAAACAACATATTTTAAAACAGCAGACACATCAAGTAACTCCTAATAATTAAAATCAATAACAATTAAAAATCCTCCTCTTTATATAATTGGGAACTTTTAATTTCAATTATTCTGAGATTGTACTCTATTACTAGAGGTAGAGGGTGCACAAACTTTCTTCTCCCTCACATACAGTCTCTGACATGCATGTTCTGGCACACACACCCTTCCTCAGGGTCTCTAACACACACACACCCAGCTGAAACAAACACACTCCCATTACACATGCTGACACAAACATGCTCACTCACTCATACTGATATGTACACCCAGCTGAAACACATATACATGAGTCAATTGCACAAGCTGACACACACATCCAGCTGAAACACAGATACGCTTCATTCACACGTTGACACAAATTCCCTTGCACATGCTGATACACATACACTCTCCCTCACACACACTGGTTAACACACACACACATGCTCCTTCACACACATTGATGGTGACACACATGCTCCCTAGCACACATTCATGCTCCCACGCACACATGGCTCTCTCATTTACACATGCACATGTGCACACACACATACACACTCACTCTCCCCCCCCCCCCCCCCCGCTGCTTCTAAATATATAACAAAACATTTTAAATTACATTGGTGGTCAAGGGGAATCTAGGCAGGGATGCCTGCTGATGGTCATGGTATGGGAAGAGGTGGACAGGAAGACCCCAATGCAGGGAGGGGGTTGGGGAAAGGTTATTATGTTTTGCAACAGCCCCTATGTAAAGGGGGCTGGCCCAGCCAGCGGCAGAGATCAAGGAGAAGCCTCCCATAGCTGAGTCATAGACAGGGGTAAGGCTGGTGTGAAGGAAGGTGGAAGGAGCATTTCCCGCCACCTCGATGATGAGGGGAGGAGGGGATCAGTCACATACTACACTGGTGAGCCATGGGATTAAAAAAAAAGAGTAGGCCAATGTAGCTGCGGGGGAAAAAAAAAAAATCAGAGGTACAGGCCCATTGAGCCATGGCTCCAGCCACACAAAACACAAAAGTAAAGTACTGAGTATAGAGCCTCAGAGTAGACTCCCTTTCTATCAGAAGAACTGCAGGGATTGATATTGATCGCAGCGGCTCCGCAGGTATGGGCTTCTGCGATCAACACTAGTCATGTGACTGGCCTGACCGGCCCACTGGGGCATGCCTGAAGCCCCAATAGACTAATCCGCCCCTGGACCCGAGGGCCAGGCCCTTGCCTGATTTTTTCTGATTGAAGAAGGCGATGGGTTCCACCACTATGACACCAGCATCAAGGAGTTTTGATGCTGGACATCGAGTGAAGACTAAAACACCAGCATTGGTCTCTGTTGGTGCTTGATGCCAGGATTGGGGATGGTCTGGCAGTAGCCAAGAACCTACCAAAGTGCTCCTGTGGAGAGGAAACCTTTTCCTTACTGATGGCCCAGGAATCACTTCAGTCTCCAGAGATCCAGGTGTCAGCTACCAATACACTTTTCAGTTTCCAGGAAGATGTGGCCATCCCTCCTGCCTCCCATCTGGTTTTGGCATTAGCTATCTTTGAACAGGAGTTGAACAAAAAAATCCAGCAAGCCTTGGACTATGCACTGTGAGACCTCGGTGCTTCAGCATTGGGACTAGCGCAGACCAAAATTGAGCTGCTGCATGTGTCCCTCCAGCTGCCTAGCACTAGCATCAGTGCAAATGCCTGTTCCAGTTCCTGGAGGGGAAACAGTTGATGCAGGCCTCCCAGATGGTGATCTTCAGTCCATCAGGAGAGGAAGCTTCCCTGAGGCACTGACGTGCCTCAGGTTACAGGCCCAAGCAGACTAGTCTACCCCGCTCTGAGGCTTTGTCTGCGGAATAGGTATGGTCAGCATCTTTACCTCTGGCCTACTAGTCGAGAAGAAGAAAAAAAAAAAGGAGACTCATTTTCTTGAACAACCTTTGACTTTGGGTCCCTCCTTTCCTGATTACATATGCTACCACAGTGGCATTGTAGGAGAGAAACTGGACTGCACTCCTTTCAACAAAGACAGAAAATAAATCAATGCTAATCTGCTGGCCCTAGTTTCCAATCTGTTGATGGCCCATGAGGCCCATCCCGAAAACAAAGACCCTGCACTACCTGGTCATGGCAGTGAGCTCCCCACCTGTCAAACTCACAACTGTCATGAGGAGTACCTACAGAGATGGTTCTGGACTTACATCCTTCCGCAGGTTCAGAGGCAACAACCACCATGTGAGAGACTGTCTCATAGAGTTTGGGAGAAACGGGTGAGCTTCGTAGTCTTGAGATTAATGGGACCAATGAGAGAGAAGAGAAACCTAAAGTAGGCAATGTGGGCTTTGTCCCACAGAACCAGTTCTAGAGTAGTTTCCATTGAACCAAGAAGCTGTAGATATTAATGCCAAGCTCTGGGAGCTCCTGAGAATGAAATAGAAACATATATAGAAATGACGGCAGAAGAAGACCAAACGGTCCATCCAGTCTGCCCAGCAAGCTTCACACTTCTTTTTTCTCATACTTATCTGTTTCTCTTGGCTCTTAGTAACCTTTGGTTCTATTTCCCTTTCACCCCCACCATTAAATGTAGAGAGCAGTTCTGCACCTGATGCTCAATCTTGTCCCAACTCTGTTGGGCACTGAACGACCTTCCTGGTGGGATCTGGTCCTAATTAACCAGTTGTTGAGATAAGGATGAACCATAATTCCTTTCTTCCGTAAAAAGGCTGCCATTGCTACCATTATCTTTGTGAAGGTTCTTGGAGCTATAGTGAGATTGAAAGGCAGTGCTCTGAATTGAAAATGTTTCTTCAGTATGCAGAAATGGAGAAACTTTTGCTTGTTCTTCCCTAATGGGAATATGGATGTACACTTCTGAATGATCTAGAGTGGAGATTCATGCAATGCTTTTTTTCAGATGCTGCAGGGCTGCCCTAGATTTGGTGGGTGCCTGAGCTACATAAACATCACTAGTAAAGGCATGGATGAACAAGCATGTTTCCATAGAACCAGAGCAGTGGGGCAGGAACGACAGGGGATCATATGCGTACCCCCTCAGTGCTGACAGACAGAAAAATGTGCTAAGAACATTATATACTTTTTAAGAAGATATATGGAATAGAGAGCTATCTGGTAGTCCCCAGAAACATGTTTTGCTATACTGGTGACAGGTTGCCCCTTAAAGAGATTTTAATCAATACAGAATCTTCCTTCCTGAAGGCAAAGTTAATACTCCTTGCCCCCAAACAGAAAAATGTTCATAATAGCTCCTGAATTCAATGGATTTCAGATGCATCAACCAACCAGAACATAAGTCCCTTTCAAGTGTGGGTGGCTTAGTGTTAGGGAAATGAACTAAAACCAGGAGACCTGGATGGAAATGCCAGTTGACAGTTACACTTGTGAACTCACATATGCAAGTCATTTTATCTCCCATTGCCTCAGGTACCCCCCACTTAGCTCTCTGAGGCAGGGACTCTCTGCACCTGTATGTAATTTGCTGTTAAGAGCCCCCATATAAACTGCTAGATAAATACCAGAATGATAACGCTAGCTGAACCCAGGGAACACAATGTAGATGCAGAAATCATAAACATTTATTTAAATATGATTCTCTGCCTTTCATTGCCCACAAGATGGATTACAATTTTAAAAAGCACAGAATCTATAAAAAGATATACAAAATAAAACATTACAATTCCAACTTAATATATTCTTTTTCCTTTCCCCTCAGCATCTGTTGACCCCCACTACCCTAACCTAGTCCGTTCCTGATCAAGATACAAAAGTCTGCTTGCAGAGCCACACATTGACTCTGTTCCACAACTACTGATAGTTTTACTCCGAATTTCATGGGGAAGTTTATAACTAAAGGTTGAGAGCCATGTTACTTGATAACAGATCCAGCTGTGACCAGCGCATGGAGCTCAGGGGTATGCAATTGGACAGGTATATAGGCAGCCTAATTTTAAGCAGCTATAGACCATTATTAGTACTTTGAATTGGACTTTCAATTCTATAGGGAGCCAATGTAAATCAGCTAACATTGACATAACATGGTCCCATCCATTTGCCCCCGTCAGCAATGTTGTAGTCTTATTTTGAAGTAATTGTAAGCGACATATGGGTATATTAGTAAGATCCCGATACAGGGCATTATATTAGTCCAACTGACTCAGTATCATTGAATGAACTAGTGTGGCCAGATCTCTCTTATCCAGGAACGTGCATTTGGCATAGGTAGCAGAAAGTAGTATAATTACTGTAGACAATTGAGCTTTCATGGTGAGTTGATAGTTCAATTTGACACCTAAGCTGGAAACCATACTTTTAGCTGAAAGTGGTGAAGCTGTAAGCAGCTCCTCTCTTGTGCTTGCACATAAAGCCTCTGACTTAGAAGATTTTAATTTAAGTGACATTTCTAAGCCATGCTCTATCAAACATGGCATATAAATGAACCCCAACAATAACAGGTAAGTGAAAGCATGAAACAGAAAGTCAAAATCAGAATGAGCGTTCACAAAAATGTTTATACTAAATTTTGCAAAAAAATTAACCAACGTTAATGAAAGAATACTTCACATGAGGAGGAAAAAGACCTCAGAACCACATATGCAAAGTTCTTTGTGGAACACATACGCTTATCAATAGGTAATTCAATCACAAGTCTTAGAAAACCTCCATTTTTAATTCTTTTATTGTAATTCAAAAACATAAAAAATATTTTTTTCATTTTTACTATTAATAAAAAATGTTTTACATATAAAATCAATTATTATAAGGTCATTGTGTATGTTCTCAAATTTAGCTTGTGAAACTAACTTATGTAGCTGGTTAGCCTGATGCTGTAAAGGCTGAATGTTGAATATTGAAGCACAGATATACATTTTCAAAAAAGACTTATCTTGTTGTCACAACATATCAGCTCAAACGTTCAGCCGCTTGGCTACATTCCCAGAAGTTATAAGGCTAAAAGCCCTGATGCTGAAGCTGTAAGGCTGGATGCCCCAATGACATTACGTGCCTAGTCCTATTTGGGAGGAAGAGGAGGGGCAGAGAACACCATCAGAATTTTATTTGGTGGGGGAGAGGGAGGGGTCGTTTTCTGCCTTGAATAAATGCAACCATTTCCTTCTGTTTATTTAACATAGTATTATTGACCTGTATATTCCTGACACAGTTTTTTACTTTGACTTTTGTCACCCTTTTTTTGAACTAAGTTATTTACTCGACACGTTGCATTTGCGCTGTATTTCCTCGCTTTCTTGGTTTGATCCCTTCCCGTTATGCAGCCCCTGATATGTATTTTCTCAAACCTTTTGTTGTATGTAAACCGGTATGATGTCCACACTAATACCGGTATAAAAGAGTCCTTAAATAAATAAATAAATAAATAAATAAATAAAATATTTATAGCCTGTTTTCCTACATCGCTCAAAGTGGGAAACCGAAAATAGAGAAGATAGATATTATCACATGTATCAAACTGTTTTGGATTCCACCTATTTTTATGCTTTAGCAATTAATGATAAGGTATTACGTTCCTGAGCATGCTTGGGCACATTAAAGGCAGGTAGGCTAACTCTAAAATGAGTGCTTGCACGCCCATATGTACGCATACATGGCCCTAGTGCACACGCATTAGTATTTTGTATCGTTTGCACAAATGCATGCAACATTATACACAACACACCTCGTCGTGCGAATGTGTGCTGCTAATTTTAAGCAGCTGCACGAGGGAAAGATATTTGTGTATGTTCCTTAGCATTTGTTGGCTTTTACAAGCGCGAGTGAGCAAGTTTTTTTTTTGTTAACATGCGCGCATGCAGGGAATTAGTAGAGATGTGATTCGCAGGTTTGGCCTTCGTTATCGGCCCGCCGTGGGAAATTTCATTTTCCCACGGTTCGGGCCGATTTTTTTTCGGCCGTCCCGAAAAAACGAATTTTCCTGAAATTTCGGGAAAATCCGCTTCTTTTTTCGGGGTGGCCAAACCAGGGCGAATTAGGAAATTTTGTTGAAATTGCCTAATTCGTTCTGGACGAACCCACATCCCTAGAAATTAGCACTTAAGCCAATTAGTAATTAGTCCACCAGTTTTCCCAGTCTCTCTCTAGGTCATCAAACCCCCCCCCCCCCTCCCCTGGTTATTCAGCCAGCACGCCCCCCAGTCACTAATTGGTTATTGGTAGTGTTATTCTGACTTACTCCTGATAAGAAGTAGTAAATGGGTGCAGGTAACAGCCGCTCGTGCTGGTTATAAAATAGCAATTTATGCGTGTAACTGCTGGCCTCGCCCCCAACCCGCCCATTATTGAAGCGTGACAATTGATTCGCTTCTCCAGTACTTGAGCGCATGTGTGCAAGGTTTGCAAGAGGACGGAAACGCGCGCGGGCCATCTGCGCGCGCATCTGCCAACGTGTGCTCGCACAGCTCTTATAATTCTCCTTTCAGTAAATATAGGAACATTTCCCTGCTGTCTCCGCTGACAGATGAATATTTGACTGAAGAACTATCTCCAGGGGGGAGGAACAATAAAAGATATTGGGTGAAACAAGAAAAGAAACGGGATGAAAAGAACAAAAGTATTAAAAATAGTAGGAAAGTTCACATTTTGGAATACATTTAGCAGATCCTGCCGTTTTGGAAAGATTTCTAAGGGAAAGGCACAAAAGCGCCCTCAGCACATGGCAGGAAATCAAAGGGGTTTTATTGATCGTTTTTCTTGGCAGCCTCCTTCCCCCCATCGTCCATGGAAATGCTTTTTTTTTTTAACATGATATGATTTTCTCTCTGCTGGCACCACACAAGTACTAATTCAGCTTTGGAGGGTAAGATGACTGTCTGTCCCTTTGCTGAAACTGATAGATGTTTTCTTTCCAGGAGAGCAAAGATGCATTATTTCAGCTGAAGCTCCTAAGTTACAGAAAGTCCCCAGAGGTCTTGGACAGTTCTCTTACTTTATCTTTTCTACATCTTAAGTGCATCCATTTTTCACCTGGAGAAGAAGGATAATGTTGTCGGCTGTGATTACAGGTCATGTAAATAAGATAAAAAGTTACAGCCCCGAGCAACTCCTATTCAGAACCCCAGCCACATAACAAGGTTTTATAAACCCGAGGCAAGTAGGTGTGCGACAAGCAGGTGTGTGTGTGTGTGTGTGTGTGTGTGTGTGTGTGTGCGGGGCAGTGCTTGCACACATGAGCATTCTTTTGCCTTCTCCTCTGCTCATCTGGCAAATTTATGCAGATGGCTTCATTTGAGTCTGCTGCGAGTTCTGTGGTCACTCGAAAGTCCTGACCCTAGCAGCTTGTGCATGGCACCTGAAGCTAAAAAGGGGCACGAGAGAATCTTAGAAGGGGGTCATTTCCACTGAGGTACTGTTGTCCTTTTGCCCTATTCACTCTGTGGACAGATACAGTGAACAAGTCCTTCAACAAGGCATTTGCATCTGTTTGCACATATAGGAAATTGGAGAATTTAGCATTTCAGTGTATTATGGCATAAAATATTTAGGATATTGTTTTTTCAGTTACTGGGGTTTTTTGGAGGGTTTTTTTTTTCCTTTAACTGTATGTGTGTTCAAGAACTTGGAAGAGACTTTAGGTCAAGAAAAAATCAAAATATTTCTGCTACCCTAGCAAGCATCCCCAACTAAGGGGGTCATTTTCTAAAGGGATCGCACGCGAAAAGTCCTACGTGCGATACCTAGATCGGGGCAGGTTCTGGGTGGCGTCTGCACCGGAAGGGGAGGAGTCAGTCAAAGTTCTAGAAACTTTGACAAAAGTGTTCCATGATTGGGCTCCATCCTGTGATGTCACCCATACGTGAGGACTACCATCCTGCTTGTCCTGTGAGAACAATATTTACAGTCAAGCCAAGCAAATGTCAAACCCATTACAAAATTGTTTGTTCCAGGGTGAACAGCCTTCTTGATAATTCAGACAATGCTGCTTGAAAATGCTTTGCTTTTTAGACTTGGCTGCAGAAGCAGTCCTGTGCTTTATCCCTACTGTGTCTGCATAACTATAGACCAGTGAGTCTGACTTCAGTGCCGGGAAAAATAATGGAAACTATTCTCAAGATCAAAATCGTAGAGCATATAGAAAGACATGGTTTAATGGAACACAGTCAACATGGATTTACCCAAGGGAAGTCTTGCCTAACAAATCTGCTTCATTTTTTTGAAGGGGTTAATAAACATGTGGATAAAGGTGAACCGGTAGATGTAGTGTATTTGGATTTTCAGAAGGCGTTTGACAAAGTCCATCATGAGAGGCTTCTAAGAAAACTAAAAAGTCATGGGATAGGAGGCGATGTCCTTTCATGGATTACAAACTGGTTAAAAGACAGAAAACAGAGAGTAGGATTAAATGGTCAATTTTCTCAGTGGAAAAGGGTAAACAGTGGAGTGCCTCAGGGATCTGTACTTGGACCGGTGCTTTTCAATATATATATATATACGTATATATATATATATAAATGATCTGGAAAGGAATACGACGAGTGAGGTTATCAAATTTGCGGATGATACAAAATTATTCAGAGTAGTTAAATCACAAGCGGATTGTGATACAATTCAGGAGGACCTTGCAAGACTGGAAGATTGGGCATCCAAATGGCAGATGAAATTTAATGTGGACAAGTACAAGGTGTTGCATATAGGGAAAAATAACCTTTGCTGTAGTTACACAATGTTAGGTTCCATATTAGGAGCTACCCACTCAGGAAAAAGATCTAGGCATCATAGTGGATAATACTTTAAAATCGTCGGCTCAGTGTGCTGCAGCAGTCAAAAAAGCAAACAGAATGTTAGGAATTATTAGGAAGGGAAAGGTTAATAAAACAGAAAATGTCATAATACCTCTATATCGCTCCATGGTGAGACCGCACCTTGAATACTGTGTACAATTCTGGTCGCCGCATCTCAAAAAAAGATATAGTTGTGATGGAGAAGATACAGAGAAGGGCAACCAAAATGATAAAGGGGATGGAACAACTCCCCTATGAGGAAAGGCTGAAGAGGTTAGGGCTGTTCAGCTTGGAGAAGAAACGGTTGAGAAGGGATATGATAGAGGTCTTTAAGATCATGAGAGGTCTTGAACGAGTAGATGCGAATCGGTTATTTACACTTTCAAATAATAGAAGGACTAGGGGGCATTCCATGAAGTTAGCAAGTAGCACATTTAAGACTAATCGGAGAAAATTCTTTTTCACTCAACACACAATAAAGCTCTGGAATTTGTTGCCAAAGGATGTGGTTAGTGCAGTTAGTGTAGCTGGGTTTAAAATAGGTTTGGATAAGTTCTTGGATGAGAAGTCCATTAACGGCTATTAATCAAGTTTACTTAAGGAATAGCCACTGCTATTAATTGCATCAGCAGCATGGGATCTTCTTAGTGTTTGGGTAATTGCCAGGTTCTTGTGGCCTGGTTTGGCCTCTGTTGGAAATAGGATGCTGGGCTTGATGGACACTTGGTCTGACCCAGCATGGCAATTTCTTATGTTCTTATCAGTAAATCCAGACTGTAAAAGTCAGGACCTAGCGTTGGCTGAATCTAATTTCCACTTTTTCCTCCTGCTATCGAAGCAGAGAGTAATTATGCAGTTGTGTAACAAACATTAGGCTACTTGCTTAAATTAATAATCACTGTGCCTTCTGTTTAGGGTAGTATCTGCCGCTCCATGCAGGTTACCCCCCTATATCCTTTTCTTCATTTCCAACCTCTCGTCTTTAGGGATCCACAGTGTTTATCCCATGCCCTTTTGAATTTACTTACTGCTTTTGTCTTCACCACCTCTTTTAGAAGGACATTCCAGGAATCCACAACCCTCTCCGTGAAGAAGTATTTTTTTTTATGTTGGCAGGACCAGCGGAACCACTAGGCAAACTAGGCGGGGATGTAGGGCACCAGGGTCCCAGGGGCAGCAGCCACGGCAGCAAGAGCCTGCAACCCGTCTGTCCTCACCCAACCCAGTGCTTCTCTCAGCTGTGCGGCGGCTCCCTCAGGCTGGACCCCAGCTCACATCGCATCGCCTCCTGCCATCCTGCTCCAGCTTCCTCCACATGGAGGAGTGGGAGAGAGTATGCAAGGCGGGGTGAGGCGGGGTGAGATGGCACAATTACGGGGGGGGGGGGGTCTGCTGGTTCAAGGCAGAAGGCACCTAGGGTGCCTTATACTCTTGCACCGGCCCTGGATGTTGATTCTGAGTTGTCACCCCTGGAGTTTCATTTCATGACCTCTAGTTCTACAGTTTCCTTTCCAACAGAAAACATTTGAAGATCGAGCATCATTAAAACCTTTCAGGTATCTGAAGGTCTGTATCACATCTCCCCTGCACCTCCTCTCTTGCAGGGTGTACATATTCAGATCCTTCAGCCTCTCCTCATAAGTCTTTGGATACAGATCCCACACCACTTTGGTTGCCTCTCTCTAGACCACCTCTGTCCTGTCTCTATCCTTTTTGAGATAAGGGTTGTAGAACTGAACACAGTACTCCAGATGAGGCCTCACCAAGGACCTGTACAAGGGAATTATCACCTCCTTTTTCTTACTGGTTATTCCTCTCTCTATGCAGCCCAGCTTTCTCCTGGCTTTAGCTATTACCTTGTCACACTGCTTTGCCATCTTCAGATCACCAGAAACTGTTGCAGATCTTAGTACCATCCGCAAATAGAGAAACCTTTACCTTCTATCTCTTCTGCAGTGTTGATTATAAAGATATTGAACAGAACTGGTCCCAAAACAGATCTCTGTGGTTCACCACTTAACACCATTTTCTATTCAGAATAGGTTCCATTTACCAGATTTGTCTGACAGGACCTTCCTCTGGTGAATCCATGCTGCTTCGGGTCCAGCAACCCACTGGATTGTAGATAGTTCATTAACCTTTCCTTCAGCAGGGACCCCATTAATTTTCCCACCAGCGAGTTGAGGCTAACCGGTCTGTAGTTTCCAGCCTCCTCTCTGCTCCCACTCTTGTGAAGCGGGACCACCTCCACTCTTCTCCAATCTCACGAAACCACTACCATTTCCAGGTCATGCAGAGCGCCCGCCGGCACATCTGAGCTCCTTATGGATCTATAGCAACAAAATAAATTTTCTATACAGTATATTAAAAATGTTATTGGAAGTTGCAAAATACAAAAAAATTAATTAGTAAGTGTTTTTCATGATATTACAATTACAACTCATGTCATCTATGATGTGTAGGATTTGTATCACCTTATTTTTTATAGATAGAAAAATTAAAATACAATGAATTTTTTTTTATAAGTTGTGACGGATAGTCTTTGCATTTTTTCATCATCAAACATCAAAAGCCTAATTTTTTTTCCATATAACCAGATATAGTAGGCACTTCCTATTGTGTGTACACTGCATATAACTCATTTAGACGGGGAATTTAATAAATCGAGTCACTGGTCTGAGCATCCTTACAGTTGGGTACACATTTTCTCTCTCTACTTTATTTCTAAACTGCCTCCAGATCTCTCTTTTTCACATAATGATATTGGTCTCAAATAATACATGAAAATTTCCATTGGATAGGCACACCAAACATACTGAAACCAAGCTGCTATCCATGTTTTGCTTCGGGAATTCCAGTTGTAGGTTACATTATGTCCAGCCATGGGCATTGTGTCCATAGTGTACAGTGTATGTGTGCGGGAGAGAGAAGGAACATGTGTTATGGAGTGTGTGTGTTTGAGAGAGAGAGAGCCGTGTGAGGGAGTTTGTGTGAGATAGTGGGATAGAGAGAAGCTACTTGTGTGATGGTGTGTGTGTGTGACAGAGAGAGGGAGCTTATGTGATGTTGTGTTTGACAGAGGTACAGAGGAAGCCTGTGTGAGAGGGTGTGTGGGTTTATGAGGTCAATGGGAGCTGGTGTGAAGGGCTGTATGAGATAGCCATCAAACTGTGGAAGTGAAGGGCTGGGGGGGGGGGGGGGGGAGTGGAAATAGATTGTAAGGAGTTGAGCCTGGAGGGGGAGGGGAGAGATAGTGGAGAGCAGAGGAATTGGGGTCTAAGAGGGCAGAGTGAAAGAAGTCTGGTCAGGGGAGTAAAAAGAAACTGCACTTCTAGGGGAATTCTGATCAAAATATTTAAAACTCTGTATCCTTGAATAATAACTTTTCTGTATTACATTTTAAATTAATTATTTAAACACTGTGGGGCGGATTTTCAGAGCCCTGCTCGCCTAAATCCGCCCAAATCCGGGCGGATTTAGGCGAGCAGGGCCCTGCGCGCCGGTGAGCCTATTTTACATAGGCCTACCGGCGCGCGCAGAGCCCCGGGACTCGCGTAAGTCCCGGGGTTCTCAGAGGGGGCGTGTCGGGGGCGGGCCTGGTCGTTGCGGCGTTTAGGGGGCGTGTCGGCAGCATTTTGGGGGCGGGTACGGGGGCGTGGCTACGGCCCGGGGCGGTCCGGGGGCGTGGCCGCGCCCTCCGTACCCGTCCCCAGGTCGCGTCCCGGCGTGCAAGAGGCCCGCTGGCGCGCGGGGATTTACGCCTCCCAGAGGGAGGCGTAAATCCCCCGACAAAGGTAAGTGGGGGGCTTAGACAGGGCCGGGTGGGTGGGTTAGGTAGGGGAAGGGAGGGGAAGGTGAGGGGAGGGCAAAAGGAAGTTCCCTCCGAGGCCGCTCCGATTTCAGAGCGGCCTCGGAGGGAACGGGGGTAGGCTGCGCGGCTCGGCGCGCGCCGGCTATACAAAATCAATAGCCTTGCGCGCGCCGATCCAGGTTTTTAGCAGATATGTGCGGCTCCGCGCGTATCTACTAAAATCCAGCTTACTTTTGCTTGCGCCTGATGCGCCAGCAAAAGTAGGCCAATTCGCGCTATTTGAAAATCTACCCCTGTGATTATATATTATGTTATTTTGACCAATATAAATTTTGCAGAATTTTACATTTTTGGTGCAGAATTTTTAATTTTTGTACACAGAATTCCCTAGGAGTATCTAAGTGTGCCTGCTCTCTGGCATTCAAACCACATGTGGCCAATAGGTGTTCTATGCTGATCCCGTGCATCGTGAGATCAGCATAGAGAAAATGCTAACCCCGCAAGTTTTGAATACCACGGGCAAGCACATGAGGAACAGCAGCAGAACAGGTTCCCTCTTCTGCTACCAATGGGGAGATTGCCTGTGTGGGTGTGTGAATGATAGCCTGCGTGGGTGTGTGTGTGAATGATAGCCTGCCTGGGTGTGTGTTGTGTGTGTGTGTGTTTGTGTGAATGATAGCCTGCCTGGGTGTGTGTTGTGTGTGTGTGTGTTTGTGTGAATGATAGCCTGCCTGGGTGTGTGTTGTGTGTGTTTGTGTGAATGATAGCCTGCCTGGGTGTGTGTTGTGCGTGTGTGTATTGTGTGTGTGTGAAAATGGTAGCCTGCCTGAGTGTGTGTGTGTGTGTGTGTGTGTGTGTGTGTGTGAGAATGGTAGCCTGCCTGGGTGTGTGTATGTATGTGAGAGAGAGAGAGAACTCATCTGGGTATGAGAATCTGTATGTGTGTGAGAGTGAAGGATGTGTGTGTGGGAGTGAAAGAAAACATGCGAGAGTGGGAGCCTGTATGTGTCTGTGAGAAAGTGGCAGTCTGCATGTGAAAGGGAGAGTCTATGTATGTATGTATGTATGCCAGTGGGAGAGTGAGAGAGAGCATGCTATAATGGAATCCTGTGTGAGAGAAAGTCTGAGACTGTGCATGTGAGAGAGCCTGTGTGTGTATGAAGGAAGAAGGAATGAAGACAGTTGGAGAGAGAAGAAACAAAGAATAAGAGAGACCCTGAAAAAGGAATAAGTAAAAGACAGACAAGGGGAAAAAACGAGACTGGGACCAATCGATTAGAAAAATAAGATCAGACAACAAAGATAAAAGAAAAATATTTTGCCTTTCAGCAATTGGAATATGCCATTCTTTGGGAATGTGCATTTCTTACATATTTGTATTTTGCTTTTTCACAGAGTCTGTTTCTCTGGCTTTCCATTTCAGTTTTACCTGCATGTTTCTGTTTCTAATTTGTAGTCCCTTATTCTGTATTATGTAAGGGTCTGTCTGTGATGCACATGTGTGACAAAGTTACAGTATTTTGATTAGCATGTCGTTTCTCTGAAGAGATTTGTAGCAGTTTGACGTGTTCTGTTTGTCCAGTAGGTGGTGTATTAGTGTTCTACGGCCTGATGCGTCACACACAGTAAGGGGCGGATTTTCAGAGCCCTGCTCGCCTAAATCCGCCCAAATCCGGGCGGATTTAGGCGAGCAGGGCCCTGCGCGCCGGTGAGCCTATTTTACATAGGCCTACCGGCGCGCGCAGAGCCCCGGGACTCGCGTAAGTCCCGGGGTTCTCCGAGGGGGGCGTGTCGGGGGCGGGCCCGATCATCGCGGCGTTTAGGGGGCGTGTTGGCAGCGTTTTGGGGAGGGTACGGGGGCATGGCTACGGCCCAGGGCGGTCCGGGGGCGTGGCCGCGCCCTCCGTACCCGCCCCCAGGTCGCGTCCCGGCGCGCAAGAGGCCCGCTGGCGCGCTGGGATTTACGCCTCCCTCTGGGAGGCGTAAATCCCCCGACAAAGGTAAGGGGGGGGCTTAGACAGGGCCGGGTGGGTGGGTTAGGTAGAGGAAGGGAGGGGAAGGTGAGGGGAGGGCAAAAGGAAGTTCCCTCCGAGGCCGCTCCGATTTCGGAGCGGCCTCGGAGGGAACGGGGGTAGGCTGCGCGGCTCGGCGCGCGCCGGCTATACAAAATCAATAGCCTTGCGCGCGCCGATCCAGGTTTTTAGCAGATACGCGCGGCTCCGCGCATATCTACTAAAATCCAGCTTACTTTTGCTTGCGCCTGATGCGCCAGCAAAAGTAGGCCAATTCGCGCTATTTGAAAATCTACCCCTAAGTGTACACGCTCACATGCATAATGTGTATATGTGGGAGAGAGAGAGAGAGACTGTGTGTGTGAGAGAGAGGAGGAGTGTGTGTTTGAGAGCATTGGCATGTATATGAGAGAGGGAGTGTGTGAAAGAATGTTTTTGTGTGTGTGTGTGTGTGTGTGAGTGAATGAGAGACAGAAGACATAGTTTGTGTGGTCCTGCCTCCCCCAATCTACTATAATCCAAGGGTGAGTGAAAATCAAAAGATCTCAGGTATGGAGAGCAGGAGATTTTTTAATCCTTCGTTTTAATTATTGGGTGTAATTTGATATTTCTGTTTTGAAATATCTTTTGGGGGAAAATAGAGCATTTTGTAATTATTGGATGTTTTATTCATCAGATGTTTTGAAATATTTTGTTGTCTGGTAAATATTAGAACAAATTTATGCAAGTTTTTTATAAAATTATTGGATGTTTGTCCGCTGTTTTGACATTTATTCTTTTTATTAGTATGGTTTTAATATTATGATATTTTATATCTCTTGATTTTGTTTGATGTTTTGCAAGGAATGATGACGTTTCTGTTTTTCCACTGTTGCACTGCATAAATCAGTTGGGCTTATGGTTTCCAGTACAGTTTTAGTTGGCATGTTTCTATTTTGTATTTGGTGAGGGTTTGTCTGTATTTTAAAGATCCAGCTCTTATGTAACTTGAATTCTTGCTGTGAAAATGATGGTACTTATCATCAATGGCTTTTACGGGATTATGGTCCTCTCTTCCCCATTTCTATTTTAAACAGAAGTTTGCTTTTTATTAGTTTCATTTGCATGCAGAAAGTGCTTTTAAATATTCTTGCAGAAAATATTTTTTCATTCATTATTTTATTGTAACTGCTTTTAGTAGATTAGGCAATTATTTTAAGGGTTGGACTTAGAAACATTTTCCCTCTAAGGATTGGGTTGCTGTGAGCATAAAGTCAATAGACTTTTTGCATCAAAGAAAGTAGTGCTCACAAGGTAATGTAGGAGGGTATACTCTATCTATTCTAGGGCATCTGCAGCATCAAATTTTCTGATGCACCACCAACTTCAGTAGTCACCCTACACCTCTCTCTCCAACTGTTACCCAGAGCTGACATGAAGCTAAATTGGGGCCTGGTACAGTAAGGAAATTCAGGGCCCCTAATTTCCTTACTATAGCAGGTATGCATCTCACCCCATCCCCACCATTACTTCCTTGCTTTCACCTCTTCCTTTTACACTCTTTCTTGCATTTAGCTCTCACAACTCTCACACTCTCTCTTTCTGGCTGTCTCATCTATCTTGTTACAGCTAGAAAGCCAGGATGTAACTGCTGCTTCCTCAAGTTTTGCAGCCGATTAACTCATTGGGCTCCAGGAAATCAATCAACCAGCTATGGGAGGGGTAGGAGCAACAGCAGTTCAACATTGCTTCTTTCCGGCTCTTGGGGCCCTGCTGCTCCAGAGAAGAGAGGCAGCCATGCTGAGGGTAGGGGCTCCTGGATCTCCTTTCAGTGAGTCAGCTACTCCAGTTCTCCACCAGATCCTTGATCCTTCTGGAGTTGTCACCCATGCTGGAGCTGACTCTGCTTATCATTCTGCCACCATCAGACCATCACAGGATTCCGGTCGGCCAGCGGGGAAAAATCAAGGATGGGATCAGAGCCTAGTTAAGAGGAGAAGGTATTCTGGAAGGCCTAAGAGTGAGGCCTACAGTGGAGTCGTTTGAAAGGTCTTAGGTTTGGCCTTACTTTGTGATGAAGCCAATAGCTGACATAGGGACAGTTGAGAGCATGTGAGTACAGCCTAAAGTGGGGTGATGGCCAGCAAGCATGCTAGAAGGGAGGAGTGCGCCACTGCATCCTGATGAGTGGTCTATGTTGTCATAATGGTGATTACTGGTGTGCCAATGGCAATGGGCCATTGTGATCCAAACACCAAGAAGGCATGGGAAGCTCTCCAGGACAAGTAAAGCAATTGCTAAAGACCCATTATCTTCAAATGGGTCA
Source organism: Rhinatrema bivittatum (assembly GCF_901001135.1). Taxonomy (NCBI): domain Eukaryota; kingdom Metazoa; phylum Chordata; class Amphibia; order Gymnophiona; family Rhinatrematidae; genus Rhinatrema; species Rhinatrema bivittatum. The sequence goes on from NC_042621.1 coordinate 269,779,955, forward strand.
TATGTTTATGCCTGTGAAGTGGTTTCACCAAGAGGTCATACAGCTGTTGCTGTATGCTACTGAGGTCGCACCAGTGTTGTTGGACATTTTAAGAGGAAGCTCAATGGAAGTACCTTCTAAGGAACCAGGTTTTTCAGAGATAATTCTATTGACTAGTTGCAGAAGACAGCCTGGAGACTACCTGGTCCTGTTTTGCTTGTGGGGGAAAGAAGTCGAGGAAAACCCCTTAAGGAAGATTCAATCATTGGTGTTTTCATTGATGCTGGGGACGACCAGTACATTGATGACCTGTTCAGCAATGAATACCTGAGTGACATCTGGGACAAAACTGTTGGTTCTGCCAGGTTGGTTGTCTAGGAGGAAGGCATCACAAAGATCCGCAAGGTCAAATGCATCATAAGGAGATTAGAGTAGGAGAGCTGAAAAGTCCATTATCCATATGCAGCCATTTGGTACTGGAAATTGTCAAGTGGAGCCTGGATGAATGGATGAGGAAAGAAGTAGTTTCCATACTAAAAAAGGACCCTAAATATCAGCACCTGGATGCAGAGGATGTTCTGTTAAAACAGCCATGGATGTTGTGATACAGAAATGGACCTATGGTCAGAACTTCTGGATGCATTATGTAGAGTACAGCCATCTGACCTGAGACATCCTGCTTCACGGGAGGTGGTTAAAAAGCCTAATCCTGACTAATATTAACAGTTACTACTGAATATTGTGATTGAGGAGTAAGAAGTTAAGGGGCAAATTTTCAAAGGCTATGCACGTAACCTGAGAAAATCTGCCCCTGCGCGCGCCAAGCCTATTTTGCATAGGCTCGGCGGTGCGCGCAAGCCCCGGGACGCGTGTATGTCCCGGGGCGGGGTTGAGTGCTCCAGAACAGTGTGCTGGCAACCGGCCGGTAGGTGTAACTTTTGCTGCAAAGGTAGGGGGGGGGATTTAGTTAGGGATGGGGGGTGGGTTAGATAGGGGAAGGGAGGGGAAGGTGGGGGGGGGGTGGAAAAAAGGTTCCCTCCAAGGAGGGAATGGGGAACAGGGAAAGCCATCGAGGCTCCCCTCGGGCTCGGCGCACGCAAGGTGCACATATGTGCACCCCCTTGCGTGCGCCGACTCCGGATTTTGTAACATGTGTGTGCATGTTATAAAATTGGGCATAGATTTGTTCGCGGTGGGTTGCACGAACAAATCTACGCCCGGGCATAAGATTTAAAATCTGGCCCTATGTCTGATGAGAGCTTGAGACCCTAAGGCCCACCTACCTCATGGGACCTGATGGCTGAAATCTGAGTAATGCCAGCAACCTCAATTGGGTTCAAGCCTGTAAAACCCTATGTTCTGTGTTTCTCTTTCAGGTTTTCTAAAGCAAATATTTCTTCAGAACTGAACCTGTTGCAGGCCTTGGATCTGAACTGAGCCAGCAACTAGATCTTCAGAGAATGCATACCTGCAAAAGCAGCCTTTATTTATTTACTGGCATTTTTTTCTATTTCGCCTATGATGGACATGAAAACATTTCCTCATAAAAGTGATTGGGTTGTAACTTGGGACCCAGATACTCTTCCTAAAGTGGGAATGTACTTGTAAATGGTTATAGTTTAACTTGAGTAGAGCTACTAAGGGATAACTAACCTTTAAGGGTAATGTGGGTTTGGTAATTTAGTGTTACTCCACAGGAGTTTCCACCTTGGAGATGGGAGATTATTGTGATGGGTTCTTGAAGGTATCATGCCTACCAAGAATGAATACTCAGAGAGAAATGGAAAAATTAGGCTACTTCGAATGCTTCAGTATAGCAAATCAACTAAGAATGCAATAGAGGAAAGTGTGAAGAAGATAGTAATGGTCAATGACCCTTAATGATGTATAATTCATTTAATTCAAATAAATAAAATTATTTCTCACAAAAATACTGGTTAGAGGAAGAGTTTTTTTGTTTTTTTTTTTGTAATTGGTATTTTAAGAGTTTTTTGTTTTGTCTTGCAGCACCTGAACTCTGGGTCTTGTTGCTGTTGGACTGACGATGATAGAAGATGAAGAAGATTGCTTCAATATGGGAGTACACACTTTTTGATGTGAAATGTTATGAATATTAAAGGAAAGTAATACAGTATACAACTATGTTTCTCCCAGGAAGTATTTAATATATCCCTCAAGGGAACTGAAGTTGTACGTGTTCTTAACATACGTTTTTCAAGCAGCTTCAACACCATTGCCCCTTATATCAGATCTGTTATCCACTGAAAACTAAGTCTAAAGTAGTTCTCCCTCTCGTTGGTTGCAGGATAAGCTGCTTCGTTAAGTAGTCGTTTATGGCATCTAAATGTTTTACCTCCCTTGTATGCCCTGATGAGATGTTCATCCAGGGTAATTGAAATCCCCCATTATTACTGTGTTACCAAAGTTATTAGCTTGCCTATTCTCTCAGTATTGCTCAGTTTGTTTCACCATCAGGATCAGACAGATGATATTTTACTTCTTTATGATCTATCATAAAAAATTAACAACTGTAGTAAATTACATAGATATGGACTGGTGAACAATTGACAGTTACTAAGAAACCTAATGAATGTGCAGACATCTCACTGACTACCTCTAGAAGATTACCTAAAAGGAACAAAATCATCATGAGTTACTATTTATTAACAATACAGCTAACATGTTCTGATGACTGTAAATATACCTGAGGCAATGGAGGGTAAAGTGACTTGCCTAAGGTCACAAGGAGTGACAGTGGGATTTGATCCCTGGTCTCCTGGGTTGTAGACCACTGCTCTAACCACTAGGCTACTCCTCTACTCCCAATACCATATGTTCTTATGTTGTGTGGACCTTTGATGTGAATGTTGCTTTTGTAAACCATTGTGATCTTTTGGAATGATTGTATATAGAATGCATAAATAAATAAAAAAGTACAGCCTCAAACTTTTGTTTTGCCTCATTTTTTTTGTTTTGAGAGGGGGAGTAGAGTATTAATTTTTCAATTGGTTTTCATGTTTGTTTAATGAACTGAAATAACAAGCCCCCCCAAAACAAAATAGGGCCTTCTTGGGTCCCTCTGGACCACTGCTGCCACTTTTCCAAGACCTCCCCTGGACTCCCCTACCAGTAAGCTAGGACCAGGGCCTACCAAGCTGGGCTGAGCCAAACCCAGTCAAAATCCTCCCCACCTCCTGCTCTCCACAAATGAGCCAGAGATGGGAATCTCTCCACAAATGAGCCAGAGATGGGAATCTCCCAAGCCTCTACTTACCCATTCCATGAGGGTCTTGAAGGAAGAAAGAGGCAAAAGCAATCCCCACTTGCCTCCTGCCTGCCAAGTCTCTTAAAAAAAAATGGTATCACCTTGAAACCAGATCCAAAATGACATCAATGTACTGGAGCAGGAACAAGTGGGGATTGCTCCTTTTTCTTTCTTCCTTAAAGACCACCAGAGGATGGGAGTTGGGGGAAATCAGAAGGGCCCAGGGAGGTCCTGGTTGGGTTTGACTCAGCCCACTGGATAGTAAAGCTGGTAAAGAGAAGTGTTATTAGAAAAAGAGAGGGAGATTAGGTACAAAGGCCAAATGTTAATCTGCTTGCAGTATGAATCCCTTAGAGGAGATTGTCTTATGTAGTACTTTTGTATGAAATAATTGCTTTAGAAGCACAGATATACAGGAATGCAAAACTGAGTAAACCTCAGTCCAGTAGGAATGTGCAAAAGAAAAATATTCATTTTCGGACCGGGTTCTCAGCACAGGACCTTTTGGACCTGCAGCAAGTTTCTTCCTTTTCCCCACTGCAGCTGGAGTGAAAGGTGGATGTCACTGCTGGCATTTATGAAGGCAAATTTGAAACAGCTTTGGAAACTGCCCTCCATATGTATTCAGTAGAGATGAATAAGCATTATTTAATTTAATGATATGCACTCCGAATCAATCATAATATCTATTCTTTTGTTGTGGCATACAACTGCATGCAAAAATTTAAAAGAAGTGTGTGGGGATCTGCTAAACCTTTAGAAGCTGAAAAGAAGTCCATGCTCCCAGAAAGGTTGGCAACCCCTGCTGTAGGCCAGTCTCATAACCTGAGAACGTGAAGCAGATATCCTTGGCTTGGGGGTAGCTGTCAGCTGAAACGGTTCTAGCAGTAGACTGCTCCCTACACCCTCATAACCCAAAATGCAGGATCAAGAAACTTGAATTCTGTCCCGTCTGCTATTGGCAGCCTGTGGAATAACAGTCGCACACTTGCTTTCCTCCCACTTCCAACTACCGCTCTCTCGCCATGATATTTTGCAGGATTTGTAACCTGTGCACCAACTTCCCGGGCAGTCCAGCATGGAGAGCATTATATAGTAGTCGTCTGTGCTCATTAGCAAAACATGCATCACCTCTCTTACTGGGGAAGGTTCTAAAAAATGACCTCATTTACCTCACTAGTTTCAGCTTCAAGTATTCTCCCTCTACTACCAACAAAATCTGGGAGGCTAATGAAAAGGTAGGCGCCAACATCCTTTGCTTCTCCTGTAGAATCTGCCAGTCCAGCTTTCCCATGCACCGAACTTCTGCTTTTTGATTATTAACCACCACTCAGCTTTCCTTCAGTTACTTCACCACTTCTGATTCCACCTCAGAAAGTTTCCCAGCCAAGACTGTCACTTCTGACACTACAAAGAAGTATCTCCTCTCCAGTTAAATGCATTTTCAGCATCCAAAGCAAGCAGAATCAGCTCTCACTCTTCCCCCTCTGGCTGATTATACCAAGTTATGGATCAGCTTTAGCCTGTCAACCTCCAACCTCTTTCCCAGAATTCTAGGTAATATTTTATGTCCCCATTTAATAAAGAAGTTGAAAGGAGCCACATTTTGCCAGGTCTTTTCCCTCCATTGGTACACATCTATGATAGTAGGGAACATCATTGTTTTGGGTAAGGATTCGCCCTCCAATACATTGCTGTAAACCTCTACCAGTTTTGAGGTCCCTACATGAGAGAATGTTCTGTAAAGTACTAGCGTGCGGCCACCTTTCCCAGGCTCCTCCTCAAGTTAAGTGAAGGCCATAGCCTTCAGGACCTCTTGATGTGTCATTCTTGCAGCTAAGAAGTGGGTATCCTCAGGTGTTAAAGTCAGCAGAGTTACACTATTACGTTTAGTTGGTTTTCTGATTTGAAGTTGTATAATTTATTTTAGTATACAGTAAGTGTCTCACAGATTTCACTAGAACCTGAAATCACTTTCCCTTGCCCTGTCTTTATAGCTATTATAATAGTATTACACTGAAGAGATTTAAGTTTGTGGGCAAAGAGTTTACCCAATTTATTCCCCTTTGTCATTACATTTTTGCCGTGTTCTCCTCAGATTACACAACATATGTCTAAAATTGCTTATGAAATACTTTATCTTTTAAGGCTTCTGAGGGGTGTGGTTTTTTGGTTTTTTTTGCTTCCCAAATATACAAATTTGCCTTAATTTGGTCTCTTGCTTTCCTATTGATTTATATACTGCCTTTAAGGATTCGAACTGCCCTTTTATTACTGATTAGCTGTGTCCCAAACCGTTCCAACTGGTACCTCAGTTCCTTCGTTATGCTTGAAATATTCAGTTATATTAAGAATTGAATTCCTTAAAGTAAAGCAAATTCTTAAGCAAAGACCCACCTGGAAGATAGGCAACCATATGGCAGATGAGATATAATGTGGACAAGTGTAAGGTGATGCATATAGGGAAAAATAACCCATGCTGGAGTTATCCGATGTTAGGTTCCATTTTAGTAGTTACCACCCAGCAAAATGATCTGGGTGTCGTAGTAATTACATTGAAATTGTTGGCTCAGTGTGCTGTGGCAGTCAAAAAAACAGAATGTTAGGAATTATTAGGAAGGGAATGGTGAATAAAATGGAGAATGCCATAATGCCTCTGTATCACTCCATGGTGAGAATACTGTGGGCAATTCTGGTTGCCACATTTCAAAAAAAGATATAGTTCCATTGGAGAAAGTACAGAGAAGGGTGATCAAAATGATAAAGGGCATGGAATGGCTCCCTTATTAGGAAAGGCTAAAGTAGTTAGGGCTTTTCAGCTTGGGGAAGAAATAGCTGAGGATCGATATGAGAGTTCTACAAAATCATGAAAGGTGAATCAGTTATTTAGTCTTTCAAATAATTAGGGGCACACCTTAAAGTTAGCAAGTAGCACATTTAAAATTAATTGGAGAAAATTCTATTTCACTCTATGCAGAATTAAGCTCTGGAATTCATTGACAGAGGATGTGTTTAAGGCATTTTGTGTAGCTGGGTCTGCATAAGTTCCTGGAGGAGAAGTCCATAAACTGCTATTAATCAATAGGGAATAGCCAGGTACTTGTGACTTGGATTGGCCACTGTTGGAAACAGGATACTGGGCTTCATGGACCCTTGTCTGACCCAGTATGGCATGTTCTTATGTTCATGATCCAATGTTATATAAGTCCTGTTCTTGCTGACTGAACTGCTACATTAAAATGTTTACTCTCATATATCAAATCAATAAGTGAGTAGAAATCAAGCGCAGAGATGTATAAAGAATATTTTCTTTCCAGAGTGCACTGTGTCTAGAGGTCTACCAACATCCCTCCCTCTTCCATTTGATGCCTAAACATCTCTGAACATCACCTCACATCATTATTTACATTCCCACTTTTTTAACTTTATATTTAGCCTCACTTTGGTGGTGGGAAAAGTAATGGAGTCACTGTTGAAAGAGAGAATAGTGAACTATCTACAGTCCAGAGAACTGATGGACCAGAGGCAGCATGGATTCACCAGGGGAAGATCCTGTCAGACAAATCTGATTGACTTTTTTGACTGGGTAACCAAGGAATTGGATCGAGGAAGAGCGCTCGATGTCATCTACTTGGATTTCAGCAAAGCTTTTGATACGGTTCCGCACAGGAGACTGGTGAATAAAACGAGAAGCTTAGGAGTGAATGCCGAGGTGGTGACCTGGATTCAAAACTGGTTGACGGACAGAAGACAATCCGTGATGGAGCTGTCAGCGTGCCCGCACGGGAGACCGGCACCCATGGACGCGGCCAGGGCAGGTGAGCGGGGGCTGGGGGAAAGTTTGCCCGATCCTGTTGAGTGCAGGTTTTATCAAGCACAACAATGCTCCACCACCCTGGGTTTGAAAGTTATTTTTCAGAATACTGTTCGCATTGCAGTGGAAAGGAGAATGCATTGATATAGCGGAGAGAGGAACTGGGACGCTTAAAAAAAAATCTTTCGTACTTCCAGTGATGGGATTAGTCGCGATCTGAAGAGTGGCTTTCCCGGTGCGTTGGATTTTAGGTTGGGCAGGCAAGAGTTTAGGTTTTGCTTGGAAACAACAGGTCCTTCCTAATAAGTTTTTCTTTTGGTCTGATTTGATTGTATTTTTTTTCCCCTAAGGAAATTGTCTTGCTAAATCATGACCCTTGCTGTTAATGGCCGCTGATACTTCTCTGATCCTTTTCTTTTGCTTAAAGTTGGGATCCACTTCCTGGTACCTGTCATTTCAAATGACATTTGAAATGACAGGTACCAGCGCACCCAGGATACTGTATAGGCGCTGTATAGCGCCTATACAGTAAAATGGATTGCGCTTCATGGACGCTTCTTGGACGCGGCTTGCATTTGCATGCCATTTAAATACTGTATCGAGCAGTATGTGATCCGAACTGTGCGCGCGGCAAACGAGCGGGCACCCGGCACTGCCGTACTTTTTCTACCGCGTCCTTACTGTATCGGCCTGACCATTAGGTAAGTTGGAGAGGGGGTGCACGACCGAAGGTTCACCTAGGATGCCAAATACGCTTGCACTGACCCTGCTCAAACCCTGCTCAAACCTTAGATGCTCACAGTGTCCTCTGCTGAAGTATGCAAATGAGCCTTCCAGTTCTCTGGTACTAGAAACAGTGAGGAAGCTGAGCCCTCTGGTAGGGCTGCTGGGAGAACTATGCAAATGAGGCTTCAGATCCTCTACTATTAGACTGCAGAGGCTGTGAAGGCTGAACCTAGAAGTCTTGCAGTGTCCTCTGGAGTCCTATTTGGAGCTACTGGGTAAAGTATGCAAATGAGCCTTCAAGTCCTCTGGTGTTGGAAACAGTGTGGGAACTGTGAAAGATAAAACCTAAATGGCTCACAGTGTCCTTTGTCGGGAGACGTATGTAGATGAATCTTCTGCTGCAGACAGATGCCATTTCCTCTTAAGCACGTTATCTCTGTATATAGATTTTGATAAAGTCTGCTCGTTAAAGCAACAATACTATCTTAACATCTTGGAATATTAACTTGCCTGTTTCTTGCTTCTTTTAGATATCTTTCACACATTTTATTTCTTGTATTTTTACACTTTTGTCCAAAAGATGTGTTTTCGTTTGACACGCTTTTATAAAGTACCAAGTGCATTCTTCAGTGGTCTGTGTCGTAGACATGCTTTATGTGCAAAGTGACTTTATAGCTTCATGGTTGTAAATACTGTTGGAGCCACTAAACTTAACCACACTCTGTGCATTCAGTGCTTAACAACTGAAAAAAAAAAATCCAGAGGATAAGCTGAGCCAGCCCTGGTTTTACTCCATTGAATGCAGAAAGATGCAGTCCTGCTTTTCTTTCAGAACTCGACAGGGAAACCACACCACGGGATCTTGGATGAGCTTAAAGGAACAGGATGGTTTATGACTTCCATCAAACTTTACTTTTAGGCCTTATCCAAAGTACATTTTACTTCTTAACACAATGCTGTGGCACACTTTTCTAGCAACGCCCAGCATTTGCCAATCTCCTCGCATCCAAGGCAAGAATGCCTAATCCTACTTAACTTTTAAGGCAGCACACAACCAGTGCTGAAGGAAGCACAGCTTCAGATACACAAAGCAGCCATCTTCATCACTGCTAATCTCATTTTCTTCAAATATTTTATTCAGAAATCATCACACTGAAATGTTATCAGTTGCTATTTTGACAGGATTTGATTCTAAGTATGGCATGCGTATTCATTACTAGACTGTTCCCTCAAGTTTTATGCATGATACTTTCCCTGTGGAAACAGTAATACTGCTGTGACTAAGTTTGGCATTTAAGGGAGTTTTGTCAAAACTTTCAACATTTCTTTATCTAGGGTACTTTTACCTTATTTTCAGCCCCAATAGTAGGAAACCATCCCCCTTGACACCTTCAGGTGTCAAGCATTTGTTTGGTTTCCAAAAGTGGGAACAGTAAATCCATCCCTTCAGACATTTTGTAGTTTGGGGAGGTTTCTTTTAGCAGCAGTCATGAAATTGATGTTTAAAGCTCATCACATATATGTAGCATGAAACTAACTAATGCTTGCATAAAACATTATGTTCACTACTTACAGTGTTGAGAGTTCACAAACCCTCTAACATGGTCTGTATTGTAGCAAAATGTATACTTAAAGCATGATTAGATGTGAATCTAAACCCAGATAAGAGAGAATGATAACCCCATTTAATAAATAAGTCAGACAAATAGGATATATTTTGATTATTTCTTCAACAAAGAGATTCAGCAATAAATATCATGTGAAAAAGTATGTGAATCCTTCATTCAGTAACTCCTTGAGCAGCAATACTTCAACTAAACTGTAACTGTTTATTTTATTTATTTTATTTATAGATTCTTCTATACCGAGGTACGTATAGTTATACATCACTTCGGTTTACAGGGAAACAATAAATTAGCAACAGGCTTTACAGATAACAGATATTATAGCATAACAAATATCAGAACAGGTTTTACATTTAACAGTAACAGGTTTTATAAATAAAGATAATGGAATTAACTGGTAATTCACCCAAAAAGTTACAATTTTTTTCAAAAACAAAAAAATGGCTTATAGCAAAATAAGGAAAAAAAAACCCTCAGATGTTGGGTATGCATGTGATCATTCATATATGAATTTTAAAGAAAGCAAAACAAAAAAAAAATCCTTTAAAAAATGTTCATTAGATTTAAAAAAAAAAAAAAAAGGGAAGTGGAGGTTTTTTGATTCATGATTGAATAAAGTCAGTAAGCTATAAGTGTTTATCACATGCACACCCGACCTCTGAGGTTTTTCTTCCTTTTGCTATTAGCCATTTTTTTGTTTTCGGAAACAACTCATTTTTTGGGTAAAGGTTTCCTTGTGGTATTGTTCATCATCCCTTCACTAGCCTCAGTTTTTTTTTTATTGGCAATCTCTTAAATTGCCTGGGAGGAATTTTGGCCTATTCCTCCATGCAGACTTCCGGGACATTTGAGGACTTCCTTGCATGAAGAGATTGCTTCAGGTCTTCCCACAACATTTCAGTAGGATTTAGATTGGGACTTTGACTTGATCCATCCAAAACCTGAAACCTCTTCTCCAGCCATTCTCTTAATAAATTTACTTTCAAAATAATATGCAAATCTGACTTAAACTATCTAGATGTGTGAAAAATGTGACCCTCATATGAGCCTTCTAGAAGATCTGAATCGGTTATTTAATCTTTCTGATAGTAGAAAGACTAGGGGGCACTCCATGAAGTTAGTATGTGGCACATTTAAAACTAATTGGAGAAAGTTCTTTTTCACTCAACGCACAAACTCTGGAATTTGTTGCCAGAGGATGTGGTTAGTGCAGTTAGTAGTATAGCTGTGTTTAAAAAAGGATTGGATAAATTCTTGGAGGAGAAGTCCATTATCTGCTATTAATTAAGTTGACTTAGAAATTAGCCACTGCTATTACTAGCAATGTTAACATGGGATAGACTTAGTTTTTGGGTACTTGCCAGGTTCTTATGGCCTGGATTGGCCACTGTTGGAAACAGGATGCTGGGCTTGATTGACCCTTGGTCTGACCCAGTATGGCATGCTCTTATGTTCTTATTAATGATCTTTATAATTGTGTCTGCCATGTTGGAATATCTTAGAACACAAACCAATTGTTCAAATTTAGATTTTACTTTATATTCCAATAACTGCTGTCTATCCGAAAAACAGGCTCAGGTAAAAGCTCTTTTTAAGGCCTTGTTAGGATAATCTTGAGCACGAAATCGGGACATTAAATCAGACGATTGTTTCTGAAACTCTTCATTTTCAGAGCAGAGACATCATAAACGGAAAAATTGTCCCACAGGTAAACCACACTTGAAGGGTTGCGGATGAAAGTTTTTAAAACGCAACCCGTTATTTCTATCAGATGGTATGTAAGGACATACCAGATTTAGAAATCAAAATATACAAAAAAGATAACTGAGATTAATCACATGTAATAGTAAATTGCAAGTTCGGATCTTGCTGATTTAACCAATGATGAAACTGAATGAGCTGTTCCTCAATATGATCCTAAATGAAGAAAATATCATTTATGTATCTTGACCATAGTCTGACATGCTGAAAAAATGTAGATGTATCAACATACATTTCTTCAAATTTAATAATAAACAAGTTGGCGACATCAGGTGGAACTGGGGAACCCATAGCTACCCTGCGTATTTGTAGGTAAAAATCTGTTCCAAATTGGAAAAAATTGTTGCACAAAACTATCTCTGTTAATGCGATGAGAAAGCCAGAAGGAACTCGCTCTGGACGTTCCCGTGATATCAACATATACGATATGATCTGCATAGCTGATTGTTGGGAAATATTTGGGTACAATGCTTCTATGTCCAAACTGACTAAGAACATGTCTGATGTAAGATGATCACAATTTGAAAGTTTCTTCAACATGTGTGCAATCTCCTGAATATATGACATGGCTTGATTAACAAATGGTTGTAGAAATAGATCCACAAAATGGGCTAAGGTTTCAAGAAGAGATCCATCGGCTGCAACAATTGGCCTAAGTGGTGGGCTGATCAGAGTCTTATGGATTTTAGGAACCCCATAAATAACAGGAATGCATTGAGAGATAACTTGTAAAAAAGAGATCTCTTTTGATGTTAAAAAGCCAGATTGTTTGGTCATTTGAAGCAATGTTGACATTTTATGTTGTATTTCTGTTGTAGGATCCATATCTATTTTGGTATAAAATCTTTCATCGGCCAACTGGCTATTGATCTCCTGAATATAATCTCCTGTATTCTCTCCTCATATACACATTTCCCCATAATTTTTTTGTATTATGTTTTAGATTTTTGGGCTCTGCTACCTCCATCTTTGGTAATGTTACAGTTACCCCCCTGAAGAAGGAAGAAACATTTACTTCCAAAACATTGCAATGTCAGGCATTCATCATACATTTTAGAACTGCTGCAACACAGCGTCCCTCTTCTCTTTATGAGGCCTTTACTTGGAGAGAAATTCGCTGTCCTGATGTGATAACCTTTAAGATGAGTTTATTATTTATTATAGACTGCATAAGAGAATTCATATTTTATTTGCAATACAAAATAGTTTTCAAAAAAAGGGGGAATAATGGACTATAGACTGCATATTGTGCTTCTAGTAGTATCATATGATGGTCATTCTTCTCTAATAGATGTCACTTTTTTCACACATCTAGATAATTTAAGTGAAATTTGCATATTATTTTGATTGATGATATTATACTTTTGGGGTTTTGTTTGAAAATTGTCCCATAAATTTACATGCTGCATGATCCACTTTTGCCTCATCTTCAGCTCATGGACGATGGCCAATGTTCTCCTCTTCATTTTTCTGATATCAAGCAGAAATCGTGGTTCCATTAATGATGGTAAGATATTCAAGTCCTGATGGAGCAAAGCAGTCCCATGCATTGATATCTCCGATACCATACTTCATGCGGTTCATACTTTGGTAGACAGTGTTTGGTTTTTGACAAATGTTTGTTACTGCGACCGAAAAGTTCAATATTTTACTCATCTCTCCAGAGAACATTATTCCAAAAGTCTTGGAGTGGAAGAGTACCTAGTGGTTAGAGCAGTGGGCTATGAACCAGTAGACCAGGGTTTGAGTCCTGCTGTCACACTTTGTGACATTGGGCAAGTCACTTTACCATCCATTGCCTCAGGTACAAACTTAGGCCTGGATTTATGAAAATGCACTAAACTTCGCATGCGATAGAAAAAGGGGTGTGTTTTATGGTAGTAGGCAGTTTATCGCAATTTGCACTAATACCTATCGGGCTGATACAGTAAAGTCTGTGGGAGAGCGGGCGCACAGGCCACTCTCCTGTGCGCACGATTCTGTATTTAAATGAGGCCCGGCGGTAAAAACAGGCAAAAGGAGGCGCTAGGGACATTAGTGCATCCCTAGCACCTCCTTTTGGATCGGAGTGGCAGCTGTCAGCGGGTTTGACAGCCGAAGCTCAATTTTGCCGGCATCTGTTCTCAAGCCCGCTGACAGCCACGGGCTTGGAAACGGACGCTGCCAAAATTGAGCATCCGGTTTTCGACCAGACAGCCGCGGGCCGACTTCAATTTTTTTTTTCTTTTTTTTTACGCTTCGGGATCTCCGACTTAATATCACCATGATATTAAGTTGGAGGGTGCACATAAAAACAGTTTTTACTGCTTTTCTGTGCACTTTCCCGGTACCCGAAGAAATTAGCGCCTACCTTTGGGTAGGCGCTAATTTCTGAAAGCAAAGGGGTAGATTTTCAGAGCCCTGCTCGCCTAAATCCGCCCAAAACCGGGCGGATTTAGGCGAGCAGGGCCCTGCGCGCCGGGAAGCCTATTTTACATAGGCCTCCCGGCGCGCGCAGAGCCCCGGGACTCGCGTAAGTCCCGGGGTTCTCGGAGGGGGGCGTGTCGGGGGCGTGTCGGGGGGCGGGCCCGGTCGTCGCGGCGTTCCGGGGGCGTGTCGGCAGCGTTTTGGGGGCGGGTACGGGGCGTGGCTACGGCCCGGGGGCGTGGCCGCGCCCTCCGTACCCGCCCCCAGGTCGCGGCCCGGCGCGCAGCAGGCCCGCTGGCGCGCGGGGATTTACGTCTCCCTCCGGGAGGCGTAAATCCCCCGACAAAGGTAAGGGGGGGGTGTAGACAGGGCCGGGCGGGTGGGTTAGGTAGGGGAAGGGAGGGGAAGGTGAGGGGAGGGCAAAGGAAAGTTCCCTCCAAGGCCGCTCCGATTTCGGAGCGGCCTTGGAGGGAACGGGGGGAGGCAGCGCGGCTCGGCGCGCGCAGGCTATACAAAATCGATAGCCTTGCGCGCGCCGATCCAGGATTTTAGTGGATACGCGCGGCTCCGCGCGTATCTACTAAAATCCAGCGTACTTTTGCTTGAGTCTGATGCGCAAGCAAAAGTAGGCTGATCGCGCTTCTTTTAAAATCTACCCCAAAATGTGCAGCTTGGCTGCACATTTTATTTTCTGAATCGCACGGGAACACCTAATAGGGCCAATCAACATGCATTTGCATGTTGCGGGCGCTATTAAGTTCAGGGGTTTGGATGCGTGTTTTTGGCCCCTTACTGAATAAGAGGTAACACTAGTGCATCGAAAACGCACCTTCAATGGCGGATTAACAGTGCACTCTGTCGGAGCGCACTGTACTGTATCAGCCCGTATGTGAAGAGCTAAGTCACCACAAATTGCAATAACATTTTTGCACTTTGAGATAAGTGCCAGAATTGATGTATTTCCTACATACAATCACTGGGGGGACCATGTTTAGTATCAGACAGAGAGAGAGAGAGAGTAGCCATAATGCCCTCACCCTAGCTATAAATACCTACCTCTATGGGAAGCCCACTTAGTAACTCGAGGTGAGGTTTAGGTATTAGTGTAGGGGGTTAGGGGCCACTTTGACATTCAAAGTGAGAAGTATGAACAGAACAGTGCTCTCTTGTGAAGATTTGATGACCTTCGGAGTGAGGAAACTCACTCCAAGATGAGATTTGTGCAATGTTCTCGCAACCTAGCTTGATGTTACCCAGGTAGAGAGTACATCAAGCTAGGTTGAGAGAACATTGCCCAAATCTCATGTTGGAGTGAGTTTCCTCACTCCGAAGGTCATCAAATCTTCACAACAGAGCACTGTTCTGTTCGTATGTCTCACTTTGAATGTCAAAGTGGCCCCTAACCCCCTACACTAATACCTAAACCTCACCTCAAATTGCTAGGTAGGCCTCCCATAGAGATATAAATACCTATCTAGGGTGAGGGCATTATGGCTAGGCATGTGCTCTCTCTCTCTGATAGCTCGGCTGGCTCGCCAGGAGCTTCAAAACAACTAAAACCGGCATGGGCAAAAACATTGTAACATGCAATAAAGCTTTAACACAAGCTATCACACGGCTTAACGCTACTGAAAAAGGTGTAGCTAACATCGGCATTAAAGCCATGCGATAGGGCTTCACAAAACGGTAAATCCAGCCCACTCCCGCCCCTAACTCCTCCTCTTTTTCTGATTTGCATCGCACCATACGTTAATGGTGCTATCACATGTGTTAAGGGGTTTTCGCATGCGATAAGCCCTTAACGCATGCGAAAACACCTTATAGAATTTTGATAAATGACCCTATTAGATTGTAAGCCCTCTGGGGACAGAGGTATTTCCCTATCTAAATGTTAGCCACTCTGAAGCGCTGAAAAAGTGCGAAAAGCAGAATATAAATCTAAATCATCCAGATACTCTTTGGCAAAGCTGAAGTGGGTAGTAATTTTTTTTTTTTTAAAGCAGTGCGTTTTTTCCTAACTATCCTCCCATGTAATTCCTGACTGTTGACAGATGAAACCTCACTTCAGTCGCACTGAGAAAGACTTGCAGATCTTTAGATGTTATTCTGGGGTTCTTTGTGATTTCATGGATGATTTTCTAGTTTGCTATTGAGGTGACCTTGGCAGGATGACTGTTCCTGAGTGGAGCTGCTGACAGTGTCTGACAGTGGATAGATGGAGCCTTAAATGTTTGGATATAGTCTTATAACTCTGTCCAGATAGATGAACATCAACTACTCTTTCACAGGTCCTCTGAAATTTCTATTGATCATGCATGATAAATGTCCATAGCTTTTATGGTGAAGACCAAACTCAGTACCTTTTGAACTTTTACATAGGACAAGATGCCCAAACTCAAATTGTGCAGATTTACTCTGCAGGGTGGTTTATTTGTTACCCATTTAAGCACTTGATTCTAATTTGTCAATTAATTGTGCTAAGGAAACTATTTCACACACACTGATTCTGAATTAGTTTGGTTGTTCCTATTTTGTTCATTGAGTATCAAGAAACATGGGATTGTTTAATTCATACCCCTTTCATTGCATTAGAAAAGACTGGTTTGAATTAAACAAGGATATCATGATAAGAACTTGTAATTCTCAGATTTTGGGGTTCACAATTTTTTTCTCAGACCTGTAAGTAATAGAACGATAAGGCAACAAAGTAAAACTGACTCACCGTAACTAATGCATTTGACTGTCTGACCCTTTGATCAATCACAGGCTTGGCAGATGTAAGAATGAAAAAAGAACAGAGAAGAATGAGTTCCATAAGTTTGTTTTCCATAAATGAGATTACAGGCTAGGTACTGCACAGTATTTCACTAATCCTTGTGGGGGAGGAGGGAGAGGAAGGAATGCAATCCCGATGGATCAACTGCACTCCAGACACTATGCAATATTATGCTGAGGTGTCAGATGTGTATTCAAAACAACATCATATGTGAGAACGGAATAAACGCGCTAGTCCCATGTAGTCTGAAATTTTCTCTTACAGAGTTAACCTCATATCATTTTATGGCGGGCTCATGTTATTAAGCCTTTATGCCATCAGTATAGAGGTGGTACATACATTCGTCACCAAGAGTTTGTAATCATTGGTTACTCTGCGAGAATTGTGTTTGCAATGTCCAGGTAGTGCGGTGAGCTAGTGTAGCAGGAAAAGGACAGCTCTGAAAACGGCCACGGCCCGACACGATTCGTGTTTCTGTTATGCTTCCTCAGGGGCCAGCAGTTGCCAAGTCTAAATTTAAAGAGACAAAGTTTACCTTGATGTTGCCAGGAGCTGACTTCACAAGACCTGTTATACAATGTTATACATACGATTTCACCGTCTGTGCGAAGGTTGCTTCTGCTACCAGGGTATAGCTATCGCCGGACAGCAGGATCCGCCATTTGAGATGCAGGTTTTAAACCTACTTGCTTCTTGAGAAGGAACCAATCAGAAGATAAGTTAGGTAGAGTGTCAGTTGTAGCATGAGGGCATGCCAAGCAACTTGGATGGCAAAGCCAAACGAGCAGTTTAGGATGCAAAACAGTATACGCTTTACATTGTAAGAGACAACTAGCAGATAATTAGAGTGCTGCATATGTCTAGTAGCGCTATAGAAATTAGTAGTAGTAGTAGTAGTAGTAGTAGTAGTAGTAGTAGTGGTAACAGCCTTCTGAATCACTGAAGTAATCTGAACAATTTACATATTTCAGGTTTTCTCCTTCCCACTTGTGTATTGTGGAGTATAACAGTCAGCAGTGGAATGGTTTTAAATGCTCAGCATGTTGTTGTATCGTTACTGGAATGTGCAGCAAAGTCCTACACTTATAGGTATGAAGCAAGAAGCTTGAGTTACACAAATTCAGCTTGGCCCTTTGCAGTGTGAATAGTGAAAAATGTTTGGGTTTTGCTGACTAGTAAGTGTCAAAAGTAAATGTTCAGTAACACTTGGCCAAAAAGAAAAGAAAATATTTGTCATGGCCTAACAATTATTCCCATAGACAAGCTGCTTTTCAAGGACCCGTGCCACCTTTCCTGCATGGAATCATAGAATTCATCTTTTCAAATCTGCTTTAGCATACCTCAGTGCCTAAATTATTCTAGACAAGATGTTTTGAGCCTGCCTGCTGGCTCAGTGGCAGTGCTGTCCACTGCCATATGTGAAGCCCCCGGTTTGATCCCAGAGTCAGGACTTCTGCTTAATGTTGGCACCTAGTGGCCAGACTCAGGACCCATGTTTGCATGGTTCTGGAAGGAGCCTAAGTGAATGACTCCTGGCAGAAGGACTGTCATGACCGGACTAAGTATTTTGGGAGGAGAGGAATTATAAAATAGAGGGAAAAAAATCTCTGGATATCTGCTAATGAAGGCTCACGGTCCAAGATCCCAGCCGACTGGGGGTCCAAAGGAGCAGGAGGAAACTGCTGGGTCAATAGAATCCAAGACGTTCCACCCTGAACTAAAGGAGCTACTTTCCAGGAAAAGGGAATGTAGGGATCCCTGTCCCATGCATGCATATGTGGTTCTGAAAAAGCAGAGTGGCTTACCTGTAACAGGTGTTCTCCCAGGACAGCAGGATGTAGTGTCCTCACATGTGGGTGATGTCACTGGACGGAGCCCTATCACGGAAAACTTTGTCAGTTTCTAGAACTTTTGACTGGCACACTGAGCATGCCAAGTATGCCATGATCCCTGCAGTCACAGGGGTCTCCCTTCGGTCTCGTTTGTAGCAAAAGGTGCGAGTGAAAAAATAAAATAATAAAACGTTTCAGACCCAACTCCATGGGGTAGCGGGTGGGTTTCCTGAGGACTACATCTTGCTGTCCTGGGAGAACACCTGTTACAGGTAAGCAACTCTGCTTTCTCCCAGGTCAAGCAGGATGGTAGTCCTCACATGTGGGTGATTAGCAAGCTACAGGCTGACTCATATTTGTGTGGACCAACAGCATACAACTTGTGTTCTGGTGGTAAAAATGAGGCAGCCTGAAAACCACAGCAGATTGGATGTGGAAGGAGTTGGGATTATACTGGAAATAAGATCTTCAAGATAGATTGGCCAAATGCAGAGTCTTGACATCCTTCCTTGTCCAGGCAGTAATGTGCTGCAAATGTTTGAAGAGAGCTCCATGTTGCAGCTTTGCAGATGTCAGCAATCGGTACTGAAAGATAAGTGTGCTACTGAGGCTGCCATGGCTCTTACTGAGTGCGCCTTCACTTATCCCTGGAGAGGAAGGCCTGCTTTTTCATAGCAGAATTCAATTGTCTGCTAGCCAGTTGGAGAGAGTTTGTTTGCCCACTGCAATTCCTAGTCTGTTTTTGTCAAAGGAAACAAAAAGCTGGGTGGATTTCCTGTGGACTGCAGTGCGGTCTAGGTAAAATGCAAGTGCACGTTTACAATCCAAGGTGTGCAAAACTCTCTCGCCCTGGTGAGAGTGAGGCTTTGGGAAAAAGGTGGGCAAGACTATAGACTGATTCATCTGGAAATCAGTAACCACCGTGGGAAGGAATTTAGGATGAGTTCGTAGGACCACTTGGTCATGTAGGAACCTTGTATAGGGTGAGTATGTGACAAGTGCTTGTAACTCACTAACCCTTCAAGCAGATGTAATGGCTACTAGGAAGAGAACTTTCCATGTAAGAAATCTAACATCGCAGGCATGCAAAGTCTCAAATGGGGAGCACATGAGCCTTGTAAGTACTGTAGAGGCCCCTCATAAATCTACTCACAAGGGGTTGCACTGTTACCGGGGCATCCCCAACTCCTTTGTGGTACGCTGATATAGCACTCAGGTGTATCCTCACTGAAGACGTCTGGTGACCAGAGTCTGAAAGGTGCCAGAGATAGTGTGGGGCAGTAAAAGGGGTCGATACCTTTTTGCTTGCACCACGTGGTGAATCTTTTCCACTTAGAACAATAGGATTTTTGTGTGGAAGGCTTTCATGAGGCTACAAGCACTTGAAAGGTTGAGTGGTTGTAGGATCAAGCTTTCAACGTCCAGGCTATGAGGGATAGGGTCTGAAGGTTCGGATGGCACAACATGCCTTGGTTCTGAGTTATGAGAGTGGGTGCTGTGCCCAGGCAATTGAGTTCTCTGATCGAGAGGTCGAGAAGCATGGGAAACCATACTTGTCAAGGCCAATACGGGGCTATGAGATTCAGTGACCTTTTGTCCTGTTGTAGCTTCACAAGAGTTTTGGCTATCAGCGGTATCGGGGGATATGCATATAGGAGGCCTGTGTTCCAGGGGCGAGCAAAGGCGTCCATGGATAACTTGTTTTGTTGCCTGTGCAGGGAGCAGAATCTGTCCACTTTGTGATTCAGTGTTGGTTGACCCCAGTGTTGGAAGATTCTGGTCGTTACCATAGGATCCAGAGACCACTCGTGGGGACGAAACTGTTGGCTAATGCGATCTACTACTACATTCTGCATACCTGCCAGATAAGTGGTCCGTAGATATATGGAGTGTGCAAGGGTCCTGGCCCAGCTTTGCATGGCTTCTTGGCAGAAGAGATAAGAGCCTGTGCCTCCCTGCTTGTTCAAGTACTACATTGCAACTGTGTTGTCTGTTTGTATGAGTACAGTCTTGTGTGAAAGGCAGTCCTTGAACGCATATAGAGCATAGCGCATAGCTCGAAGCTCTAGGAAGTTGATCTGAAACGTTGCTTCGGGCTGTGTCCAAGTACCTTAAGTTTGAAGATTGTTTATATGAGCTCCCCACCCCCAAGTTGGATGCGTCTGTAATCTAAGTTATTTGCGGAACTGGTTGCTGAAAGGGTAGACCTGTTAGCAAGTTGACTTTGTTCGTCCACCGGAGAAGCAACAAACGTAACTGGTGGTTTAATTGAATCTGGAATGAAAGTGGTTGAATGGCTTGGAGCCATTGAGATTTCAAAGTCCATTGAGTTATTCTCATGGCCAGGCTGGCCATAGGAGTGACGTGGATTGTGGAAGCAATGTGTCCCAGCAACTTTAAGAATTGATGGGCTGTTGCTGTTTTCTTTGTGCGCAGAGATACAGCTAGTCTGGAGAGTGTGTCTGCGTGGTCATTGGGCAGGAAGGCCTTTGCTACTGTGGTGTCCAAATCTGCTCCGATGAAAGTCAGGAGGTGAGATGGAATCAGCTGGGATTTTTGGTAGTTGATGAGAAATCCCAGAGAGTGTAGCAGATTGATAGTGAGCTTGAGAATGTCGAAAGCTCCTTGCTTGGAGGCTCTTGATGAGCCAGTCATCCAGGTAAGGAAACACGTGTATGCTTTTCTTGCGTAGATGGGCTGCAGCCACTGCTAGGCACTTCGTAAATACACGGGGTGCCGAGGCAAGTCCGAAAGGCAGGACCCGGTACTGAAAGTGTTGATTTCCCATGAGGAAACGCAAGTACTTGCGGTGATGTGGGGATACTGGAATGTGAGCGTAAGCATTTTGAAGATTCAGAGAACAGAGCCAATCTCCTTTTTGCAGAAGGGGAAGCATGGTGCCCAAGGACACCATCCTGAACTTTTCTTTTTGTAGAAATTTGTTGAGATTGTGGAGGTCTAAGATGGGGCGGAGGCCGCCTGATTTCTTTGGAATGAGAAAATAGTGGGAGTAGAACCCTCTGCCCTGCTGTGCCTGGGGCACAGGTTCCACAGCTCTGGCGTCCAGAAGGGTGGACAGTTCTGACTCTAGAAGACTTATGTGATCTTTGTGTATCCACAGCGGATTGGGTGGTGAATCTGGGGGTACCATGAGAAAATTTAGATGGTATCCGTGGGTTATGATGGATATCAACCAATGGTCTGTGGTAATGTTGAGCCAGTTGGTTATAAAATGGTGAATTCGACCTCCTACTGGCAAAAGTGGATCTGGATTTGTGGAACGGATGCTGTTCTCTGGATATTTCAAAATCCAGAGGCTTGGCCTGTTCGTGGTGGTGGTGGCTGAGGCCTGGATGTCTTGGGCTGTCGAGGATGTGCTCTCTGAGACGGCCTAGTTGGTCTCACGCGATATACAGGTGTATAGTATCTGTGTGGGCAATAACATTTTTTCCTAAGGTCCCTTCTAGTGGATCTTCTTGCAGAAGGGGCCTTGGTAGCTACCATTCATAATTGCCGCAAGGTCTCATTGTGGTCTTTTAATTGAGCCACTGTGTCTTGTATCTTGTCGCTGAATAGGTTTTCACCGGTGCAAGGCAAATCGGCAAGTTTGTCTTGGATTTCAGATCTCAGATCAAAGGCTTTTAGCACTCCTGGTGCCGATTCTTGTCGCTGACATGCGAGAACCTGTTTCAAAGGAGTCGTAAGCAGCACGAACCTCTTATTTCCCAGCCTCAAGGCCTTTTTATAGTATGGTGTTGAGACTATCTTGCTGCTGTTGGGGAAGAGAGTCGGCTATTCCCTGAACCTGCTTCCAAAGATTCCCTTGATACTGTGTCATGTAAAGTTGGTATGCAGCTATGCGTGACACTAGCATAGAACCTTGAAACATCTTGCGACCCAAGATATCAAGGAATTTTTGGTCCTTGCCAGGAGGTGTCTTCTGGCCTTCTTTTGTGCAGACTCAACTACCACTGACTGATAGAGCAGTTGTGGTTTTTGGAATCCAGGAATATGTTGGACCAGATAAGTTGCATCTGTCCTCTTATTCACTGGCTGAACAGCACAAGGATGCTCCCAGAGACAATGTTGCAGATCTACTAATGTTCTGGGATAGCCATCACTTCTTTTGGTGCATCCACAAACTGGAGAACCTCTGTTTTGTGGCGTGTGTCCTCCTCTGAAATGAGTTCAAAGGGAATTGTGTCTGACGTTTCCCTAACAAAATTGTAAAGGAGAGATCCTCAGGGAGATTTTCTTCTTTTTTCTGGAGGAGATGGTTCTGATAAGATATCCTCCGTGGATGTGTCGGTGTCAACATCTCCCCATGTGTCAGAAAAGGTCTTTTGTCGAGATCCTGAAGGAGGGAAGAAGGTTGGTACGGTAGGACGGGTTGGCACCGATGTATCCTTCGATGGCCTCAATGGAAGATGCGGTGGCACTGATGCGAGTTTCGGTGGAAAACGAGGGCCTCTTGGTCCTGAGAGCCCTGATGGACCAGGCATCGGTGACAGAGGACTGGAATCCATGCCTTCGACATCTGAGGACCCCGGAATTGGGGCTTTCAGAGGCTTTGCGGGTTGCTTTGGCATCAGTGGCCCGGGTTGTGTTGGAAGGGCACCAATGAGTGTATCCAGCCTGGTTAGCATCAGTGCAAATATTAATGGCTCCGTTGTTGGTATGGGGGCCGGCGTCAATGGCTGTAGGTCTCAGAGAGCATCGAGCACTGCCTGGCGGATGAAATCGTCCAGTTCCTCCCTGAAAGCTGGTGTAGATATCGCAGCTATAGGGGGTGGCAGGCTAGGTGCTACTGGCACCTCCACAGGAACTTGTGGGGGCTCAGTACCTGGCATTGATATTGGTGGGGATCGCCTTGGTTTTTCGGGTGGAGAGGGTGTTAAGGGCTCCTCTACCTGTGTCTTCTTCGCAAGTGGCTTGATAGCCATCGAGGCCGATGCGGTGTCTGTACTGGCACCGGGAGTCGACTCGCATCAGTGCCGGTGTTTCCCTCGGTGCTCGGTCCGGTCTTTCTCCAGCACCAAGTTAGATGATATAGATACCTTAGAAGGATGGTCACTGCTGCCCTGGTGCTCCCGGCGAGGTTTGATGACTAATTTCTTCAATGCTCCTTCCGGTGACAATTGGGTGGACGTCGATGGAGTCAACTTGATTTTAAACAGAGTCTCCATCTTGTTGAGGTGAGCCCGCCTACCCTTGAGTCATCTGGGCACAACTTTGGGCAGTGAGACACGTCGTGTGATGAGCCGAGGCACAGCACACAGACATCATGTGGGTCAGTAATTATAATCAACATGGTTTGGGGGCACTCCGGACATTTTCTGAAACCTGTTGCCATAATGGCAGAGGTTGAGGCCCAAAAACAGTCGATGGCCTGCGAACACCGAAAGAGATGGGAGCGGGAACCGACCGGGGATAGAGAACGTTACTCACCGAGCGATGGAAAACACTATCACGATGGGAGACCCCTATGAGGGAATCTTTTTTGAAGTAAAATTTAAGTTTATTCCGTGAGGAAAATTGTGTGAGAAATTATCATAGAGCTCCTAACCGCGAGGCAAACTGCAGCACGGAAAAAAAGTGACTGAAGGGAGACCCCCTGTGGCTGCAGGGATCATGGCATGCTGGGCATACTCAGTGTGCCAGTCAAAAGTTCTAGAAACTTTGACAGAAAAGTTTCCATGATAGGGCTCAGTCCAGTGACATCACCCACATGTGAGGACTACATCCTGCTTATCCTGGGAAAAAAAAACAAACCCCACCTGTTAGAATCCTCAAGTCACATATGACACGACTTGAAAATTTGGTATGGATAGGACACCAGACAAAAAAAAAATTAAGGGACACAACATGGAAATAGCAATTTCATAAGCCTTCTTTTCCATCAAAGAGTAGGCTAAAAATGGATGTTTAAGTTACTGTAATAAAATCCTCCATGAATGGGTTTGTGAAGCTGGGAGAATGGCCTTATGCATTAATCTGAGTCACAGTTATTTCAATGCTTGTGTTGTACATTTATTTCATTTATTAAATTTATAAAAATACCTTTGTCCAGAGTGCAGTTCTCAAAAACAAACAATATATAATGGTCAAGGGGATCTCTATGTCACATTTCTCATTTTTTAAGTTTCTCATTCTCTCCCCATTCCATTTTATTATTGGTTTTCACTTAAACTACATGATATGGCACAACACAGCTTGGCACATAGTATATTTTTCTCTGCCATTCTTAAGCCCAAACAAAATAATCTTATCATTGAGGATTCTGTAGAGGACAGAACCAATGTTCCTTCTAATTTTTAAAAAGGCTACACGTGCAAAATTTTCTTTTGTGCAACTTTTTATAAGCTGAGTTCAAATTTGTACGCTACATGCCAGTATAATGCCAATAATTTTGGTATTTCTTGAGCACAGGGTTCATGACTTGTGTGTGCATGCACAGCTTAGAGGTAACAATGGACAGAACAGGAAACTTTTGCAGTTATTTCAAGCCTAAGGAAGAATGGAAGAAGTAATTTGTAATAGACTTTGGGATAGAAACAGAGGAGATCACAGCAGCAAGTAGACAGAGTGGCATGTGCTGTTGACTTAAAAGTTGCACAGTGACTGCTAATGTATGGCATATCAGTAATATAATGTTTGTGCACTAATAGGTGAAATTTAGAAGCCCAAATGCGCGCATCAATTAAGAATGCATGAATGCGTTGGGCTGGCATGCACCGAGCAGATTTTAAAAGCCACCTGAATATACGCGCATCTCCCACCATACGCACAAATGAAAAGTTTGTGAAGAGAGACAGGGCATGTGCATGGTCAAGGCGGGGTCGCACATAAATACTAATATACCCAGGCTTGTGCCGATGTCCCCCTGCCATGTAACTTAACACACCATCCATAGCAGAAGTCAGTCATAAAACAAACAAACAAAATAAACTAACAGATCAGCAGAGTTTTACGGGTCGGGGCAAACAGGGGATAAGGAGGGCTATTAAATTGGGGGGGGGGGGTGTGTTTGGAAATCTTAACCTATAACTGGGAAAATGAGCAATGATGTCAGCGCATCTTTTAAAATTCCCCCACTTACGCGGTAGAAGCGGGATTTGTGTGCACAAGCTCGCGCCCACTTAAAATTGAGTGCACATCTGTGCGCGGTCAGGCTGCTTTATAACATGCACTCATATACGCGCATGTGTTATAAAAAATAGCCGTGTCCCTGGGCGTGAGCTGGCAAACGCTGCGGCACTTTGAATGTTACCGTCTAATATTTTACACTTTTTCTCCTATGAATTAAGCTTCCATCCCAAAGACTAACTGCACGTTACTTCCATTTACAGCAGCAAATCTTTGCTTTTTATTTCATTTTTCTGATTGTAGTTTAAAGATTTGAAAAGCTTGCCCGTTAATGTAAGGCAGCTTACTTAACGTCCTGAAACGTGACTGCAACCAGCTATACCTGCTGGAGCACTGATAGAAACTGATGCATTAGAGTAGCAATGGACTGAATTTAACGTGAGCAGCTTTGCCGGCATTTTTAGAAGCAGGAGAGAAATGACTTTTAAATATATAAAAAGATGCAATTTTCTGTGCCACATAGGAGCTGCGCTGCTTCCATGCGGCTTTTGGTGTCACTTGTTCTGTACTGTTTTGAATGGTAAAATAGTACGGGGACACACATACACTTTCTGTCGGACAAAGTTTGCTTAAAGAAATAATGGGAGAATATTAGGAGCTGAGATCCTGGAAGTCTTCCTGACTATTCTGGGCAATGGGGCCAGGCCTCAACATTAGCTGATGAAGTAACATTGTAATTTTGCATGCTATATTAAAAATTAAAGTAAGCCTTGCTGCCTAACGCGAAGGCTTTGGAAGAGATTGTTGATGATTTAAAGGGACAGGTGTCAGCACAGAGTATGGTGGGGGAGAAAAATCAACAAGACTGTTTGGAGCTTAAGAAACAGACTGAGGCTATTAAAGAAATTAACTTGAGATTGGTGCAAGGTAATTTGGGAATCAGGAGGAGGTTGGAAAACATGAAAAATACATTAAAGTGTCATAATATTAGAGCTATAAATTTCCCTGTTAGGAATATTTCATCTTTGGACTTATTTAGGAAATATATGAATGAATGCTTGCAAATCTCTAAAGGAGCATTTCTGCCTATATTAAAAATTTATTATCTTTCAATCAAAGAAGTGCAGGCGAAGGTGAATGATGCAGAAGCTGCTTTACATTTGCCCAAAGTGTTAGAATTAGCTGAATTCCAGGTGTTGAACAAGAGAATCTTTTTGGTGACTTTTTTTTTTTTTTTTTTACACACATTTTGACAGGGATTGGATACTGAAATTTGTTTTTAAGAAGTTAGGTTCCCACATTATTTATTTCCAAACATTTGATATTCTGCCTTTTTCCAAAAATGACCTCAAGATGATTTTACAATCCTCATACTGCCCAGTTCCTCTTTTGAATGTAGATGCCAAGTTATTAGCCTCTATACTGACGGCCCGATTAAGTAAAGTCATTCTAGACTTGGTGGCACCAGATCAAACTGGATTTGTGAATGGAAGATATGGAGTTACCAATGGGTGCAAACTACTAACTATTTTGGGACATACACCTTCTAGACAGAAAGGAAGTCTCGTCCCAAGCTTAGATGCAGAAAGCAAATGTTGCTTACCTGATGTAACAGGTGTTCTCACAGGACAGCAGGATGTTAGTCCTCACAAATGGGTGACATCGAGGATGGAGCCCACCACGGAAAACTTCTGTCAAAGTTTAACAGAACTTTGACTGGCCCCTACTGGGCATGCCCAGCAAGGCACTGACCCTGCAGCCAGCAGGGGTCTCCCTTCAGTCTGATTTTCAAAGCTACAGGCAGTGCCTAGAAAGTAAAAAGAAAACGAACCCAACACCGCGGGGTGGCGGGCGGGTTTCGTGAGGACTAACATCCTGCTGTCCTGTGAGAACACCTGTTACATCAGGTAAGCAACATTTGCTTTCTCACAGGACAAGCAGGATGGTTGTCCTCACAAATGGGTGAGTACCGAGCTGAGGATGTCCTGACCTGCACCAAATGTACCCAACGATGTGCAACAGGCACAACAACTGGGGTGGAATTTGGGAAAGGGCATCCGCACCCTACTGGGAAGGTGGAAGGGTGTTGGTACATCATGTTGGAAAAAGGTTACGCAAGACAGATTGGCCGAAGATGGAGTCTTGTCTTCCAGCTTTGTCCAAACAATAGTGGGCTGCAAAGGTATGGAGAGAACTCCAGGTTGCAGCCTTACAGATGTCAGGAAGCGGCACCGATCGAAGGTGTGCTACTGAAGTCGCCATGGCCCTCACAGAGTGTGCTTTGACACGGTCTTGGAAAGGAATGCCAGCTTGCTGATAACAGAAGGAAATGCAGTCCGCCAACCAGGAGGAAAGAGCCTGCTTACCCACAGGTTGTCCTAACTTGTTAGGATGGAAGCTGACAAACAATTGAGTACTCTTTCTGTGAGCAACTGTACGGTCTAGATAAAACGCTAGAGCTCGTTTACAGTCTAGGGTATGCAGAGTCTGTTCCCCAGAGTTGGAATGGGGCCTGGGAAAAAAGATAGGTAGTATGATGGATTGATTGATATGAAATTCAGAAACTACCTTGGGTAAAAATTTAGGGTGAGTGCGGAGTACCGCC
The DNA here is from genome assembly GCF_901001135.1 of Rhinatrema bivittatum. Taxonomy (NCBI): domain Eukaryota; kingdom Metazoa; phylum Chordata; class Amphibia; order Gymnophiona; family Rhinatrematidae; genus Rhinatrema; species Rhinatrema bivittatum. The sequence continues at coordinate 269,807,830 of NC_042621.1, forward strand.
CTGTCCTGCAGGAGTTTAGTGTAAGGCGGATAGGTGACTAAGGCCTGTAACTCACTAACCCTGCGAGCTGAAGTAATAGCCAACAGGAATAATACTTTCCATGTGAGATACTTCAATTCACAGGAGTGCAGAGGTTCGAAAGGAGGTTTCATAAGACGACCAAGAACCAGATTAAGGTCCCAAGATGGGGCCGGAGGACGTAAGGGTGGCTTCAGATGGAGCAAGCCTTTAAGAAAGCGTGTCACCAGGGGTTGTACTGAAATAGGGACACCCTCTATACCTTTATGGAAGGCGGCTACCGCACTGACATGCATCCTAATGGAAGAGGTCTTTAGACCGGATTCTGATAGGTGCCATAAATAGTCCAAGAACTTAGAGATTGGACAGGAAAGGGGATCAAGGGACTGAGAAGTGCACCATGATGTGTACCTTTTCCATTTGTATGAGTAAGACTTTCTTGTGGAAGGCTTTCGTGAAGCTATCAGGACCCGAGAAACTGAATCTGAAAGGTTAAATGGTTGAAGGACTAACCTTTCAACATCCATGCCGTCAGGGACAAGGCTTGGAGGTTGGGATGGAGGAGGCATCCGTCGTTTTGAGTGAGAAGATGCGGGTCCATTCCCAGAGGAATGTGCCTGCGGATGGAGAGATCCTGGAGTATTGGAAACCATACTTGGCGTGGCCAGTAAGGTGCTATCAGGATCATGGTTCCTCCGTCCTGGCGTAGCTTCACGAGAGTCTTTGACACAAGAGGAAGTGGAGGGAATGCATAGAGCAGACCGGTTGTCCACTTGAGGGAGAATGCATCCCTCGGCCGAGAGTGCTGGCTCCGAATGAGAGAGCAGTAATTGTCCACTTTGTGGTTCTGAGGGGACGCAAAGAGGTCTATGCGGGGAGAACCCCACTTGTGAAACAGAGTGGTCGCTACCAGAGGATCGAGTGACCACTCGTGTGGTTGGAAGACACGGCTCAGCTGGTCTGCCAATACATTGTCTACTCCCGGCAGGTAAGTGGCCCTGAGGTACATGGAGTGGGAGAGGGCTTCCGCCCAGATCTGCGCAGCTTCCTGACACAGAAGGAAGGAGCCTGTGCCTCCCTGCTTGTTTATGTACCACATGGCCACTTGGTTGTCCGTCTGGATTAAGATTATCTGATGGAATAGATGATCTTTGAAAGTTCGGAGCGCATAGCAGATTGCTCGAAGTTCCAGGAAATTGATCTGGTGTTCGGCTTCCTCTTTGGACCATAAGCCTTGGGTTTGGAAGTCGTCCACATGGGCTCCCCAACCGATGTGAGAAGCGTCGGTGGTTAGGATTACTTGCGGATCCGGTGGAAGAAAGGGTAAGCCCTGAAGGAGGTTGACCTGAGTCGTCCACCAGGTTAAGGATAGGCGTAGCGCCTGTGTGACTGTGATAATGGAGGACAGAGGCTGAAAAGCTTGAATCCATTGGTGTCGTAGAGTCCATTGTGTTACTCTCATGGCTAGTCGGGTCATGGGAGTGACTTGAACCGAGGATGCCATGTGTCCTAGGAGAATGAGGAACTGGCGAGCCGTGGCAGTGTGTTGCGACTGGAGCTGGCGAGCTAAGGACATGAGAGTGTGGACTCGTTGAATTGGAAGGTAGGCTTTTGCCTGTAAGGTGTCCAAGTCTGCCCCAATGAAGGATAAGGTCTGAGATGGGACCAAGCAGGATTTCTCGTAATTGACAAGAAACCCTAAGGAAAGGAGTGTGTGAATTGTTAATTTTAGGGAGGATTGAGCAAACTGAGGGGTAGAGGCCCTGATGAGCCAATCGTCCAGATAGGGGTAGACGTGGACACCTTCCTTCCTGAGAAATGCTGCTACTACTATGAGACACTTGGTAAAGACTCGTGGAGCAGATGCCAGACCGAAAGGTAGTACCCGGTATTGATAATGGTCGTGGCCTATCAGAAAACGCAGATACTTGCGATGAGATTGTGTTATCGCAATGTGGGTATAAGCGTCCTTGAGGTCGAGAGAGCACAGCCAATCCCCCTTTTGCAACAGAGGGAGCAAGGCGCCCAGGGTTACCATCTTGAACTTTTCTTTTTGCAGATACTTGTTGAGGGCCCGAAGGTCCAGAATTGGACGAAGCCCCCCTGATTTCTTTGGTATTAGGAAGTACCTGGAATAGAATCCTTTCCCTTGTTGACAAGGAGGGACGGGTTCTATAGCATTTGATTGTAGAAGAAGGAATACTTCTTGTTGTAATTGAGTCAAATGGCTGGTTAGACTCCATGCCTGAAGAGGCGGGGAGTCTGGCGGAAGTGTTATAAAGTTGAGGTGGTAACCCTGTGCGATAATTGCTAGCACCCACTGATCTGAGGTGATCTGTTTCCAACGGTGTAAGAAGTGGTACAGACGACCTCCCACAGGGATGTGTGGAAGAGGGAGTTGGCTTGTGCTCAATACAGGGAAGTCAAAGGCCCGCCGCAGGCCCAGGAGGTGGGGCTACAGTAGGCCTTTGCTTTCTCGGCTGACGAGTCTGAGGCCTGTTAAAGGACCGTGCAGGACGAGCCCTAGTTGACGGAGGGTAGTAGCGGCGTGGTCGAAAGAACGACTTTTTAGAGTCCTTCTTTTGCGGTTGCTTGGAGATCACCTCAGGTGGGATAGACGAGAGTTGTTTCAACGTCTCGTGGTGGTCTTTTAACTCTGCCACAATCTGTTGAATTTGTTCTCCAAACAAATTGTCGCCTAAGCAGGGTAAATCAGCAAGACGATCTTGGACCTCTGGGCGAAGGTTGGATGACTTTAACCAAGCCCAACGTCTAGCTGAGATGGCTGTGGCTGAAACCTTCGTGGAAGCATCGAATATATCGTAGGCAATCCTAATCTCGTGCTTCCCTGCCTCAAATCCCTTGTGAAGAAGGGCTTGAAGTTGCGGTTGGTACTGGTCCGGCAACGTGTCAGCGTAGTCTTGCATCTGCTTAAGGATAGCTCTGTTGTATTGAGTCATATAGAGTTGATATGAAGCTATGCGTGAAATCAACATAGCTCCATGGTACACTTTTCGTCCCACACTATCCAGGAATTTGTTGTCCCTGGTAGGTGGGGTAGAAGAGTGCGGCTTAAGACGCTTGGCCTTCTTTTGTGCAGACTCAACTACAACAGAGCGATGATCCAGTTGAGGCTTTTGGAAACCTGGTGCTGACTGGACAAGGTATGTGGAGTCAGCTTTCTTATTAACTGGAGACACCGATGAAGGAGATTCCCAGTTTTTCTTGAGCAGATCCAAAAACACCTGGTGTATAGGGATGGAAGCGATGATTTTTGGCGCATCCAGAAATTGAAGGAGTTCCATCATTTGGTGTCTATCATCGGCTTCAGATTGTAACTGAAAAGGTACAACTTCTGACATCTCTTTTACAAAATTAATAAAAGAGAGATCCTCAGGAGGAGATCTTTTTCTACTCTCTGTAGGAGATGGCGGCGACGGCAAATCTGTGTCAGAAGATGTATCATCATCATCACCCCAGGTATCGTAGGGATCATGTGGGGCTTGTAGCCCTGATGGACCTGGCTGAGGTTCTGAGGGCACCGATGGAAACCGAGGTGGAATCGGTGCCATAGGTGGAATCAGAAATGGCATCGATGGCTTCGGTGCTGCCGATGGAATCGGTGTCTGGCGCGGAATCGATGGAGCCGAAGGATATATCGGTGGAGATATGCCAGGAGGTACCGATGGAACCACCCCGGAAGGGGGAATCCGAAACGGTGTTTCTCCTGCCGATGAGAATCCAGTCGGAGACGGTGGTGTTGTCGATGGCACTGGAATCACCGATGGAAGGGCCATCATGAGCGCCTCCATACGGCTGAGTAGCGGTGCTAACGCTTGTATCAACGGCTCGGTGGTCGGTTCCCTCCTCGGTGGCGAAGCCGGTGCCGGTGTCGGTGCTGGGGGCGGCACTGGAACCGGTGCCGGAGACGGTGCCGATGGAGGTTGTAATTTCTTCATCGCTTTCTCGATGGCCTCCTGGACCAGTCGGTCCAGTTCTGCCCGGAGACCAGGGGTAACCATACCCGGCTCGACGGGAGAGGGAGGCTGAGGCAGGGCCGGAAGTACCACCGTAACCGGTGGGATCACGGCCCCCGCACCCCGGGAGGGTGAGGGTTTCCTCGATGCCAACGAACAAGACGTGGAGGATGTCCGGTCTGTTCACGGCTTCTTTGTCGGTGGCTCGGCTTGAACAGAGGTCGATGGCTGTGGATCCTCGACAGGCCGAGACTTGTGCCGTCGATGGCGATGCTTTTCTGTCCGGTCCCCTCGCCCATCCAGGGAAGGAACGGGAGTCGATGGCCGAGAAGCAATCGATGGCGGACGGTCACCGGAGGGTTGGCGATGATGGTACAACTTCGACGGTGCCGGTTCCGATGACGTCGATGCTATCGATGGCGTTGGGGTGGGTGCATGGAAGAGGAGCCCCATCTTCTCCATCCTGGCTTTGCGACCCTTGGGTGTCATTAAGGCACATTTGGTGCAAGTCAGGACATCATGCTCACTACCCAAACACATTACACAAACCCTATGGGGGTCTGTGATGGACATAGTCCGGGTACAATCCGGACAACGGCGGAACCCCGTTGCCATGGCTGGAAGCCAAAATTTAGGCTGGGGATCGGTAAGTGCCAACAGGCCTCAAGGGCCAAAATCGACGGCAGTCGATGGAAGAAGGCAAAAAACTTACCGGGTTCCGAAAGATGACTAAAAAATTTGTCGAAGGGAGACCCCTGAGGGGCAAATTTTCTTAGGAAATTAATTTCCAAATTCCTGTCAGGAACGTGGTTAGAGAGCTCCTTTCACCGCGTGGCAACTGCTGCGCGGAAAAAAGAAGACTGAAGGGAGACCCCTGCTGGCTGCAGGGTCAGTGCCTTGCTGGGCATGCCCAGTAGGGGCCAGTCAAAGTTCTGTTAAACTTTGACAGAAGTTTTCCGTGGTGGGCTCCATCCTCGATGTCACCCATTTGTGAGGACAACCATCCTGCTTGTCCTGTGAGAAAAAGCTTTTGACAAGGTAATTTGGGATCATGTTTTGGGTGTTGGCTAAGTGGGGACTCCATGGAGCATTTGTAACCTGGATTCAACTTTTATATCATAAGTCCAGAGCCAGACTGGTTATAAATGGAACAATGTCTTCCCATTTTCACCTGAAGGTGGTACACGCCAGGGCTCCACTGTTACATTTGTTAATGTTAGAACCTCTAGCAATTAAAATCAGGGAGACGGATTCCATTACAAGCAATAAAGAGTAGAAATTACTAGAGATGTGAATCGTGTGATCGATCGTCTTAACAATCAATTTTGGCTGGGGGGGGGGGGGGGGAGGGAATCGGATCGTCGCGGTTTTGTTTTTTTAAATATCGTGTAAATTGTAAATCGGGGGAGGGCGGGAAAACCGGCACACTAAAACATCCCTAAAACCCACCCCGACTCTTTAAAATAAATCCCCCACCCTCCCGAACCCCCCCAAATGTCTTAAATTACCTGGGGTCCAGTGGGGGGGTCCCGCTGTGATCTTCCACTCTCGGGCCACGGCTGCGTTAATAGAAATGGCCATTTTGGTTCCTGTCCCCCGACGTCACGAGCGCAGGAGATCGCTCCCGGACCCCCGCTGGACTTTTGGCAAGTCTTGTGGGGGTCAGGAGGCCCCCCCAAGCTGGCCAAAAGTCCCTGGGGGTCCAGCGGGGGGTCCGGGAGCGATCTCCTGCGCTCGTGACGTCGGGGGGACAGGAACCAAAATGGCCATTTCTATTAACGCAGCCGTGGCCCGAGAGTGGAAGATCACAGCGGGACCCCCCCACTGGACCCCAGGTAATTTAAGACATTTGGGGGGGTTCGGGAGGGTGGGGGATTTATTTTAAAGGGTCGGGTGGGTTTTAGGGTTGTTTTAGTGTGCCGGTTTTCCCGCCCTTCCCCTCCCCCTCCCCCCGATTTATGATTTTTGACGATAAATCGGGGGAATTCCTAGTGTATATTGCCTCTAACGATTTTTGACGATTTAAAATATATCGGACGATATTTTAAATCGTCAAAAAACGATTCACATCCCTAGAAATTACCCACTTAAATTATGTATGTTTGCAGATGACATCTTGCTCTTCTTGGCAGATACGAAACATGATATCCCTTATGTTTTGCAGACATTTGCTGCCTTTGAAACTTTTGCAGGTTTGAAGATCAGTTCTGAGAAACCTGAGACTATGCCGTTGCATTCTTCACCGATGGAAAGGTGGACAGTGACTTTTCCCTTTAAACAATCTCCTGTTAAAATATTTGAGAGAATGGATGCCATGTGATTTAAATGCTTTATACAAAATTTTAAGGACCTACTTGAGGGCTTTCAGGTGCAATTGAAGGTATGGCACGAGCTGCCAGTGTCTTTCCTGGGTAGAAACACTTTTCAAAATTATTCTCCTCCCAAAACTATTGTGTAGGCTACAGATGATACCTAGCTGGTTACCTGGTAAAGAATTGGTGCTGTTAAAATCAATGCTCACTCGATTCTTATGGAGAGGTGGAAGATCTAGGATTAGTTATGAAAAGCCATGCTAGGTCAGACCAAGGATCCATCAAGCCCAGCATCCTGTTTCCAATCCAAGTCACAAGTACCCAAGCATTAAATAGAACTCAAACTACTATTGCTTATTAATTAATAGCAGTTTACAGATTTTTCCTTTAGGATCTTATCCAAACCTTTTTTAAACCCAGTTACAATAGCTGCCATAACCATATCCTCTGGCAACGAATTGCAGAGCTTAACTATGCACTAAAAGGGGTCGATTTTAAAATATATGGCCGCGCTATTATAACATGTGCGAGTTGGCGCAGGCATGTTAAAAATATGGCTCCCGCACGGCACATGCGCACCAGATTTGAATGTCTTCGTGCGCACGTGCATGGGGGGGGGGGGGGGGGGGTGTATTTTCGAAAAATGAACACAGCGATGCAATTGGCTGATTCCCAGTTCCCTATACCCCTTCCTACCCTGCCTTTTTCCCCTGACCCCTAAAAAAACCTCCTTTCCCTACCTTTTTTCACCCTCTGGCCTGCCCCTGTTAGCTGGCTGGCACTTCGCATATCAGGGGTTATGCACAGGGCCCGGTCCTGCGCGCAACCCCCAAATTTTACATGCGCAGGGGTTTTTAAAATTTGGGTGTGAGTGAAAACATTTTCTTCGATTTGTTTTAAATGAGCTAATTGCTAACTTCATGGAGTGCCTCCTGGTCCTCCTATTACCTGAGAAAGTAAATAACCAATTTACATTAACCTGTTCAAGTCCTTTCATGATTTTAGAGTCCTCTATCATATCCCACCCTCAGTCATCTTTTCTCCAAACTGAACAGCTCTAACTTCTTTAGCCTTTCCTCATAGGGATGCTGTTCCATGCCCTTTATTTTCGTCACCCTTCTCTGTACTTTCTCCAGTGCAACTATATCTTTTTTGAGATGCAGTGACTAGAATTGCACACAGTATTCAAGGTGTGGTCTCACCGTGGAGCGATATGGATGTCTTATGATATCCTTTGTTTTATTTTCCATTCCCTTCCTAATAATTCCTAACATTCTGTTTGCTTTTTTGATCGCCATAGCACACTGTGCTGACGATTTCAATGTATTATCCACTATGACGCCTAGATCTCTTTCCTGGGTGGCAACTCCTAAGATAGAACCTAACATTGTGTAACTACAGCAAGGGTTATTTTTCCTTATATGCATCACTTTGTACTTGTCCACATTAAATTTCATCTGCAATTTGGAAGCCCAATCTTCCAGTCTCACAAGGTCATCCTGCAATTCATCACAATGCACTTGAGATTTAACTACTCTGCATAATTTTGTGTCATCTGAAAATTTGATCACCTCACTTGTCGTACCCCTTTCCAGATCATTTATCACTATATTAAAAAGCACCGATCCAAGTACAGATCCCTGAGGCACTCCACTTTTCACCTTTTTCCTCTGTGAAAACTGACCATTTAATTCTACTCTGTTTTCTGTCTTTTAACCAACTTGCAATCCACAAAAGGACATTGCCTCCTATCCCATGAATTTTTAGGTTTTTTTTAGAAGCCTCTCATGTGGGACTTTGTCAAATGTCTTCTGAAAATCCAAATATACTACATCTAACGGTTCACCTTTGTCCACATGTTTATTCACACCTTCAAAAAAATGTAGATTTGTGAGGCAAGACTTCCCTTGGGTAAATTCATGTTGGCTGGGTCCCATCAAACCATTTCTATCTAAATGTTTTGTGATTTTATTTTTATAACAGTTTCCACGATTTTTCCCAGCACTGAAATCAGGTTCACCAGTCTATAGTTTCCTGGATCACCCCTGAATCCCTTTTTAAATATAGGGGTTACATTGGCCATCTTCCAATCTTCAGGTACATTGACAATTTTAATGATAGGTTACACATTTTTACTAATAGAACTGAAATTTCATTTTTTAGTTCTTTCAGAACTCTGGAGTGTATACCATCCGGTCCAGGTGATTTACTACTCTTCAGTTTGTCAATCAGGTCTAACACATCTTCCAGGTTCACCGTGATTTGGTTCAGTTGATCTGAATCATCACTCATGAAAATCTTCTCTGCAACAGGTATCTTTCCAACATCCTCTTCAGTAAACACTGAAGCAAAGAAATCATTTAATCTTTCCACGAAGGCCTTATCTTCTCTAAGTGCCTCTTTAACCCCTTGATCATCCAATGGTCCAACAGACTTCCTTGTAGGTCTTTCTGCTTCAGATATATTTTAATAATGTTTTTATTGTGAGATTTTGCCTCTATGGCCAACTTCTTTTCAAATTTTCTCTTAGCTTGTCTTATCAATGTCTTACATTTAACTTGCCAGTGATAATGCTTTATCTTATTTTCTTCTCAAGGATCCTTCTTCCAGTTTTTGAATGTAGATCTTTTGGCTAAAATAGCCTCTTTCACCTCACCTTTTAACCATGCCAGTAATCGTTTTCCTTTCTTCCACCTTTCTTTGCATGGAATACATCTAGTCTGTGCTTGTAGGATGGTATTTTTTTTTTTTTTTTTTTAACAATGTCCACGCCGGTTGCACACTTTTTACCTTTGTAGCTGCACCTCTCTCTTTTTTTCTAACTATTTTTCTCATTTTATCAAAGTTTCCCTTTTGAAAGTTTAGCGCTAGAGCCTTGGACTTACATACTGTCCCCCTTCCAGTCATTAATTCAAATTTGATCATATTATTTATTTATTTATTTAGAATTTTTATATACCGACATTCTTGAAAAAAAATCAAATCATATCGGTTTCCATAATAACAGAACAATCGCGGCTATGGCGTTACATTAAACAAGGCGTCTGAAAAAATAAAAATAAATAGAACAGCAAAACAGAGTTAATAGGCGTTACATAAAAATAAAGCGTCTAATATGGTATCGCTAAGAACCTGTGAACCATCCAAATCGGGCGTAAACGGGCCCTAAAGGATGAAAAGAACATTAAAACTTAAACCAGGGTAAAAAACATAGCATTAGCTGCTAAATATAAAGGTTGAGTGTTATGATCACTATTGCCAAGTGGACCCACCACTATTACCTCTCTCACCAAATCCTGTGCTCCACTGAGAATTAGATCTAAAATTGCTCCCTCTCTCATTGGTTCCTGAACCAATTGCCCCATCAAACTGTCTTTTATTCCATCCAGGAACTTTATCTCTCTAGCATGCCCTAATGTTTCACTTACCCAGTCAATATTGGGGTAATTGAAATCTCCCATTATTACTGCACTACCAGTTTGGTTAGCTTCCCTAATTTCTCCTAGCATTTCACTGTGTCTCATCATTTTGGCCAGGTGGATGGTAGTAAACTCCTATCACTATACTCTTCCCCAACACACAAGGGACTTCTACCCATAAAGATTCGATTGTACATTTAATCTCATGCAGGATCTTTATCCTGTTGGACTCTATGGTATCCCGGACATAAAGTTCCACCCCACCACCAAGATGCTCCTCTGTCACTGTGATATAAATTTGTACCCCAGTTTAGCACTGACCCGTTGGTTATCCTCCTTCTACCATGTCTTTGAGATGCCAATTAAGTCTATGTCATCATTCACTGCTATACATTCTAATTCTCCCATTGTACTTCGTAGACTTTTGGCATTAGCATACAAACATTTCAAAGTTTGTTTTTTGTTTTGTATTTTCATTCTGCTTTTCAGTTGACGGATAAATTGGAATCTTTTAGCTCAGGTGAATTTTTAATTAAAGACACTTGGACTTCTTTTCTTATTATTGGAAGCTCTCTGTTGGGATGCCCTAACTCTAATGCTTCATTAGTATCTTTCAAAGATACCTCCTTCTGAACCATGTGCTGCTGAGTGACTGTCGGTTTTCCCCTTTGTTCTAGTTTAAAAGCTGCTCTATCTCCTTTTTAAAGGTTAGTGCCAGCAGCCTGATTCCACCCTAGTTTAGGTGGAGCCCATCCCTTCTGATAAGACACCCCCTTCCTCAAAAGGTTCCTCAGTTCCTTACAAAACTGAATCCCTCTTCCTTGCACCATTGTCTCATCCACGCATTGAGACTCCGGAGCTCTGCCTGCCTCTGGGGACCTGCGCATGGAACAGAGAGCATTTCAGAGAATGTCACCCTGGAGCTTCTGGATTTCAGCTTTCTACCTAAGAGCCTAAATTTGGCTTCCAGAACCTCCCTCCCACATTTTCCTATGTCATTGGTGCCTACATGTACCACGACAGCCGGCTCCTCCCCAGCACTGTCTAAAATCCTATCTAGGTGACGCGTGAGGTCCGCCACCTTCGCACCAGGTAGGCATGATACCAGGTGATCCTCACGCCCACAAGTCACCCAGCTGTCTACATTCCTAATAATCGAATCACCAACTATGACAGCCGACCTGACCCTTCCTTCCTTAGCAGAAGCCCTGGGGGAGACATCCTCTGTGCAAGAGGATAATGCACCATCTGGAGAGCAGGTCCTTGCTACAGGATTATTTCCTGCTGTACCAGGTTGTTGCTCTCTGACCCATGAGACCTTCCTCCTCCAAGGCAGCACCAGGAATGCCAGACTGCAGTTGGGACTTGGCTACTATGTCCCTGAAGGTCTCATCTATATAACTCTCTGTCTGCCTCAGTACATCCAGATCTGCCACTCTAGCCTCCAGAGTTCAGACATGTTCTCTGAGAGACAGGAGCTCTTTGCATCGGACGCACACTTACAATTTCTCACTGTCAGGTAAAAAAATCATACATGTGACACTCGATGCAAAAGACTGGGAGGGCCCCCTCTTGCTGCTGTACTGCTGACTTCATCTTAAATTTGTTCAGTTTCTAGTTAAGTTTTAGGTTGCTATGGGTGTAGGATTACATACAAATTAGGGTCCTTTAAATGTATTAGTGTATTCACTATATATCTGGTAGGGAATGATCAAACTCTTGATAAGGTGTGGAGAAATTCTGAGTAAGTTAAAAGGCTGTTTTTTTTTTTTAAGTGAGAAAGTGATACCTGCCTATAAATTGAAGGATGAGTTGGGGTGGGTGGGAGAGGGTTGGGAAATACAAACACACAAACTTCCGTTTGTTGCCTTTCTATTTAAAACACACAAATGTCTGTTTGTTGCCTGACTTTGTGACTACCTATTTAAAATCAAACACACAAACTTGTTTGTTGCCTGACTTTGTGACTACCTATTTAAAACAAAACACACTAAATAATATACCCCAATAGTTTACTTCTCCAATACTTTTAAGTTTTAAAATTTCTCCAAGCAGAATTTAATAATTCTTTCCAGCCACCAGCAAGGTGATCCTCTCTTCTCAGTGATTCCACTGGATAACAATTTTTTGTTGGAAGTCATATGTAGTTAATAGTGAAGCATGTGTCCAGTTAAAGTGGTTCTTTCTTCTACTTCTCTTGGGAAGAATCTAGGGAAAGCCCCTTGTTGAACAGCCAAACTTTTGCATTTTTTCAGAATATGAGATAGGATGTCTCAAGGAGGAAGGGTATCTCGTTCTAGATGATAGGTGCAAAGCAGTTGAATGCTCAGCATCTTTCACTGGTCAATTTTGCAGAAGACAGAGGAGAGGTCGAAAGAAGGGTCAAAAGAGGATAGGAGTTATCTGGAGATGAAGGAGGCAAAAAGGAGGAAGAGATTCTCAGGGGCTTGTTTATTCACACATTTAAAAATGAAGCAAAGGGTTTAGAATTTATTTTGGCTTCAACTGGGAGCCACTGCAGCTGGCATAGGATGGGGCTTTTGTAATCTATTATTTTGTTCTCTACCAGAATTCTGGCTACAGTATTCTGTAAGCGTTGGAGGAGTTAATTTGTGTAGTGATACCATGTGGATTATGATAGCAAGGTTGAGTTTGTCAAGGTAGTTGATCAGCTGTTAAAGTATGCTTGTATCTGGATGTGTCAATATTAACTCAAGCACAACTCAATTGATTTACTGGTGTATCTTTCAAAACATTTCAAATAGCCACATTCGAAATATAAATATATATAATGTATTGTTTATGTAGGACCCACACTCTCAGAGTTTGTGTATCAATCAAACTCAAAATGGTAATAGGTCTCTTTACTTTATTTTCAACATATTTTTATATTTCAATTTTTTTCTGAATTTTCTTAAAAATATTTTAAATATCTTTCTTACGCTGACAAACTTCAATATCAATCTTCATATGCAATTAGGTGAATACTCATAGAAGTACTACTAACAATAAATCCAACCCTATTTAGATATCAATTTTCATTTGCAACTGGAAAAGTACTCATCTCTGTATATCTACAATAGTCCAGCCCCGACATGATCATGTTTCGAACCGACAGGTCCTGCTTCAGTGGGAATTTGTTTTAGAGTCTTTACAGCGTTCCATCAGCTCGATATCCAACTGGCTATCTTTATATTTTTCTCCCGCGATCTGACTTCAGACTCGTTTGAAAAGATATCTAACAAGGATTGTTGTTTCTTTTTGACGCAGTGTATGAGCCCTTGACAAAGGACTTTTGCTGTCCGAAACACGGCCCCGTGTCGGGCGTTGGTAATCTTACCTTGAAAATTTTCAGGCATGAATTGATTTTCACGAGTTTAAGATGAGTCAAACATTTGAGTATAATTACACAAATGTATTGATATAATAACAGCATATACATTTTAAATGGTGTTGGACTTTCACTTATAGCAATGTAAAGGTCTAAAAAAAAGTTTCTATTGACCAATGATTATATATAAGGCAGAGTACTAAAGTCAAAAGTACTATACAATGATGCCTATTATGAAGGTCAACATGCTAAAATTCAATCTTTATTGCGTCTAGTTGATTGTCAAGATTGTTGGGGATATTGTTGATATTTATAATTGGCAGGTCAATCGTTTCATCGCTACAAGATTTGGTCGTCCTGTGCAAGTTTAATTAAGTTAGTGACACCTTGTTTGCCAATATGTATTGTATACAGGAACATCGGTATAGAAAAAAAATTAAAAATAAATAAATTAATGAGCTCCCCCACCTACAACCATATTCTAACCCCTAATGCTGCATAAAGCTGTAAAGGCCGTTGAGGCCCCTATTCCGATTGTTAAAGTAATACTGTAAACATACTGCATAATTGCTGCAGAGCTAGCAGAGTTCCCCCAAGCCCTAGGAGAAGGAAGCAGATATGTCAACATATGTCATTGCTCCATTCCTGCAAGGACTATTGAGTCCCTTGTTCAACTTAGTCAAGCAATAAAAATGCTGTAAACATACTGCATATTGCTGCAGAGATATTGCGACCCCAGGGGGTAGGGGGGGGGGGCGGTATTGCAAATTGGTATCAAAATATGTTATTGCCTCCATTTGGAAATTGTCATGTGCTCCTTCAAGGCCCCCCTCCCCAAAACACCCATGGGATTTATTATGTGGTATGCAGTAATAACCAAGGGGAAATATGCCATCCCTGAATTACCTGACCAACAAGGGATTCACTAAGTACATTTCTCAAGCATAAATGAATAATGCATGTCACTTAAGGGACTGAAGCGAAGATCAGTAATTGAAGGAATGAGAAAAGAGTTCCACTTAAGAGAGTTAACCACAAGTAGTGCTGTTGCCACCCAGGCTGAGATATTGAACTACCATACCTGGAGACTCCTGTCATCATTGCCAATTGATGTCTTCACTATTATAGAAGAATCGTGAAAAAGTGGATCTTTCAAGTGATGGGATATTTAAGCTGTGCAATGATGACAATATGAAACTGCTAATTGATCAACATATTGTTATAAAATGATAGTGAAGGAATGGACTTTTTGAATGTGAAAATTATGTAAAAAAACATTCTATGAAAAATATTTGGGAGAACCATTTGTTGGAGCAGTGTCATTAACCATTTATTACATGTTGAATATTGCACAAAACTGTGTGACTTATAATGTATATGATGATTACTGTTTCACTTTTATTGGTGATGGGATGTTTTTAATGTATGAGTGGGTATGAGTGTTGTGTGTATGAGGTGATTTGTTGGTGTATTTTTTAAGTGATATTTTGGTAAATAAAAATTGACTCATTCATGTGATTCGGTATTTAGTAACATATGAGAGTCCTGTGTAATTCCACCCACATTTTGCAATGTAAGCATGTACCATGATGTGAAAAGAAAAGGCTTGTGTAAGCTATTATTGCTGGAGGCCATCATCTAAATACCTGTTAAAGATATGCTAACCACCGATAGTTATGGACAAGAATTGTGCTGTCAGCGACAGCAGACCAGCTAGGACTATACTATACCCTTCTGCAAGAATTCTGGCATAACTCGGGATGGGGCAAGTTCGCTGGGATAGAGAGATGCAAGAGCCTCTGGTAAAGGAGGAAGAGCTAGAGTTAGTTGACCAACTCACTCCTGACACGCAAACTAATATGGAAAAGCTGATGTCAAACTTGCATATTTACCCACATGGAGGACCACAGCTGCTAATGCCTCCCCCCTCCCTAAGACTGGATCACAGATATAATTTGGATATATGCCTGAGGAGCAACAGGTTTGCATCTGAGGAAAGAAGGATTGGCAGGACATATAACTTACGTTATATTCTTGTATACCTGTTCATAATCTTTTAACTGAGGCCAAAATGTATCTAGTTTTTGTAAACTTGTCAATATGTTAGCAAACGGAAGTGTTATATGTACTAAGTTGTTTATAATGTAAACCGGAGTGAAGGCAATATGTTATACTTCGGTATAAAAAAAGACTCTAAAATAAAATAAAAAGAAATAAAATATGCCTCTTTTGTCATTAAATTTCATAAGCACAATGCTTCCTCCTGGATGCCCTCCCTAGCACCCGCAATACTGAAGCGATGGAACAGTCACATCTTGCTTCTGTTATCCACCAAATCAGAGGTGGAATCAGGAATTGGCAACACAGGGTTATGTTATAAGCACCCTCCTTCAGAAGGTGCCCTAGAAAAAACAGCCTGCCAAACAATGCTGGCTACCCTTCATTAACCTGTCCACTTCCTTATCGAGCATACATGCCCGTCATCAACAAGGCTGACCATTTTGCTGCCAGGATGGCAAGGGGTAGCCCTGTTTGGAATGGCAGTCGATACTTTTAGAGCAAGGGAGAGAAGTTTGTGCCTCTCACCACTAGAATCGGGCACTGGTTCTTCCAAAAACCATAGCTTTCGACAGCCTTCACATGTCCTGATCATGATCTGGTAGCCATACCTGAACTGATTACTGCTCAGGCATCCAGTATGGTGACCTGGCCTCCTAACAGGAGTGTTGTTGGCTCTCTGCCTTGAGCCCATATAGAAGCCATGGCCATGCCATGTTTTTTTTATATAGTGATCAGGCACAAGCAAAAGACCCCTTTTGCACTCTGCACAACTGCCATAGTCAGTACTGCCACTGTCAATCACTTCACCAGCCAGGAAAAATGCATGGCCTACAAACTCCCCTGCAGCCAATACCACAGAAGGCTGATGGCCTATAAACCTCTGGTTGAGGACCCCCTCGCCACTCAAGCCTTTTGTTTGTATAATACACAAGGACTAGCCCGGCACCAGTAGAGCCTTGGACAAAATGCCGAGCCAGCTGGCTCTCCCTTAGTGGGAGAGCCACATACCTGCCTGTCCCACAAGAATGCCTCTCTTTTGACTCACCTGCATGGCCCTAGTGGCAGACAGGCAGCATGTCCCAGTAGAGGTCCTAGCCTGTCCAACCTTGCCGCATGAGCTTGTCCCCTCACTTTGGAAGCACAGGAGCTTGGCCCGGCAGTCTTGATAAGGGAGGAGTGCTGCTACTCCACTTCTATCTTGGAGGCTCAGTGCATGGATGAAGCTGGAGACCATTTGATAGTGGCCCACATGGGATCACCTCCAGGGAGCCGGCCCCCTCCCCAAATCGCTGTCCGCAGGTCCAGGCCACCTCTAAATGATCCAGTTCTCTTGAGACGCCATCCATCCCATCACCATACGCACAAGCTAAGCAGGCTGCCTTCCTGCCCTCTCGTATGTGCAGTTGCTATATGCTGCCACAACGGCTGCCAGAAGCAGGGAGGTGAGGGAAGATCTTGAAAAACTGGAGACCACTCTGGGGGTGAAGGTGGGGGGAGGGGGGAGGGGGGAGGGGGGAGGAACAGAAGCTGCCTGATTACCCCGGCCTTCAAGTTGCCAGACATTGCACACGTTGCCAACCCCCCCCCCCCCCCACCACCGATTTCAGCTCCTCTAGACGCAGCAACCAGAGCTGCACATGAGGCATGCAGTGACTGGCTAACAAAAAGCACAATTCCCAGACCCCTCGACCACAAGCTATGCCATCCCATGCCCACGTACTCAACACTTTTTTTTTTCTTTTTAAACATGTCAGGCACTCACAGGCAGCCCGCCAAATAGGAGGGGAATTTTTCAGACTGGTCCTGGTTGCAATCGCCTGCGTGCACTGTTCAACCAACTCCCAATAATATGCTCTCCTGGCCCGGGTGCCAACTTACTGCTGAAAAGCGGCTGTGCTCCCCTCCGGATCTGAGCTGTTTCAGAAGGCCATCTTAAAAGAGAAACATGCTATAGCTTCTTTTTTTTTTTTTTTTGAAACTAGGATTACCAGCCAAGCACAGAAGAGGCATCCCACTAGAAGGAAGCCCCCAGAAATAGGACCTGCAAGGCTGCAGCCAGCCCTTCAAAAAAAGATGGGTGGCTGGAACCAGGTAGGCTGCAAGCAGGGGACGGTGAAGATGATGTGGAATTAAAACCACCGAAAGGAGGAGCTGGTGGGCAGACCAGCCCTGGTTTAAATTGAGTTTACTGGCTCCCCACCAGTCTCTGCACCTTTCCCCCACCTGGAGGCAGAGCACCTCCACGATTGTGGCCTTCCTTTGAAGCAAGAGGTGACATTGCTAGGTGCAAATTTATCTTTGAATTATCCTTGCAAATGTAAAATTAAAATTCAAGATGTATCTTAATCATTATGGGACCTAGAGCAATTGTCTGCTTTACTCCAGGAAGAAAAGAAAATTTTAAACAATATTTTCTGGATTTCTTTTGCATTCATTTGTGGCCGTCTGTAGTTGAACTTCTTGGACAAACATTTTTGCAGGTCACCTTTGATTTGTATTGTGATGTTTTTAATAATTACATGTGTACAATTTTGATCCGCATTGATCATGAAATTGGATTTTGCAGAATATAAAACTGAGAAATACCTTGCTCTCTCCTTTTATTTTTGAGGGGCTTACACTTGCCAGAATTTAATGGATTTGGATAATTGATTATTCCTTTCTTTATATTTTCTTTTCTCTTAGTATTTGTTGTGGTTTGAGTCTGGCTTTTGGTCAGGTATACTTTGTATCTTCATTGTATATTGCATATGTATTGTAAAATCAAATAAATATAAATAAATACACCACTCAGATGATACACAGTTTAATCTTATATTTGTATTTAAGCTATTTTCTGAACAGTTTAAAAAAAAAAGAAAAAAGAAAACCACAGTAATACCATGATTGGAGTTCAAGTGAACATATTAGTACATTTACTACACATCACGGTAATGTAATCACAAGATTCCAAGCACTTGTTACTTAAGGTTCTAGAGAACGAACAGAGCAGAGGAATGGACAAAATACTTGAGACAGCACACACTTTCTCCCGTCTGAACAATTTTCGTATACAACTTGAGCTGAATCGTTGAATGATGCTGAATTGCTAAGTATTTTATAGGATCAGGGCAAACGTGCATTTTTTCCACTTCTTACTAAGAAAATTGAGCCTGCTCACAAATGTGTTTTGATATTTCCTATTGGTAATTCACGAAGATTCCTAGTCAGAATTAAACACAAACATGAACCAATATATGCATGCAGCTGTGTGTTTATATATGTATATGCGTCTGCATGCATACACATACACACACACACATATATATAGAGGTAGCAGGTGATGAAAAACTATTGCCTTGTACATGTGCAGCTCTGACCGCAGAGGTTTCTCAATTCAAACAAGGCTCTTTGAACAGTTCAAAAGTTGTAAAGCAAATACAGCAAAAGACAAAATGGGGCTACATTTTTAAATCAGTAACATTTTTGTATTGTATATAAAAATCAATGCTGCTCTTAGTTTACAAACTAGCAGAAGAGCACCAGGATTATAGAACTGTCAGAGGTGTGGTATTCTGGATACATTTTCATTTCAGGTACATCTCGGCCCCTTTGCTTTCTCTCTTGGAGATAAAAGGGTAATAGATATAAAGCTCAGTGATGTTTTAAACCATTTGTGCTTGTTCACTGATGAAATTATTCAACTTTATTTCCCACCCTTCCATGTTTAGGACGATTCTCTCATAAGCTGGAAGCAGACTGAAAAACTTAGGTTATGCAGTCACTTATTGTTCAAAATAGCTAATTAAGTTTCTCTATAATCATAGGGTTCTGTTGCTTTGATCACTTCGCTAGTTATTAATACAGGTGCAGATAAAGAATGTGGATATCCAAATTAATGCATATTTTTTTAATTAATTAATACTTTTAGACCATGGGGCAGAGTTTTCTTAAAAAATATTTTCAAAGCTTTGATTTACATCTAGGGCCAATAAAAGGAAAAATATATAATGTTATTGCTGTGGTAATTTGAAAGTGATAAATAAAATTGGAATATATATGTATGTGAAGAAATGCCCATTTAGGTGTTGTAGGTCTAATTATTTATTTATTTATATGTGCTTTCTAGATAAGATCAGACAGATCAGATATTTTGTGGAGTTAGAAAATCCCACAGTAAAATATACTCTGAAGTTTTCAATGAAAGTTCACAGCAACTTGTGGAAAGGAAAACTTAAAACCTTTACGTTGGCTGAAGTTAGTTTTATAGCACAGGATCCAGTGAACAGATTCATTCATTTTGAAACAAATGTCATAGTTAACTTAGGAGGAGGTCTGTGCTTTCTTACGAGTAATACAAAGCAAAAAGTTTACTTCTCTTAAATGGATCTGAAGTGCAACCCCCTTGTCTGTCTGTCTTGCTGGTTTAAGATGTAGAATGCTTTATGCTGCTCATTTTCTTATACTTGACTTTAAACAAAATTGTGCTTTAGAAAGGAATGAATGCTTAAAAAACAAAACAAAAAGGGCAGCTCTCTGGTAAACCTGCTTAAAGACCAGCTCTGGAGCTGTTGGATGCATCCAGGCTGTGCTTAGCAGTTGGAACAGCCTGCCAAGTTCTTTTGCCCCATTCACCAGAATGGAGCATGAGCTGACCTCAGACTACTTCGTCTGGTGGGTACAACATGCATAGCCTAAACTTTCAAACTGATTTAGTGGCAAACGTCTCTCTCTCAAATCAAGTATTCATTCAGAGAGCTGATTTTTTTTTTTTAAAGCTTTTATATTTCAGCAAAAGTAGAAAGACATCTTTTTGCATTCTAAAACAATGTGCACGTACAAGGATGCTAAGCAGAAGACGTATCAGCCAGCAAGGAGAAACAGTTTCTACTTCAGCTCAGTTGTACTTTCTGTTCAGACAGAGGGAAAAGTGAGTGCTCTCTTTCCAATTTTTCAACCGCGCAAATTAAAAAATGAAATCCTAATAAAACAATATGAACCATCTTGAGGAATGAGATGATGCACTGTTTTTCCAGTTCACAAAATTAAAAACACTTTACTTGACACTGGTCACAGACTTAATATTTCCTGTTAAAAATGTCAGTTTCCAGAGTTTGTCCGTGAAGTAGAGACACATTAGAAAGAGCTCCTTCAAAGACAGATGCAAAGTTTTACCCTTTCACAATCTGTCACCCAGTCTAGTTGCATATTTCAAGGGAACTGGTTGCGCATAAAAAATGCATACATGCAACAAGGGATCTGGAGTATGATTTAAAAGACTGTGCAGCATTTCAATCAGAATACCAGCATTCTCAATTTTTCTCAGTCATGCTCAGAATCTCATGTACTGTATCAAGCTGCCAACTGTATGAGAGATGATGAAAGATATTTGTGCAAAAGTTTAGTTGGGTTTGATTAATCGCCAAGGGGGTATAGCAACTCAATACATGGCAAAGCACTGAAGTCCACAACTGCTCATATATTCCTCTAAGTAAGAAGCAATTACAGAACTCAATTTTTGCTTTTCTTTCAGTTCAGAAAAACATTGCTGCTAACAAAATTCCTTTCTTGGGACTTGACTAGGAATTTGGTCAGTCTTTTCCATTTAAATCTTCAATATATTTTCCAACAGGTTTTAAATGAAAACCACTTGAGATTATTTGCAAGTTTAACCCTCCTTTTCTTATTTCATTATTCAATCACCTCAACATTTGTTTGTTTTTTTGCTTAATACAGTCCTATGTATTTATTTGCCAAGCAAATTCTACTTAAAACCCAAACAGCTCAACCATATATAAAAAGGATTGTAGCAGTTACTTGCAATTTTCAAACTTCTTTTTATCATCCTGGTCACATATTAGTGGCACAATATAAAATCTGGACAGTAGCAACAGGCTTGGAATAGAAGCCTATAATAGCAGACCCCTTACAGATGAACTGATGCAAATATTATATTGGAATGGCTGGCAAGCTGCAGGTTGGATATTATAAAGCTTGCTATTAAGGTCTACAACAAACTATTTGCTTCTTCATCTCATTATTTACAAGGCGAATTTGTCATGCTGTATCTTAAAGACTTGGCTAAATATCAAGAACCTCTATAACCGTTGGGGAGTCACTTGCTGGCTTTTTCCAGTGTGAATTAGCAAGGGAGGGTGAGGGACACTGAAAAACCATGGAAGGAAAGAAGTCTAGTTTTTAGCTGTAACGTTTTTCCTGCTTTTTAAAGTTAATACAATGTAAATAACGACTAACAACAAAGGTGACATGAATAAAGTACTCATAAAAAAATATGTCTCTTCATCCACTAGCCAGGTATAGTGGACCTTAAGAATCCAGCTACCATTTCAAAGGTGGAATAAAGGGCAAACCCACACGTACATCACCTACATACATGCAGCGTACGTTTGGTGAGTCGACGGTACGTACTGTTGGCAATCTGTTTAACAGTGTGGGCTTTTTGTTTTAATGATTCCCGGAGGACATGAAAATTAGCAATACTATACTTGATAGGAGATTGGTAGAGAGAAATTGCAAAAAATTAAAAAAAAACAAAAGGGAGGAAAACCATTCACTTCCCATGTTACACAGTAGTTCGACACAAACACATTTTCTTCAAAACAGCCAAGGGCAGTAGGCTTGTACCTAAATGTCTCCTCCATCCCATAATAATCTGACATTATAAACACTACCAGAATGGTCCGGCTGTCATTCTGCTTGCAGTAGTCCCACTTTTAAGTGATTTCTCAGCACAGTGCACAGTAGAAATAGTTCTTGTTAACGGCAAACCAACTGAAATTCTGGTAACACACTGAAAAATATTTATATCTCATCTCTGACTGGGACAAAAGGAGCGTTTTTGCCTTATACCACTTTTCTATGGTCCGTTAAAAGGTAAAAGACATCTTCCGATAGCAGCAGTTCAACAGTCCGATTAGCTGACTAGACCCTGTTCAAGTTCCATCGCCTGCCAACTTTGTTGCAAAATGGGTCACAATGCTCATCTTCTCAGCAATTACTGGTTGAGTAAATACTTTTTCTGGCATTGGCAAATAAGTTAAATACCATAGCTTTAATGAGTCCTGCAAGAAAAGAAAGAACAAATACCAAGTTTTAACTGAAACATAATGCAAACGTTGTCTAGGGTCTCTTTCACATTTACTTCTCTTTAAACACCCCATTAAAAATTAAGTAATGGCAACTAATGAATTAGGGCAGTGGTATTCACTTCCAGTCCAGTTTGGTTTTCAGGATCTCTCTAATGAATATGCATGAGATGTGCAAGGGCACTGCCTCAGTTGTATGCAAGTCTATCTCATGAATATTTATTTGGGATATCCTGAAAACCTGATCAGTCTGCAGCCCTTGAGGACTGGAATACCACCAAGTTAGAAAGTACCCACCTTCAATACATCCAACTGTATTGTTTATAGCAAAGTCAGGGAACTGGGTTTTAGGGTGCTTATTGTACACTCTCATACAATACATTTTTAGTAAAAGTCTTGACTGCCACAAGGAATCAATGTAGAAGTGGGGCTATATCATTAATTTAACTATTTGCAATGATGGCATCAAATCCCAGGCACTGCAGCACCTACTGAGACGTCTGCTGTTTGAAGATACTTAGTGAAAAGACCTTGCAGAATATAGTGAAACTGATAAAATGGTCAAATGCGGTGGAAGATTCAACACAGACAGGAATTCTGTACAGATTTTGTGCAGTTTACCTGTGCAATTCTGAGGTACAATGTAGTGTTATTTATCTTGAGATATAAGTGTATGTCCTGGATGGTGAACGGGTTGATTCTGCTTGCCCACTTGGATCATTGAGGAAATCCCAGATGAGAATTGTGTCATCATGTGAACTGCTTACAATCTGGAACTCATCGAACTGAAGGCGGAAGACTCTGCCAGAATGCTCCTGATAAAAGGAAACAGAAAGACTCTATGAATGGCTTTATTATGCTCTCAAAGACCACTGAATAGTACAGAAATACATCAGTTAGATATTAAGTATAACCACTGTCCACAGTTTTTTTTTTTTTTTTTTTGCTAGCATGGCATAGATTGTGCAGTAAAGGTAACAAAATTCTGTGGCAATTTTACAAACATTTGCATATAATTTACATAATTATAAAGTGGATATTTTTAGTGAAACACATTTCAATTGTTTAAAAATAATGCTTTTGAATCTATCTTGTATACATCTTGTTAATTTACTTTTACGTTTTTTCTCCATTTGGTTTTCTTTTTCTGATGCCTCTGCTACCCCATCTCCTTTTTGGCATATCTCCTCCTTCCCATTTGCAAGTTTTAATCCTCCACACACATTCTTTTCCTTCATTGTACCTCCTCTTACCTCCCTTCCATGCAGTCACTTCTCACCTGCTTCCCTCTTTCTCTCATGGTCCCTACTTCTGCTTCCTTCTCACCCCATCATCCTTACCCCATTCCCACCCTCCCTTTTTGTTCTATGTAAGAAGATGTAGGTGGCCTGGAAGATGCGGCAGGCCTTATGTGTATGGCAGCAGACAAATGTGCGGCAGCAGCACGACAGAGATGGAGGCTACCCAAAGGAGGGCCAGCAGAAGCAGATTGACCATTTTCCACAATTCAATAGTGTTACACCCATCTGTCGCAGATGGCTGCGACCGCTGTTGCTCACCTCTTGCTTGACTACACTGACTCCTCTGGGTCGACTCGCGGCCTCCGCCAGCTGTCGCCGACCTACACGCTTTGGTTCCCAGGCCCACCTGGACGGCGTGGACGCTGCCGATTGCCATCTTGTCCTCGGAGTCCCTTAGGCGCGAACGCACGCTACCTGGCCAGTCTTATGCACGTCATGGCGGGAACCTCGGGGGCATCCCCCTCGGATGATGTCATTCCTCAAAGACTCTGAAGCCGGCTGGCCCTGCCTACCTACGACTTGGCAACGACTTCCCTCACTGCTGAATCCGCTTCGCTCGCTACAGACTCTTGTTCCAGCTCCTGCTTCTGTGGCGTTAGACGTTCTGGGTACCTGTTCTCGGGGGCCCTTCCTGTCTCTGGCTATCCGCTCCTCGGATGGCCTTCCGCCTAGGGCTTCTGCCTGCTCCGTTCCCCTGGGCCTTCTCTGGAACTTTCACTCTGCTACAGTGAGTACCCCCCCGTTCTGCAGACCACTGCCGTATCATTGCTACTGAGGAACCCTCATCGGTGTACCCTGCTCTGTGGACCATTGCTGCTGAGGAACCCTCATCATGTACCCCGCTCTGCAGACCATTGCCGTACCATTGCTGCTGAGGAACCCTCATCGTGTACCCCGCTCTGTGGACCATTGCCGTACCATTGCTGCTGAGGAACCCTCGTCGGTGTACCCCACTCTGCAGACCATTGCCGTACCACTGCTACTGAGGAACCCTCATCGGTGTACCCCGCTCCGCGGACCCTTGCCATACCATTGCTGCCAAGGAACCTCACCGGTGTACCCCGCTCTGTGGACCATTGCCGTACCATCATCTACAGAGGACTACTCCGTGGGTGTACCCCACTTCACAGACCCTGGGGGCTCCCCAGCGCCTGTGTATCTTCTCTCACACGCCCCGCTCCACGGGCAGTGTTACTCTACTTCTCTAATAAAGATTCAAGGACTCTCTAGCTAGAACTAGTGTCAACTCCCTGCGCTGACATTCCGTGACTTCACCACCAGGGGTCACTTTCTCTAGCTTCCTCTGCCTCGTCTCTGCCCTCTCTCTCCAGCACTTGTTGCTCTACACTTCATTCAGCTGAGACCTCGCCACCCGACAATGAGGCTCATGGGGCTCCTCCCCATGGGCGGTACCATCTCTCACCTCGGCCCAGGGCCCACATACACACAAATCCTAACAAATAGCAAGAGCTAGATCCTACAACCCTTACCACAACCATGGAAACATGGGATACTGGAGAGCTTGGGTATACCAATTTATTATAAATATATCCTGTGTTAGGGTGGTTAAGAAATATTTTTATTACCATCATCTTCAATTACTATGAGCCTGTTTTCCAAAGTTTTCAGGCCATAATGTGCCTATGAAATATAGACAACCCATGGGCTATATATCTCTGTCTATAACAACTAATACCTAAACCATTCGGTTTGGCAATAATGAATTTTCAACTGCATAGCTGCAAACCTGTGTCTTAATCAGTCCCTTGGTAAATTGAGTATGAAGATATTTGTGTGTGATTTTTCAGAATGGTTGTGATTTTCTTAGATAAGTAAACATGCACATTAACAAACCATACAAATGTATGCCAGGAACTAGTCTAGTGACCCAGTGATCAGTACTGTTTGAAGCCAAATGCATTTAGTTTTGATCTCAAGATCTAGCTTCCTAAGCTGGAAGAGACAGGAAATGCTGCAGAACTAGGAGGATGCGCCAAGCAGTGCCACTAGTTTGATATTTAACACCAAAATGGAATGTGATGCCTCCATTGCAGATAAATGCTACTTCTACAGGGCTGGTGCATCCATTAGGCAAACAAGGCAGTTCCCTAAAGTGTCCAAACTTGGGAGGAGGGGAAGCAGAAAAATAGCATGAGACCCTGGCTGCCAGTGGAGTCCATCCTGCCAATGATTGAACATGACAGGGAGAGGTCCGGTGGGGACACCAGCAAAGCCCATCCTGCTGGCAGCCAAAGAAGAGAGGGAGAGGCCCGGCATGAGCAAGGGAGTGTGTGAAAGTGTGACAGTGTGTGTGTGTGAGAGAATGAACATGTTTTGAGAGTGTATATATCAGAGAGGGCAAAGTTTATGTGCACCCCTATGCCCACTAAAACACGATAATCTCAGGGTATCTGGAAATCAAAAGTTCCTAGATATGGAGAAGGGGATTTTTTTTATCCTGATTAATTTTAATTATTGGGTGTTATTTAATGTACCTGTTTTGAAATATTTTATTGGTGTTTGGGAAAGTAAAATAAAAAAAATATTTTTTATTTTTATATAATTTTACATAAACACAAATAAATACTTGTGACAGAAATAAGAGATTCTCTCAAAAAAAATATACTAATTACAATTTACACATCTTGAATTATACATTATAATAGGCAATCCTCCTAATTTTTGGAAAATAAGGAGACAAGAGACCAGTAACCTAACTGAAGCAAAATTACTATGTAATATAATATAAAATATCAGAGATAGAACTCCTTAATCATATGCCTACCGAGAGAGTACATAGCTGTTTATCTAGGATGAGCGTCCAAAAATGCCCTTAATTGTACTGGTTCAACAAATACAAATGTAGAATTCTGATATTTTAATACACACTTGCAGGGATAACGGAGTGTGAATTTTGAACATATTCCCAAAGCTTCTGTCCTCATTAAGAAGAATTTCTTCCTCCTTTCCTGAGTTATGCATATTATGTCAGGAAAAAGCCATAATTTCTGGCCATAGTACAGAAGATTCCTATCCCTAAAAAAGAATCTGAGGACGGTGTTTTTATCCTGTAGGAATGCAAAGCTCTCACAAGGAGTATCCCTCTCACAGATATTTCATTTTCCTGAGATAGCTCTAGCATTTCTGTAATATTTAATTGAGATTCTTGTTTTTCTTTATCTTTATCTGAACCTTTATTTATAGTATTCTGAAATAGGAAATGTGCTTTAGTTATAACAGGCATAATTTCATTTGGCATTTTTAACACTTCAGTTAAATACTTTTTGAACAAATCTACTGGAGGCATTAGTTTTACCACAGGAAAATTCAGAACACGTATATTCAGATTTCTTAAAGAGTTCTCCATATATATTCCATTTTCTTTGCTTGAGTTTGCTCAGATAATATCAATCTTTGCTGAATCTTCTCTACATTTTCAAGCCTACTTTCAACTTCCTTAATCTTCAGATCTTGTTCCACGGTCTTTTTCTCCAAAGCCATACTCCGTTTATTCGTAGCCAGTACAATATTTGCTAAGGTAAGTATAGCGTTTTCAATTGAAGCCGAAGCTTCCCATAGCGATTCAAGAGTTATTATAGGAGGTTTAACATGAAAAGGCTTTAAGTTCATTTCCTGCTCATCCAGACTTTCAGCTGCTCCGTCGGTGTCTCAAATCCTTTCCACTAGGGCGGCCTCCGCGGCAGGCTGTTGATAAGAAACCTGTTTTTCTTCTAGCTGAAGAGCCAGGTTCTCACCAGTGGTTCCCTTCATCTCAGTGGACACTCCTCTTGGGAATTCTAAAGAGGTAACTTTTTCTTGTTCCCCTTTCAAACCGTCAGGTGAATCAACAAGTTGTAGAAAATCCGCAGCAATATTCCCATGAGGGGGGGACGGAGTCTTAGGCGCACTGGGGCTAGCAATATCTCGGCCAGTGAAGGTGGCGGCGTTCGCTCCGCGTCACCTCCGTTCTTGGCGCTCGCTCCCGGCAAAGTCGGAGTTGAGGCAAAGAAGCTTGGTATTGTCTGACCCGGAGAAAAAGTTGCTTCAGAAACCGCCAAGCTCTCCCGGAGCTTGGCTTTCCTTTTGGTATGTGGCATTCTGTCCGGTAAGCAAGAAGAAATGAAAATTTCAAACTGAAAACCAGAGCGTTCCTCGTAATCTCTTTCATTCAAGCGCCATCTTGTCTCCACTCAAAAAAAAAATATATTTTTTTTTTTAATTATTGGATGTTCTACTTGTCAGCTGTTTTGAAATATTGATTCATTTTATTAGCATGGTATTACAATTATAATTAATTTTGATGTTTTAAGAGGAATGGTGATTCTATTTTTCCACAGATGCATTACATACAGAATCTTGCTTGTTGCAGTTTCCAGTTCAGTATTTGCAAATTTCTATTTATACTTTATGGTCTCTTTATTTTAGATTTGGTGGGGACTGGTCTGTGTTCTGCATGTCTGACCGAGGTGAAATATTCTGCTAGCATGTCCATTGCTGAATTCACCTCCGGCCTGCAGGTGGTGCTGTGAGCCACATGGACTATCCAGTCCTCTCAGCTGTGCGCCCCTCACTTCCTCCAGTGGCCATTTTGTTTCCTGCCTATACATTTATACTCCAGTGTTTTTCAGTCACTTGACAGAGCTTGGTCCTTAATCTGGCTCTCTTCTGGTTACTTGGCCTCAGAAGACTTCATTGCTTCCTAGCCTTGCCTTAGGGTATTCCTGCTTGACCCCTTTCATATTCCTGGTTTCCTGATAAGTTCTAACCTCTTGCTTATTTCCTGACTCTTAGCTCTGTGCCTTGCCTTGGGGGGGAGGGGGGCGGCTAACCCTGTTACCCATATCTCACTGGCCTCCAGCATATGAGCATTCAACCTGAGGGAAAGATGGCTGGTATAGGAAGAAGATACTCAGGTTTCTCTATTTTAAACATTTGTCTGGTTTTGACACTCTAGATGTCTGGGCGCTTATTTCTGGGGCAAACCACAGACAACTGTCACATCAAGCTCTCACCAATATGGAGCCTACAGAGTTGGCCATGGGTTTGGCAACCCAAGTTAAGTTCCTGGGAGAGATGAATCAATACTTGGTAAGCCTTCAGGATCAAGTCAATGCGATTGCCCAGAACCTCCAACCTGGGGTCTCGGGACTGCAGTCACAGCAAGTGCCTCTTTCCATTCCATACCTCCTAAGTTGTGGAGAATCCACTTACGGTACCCCAGGTAGAAACCCCCCTGAAATTCACTGGAGATTGAAAATCCTGCTGAGTCTTTATATTGCAGGTCTTCCATTTTCCTGATCACAAATCAAGAATGGCGTACATAATTTCACCACTAACTGGGGAGGCTCTGGCCTGGACTTTCCTACTCTGGGAAAAACAGGACCCCTTGATTTTAGACTGTGATGCTTTTGTCTCAGCATTTAAACATGTTTTTAATGACTCAGGCTGCTTGACTTCAGTCTCTATCTCCCTTCTCTGTATGAAACAAGTGACCCAATACTGTTGGGCATTACACTGCAGAATTTGTCTTTGTTGCAGCAGAGGCGTGCTGGAATAATGAAGCCCTTGTTGAGGCCTTCTGCAATGGATTAGTATATTGGAACAAAGATGAGCCAGTCTGCCAGGAATTGCCTTTAAAAATAGTTGCCTTGTCTTGTGACTGTGCCTGAATGCCTGCATCTGAGAATGACAATTGGAGGGCCAGCCTTCCGTCCCATGCAGTTCTGAAGGTCAACCTTGCTCTGCCAACTCAAGGAGCCTATGGAACTGGATCTTATTGCAGTTACCTTTCTCAAATGGAGAAAGACAGTAGGAAGTGGCTGGGACTTTGTTTCTATTGTGCTGGCCTCGGACACTTGGTTAAAAATTGTCCATGTAATCTCAGGTCTGGTCAACATTCATTATAGGTGTCACAGGAGCAGGTTCCTTTGGACCTTGTTAGAGTTTCTCTCAATTACATGGCCCAGCATCTCAGTGTCCTTGCATTGGCCATCAAGCTTGGCAGAGACCCTTACCCTCATTGACTCCAGGTTACCGGGCAATTTCATCAGCCTGGATTTTATCTATCTGCATGGAAGTCTTACCTGAACTAATCCTACAGTTATTGATGGTCTACCCTTGAATAAAGGGGGAGGGAGGGTGCAATGGACCTGAATTTACTAGTGGATATATGGCACTTAAGCTATTTTATTGAGTCCTTGAATCATCTTCCTGTACAATTGTCCAGGTGTTACAATGATTTCAACTACATAACCCACTCGACTAGAGGTTAGGACAGATCATATCTTGATCTCCTTGCTTCTCTTCCTGTGTTCTGGACTGGGGAGCTACATTTTCTACCTTTGTGGCTTCCATAATGGAAATATACCTAGGATGTCTGACACAATACCATGTTTTTGTAGATGTTTTCAGCAAAAAGCAAGTGGATACGCTCCCTAGACATCAGGAGTATGATTATGCCATCAAATCTCTTCCTGGAATCATGCCGCCATGTGGCCAGACATACCCCTTGTCAGGCCCAGAAAAAAAGACCATTTCTGAATATTCAGGATAATCTGGTTCGAGGTTTCATTCAACTATCAAAGTTCTCTGTTGGCACAGTATTTTTTCTGTCCAAAAAAAGGAGGGGCTCCCTTAGGCTCAGTATTGACTATCAGGGTCTTAATAAGATCATAACTAAGGATTATCCCCTGCTGCTAATCTCTGAACTCTTCAATAGACTTCCAGGTGCCCAGAGTTTTACCAAGCTGGGCTTGTGAGTGGCACCTATAACTTCATTTGGATCCGACCGGGAAATGACTGACATATGCCTTCAATACCAGAGATGGTCACTATGAGTATATGATCATGCTCTTTGGACTCTGTAATGCTCCTACCATATTCCAAGTCTTTGTCAATGATGTTTTTCGAGACTTCCTTTCTCAGTATGTAGTAACCAACCTTAATGATATATCTTGATCTTCTCCCCCACAGGCAGCATTTAATGGAGATACATTCTTGTCATTGCCAGCACTAGCTTTTCACCAAGTCTAAGAAGCTAATCCATAAGAACATAAGAAATTGCCATGCTGGGTCAGACCAAGGGTCCATCAAGCCCAGCATGCTGTTTCCAACAGAGGCCAAACCAGGCCACAAGAACCTGGCAATTACCCACTTCTTTGGATATGCAATCTCGACTCAGGGTTTTGAGATGGACCCAGAAAATATGACTGCAGTACTTAATTGACTGGTATGTTTGAAGCTCAAGGTGCTCCAACATTTTCTAGGTTTCGCTATTATCTGTACTTTATCCAGAAATTTTCCAGGGTGGCTGCTTCACTTATGGCACTTACATGCAAGAGGACACAAATGAATTCTTAGAATTCCCAAGGTCACTAGGCTTTTGAAGAACTGAAGCAACACATTTTGTCAGCTCCAATCCTGTGTCACCCTGATGCAGCCAACTCTTTCATCATAGAAATGGATGCCTCCAAGGTTGATGCAGGTGCAGTTATGTCAAAAAGACATAACTCTATCCTTGTGATCCTTGTGATCACCTTTAATGACTGTTCTCACCTGCTGAATTGAATTATGAATTGGGAAACATAGAACTCTTTGCCATCTAAGTAGGGTTTGGAAGAGTGGAGAAACCTGTTGGAAGGAACTATCTTCCCAATTATAATCCTTACCGATCACAAACATTTATGCAAAATAAGAAATTCACTAACCATCATTGTGATGTGTGAACCCCAGTTTTAGGTTAGTGATAAAGTCTGGCTGTCTACAAAGAATCAACTTTGAAGCTTCCCTGAACTAAATTTGGTCCCAAGGACATTGGGTCAAATCCCATTATTGAGAAAATGAATCCAGCAACCATGCAGCATCAGTTTCCCAATTTTCTCAAGATACTGCCCTAATTTCTTGTTTCCTTGTTGAAGCCAAGTATGCCTGATCTTTTCAATAGGCAAGGAATGCCTCCATATTTGGTTTCTGGTTGATGGCCAGCCTGAGTTCGAGGCTGAGGAGGTTTTGAACTCTAGATTTTCCCATAAGACAGTACAGTACTTGGTCCATTGGAAGATCTTGAAGAAAGATCTTGGGTTGCTGCATTTGACTTCCATGTGCCCCATCTTTTGAAGACATTTCTTCCCTGAAAAGGAAGGGGGATGTACTTTCATAACCTATAAGCGTCATAAAAAATGGCGTGGCGCATAACAATGTGCACTGTGAGGATCCATTGTCGAATTCATCTCCAGCTTATTTCTATTTTTATTTATTTATTTGTGGTTTTTATATACCGACATTCGTTTAGTAACATCACATCGGGTCACATTAAACAATAATTCACAACAGCGCTATATAAATATAGATATTAGCAGCAGTGTTTTACTTAAAACATTTAAACTTAATAAAACAATGGCAAATCCATATAAATGCAAGGGGAAAACAATGCGGAAGGTAACTTTATACAAGAAAGCTATATACAAGAAATCTGCCAAATAAAAGGCAGTGATATATTAACCAGCGTAAAAATTCTTATGAGATGAGATTGCATTAATGGACTAATATCTCTAGGTACATCTCTAGGGGAATAGATAATTGTACATCAAGAGGGCATAACAGAAGGACTGCGGTACTCAGAACTTGAAAACCTGTTATCTGCGAATTGAGGAGAGGGGTACCTCAGGAAGAGTGGAATAATTAAACTAATATGTATAATTGCTTGCAAGAATATATCCCTGTCTAAGGGGTGAAATTCAGGGAAGAGCCTACAGAAAGCAGGGGGGGGGCGTGGAGGGTAAAGCACTGGGGGGGGGGAAGACACGAAAGGAATGAAGGGGCGCATCTGTGAGGAGGGTGCAGAGATGCAAGATACGTGAAGGGGGATGAGAGATCAGAGGAGGTTAGCAGTGATGAAGGTTGGCTGCGACTATTTTATGTAAAGGCTTGTATGAAAAGCCAAGTTTTGAGTTTTTGTTTGAATTTCTTTGGGCATATTTCTTGACGGAGATCGGGTGGCATGCTGTTCCAGTATGAAGGCCCAGCTATGGTCATGGCACGCTTTTTGGTTGCGTGGAGTAGAGTTGCTTTGTGGGAGGGTGTGAATAGCATGGCAGCATGCTGAGTTCTAGGGGGTCTGGAGTGTTTGTAGAAGTGCAGGGCATTGTTAAGCCAGGTCATATCTTCAGTGTGAAGGGTCTTATGTATCAGAGATAGTGTTTTGTACATAATCCTTTGCGCAATGGGTAGCCAGTGCAGATCTTTGAGAATGGGTGTGATGTGTTCAGACTTACGTGTGTTGGTGAGTATGCGTGCTGCTGCATTTTGCAGCATTTGTAATGGCAGGATGGTGGATTTGGGTAGGCCTAGAAGAAGGGCGTTACAGTAGTCCACTTTTGCAGAAATGAGGGATTGCAGTACGGTACGGAAGTCACATTGGTATAGAAGGGGTTTTAATTTTTTTAGGGTGTGCAATTTAAAATAACCATCTTTTATAGTGTTATTAATGTGTTTTTTAAAGTTAAGGTGGTTGTCAATTGTGACTCCGAGATTTTTTTTTTTTTTTTTTTTTTTATTCTTTATTTATCAACTTTTCAAAACAAAATACAAAGTAATTTGCATAGAATCACAAGAGATTGAGAAATTGTTCTTTACATGAAATTCTTATTTGAAATTTAAAAATTAAATATTGAAACATGACAAAATTTCACAATCTCTACCTTTCGTAGGTAACTGAGGAGGAAAAGAATAAAAGGAGAACATAAGAAACAATTTAGAAGTAAGGCTGGGTTTAAACATCAGATTCATTTACTGGATCCAGCTCTATGGGCTGCGGGGTCTGTTCTCGTGCCTCTAGAAAGGCTTGAAGTTGTTCCGGACTAAAGAACACATAAGTATTCCCCAAAAGTTTGACTATGCACCTACAGGGGTACCTTAAAATATAGGTACCTCCTAGTGCAAGCACTTTTGGGCGCAGTGAAATAAACTTTTTCCTTCGCATTTGCGTTGGTTTTGCCAAATCTGGAAAGATACGAACTTGACCACCCATAAAAGAAACATTTAAATTTTTGAAATAATTCTTCATAATTATTCCAACATCAATTTCTGAATAAAGAGTCACAAACAAGGCAGACCTTTCTGTAATTTCTTCCGTTGTTGTTTCCAGAAAATTGGTTAGATTTTCCATATCTATCCCCATACCAGGCGATATTAAGGCTCCTCTCTGTCTTAAAAAGAATATTTTTTTAACAGGCGGAACATTCTCTGGTGGTATCTTTAGAATTTCAATAGCAAATTTCTTGAAAGTCTGCAAAGGCAACTCACCCATAACTTTGGGGAAATTCAAGAGTCTTATATTTAAGTGCCTTAAGTAATTCTCTACTGACTCCAATCTTCTCAAAGACAATAGTCTTTCATTAACAGAAACTGCACTTAAATCTTGCAATTTTTTTACATCCACAGTTACCTTTGTCAAAGCCTTTTCCAGATTCGTGTGGTCAGTTTCGATCTTAGTCATTCTCTTGGAAACTTCCTCTAGTTTACAAGCCTGTCTGTCGAGCTTCGCAGCGTTCCCTGCTACCAGATCCCAAAGGGCGTCGAGCGTTACAATCGCTGGTTTTGTTAATCTCTGTGGGATAAGTGGAGAAACCGGCTCTGCTGTTCCTTCTCCGCTGGCTTCATACTCCTCCCCTCCTGTAGCCTCAGCGGAGACACGAGCACTGGCTGCACCCCCCACGTCTGCTTCGTCCCTGGGCTTGCCTCCCAACTGAGCATGCTCGAAGGAAGTTCCTGCCGGCGTCTCAGCAGGCACAGAGTCGAGCAGTAGAGCTGCTTGAACCAGCGTTTTGGGATCCGGAGGCGTCAGCGATAGTTCCCCGGGTGAGTACTGGGCTCCTTCCCCTGACTCACCAATGGGGGTAGACGTCCTCGTTACTGATGTCGGGGTTGCATACTGATAGATCAGCCGCTGCCCTTCCAAATTATCCGGTAAGGGAGGATATATCCGGATTTTCCCTTTTCTCTTATGTGGCATTGTAAAAAATCGAAGAAAAAAGGCTTAAAGGAAATTTTTAGGGAACGAGGGCACGGAGTTGCTCAATATGCGACCACACCCGCGGCCATCTTAGTTCCTCCGCAAGGGATTGACTCCGAGATTTTTAACGTTTTGCATAGAGGCAACTGTAGGGAATAGCGTGTGATCAGAGGAGTTGGGGTTATTGCCTTTCTGGGGGGAGATGATCCTGATTTAATACAAAGAGAAGAGAGCACATTTCCCCAATCCTTAAAGAATTACACTGGCTACCAATTCATTTCAGAATTCTTTATAAGTCAATCACCATAATCTACAAATCCATCCAACAAATCGCTCCTCTCAACCTACAAATCCCTTTCATAAAGCATACTTCCTCCAGACCCATAAGAGAGTACTACAAAGAGTCTCTGCAAGTACCGCCTTCCAAAACTTCCCTCCACATAACTTACAGAGATAGGGCTTTCTCCACAGCAGGACCCACGCTTTGGAACTCCATACCAACGGAACTTAGACAGGAACCCTGCTTACTGACATTCAGAAAAAGACTTAAAACATGGCTTTTCAAACAAGCCTTCCCAGACGCAGATTAAAAACTATTCTATCCGATATTCAACCTCCAATCAACATCTTTTATTATTATAACCATCCTGGTATCCTACCCCTAAGCATTATAATCATCCAGAATCTTCATTACTTATGATTTCGTCTTTATTGTTAAACTACATACTTGTACTGAACAATTCATTGTAAATCTCAAACATCCATTTTTGGAAATTCCTCCATTCTACAGGTTTATACACTTTGTTAAAGTTTCTATCTTGTCTTCTTCTTGCTCCTAGTTGTACGTCTCCTTGTTTATTGTAACTGCATCTATATTATTTATAGTTCATATTATTTCGTTCTCTGTTCCGGTTATCACCCATTGTTTATTGTAAACCGGCTTGATGTGATATTATCACGAATGCTGGTATAGAAAAAATTAAAATAAATAAAAAATAAATAAATGATTTCCGTTTTATCAGGGTTTATGGCAAGGTTGATGCTTGTAAGGAATGAGCTGATAGTTGCAAGAGCTGTGTCCCATATCTTGAGGGCATTGCTAAGGGTGTCAGCGATGGGGATGATGATTTATACATCATCAGCGTAAATGAAGTACATGAGGCCAAGTTCCGTCAGGAGGTGACAGAGGGGAAGGATGTATATATTAAAGAGTGTGGAGGACAGGGCGGATCCTTGCGGTACTCTGTGGCTTATATTATATAGTTGTGAATCATTATTTCCAAAGTTGACTTTATATTGTCTACCATGCAGGTAAGATTCAAACCAATGTAGAGGGGTATCAGTTATGCCTATTTCTTTAAGTCTGGTGATGAGAATATTGTGATTAATGGTGTCAAATGCGGCCGATATGTCAAGCATGGCTAGGAGGTAAGATTGTCCTTTGTCAATCCCAGTGAGGAAGTGATTAGTGAGGGAGATAAGTAGGGTTTCAGTGCTTACGAAAACCAAATTGTGCAGGTAAGAGGAATTCATGTTTTTCTAAATGGTCAGTGAGCTGCGTGTTGACAATTTTTTCAAGAATTTTTGCCAAGAAAGGTAGGTTGGAAATGGGTCGGTAGTTGGCCAGGTTATTGGCATCGGCTTTGGGCTTTTTTAGGATAGGTTTGATGATGGCTTGTTTAAGCACTGTTGGGACTTCACCAGCGGCAAGGAAGCAGTTGACTAACAGGTCGATACAGTAAAGTGCGGCCACGGTTACCCTGCTCCTAACCCGCTTTCTACTTACTTTTCGGCTGCGTTAGCCCTTCCCGCGATACAGTATCCCCCTTTAACCCATTCTTAACTCACTGGGTAACCCCTTCCGCACACGGCATGTATATTACATGCAAACGATTGATTAGCTATTCCCTCCCCATACAGTAACGCGTGCCCCGACTATTGCTTTTTTACCCTGCCGATTTGCCGCGCGTTTAACCTGTTAGTTTACCGCCTACCCCTACCCCTGCGTTAGAGGCAGGAGTAAGGGTAGGCGGCAAACTTTCCCCCAACCCCCGCTCACCTGCCCTGGCCGCGTCCATGGGTGCCGGTCTCCGGGGTAGCCCCAGTCCTCTCTCTCCTCCCGAAGCAAAAAAAAGCGAAAAAAAAAATCCAATGCGGCCCCACTTTGGCAGCCCCCCTTCGGCGGAGACGGCAGTGTAAAGCGAGACGGACCGCGGCGCAAGGAGAGGAGGAGAGAAGACGCAATTTACTCCAGCCAGCCCTCCTCAGGACAGCGGCTCCTCTGCCTCCCAGCTGCCTCCGAAGATGGACGCCCGAACGGGTAGGCCCCTCGTGCAATTTGACAGCGGCGGACCTTCGGCGGAGACGGCACTGTAAGCGAGACGGACCGCGGCGCAAGGAGAGGAGGAGAGAAGATGCAACTTACTCCAGCCAGCCCTCCTCCGGACAGCGGCTCCTCTGCCTCTCAGCTGCCGGCGAAGATGGACGCCCGAACGGGTAGGCCCCTCGTGCAATTTGACCTCAAGGCGTGACATCGCATGCCGTGACGCCAAACGTCGTGACGTCACGCCTTGAGGTCAAATTGCACAAGGGGCCTACCCATTCAGGCGTCCATCTTCGTCGGCAGTTGGGAGGCAGAGGAGTCTCTGTCCGGAGGAGGGCTGGCTGGAGTAAGTTGCGCATTCTCTCTCCTCCTCTCCTTGCGTCGCGGTCCGTCTCGTTTTACACTGCCGTCTCCGCCGATGGGGGGACGAAGGGGGGCTGCCGAAGGGGGGCTGCAAGAAGATGGGGGGCCGCAGTTCGTCTCGCCGATGCTTTACATCTCAAAAGCGCTCGCCCATTGGAACAACTGCCTTCTATCCATCACTAATCTACTCAACAGTTTAAACCTGGTTCTTAATGCCTCCAAGACAGAGCTGCTCCACATATCCTCAAACGAAATCAATATCTCCCCACCATCTCCACACATCTCTCACATTACTTGCAAGCAGGTTAGAGACCTTGGGGTAATACTAGACAATCGTCTAAACCTTAAGAAAATGGTCAACACAACCTCCAAAGACTGTTTCTTCAGATTACAGATTCTAAAATGACTTAAACCACTCATTCTTCCACGACTTCAGGACAATCCTCCAAGTGCTACTGTTCGCCAAAATAGACTACTGCAGTGCCCTTTTCCTAGGCCTTCACAAATCCACTACCAAACCACTGCAGATGTTACAAAATGCGGCTGCGAGATTGCTGACCAGTACCAGCCGCAGCGAACACATCTCTCCCATCCTCAGGAACCTACACTGGTTACCAGTTAATTTCAGAATTCTATACAAATCAATCACCGTAATTCATAAAACTATCCATCATCATCTTCAACTCGACCTGGAAATCCCATTCAAACTCCATTCCTCTAACAGACCAACTAGAGAGTACACAGACTTCTGCAAGTATCTTGCCTACGCCTTGTATATTCCTGTAAATAGTCCGTTGCAGTTTTTATTTATTGCTTTAATTCCTCCACCTCCTGCTCTTTGTATACTCCTCCTTGTTCGCCCTCCCTGTTCATTGTAATTTCTACCTTTAAAGTTACATTGTAAACCGGTATGATGTATGCATACTAATACCGGTATATAAAAGTTTTTAAATAAATAAAATAAATAGAGATATTCTCAAAGGCACCCTGAAATTTCCCCCTACTAAAGCTTCACGCCTCTCGATGACCAAAGACAGAGCTTTTTCGATAGCTGGCCCATCTATCTGGAATAGCATCCCTTCAAGTCTCAGAGTGGAGCCTTGCCTGTTAACTTTTAGAAAAAGACTTAAAACCTGGCTCTTTCACCAAGCCTTCGCCGACCCACCAGACAATCACTAGTTGTCCTTCACGCTTACCCGTTACGGTGATTATACTCACGAATGGACTCTGACTCTCCCAGGTTAAAGCACCATTAAGCTTTAACCCGTACGCCCTATGGTATCACTTCATATTTATTTCCTGCCTTATCTTCTTTCCAGCTTGTTGCAAGCTTCCAAGTTCTCTTCCCTGTTGATTGTAGCTTTGACTCATTCCTACCTACTGTTTATCTTTCGTTTACTTGAATAGTTACCCCAGTTTTATTCTTGTTAATTGTAAACCGATCCGATATGGTTATTTACTATGAAGGTCGGTATATAAAACTGTTAAATAAATAAATACATACATTTACATTGCCAGTTCTCTCTCTCCTCCTCCCGAAGCAAGGCTGCTTTACGCGCCTTGATTCAGGAGGAGGGGAGATAGAACTGGCAATCCCGAGCGTAGAAGAACCGTCCACTTCCTGGTACCTGTCATTTCAGATGTCATTTGAAATGACAGATACCAGCGTGGCCGTGAAGCGTTAGGCCCGCGCACCCAGGACACTGTATAGGCGCTCTATACAGTAAAATGGGTTGCGCGGGTCTAACGCTTCAGGGATGCTTCCTAGACGCAGCTTGCATTTGCAAGCTATTTGCATACGGGATCGAGCGGTAGGCGAGCTGCACTGTGCGTGCGGCAACCGCGGGTGCACCCGGCACTGCCGCACTGTTTCTACCGCGGCCTTAGAGTATCGACCTGAATGTTAGCAATGTGAGGTGCTATAATTTCTGGGATAGACAATAGATGTTTTGTAGGTATGGTGTCACTGGGGTGTTTGGCAGGTTTCATTTTCTTAATAGTATTTTCAATTTCTAAGGAGGCAGTGGGTTCAAAAGAGTTGAAGGTAGCAAGTGGGTTTTGAGGAATGGGTTTAGTTGGAAGGTTGTTGCATGGGAAACGTGTCATGATTTTAGCTATTTTTTCATGAAAGTATTTGGCTAGTTCGTCACTTTTATTTCCGGCGTCATTGTCATTATTGGGTGAGGTATTGATTTTAGTCATTTCAGCTACATATGCAAAGACAGCGTTTGAGTTAAATTGTAGGTCATGTATTCTTTTTGCATGATAGTCTTTTTTTTGTGTTGTGGGTTTGCTCACGGTATTTGCAAAGGGATACTCTATAAGCATTGAGACGTGTGAGTGAGGGGTCATTGCGCCATTCCCTCTCTAATTTTCTGAGGGCACGTTTCATCATTTTCAATTCAGGTGTGTACCATGGTTTTTTTGTTAAGCTGTGGTGGTTGATTTTCTTTGTGCGTAATGGGCATATTTCGCTGGCAATGTTGTTGGTTAGTGAGTTCCAAGATGCGATTGCTTTGTTAGTGTCTGACAGATCGAGGTTGTGCAGTTCTCTATTGAGGGCATTAGTGAGGTCATCTTTAGAACATGGTTTGCGGACCTGTATGGTCTTACATTCGTAGGGTAGCTTGCCACATGGAGTATCTATTCAGTCACTTCCTTCCAATGGCCATCTTATTATCTGCCTAGATATGCTTTTGTACTCAAGTTTGTGTCAGTCATTGCCAGAGCATGGTCCTAATTTGTGGTCCTCTTATTCTGGCTCTTTTCCAGTTCCTTTTCTTCAGAAGACATCACTACTTTCTGGCCTTACCTTCAGCATTTCTTGACTACTTTCTTGTTCCTAGTTTCCTGGTGTACTTCAGCCCCTTGTTACCCATTACCCTGGCCAACAGTTCCTGAGGGCTCAACCCAAGGGGAGGATGGCTGGTATAGGCAGAAGATTCAATCTATGGATGACCGTCATCACAGTAACCTGGCTTGTTCTGTTTTCCTAACAGGAGATGTATTATTATTTTAGGGCCTGGTGTAATATTTGCAGAGTTGTCTTTTCATAGGCAGGGCTGTTGTTATTTGAGTGTTGGCAGTTAATGCTGTTTTGGTATAAGAGGTTTACTATATTGTAGTTGCAATTCAGATTACTCATTGCTTTCTGAGGACCAAGCCTACATACACCACACATTACAATGGGCCTAATACCATCTAAGTTTCAAGTGCTGTTTTGTAGGATTTTCTGGTTGGCACCACAGCAGTGCATGTAAATATAAGTATATATCATGCTGTAAGTGATATTTATATCTCAGAAGACTGTCCTTTTAATGTCCTTTTCATACAAAATCTGTTATTGTAAATGCATAATGTTTAATTGTGTGTGGTGAGGGTCATTGGGGAGGCACAAACCTGTAAGGTTCACCTACAGCTCCTAATAACCTTGCATTGGATCTGTATTTATATGGAATATACTCTGCTTAATAATTCATTTTAATTGCTGCTCAATACAAATATGTCTGATTTCCGGTTATGGCCGCCGGCTGACTGGTCGCACAGGGAGAGCGCTCCTGGCTGATTCCCTCCATTCTAAACATTTAACTGGGGTTCTAAATTTTAAAGTGCAGCAAGTGGTGACTTGATGTGAGCTTTTGAAGAAGGGGATTTCATTATTCTTGTAAGAGTATTTACAAGGCTATGAGATCCAAACTGAACTATGTAACCGTAAAATATTGGCACACCATGGATAACAGAAACCAAACCAACCTATTTCGTGCCGAAATGTAAACCTTTGTGATGGTATATTACTAAACGACGGTATAGAAAAATTTTTAAATAAAAAAAATAAACTGCAGCGCAACATCCGAGAAAAGCCACGCGTGGGAGAAGTGACACAGGCCACTCCAAACAACAGTGAGAAACCGGTGGTGGTGATGTAGGAAGACATGCTGTTGAAAATTTCTAACACAATATCTGTGGCCCTAGCGGAGAGGTTAGTTAAGCTGCAGTCTGAAATGGATGAGATTAAAAGGAATATTGAGACTCAAGTTCGGCAGCTGGATGTGGCTGAGCAGACACTATCTGACCATGAGGATCGGATGGCACAGATGGAACAGCAAGTTGCAGCACTACAGACTCATAATTGTCACCTGACAGAGCAAATAGAGGAGTAAGAGAATCGTGGCTGCAGAAATAATCTCCATGTACTTGGGCTGCCAGAGACAATAAAGGAGTCGGAGCTCACTGATATTTTTGAAGTGTGGTTGCTACGTGAATTAAGCCTCAGTGGCCATGATTTCTCTTTAGTGTGAATATGCTCATAGAATCGGCCTGCAGAGAGATCAAAATGCAATGCCAAGGCTGGTTATCGGGCGTATCCTCAATTGGACACGTAAGGTCCGACTGCTGCAGGCATATCATAAGTGAGGTGTCCTGGAATATAATGGCCATAGGTTACTGCTGTTTAATGATTTCTCACAGCATGTAGTATTCGCTGCACAAAAGTATGGCACAAGTTTGCTCTGTATGTCATCAAAAGAGCATATGATTTGATTTATTATAACCAGCAAAATTGAGGGTCCATCATGAAGGTGTCACACAGTTTTTCCACGGAGATAGCAGCAGTGCTGGAGTTTTTGCAGCAAATTAACGTGGCCGGATGAACATGGGACATGGAGGATGACTGCCAGGTCGATAGAGGACACTGTTCAAGTTCTGCAGTGTTGGATGTTAGTTAATGCTGTGAAAGTTAAGGATTTTCTGATATTTTTGCCTCTGATTTTTTTTCTTTTCATCTTTTAGCTACAGGGCAATATTGGACAACGATGTGACGAAGGGGCACATTAACAAGCCGAGTGGCTCTTTTGATGTAGTTTTATATCATACCAATGTTATCATGAAGACTGAAATGGATCTGAGTCTTTAAGCTGTTGGCTGATTATTATTCTTTGTTTGAGAGTTATGTTATTTTCTGTGAGGTTTTTTTTTCTCTCTCAGCGCCATGGCTCAACAACTTGGCAATAACAGTTATAGTTTTTACAAGATCACTCGCAGTGCCTGGAGGTACAGGATTATGGCTTCATGTCAGTTATAACTGGAAAAAATAATTGCACTGTACTATAATGGAGGGAATTAGCACAGATATACCCCTGAACAGGCAAGAGAGTGGTTGGGGGTGTGATCCCTTGGAGAGCAAGGGGGAATATGAGATATGATTGGGGGGGGGGGGGGGGGAGTTGTGAATGGCGTTTATGAGTCAATATGCTTCTGTGGGTGTTGTGGATCTTGAGGGGGACTGAGAGTTGAATATGCATTCCCAGGTATTGCTCACAGTACAGGCCACTGGAAACTTAGGTTTGGACGGTTTATGCAGTACTCGGGTATTCTATTTTGCTATTCACTCGGTTCCGTGTTAACGGAGATGTCATATTTTTTGGAGTCCAGGTGATTATGGTTAATGTGAATGTATATACTTTAAACTTAGATGGGATCCATTCCCCAATTAATTAGAAAAAATTGCTGGATATGTTTAAAAGGCAAAAATCACACGTGGTCATGCTTCAGAAACACACTAAATTAAAGAGAGATTGGGTGGGGCAGTGTTATTTTTCATCATACACACACAGGCAAAGGGGGGTAGCAATTTTTATCCAGAGACAGACATTTTCAATTAGATCATCAACTTATAGAATAAGGAGGCAGATGATATGATTTCTGGAACTCTGGACAAAAATTGGGTTTCTGTAATATCTATCTAATGCCTATTCTCATGGTTTTTTGTTTTTTTAAGAATTGGTGACTGCATTGCTGCGTTTTTCTGTCTATAAACTGATTGTGGGAGGGGATTCCAATACAGTTGCAAATCGCAAGATAGATTGTAAACCTCCAAAGGAGTACAAACTTACCTAAGGAAAAATGGATGTTAATTTTATGAATGCGGAACTGGGGTTAGTGGGTATCTCATAAACCCTACATCGTGGGGAGTATGATTTATGTTTTATTCAAATCCCCATTAATGTTTTTAACTATTGGATTACCTATTGATCTCAGAAGACTCTTTTTCAGTGGTAATTGAGGCAATTTCCATATTGATCATGCTTCCATAATGCTGGGTCTGAAGATAGGGGATAGGGATGGTAGGGCAAGGAATTGGAGAATGAGTCCTGGTTTATTTCAGGATCAAAATTTCCATGACTATTTGCATGCTAACTGGGCAGATTATGTAGCTTTTAATGATAATATATTTTAATATTTATATTTAATATTTTAATATTTTAATGATAATATATTAGCTTTTAATGATAATGATAATAGCCAGGGGGAGATCCTACGGCAAGGAGAGAACCTACGGTAACACCCATGGAGAGACCTTACTGCACAATTGAGAGACACTTCTGCACAATGTAAATAATTTCCATTAAGGGACATTACGGCACAATGTAAATAAGCTACCTCTGTAAAGATTATATAATTCTTGTCTTTCCCTGTCTCTTTCCTTCCCAGTTTCAACAACCTTGTTATATTGTAACTTTTTACTTCCTCGACACTGGTTAAAAGAAAGTTATTGCACCCCTTGTTATATGTAAACCGGCATGATATGATTGCATCATGAATGCCGGTATAGAAAAGCTTTAAATAAATAAATAAATAAAATAATGACCAAAAAAGGCCTGCCATAGTGTGGGAAGCTAATAAGGCAGTCATAAGAGGACATAGTATAGCTTATGTTAAATGTAACGCCTCAACAGCGACTGTTTTTGTTATATTGGAAACCGATTTGATTTGATATTGTATCAAGAATGTCGGTATATAAAAATTCTAAATAAATAAATAAATAAATGTTGCCAAGAAAAATAAAATTAGGGTTGCAGAAATTCTTCGCTTATCACGTCTTGTTCAGGTAGCTCAGGGTAAATTTGCCAATTCCTTACTCGAAGACGACAATCAAGTGTGGGTGCAAACTCGTGACGCTTTGAATAATTTATTTCAGAGAGCAAGGAAATCTCTTACATTTTTCTAATACAAGTTGTACAAATACGACAAAGCTAGTAAATCTCTTGTCAACTTGGTGAAAATTGCAGGTGTAAAGGATGATGCAGGTCAGCAAAAGTGCACTGCTAAAGATATAGAAGGATGTTTCCTATTCTTTTTTCAGTCATTATAAACATGCCGATACAGTACAGTGCGCTCTGGCGGA
Source organism: Rhinatrema bivittatum (assembly GCF_901001135.1). NCBI lineage: Eukaryota > Metazoa > Chordata > Amphibia > Gymnophiona > Rhinatrematidae > Rhinatrema > Rhinatrema bivittatum. The sequence continues at coordinate 269,852,214 of NC_042621.1, forward strand.
GCGCACTTTAATCCGCGTTTTCGACGCGCTAGCTTTACCCCTTATTCAGTAAGGGGTAATAGCGCGCCGAAAATGCGCGTCCAACCCCCCCCGTAACTAAAAGCGCCCGCAACATGCAAATGCATGATGATGGCCCTATTAGTTATGTCCGTGCGATTCAGAAAGTAAAATGTGCAGCCAAGCCACACATTTTACTTTCAGAAATTAGCATTAATTTCTCTCGGCACCGGGAAAGTGTACATTTCTGTACACCCTCCGACTTAATATCATGGCGATATTAAGTCGGAGGTCCCAAAAGTTACAAGCAGTTAAAAATTTAAAAAAAAAAAAATTTTAAATGGGTCCACGGCTTGAAAACCAGACGCTCAATTTTGCCGGTGTCCGGTTTCCGAACTCGTGGCTGTCAGCGGGTTTGAGAACAGACGCCGGCAAAATTGAGCATTGGCAGTCAAACCCGCTGACAGCCGCTGCTCCTGTCCAAAAAGAGGCGCTAGGGACGTGCTAGTGTCCCTAGCGCCTCTTTTTACCTTGGGCCCTAATTTAAATGAATTAATTTACTAAATCGCGTGCACAGGAGAGTGGGCGAGCGTCCGCTCTCCCGCGATTTTTACTGTATTGGCCCGATAGTTAGCAGGAGCTGGATTTGCAGGCCAGGTAGGCATTTTTCGAAGCATTTGACTGGCCAGCACTTTCACAGCTACATCTGGAAGCCTTGACTAGATCTATTATGGGCTTTGAAGTTGCTGGGGCGATTAGTACGTTAAAACTAGGGAAAACTGCTGGCATGGATGGCCTGGGTTCTGAGTACTATAAAATCCTGCAGTATGGACTTCTAAAAATCTTGGCAAGATTTTATAATTCAATACTGGAGACAGGAACAATAGTGGCTGATATGAATCAGTCTTTGATAACTGTCCTTCCAAAAAAAAGGTAAAGACCCATCTGAGGTTAAATCGTATAGACCCATCTCCTTAATTAATGAGAATCGTAAGTGGCTAGCCTCTATTTTAGCATCATGTATTAGTGAGGTGCTCCCGCTGCTTGTAGTGGAGGATCAAACAGTTTTGTACGTGGTAGATGGTATAAAAAAATGTATGTAGGCTGAAAGCAGCATTGTCACAGAGTCACAATAAGAAAGATATAGTTTTAAGTCTAGATACAAAGGAGGCCTTTGATTCCTTAATATGGTATTATATGTTTTGGGCTTTGGGAAACATGGGTTTTCATGGGCTTATTGTGCACTGGCTTAGAGCACTTTACAGCAATTCATCAGCTAGAATACTTATTAATGGCTCTATGTCCAGGAGTTTTCAGGTGGGGAGGGGTATTTGGCAAGGCTACCTTTCCCCGCATTACATAAGGAAACCATCTTTTGAGGTTTATGGGTCGCAGAGATAGAGATGAAAATTACAATGTTTGCAGATGATATTTTGCTGATTGGCAATGATATATATGAGTATTCCCAAAATTAGAGAAATATTTCAACAATTTCAAAAAATTGCTGAGCTAAAAATCACTTGTGAAAAGTCTGAGGCTATTGTGGCAATGCATACTCAACTGCAAACTTGGAAGGATTTGCCTCTTTTTCTTATGGCACTCCTAAAGATGATGATTTTACCGAAAATACTGTATAGACTGCATATGGTGCCATGCTGGCTTCACTCGAAAGATTTAGCGATTATCAAATCAGCAATTATACATTTTATATATATGACAAATATATGACAAATAACAAACATCGGGGTAACTTGCTTGATGTGGCGGTTACTACCCTTAACCATTAAGCCTTATCTCACCTTTGATGCAACTCCAACATTACTCTCTCTGCATCAATGGCAGGGGGTGGCAGGAAATTTGAATCAGTTACCAACAAAGGCCCTGAACTTGGTGGTCGGTGAAACAGCTAAGTATGGAAAATTATGTGTGGATGGGCCGATTGGTCTTTTTCTGCCGTCATTTCTATGTTTCTATATATGGTGGGGTAAAAGGGCCAGAATTGGCTTTCAGAAGCTGATGCATAACAAGGAGAATGGAGGGATTGATTTCCCTAATTTTCAACTTTGTAATGCAGCACACCAGTTGCACTTTATTGGGGAATGGCTTACTAATAAATACAAATTTTGTGAAAAAGGTATGATTACTTCTTTGATGACCCCATAGGCACCACTGTATATTCCTTATGATAAGATGCTATCAATGAAAAAGCTTGGAAGTCATAATGTCTTAATGTGGGCAGTCAAAGCATGGTGATGGTTTAGAAAGTGGGGGACAAAATTTGAATCAAAATTTTTGCTAAGGTAATAAGGCTTTCCAGCTGGGAATAGAATATAAAGCTATCTTTCAGAAATGGGCAGCAGCAAGCTGTACTGTGTGCTGGTGCACAAAACAGATGATGATCAATTGGTCTGGTGCTCCTTTCAAGATCTGCAGACTTGATTTGGGATTCCCCATACTCAACATTTTGCATTTCTTCAAGTGTGACACTATTAGGATTCATGTAAATGGTTCTTAGAAGATTTTCAATATGAAACTGTGTTAGCAGACACGATACAAAGTATAGGAGAATCCAAAAATTAAATCTCTCAATGGACATTGCTATGTAAGCAACAATGCCAAATGAACAAATGATATTAACTGAGCAGTTTTTGGAGTACAGAGTTGTGAACTGTCATTGCTCCGGAGGAGATGGGAAAGATTTGTCAGGGGCTACACAAAGTATATACTGAGATGACTTTGTGGGAAATGCAGCTCAAGATCTTGCATAATATATATTGGGGAGAATTATGGAGATGATATATGAAACTGGTCTCCTCATCTATTTGTTCTAGATGTCATTATAATGAGACTATGCTGCATAGTTTCTTTTTCTGTTATAAGATCCAACAATTTTGGGATCAGATTCGGCAGGTCATTCATGCTCATTACCACTAAGAGCTGAAATAATGCTTTTGGGAAATATTTCTAAGATACCAGGAATGACAGTAGGGATGGAGTGCTTCATCGCTTTAGCATTGGTGGTAGCATGCAAAAGTATTTTGGTAACCTGGATTAAGGATCTTCTGCTTACCATCTACACATGGTAATGTAAAATGGTGGACTGGATTAATGTAAAATTTGATAAACTTAAGATTTCTGAGGAACATAAATGCTCATAGTCCAATTTTCTCAAATATTTGCCAGCTAAATTGAAAGACTCAGTTTTGGCACATGGACATAAAGATGGGTGTACTTGTTGATACTTAACTGGGAAGGGGCAATGCTTTTGGATACAATGTTGGGGGGTGGGGAATGAGAGAGATGCAATATGCATGGAGGTGTGAAAGTGTAGGTTGACACAGGTATGTATAATGTGTTGGTGAGTGGATGTCCAGGGATGGAGAAACCCCTAGGGGTTTGGAGACAGATAGTATAGAGGAAGAGGGGTAATGTTGATATGCTGATATGGTAGACATTTATATTAAAACTCAGCATGGTCACATGGGAAGCTGCAAGGTTGTAAGGGATCTATGATACAATATGTCTTTAACCTGCGACCGAGGAATATTTTACTTTTATTTTGTGTTTATGTTGAATATGGTTTTCAATTGTCTGTAAATGACTGGATTGCATATTGTGTTCTCCTATTCTGATTATGGCAGTGTTCTGTCTTGCACAATAAAAATGATTTAAAAAAAACAAAACAAAAACAAACAAAACATACAAATACTTCTTTAGGAAACAATTCCATACAATACATTTCAGTGGGTTCCTTAATTGGGACACTGTGTTACTAACAAGGGATGGTGGTTTACTAGATAGCAAGAATTAAAACAATTCCTTTATTATGATGTGGTATCTTTTCTGGAATTCCAATATGGATACTACCAAAGTGAAAAAAAAATGGTTACTGAAAGGATTAAGTACTAACTCTGGAAGCTAATAGTCAGGGTAGGAAGAAGGGGTTGAGTGTTAATCTCCCTAAACATCTGTTTAGCTTTAGAAAAAATACAAGGCTTGTGATCTGATCCACAAGTACACACATGACCCTTCCAAAAAAAAAAAGGAAAGTAAACAAGCTCATTCTAGTGTACGAAAGGAAACATTCAAGAAATATAGAGAAGTCAAATCAGAAGTAACTGCATAACAGGAATTAGTACAATAGTGTTTAAAAAAACATTTTATGTGCTTCATTGTAAAAGCTTTATACCATGTATATATGGGTAGGAAATGATAAGACAAACACGTCAAAGTAGATGGCACCTTGGTGAAAGCTAAGACTGAGGCCATGGTGATCACCTGAAGGTTTATGAGAAATTGGCATATCATTTAGCCTTTCTCTGTTATGGACATGGCAACATGATATATCTTTGTTGTATATAAGACCGGCAAGGTTTAGAACTCTTGTTTTGAACATTAATGTGTTTTACATGTAGAACCCAGAAAATTCTGACTCTGCAGTGTCAAGTGTTAATGATGCTCCCTGTTGACAAAATTGTAAAGCTGTGCTATATTTATTTTTCTGCTTAGAAAACTGCTGTCAATTCATGTAGCTGCTTTGCCAACTGCAAAATGGAAGTACACTGGCCTGCAGTGAACATTTACTATCTGTGAACTTTCTCCTACTGCTTGCAAATTGAAGACAAGCAGCAGGAGGTTACTTATCTCTAATGCTGAGCAAGGTTTAATTTTGGACAACAATGGTAACAGAGCAGTGTGGCAAGCTGATATTTGACATCCCGTAGTTACATCTATAAAACAGACCCACAAGCGATGTTCCCAGTAACTTTGTAGCAGGCTTTTATTTAATTCACATTTGTATATATTCACCTTGCTATATGACTAACTCCCTTCCTGCACAATCTACTGCCATCAAACAAATTTAGTTAATGTCACCTCTGAATACTCCATTAATGTACAAATGCAAGTGAAACTGCATTATTAAAATGTGTCTACAAGTTACAAGCAAATTGTGTCAAAGCTGTATTAAACATCAAGAATGGAATGCAAGCATCCCTCGAATGAAATCTTTTACAAATTCCCAGAGTATACAAAATGTTATACTGTAAATGTACATGGGGCCATGGGAAAAGTTAGGAGGATGAAGTCATGGATGTGGGGAGAAAAGTACTGGAAAGGGAGGTGTAGGAGGGAGACAAACCCCAAGGACTGTAGACATGGAGTAGGCAGGCTGAAGACAGGGACCTTTGTTTTCACTTTTTACTTTATTTTTCCCAGGAATGTATCAGTCTTTATTACAACAAGAACAAAAACGGAAGAAATCAGTGGAAATAAATGACTCATTTTTATGGGCAAACAATTGATATAATAAACTGATAAATTTCCATGAAAAATAAAATAAAAATGGAAAATGAAGATTTATTTATTTATTTAAAACTTTTCTATACCGTCGTTTAGTAGTGCACCATCACAACGGTTTACAGTTAGGCACAAATATGTGGTTTCTCAATTATCCATAGGGTGCCATTATTATACAGTTACATAGTTCAATAATATACTCTAAATGGGGAATGGGTGTGGTTACCATTTACGATTAACTGTCTTTCTAATTTAATACTTAATTGTGAGAAAATAATAAAAAATAAGCAGTTCAGCTTTTTCTTGGTGACTTCCTGCTTTGTGTATGTGTTATTCCGCTACCTTACTGTGAAATGCTTTTTTGAAGAGCCATGTTTTTAAGCCTTTTTTGAAGAGTTTTAATTCCTTCATTAGTCTTAATTCCAGGGGTAATGAGTTCCATAATAATGGTCCTGCCAAAGATAGTGCTCTTTCTCTAACTTGGGTCAACTTTGCTGTTTTGACTGAGGGTATGGTTAGCAGAGCTTTATTGGCCGATCTGAGATTTCTTTGAGGAACGTGTAATCGTAATGCGGTGTTTAGCCAGTCAGCATGTTCGTCATTTATTAGTTTATGCACTGTGCATAGTGTTTTAAATTGTACTCTTTGTTCTATTGGGAGCCAGTGTAAATCTGCAAGTGTCTGGGTGATATGATCTCTTCTGCCTTTACCAGTAAGTATTCTGGCAGCCGAGTTCTGTAGTATTTGCAGCGGTGTATGGTAATCCTAGGAAAAGTGTGTTACAGTAGTCCGTGCTGGCAAATATTAATGCTTGTAGTACTGTATGAAAATGTTCCTGATTTAATAAGGGTTTTAGTCTTTTAAGGACCATTAGTTTGGCGTAGCCTTCTCTTGCTTTTATTGATATGTGTTGCTTAAGGCTCAGTTCCGTGTCTATAATTACTCCTAGGTTTCTAGCTTTATCAGTTAACTCTACTGATTTGTCATTTTTAAATCGAATGAAATTTTGAATTCTTTCGATGTTTTTTCATTCAAGATGTATAAATTCTGTTTTTTCAATGTTGATTACTAGTTCCATTTGGTTTAATAGTTGTTTAATTATGTCTAGGTATAACATTGCAAAGTTTAGTGTTTTTTCAATTGATTCTTCAACTGGTAGAATTGAATGTCATCAGCATATATGTAGTGTATGATCCCTAGCCCAACCAGTAGGTGGCAGAGGGAGAGCATGTAAATGTTAAATAGAGTTGCTGAGAGTGCTGAACCCTGGGGAACTCCTGTCTTTAGTGTGATTTTGTCTGATATTGAGTTTTTTTATCTGTACCTGATAAGATCTATTGTTAAGGTAGGATGTGAACCATTTAATTGTTTTGTTTTGTAATCCAATTTCTTCTAGTCTTTTCAATAGTATGTCATGGTTTACTGTGTCAAATGCTGCGGACAGATCTAGCAGTATCATGATGTAGTGTTTTCCGCTGTCAAATCCACAAAGTACGGTATCTGTTAGAGAGATTAGTAACGTTTCGGTGCTATAGTGTTTTCTGAAGCCATGTTGTGATGGGAAGAGTATGTTATTGTTGTCTAGATGTTCTGCTAGTTGCTTTTGTACTGCTTTTTCTATTAATTTTGCGATCTGTTCATTACCAGAGCGCTGCCATACTCCGGGATTTCAAAGGATCGGGCAGAAGGCCTGCCCTTCTGTAATAACTCACAACTTCTTATCTTAATGAATAATATTTATTAGTAAAATGCAAGAAATGAATATATAATTAATTTGTCTTAGAAGCATAGTGCATCTAACAGCAAAGTACCTAACCTGTCCTGATTTCTCTTTTCTCCTCCTTCCACCTTCAGTGTGGTGCATTTCTTTGTCATCGAAGCAGATCATGGGCAAGTTTGAAACAGGTCTATAGTTACTTAAGACTGTTAGGTCACTGTTTTTCTTTTTCAGAATCTAGATCCCTAGAGGAAGATGACTCTGGAATTGGCCGTGGGGATGGGGTAGGGAGGAGAACGGAGGAGAGAGAATCCATAAAAAGTGGGGTGGGAGAGACCCAGTTTCAGTCCTGGGCCCAGTGTATCTAAAATCAACGATGCTGACATGGAAAGAAATTAGACAAATAGAGTAGTAGTACAAAGCTTGAATTATTAATACAGCGAGTGCTCAAGGAGAACTGCCATAAACTCAGATGGTAATGTGGGATTTGGAGAGCAATACTGATATAACTATGTAAACTAAATATTTCCTATTTTCAAGATTTGGGGGCCTATACTCTAAAGTTTAGTGTGCATGCTAAGGCCATATATTATGCACCCACAACAGAGGGATATGCATTAAAGCCCAAGCAAATGTGTCGAGCTGGGGTCAGAATATGATAGCAAGTAGGCACTAAATTAGAGCATACTAGCATGTAAATGATGGAATGTCATATGCAAATTAGGAGGTAGTTCAATAGCACGGCATGCTCTTCAACACATGCCATTTACCTTACACTCCAGAAAACCAAAAATGTAGCATCCACTTTGGACATAATAACTTTTAGGCGCACATACTAAGTAAAGGGTTCAGCTAACAGCAAGTATTTGGAGAATATAGATGGAGATGATATATAAGAGTTGACTCTGAGGATAGTCAAGAATACTAAGGTAACATTATGCTGCATGATTTTAATCTATCTTTGATATTTTTCTTTTATCCTATGCCATCTTGGGATTGTTTTGATAATTCTTAATTTATTTTATCTGTTTCTCACTTTGAACACATCAATGGAAAGAAGTTCTAAATTGGAAAAATAAATATATAACACAAATATATATATAAGGGATTGTGTTTCCGGTTCATTAAACCTCCACAAATCTTTAATTTGCTGTTTTAAATATAAGAATAAAAACAAGGGAGAAGGAAACCATTCTAATTGCCAACACAAACAGGTGCTAATGGAAACTTTCTGAAGGCAGGAAAACGTGGGGAAATACTGCTTCTGATCACTAAATGATATTGAAAACCCCTGCATAGGAGACTGATACCAGATGTTTACTTTCTGCACTATTTCTATGTATCCTATAGCCTATGTAAGTGTGAGTAGAGGGTATGATCATTACAGAAAATGTATGGTAACTTTTTCTGCCACTACAGAGCTCTACTAAAGCATTTCACAATCACACACATGCAAACATCCATGATGCAGTAAAGCAGCAGTTACTTACCTTTAGCAGGTGTCATCGGGCAGAGCAACATTCGATAGCTTGAGTTCACAGCTTCTAGAGATTTTAAAAGCTCTTCCAAACATGTGTGGGACTATCCCAAATTGCAGCTGTTACACAGGACTCTACTCAACTCTTTAATTTAGTTAATAGAAGCCATCTCCTAGGTACTATAAGGCTTTACATCCAGTTGAGAACACTTGAAACAGGTAAGTAACTTATGCTTTTTCCAAAGAAACAGGATGTTAAGTTGTCAAAGGTGAGGAAATCCCTAACTATAGGCTACCTTTAACAAAATGCTGAGTTGCTTACTTGTAACAAGTGTTCTCTGAGGATAGCAATATGTCAGTGCTCACAAGTGGGTGATGAAATCTGATGAAGCCTAGCCCAGAACTTTAATGTGAAAAGTTTCTAGAACTTTGGTTGTCTCACTGGTATGTGCAGCATGCCAGGTGTCCAACAAGGGGGGGGGGGGCCCTCCCTTCAGCATTTAAGCTAAAAAATTAGGCTGAAGAGGCTCTCCTTATCTAAGGAGAAGCCAACTCCAAAGTAAATCAGGTGGGTTTTATGAGGACTGACATCCTGCTGTCCTCAAAAACTATCTGTAACAAGGATGCTTTCTCCCAGAACAACCAGGATGGCAGTCCCGCAAGAGGGGCATCCCTACCTACAGAATGCCCAAATGAAAAAGGGGGAACACCACAGTGCTAACAGGTACAAATGTTTTTGTACATTTTACAGGATTTCACTTTTTTTATTTTTTTAACTCCCAATGCATTAGCATCGGAAGTTTAAAAAAAATATTATAGTCTTGGCATTAAAGATGTGTGCTGAAAACTAGCATGCGTTTTATTAGCCAAGATTATTACATGGGCCTGATAATGTGCCACTAATTAAATCACAGAAAACTATACAATGGGAGAAGTTTTGCAGAATCCATTTACATCCCTAAACAGCACGTTTTGGCATATTTCTAAAATAAACATGTGGAAGAATAAAGCAAGCATTGTGACATCCACAATCTAGACATCCATAATTCCATTTTTTGGTGTTATGTCTATATTTCTATATGTGACAAAAGCTTCTAAAGAGCCTAATAAGAACATAATATTGAACATAAGAACATAATATTGAACATAAGAACAAAATATTGAACATAAGAACAAAATATTGTTTGCCGTTTGCTATATGTTTAATTATGCCTGTTCTGATGTACTGTAATTATTTTTATTGAAAACTACTTGGATATGTTTTTACAGGCGGTATATTTATTTTATTTATTTATTTATAACTTTTATATACCGAGGTTCAATTAACAAGATTAATTATCACTTCGGTTTACATTACAACCAGCAAAATAACATAGACAAAGTTTTGTTTTACAATGAACAGGGAATAATAACCTGGATAAAACAAAGAACAGGGAAGAAATAACCTGGAAAACATAAAATGGGTGAAGCAAGTATAGAGAATAGGGTTTGTATAACTTGGGCGAAAAGCAAGGAAATTAAATAGGGGAGGACTGTGAAGGCTTTTATTACATCACCTTCATGAATGTGGTAGCTCTGGAACTGTGTTAATGGTTCACGCAAGAGGTAAACCACTATCAGTGCATTGAGTTTAATAATGAGTATTCTCAAGGGCCTGAAACTACTACTGGACTGCCTCAAGGTATATTAAGTTCAATAAATAAGTAGTCTAATTCACACAAATATTTCATATTTGATATCCGTGCATCAAAATTTCAAAAGCTTCCTAATGTGTTGCTTCAATAAAAATTACGTTAAAAAAAATTTCAAAAGCCTCCATGTACAACTTGAACTATAAAATGAGGGCTAGAAGCAGTTCTGATTATAATAAGACATCACTTAGTTCCAGCTATTCAACATTTTCTGTAAAACAGAATTGTTTCATATCTGCAGAATCTGGACTTAGGCCTCAGATTTCCCACAAATGCTAGCCCACTATACAGTGTCCAAGGCAAGGAAGCTTTTTTCTGTAAGGGAGATGTCATTCAAAGCCCTGAGGAACCAGAACCCCTGTGTGCAACCAACAGGTTCCTTCACAGCCTATTTCAAAAGTCCAAGACGCAACAATATAGGCATATGTAAGCAATATAGGCAATATGGCTACTGGTCAGCAGGAACAGCTTTTTTTTTTTTTTAGTTTGGGTTTTGCTATATTCCAGCACAGAGTTCTAGGTCTGATTACCTTTGCAAAGTCTAAGGGAAAAGGAACTCAGCACAAACATGCTGTCATGTTGGCCAATTGGCCTGCAGTCATCTACTAACTCAAAAGAATAACCAAAACAAAGCACTAGGAAGTGCAGTTATAAGCAGAGAAAGTTCAGGATTTATGCAGGAGTGGCAGAACAGACTGCTAATCCTCAGTTTAAAAGGCTACAGAAACCGCATCCCTAAATGCTAAATTCAAAAGCAACACCTTTGCTAATCAATTTAATATTTACAAGTCTTCCCCAAATTTACCAGTGGGGGAAAACGAGAATTGGATTTAGGCAATAATCAATACGGGCCCTGACTTTTATGGTCTAGAGTACTGATATGCAACATTAGAGGAAAAGCACAAGACTGCTTCTACGGTAAGGCCCAAAAGCAAAGAATATTCAAGTAGCATCATCTGAATTTTCAAGAAGGTTCATCATTCAGTATAAATGTTGCTAGCAGAAATTTCTTTATGGGTTTTATAATTGATTGGCTTTGATTGTAAATATTACTACCCTTTTATCTTCTACATTTTTCTTATATGAGGGACAGATTGCAACAAAAATAACAGACCCTAGGAGGGAATGGAGTTGGGTTTTGTACTTCAGAGAGATTCCACAGGACAGACTGGCTGAACCTGTCATGTTAGAAGCCCCTGTCCAAACAGTATTGAGATGTGAATGTGTGGCAAGAATTCCACATCACTGTTTGCAGATTTTCTCCATGAAGATTCATCTTGGGTGGGCTATGAAAGCTGCCAAGGCGCTGTCCTTATGAGCACTGACATGGCCCACCAGATTTAGACCCACCTGGGCATTATAGGAGATGAAATCTGCCAGCCAATAGGATAAAGTGCATTTGGTGATGGTAATCCTCAGTTTGTTGGTATCAAAAGAAACAAAAAGCTGGGTGGGCCTTCTATGGGCTTCAATCTGCTCCAGGTAGAAGGCCAAGAGGCTCTTGTAGTCCAAACCTTTTACTGCTCACTCACCTGGGTGGACATGTGGATTGGGAAAAAATGTTGGAAGGACAACTGACTAGTTAATAAAATTCAGACACCAGCTTAGGCAGAAACTTAGGATGGGTACACAGAACCACCCTATCATGATAAAACTTAGTGTAAGTTGGATAAGTTCCAAGAGCCTGGAGCTCACTGACTATGTGCTGAAGTCACTGCCACAAAAAATTTGACCTTCCAGGTCAGGTACTTCAGGTTGCAACAGCACAGTGGCTCAAAGGGCGCTTTCGTCAGTTGGGTCAGTACCAGGTTGTGGTCCTAAGACATAGTGAGAGACTGATGGGAGTCTTCAAATAAAGCAAGTTCAGCTTCAATCAGATAACTAAAGGCTGTACAGAGGTGCTGGTGATAGGTGCCAATTGCACTGAAATGCACTTTTACTGAGTCTTAAGTCCCGATTTGGACAAAGGTAAAAGGTAAAGACAAATGTAGAAGTATTTCTGTAAAGAGGAAAAAGATCTAAAGCCTTTCACCCACACTACACGGGAAACCTCCTTCATTTTAGTCCATAGGACTTCCTCATGAATTCTTTCCTTGAAGCTAACAGAACACAAGACTCATCCCCTGAAAGATCCAGGGAGGTTGCAGAGTTACTCTCTCAATATCCAGGCTGAGAAATCCAGGGACCTGACACTGGCCTAGTGCAATTGCCCCCCGATCCTGAGTAATGAGAGTTGAGGAATTCCCCAGCCTGACTGGAACCCTGACAGACACTCATGCAGGAGTAGGAATAAAATCGGTCTTGGCCAAAAGGAGGTGATGAGAATCATGGTTCCCTTCTTAGCTTCAACAAAGTCTTCACAATGAGTGGAATCAGAGGATATGCGTACAGCAGGCCCTTACTCCAATCAAGAGCAAAGGCGTCCAAGGCTAGTTTGCCTTGCATCCATTTCCAGGAACAGAACAGCAGGACTTTCCTGTTCTGAGAGAAACAAACAGATCTACCAACAGGTATGCCCCACTCACAGAATATCTGGTTTACTAATTCCCCCCCCCCCCCCAATCCAGGGATTATTTTGTAGGGTTCCAGGACCCGACCCAACTCAATTTGTCCACAAGGCATACTCTTCACCTTCCAATCATGACCCCGAGGACCATCAAATGTGAGACGGCTGAGGGGGGATATGATGGAGATCTTTAAAATCATGAGAGGTCTAAAATGGGTAAATGTGAATCGGTTATTTACTCTTTCGGATAATAGGAGGACTAGGGGGCACTCCATTAAGTCAGCAAGTAGCACATTTAAAACTAATTGGAAAAAAATATTTTTCACTCAACGCATAATTAAGCTCTTGAATTTGTTGCCAGAGGATGCAGTTAGTTTAGCTGGGTTTTAAAAAGGTTTGGATAAGTTCTTGGAGGTGAAGTCCATTAACTGCTATTAATCAAGTTGTCTTAGAGAATAGCCACTGCTATTACTAACATCAGTAGAATGGGATCTACTTAGTGTTTTGGTACTTGGCAGGTACTTGTAGCCTGGATTGGCCACTTTTGAAAACAGAATGCTGGGCTTGATGGACTCTTGGTTTGACCCAGTATGGCAATTTCTTATGTTCTTATGGCCCAGTTCCAGATCTAGAAAGTATCCTTACACAGGAAGCACAATTATATGCCTCCTTGCTTGTTGATGTAATGCATTCCTACTTGGTTGTCCATATGGACCAGGATCACTTTATAGGACAACTGATCTCTGAAAGCCTTCAAAGCGTACCAAATTGCCTTTAGCTCCAGGAAGTATAGCTGATGAAGCTTTTCCCTAACAGACCAAGAGCCTTGAATGTGGAGCCCCTCTACATGAGCTCTCCACTCCAGGGCTACCACATCCATGGCCAGGACAATTTAGACTGGAGGAATTTGGAAAGGTATGCCTCTGGTCATATTGGAATTGCACTGCCACTAGGACACTAGGCCACTATGCGGCCGCCTAATGTGGATGCTGTCTCTAAGATCCTGAGTGAGCTGTAGCCACTGTGAACTGAGGGTCCATTGGGCTCTCCTCATATGAAGATGTGCTAAGGGAGTAACAGACTATTGATGCCATGTGGCTCAACATCCTCAATATGTCCATTGCTGTCATCTGATGACTCATTTGGAATCTTTCTACTGCAGATATCAACATGACAACCTTTCTGTTGTAGAAGGAAGGCTCTTGCCAGAGTTGTGTACAGCAGTGCTCCAATAAATTCCAATTGAGATGACAGGCTCAACTAGGACTTGGCGTAGTTGACAATCCTAGTAACTCCAGTATCTGGATGGTTTTGCACACTGGCTCTGTGGCATCCACCTGAGATGTGCTCTTGACTATCTAATCATCTAGATAGGGGAACACATCCACCCCCAGATTGCATAGATGCACCACCACTATGGCGAAATATTTGGTAAAGACACATGGAGCTGACACTATACTGAAAGGCAGCATGTGATACTGGAAAGGACAGTCTGCTCCTACAAATCTGAAATATTTTCTGTGACCTGGAAATATATTTATGTGGGTGTAAGCATCCTTGGAATCAAGAAAGCATAGCCAGTCTCCTTTTTGCAAGAAGGGAATTAAGGGTTCCAGGGATACCATCTTAAACTTTTTTTTAAAATGTGTTTAAGGCCTTTAGATCTAGGATAAGATGAAGTTCCCCTGTTTACTTTGGATCAAGTACTTGGAGAAAAATCCCTGCCTTCTTTTCCTTGGTAGCATAGGCTCGACCGCATTGGTCTCCAAGAGGGATGAGAGCTCCTTCTGAAGAAATTCTTGATGTGGAGACTTCCCTCCCAAGCGATGACTGGAGGCCAATTTGAAGGGCCACCTGATAGACAATTTGTACCCTTTTTTTATTATGCTGAGAACTCACAAGTCTGACATTACATTGGGCCAACGGTTTATGTAAAACTTCAGCCTGCCTTGGACAGGAGGTCCACCAGCATGGGTACCAGGATCTGGGCTTCATTCTGCAATCCAGTCAAAACCCCATCCCAGATTTTAACTGTGGCTTAAAGGACTTCTGTTGCCTTGGGTAGATACAAGGTGGCTTGTTTTACATGGGACTGAGGATAACATCTCCTAGGCTGGAAGAAGTGCCTCCTCAGTACTATACTCTGATACCTGCTGACAGAGGATGGCAGATCTGGAATGGCTGTGGAGAGCTAATGAAGTGTTCTACAGTGGTCACAGATTTGTGCCACTGTTTCCTTCACCCTATCTCTGAAGAGATTCTCTCCAGTGCTCGGCATATCAGTGAGTCTTTCCAGGCAGAGGTCTGATCCAGGTGAGTCTATGAGCTTCAATCCCTACAGCAGAGATGCTTGATATGATCTTGAAAACAACAAAGGTTGATTGAACCATGTATTTTCCATACTCCATTCCCTTCTGCATCAGTGACAGAAGTTGTTATGCTGCTTCTGAGAAAGCTACTTGGCCACCTCCACCATTTGCTTTAGCAGGTCCTATATTTATTGGCCCATAAAGAGCTGGTAAGAGACTATGCAGGCATTCAGCATAACTCCCTGAAATACTTACCTCCCAAGAATGCCCAGGGTTCTGGAATCCTTCCCCTGCCTTTTCACCGGAGGCATCAAGGAATAGGTTATAGTCCTCATGGCTCTTGAGAGCAGATTCAACAACCACAGATTGGCACAGTAGCTGCCTCTTTTCAAATCTGAGAGCCTGTGGGATGAGATAAATTGCTTCTGCTTTCTAGTCACAGAGAGGGGGTTTTCCCATATCCTCATCTGCACCACGGGACTTCCTGATCTACTTAGGAAGCTCCATGAATTGAAGAATGTCCATCTTGTTTCTGGTCTCAACCTTCAATGAAGGAAATGGAATGGCCTCCACTATTCTCTGCACTAACCCAGCAAAAGAAATGTTCTCTGGAGAGAATTCCCTTTTCTCTGGTGGAGGAAAGGTATCTTCTTCAGAGACATCACCAGATCTGTAGCTGCACCCCCATGAGTACTCAGAGTCAGAAACTACTGGTGAAGACCCAGATGGTACCTGTACCGCAGACAAGGCCTCAGAGAGGGGAGTGCTTATATGTTGGGGACTAGAGCTCCTGCGCCTTGGGGAAGTTTCCTTCCCCAACAGACTGGAGATCACCATCAGTGCAGATGTCATTGACCCTGAATAGATAAAATGACTGAAACTATCATAAAGACAAGATTACTGAACATATAGATATGGGTCAAAGTCAACAAGGATTTAGCCAAGGGAAGTCTTGCCTCACCAATTTGCTATATTTTTTTGAAGGTATGACTAAACTTATGGATAAAGGTGAACTAGTTGATACAGTACAGTTGTGCTCATAATTTTACATACACCTGGCAGAATTTGTAAAATGTGTAGCATTTTAAGAAAACATGAGTGATCAGATAAAACAAGTGTTATTTTTAATATACATCACAGAATAGCACAATCATTAAACAAACCATAGCCATAAACAAAATAATAAAATGCAGGAGAGTGAAGATCCGCAACTGGTGGGCTCCGTGGAAGAGAAGAAGCTGCAGGGGCCTCCACACTATGCATGTGTAACATACCATTATGCCACATGGACATGTGGCATAATGGCATGTTGTACATGCCCAGTGAGGCACAGCTGAAGTTCTAGAAACTTTGACATAAAAGTTCCTGGTCTGGCTCCATTGGATGATGTCATCAAATTATGAGGAGTGTCATCTGGCTTGTACTCAGAGAAAAGGGAAAATGCAAGATGAAAAGTACCAACGGGCACAGAAATTTGTTTGTTGGCAAAAGGCCATTTTGAAAATATTTTATTATTATTTATTTATTTTTAAAAGAAACCCAGAAATAAAAGAATAGGTCTCAGGGGGGAGACAGAGTTGGATTCTAAAACTCAAATAAACCTTTGAAGACAGACTGCTCAATCCTACTACAGCATCAGAATCCCTGCCCAAACAGAAACAAGATTTGAATGAGTGGACTGAATTCCCTGTTGCAGCTTTGCAAATTACTCCCATGGAGGCTGATTTTAGGTGGGCCACAATGCAGCCATGACTAACATTATGAGCCTTAACATACCCTTCCCAAAGTCAAGCCTGCCTGAGATAAGTGAAAGAAATAAAAAGTTGGATAGACTTTCTAAGGTCTTTAGTTTGCTCCAGACAGAACACTAATGCTCTCTTGCAGTCCAACTATGTAAGGCCTGTTCACTTTTGGGGACATGTGGCTTGGGAAAAAGTAATGGAAGTACAACTGATTGATTAAAGTGGAAGACAGACACTACCTTAGGTAGGAACTTGGGATGCATGCACAGAACCAATCTATTGTGAAAAAAAACTTTGTATAAAGTATATAAGTTACTAGGACCTTGGACTCACTAACACTGCACGCCCAAGTGATCACCTCCAAAATTATGACCTTCAAGGTCAGGTACGTCAGCTCACAGGAGTCTAAAGGCTCAAAGGAAGCTTTCAGCGCTGGTGCAGTACCACACTGAAGGGTACAAGATACAGCAGGAGGTTTGATAGGAGGGCTTTAATAGAAGCAAACATCATATGACCCTGATAACAAAGGCTGCAAAGAAATGGATTTACTTTCTACATAGTAGTAATAAGTGCCAATTGTATTGAGGTGAATTCTGACAAAGAATTCTTGAGACCAGAGCTGAGAGAGATACAGAGTATTCAAGCAATTTTTGTGTGTACCAGGAGAAAGGATTTAGGGCCTTTTCCTCACAAAGGGTAAACCTCCTCTATTTAAAACCATAAGACCTTCTAGTGGAGTTTCTTCTTGAAACTAAAAAAAACACAAATAGCTCATTCAATAGATTCAGGGTACTGAATATAATCCTCTCAACATCCATGGAGTGAAGGTTACTCCATGTTGGAATGGAGTAACCTTCCTTGATTCTATGCGGTGAGTGTGGGAGAATTCTCCAACTAAACAGACAAGTGTGACGGGGTCTATGTCCCAACCCAGAGATATAGGCTAAAAACCCCGGAACCAAAAGTCATAGAAAAGGGGGGAAGGAAAACACAGCGACACCAAGCCAAGGAAGTACCCTGGTTCATTCTTCCGTTAACTATAGAGACAGAAAAACCACAGGTGTGGGAAACAAAGGGTGGAGCTCCAGAAGCCATTCCTTGGCCTCAGGAGGATGGCCAGATCGAGGGTGGGACTGCACGAGCCAATCTCTTACTAGAGGAGGAGGAGCTGACCGAGTATAAAAAGGACTCCATAACAGAACAGTCTCAGTCTCCTGTTGGGGACTGAGGAAGAAGGACCTTGCTGCCGGTTGCTCTAAAAGACTTGGACTCTGGATGCTCCTGCTATTGTGGAAAGAAGGACGGCCATTGTGATTTTCAAAGAAGGTGAGCCGTTGGATAAAGACTTTCTTTTGTTGTTTGGATTTACATACTTAAAGGACATTTTTCAGGAAAACTGCGTGGTTGTATCTATTGGGACAAGCTGAATATCCCAGAGATACAGTGAGAGGTGGCAGTTAGGCCCATTGGGCCAGACTTTTGACTTTGGAGAACTGATTGAAATTAGTTTTTGTTTTGCATTGTCACAGAGAACTGGCAGGCAAAAGCTAGAGACTTAAGGTTCACTTTCGAAGCCAACCTTTGCTGGTTGGGGTGGCTGGCTCAACAGGGAGGGCATCTGCCTTACACCCAGGTCCAAGCCAGTTCAAATCCTGTCTGGGGACTTGTGGGAAAACATTTGTAAATAATTTCTACTTGAGTTTCCAAGTGTCCAAGAGAGCCCTCTCCAAGAGTGGACCCCGGAGAGGCTGAGGTTTGGAGTCTATCGACCAGAGGCGGCATGACAACAAGTCACAAAGAAGCGAGAACCAAACCTGTTTCAGTCAATAAGGGGTCATGAGGATCTTGGCTGCTCTGTCCCTTCTGAGTTTCAGGAGAGTCTGTCACTAGAGGCACTGGAGGATATGCATACAAAAGTCCCCCTCCCCAATCGAAGGAAAAGGTATCCAAGGCTAGTTTGCCTTTCAATCCTCTTATTGAACAATAATGAAGGACTTTCTTATTTAGCAGAGACCCAAACAGATCTACGTTGGCAGTTAATCACTCACGGAAAATCTGGTGCCAGGTACTTGCTCAGTTTATCCACAAGGACATTCTCCTTTCCTAGCAGGTATGCCAGTCTGAGGGTCATCCTTTGAGAGATGGCCATTCTATATCCTTACCGCTTCCTGACACATAAGGTATGATTCTGATCCTCCCTACTGATTTAGGTAGAACACAAATACCTGCTTGTCCATTTGGACTAGGATGATTTTTTTTAAATTTATAAGCACATTTTTTTTCAATGACAAAGTCCATGCAATTAAAAAAAAGTTAGAAAATATTACAGAAAATCAAATAGGTGGTACTATAAAAAGAGGAAAAAAAGCAACCATATAGTAATACAATCAGAAAAAAACAATTTTCTAACTCAAGTCCCCTGGGTGAATCCATTGGCATATCAGGAAAAATAAAACCAAGTAACCTTATCAAGGACTAGGACAATTTTGTTTGCCAGCTGATCTCTGAAAGCTTTTAGAGTGCTCAGGATTCCTCTTAGCTCTGGGAAATGTATGTGAAATTTTTCCTGAGCAGACCAAAGGACCTGAGTGTTGAGCCTCTGTACTTGAGCTACTCAGCCCACGTTGGACACATGACAATTAGTGACATGCTGGGTCAGACCAAGGCCCATCAAGTCTAAGCATCCTGTCTCCAACAGTGGCCAGTCCAGCTCACAAGTACCTGGCGGATCCCAAATAGTTAATCTATTTCTTGTATCTTATTACCATAGATAAGTGCAGGGAAGAAGGGCTGGAGGACAGTGTTTGTGTGTATGCACCAGAATGGGTGGGATTAGAAAAGGGAATGTGATGCAAGACAGAACTTGACTGTAGCAGGCTAGGGACATATCCCTTCCCCCACAATTTGGATTTTCTCTCCTTAGAATCCAAGGTCAATCCCCCAGATCCTGGAACCTTCCTTCTTTCCTATCCAATCCAATCCAACCCCAAATCCTGATTCCAGATCCTCCCTTCTCTGATCCCCCCCCTATTTCCTGCCCTCTCTCAATCCCCAAATCTTCCTTCCTCTTCTTCCCCTTAACCCAGATTTCTGATTCTCCTCTTATTTTCCCCATCCCTCTCTTCTTACTGTCCTCTCCTTCCATCCTTAGCCCTCCTCATCCCCAAATCTCTTCCCTGTACTAATACTTCAGCGCCCTTTAAATAAAGCCAAAATAAATTATATGACCCAAGCAAGTTTGGAAAACTATTTTTAGAATGTAATATAAAAGATGGAAATGTTTGCAAATGTGCATCAGAATTTTATAATTCTTGCTGCAGAATGTACCCCAGAGAAAACTAAGTTGTGTACCTATAAGAGATGTTCTCCATAGACAGCAGGACAAATTGGCTGCACACGTAGGGTGACATCATCTGCCATTACGGACCTGCTCTCAGAGCTTAGAAAGAAAGTCTTTATGAGTATGGGCGGGAGTTCCCATGTACCAGCCCGCGCAAGTCTCCTCAACCTTTCCTTAGCTAAGCTTCAACTCTAAGGGGAAGAGGATGGGAGCATGTGGCCAATTTGTCCTGTTTTCTATGGAGAACAGCTGTAACAGGTCAGCAACCTTGTTTTCTCCATGTACAATACAGCCATAAAACTGAGGACTCCCAAGCTGAGGGTTGCATAAAGCTCCCTTATTTTGTTCAAAATATGCAACCCAGGGAAAAAAATTGAAAGGTGAGGGGAGCTGAAGATATTATCTGAAGAGATTTTTGACCACTGCTTGACTAAAGGCACTATTAGTGTGAAAGTCCTGTTTCAGACAATAATGCTTGACAAAGGTGTAAAACCAAGGACTAGGTTACAAAAATGTTTTGAACAGAAGTGGATTAAAGAAAAGCTACTGAAGCTGTAGTTGCATATTTCTGATCAGCTTTTACCCTTTTAGGGTACATAAGATATGCCATACTGGGTCAGACCAAGGATCCATCAAGCCCAGCATTCTGTTTCCAACAGTGGCCAATCCAAGTCACAAGTACCTGGCAAGTACCCAAACATTAAATAGATCTCAAGCTACTATTGTTTATTAATTAATAGCAGTTTATGGATTTTTCCTCTAGGAACTTATCCAAACCTTTTTTTTTAAACCTAGTTACACTAACTGCCATAACTACATCCTCTGGCAATGAATTCCAGAGCTTAACCCTGCACTGACTTAAAAAGAATTTTCTTCAGTTTGTTTTAAATGAGCTACTTGCTAACTTCATGGAGTGTCCCCTAGTCCTTTTATCTGAGATTAAATAGATTTACATTTACCTGTTCAAGTCCTTTTGTGATTTTGTAAACCTTTATCATATCCCACCTCAGTTGTCTCTTCTCCAAACTGAACAGCCCTAACTTCTTTAGCCTTTCCTCATAGGGGAGCCGTTCCATGCTCCTTATTTTCGTCGCCCTTTGCTGCACTTTTTCCAGTGCAACTATATCTTTTTTTGAGATACGGCGACCAGAACTACACACAATATTCTAGGTGCAGTCTCACCTTGGAGCTATACAGAGTTACTATGACATCCAATGTTTTATTTGCCATTCCCTTCTTAATAATTTCTAACATTTTGTTTGCTTTTTTGACCGCCGCAGCACAGAGTTGACAATTTCAATGTATTATCCACTATGATGCCTAGCTCTCTTTCCCCTTTCTGTTAATGGAACTAGCTCTATTGCATGAGAAGAAAGATGTTGGCTGTCATCTTACCATGGGCAACTATTCCTTGGTAATGTGATGTGACAAGTGAGACGACATTGGTAGAGGAGTTTTAAAATTTAATTTTTAACTTTTTTTTTTTTTATGATATTGAGAACCCAGTCTATGTTGATAAGGCACAAACTGGTGGTAGAAGAACTGAAGCTTTCCCCCACTTGAAGTTAATTGTAGTAAAACATCTGGTGCCTGTTTTTGGGTTGACTGTTGAGCTGACTTGGACTGAGGTCTATCTCTATCAAGTGGTCTAGATGATGGCTGCTGTTGTTGCTGGTAAAATGGCCTTTGGAATGAGTAAGGAGTATATCGCCTGTGAGTATAATAGTACTATTTCCTGTAAGGTTAGTACTTTCTTTGGGAGGCTGCCGGATCTGTAGTAGCTGTGATTAGAGTTTGTAGAATCGTGCATTGTTCCTCTATAATGTTAACCATCTCTTTCACATAGCTCCAGAGACTACCTTGTACATGAAGTATCTGCTAATTTATCATGGATATCTTCTCATAGGCCAGTTGAGGATGTAGAAGAAGTGTCAAAATTACCATATATGATTTTATAAGGTGTTTTAAACATTCAACTGCTTCTAAAATGTGGGACTGAAACTTTCCCTTAAGTTCAGGAAGAAGCAAGGCAGATTGTTTTTAAATTTATATAATGAACTCAGTAGACCAAAATACAAAATGTCAAGATTCTGTTAGTCATGGTTGTATTATTAAAAGCACTTACCACCAAGGTTCGCAAACACAGGGTTCCTGCTGGTGCACGAGGGTCGAGCGCAGCAACTAGATCCCATACTTTAATTTTTCTAAGAAACACAGAGACAGCATTCCTTAGAGAGAAAGACCAGAGGAGATTTATAAAGTTTACAAAACAACTGTAAGACAACTTTATATTATAAAACCAGTTCATGGAAAAATATATAAACCTTTATGCTCTTGAGACTTGGCTCTCGCATTTTCTCTTGTGTAGAGCTTGCAGATCTTAATGGGGAAAAAGTATATGGTTAACAAAAATGAATTACATAAAAAAAAACCCAGGTGAAAGAAGGTTTAAAACTTTTGGTTTCTGGTGGAATGGCCAACAGAAATAAAAATGGGTTTTCTCTACAAAGTTTATTTTTTAAGATAGTATACTCAGACACTGTATTATTCTCACTGTTTGCTACAGATTTTTCTTCCTGAATTATTTTAAATCTACAGTGTTAGAACAATCATTGGTCCTGTTAGACAATTCTGATATTTGGCTGTCTCCATGGCTTGGCAGCAGCCCATTATCTTGATGTGTCCTGGGCTTAGCAGCAGTTTCTATGACAGACTAAATGTTCAATACCCTCAAAGGACAAAAAGTGAGGTTTAATGGGGATAGGGAGCTTCTTCTACTATTTCTTCATATCAAAACAGGAGAGCTTCACATAAAATGAAAATCAAGATGTTTTCATGGACATACATTACAGGTGGTATAAAATAAAAATGATGTATATTTCATATAAGTTTCTTCAGTAGAAGCTTATTTTGGATCCAATTATAAGTACTTTGGTTTCATTTATATAGTTATACTTGGCCTTTATGTTAAATGGCTACTTTGGGGCACCATCCTGGAGCCCCAACCTACTGTTTTGTACCATGACCTCTTGCTTTGTTCTTGTATTATTACAAGAATTGCAATACCATTAGCCTCTGTGGAAGACAGAAACTAAATCTGGTTTGGTCTGGTGTAAGAAACAGATTGATTGGCACATTTTGGTTCTCCTGAAAACAAGACATAGATGAGGACCTCAAGAACAAAACTTGGAAAACCCTCTTAGTTGAGATGAAACTGTATGATTTGATATTGAAACACACTGTATAACTTGTTTCGTAATCCTGTCTTAATTCCTTGCAGCACAAAAGAGTTACATAGGCTTAGATATTGGAGAAGCCTCCTCTCTCCAATACATCACGGAAAGCACATCTCATAGATTTAAGTTATGTTTATGGTTTAAGCAGGGATATGGAAAGTAATCAGTGGAAAAAAAAATGGGGAAAAGACAAAATGACCCAACTCCAAAGGGAAAGATATATGCATATCATCTACGCCATGAGCTTGATCTGCAAAATGCAAGAATTTTGGTGTTTTACAAACAAGAAAAAGGATATGCGTCTTATCAAAACCTCACCCATCATATGCCCCGCTGACTATTCTCTTGTTATCGAAGCGTATACATCGTACCAATTCTTCATGACCTTCCAGAACTCGTAGGCATGCCCCACATTCTATATCCCATAACCTGGAAAGGATGATGAATAAGAAAAATGAGGGCCAATTTATTTAAAGAAATTTGACCTTGACTGTAAAAACAAAAAAAATTAAAAAATTTTTTTTTAAATATAAAACCACCTACAAAGCTTCATATAAACGAGAATTAAGAAACATAGAAATTTTTAAAAAAATAGTTTCTCCAAATGACAAGGTATTTAGG
This sequence comes from Rhinatrema bivittatum, assembly GCF_901001135.1. Taxonomy (NCBI): domain Eukaryota; kingdom Metazoa; phylum Chordata; class Amphibia; order Gymnophiona; family Rhinatrematidae; genus Rhinatrema; species Rhinatrema bivittatum. Next base: position 269,876,148 of record NC_042621.1, read on the forward strand.
TGAAGCAATTGAAAACCAACAAAAAGACATAAAACTTCACAAAGTCATGTCTTCTTCATCCTTATTATGTAGATACTCATGGATGTTTATAAAAAATGGAGGAAAAAAAAGACCTCAGGAGCTCGTATTATGTTCTACATAGAACTTATATCGTGGAAGAGGTAATTTATAATCATTGGTCTTTTAAAAAAAACCTCAAACTTTTTATTTCAATCCAAAAATTCTCTCTTTATTCATTTTTTCAAAATTTTCTTTAAAAATATGCTTAAATATTGCATGAAAATTGACAATTCAAAAATTGGCAATGAATGTTGCTCAATGTTGAAAATGTCGTGATCTAGGAGGTATGTAAAGATTTAAAAAGCAATATTTGAGCAAGTTGTCATGAATCTGTGTTGTTCAACATGGATTTTCTGTTTATACAGTAACTGCCTTGAAGAAGCCTCATGGTGAAACATCAGCTAATGTTGGTTTAAGAACAATGAACAGAATAAATATGCACCCGGCAGAATGATAGCATTGTTTCAATGCACTACACAGATAAGTTGAATCTTTATCATGTCCGGAAGCAATTTATGTTTCAAAAACGTTTTCAACATTGAGCAACGTTCATTGCCAATTTTTGAATTGTCAATTTTCATGCAATATTTAAGCATATTTTTTAAGAAAATTGTGAAAAAATGAATAAAGAAGAAAAATTTTTTGTATTGAAATAAAAAAAGGTTTTGGAGGTTGGAGGTTATTTTTTAAAAGACCAATGATTATAAATTACCTCATCCACGATATAAGTTCTATGTAGAACATAATACGAGGTCCTGAGGTCTTTTTTCCTCCATTTTTTATAAACATCCATGAGTATCTACATAAGGATGAAGAAGACATGACTTTGTAAAAAATAGTTTCGACAAACTGAAGATGACATTTTTAAGTTAGGATACTGTAAGCTCACAAAGCACCAGTTTTCCAGTGAAGTCATGGCTTTTAAATAACCTTGTTGCATCTGGCTTAATTTAACACTAGCAGTAGATTTTACATATCTGAAATGGCCATTTCAACCTTGACTTGACAGGTTTTAAACACGAGTTTAAAATTATTTTGCATATTCCAACATTATGTACATTTACAATATAAAAAAAACAACATTTTGCTTACTGTGACATCACCACCATATGTACCCAAATGATAATGCAGAACTAAGTCATGATCATTTAATGCCATTTGTTATTCCAATTTAAAATTGTGTATTGCATTGACAGCTGTTAAATGTATCTGTTTTTACCTGTATTTTTGTCTTCCTGAATGTAACAATATATATGTTTTATTGTACCCCGCTCTGAACTATGGAAGCACGGGTAAGATATCTTTTGGTGTAATCTGAACCACCTATCTTCCTGTCATTTGAAATATTTTTTGGAATAAGATGCTTATAGCATGGACACATTAAGTTAGCTTTGTTTCTGGTTGCTTTTTAAATTTTGAAAAGATTTGTAAATATTTTAATTTATATACCTATGTCTAATCTGTATAATTGTAATCAAGTATGGGCTAAGGAAGACTTGTGTTCTGCTAAATGCTTAGCCACACAGACTGGTTCTATCAGCTTTGGTAAGATACTTGGTGTCTGTTTTAGTTGATTAGTAACTTCTTCTGGTATCTTGTCAACAGATTCTTCTTGGTTAGAGAAAATATTTCTTTAGGAAATGTAATATATGAAGCACTTTCTACCTCAGAAAACACCCAAAAAGGTGTGGACACTGGCTAGTTCTTTTTACACCCTTTTACAGATTAAAGGATTGCACTGAAATAGGGACAACACTGATGCAGTGGGGGCTGTAAACAGGTCTGTATTTCAAAACCTCTAGAACAAATAGTAATTTAATTGATTTTTAATCTGCATTTCCATAAGCTCAAAGTGAAAAATACAATAAAACAAGTCTGTTACAATGTAAAATACCACAATATATTAAAATAATAAATTACCATAAAAAACAAACCAGATAAACATATAAAAGTATGTGATTTAAAAAGCACAAAATAAAACAGCTAAAATAAAAAGGAAAATGCATTATCATGCAATAAAATACTTGGGCTATAAATAGGATATATAACAAAATAGCTAAAAATCAACCAAAGAAAATAAATTCACAAAGTAAAAATAAAGTATTATTGCTTGAGCTACATTAACAAAATATCTTAAAAAAACAAAAACCCAGAGAAAACCTAATTCTACAATAACCATACAATTTTGACAGAAACTTAGATTTTTGAAATAAAAGCCCATCATTGTATTTACTGAAATAGATTAATTCACATGCAACTTGCATACTGTGTCAATCCTGAAAACAACCTGAATGTCTGGAGTTGGTTCAGGTCCCCACAAACAAAATGCGCTTCTCACCTGATAGTGTTATCTGAAGAACCACTCACCACCAGTCTATCTCTGTATTGCAGGCAAGCAATGCCCCGTTTATGGCCATTTAAGGTCCGTACAAACTCACATGTGCTAGTGTTCCATACCTGTTATTTGGAAACGGGAAGGAGTGAGAAAGGAGGTTAATGTTGCTATATTATTAAGAAAAGTTCTCAGATGAAAAGATTTGAAATGTGCATGTGATTCGGTTCTTGGTTTTAATAAAGCCATTTTACAAGTGAAATTCTTCTAAAATATCAACTGCCTGTTTCTTTGCTCTTTAGCTTTCCCTTTAAGATAAGAGTTCTAGGCCTCCTTTCCTTTCTACTATGTGACTAATATTTTTACATATTTTGTGAATAAAAGGTATATACAATTTATCAATGCAAGACCACTTGTTAAACTTATGCTATTTATGACTTATTAATGGTTTACAAGAATTAGTGTTCTGCACTATCCTGCATTCCAGTTTATTTAGATTCATAATAGTAGGAATAGGTAAGTAGAAGGAGCTTTCAAAATCTTCAAACACCAATATGCCCTTAGGAATTAATATAAATCTCAGAAGAAAAGAGTAGGATCTTATTCATTTCAAGTGCTAACAATTAACTTGAAAAAGACCTACATAATCTGGTTCTAGGATGGCCCAGTAATTTGGTCATAATGCTAAATGATGGGACTCAGGCAAGTCAGCATTCTTAAGAGCAATGTAGTATTGCCAGTCACCCCTGGTCCTATATTAATCTGATGTATGCAATTTTCTGTGTTTGACTGCAGAGTTCTAAATAGGATTTATATATTTTATGGATTATGATCGATTTAGGGAAATCATTCAGTTTGTCTCGATACTGGATTTTTTAAAAACATTGTTTTTGAGGTTTTTATGTTTCTGAATTTTTGTGACCATTTTCTTTGTACCCCCCACCTTGAACATTGGAGTAGTGCAGGATATGTTAGTTAAATTAAATAAACAAAACAATGCACTCAGTCTATCAATCAATGACAAGGATGGCAACAGCTGCTAATTTAAGTAAACCTTGCTGGCAAGAAAATGTTGCTCCAGTCCTTCAACAGTGAGGGAGTGATGATTTTCCATAAAATACAATAATGCCTACTAACCTAAAATTATGACCCTTACCGTTTCTCACCTTTATAGTTCTATCACCTGATGCTGAAACAATGTATTTGTCATCAAAATCCACTACATTGACAGCGGCTCTATGCCCAACCAACACCCTTCGCAGAGTGATGTCTGTAGGAGAAGCCATGTCCCACACTGCAATGGAACGGTCTTTGGAACAGGTCACCATCATCCCGTTATTAAAGCGCAAATGTAGTACTGCTTCGCAGTGGTGAATTAGTGTGTTTAGCATTTCACCTGTATTTATATCCCACACTCTGGAAAATTGGATTTGGAAAGAAAGAGTTAAACAGTTACTTTGTAAAATCCATGCCTCTACTATGCATGCTAAAAACACGCCAAAGACAATTTTCAAAACCATTTGCATGAGTAATAGTGATTTACAGGTGCAAATTGGCTATCTGAATATGGCTCTCCCTCAATGCGCTTAAAAAGTGTACACGTTGTTCCACAACACATGTAATTATAGCTACATTTAAGGGCAGCATTCCTGGGGATGTGTTTTGGTTAGCGGAGGAAAATAACACAAATTGCATTTTCAAATCTGTGTATGTTGTTTTCCCAAGGAAAAGGTACCTACAGAAAAAGCATGGGCACTTTATTACCACAGCAAATTATAGCGTACTTTTGCTTTGAAAAGTCTGCAGGTAACAATTACCTCATGGAATTTGTCCCAAAATGCATAGTTTGAAAAATTGTCCCTTATATTTTGCATTTTGATATAAAACATTAATCTGCTTTTACAGAAAATCTTAACCTTGAGTATCCAACAACAATCAATCCCACACATGATGACTGGAGAGCTATTTGATGTGACTCTGCATATTTCAAGGCAATTACTATTCTCACTAGCTGCAATATAGAATAAACATACATCATCACAGTATTTCTCAGCTTTGTAAACTATTTCCATTCTTACTAGGCAGCTACAGTCATCAATGTCTAAGATTTCAGCCTTTCCTATAATTACTGCACCAAAACAATTAGTGTCTCTAGTGCTGCTCCATTCTGGGAATGGAAGTCAACTGTGCTCTCTTTAGCTCTGAAGTTACATCACAGCAATGCACAATTGTGTCAGGTGCGTACTCGCCTCTTCCTACAACTCCATATGATCTCCAACTTCCCCCTCCCGTTCCACGCCCCATACCCAGGGCTGGTGCAATCCAATGTGCAAGCCGTGCACTTGAACAGGGCGGTAGCCTCAGGGCTGGGACCAAGTTGAGTCAGCCGCTGGCGCTGCCAGCTTGCAAAGAAAAGGAGGAGCTGCAGACCACAGTGGCGAAGAGGAGGAACTTGCAGGGCCCCATGGCAGTTCCCAACCCACGATGCAGTGAAGATGAGGTGGTGGCAGAGGATTGTGTGGCGCCTACAGCTCCTCCTCTTCTTTGCTGCATGGTGATGAACCACCCTAGGCCTGCGCGGTGGTTTGCAACTCGCCGTGCGGCAAAGATGAGCGATTTGCAGGGCTGTGCGGTGAAGCAGAGGAGGAGCCGTGGTGCCACATGATGAACAAGAGGAGCTCTAGGACTGCACGGCGGTTCCCAACCTGCTGGGTGGCAAAGAAAAGGAGGAGCCATAGGGCCGCATGGCAGTTCCCAACCTGCCATGTTGCGAAGAACAGCAGGAGCCATAGGGCCACGTGGCAGTTCTCAACCTGCCACATGGTGAAGAGCTGCAGGGCTGCAAAGTCAGGATGAGCTGCAGGACCATGTGCTAGGCGGCCAGAAGGAAAAAACAAGCCACAAGGCAGCTCCCAACCTGCCCCCGCTGAAGAAGTGAAAGGCCAGGGCTGCTGGGAGAGGCCTTGGTTCTTCAGTGTATGTATGAGCAGGAGGAAACCTGTGTGTATCTAAGCGTGCGTGTGTGGGTGTCTGAGCATGTGAGAGGAGGCATGTGTGTGAAAGAAGGAGCATGTGTGTATGTGTGAGAGAGAGAACACTGAGACAGATGCAAGCTCTAGGGATGATGGTCTAAATAGTAGTAAGTTCTTTTTGAGCAGGAAATTCTTCAGTTTATATCAGGAAAGGTTGAGGTATTGAAGCATAGGGTGTTCTCTTCATGTGTGAGCATGTGTGCATTTGTGAATGTGTGTGTCTGAGCATGTCTATGCGAGAGGGATCTTGTGTGTATGTAAGAGGGAACGTGTGAGTGTGTGAACATGTATATGTAAGGAGGGAGCATCTGTGAGAATGTGTTAGAGAGAGAGGAAGCATGTGCATGTGAGCATGTGTATATAAGACGGAACATGTGTGTGTATGAGGGAGAGAGCATGTGTATGTATAGATTTATATCTATGAGACAGAGAGAGAGAGGAGAAAGTTTATGTATCTCTCTCTCACTAATCCACGTCAATCCAAGTGACTAGAAATCAAAAGTTTCCAGATATGGCGAGTGTGAATTATTTTATCCTTAATAGTTTTCATTTTTGAATGCTGTTTGATATGTCTGCTGTTCTGAAATATTTTATTGGTGTTTGAGAAATTTAAATCAAATTGTTTGAGTTTTGACTTATTGCATCTTCCATTCACCAGCTGTTTTGGAATATTATTTTTATTAGTATGTTTATGCTACTATGATTAATGTATTTATTATGGGGTAGATTTTCAATTACATGTGTAACCCTGAAAACCTGCCCCTGCGTGTGCCGAGCCTATTTTGCATAGGCTCGGTGGTGCGCGCAAGCCCCGCATCGCGCATTATGTCCCAGGGCTTTGAAAAAGGGGCGGGAAGGGGGTGGGGTCATGGGCGTGGTGATCTGGGGCGGCCCAGGGGCGGGACCAAGGCCTCTGGTACAGTGGCCGGCAGGCGTAAAATCGAAAACAAAGGTGGGGGGATTTAGGTAGGGCTGGGAGGCGGGTTAGATAGGGGAAGGGAGGGGAAGGTGGGGGGGGGGGAGCGGAGGGAATGGGGAAAGCCTTCGGGGCTCCCCTAGGGCTCAGCGCGCGCAAGGTGCACAAGTGTGCACCCCCTTGTGCACACCGACTCCGGATTTTATAACATGCGCACGGCTGCGCGTGCGCATGTTATAAAATCGGGCGTAGGTTTGAATATCTGACCCTATATTTCTTGATTTTAATGTTTAATGGCTGAGGATTGGTGATTTCTGTTTTTCCATTGCTGCATTGCATAGACTCTGACTTGTTGCAGTTTTCCTATTCAGTTTTTGCCTGCATGTTTCTAATTATATTTTCTGGTTTCTTTTTCCTGTATTTGGTGAGGGTCTGCCTGTGTTCTGCATGTGTGATGTGGAGGGGTATTCTGCTAGTGTGTAGGAATCTATAGCAGCTTGGTTTCTTCTATTTTCCTAATAGGAGATATATTGGTGTTTTAGAGACTGGTGTAGGGTTGTTACTTTAATTGCAGTAGTCTAAGTGGGAAGTGATAAGAGAGTGGATGAGAAATGAAGGGATGGGTTTTAGCGATGTTATAGAGGAAAAACAGACATACTTTAACAGTGTTTTGAATGTGCATAGGGAAAGAGGCATCGAAAATAACGCCGAGGTTACGGGCTGAGAGACTGGCACAACATTATCCAAAAACAAAGATCTTTATTGGATAAATATGGCCGCAGCACAGGTCAAGTGCTGTTTTGGTGTGGGAGGTTTATTATATTGTAATTTACTCATTGCTTTCTAAGGGTCAAACTCACACCGAACATGCATTACAGTAGCCTCAATGTCATATGGTTCCAAGAGTGTTTTCTTTGCAGGATTTTCTGGTTGGCCCCAAAGAAGTGATTGCAAATACTTTTTTTTTTTTTTTACCTCACAAAGCTGTCCTTTGTTTTTCATGCAAACTATTATAAATGCATAATTTTTAACTGTACATGCAGAGAGCAGGAGGTGGGGGTGCAAGGCTATAAGATTTGCTTAGGGCACCTAATACTCTTATTTAACATCTTTATATACCGACATTCATTGGGAACACCACATCGGTTTCCAGAGAACAGGTTATGCAGCGTAACAGAGCTTTACTCTTTCACCAGCAATGGATTCTGGGGGAGGGGGGTGAAGATCCGGAGGGAAGAGGGTGACAGTTTTTAAAGTTTAGATTGCTGGAAGGAGCTGGGCTTTTGTTTGGCAGGCCCGAGACAGAGAATGAAGTGTGGTGGGGGGATTGGGGAGGGAGGGGCAGCACAATAATAGTTTGCACAGGGCAGCAAAACAGCTAGCACCGGCTTTGTCATATCTTTCTAATTTCAGTTAGTTTAACTGTGAATGAATCTCTGGCACAACATTATCCAAAAACAAAGATCTTTATTGGATAAATATGGCCGCAGCATAGGTCAAACTGCAACCATTAATTAGCAATCCCTATAGGGTGACCATGCCCTTGCCTGAGTTGCAATTCATAAAAACTCATCACATATTGTGCTAATGCAATATTCTGGTGTTGGAGGTGCAGGGCCATTGAAGCCTTGCCCCTCCAATGATGTCTTGGTCCGTAGCAAGTGCAGGACTCACTTGGTTCAGCAGAAGTATTGGGGGGTGATCAGGCCAATCTTTGCCGTCAAAGCCAAAGACTTGACAGGCAGCTCGTCTACACTTTCACCCACCCATCTGCCACATTGGCAGGCGATAACTGCTTGGTATCCACTGCCTGACCAGCTTTCACATCGTACATGCCATGCGCAACGTAGCAGGAGTACCCACTTGGTATTCTCTGCCTAAACAATCTTTAAAATAGCACTTGCTGTGCACCCTTAGGGTGTGGTTAAACCCCACCACAAGTCCATGGTAGCAACACCTTTCTTGCTGTGGGCTCCCCACCAACCTAGCTACAGCCATATTCCAATAGCTTCAATGCTGCTGAAGAGCAAGAAACATTTTCTAATCCAATGTCCCAACAAGGCAGAGCCCACTGCATCACTAACAATGCCTTCAACTACCACTTCCATTGAGGCTCTTGTTCACAACTTGGTATACCATGACAATTCCACATGATACTGCATATTTCTGCTTAGCTAGCACAGCTCTTCTGCAATTCAAAGAGGATATTGCAGGCGGGCACCCACAGATGCAATTATGTCCATTCAACTTGGTAGGCCACCAGCCACAAGTAATGCTGTAAACATACTGCACATTGCTGTTCAAAGCCAAAGGAGGATCTTGCAGGTTGGCACAATCTATGTAATGAAAGCACCTGTCAAAACCCCATTCCAAAAAACCCCATGAGGGTTATTATCTGGGTGTGTTACATGCTGTAATAACAGAAGGAGAATATGGTATGTTATGTTCTTACGAATTACCTGATGCCGATGGGTCCAAACATGTAACTTTCTCAAACACAGATGAACACAACACACATAAGGGGAAGCAAACTTGTGCAAACTACATGCAGAAATAGCGCCCACATTAACAGAACAAGTTCAGAGAAGAGGATATATAAGCACGGAGATATGAAATTAGGAACTCATGCAGAAAACAATGGATCCATACACTATGTGATAGCATGTCCACCTCCCTGAGTGCAGAGTTATGAGACCAGCTTATGATACCCTCAGCAGAGGGTCTGTACTGCCTGATGGCAGGCCAAAGATACGGTGGCATGGCTGCCATATTCCTGCATTGCTTCTTTACAATTTCCAAGGCTTGCCCCTCCTGCTCCAGGTACCTGATAAAATCACTCTTAAAACTGAATGTGAGAGAGATTCATATTTGAGACTGGCACCCCCAGATACCTGGACACAGCAAGGCATGAACAATATGGCATAGGGACAGAAAGAAGCAACAATGCTCCAGGGAATCATCCCCCAGCGAAATAGTACCTTTACCATCCCTTCACTGGCATGTGAATAGAAGCCTCTGTCGCTGACAGAACCACTTTAGTAATTATCTATTCCAGCCTGGCATAGGCATTTGGAATGGGAACAAAATCCATTTGGGTAAGGAAGTGCGAGATTCCTAGGTTAAGCAGTTCTCACAAACAGATCTGTCAAATCACATAGGGATGGGTCTGCAGTATTGCAGTAAGAATTAACAACTAGTATATAGTTCCAGGTTGTAAGAGCCACAGGATCTTGCAAAGAACTCATAGCCATATTGGCAAACTCAGTGAGATTGAAATGCGCTGGAAACAGAGATGGTGACATCTCATGACTACAGGGTCACTTCGCCAGGTTCCTCTAAAGCTTGCCTACCTGCACATATAGACTAGACTTGGCATGGGTACAAATCACGCTTAAAATTTTCTGGCCAGAAGGGAAATTAACCACCATAGTTCACCAATATCGCGTAAGCTATAATTTTGCCTTGTCGAACACTTGAAGAATTGTCGTTTCTTAAAATTAACTGCCATTGTTTGAGATGACAGCTCATAGAAAGGTAACTGAAATGGGCAACTGTGGGCCACCCCAGAACACACCTACAGAGGTCTGTTATATGTAACGGCCTTGAACTAGTAGAAAGTATCAATAGACACATCTGACAGGCTAGCCATTCACAGTCCTCATTCATAGGAATACCTACACAAACTGAGGTGCAAGCGGATTCAGCAATCTTCTTTGAAGATATGATAAGCCTTGTAGCCAGTCAACTTGATGGCACATAACTTATAAAAGCTGACAGTAAATTTCCAAATCTCAGTGCAATGAGACCCGACCTGTGCGTGCTGCCTGAGGCAGAGGAACACATGTGCTACCCAGCTTGGGGGGAGGGGAGGGGGAATCCCCAAAGGTGATGAAGGCCTGGATATCATAAATGTCCACTAAAGTAAGAGAAAAGGAAGACACTCAAAAAATGCAGACAAGCAAATGCTAGGGGTGATAAAAGCTGACCGCTGCTTTCTCAGAGTATTGATTCAGGACCTTCAGGTTATGAGACTGATGTACTGCCTGCTGTGCTAATAAAACTCTGGGCCTCCGGTACTGAAGTCCAAATAATAACTTAATCATCTGTGCAAGGCAAGACAGTATGCAAAGAATTGTTCGGTGAATAGTAGCTGTTTTAACTCGTCTCATCACTGTTGGCTGCCATGTGAAATAAGACAATTGGGTACGTCTAATTCCAAACCACCTGTATCAACAGAAAAGCAGGGGGTGGATACATATAAAATACAAACTAATAAACATACTTAATCCGTCTGAACGCAAATGCTATAAATCTGAAAATAAGACCATATACAAACAGACTACATACAAATAAAGGAGATGGGGGGAAGCTGCAGTGGTGCAGGCAGCTGGTTCAATTAGTTACCTTGGCTGCTACATATGGTTGCCTGAGCTCAAAATTCAATGTGAGCCACACCCTGGCTTTGCCACATCCTGGGCATTGCCCTTGTCTTTTTTAGCCTAGGTATAAGATGGAGGCTGAGAGGACTTGTTGAAGATGTGTTGTGCTAGATGGGCCCTAGTTGTCCAAGCCATGAATGCCACCCAGAAATTACCACACGCCAGTGCTCATGCTGTAACTAGGAAAAGCCCTTAATGATTACACACATCCTCTTGTGGCTCTTGGGTGCTGGCCTGTATCTGCGCATCGGTGAACGGTGATTTCAGTGGCATGCCTGCCGTAACGATGCCTCTTAATATTGCGACTTCCATAAAGGATCACATGTACTACTCCCTATTGGCAGCTGCCACTGCCTTTTTATTTTTTAATCGATGCTCTGAACAGGCTACCGCCAGTTTATATACTCTGAATATGGAGTCTCCAGGGCTGTACCCATTTCAAATGAGGTCTCACCCAGGAGGAGTATATAACCTCCATATTTCCACTGACAATTCCTTTTTCTAGGCGGCTAAGGATCTTATGACTTATTCCATCACTCTATCCTCTGTTTTGACCCTAAAGATCATAAGGTCTAATCTCACGGTAGAGGTACTTAAGATGAGAGCTGTAAAAAAAAGTCAGAAGGGCTTGCAATAAACAGAGGATCTCTGGTGGCTAGAAGATGGCAATAAAGATAAGAGCATTGGGTGGTCTGCATGGCACAGCAGAAGCTGCCCTTAATGGAGGGCACGGAGGTAGCCTGCGCAGTTACTACCCTTAAAATAAGGCTTGGGAGTAACCTGCATGGAGCAGTCACTACCATTAGAAGCTTGCTAGACAGACTGGATAGACCATTGGTCTTTTTCTGCCACCATTACTATGTAAAATACAAAATCATCAGTTCTGTATTGCAGTGAACTGTGGACTTAGCCTGTACCGCCCCACCTGTGCAATGTTAATAGCTACCAACACACAAAATTGCAACTGAATTGAAATTTGCACCACTGGGGAATAACAAGGTCTGGAAAGACCCACTGGGCCCATAACTGCCCTTCTCTCCCCCCCCCCCCCCCCCGAGACCCTGTCCAGGGAATCCCTACCACCCACAGGGCCTATTGGCACACAAAGGCATTCTGTTTTCCTTGCCAAACACCAAAGCAGCTGGCTGGATCTGAGCCTATGCAGCTAAGTAAACCCAAGGCATGGAGAAGAGAGGAGAAACCTGTGTGCACTTCTCTTTTCAGCTATAACCCCAAAGGCAACTGGCCTACAAAATCCAGCGGTAATGACGCATTGTACTCAGCTTTCCACATTAGGTCTCACCAGGGAAATAAGCAGAGGGGAATATTGCTTCCTTTTTTCTGCTAACTATTCCAAACCCCATGTCAACTCTCTGGCTTGTGCCATTACTCTTTACACCTGTTAGGTCACCCCAAGGTCATTAGATACAATCACTGCCAGGCTGTATCTTTTTACTTAGAATATTTTTTTTTTTTTTAATTAAATACTACATCTCTCCCTTGGGTTTTGCAACCCAAATGTGCCACTCAAGACAAGCCAACCCTTCTGCCCCACCAAAAATTGGCTATCACCACCCTAGCTCCCAATCACCATGCTATATAGGGCCCCATGTCTTGAAGAGGCTGCAGGCGTCAGCAGCCAATCTCACGCAAGAAAGGAGAAACTTAAGTGCAGGATTCAAGACAATAGGAGTGCTGCTACTTGCACATCTGCTTGGAACAAGGAGCCCTTTTCCTGACCCTGGGAGCACTATCTGAGCTGTGGCCACTACCTACCAAACCTGGAGACCCGCAGGAGAGATACTCGAGGTCCCTTTGAGCCTACAGGTGCGCCGGTTTCTCTGTGGCTTTCTGATCAGGCCTCAATCCTGCCATGGGAATCTGAGGCCTAAACCATCTGCTACCTTTGCTGGGAGGAAGGGGAATTCGAGAAAAAGTGAACTGTATACCTGGTCAAACTTCCTCTCGTTCCTGGAGCTGCACTCCATCCCTGTGAGCAACCACATTTTTTTTTTATTTTTAAACATTGCATCTCCATCAGGTACATCCATCATACCTACCCCGCACAGCCACCCCACAAGTCTCCCGCAAAAAGAGCACCACACATCCCAAACCAAACGCTTCATATTGCCGCTCCTGTTGCTTGTCCTATCTATGGTTATCCTGCTCGAACCATCCACACGGAAACTTCCTCCAGCCAGCCATCGGCCAAACTTGGCCTTTGCAGACCTGCCTGCCCCACATGGATGCCCCTCCCCGACTCACCTGCCCAATGTGCCTCTTGGAAGCCAGTTTGCACTGAGGCCTGCTTCCCCAGCGCTACACTCAAGTAGGGGAGCGGAAACGACTGGTGGCTCAACCTTGTGGCTGCCCTGCATCACCACCAATTGGAGATGGGGGAGGGAGGACCAACCAGTCGATTCCCTGGAAGAGCCGGGAAATAAGACATTATCACAGGATCGCAGCCAGGCTTCTGCTCTACCAAAAGGAGCCGCAGCCTTCCCGCTCCACCCTGCAGAGGCTACCGGCCTCAGTAACCAGGGACCAGCATGGTGCTTTCTGCAACTGAAAGGGGCACTCCACATTGCATGGATCACAGCCTACCATACCTGTCCCACCGCAAGGAAAAGCATGCCAGCCCCTTGCTCTTGGGAAACACCTTCCAGAACTGTGATCTCAAGGCTGAGAAGCCTTGGTAGGCTGCAAAAGTGAAGAGGAGAGGATGAACAGGGTAAAGGATTCATAGGGAGCAAGATCTTACTGAAGAAAAATACTGCAGGAAGAAGATGCTGGTGGGAGGACGGCACCCAGTTTAAATTAAGCTCACTGGCATTCTCACCAACCTCACAGCTCCTCCTCAGAGGGGGAGCACCTCCACTGTTGTGGCCCCCCCTCCTTACTGGAATGGGGGTGGACTTCTTTAGAGAAGTTTTCATGCTCTAGCATCTCAGATGGTCACCAACTTGGAACCATTTCATTGTTATTTCATTTAATAAGTATATATAAACAAAACAACCACTACCATTTCAGGCTAAAATATCAGGTCACAAAGTACTAGAATAAGTAATCTAAAAATTAAAATTGGAAAACTATAACAAATCCAATAAATATTAGTCATTCAATACATACAACACTAATTACCAAATCACGTTTAATAGAACTTAAATCAAAAGCTATGAAAAGGCCTGACTAAAAAGCAGAGTTGCTTACCTGTAACAGGTGTACTAATTAGGACAGCAGGATGTTAGTCCTCACAGATGGGTGACATCATCAGGATGGAGCCCAATCACGGAACACTTTTGTCAAAGTTTCTAGAACTTTGACTTGGCACACTGAGCATGCCCAGCATGCCACCAACCCTGCATCCAGCAGAGGTTCCCCTTCAGTCTCGTTTATAGTAAAAATACGAGCGAAAAATAAAATAATACATCGCAAGCGAACCCAACTCTGCGGGATGGCGGGCGGGTTCCTGCTGTCCTGTGAGAACACCTGTTATAGGTAAGCAACTCTGCTTTCTCACAGGACAAGCAGAATGGTAGTCCTCACATATGGGTGAATAGCGAGCTAAGGATGCCAGAGTATATGTACCAAAAGCACCCAAAGAAGTACAACAGGCACAACAACGGGGATGGGTTTGGTTAGGAGGGCATCCTGAAAATCCAGTGGGTCACTGGAAGGAAGTTGGGTTATTAAGCTGAGAATAAATTGCACAGAACAGACTGGCCAAAAATGGAATCTTGCTTGCCAGCCTTATCAAGGCAATAATGAGCTGCAAAGATATGGCGAGAACTCCATGTGGCAGCCTCACAGATGTCAGTAAAAGGCACCAAATGGAGGTGAGCTACTGATGTTGCCATAGCTCTTATAGAGTGCGCTTTCATGTGTTCCTGTAGCGGAAGACCTGCTTGCTGGTAGCAGAAGGAAATACAGTCCACTAGCCAGGAGGATAGGGTCTGTTTGCCCACTGGAACTCCCAGTTTGGTTTTATCGAAGGAGAGAAACAGCTGGGTGGACTTCCTATGGGCTGCAGTGCATTCCAAATAAAAGGCTAGGGCCCGTTTGCAGTCCAAGGAATGCAGCGCTCACTCACCTGGGTGTGAGTGGGGTCTTGGAAAGAAAGTAGGCAGAATAATGGATTGATTTAAGTGAAATTCAGATACTACCTTTGGTAAAACTTTAGGATGAGTGCGAGGCACCACTCGATCATGGAGAATTTGTGTGTAAGGTGGGTATGTTACCAGCGCCTGTAGCTCACTAACTCTGCGAGCCGACGTTATAGCTAGGAGAAATAGTATTTTCCACGTGAGATAACGTAATTTGCATGAGTGGAGAGGCTCAATCGGAGGTTCCATGAGCTGTGCTAATACCATATTGAGGTCCCAAGCAGCGGCCGGAGGACGTAGCGGGGGCTTTAGATGTAGTAAGCCCCTCATGAAGTACGCTACTAAGGGTTGTGTCGATATTGAGATATTCCCTATGCCGTTATGGTAAGCAGCTACGGCACTGACATGGACTCTGATGGTGGAAGTTTGTAGACCAGATTCCGAGAGGTACCAGAGGTAGTCTAGGAACTTCACTGTAGGGCAGGTAAAGGGATCTATTTCCTTTGATATGCACCATGAGGAAAACCTTTTCCATTTGGAACGATAAGATTTCCTAGTAGAAGACTTTCGTGACGCTATGAGGACTTGGGATACAGTGTCTGAGAGGTTTAAAGGTTGTAGAATTAGCCTTTCAACATCCATTCAGTCAGCAACAGGGCCTGGAGGTTCGGATGACGCAGCTGTCCATTGTTCTGTGTTATCAGAGACTGATCTACTCCCAGGCAAATGTAAGGATGGACTGAGAGATCGCGAAGGATGGGAAACCACACTTGATGCGGCCAGTAAGGGGCTATGAGAATCATTAAGCCCTTGTCCTGCCGTAAATTCACGAGAGTCTTGCTGATGAGTGGAAGTGGAGGGTACTCATATAGGAGACCCTGTGACCACGAGAGGGCGAAAGCATCCCTTGGTGGTGTCCTGTAACTGTGATGTAGAGAGCAGAAGTTTTTCACTTTGCAGTTGTGAATTGATGCTAACAGGTTTATGTGCAGATAGCCTCAATGCTGGAAGATTTTCTCTGCTACAGTGGGATTTAGGGACCATTCATGGAGATGAAAGGTCCGACTCAACTTGTTAGCAAGTACATTGTCCACGCCTGCCAGGTAGGTTGCTCTGAGAAATATGTAGTGAGAGAGAGACCAGGCCCATATCTGCGCTACTTCCTGACATAGCAGGTATGAGCCCGTTCCACCCTGTTTGTTGATGTACCACATCGCTACCTGGTTGTCTGTTTGGACTAGGACTGACTTGTTGGATAGGCAATCCCGGAAAGCCATTAGGGCATACCTTATTGCCCTGAGCTCCAGAAAATTTATCTGATGTTGTGATTCTGCTGCAGACCAGGTTCCCTGAGTTTGCAGGTTGTTGACATGGGTTCCCCAACCGAGGTTGGAAGCATCCGTTGTCAGTGTTATTTGAGGTTCTGGAGACTGAAGAGGCAGTCCTCTGAGAAGATTGGACTCTTGAATCTACCAGGTTAGCAACAGCCAGAGCTGCCTGGTGATGTGGACAATGCTGGACATTGGATGATAGGCCTGAGACCACTGGGACTTTAGGGTCCATTGTGTTACCCTCATGGCTAGACGAGCCATTAGAGTCACATGAACCAAGGACGCCATGTGACCCAACAAGGTTAGTAAGTGACGAGTCGTCGTAGATCGACGGATCAGCACTAGTGTCGTAAGATTGTGCACATGATCCCTCGGGAGAAAAGCTTTTGCCTGTATGGTGTCTAAGTCCGCTCCAATGAAGGAGAGGATCTGTGATGGAACCAGATTGGATTTTGGGTAGTTTACTAGAAATCCCAGTGACAGTAGTAGCTGTAGGGTTCGATGGAGGGAGTTTAGGACGTCCTTCTCGGATGGAGGAGCCCTTAGTAACCAATTGTCTAGGTAGGAGGTAGACATGGATGCTCTGCCATCTTAGGTATGCTGCTACTACTGCCAGTCACTTCGTAAAGACTTGAGGTACGGAAGCTAGGCCGAAAGATAGTACCCGGTACTTGAAGTGTTGGCCTCCGACTAGGAAACTGAGGCATTTTCGATGAGACGGGGTGATTGCTATATGCGTGTATGAGACTTGTAGGTCTAGAGAGCAAAGCCAATCTCCCGTTTGGAGAAGAGGGAGTAGGGAGCCCAAGGTTACCATTCTAAACTTTTCCTTTTGTAGATGTTTGTTTAAGGCACGAAGGCCAAAATTGGACGAATGCCTCCTGATTTTTTTGATATTAGGAAATATCGAGAATAGAACCCTTCTCCCCACTGTAAAGGGGGTACTGATTCTATGGTGTTGGATCGGAGGAGGGTGGTTAGTTCCTTCTCCAGGAGTGGTCGGATAAACCCCACAACAGCTGAGGTGGGGAGTCCAATGGCACTGAAAGGAATGAGATGGTAACCTTGAGAATCTACCGAGAGGACCAATTGATCCGTAGTGATTGTGTGCCAAATGGCGGTAAAGTGGCACAAGCGGCCGCCCACTGGCAGAGATGGTAGTGGAGGTTGACACTTGCTCTCTAGCTGGGAGTCAAAACCCCGAAGCAGGGCCAGGCTGTGGAGCTGGTTGGGCTTTCTGAGGCCTGGACTGACAAGCTTGACCCTTTTGGTATGGTCTGGTTGGGCAGCTGTGAGATGGGGGAGGATAATACCTACGAGCTTTATAGGTTGACCTCTTAGCCTCTCTTCTGAACAGACGTTTTGAAATAGAGGGAAGATTAGATGGTACAGACGAGAGCTGGCGCAATGTCACGTGGTGGTCCTTGAGCTGCGTAACAGTTTCCTGAATCTTATCTCCGAAGAGATTATTACCTGGTACAGGGGAGGTCCGCCAACCTTTCCTGAACTTCCAGCTGTAAATCTGATGATTTCAGCCATGCTCATCTTCTGGCACTTATCCCCGCTGCAGACACTCTAGAAGCTGTGTCAAAGATGTTGTATGCAGCACGGACCTCGTGCTTTCCAGCATCGAGGCCCTTCTTGAGGATTGAGTTGAGTTGGTCCTGGAATTCTTCTGGAAGGGACTCCGAGAAGTCTTGAAGAAGTTTAAAAAGGTTCCTTGTGTATTGTGTCATGTAAAGTTGGTAAGCTGCAATACATGAAATTAGCATGGAGCCATGAAATACTCTGCATCCCAGGGCATCAAGAAACCTATGTTCCTTCCCAGGAGGTGTAGAAGAATGTGGCCTAGGTCTTCGTGCCTTCTTCTGAGCAGACCACCACGACAGAATGGTGAGACAGCTGGGTCTTTTGGAACCCAGGAGCTGCTTGAATCAAGTAGATAGCATCTGTCTTACGATTCACTGGTGGCACCGTACCTGGATGTTCCCAGGTTTGTTGTAGAAGCTCCAGAAGGACTTCATGAACCGGTATAGACATCACCTCCTTGGGGGCATCTACAAACTGGAGGACTTCAAGCATCTTGTGTCTGGAGTCTTCATCTGTCTGTAGCTTAAAGGGAATAGTTTCTAACATTCCCTTTATAAAGCTAATGAAGAACAGATCCTCTGGAGGTGAACGTCTTCTCTCATCAGGAGGAGAAGGCTCTGAGGGAATGTCATCCGTATCCAGGTATCTGAGGTATCATCAGACCAGGGCTGGTATGGTTGATCTCCTGCATCTGGTGGGCCTCCGGATGGTAGGAAAAGGCCTATTCCAGCTGGATCCGATCGTGGCACTGAGGAAATTGGAGGAGGCACCGATAAGGGTCGATGCGGCACCGAAGACGGGACAGGCACCAATGGAATCGGTGACATCGATGAACTCTTCGGTGGAAGAACTCCCGATGGTCCTGGAACCGGATCTGGCATAGATGATTCCTCATCTTCCGATGACAGGGGAATCTGTGTCGATGGATATATCTGTGTCTTCGGGGGCACCGATGGAAGCGCCCCGATAAGGGTGTCCAACCTGTCCAGTAATGAAGCCAGCACCGTCGGCATTGGATCGGACCGGAATCGGAGTCGGTGCCGATGGAGGCGGAAGACCTTGCAGTGCTTGGATGACTGCTTCTTGAACCATCCGGTTCAATTCCTCACGGAAAGCTGGTGTTTGGAAAACCAGTTCTGGAGTTGGAGGCTGCACAGGCATCACCGGAGGGTCCACCGGTGAAAGTGGAGTCTCAGCTCCTGGCACCACTGAAGGTAGGGAACGCCTTGGTGACCTGGACATGGAGAAGGATGGGGGCTCCTCAGCGCGGGTCTTCTTCGGTGGCTCACTCGATTGCCTTGCCTGGATCTGCGGACGAAGACTTCCGATGCCGATGCTTTTTCCGGTGCTCGGCCTGGTCCTTCTCCAGCGCCGAGGACGAAGAGGTGGACTTCTTCGGCAGAGATCCAGCGGGCCGAGACTTGCCGGTGGCCGGTCAGTGCCGAGGAGTTGAAGGCGACGGCATCAATGACATCAAGGTTTTAGATGGAGTTGGCTGTTCTGGAACAGAAACTCCATTTTCTCTAAGCGGGCCCGGTGGCCCTTAGGTGTCATTTGGGCGCATTTGGTACAAGTTGCCATGTCACGGGTAACCCCCAAGCACAGGACACATAACTGATGCGGGTCCATGATGGATATTGTCCTTGGACAGTCGGGGCACTGTCAAAAACCCATCGCCATGCTTACTAAGGAAAAATGTAACTGCGGTGTGGTCGGTGGCCATCAGGCCTGAAAAGGGAACCTTCGGTAACCGACCGCGAAAACAAGGTAAAGCCTTACCTAACAGAGAGTGTCGATAGGGGGACCCCAGATGGGGTGAAGTTTGTCAAATTTTTGAAAAAATTTCCGTGAGAAAAATTCCTGTCAGGAATAGTTGTGAGAGCTCCTCAAACCGCGTGGCTACTGCTGTGCGGAAAACAAAAAAGACTGAAGGGGGACCCCTGCTGGATGCAGGGTTGGTGGCATGCTGGGCATGCACAGTGTGCCAAGTCAAAGTTCTAGAAACTTTGACAAAAGAGAGTTCCGTGAGGGCTCCATCCGGATGATGTCACCCATATGTGAGGACTACCATCCTGCTTGTCCTGTGATAAAGAAATCTTCAAAGATCTGCAAAACTTAGGTAATCATTCTCTAAACAAATATCTCTTGGAAGAGAGTTCCAAAGCAATGGAGAGCAACTGTCACAGTCTGAACTCTCATATGTACCTGCCTATACAATATTTATCCACTAGATAACCTGCTCCTATATCATGCAGAGCTTTAAAAATTATACAAAGGACTTTAAACTGTGTTTTGAATGAAATGGGAAACCAGCGTAGGCCAGACAGAACTGTGGAGATATGTTCCTAGAAAGGACTGCCGAAAACCAATCCAGCAGCTGTATTTTGAATTAACTATAAGGGAACAAACATTTTGCTGGAAGACCCAGGAACAAAGAATATATTTCTACTGTATGACTACACCTTGAATACTGAGTGTAGCTCTGGTTGCTCCATCTCAAAAAAGATATAGCAGAACTATGAAATTTACTACAGATGGACCATGTTGATGAAAGGTACTGATACATGAAAAGCATGTTTAAGTCTTCATAATATTTTCTTCTTTTTGGAATGATGACTGCTTCAAACCCTCCCATTCCAACAGAGAGTAATCTCTATGTGCTGGGGCTGCAACAGGACTTGATACTCTTATCTCTCTGAATGTTAAGTGAATAGCAGCATGTTTAACTTCCAAAGAGCAGAAACAAGAAGGTGAATATATGAGAAATTTATTGGCGTACCACTTCTATTCAAAATGCATGAGCTGCAATAGTTCCCAGTGTGCTTTTCAAAATAGTGGTTTGCACTGTCAGATTCTTCAGTTTACTTCAGATAAAGACTGAAAAATCTGTATTTTGGGATTTTACGGAGAAATTATGAAAGTCTCAAAATTTACAGTGCAAGTAAAGGTGAAATAGGCCATTTCTCCTGTGCTGTGGTCTTTCATACTGTTGCCAAATCTGAGGGCCTCTTTCTGCCATAGTGTTGGCAGGGCTGGCCTTAATGCTGCTGCTGTGGCACTTTGGGATTGGGGAGGGTACCAAAGGAGATATTTTCTCCACCTCCTCCCCCTTGGATCTTTAGTTTCCAGGGTAGACAGTGTGCCATTCCTCTCATCCACACAGGGTTCCACTGGAGCTAACACTGGCCTTGGTTGAGAGATTATTTGGGCATTTAGAACTAGAATTATGTAAAATTATTTAAAGTAAAACAATCTACCCATGCAAGTGATTCACCATGGAAAATTTGGCAAGAACCAAGATATGGCAAAGTTTGTTATTTTTAATGCTCCCTCATTTAAATCAGGCAATATGCTGTGGGCCAGTGTCCATGACATGGAACTAGGGCGAGGCTTTTGGTATACACAACACCAAAATGAAAAAATGGAATTCAAGTCCATTTTACCCAGCTTAACACGTGGGTGACAATCTGATGACGCCGAATTGATATATCTCTCTAGCTCAGTAAAGTTTAATTACTGAGCATGTGCAGAAGTTCCCATGCATATGCTACCTTGTGAGCCTCTCTATAGAGCTTAGCTTTAGTTAGGCAATTGACTTTCCAGGGAAGTCAATTGACTTTCCAGGGAAGTCAATTGACTTTCCAGGGAAGTCAATTGCCTGTCATTCTGCCTGTAATATCTGCCTTTCATTGTCAGGGCAGATATTAAGCATAGCTAATTCATCCTTTTATCTATGGAAACCCTGCTTATGGTAAGCAAACCTACTTTTTCAGTCAACGAGCAGGGATTTATTTATTTATTGCCCAACTGCCAAAGCTCTAGGCGATTTACAATTTATACATTCACAATCAAAACAAATGACAGCATAACATTCATGAGACTTGCCACATTTTGATCAAATTCTAATAACTTTTATCATAATAGACATCATAAAAATTGGAAACTAATCAAAAATCTAAAATAATAAAACAATAAAACTGAGTAAAAAATATTATTCAATCTGAAAGTATCTTATTCAGTAAAAATATTTTAAGAAGATCTTGAACACTAAAAAAAAAATAAAAACGGTAGATAAAAGTATTAAAATGAGTAATCTGGGAATGCCTTTTTAAATAAAAATGTTTTCAGTGATGTCTTAAACATCTTTGGGCATTCCAACCTCATTTTCTCAGGAAAAGTATTCCATACCTCAGATGCAGCAATTGAAAAAGCTCTCTCTTGTTTCTCCCAATTGCGCAAGTCTCAAGAAGGGAACATCTAGCAATACATGCTGCACAGATCTTAGTTGATGTATTGGATTATATATTTTCAGCATGACATTTACCCATGGGAAAGAGTCCAGTTTCAATAATGAGAATACAAGGAATGCCATTTTATATTGAACACGTAGAAAGTCCCTAGCTGAAGGTTATATGGCAGAGCACTTACTGAAAAAGCAACTTGGATGCCCCCCCCCCCCTCGTGGAGAGTAGACTACTGGGTTAACAGGCTGTGCAAAACTGCTTGCTCATAGTTACTAACACTTCTAGATAGATTGTCTAAAGTAGTAATGGATGTGAAGGTGTGAACTGATGACCAAGCTGCAGCTTTGGAGCTGTCTTCAATAGACATGGCTCTTAGGTGAGCCACTGAGAGAGCCATGACTCTTATTTAATAAGCTTTGGCAGAGTCTAAGATCTAGAGGCCAGCCAGAGCATAGCAATGAGTGAAACACTCTACTAGCCAGTTAGACAACGTGCGGTTGGCAACAATTATTCCCAATCTGTTAGAATCATAAGATATGGCAAGTTGAGAAGTCTGAAGACACAGTCGAATTCTCTTTAAATAATATGGCAAGTCTAGTGAATGGAGGGCCGTCACATTTTATGTGCATTAGGTTTTGGAAAGAACATGGGCAAAACAATGACTTGATTCAATGGCTGAAACTTGGAATGAATGAGAGCACCACTCTGTTGTGTTAAAACTGTAGCTAGAGAATCTCAAGCATTTAAAACTGCGAATCAAGTGTCATCTGGATTACTGCAATGGCCTATGTGTGGATCGTCCTGAGAGACTCACATACAGACCGCAAGTGGTACAGAATGTCAGCACGATTGGTTACAGGATGCTCTCATAGGGGCCAAGCACACTGTACAACCTGCAGTTGGACGCGGGTTGTATAGGCGCTAGGTAATCCCCTTATGCAATAAGGGGATTAGCATCTCCGCAACGTGCGTCCAAACCGAAGTGAAACTAACAGTGCTCATCACATGCAATTGCAGGTGAATGAGGCTATTAGCTATTCACTTTGCATGCAAAAAAAAATGTGCATCTAAGATGCACATTTTTGCACTCAGAAATAAACGCCTGCCTGACAAACTGGAGCACTTCCAGTATTTTGTGGCACGCATCCTCCTCCATGAATAATTGAAAGGGGATGGCTTCAGCCATGGCCCTTACAAACCCAACGAAGGACAGGTCCTCAGGGGGTGAACGATGCCGTTCTTATGGCAGGGAGGGGGGGGGGGGGTCATCTGAATATTCAGAGGACAACTCTGTAGAATCAACTCCCCAAGGGTCATAAGGCCCTTCCTCCTCACTAGGGCCTGCATGACATGGATAAGGCCCGTGAGGGGCATCAATCTTGGGCTCAGATGGCCTCTGAGGCCACAAAGGAACCATGGGTATCAACGGGCATTGAGGGGACTGGTTGCAGAAGACCGGACGGGCCTGGCAGAGGCTCAGGAAATCGTGGTCTTGGAATCACGGCATCACCTGTCTCTTCCTCCTCAGAGGACTCGAGGACCGGGATCGCTCAGGTGGAGGGCATCAGTGGCAGTTGAGGAATCGAGGGTTCCTCGGGCACCGGTTGTGTTGGTAGGGGGCATAAAAGGACGTCCAGACGCTCTAGCAGGGGTGCTAAAACTGACAGCGGGGGCTCGGGCACCGGCAGCTCAACACTTAGAAGTGCCTTGAGCACCGCAGACTGCACCCTGCGTTCCAACTCCTCCTGAAAGTCTGGTGTAGCCAGGACTGAAGAAAGGGGACAAGGCATCACCGGCAGTTCCTCGGATCCCTGAGGCGGCACAGTGCCCGGTACCAATATCAGTGGGGAACACATAGGACTACCGGGGGACACTGGAGGATGGGCCTCCGATGGCTGGTGTCACTTTGATGGTGGCCCAGCAACCACTGGCGCCACACCAGAACCATGTGTCGACAGCAATTGGTGATGATGCTTACGTGATCTCCCTCAGTGCTCGGACCGGTCTTTCCCTGGTGTCGAGGAAGCAGAGGATCCCGAAGTACGGGAGAGAGGTGAGATCATCAAAGTTCTCTCACAATCCCTGCGATCCTTTGAAGGACCAGGGAGAGGGATAACAAGGGGAAGCGTGCTGAGAGGCTCTCCGCAACCTCTTGGAATCGAGGGATCCGAAGCAGAAGTAGAAGGAGCAGACTTGGGTGCCCCAAAAAGTTTCTCCATCTTATCGAGATGCGCCTGATGGCCCTTGGGGGTCATTTGGTCTCAAAGAGGACACCCATGGACATTGTGCGAGGACCCCAGGCAGAGGATACAGACCTCTTGCAGATCTATAATGGACATGGTCTGCGGGCACTGCCGAAAACCGGTCGCCATGAAAAAATCCCGGCATGCGGTCGATGACTGGCGGCCAGCGCACGATGAATAGTTGGGAATAGACTGCAAAATTGGAAAAAGGTGATAAACCTATCACACCGATCACACCGAGACGGCACTAACCGCGAAGGGGGACCCGATGAGGAAAAACCCGGGAAAAGACCAGATACTTGTTGAGAAAACAAGAAAATGTAAGAGCTCCACAAACCACGGAAAAGAAGAGACTGTAGGGGGGAACCTCTCGTGGATGCACAGATAGCGGCATGCTGGGCATGCTCAGTGTGGTCAAAGCTTCTAGAAACTTTGACAAAAGTTTTCCCGTGCCGGGCTCCATCAGATTATGTCACCCACATGTGAGCACTACCATCCTGCTTGTCCTAGGAGAATGGGGTAAACGCAATGGGGGTGGGAGGGGCTGAAGGGAGAAGAGGATTTTGCTGAAGGAGGAAGCAGCTGTTGAGGGATTCCCCCCCCCCTCCAGCCTCCTCCTCCTCTTCCCATCCTCTTCTGTCTCTTATTCCCACTGCCCTTTGCTCTCGACACCCCCCCTTCCCTGTCCTTTTTCCTCAGCCCCCTTCTCACTTGACACCAGCCATTTCTCCCTATCAGCTTTCACCTCTCTCACCTATCCCCCCTTTCCACCATCCCCTTACTTGTGTCCAGATGAGGCACATTGATGGTACCACCCTAGGCCTTGCATGGTGCATCCTGGATAATTGTCTGCCTGGCTCTTCTTTCCATCCCTTTCTTCCTGGCATCCCTTTGGTCTCCTCTCTGCCATACACCTCTCTACTAGCATCATTTACTTTGCTCCTTCATTTTGCCAAGGGCAAGTACTACAACAACCCACTTATTCCAGAAAAAGTCCCCATCTCAAGCAACTCATGCACACACATCCCTTGCGTGATGCCCCTCCCTCCCATCTCCCTCTCTCCCTAGGCTTCATCTTATAGGCAGGCACACACTCTAGAGCAATTCCATCCCCTATTTGGCATGCAACCTATCTCTCACCCTCTCCATCTAGAGCAAGTCATCCCTTTCCAGCCTGTTGGTCTGCATACATGTGTGAGAGTCTCAGTAAGTATGTGTGTGAGCATTTCCTAATTAATCATGTGCGAGAGTAGAGGTCTCCAAACTTTATCCTCAGATGAATTCAGTAAGATTTTTAGGATTTCCACAATAAATAGGCATAAGGTCTACTGCATACAATGGCAGCAGTATATGCAGATTTCATGCATATTCATTGTGGCAATCCTAAAAACCTGACTGGATTAAGGCCCTTGATTGACTGAGTGTGGAGACCCCTGTTTTAGAGAAAGAGAGAGTGTGTGTGTGTGTGAGAGAGAGAGACAGAGAAGTCCATGCACACGGTTTTATATATTTTTATTTTATGCAAATTTATGCAAATGAGGGGAGGACCCCGCCCCCTCAATCCTTGAGTGTTCATTCCTGGTCTGTGGAAAAGTTGGCAACCCTATCTGGCAGGTCTGGTAATGGGTCTAAGGGAATCCTTGTAGACCATTCCTCAGAACAAAGAGATGCAGGGACACTAACCCTCGACCCAATGAAGATGAAGGCAATCGGGGGGCGGGGGTGGTGGTGGTGGGGGAAGTCCTTGGTCATTTTGGAGGGGACTACTCCCATTGTATGCTCCAGTCCAGACAGTGGTGTCCTATACTCTCTCCTCAAACTGGCCAGATTCCTTTGCAGAGAGGGAAGGCTAAGAGCTAGGTCCCACTATATGAACCTCTGATGGGAGCTCCCAAGACACAGAGATGAGGATGACTCCCTTTGGGGAAAAAAATCTGAATTTCTGGACAGAAGAGGTTGAAGGGTGCCCTCCTTGTCACTCACCGCCATCAAAGTAAAGAAAGTCTTCATCAATTCAATCACCTAGTCAATGGACTTTTGTGTCCTTTGACATGGAGTTGGGGAAGAGAAATCCTCCTCTGATACCAGTATAGTGTCAATCTCCTGCAAACCATCTGCTGGATTCCAGGAGGGGACCCGCCTACTGGGTTAACTGCACTGATGGCCACAGAGAGACCAAAGGTACAATGGAGTATATTGGATCTGGAGTCTCCAAAAGAAATCCATAATCAAGGAAGTGAGATGGAAATGAGGACACCAACATGGAGGGAGCTAAGTGTAAGAAGTCTCCTCCTGGGTCTCCCAAAGCTTTTTCCTTCCTTGAGGGCATCGATTGCACAGATTGCTGGTTCACTGAGGCCTGGTGAGTCAACAATGCATGCTTCAATGGTATCGTCTGCCCTGTTGGGTCTGACACACGGCACTTCATCTTTTTCTGTGTTGAACAAGGCCCACAAGGTGGGAGAAGTGGCCTGCAGGTGAATCAAAGGTCTTGCTGACCCCTGCTCTCAATGCTTTCATGTCTTGCTCAACCCCTGCACTACTGCAGATTTGCTGCCCACCGCCGCAGTTGTGGGAACTTAGGAGCTCCGGCATGACTTGACGCAGAGAGAGCCAATGACGCCCTGCTCAGGGAGGAGAAATAACTGACTTTACCTATCTATGAAGTTCTTCCATATTCTAGACTCTGTTCCTCTGGGATCTCAGAGACATTGACCAGAGATGTAGCAATTGGCTAAGTTGTAGTCTGGTCCCAGGCATCTGTAGCAGATGATATAGCCATCGGAGATGGACATCTTGTAGCCACACACAAAATCCTTGAAGTCACTAGAGGCAGCCTTCTTGGAGCAGAAATAATGATCATTAATTTTTTTGTTTGTGTAGCACTAAAAAATGCATTTGAGGGGCTGCCTAGGCAGTGAGACAACCTGAAGTGAGATTGAGAAGAAACTTTTAAAGAAATGAGAAAAGAAAAAAAGTACACATCCTTGCGGAAGCTTGGAGACCGAGGGGCTCATGAGGCAGCATGCACATGGGAACTCCAGTGCATGCTCAGTTGGAAAACTTTACTGAGCTAGAGAGATGAGTCCGTTCTGTGCTGGATGATGTCACCCACATGTCATGGCTAATTCATTCCTGCTTGATGAGGGAGAGCAATGATTTACTGTAGCTACTAGACTCCTATTGTATGTTATCGCCCAGTGTTTTCTTATAATATTTTAATGGCATATTTTTGAAAAATATACAAATGTACCTGACTGTAGAGTCTGAGGACCCTGTAATTATAACTCTCTCATCATACTGTAGACATAAAACTGAACCTGTATGTCCAGTCAGAACTCGTTTACACTCCAAAGTATTTTTGTCCCAGATCTAGGATTTAAGCAAAATAATCAATAGTTTTTAGACATGTATTGTAATTGAAACATAGCTGAAATATATTACAATCTTAACTAATGCAACAACTTAGCTGAAAAACAAATTGGGAGCAATTTCACCACTATTTGTGCTTACCAACTGCATAGCACTAAAAATAAAATTGCACCACTACGTCTCAGACTAATCAGTGCCATTAACAAGAGTTTTAAAAGAACTCAAACCAAGACATGAGATTTATGACAACTAGAAACTGATATTTAAGGCTGATACCATAGCTTAAGTTGTAGCACTGTGGTTGCAACACAAGGGATTCTTGATTCCCTGTCCTTTGGAGCTGGTCGGATCTCCTGTGTCAAGGCTCAGGGAGAGAAGGGAAGATGGCTGCTGCTGTAGCATCCTCTGCCAGCCAAAGTATGTCATTGATGGTCTGCTTTGGAGGAGGAGTTACCCCTTCAGCTCTTGGGCTGGAGGGTCCCCAGAGCTGCCATGAGTATGATGTCGAGAGAAGTGTTCAAAGATGGAGGTTGAAAAAAAGGGGGAGGCAAATAAAGTATATTTTGTTTTATTAAATCTATCTATTCTACCACATTTTTGAAGGTACTTTAAGAGGGAATCTATGAGCCCCAAAAATCTAATGTACAATTAAATGTATTCTGATTTTATCAAAAATGTAACCAAAGGAACAAAACTGCAATAGAGCAAAAAAACATCGGAAGTGCTAGCAGATAGAATGGAAAACAGTTAAAAATAGGACTGTCCTTGCGGCTCTATGTCCGAGCTGTCCACTGCCATACAGAAGGACCTGGCTTTGATTGATGGTTCAAGTCTGGAAATACTGTGGAGGCAGTGTTCCCAGCCCACAGGAGAGTGTCACCATCAAAGTATAACAGTGGCATCTTGTGGCCAGATTTAGGGATCACGAATGAAAGCTCCCAATAAAAGCCCTAGTGCAGAGGTGGGCAAACTACGGCCAGTGCACTAAATCCGGCTCCTTTTGCATTTCTGAAAATGCTTAATTACTGGCCCATCAACACTCTGAGATCATCCTCTGCTCTTTGCTTACATCATCAGAAAGAGTTTAAGAAATGCCACCCATGTCAACCACATTGGTGCTTAATCAAAAACCTGCGTTAGTGAAACTTGATGAGTTTCATGATTTTGCATGTTGACACCATCATCAAAGACTTAACGCTGTATGCCTCTCAGTGTGACAAACAGCAAAAATTTCGGGTCTTTGATGATGACATCCACAGGGAAAACCGTGGAGTAAGTGTATCCTTAGTTTCCTGCTCTTCAAGGCTCATTGCCTACTTTTGCCACCAACCATGCCAAGCCAGCAAAAGGCAACTGCTGATCAGGACATCCGAAGACTGTCCCTACTGCTAAGAACATACGAAATTGCAATACTGGGTCAGATAGAGGGTTCATCAAGTCCAGCACCTGTTTCCAACAGTGGCCAATCTAGGTTACAAGTTCCTGGCAAGTACCCAAACAGTAAGTAAATCCCTTGCTACTATGCAGGTAATAAATATTTTATTTATTTAAAGGCTTTTATATACCGGAGTTCATGCACTAGTGCATACCACTTCGGTTTACACAGAACAAGGAACAGAAAATTACATCAAACAGATTGAACAATTAAACAAATATACAATTACATCCAACGATTGGGTATAAATAACATGGCTAACTTAGTAGGAACTTAGAGTTTGAGGTAAAGGAGAGAAATAGTACCAAGTGGTAAATAGAAGCTATTCCCTAAGGGCCTGATTTTAAAAAGCATTTACTCAAGTAAGTGGGCTTTTGAAAATTGCTACAATATATGCCACTGAATTGTCCATAGGATTTACTTGTCTAAGTGCACTTTACATGTGTTACCTCCTTTGAAAATTACCTCCTAAGTCTACTTGGTTAATAGGAGTTTATGGACTTCTCCTCTAGGAACTTTCTTTAAACCCAGCTACACTAACTGCCTTAACCACATCTGCTGGCAATGAAGTATAGAACCTAATTGTGCATTCAGTTAAAAAGAATTTTCTTTGATTTGTTTTAAATGTGCTATATGTTAACTTCATGGATTGCCCCCTAATCCTTGTATTATCTGAAAGAGTAAAGCAGAGTTGCTTACCTGTAACAGGTGCTCTCCCAGGACAGCAGGATGTTAGTCCTCACAGAAGGGTGACATCATCAGATGGAGCCCTGTCACGGAATACTTTTGTCAAAGTTTCTAGAACTTTGACTGGCACACTAAGCATGCCCAGCATACCACTAACCCTGTGGCCACACGGGGTCCCCCTTCAGTCTCGTTTTACAGCAAAACGTATGAGCAAAAAAATAAAATAAGAAAACTTAATCGAACCCAACTCTGTGGGATGGCGGGCAGGTTTCGTGAGGACTAACATCCTGCTCTCCTGGAAGAACACCTGTTACAGGGTAAGCAACTCTGCTTTCTCCCAGGACAAGCAGGATGTAGTCCTCACAGATAGGTGAATAGCAAGCTACAGGCTGCCTTGGAACATAGCGGGCCAACCAGCACCCAAAAATGCGCAATAGACGCAACGGGGGTGCTGTTGGCAACGAAGGGGCAGCCTGAAATTCACAGTGGGTTTACACTGGAAACAAATTTCGTAGGATAGACTGGCCAAAGATGCTGTCTTGTCAACCAGCCTTGTCCAGACAGTAATGGGCTGCGAAAGTGTGGAGAGAGCTCCACGTCGTGGCCTTGCAGATACTGGCAATAGATACAGAACGGAAGTGTGCTATTGACGTTGCCATGGCCCTGACTGAGTGCGCTTTCACTCGTCCCTCAAGCGGAAGGCCTGCTTGCTGGTAGCAGAAAGCAATATAGTCTGCTAACCAATTAGATAGGGTCTGTTTGCCCACCTCAACTCCAAGTCTGTTCTTGTCAAAGGAAATGAAGAGCTGGGTGGACGGCTTGTGGGCTGCGGTGCGGTCCAAGAAAAAGGTGAGCGCACGCTTACAGTCCAACGTATGCAAAGGCTGCTCACCTGGTGGAGTATGAGGCCTTGGAAAGAAAGTGGGCAACACGATGGACTGATTTAAGTGGAAGTCAGTTATCACCTTAGGTAGGAATTTAGGGTGGGAGGAATCTTGTGTAGGGTGGATAGGTCACCAGGGCCTGCAGAGCTCACTGACCTTGCGAGCAGATGTAATTGCCATTAGGAAAATAACTTTCCAACGGGCTGATACAGTAAAAAACGCGGGAGAGCGGGCGAGTGCCCGCTCTCCCAGCACGCGCACAGGACACTCTCCTGTGCGCGCGATACAGTAAAAAAATGTATTTAAATTAGGCCCGGCGGTAAAAAGAGGCGCTAGGGACACTATCGCGTCCCTAGTACCTCTTTTCAGACAGAAGTGACTGCTGTCAACGGGTTTGACAGCAGACGCTCGATTTTGCTGGCATTGGTTCTCGAGCCCGCTGACAGCCACGGGTTCGGAAACCGGATGCCGGCAAAATTGAGCGTCCAGTTTTCAACTCACGAGGCGCGGGCCTATTTCAATTTTTTTTTTTTTTTTTTTACTTTTTTAAACTTTCGGGACCTCCGACTTAATATCGCCATGATATTAAGTCGGAGGGTGCACAGAAAAGCAGTTTTTACTGCTTTTCTGTGCACTTTCCCGGTGCCTGGAGAAATTAGCGCCTACCTTTGGGTAGGCGCTAATTTCTGAAAGTAAAATGTGCGGCTTGGCTGCACATTTTACTTACTGAATCGCGCGGGAATACCTAATAGGGCCATCAACATGCATTTGCATGTTGCGGGCGCTATTAGGTTCGGGGGGGGGGGGGGGGGGGTTGGACGCGAGTTTTGGACGCGCTATTACCCCTTACTGAATAAGGGGTAAAGCTAGCATGTCGAAAATGCTCGTCCAAATGCTGGCTAACAGTGCGCGCCGTCGGAGCGCACTGTACTGTATTGGCCCGCAAGTGAAGTGTCTGAGTTCGCAGGAGCTCAACTGGAGGATGCATGAGCCGTGCTAGCACTACGTTGAGGTCCCAGGCCACAACCGGTGGACGTAGTGAAGGCTTAAGCTATAGCAAGCTTCTCATGAAGCACCCTACAAGGGGTTGCGCCAATGTCGGGGTGTCCCCAACACCTCGATGGTATGCAGAGATGGCACTCAGGTGTACTCGGATGGAAGAAGTCTGGAGGCCAGATTCCGAGAGATGCCAGAGGTAGTCTAGGAGTCTCGGCATAGGGCAAGAGAAGGAATCAAAACCCTTCTTTGTGCACCACAAGGAGAATCTCTTCCACTTAGACCGATAAGACTTCCGCGTAGAAGGCTTTCGCGAAGCTTCTAGGACTTGCGAGACATTAGAAGAAAGGTCGAGGGGTTGCAGTATCAATCAACCTTTCAACATCCAGGCTGTCAGGGGACAGGGTCTGGAGGTTCGGGTGGCGCAATTTGCTGTGATTCTGTGTAATGAGGTTGGGCGATGTGTCCAGGTGAATGGGTTCCTGGACAGAGAGGTCATGAAGAATGGGAAATCAGACTTGGTGTGGCCAATAGGGGGCTATGAGTATTATTGAGCCTCGGTCCTGCTGTAGCTTCACAAGTGTCTTGCTTATTAGCGGAATCGGAGGGTACGCATATAGCAGGCCTGTGTTCCAGGGGTAGGTGAAGGCATCCATGGTTGGTGCTCTTCGGTCCCTGTGCAGGGAGCAGAACCGTTCCACTTTGCAGTTATTTTTGGATGCAAAGAGGCCGATGTCTGGCTGACCCCACCCGTGGAAGATTCTGCTTGCAACTGAGGGATCCAGAGACCACTCATGGGGCTGGAAAGTCTGGCTGAGGCGGTCCACGACTGCATTCTGTGTGCCTGCCAGATAAGTGGCTCGCAGTAGTATGGAATCCGACAGGGCCAGGCCCAAATCTGCGCTGCCTCTTGGCAAAGCAGGTAAGAGCCTGTGCCCCCCTGTTTGTTTAGGTTCCACATTGCTACTTGGTTGCCTGTTTGAATCAAGACAACCTTGTTGAACAGGCAGTCCTGGAATGCGTAAAGGGCTTAGCCCATCGCCCAGAGCTCCAGGAAATTGATCTGGCAGGCTGCTTCGGCTTTGGTCCAAACTCCTTGGGTTTGCAGGCCATTGACATGGGCTCCTCAACCTAGGTTGGAGGCGTCCGTGGTTAAGGTCATCTGAGCAGCCGGTGGCTGGAAGGGGAGTCCTTTGCACAAGTTTTGTATATTTTTATTTAAATTGCAATTTCAGATTGATATTTTAGTTACATGTATTACATTTGTTATTTTAGATTTAATATGCGTTTTTATTAATATCTTAATACTATTTTATAAGATAACAATGTTACTGTTTTTATGTAAAGCTTGTAAACCATTGTGAAGGCTTGTCTAAACGACAGTATAAAAAAACAATAAATAAAAATAAAGTTGGCTTTGTGTGTCCACCAGGTGAGGGATAAACGAAGTTGGTTGGTTATTCGGACAATCAATGAGAAAAGCTGAGTGGCTTGGTTCCACTGAGATCTCAGGGTCCATTGCGTGATTCTCATGGCTAGGCGGGTCATTGGAGTGAAGTGGATCGTTGACGTCATATGACCCAGCAACATGAGCAGCAGGTGAGCAGAGGCTGTTTGCCGGCAGCGGATCGAGCTGGCTAGGTTGGACAGTGTGGTTATGCGTTTATTGGGGAGGAACGCCCTGGCCACAGTGGTGTCTAAGTCCGCTCCGATAAAGGACAGTTGATGCAACGGAATCAGGTGGGATTTTGGGTAATTTAACAGAAAACCCAGCGACTGGAGAAGCCGTATAGCGAGGTGGAGGGAGTGGCGAACTCCTTCTCTGGACGGGTTTCTGAGTAGCAAGTCGTCCAGATACGGGAAGACATGGACGCTCGTGTGGCGTAACTGTGCTGCCACGACTGCCAGGCACTTGGTGAATACTCGGGGCGCCGAGGCAAGGCCGAATGGCAGTACACTGTACTGAAAGTGCCGGAGTCACATTACAAATCGCAAGTATTTGCGATGAGGAGGAAAGATTGCAATGTGGGCATAAGCATCCTATAGATCAAGAGAGCAGAGCTAATCCCCCCTGTTGTAGGAGAGGGAGCATGATGCCCAAGGACACCATTCTGAACCGTTCTTTGAGGAGGAACTTGTTTAATGCCAGAAGGTCGAGGATAGGTTGGAGGCCGCCAGTCTTTTTTGGGATTAGAAAGTATCGGGAGTAGAACCCTCCTTCCTCGCTGAGTCCAGGGAACCGGTTCTATGGCTCTCGCACACAGAGTTCTGTCTCAAGAATACTATGTGATCGTCCAGGCTCCACGCCGGGACGGGCGGGGAATCCGGGGGCACAGTCGGAAAATTTAGGCGGTAGCTGTGGGTTACGATGGACAATACCCATCGGACGGTGGTAATTGGGTGACAATTGGCGGCAAAGTGGCAGAGGCGGCCTCCCACTGGTAAGTTGGGCTGTGGGTTCGGGGGGAGGGGGGGGTGTGACTGCTGCTCTCTGGCCTCTCTGAGGGGCTGAGCCATCCGAGCCCGGGATGCAGGAGGGTAGTACCTACGTGCCCTGTAAAATTGTTTCCTGGTGTCCCTACAATGGCATCTGCAGGCTCCGGAAGGGGCATCTGAGGTGGTAGTGGATAGTTGACGCAGGGTTTCATGATGATCCTTAAGCTGGGCCACTGCGTCCTGGATCTTGTCCCCAAACAGGTTTTCTCCTGTACAGGGGAGATCAGCTATTTGTCCTGCACCTCTGTGCGTAGGTCCAAGGCTTTCAGCCAGGCCCAGCGTCTGGCACTAATTCTGGCTGCCGAGACTCTGGACCTATCTCGAAGTAGTCATAGGCTGATCTGACCTCATGTTTTCCCGCCTCCAGTCCTCTCTGGAGGATGGATGCTAAGGACTCTTGGAATTGCTGTGGTAGGGTTTCTGAGAACTCCTGGACCTGCTTCCAAAGATTCCTATTATATTGGGTCATGTACAGTTGGTAAGCTGCTATGCAAGCAATTATCATAGACACTTGAAACACTCTGCGCCCTAAAGCATCCAACGCTTTCTGTTCCTTTCCAGGAGGGGCAGAGGAGTGTGGATGGGATCTTTTAGCCTTCTTTTGGTTGATTCCACAACCACAGAATGGTGGGGCAATTGGCTCTTTTGAAATCCCGGGGCTTGTTGTACCAAGTACATGGCATCAGTTTTTCTATTGACTGGAGGCACAGTACCTGGGTGTTCCCAGAGGTTGTGCAAGAGGTCAAGAAGAACTTAGTGAACTGGTATTGCCATTACCTCTTTTGGAGCATCTACAAATTGTAAAACCTCCAACATTTTATGTTGAGCGTCCTCCTCCGTTACAAGTTGGAATAGAATAGTTTCAGACATCTCTTTGACAAAACTGGCAAAGGAGAGGTCCTCCAGAGGAGAACGACTCCTTTCTTCCGGGGGTGAAGGCTCCGAGAGAAATTCCTCAGAAGCTTGTGAGGAGTGGTCAGAGGATGCATCGTCCCATGGATCCTAGGGAGTCTCCCCTTCACCAACCGGGCCCTCCAGATGGAGGGAAAACACCAAACCTGAGAGGGCGGGAAGGCGGCACCAATGGATGGTGAGGTGGCATCGAGGGAGGCGGTGCCGGCACCGAGGGCAGAGAGGCTAGTGAGGTGCGCCGAGGCATCGGTAGATCTGATGGCCCAGGAACAGGTTCCGACATCGGAGGATCCCGGGCAGGGGCTGGGCCAGAGACTGCCTCTTCC
Source organism: Rhinatrema bivittatum (assembly GCF_901001135.1). Taxonomy (NCBI): domain Eukaryota; kingdom Metazoa; phylum Chordata; class Amphibia; order Gymnophiona; family Rhinatrematidae; genus Rhinatrema; species Rhinatrema bivittatum. The sequence goes on from NC_042621.1 coordinate 269,911,546, forward strand.
TCCTCCGTGGAACCCAGAATTGGAATCGGGGAGGCATCAGTGGTTGACTCAGTGCAAGCAGATCCGATGGAGCGGGATGAGTCAGTAGGGCACTGATGAGGGTGTCCAAACACTCGAGGAGCGGTGCCAACATCGAGGGCGCCGGTTCTGGTGCCAGTATAGGGGCCAGCACCAGTGGCGATTGGAAGCCCCGAAGAGCATTCAGCACTGCCTGTTGGAGTAATTGGTCCAATTCCTCCCCAAAGGCTGGTGTGGATAACTCTGTGCCTGGGGTAGGAGACAGGCTAGGTATTACCAGAGCCTCCACAGGAGTCTGTGGAGGCTCGGTACCCGGCACCAATATCTGTGGGGAACGCCTTAGGGTCCCAGGTCCAGAGGAGGATGGAGACTCCTCTCCCCGGGCCCTTTTCGGGGGCGGCTTGGTTGAAGCCAATGCTGGTGCGGTGTCGGCACCGGACTGGGATGCACGTTGGTGCCATTGACGATGTTTCCCACAGTGCTTGGCCCAGTCTTTCTCCGGCACAGAGGATGAGGACGCAGAGGTTTTGGAATGGGTCGACGTAGGTGACGGACGGTCACCCACTCCACAGTCTTCCTGGCGGGTCGACTCCATGGTATATGGGCCTCCTTGTCTCGGCGCGCCCTACACCGGGGTCGATACAGCAGAGCGTTTTGAGGCAAACAAATGCTCCATCTTTTCCAGTCGGACAGCGACGGACGTCATGGGAAGGCCCGAGGCACAAAACACAGACATCGTGCAGGTCCTTTAAGGACATAGTCTGCGGACACTCAGGGCACTTCCTAAACCCAGTCGCCATGTTGGAAAAAAGCGGCGCGCAGTCGATGGCTGTCGGACCTCAAAGGGTATGCCACTGCAAAACGCGGAACGCACTTACCGAGTGTCTGAGCAGATGGGGGATCCCGGTGAGGGGAAGAAACGAAGATAAACTTCACATTTTTACGTGAGGAAATTTCTCACAGAGCTCCTAAAAACCACAAGGCAACTGCTGCGCGGAAAAAAGGAGACTGAAGGAGGACCCCGTGTGGCCACAGGGTTAGTGGCATGCTGGGCTTCCTCAGTGTGCCAGTCAAAGTTCTAGAAACTTTGACAAAAATATTCCGTGACAGGGCTCCATCTGATGATGTCACCCATCTGAGAGGACTAACATCCTTCTTGTCCTGGGAGAAATAACCGATCCACATTTAACTGTTCTAGTCCTTTCATGATTTTCTAGATCTCCATCATTTTCCTCCCTCAGCTGTCTCTTCTCCAAACTTAACAGCCCTAACCTCTTTATAGTCTTTCCTCCTAGGGGAGCTGTTACATCCCCTTTATCATTCTGGTTGCCCTTCTCTGTACCTTTTCCAGTGCAACTTTATCTTTTTTGAGATGTGGTGACCAAAACTGCACACAGTAATCAAATTGCAGTCTCACCCTACAGCGAAACAGAGGTATTATGTCATTTTCCATTTTATTTACCATTCCTTTTCTAATAATTTCTAACCTTCTTCTTGTTTTTTTGACTGCTACCACACACTGAGCTGAGGATTTCAATGTATTGTTCACTAATATGCCTAGACCTTTTTCTTGTGTGGTAACTCCTAATATGGAACCTATCATCATGAAACTACAGCATGGGTTACTTTTCCCTATGTGTATCACTTTGAACTTGACCACATTAAATTTCATCTGTCATTTGGATGCCCAGTCTTCCAGTCTTGCAAGGTCCTCCTGGAACTTATCACAATCCACTTGTGATTTAACAACTGAATAATTTTGGGTCAACTGCAATTTTGATCACTTTACTTGTCATTCCCTTTTCCAGATCATTTATAAATATTAAAAAGCACCAGTCCCAGTACAGATCCCTGAGGGACTCAATTGTTTACCTTTCTCTTTGGAGAAAAATGACCATTTAATCCTCTTCTCTGTTTCCTTTCTTTTTTTTTTTTTTTATATTTAAACGATTTTTATTAGGAACCATGAAAAAGCAGTACCAGGTATGAAACAGAATACATGGTGAGCAAAATGAAAAACATAATGTGAGGCAAACCTCAAGTAACATTGGAACAGAAAGAAAAAGCATCAATTGGCTCCATGATATACCCCAACATCACAACCCCCCGCCCCCCCACACCCCCCTGACCAATTCTGCAAAAAGCATAATATAGAGGATGTAATACACCACTGTAACACCAAAAAAAAAAAAGGAACATAGAAATCAGATTAACAGAAATATGTGGAAAAAGGGCTCACAGCCAAGGGTACAAAAAGAGAAGATAATGGATTAATGGGGTCACCAGAAAGCACATTCACAATAGACCACCAAAGGAGACCTTCATGGAACGGAAGATTAACCCATAATGAACCAGACAGCTTGACCCAAGCACCTGATTGCCCTGGGCCCCCGTATGGAGGACCCCATTTAATAGTTCAGAAACGAACCACTTATGTCCCGGAGTCACCCAACTGCTCCAGCCAGCGAGTATAAGGGTCCCAAATTTTCCGGAAGTGTAGAAGACGGTCCTGATGGAGAGCCGTGAGACGATACAACTGATAATAGGAGTACAGACGCTGCTGGATGGTAGCCAACGATGGAGCGTCCACCCATTTCCAGTGAAGCGCAATTTCGGATCTCGTGGCAATAAACACTTGTAAGACTAGCCGATGAGTAGAAGGGGGGACATCCGGAAGCGGAGCGCCCAATAGAGCATGCCAGGGTTCAACAGGAAGGCGCACATTGATGAGCTGGGCCACCCAATCAAGCACCGCTCCCCAGCACTTGCGAATCTTATGACATGTCCACCAGATATGGAAGTAAGTGCCTTTATCCGTGCACCCACGCCAGCAAGTGTCAGGTATGTCAGGAGCAAATTTGTGTAGCGCAACCGGAGTAAAATGCCACCTATAAATCATTTTGTAGCAATTTTCCTGTAGACCTGTGGAGATCGAGCACTTATAGGCGGAGGTGTAAATCTGTTCCCAATCCTCGTCGTCCAAGGTCTGATTAAAGTCCAATTCCCACAAAGTCCGGTGCCTTACCCGGTCCAATTTTCTGCCATTGATAAGAGCGTAAATTTTGGAGATCACTCCCCTCATTTTTACACATTGTTTCAAAGAGAGTACCTCTAGTCCGGATAGATCCCTCCCGCACCCCCTTTCTCAAAAAATGAGATACCTTTGCATAGAGGAGAAAGTCAAGAGGATCCAAAGCATGAGCTTGCCGTAAATAGTCTTGTGTTACCACAGCATCCTGCTTATAAACATGCCCCAAAGTACGCACACCAGCCTGAAACCATTGCAGGTGAGCCTTGGAGCAATCCCGAAGAGGCAAAATAAGATTAGAGAATACATGAGTCATCATAGAGAAGTGCTCCCTGCCCACCAACAATGGCCCCCACAGCCTCCAGATGCGCAAAGTGGTGCGCAAGGCAAAAGGTTCGTAAACTATCCCCCCCCATGAGGAACGGGGCTGCCAGGGGAGAGCAGAAATAGGGAAGGACCCCAATAAAGCTTGTTCCAAATGGACCCACTGGGGCACATCCCTAGTACCATGAAACGCCACTAGTGCCCGCAATTGCGCTGCCCCATAGTACCACATCAGGTTCGGGAACTGTAGGCCACCTCTAATTTTAGGCTGAAATAGCATAACTCGAGCAATCCTAGGAGGACGCAGTCTCCAAATAAAGTAACCCAACATCTGTTGCCAATTTTTAAGTAATTTGGTTGGTAGAAAGAGAGGTATAGTGGTGAAAAAATACAGAAAACGGGGAAGGACATTCATTTTGACGATTGCCAGCCTGCCCAACCAGGAGTGACTAAGCTCCGCCCATTTGTCTAAATCTGCCTGGATGGTATCCGCAAGAGGTTTATAGTTTAGATCATACAAGGAGTCAGTGCGGGCTCCCAGCCGTACCCCCAAATACTTAAGTGAGTTAGAGGCCCATTTAAATGGAAAATCCGCCTGCAGTGCAGTGGCATCAGGGACAGGGAGGGTGAGGTTGAGTATTTCTGACTTATCAAAATTAATTTTCATATCGGAGAGAGCCGTAAAGCGTCCCAGCTCCTCCATCACTCCCCGAAGGGACCTGCCGGAATCGGTAAGGGTAAAAAGGATATCATCCGCGAAAAGAGATATTTTAAACTGAGTGTGTCCCTTCACCACCCCTTGAACAGTATCTGAGTGTCTAATACTTTGCGCCAGGGGTTCCAAAAATAAGGCAAATAAAAGTGGGGACAAAGGACACCCCTGTCTAGTTCCCCTCTGGATCTCAAACGAGGGACCATACCCACCATTAACCTTAACCCTAGCACGAGGGCGGGCATACATTTGGCGAACCCAAGAGATAAAAGAATCCCCAAATCCAATTTTATGAAGCACCTGGAATAGGAACTCCCACCTCACCAGGTCAAACGCCTTTTCGGCATCCAATGCTAAAAGTATCGCCGGCAAGCCTTCATGGTGCACTAAATCGATAATATCCACGATACGGCGGACATTATCTGCGGCTAAGCGGCCGGGTATGAAGCCCACTTGATCATTATGAATGAGTTCTGGAAGCACCCCATTCAGCCGTGCAGCTAAAACCCTAGCCAATATCTTTAAATCTAAATTAATCAAAGATATAGGCCTATAGGAACTGTATTGTGTGGGATCACGACCCGGTTTGGCGAGCACGGTTATCCCTGCAGTATTAGCGTCAAGGGTGAACTTTGAGCCGTCCAGTAGAGAGTTAAACGCTTGCGTGAGGGGACTGGCTAACGTGGAAGTGAATTTTTTATAATATAACCCCGTAAAGCCATCCAGCCCCGGGGCTTTTCCAGGTTTCATTTTTTTGATGGCCGCCTCAACTTCCATCTGAGTGATGGGCTTGTCCAACAACTGTTGCTGGAGGGAGGACAGATGGGGCAAGTCAGTAGTCTCCAAATAAGCCTGTATGGCCTCCACGGGGGCACTACCACCCTGGGCATATAAATGCGCGTAAAAATCAGTGAAAGCATGCCGTATCTCTTCTGAAGAGGTGACCAGCGTACCACCAGCATTGGTAACTTTAGCAACCACCGTTTGGGCGTGGGCAACCCTCAATTGACGAGCTAAGTATTTGCCCGCTTTGTTACCTCCCTCAAAATGGTTTTGTTTCAAAATGGTTAAGTGATGGCTAATAGCCACGTCCTCGAGGGACCGTAATTGGCCGCGCACGGCAATTATCTTCTGGTACAATTTCTCCGAGTGGGATCTGCTATGCCGCTGGGTGAGAGAAGTGAGATCTAAAAGCAATTGGGTTCTGCTGGCCTCTCGCTCCCTATTACAGTAGGCCGCCCTGGAGATACAGACCCCCCGTATGACCGCCTTAGAGCATTCCCATACTGTCAATGGTGACATACCCTCCGTCTGATTTTCAATAAAAAAATCCCGTAAGTGCTTGTCAACAATAGAGACAAAAGAAGGGTCTTTAAGGAGGGTATCATTAAGTCGCCACGGCCGATGACCCGCACTCGCATCTCCCATACCGTACAGTAGCCAAACTGGCGCATGGTCAGACCAAGTAATGTGGTCTATATCAGCCTTCTGAACCCTGTTTTGCATGGTGGTGGAGATGAAAACATAATCAATGCGTGTATATGAGTGATGCGGGCAGGAGTAGAACGTGTAAGATCTCGAGTGTAAATGTCTCTCCCTCCAGATATCAACTAGACACCAGGCTTCCATAAGGTGCCGCCAGGCTTGTCGTGTGGCTGACTGGGTTGTCTTGCCCGAACTAGAGTCCCTAACAGGATCCAGAACAAAATTAAAATCGCCACCTACTATCAAATCCCCCTCCGCATGTGTCTGCAAGAGGGTATGCAGGTGATCTATAAACGGCACCTGATTACTATTGGGAAAATAAACATTTAATAATGTACAAATACGCTTGTCTTGTTTGATTTTAAGCAATAGATATCTACCATTAGGGTCACTCACAACGGAGAGCAGCTCATGAATGCAGGAAGAGGAAATCAGGATTCCAACTCCAGCATATTTATGTGCTGCTGTACTGGCTGCCCAATAAGAAGTGGGATACTGTTGGAATTGGAGAAGGCGCTCATGATGCTTTCGGACATGCGTTTCTTGAACGAAAACAATTCCTGCGGATTGCCGCTGAAGCTCCCTCTTGAGCAAAAGGCGCTTTCTGGGAGTGTTAAGGCCCTTAACATTAAGGGACAACAATTTAGACGCCATGGTTAATCAGAAAGAGATGCCAGATACACTCTCCCTCCCATATGCGAGTATACCCGTTGTTCCCGGTCCTCTGTTGGCCATAATCCCCATAATATAATGTGGTGTAAGACTTCCATATGTCCTCTTCCCCAGTTACCCCCAATTGGTCAGTCCCCATCCCCTGAAGTCCTACGGTATCCCCAGACTCGCTGTGGGATAATGCTCGCCAGGGAGCACGTGGCTGCCCAATCCGAGACAAGCACATCCGACTTCAACCCCCTTCCCCCCCCCCACGGACCCCATGAACATCAGAGAGAGAAAACATGAGTGTAAAACCCCCTATGCAACGAGTTATATAACATAGTAAGTGCATAGAAACCATAAACAGTAATATAACACCAAAACTGCATCCAATCAAACAAAGGAGAAATCCTGAAAACCAGGTAATTGCCCTGGAAAGCAATCAGACCCGTCTTGTGAGTCAGGATCAAACCGGGCCATCCCGGCTAAAGTAAGGGGAGCTAAGCGCTGTCTGGATATCAGCCCTGGCCCTGCGCTTGTGGCCTGTTGTCTTCAGTTTGACGGCGAAGCCTCTTCCCTCCTTTGCCGGCTCTTTCCCATCGAGGTGTCTGATCCCGGAGTGGAGCTGCGGCCACCGCTGGCGTACTGGAGAGAGAAACCGGGATTTGAGCCTTGGCGAGAACTTCCCCAGCCTCGGCCACGGACGTGATCCTATGAGAGACCCCTTGGTGTTGAAACATAAGACCAAAGGGATATGTCCACCGGTACCGAATGTCTTTGGCCCGCAGGGCCGCGGTGACCTCTCGCAGTTCATAGCGTTTTTTTTAACGTGGAGGGCGCCAGATCTTGGAAAATAGAAATCTGATGATTTTGCCATAGGATGGATTTCAACTGGCGGGCCCTAGCATATATGCGTTCCTTCACTGGGAAACTGGTGAGGCACAGCACTATGTCCCTAGGGAAATTGTCCCTGCGTGGGCCCAGGGCACGATGTGCTCATTCCAGACTCACTGTTAGTGGTGCCTCCTCCCCTGTAGAGCCGTCCTCACCACCATTTTGTAGGAGAAAACTGCACACTTGCACAGCCACTTGTTTAGCGTCAGTGAATTCAGAGGACTCAGGAACCCCTCTGATTCTTAGATTATTCCTCCTACTTCTATTGTCCATGTCCTCGATTTTGTCCTGCAAAGCTTTAATATCTGTATTTGTTGCATCTTGACGAGTCACCAGCGTATTTATCGCGTCCCCATGGGCGTCGATCCTGTTTTCTGCGTCATCAACGCGATTGCCCATGGCTGCTAAGTCCTCTCTAAGATCTGCCACAGAGGCCATAATGTCCGCCTTGTATTGTTTCAAATCGCTTCGAAGTTCGCTGAACCAGCGCCGAGCCTCCTCCCTAGTAAGGAGGGGGGCTGCGTCTGGCCCCTCCGAGTTATCCGGCACGGGAATAGCTTCGCCAGCGTCCTCTAGGTCGGCCCGCTCCGGGCTCTCTCCAGCGGCGCCATCTTGTTCCCCCTCCAGGGCCGTTTTGCTGTACGAGAACTGGCGAAGATCCGTGGGTTTTCTTTTATTAGCCATAGCCGGATTCACCGCTGTGTAAACGGACGGTAAGGAGGCAATTTACGTCCAAAAACGAGCAAAAAATAGCTGAAATTAGGGGTTGTGGAGTCCGTGGGGAGAGGAGGCGAGTCGCCGCACGTCCGCTCACATTGGCGTCAGGCCACGCCCCCCTCTGTTTCCTTTCTTTTAACCAGTTTGCAATCCACAACTTTTTAATTTTCTCAGGAGTCTTTCATGGGGGGAATTTGTCAAATGCCTTCTGAAAATCCAAATACATTGTGTATCTAGCAATTCACCTTTATCCACGTTTATTAACCCCCTCAAAAAAATGTAGCAGATTTGTGAGGTAAGACTTCCCTTGTGTAAATCCCTGCTGGCTGTGTACCATTAAACCATGTCTATCTATATGCTCTGTGATTTTGTTCTTTAGAATAGTTTCCATGATTTTTCTTGGCATGGACGACAGGCTCATTAGTCTATAGTTTCTTGGATCATCCCTGGAGTCCTTTTTAAATCTCAGGGTTACATTGGCCACCTTCCAGTCTTCAGGTAAAATGGACGATTTTAATGATAGGTTACAAATTACTAGTAATAGATCTGAAATTTCAATTTTGAGTTCTTTTAGAACCCTGGGGCATATACCATCTGGTCCGGGTGATTTGCTACTCTTCAGATTGCTAAGCTTAACCGTGATTTGGTTCAGTTCATCAGAATCTTCACCCTTGAAAATTGTTTCCTGGATGGGTATTTCTCTAACATCCTCATTAATAAAGACCAAAGCAAAGAATTCATTTAATCTTTCTGTGATAGCCTTATCTTCTCTAAATGTTTGTTTAACCCCGCTATCATCTATCAGTCCTACAGACTCCCTTCACAGGCTTCCTGCTTCAAATATATTTTTAAAGTTTTTATTATAATTTTTTGCCTCTATAGCCAGCTCTTTTCAAATTCTCTCTTGGCCTGTCTTATCAATGTTTTACATTTTAACTTGCCAATGCTTATGCTTTTTCCTATTTTCTTCAGGTGGATCCTTATTCCAGTTTTTGAAAAAGTTCTTTTGGTTAAAATAGTGTCTTTCATACTACCTTTTAACCAAGCCAGCAGTCGTTTGGTCTTCCTTCCACCTTTTTTAATGCATGGAATACATCTGATCTGGACTTCTAAGATGGTATTTTTAAACAATGTCCACGCCTGTTGTACACAACTTTTGTAGCTGCACATTTCAGTTTTTTTCTAAATTATTTTCCTCATTTTATCAGGGTCCCATTTGAAAGTTTAATGCTATAGCTGTATATTTACTTAATGTCTCCCTTCCGGTCATTAAGTCAAATTTGATCGCACTATGCTCACAATTACCACTTGCAGCAAATCTTGCACTCCATTAAGAATTAGATCTAAAATGGTTCCCCCTCTCATCAGTTCCTAAACCAATTGCTCCATGAAGCAGCCATTTATTCCATCTAGGAACTTGCCCTCCATTGCAAGTCTTGATGTTATATTTACTCAGACAATATTAGGGTAATTGAAATCTCCCATTATTATTGTGCTGCCAAATTTGTTAGTTTCCCTAATTTCTCTTAGCGTTTCATCATCTGTCATTTTGGGGGAATACTACCATCCACTTGGCCATCACACAAGGGATTTCTACCCTAAAAGATTCTAATCTGTATTTAGTCTCCTACAGGATCTTTATCCTGTTGGACTCTATGCCATCCCTAACATCAAGTGCCATCCCCCCACTAAGTTGATCCACCCTATCATTATGATATAATTTTACCCTGGTATAGCTCTGTTCCATTGGTTATCCTCTTTCCATCAGGTCTCTGAGATGACAATTACTGTATGTCTACCCCTTCTTTCAGTGCTATACATTGTAACTCTCCCATCTGACTTCTTAGACTTCTGGCATTGGCATACAGACATTTCAAAGTGTGTTTTTTGTTTGTATTAACAACCTGCTTATCAGTTGACAGGGATAATATAGAACTTTTAACTCAGGTGATTCTTTACTTATAGGCACATGGACTACTTTTACTTTTATTGGCACCTCTGTTGGGATGCTCTAATCCTCCTGTTTCATTATACCTTTCAAACATACTTCCTTCTGAACCATGGCGCTGCTGAGAGACTGTCAGCTTTCCCCCTTGTTCTAGTTTAAAAGCTGCTCTATCTCCTTTTTAAAGGTTAGTGTCTGCAGCCTGGCTCTACCCTGGTTAAGGTGGAGCCAATCCTTTTGTAAAAGAATGCCTTTCCCAAACGGTTGCCCGATTTCTTACAAAACTAAATCCCTCTTCTTTGTACCATTGTTTCATCCACGCATTGATACTCGAGTTCTGCTTGCCTTTGATTTCCTGCACATAGAACAGGGAGAATTTCAGAGAAAGGTACTCTAGAGGTTCTGGATTTTAACTTTCTACCTACAATCCTAAATTTTGCTTCCAGAACCGCCCTCCCATGCCACCCTATGTCATTGGTGCCCAAATGTACCACAATAGCCAGCTCCTCCCTACCATGTCTAAAATCCTATTTAGATGACGTGTGAGGTCCACCACCTTCAGTCCAGAAAGGCAAGTTACCAAGCAATTCTCACTTTCACCAGCCACCCAGCTATCTACATTCCTAATAGTCGAATCACCAACCTAGGAGACTTGTCCTTGGTGTGAAAAAATAATGCATCACCTGGAGAGCAGGGTGATGCTCTCCGATCAGGTGACCTCCTTCCTCCAAGACAGCACTGGGGCTGCCAGACAGAAGTGATTTGGCTACTATGTCTCTGAAGTTTCCTCTACATACCTCTGTCTGCCTCAGGTCTGTCATTCTAACCTCCAGATAGCAGACTTATTCTCTGAGAGCCAGAAGCTCTTTGCACTGGGTGCACACATACAACTTCTCACCATCTGGCAGATAGTCATACATGTGAACCAGATATCACTATTGATGCTTCCATGCGTTAGAAAAACACATTTCTAATTTATTGCCATATAAGAGATTTTTCTTTATGGTAATGGGGTCCTGAAAGAAGTGTTTGGTTTTTTTTAATAAGGAAGATTTCTCAGTTCTTGGATTGTTCTGGGAGAAATACAGGGTGGCGGAAGGGTTTGTATTGCTATATATAATATAATATTTTTATGCATTACAAATCCTTTTTTTTTTTTAATGTACCCAGAGAACTGTCACTGCCTACAAAAAAAAAACCAAAAAAACCCCACACTTCTACCAGTCACGCCCTATTTGTCTCTGAGTGGGTTGTGTTTACAATGGGAGGACCCCCCAATTACTCAACTTGAGCTCCAAGGAGGGACCTTCCCTGGCCCCCAGTGCAAGTACGGCCCACTAATGTGGCCCCATGTAAAAAAGTTTGCCCACCTCTGCCCCTGTCCGAGGACTGTCAATGCAATGATTGGATTAAGTAAGTTGGGAGGGGATATAAGTAGGAAATAATTCCCTGGATAGCTGCAAATAAAGGCTTGTGGTGCCAGATCCTAGTCCTAAATTCTGAATCAGCTGGTAACACAAAGGAGGAGGTGGAAACTGCTAAGTTAAAAAAAAAAGAGGAGAAAAAAATGCACTCAACCTGATAAGCAATTCAAAAAGGCAAGGCAGAAAAATAAACACGTATCTACTACTAATACATGTAATCTGCTCTATAAGATCTATGCAGTATTGTACAGAAACACATAATAGTTCCTTTTCCATTCAGCTTACAATTTAGTCAAGAAAGACAAGAAAATTAAAGTTTTGGGGTTAAAATCAATAAGACCATAACTGGAACGAAGCAGGTTATCTGTTCATAGTGACTAAAGAGTGCCAGAGTCTTTAATGTATTTCACAATCGCATCCTCAAAAGTGCTGCAGTTTGTGCACTTTTGACTAGAAAGCAAAGCTGCTCACATGCAACAGGTGTTCTCCATAGACTGCAGGACAAATCAGCTTCCAAGTGGAAGATCATTCATTGCACAGAGATTGATAGTTCTCTATGAGCTCAGAAAGACTGAGGTAGTCTGAGTATGTGCAGCTGTTCTCGTGCAGCCACTGCCGTGCGAGTCTCCCCAGTCTTTACATAAGATTTACATACTGTGTCCATCAAGCCCAATATCCATTTCCAACAGTGGCCAATCCTGGTCACAAGTACCTGGTAGGATCCAAAAGGGGGGCTAACAGATAAGCAGTGGATTTCTGCAGCTCCACACCTTAATAATGGACTTTTCCTCTAGGAACTTGTTCAAACCTTTAAGTGCAGCCACACTAAAAGCTTTTATCATATCCTCTGGCAATGAATTCCAGATCTTAATTATGCTTTGAGAAAAAATATTTCATCTTATTAGTTTTAAATATACAACTTAGTAACACTGTGTATATCTCATAGTCTTTGTACCTTTTGAAAGTGTAAACAATGGAGTTATGTATACTCGTTCCACTCTACTCTATCATATCTCCCCCTCAGTAGTCTCTTCTCCAAGCTGGAGAGTCCTAACCTCTTTAGCCTTTCCTCATTGGGGAATCGTTCCATCTCCTTTATCATTTTGATCACCCTTCTCTGTACCTTTTCTAATTCTGTTATATCTTTTTTGAGATGTGACCAGAACTGCAAACAAAACTCAAGATGTCGTCACACCATAGAGCAAAACAGAGGCATTATGATATTCTCTGTTTTATTCTCCATTTCTTTCCTAATAAATTCTATTTGCATTCTTGGCTGCTGCTGCACACTAGGCAGAAGATTTCAACTTGTTAACAATGACACCTAGATCCTTTTCCTGAATAACTACTACTAATGGTTCCTTATATGCTCCCCCGATCAAAACTTCTCTAACTAAACGAGCACTCTCCACAGCCGGGCCCACCCTCTGGAACTCATTACCGCCGGATCTACGCCAAGAGACATGTCGTCTAACTTTTAAGAAAAACCTAAAAACGTGGCTCTTCCGGCAAGCCTATCCAGAATCGCAGGAACACTCCGACACCGGTCAAAGAGCAAAATAGTCCACTATAAGTTCCATGACCGCCCATATCCCCTCAAGGCCCGACTACGCCTTATCTGGACAGCCCACTTGTTTTGAAAGACTCCTTTGTTGATGCATTAGTTCTTTAGCTCATGCATTACTCATGTTTATGCCCATCAACACTGTTCTCTGTTACCTGTATATCACAATTTAGCCTACCCTCTTTTTTAGCTATTCCCTACATTTATTCACGTTATTTTGATGAGTTATTGTTGTCTATTTAATATTTAATATTTATGTTCTTATGTTCAGAAACTCTGTTTAATGTAACGCCTTAACCGCGACTGTTTTGTTCTATGGAAACAGACCTGATTCGATATTTGTATCGAGAATGGCGGTATATAAAAATCCTAAATAAATAAATAAATAACAAATAATGTGGAACTTTGCATTGTGTAACTATATTTTGGATTACTCTTTTCTAAGTGATTCACTTTGCACTTGTCCACATTAAATTCCATTTGCATGCCCAGTCTCCCAGTTTTGTATTTTCGCACCAGAATCTCGGCACTGCAGTAAAACATTCGTACTGAACATGTTAACCAATTGAGAGAAATGATCCTCTGATGCAGGTTTTGAAACACGACTCCGAGTCTGGGATTATGTTGCCACTGCACATAAGTGCATTTTATTTGCATCTAAAAAAAAGAAAAAAAAAAAAAAAAGAAAAACTTATGATCTGCTGGCCTATGATTAAGCATAAGGTAAATTAAGGTTTAATCTGTTACTGGAAGTGCCTATTATGACTAGCCACTGTTGATGGCTTAATATTTATCAAAAGGTACTTTTGTTGTTTCTCTCTCAGTCAAACTTGTCCTGATTCTCATCTTTGACTATTTGATTTTTAAACAAGGTCCATGCCTAATATAACCAACTTTTGCAGAGCAAAGATGTGATAAGGAAGCTGCTGAAGCCCTTACTCAATGAGCTTTTAAATGAAGAAACCTGTTCCTGTGTACTACACAATGGACATTTACTTCTTCTCTAGGCACAGGTAGTTTTGACCATATACTAATCAATTTCCCCAACATATGATGTAAAAACAATACAATTTTAACCCACTCTTAGTACCAGGAAAACTGCCCCCAGGACCACAAAGGGGCTTACAAATAGGTGCTCGCCTTCAACTAGTACCTGATACGAGCCACCACAGGAGAAGACATACTCCTAGGTTACGGAGAGGGATCCAATGAAAGACCAAAGGAGTCTTCATCTTCTCAATGTACAGTGGAGAAATAGAAGATTCAGAGTCTTCCTGTTAATCAGAGTATTATAGTCCGTTCTTTTGTCATCATCCTCTCCCTAGATGAGGGTGAATCATGAGACTTAGGCTGGATAAACTACTTGTGCCTAGAGAAGAAGTAAATGCCCATTGTGTAGTACACAGGAACAGGGTTCTTCATTTAAAAGCTCATTGAGTCAGGGCTACAGCAGCTTCCTTATCACATCTTTGCTCTGCAAAAGTTGGTTATATTAGGCATGGACCTTGTTTAAAAATCAAATAATCAAAGATGAGAATCAGGACAAGGTTGACAGAGAGAAACAACAAAATCCCTTTTGATAAATAAATAAATGAATAAATAAAAAAGCTTAACTGGCCCGGAGCGGCAGTTACTACCCTTAAGAGAAACATGGGGGTAACCTGCACGGAGCGGCAGTTACTACCCTGGGAAGCTTGCTGGGCAAACTAGATGGACCATTTTGGTCTTTTTCTGCCGTCATTATGTTACTATATGCTTTCTCTAGCTCGAAAAGGTGGAATAGTAGACTGGCTTTCCATCTTAGGCATCACTGATTCTAAAATGGCGACATCTGCTCCAAGAGGAGGCCATGGTATATTAAAATAATTTTTTATGACTTCAATCCACATCTTCCTAACTATGGAATGTTGGTCAGATGTAGGAAAAACAGTGGAAGAACAGTGATTCAGGAAGCAAAATAAGGATTGGAGAATTTTGGTCTAGTTTAGATTTTTCTCCATCAAGAAAAGATTCTCCACACCAATGTCTCTGTGCAGAAGATGGCACCATAGCTTTGCTTGTGGATGGTGGTGATAATTTTTTTAGTGTCAAGGAGAGATTACACTGAAGGAGATCACCCGCGCTGATTAAGAGGGGCTACGAACCGGGGAGACAAGGGTTCAAAAGTTCTACTGTTGCTCCGTGTGACCTTGGGCAAGTCACTTTACCCTCCTTTGCCTCAGATACAAACTTAAGATTGTAAGCCCTCTGGGGATAAGGAAATACCCTCAGTACCTGAATGTAATCCACTTTGAAGTACCGAAGAGCGAAATATAAAAATATAAAATAAAATAAGAGACTAAGGCGTGATGCATATGCATTTTGGCACTGACATGCTAGACCAGTGGTTCTCAACCGGTGTCTCGCCAAGAACACGCAGGTGTGTCGCCAAACTTCCTGGTCCCCTGCTGACCCAGCTGCTCCCCAGTCCTCCTCTGCCCGGGCGGAACGTGGCAGGACAGCTGGAGTCAGCGGCACCGGCATTTATTTATTTATTTGTACAGCTTTTTTATACCGTTGTTGAGAGACTATGTCTCTATCTCTACGGTTTACAACATATTAAGAAAAAACAATAAATTACTAAAATCTCAGTGTAGAATAAAAATTACAATAAATCGACTAATACAAATAAAAACTTAGAAAAGTAAATAAAATTTTCATTAAAAAATTATGAAAAGAAAGAATAAAACTATAAAAGAAAATAAAATCAAGTTAATGAAATCAAGTTAGTAGCTTTCCATCTAAAATTCATGCTGCATCCTCTGTGTTACTCACAAAAAGCTTGCCTGAAGCACCAGGGTTTTAGATCCTTTTTGAAAGTTTTCAAATTTGACTGCAGTCTTAAATCTGGTGGTAAGGTGTTCCATAGTTTTGGACCGGCAATAGATATCGCACGGTCTCTAACCTCGCTGAGATGTGCTGATCTTACTGTAGGAACAGTAAGAAGACCTTTGTTGGCAGATCTTAATTCACGTTGGGGGATATGTAGTATTATACTTGAATTTAGCCAATCGGTCTTTTCTCCGTATAAGATTTTATGAATAATGCACAACATTTTATGCTTTATTCTAAATTCAACTGGTAACTAATGCAGACTTTGAAGGACAGGAGAAATATGTTCTCTCCGTTTGGTATTAGTCAATACCCGCGCCGCAGCTTTCTGTAATATCTGTAGTGGATGAATCGATGATTTAGGTAGGCCTAACATAGTAGAATTGCAGTAGTCAATACCTGTAAATAACATCACCTGAAGTACATATCTAAAATTGTCCCGCCCCCCCCCGCAGCCCAGAAGAGGAAGTTGTGAGCAGCGGGTGCGTGAAGAAGAGACCATGCTAGTGTGGTCAGCGTCGGCCCGAAGAACAGAAGAGAGGCACGGCCTCAGGAATGAGCAATGCGGCGCGCAGAAAAATGAAGAAGAACGTCAACTCCCGCGGCCGATGGGACTCCTTGCTCCGCCAGGGCTGAAAATGAAGGAGGCTAGGGTTGGGAGGAGGCTGCTGCTAGTTCCGGGGAGGGAGGGAGGGAGAGCGAGTGAATGAGCAAGCAAGCATGTGTGTTTGGGATCCTGTGTGTGTATGTGTGTGAGTGAGACAGCATGTATGTGAATGATTGAGAGCCTGTATATGTGAAAGAGAGCATGTCTGTGATTGAGAGCCTGCCTGTGAGAGAGACAGCATGAATGTAAGTTTACGATTGGGAACCTGTATGTGTAAGTTTGTGATTGAAAATCTGTTTGTGTGAAAGAGTATGTGTGTATGATTGAGATCCTTTGTGTGTGAGAGAGATCATGTTTATGTATGATTAAGAGCTTGTGTGTACAAGTAAGAGAGAGAGCATGTGTGTCTGTGTGTGATTGAGAGCTGGTTTAGGCGAGAGAGCATGTTAGTATGTGATTGAGAGCCTGTGTGTAAATGAGAGAAAGAGAGAGAGCATGTTTGTAAGCATGTGAATGAGAATCTGTGTGTGAGATAAAAAGACAGCATGTATGTGTGTGATTGAAAGCCTGTGTGTGTAAGCGTGAAAAGATAGCATGTGTGTAAATGTGTAATTAAGAGCCTATATAAATGAGCGAAAAAACATGTTTATATGTGAGTGACTGAGAGCATGTGTGTATAGGTGTGTAATTGAGAGCCAGTGTGAGAGAGAGCGCTGGTATGTGACTGAGAGAGAGGAGAAAGTTCCAAGCAAATCACCCCTCCTCCTGCTAATTCAAAACAATCTCAGGAGACCTGGATATCAAACGTTCCCAGGTATGCAGAGGAAAAAAATTGTATCCTTATTTTTCATTTCTTGGTCTTTGTGTCTGCTATTTTGAAATATTTTATTGGTATCTAGAATTTTTTATATGAGTTTTTAATTATTGGATATTCCACTCATCAGCTGTTTCGAAATAATCTGTTCTTTTAGTTAGTATGGTTTTACTGCTACTGATTTTATATTTCTTGATTTGTTTTATAAGGATGGGTGATGCTTCTTTTTTTCCTTTGTTGCACTGCAAACAGAGACTCTGGCTTGTTGCAGTTTCCACTTTTTTCTGCATGCTTCTAGTTATGCGTTTTGGTCTCTTTATTCCTTGTTAGGTGAGGGTCAGCACATGTGATTTAGGTGAGGTTTTCTGCTGACGTGTAGTTTCTGTGTAGGGCTCTATAGCAGCCTGACTTGGTCCGTTTTCCTAATAGGAGATGTATTGGTGTCTTAAGGCCTGGTGTAATATTTTCAGTGTTGCCTTTTCTTAGGTAAGATGGTTACTGTTTAAGTGCTGGAAATTGGTGCTGTTTTGGTGTGGGATGTTTACTATTTATGCAGTTTCTGTTCAGACAGAATACTTATCTTTTCCTTGTCATTTTAAACAATAAAAATAATTACCGGACCTTTACTTTTTATTTCCGCCGTGAATTGTGATGAGCAGTGTGTCACAGATGTGAGCGTGGCCTGCCAGGTGTGTCACGATGGGGAAAAAGATTGAGAACCACTGTGCTAGTCAGCACCTTTTCTGCTCTGAGACTCTTCAGCCTGATGGTGCCAGTCATGAGAGGATTGTATCTTTTTTGATTTATATGATGGTCTCAGCACTGACGAATGCTGCATCTTAACTGCTGAGATGGAAGCCTAAGAAGATTTTAAAAGTTCCTTCAACCATATGGCCCTTAATGACATCCATGCAGACAGGTCATGTAGCTAGGAACATTGAGGGAAGGACAGAGACACTAGACAATTATGCTGATCCAAGAGAGTCATTTCAGATAAACAACGATGACATCTTCTGAACGCCATTTTGGTGTCCGCCATTTTTAAGAAGAGTGATGCTCAAACTCAATCTTGTAGAAAAACATTTACTTTTTATTTTCTTTTTTGAGGATATTTACAAATTAAAATAATAGAATTATCGGAAACTATAAAGAAAATGTCCTTGAGGGAAAAAATGACTACGAGAGGGCTGGAGTGGCTATAGTTTTTCAGAGTAAACATGTCTTTTTGTACGAATGGAAAAAAACTGAGAAGACTCATGCAGTGGTTGCATTTGAACACTTGCACATGCTCAGAAAACCCTTCTTGGTCTTTCTGAGCTCTGACAGCACTATCAGTCTCTGTGTCATCAGATGATGTCACCTATTTGTGTGGCCCATATTTGCCCTGCTTGTCTCTGGAGAAAGGTAATGTAACAACCTTTGATGTCATGTCATTTAACACAAACTTTAAAATGTCATCAAACCAAACTTTAAAACACCTAGGCAGTCAGGCTTTTAGGATATCTACAATGAATATACATGAGATAGATTTGCATGCAATGGAAGCAGTGTATGCAAATCTAAATCATGCATATTCACTGAGGATATTCTGAAATCCTTATAGGCTAGGTGTGCCTCAAGGACTGAGCTGAGAAGCACTGTTCTACAGAGCAAAGGTGGGGCACCATTTCCAATCTTTAAATTACAGTAAGAATAAATGCTCTGCTCCTCACCTTGATAGTGTTGTCTCTGAGGCCACTTACTATTTTCTGATCATCATACTGTAAACAGTAAACACCTTTGCTGGTTTCACTCCGGCAGTGGATTCGCTGTAAACTGTGCCTTCCACATCGCCAGTTGGATTCTATTGTCTGTCATTGGGGATAAACAAGAAAAACTGGGTGACAATTTGTTCTTGATTAGGCACTCTAAGGTCTGTATGTGGCCAAAAAGGAAACACAGGATCGTTTATTTTTAGAAACTCTATTTCAGGAATATCGGGAAGCAATACATCCTTTCGTTATATTAAATTATGCAACATATGCCATGGCCTAGTTGCAATAAATTATACACCCACACAATGTCATGGAGAAATACATTTTAAGTGTTATCATGGCTTCAGGTAGGTCCACTAAAGGTCCCCCTAAGTGTATTAAAATTAATGCTTATTGAACTGCCACTAAGGTACAGAACTTCCAATTACTTAATTTGGTATTTTAAATTAGAGATGGGCTGAAGAATGATTATTTCAAATGAAGATGGTAAACTCTGATAATTTTTCCAATGTTAATAGATAGGTGGAACCAGGGCTTAACTTGGAAGTGAAACTATGGAGCAGAGGAGGGGGAGGCAGAATGGGAAGGGTAGCATGTGACCTGTATGGGGAGGGGAGGGGAGGGGAGGGGGCCAGGAACAGGTGAGAACTCTCTCTCCTAACCCCATAAACACTCTCGTACACATATATGTAAACATACCTTCTTCCATCTAATCCTTCATCCCCAGCCCCCACTAGAACTCAACCCCTTAGCCTTTCTTTACCCATCAATACTCAGTAAACACTGGTGCGTGAAGGACAACTCAGGGTTGAACACTGTTGGAAGGTTGCGGATGAAGGGCCACTGAAGTAAGGAAGAGGATTGTAGAGAGAATGGAGCCCATTTTGTCTACTCTCCTCTCTTCCCTGGTGATTCTGGCTCTCTATCCCATGCTGCCCCAACCCCCCATGATTCATCCAGTAGTCATCTCCCCTCAGTAGTCCTAGAGCTCCTAAATCTCACCCCTAATCCCTGATGGTTTTCAAACCCCACCCCTCCTCCCAGGAAAATTATCCTTCTTCAGTATAAACAGCAGAAGAAGACCAAACGGCCCATCCAGTCTGCCCAGCAAGCTTTCACACTTTTTTTTTTCTCATACTTATCTGTTACTCTTGGCCCTTAGTAACCTTTTGGTTCTATTTCCCTTCCACCCCCGCCATTAATGTAGAGAGCAGTGTTGCCTCCCCTCCTCTGCCTCCTTGGCTAGTAAGGTACAAGCCTCCTTTCTAACCCAGAATCAGCTGGCTATCCTTTGCCTTGGGGGGGGGGGAGGGGGGCAGACTAGCATGTACCACCTGCTCTTCTCTGCTTCCTCAGAAAGGGTGGGGGAGGGTTTGTAATTCAAAAGTGCATCCTTTACTTTGCCTCCTCACAGGACGAAGGGCTGTTTCTCATTCAATCTCTCCCCCTACCGCACATCTTCCTATCCCTTTCCCTCCCCTCATTCACTTTTTCCCTGCATCCTCCAATCACCTCATTTACAGACTACCAACTAGTTTCTCACTCATACCTCACAGACCCTCCAATCCCCTCACTCTACCCCACAATGTTGATCACTCACTGTCTCCCCCTCCACAGAATCCCCCTCCTTCCAACCTCCTCACTCTCCCCCACACATTTCCTTATTCATGTTCTTGCTTTTTCCCCTACCCATTCTGCTTTCCTTTGATCCTTTCATTCACTTTCCCCACCCCCACCATCCCCTTACTCACTTTCTTCCTCTTCCCCTAATGTGATCTCTAACAGCATAGGCAGCAGGGCCCAAGAAACCAGCATGGAAAGCTGCAACCTGACCAGGAAGATGATACATCCAATAGAGCCAGAAGCAGTAGGGCTGACAGGTCTTGTGTCTGACTGGCCATTATCCCTCAGGGCCTCTGTGAAAACGTATTCAATAGGTCTCTGGCCCGGTCCACCTTAAGCCACCCAAAGGAAGAGAATCCTTGTGCTTCCCTTAGCAGGGGGATAAGTAGGCATGCCCAGGAAAGAACAAGGAGGCCTCAGAGAAGAAAAGGAAGCAAAAACAATGAGAAAACTGCTTATGTTTAACTGCTACAACCTTATTTCAAATACTGCTGAGGTAAGCAGGCCTTTTTGCTTGTTTTGAGTTGGAATTAATAAAAATTTGGTAAAGAAATGGTTGGCGTTCAGACTTCTTCCTCCAGCACATTCCCCACACCATGGACTACTCCCACATCTTTACATATGGTGGTAGTGGTGGGATATCTGTTCTAAAGCGCCTGCACAGGCAGGGCCCCATAGGGTCCCATGCCAGAGATAAAAAAAAAAAAATAAAGTGAGACAATTTTGTTTTTCCTGGGGCCTGGCTGCAGCAGCAACCCGGAGTTAAACTACAGAAGGCCAACGGGGGCTTGCCCCACCTGGACAAGAGAGGATGTTATAATCAGTTAGAGCTGGACAGGTTAGGGTTTTTTTCCTTCCTCTCCCTGAGGCAAAAAGGAAAGAATTTTGTTTTGTGCTCTGGAGCAAGGTAGGGCCTTAAAGAAGCTCCTGTAATACCAAAGTGCCCGAAGATGGAATAGATGCAGATAAACTTTTTACATGTATGGCCAAACAGTAATGGTGGCAGCACTAATTCCACCAGCAATACTGCAGCAGTTGTCCCAAACACCAGCGATTGCAGCACAATTATAACAGCAGTTGCAAGCCCAAGCACAGATCACCTGCCAGTTAATACAACAACCGCAAGTTGTAAGAACCACAGGAGCAGGGACTGAGAATAAGTGGGGTCTGCCCCCACTGAGATTGGAAATACAGTTGCTGAAGATGGGATCAGAGGATGATCCAGAGGCCTTTTTGATTACCTTTGTGACAGTGACGAAGGCAATGGCCTGGCCCAGGTCCCAATCGGCCATGTGGTTAGCCCTTTATTTAACTGATGAGGCCCATGCAGCCTAACAGGCTCTTAACCACCAACAAGTCCAAGACTATCAGGAGATCAAGGCTGCCATACTTGATAAACATGAGCTATCCAAGGAGTGATACTGGAAAGATTTTAGGGGCCTAACATATACAACAGGTGAAAGGCCATGAGTTCTGACCAAAAAGTTAAAGCAGAGTCACTTGCTTGTAACTGGTGTTCTCCAAAGACAGCAGGATGTTAGTCCTCACATGGGTGATGTCATCTGATGGAGCCCAGCATGGAAAACTTAAGTCAAAGTTTCTAGAACTATGACTTAACCTCACTGAGCATGTCCACGGCATGCATTATACCAAGCATCCACATAGGGTCCCCTTCAGTCTAATAATTTAGCTACAGAAAATCCATGAAGTGGAGGCCCACCTCTATGGGGAGGTGGACGGGTCTCATGAGGACCGACATCCTGCTGTCCTCAGAGAACATTTGTTACAGGTAAGCAACTCTGCTTTATCCGAAGGCATGCAGGATGGCAGTCCTCACATATGGGTGAAACCCTAGCTACAGTTAGACCCCAACAAAAAAGGGGGCAACAACAAAAACTATGCCATTGAGCACAACCACAACAATATTTTTTGTTGGCAACAGGCCTTTTTATATGTATATACCCTAAGGGAGGCAGGCTGGAACAAAAATGGGCCCTAGGTGGGAACAGAGTTGGTTCTATACCTCAAACAAGTTCCAGAGGACAGACTGACAAAAGCTGCTGTCACGTCAGCCATCTCTTTCTAAACAGGAGTGTGATGTGAATGGAGAGAACTCCAAGTCGCAGCCTTTCAAGATCTCCTTTATGGGGACTGATTGTAAATGAGCCACCAATGCTGCCATGGCCGGAACAGAGCGAGCCTTGACATGGCCCACCAGAGTCAAGCCTGCCCGGCTTGACTTTGGAAATAGAATCTGCCAGCCAACTGGAATATGTCTGTTTGGCAATAGGGATCCCCAACTTGTTCTAATCAAAGGAAACAAAAAGCTGGATAGACTTTCTATGGGTTCCTGTCCATTCCAGATAGAAGTTAAAGGCTCTCTTACAGTCCAAATTGTGCAGAGCTTGTTCACCTTAATGAGAATAAGGCCTGGGGAAAAAGGTTTGAATGACAATTGACTGGTTTAGATGGAATTCCGACATAACCATGGGCAGGAACCTAAGGTGCGTATCAAGAACCCTATCATAAAAAAAACTTAGCGTAAGGTAGATAAGCACTAAGTCCTGAAGCTCACTACTCTGCATACTAAATTAACTGCCACCAAAAACGTGACCTTCCAAGTCAGGTATTTTAGGTCACAGGAATGTAGCAGTTCAAAGGGAGTTTTCAAATGAAGCAGACCCTGCATGAAATATACAACTAAAGGCTGTGCAGAGATGGGCTTACCTTTGACATGGTGATGATATGCACCAATTGCACAAAGGTGAACCCTAACAGAGTTGGTCTTAAAACCAGCTTCCGAGAGGTGTAAAAGGTAGTCAACCATTTATGTGGAGCAAGAAAGGGCCTTGAACTCTCACCACACAGCAAACCTCCTCCACTTCTGTCCATAGGACTCTCTAGTGGAAGGCTGTCTGAAAAGCAGAGTTGCTTACCTGTAACAGGTGTTCTCCAAGGACAGCAGGATGTTAGTCCTCACACATGGGTGACATCATCAGATGGAGCCCAGCACGGAAAACTTTTGTCAAAGTTTCTAGAAACTTTGACAGACACACTGAGCATACCCAGTATGCTGCTAACCACGCGTCCACGCGGGGTCCCTCTTCAGTCTTATAACAGAGTTCTCGAAAAATAAAGTAAAGCGGAAGAAACCCAACTCTGCAGGGTGGCGGGCGGGTTTCGTGAGGACTAACATCTTGCTGTCATTGGAGAACACCTGTTACAGGTAAGCAACTCTGCTTTCTCTAAGGACAAGCATGATGATAGTGCTCACACATGGGTGATTATATAGTTACAGGCTGCTCCCAACATAGGCAGCATAGAACATAAGAACATGCCATACATGGTGCCAACATGCAAAACAATTAGAGCTGCTAGAACCAGGGGAGGAAGCCTGCATCCAAGGATGGAAGAGATGGGTTTTCATGGCTGAAAATGATTACAGAGGACCGACTGACCAAAATGACTGTCATGTTGTCCATCCTTGTCCAGACAATAATGAGAGGCGAACGTGTGGAGGGAGCTTCAGGTTGCCGCCCTGCATATCTCGTGAATGGGGACAGCACACAAGTCAGCCATCAAAACAGACATGGCCTGGACAGAATCAGCCTTGATGTGGCCATCAAGCCACAGACCCGCT
This sequence comes from Rhinatrema bivittatum, assembly GCF_901001135.1. Classification (NCBI taxonomy): domain Eukaryota; kingdom Metazoa; phylum Chordata; class Amphibia; order Gymnophiona; family Rhinatrematidae; genus Rhinatrema; species Rhinatrema bivittatum. The sequence goes on from NC_042621.1 coordinate 269,935,620, forward strand.
TGAGCGTAACAAAAGGAAATACAGTCTGCTAGCCAGTGGGATAAGTCTTTTTAGAGATTGCAACACCCAACCTGTTTTTGTTGAAGAAGACAAAAAGCTGAGTGGACAGACTGTGAGGAGCCATCCGTTCCAGATAAAAGGCCAGAGCCCTTTTATAATCCAGAGTGTGCAGTGCCTGTTCACCCTGTGAGCATGCAGCTTTGGAAAAAAGAGGGCAACATAACGGACTCATTGAGATGGAACTCCGTGACCACCATAGGAAGGAATCTCAGGTGCGTACATAAAACCACCTTATGACAAAATTTTGTATAAGAGGGGTACGACACCAGAGCCTGCAGCTCAGTGAGTCTGTGTGCTGAAGTAACTGCTACCAAGAAGATTACCTTCTAGGATAGGTACTTCAGATTACAAGACCGCAAGGGCTCAAAAGGAGCCTTCATGAGCTGGGACAGGCCCACGTTGAGGTCCCAGGAGACCGCTGGGGCCCCAGTAGGCGGCTTCAGCTACAACAAACCTTGCAAGAAAAGCCACATGAGTGGATGGGTGGAAATTGAAGCACCATCTGACCCCTGATAGTGTGCTCAGATGGCAGTAAGGTAAACTCTCACCGAAGTGGTCTGAAGACCAGAATTGGAGAGGTGCAATAGGTAAGTCCAAAAGCTGCAATGGGGAACAAGAAAAGGGATCCAGACCATGCTCAACACACCACACCAAAAACCTCTTCCACTTGAGATTGTAAGACTTCCTTGTGGACGGTTTCCTGGACTCCAAGAGGACTTGAGACAGAGCTTGGAGGTTGGGGTGGCAAAGCCTGCCTCGGTCCTGAGAGATCAGGTCTAGATCTGTCCCCAACCAGATCGAAGGGCGCGAGGCTAGCTCCTGTAGAAACAGGAACCAGACCCAGTGAGGCCCAAAAGGGTGCGACCAGGATCATGGTGCCTCTGTCCTATTGGAGCTTTTGGAGTGTTTTTGAGATCAGCGGAAGGGGAGGATAAGCGTACTGCAGACCGGTGCCCCAGTGAAGTGAAAAGTCATCCAACACCGATCCCCTGCTTGCCCTTCCCAGTGAGCAGATTCAATCCACTTTCCTGTTTTCTGGGGAAGCAAAGAGATCCATGTCTGGGGTCCCTCACGAGCGAAAGAGGCAGTTCACTACCTCTTGATTCAGGGACTACTTGTGGGGTTGGAAGACCCAACTCAAGGAGTCCGCCAGGACATTGTCCAATCTGGGGAGATTCACAGCTTGGAGGAGAATGCCGTTCTTGAGGGCCCACAACCAGATCAGGACTGCTTCCTGACAAAGGGCGTATGACCCTGTTCCTCCCTGTTTGTTCAGATACCATATTGCCACCTGATTGTAGATCTGAACCAGGACTACTCTGTTGGACAGATAGTCTCTGAATACTCTCAGGGCATAACAGATCGCTCATAACTCCAGGAAATTTATCTGGGACTGCTTCTCCTGCAAGGACCAAAGACCCTGAGAGTGTGGAGGTCTGCAACATAGGGTCCCCAACCCGTGTAAGATGCATCTGTGATGAGGATAAAGGGCATCCCTTGCTCTAGATTGGACAGGGTTTCCCACCAAACGAGGGATTGCTGGAGGGGAGTAGTGATCAGGACATGCCCGAAGATCCTGGGTGGCTTGACACCATTGGGACCGTAATGTCCACTGAGCCCTGCGTATGTGAAGCCGAGCAAACGGGGTAACATGCAGTCGCAGCCATATGCCCCAAGTCATAGAAACTGGAGTGCCGAGACATGAAAGCAACTGGAGACTACCCGAGTCAGAGCAGCAAAGTCTCTGCCCTATCTTGAGGATTCCAGCCTGGCCCCGATAAAGTCCAGTTAATGGCTGGAGATGGGATTTTGGATAGTTGATCAGAAATCCCAGATTTTCCAGGATACAAATGGTGAATTGTAGGGAACACAGCGCTCCCTGCCTGGAGTTGCTCTTGATAAACCAATCGTCAAGATAAGGGAAGACGTGAACCCCTCGCCTCCGAAGATAGGCCCCCACTACCACCAGGCATTTGGTGAAGACTCAAGGTGCTGATGCTAGGCCGAAGGGCAGTACACGGTATTGGTAGTGGTCCTCTTCCACCAGAAATTGTAGGTACCTCCGATCCACTGCAGAAATGGGGATATGGGCGTATACATCTGAGACTGAGGGAGCAGAGCCAGCCCCCAGCCCTGAGGAGGGGAATCAAAGTACCCAACGAGACCATTTTAAACTTTTCTCTGAAAAGAAACCGGTTCAAGGATCTCAGATCTAGAATGGGGCGAAGGCCACCAGTTTTCTTGGGAATCAGGAAATACCTGGGGTAGAACCTGCCTCCTTGTTGGCCTGGTGGGACTGGTTCAACCGCTCGAGCCATTAAGAGGGCGGAGAGCTCTAATCGTAGTATCTGCTGGTTCTCTACGTTTCTCCACCAGGGACATGGAGAAGGAGGTGGAGTTTGTTGGAAATGCAATTTGTATCCCTGCTTTACGACGGACAGGACCCAGTGGTTCGAGGTGACTGCCGTCCATCGATCTGTGAACAGTTACAGGCGGCCCCCCACGGGGGGGGGGGTCGGTCTTCTGGGGCAGGGATGGCTGGCTCAAACTCCCTGGCCTCCAGTCAGAATCCCGCAAGAAGGTTTTGCGATGGGGTGGTTGGTAGTCGGGTTGAACGAGGTTGACGTTCCCTCGGTCTCGCCGGGGCCCATTGAGGTCTCGATCTAGAGGCCGGTGCGTAGTACTTCCATGGTCGATAAAAAGCCATCTCTGATATTGCCTGGGAGGCTTTTTGCTGGAAGGCTGAGTATCTGAAGTTCTGGCTGACAATGGTTGAAGGGTTTCATGATAGCTCTTCAATTGAGCCACTGCCTTGCAAAGGTTCTTGCGCACACAAGGCAGGTCTGACAGACTGTCCTGAAGCTCAGGGCACAAGTCAGAGGTGCATAGCCAAGCCATACAGCGAAACCCCAATGCCCATGGCGGAAACCCTCAAAGCTATCTCAAAAACGTCATACACAGAACGGACCTCGTGTTTATCACAGTCCAGGCCTTGCTGGACTATTTTTTGGATGTTCTCCTGGATTTGCTGTGGAAGACGTTCCACAGCAAATCCAGGAGAACATCCAAAAAATAGTCCAGCAAGGCCTGGACTCCCATTTTCTGGGCTTGTTTTCAGAGATTCCTGGAGTACTGCCCCATATAGCGCTGACAACAAGCAATCCTGGCTGTTAACATTGAACCCTGGAACACTCGGCGACCAAAAGCGTCCAAAGCCCTGTGATCCTGACCCGGGGGTGAGGAGGCATGAGTCCTAAGCCTCTTTGCCTTAAAGGCCAATTCTACTATCACCGACTGATGAGGGAATTGATGGTGCTCAAACCTCGTGGTGGATAGGACCAGATAGACTGCATCCATCTTTCGGTTCACAGCAGGAACAGAGATGGGGTGTTCCCAGAGTTGGGTGACCAATTCCTTAAAGATGTCATGGACTGGAACAGCCACCACCTCCTTAGGAGCATCCAGAAACTGCAGAATTTCCAGCATCTTGTGGCGAGAACCCTGTTCTGTCAAGTGCTGGAATGGCATTGACTCCACCATGGCTTTAACAAATACTGCTAAAGAAAGATCCTCTGGAGTAGATTTTTGCCTCTCCTCTGGTGGAGAGAGTTCCAACAGCAAGTCCTCTGATTCCCCGGTGTAGGAAAAGGACGCTTCACCCTCCCAGAGATCATAGGGGGCTTCCACTTCGCTGTGAACACCCGGAGACGTGGGGCACGGAGCAACCAAAAATCCCTCCCAAAAGATTTGAGAACCCAACCTAACCTCAAAACTTTCAAAAAAGATCTAAAAACGTGGTTGTTTTACAAAGTCTACATTAACATTCAAACTTCACAACATCCTAATACCCAAAGGAACTACCAACCAAATCCACAAAAATAACTTGTCTCCAACCAGCACCAAACAAACCCTCCTCACTCAAAAATGATTTTCTTCTGGACTATAAAAGTAACTTTTTGTTTAATATGTATCCTGTTATACCTTAATTCACAATTGTTAAGAAAATTACACTTTGAATCTTGTAAACCGTTGTGATGGCTTCACCGAATGACGGTATATAAAACTCAACAAATAAATAAATAAACCACCTGGGCCTTAAGGCCTTGAACCAGCGGGCTGCGAAGGCATCAGAGGAACCGACAATGGAACAGAGGGCACAGGTGGGGTCTGGGCCCTGTGAGGGCACTGGCAGATCCCTTGGCTTCGGAAGCGCAGGTGGCATGGATGGCACCGAGGGCATCGACCCCGGAGGCTCCAGAAGAGCCAGAGGTTGTTGGGGCGTCGTGCGCAATGGAGGCGCCGTAAACCCTGAAGGACTCTCCTTATCTGAGGAGTTGCTCACCGGAATGGGAACCGGTGGCGGCAGCAGCGATGCTTCCCTTGGCCACAAAGGGGCTTAGGGCATTGGAGTTGGCTGCGTCAGTAAGACACCGAGCAGTAAGTCCAGTTACTCCAGCAGAGGTGCAAGCACCAATTGAGTCGGCTTGGGCAGCGGTGGTGGTCCCGGTGGAATCAGAAGCTCGATGCTCTGCAGGACCCAGCTGACCATCAACCGCAAGCGCCTCTCTAATTCCTCCTCAAAAGCTGCCTAGGATAGAACAGCAGGAGGTGGAGGCAGCAATGGAATTGGATTGATTCCATTGGCAGTGGTTGGAACCGAACCTTCCACCAACATCGGTAGGGACAGTCGAACATCCTCAAAAGGATCAGAGGGAATCCCTTCCTCTGGATGAGACCACTTGGGGGAGGCACAGAAATGGTTGATCCCTTCCCGTATTCAGACTTTGACAAGGACAAGTGGTGTCTGTGCTCGCCCTGGTCCTTACCTGGGACCGCCAGCAACATCGAGGAACCTGACCAAGAGGATGTGGATCTCGCTCGGCCCCTGTTCCCACCTTGGGATCGAGGAGCGGTAATGGAGGGGAGATGAGTGGGTTAATATCGAGACTCCTTTCCCTTACGAGATAGAAGTCCCGGATGCTGACGACAGATCCAATTTTTTTTTTTTTTTTTTAAGAGCTGAATAGCTTCACATTTTGTCTAATTGTGCCAGACAGCCCTTAGGGATCATCTGGGTGCAAAGATCACAACCACAGATGTCGTGTGATGCCCATAGGCAAAGGACACAAACCTCGTGGGGGTCTGTGATAGACATAGTCTGGGGGCACTGGCGAAAGCTGAGCGATGCCGTCTTGAAAAGCATGCAGTGCACGATCAATGGCTGGTGGCCACTGGGGATGACACAGTCAGGAATCGACCGCGAGTTTGAAAGAAAAACTTACTGAAAGCGAAGAAGGAAAAAGTCCAAAACGCAGAAGGACCCTACGCTGGAAGTGAATTATACCGAAAAAAAAACCACGTGAGCTCCACAACCATGAGGCTTCAGCTTTGTGGAAAAAAAGACTGAAAAGGGACCCCCGCATTGATGCGTGGTTAGTGGCATGCTGGGTATGCTCAGTATGTCTGTCAAAGTTTCTAGAACCTTTGACAAAAGTTTTCCATGCCAGGCTCCAATCTGATGATATCACCCATGTGTGAAGACTACCATCCTGCTTGTCCTTGGAGAAGCCAGGAAAACCTGAGATGCATGCTCTGAAAGGTCAAGGGGTTGCATAATCAACATCCACGTGGTGAGCAAGAGGGACTTGAAGTTGCGATGGCACAACTGCCCTGAACCTGAGAGATGAGATAAGGGAAAACTCCCACTTTGATCAGTTTACGAATGGACATTTCTCGTAGGAGTGGAAATCAGGTCTGTTTGGCCAATGGAGGACTACGAGGATCATGGTCCCCCTGTTTTCCCTGAGCTTCAACAAAGCATTCGCTACCATTGGAATTGTAGGATATGCTTACAGAGGTTGCTGGCCCCAGTGAAGGATGAAATTATCTGAGTCTTACTTGCTGTGCGCCGTGTGTGTGGAGCAGAAGAGTGGGACTTTTCTGTTTCAAGGAGCTGCAAACAGATCCAACTCCGGGGGTACCCCAAGGGCAGAAGATCCGATTCGCAACTGTTTTGTCCAGGGACCATGTGTAGGGGTTTTAAGGACAGACTCAGTCTGTTCGCCAACCTGTTCTCTACACCAGCTAGATAGATGGCCTTGAGCACCATTCCCCGAGAGATGGCCCAAGCCCACAACTGGACCGCCTCGTGACACATGAGGTACGAGCCTGTACCTCCCTGCTTGTTGCTGTAATACATTGTCACTCACTGAGCATGCCCATGGCATGCATTATACTACATATCCACACAGGGTCATTTCAGTCTTTTTTTCCCGCAGAGCCAAATTTTCACAGTTAGGGTCTCATTTCAGCAGGATTTTTTATTTTTCTATTTTTGCAGTTTTCCGTTGTTTCTTTCTTCTCTCTTCACATTTGTCACAGGGTCCCATGGTCTTTCTGATACAATCTCCCTAGGAAGGTTTTTCAAGCGTTTCTTCAGGTTTCCTTTTTAGTTCCCTTCCAGGCAGTGGTGCTGTCAATACCCGGCATGCCCAGCTCCATCGAATGATGTGACCCATGTGTGAGGACTGCCATCCTCCTTGTCCTCATAGAAAGGACAGATGCTGGCAGTGTCTAGCACCCAATAGCAAAACGGGACTAGAAGGAGTGGAGATAGTCATGGTGGAACAGGTTGTAGCAACCCTCCCCTCCAGAGTGCAAGAATGGGTGCAAAGATAGCCAGGTATGAGCCTGAAGGAAGTAGTATTCCTAGCAGAGCATTACTTGAGTGCTGTGGACACAGGCCCCAGGTCATCTCTAGCAAAGAATTCCAGATGGAAAAGGAGAGGGGGGGGGGGGGAGGAGAGACCAGAGGAGCAGGACCGTAACAAGCTCTGTGGCCTAACAGTGGATGAACCCCCTATCCTCCGAAACCCTGATCTCTCACTAGTAGGGCATCAGGATAGAAGGAACAAGCTTATGGAAGTACTGTCACCCCAAGGAGCCTGCTTCAACTGTGGAGAGTGGGGGCTACTTCACCCATGACTGTTACCATGTCAGGGATGAACCTGATGGCCTTCATGGACATTCCTTGCTCAGTTTTGAACTTTTGTGGTCCTGTGGAACTGGATGATTTCCCTATCCAGGCAGTAGTGGATTCAGGCAGCGTAAAGACCCTCATTCGGAGGGAACTGATCAAAAGAATACAGATAAATTATAAGAACACAGTGACTCTCACATGTATTTACAGACTCAGCCACAATATCTAACCAGTCAAGTCTTATTGAAGACCTTTATCGGACAAGTTAAAATAGAAGTACGAGTACTCCCCTGGATTTCATAGCCCATCGACTGGGATGGGACTATCCGGACTTTGGGACTCTCTGGAACCAGCCCAAGACTAGTCCGACTAGCTCTGTTAATGATGAGATATCCTTCCTGGAGGTCTTCCCTTTAGAAAACCCAGACTTGTATATTAGAAACCTGAAGATTCCCAAGCCTCGTAGGCAATGCCAACAAGAAAAACTTAACTACTCGTATCATGTCCCTAAATTAGAGGAGGGTTCCCAAATCCTGCAGGATCCCATAGTAGTTCCCTTATAGTGGGACAGTGAGGGAAACAACAGTAATTTTAGACAGACCCAAAGAGAAGATGAAACCCTTAAATTTGCCCGACAATGTATATAAATGGTAGATGGGGAGTTAGTCCCTGGAGTTGAGAGTTGGAACTCAATGCCCCTCCTCCTTCATAATGAATACGTTTCTAGTATACTGATTAGCAAAGGGGAATATAGAGGGCAAAACCTTTGAACGATTATTAGTGTCTAGTGCTCCAGCAGTCCTGCCGACAAGTACTCTAAATAGCCCACAGCCACCTCCTAGGGGGTGACATAAGGGAAGAGGAAACTCAAGAAAAGATATTGGTCCAATTCTATTGGTCTGGCTTGTACCGGCAAGTCCAGGACTACTGCCAATCCTGCCCTACTTGTCAGTTAACCAAATCTGTGGCAGTTAGAGCAGCTCTCCTTGTGTCAATGCCTATAATAGAAACCCCCTTCAAAAGAATTTCTATGGACTCAGTAGGACCCCTGGAGAAGTCTAGCTGAGGGAACAAATACATTTTAGTCATCCTTGACCATGTGACCAGATATCCAGAAGCTGTACCTTTGTAGAACATGAAGACTCAAATGGTAGCCATGGCCTTTATGGAGATCTTCTCCTAGGTTGGGCTATCTAAGGAGATATTAACTGATCAAGGGACCTCATTTGTCTTTCAACGGATGAATCAAGTTTGTGCCTTATTGCAAGTGAAAACCCTGCAAACCTCAGTCTACCATCCATAAATTACTGGGCTAGTGGAGTGCATTAACAAAACCCTCAAACAGATGTTGAGGAAGTTCATTTCAGAAGACAGTAAGAATTGGGACTTATTCTTGCCCTATATATTGTTTGCTGTTTGAGAAGTTCTCCAAAGCTCAACCGGATTTTCCTTGTTCAAATTATTGTACGTGAAAAGGCCAAAGTGGATCCTGGATACAATTTGAGAGACCTGGGAGAAACCCAGCTCCAGATGAAATCTGGTCGACTGTGTGATCAAGATGCAGAAGTGACTAAGGAGGGCAGAAAAAGCTGCATGACTGTTTCTGGAGAAGGCCCAGTTACCCAAGCTCGGAATATAACTGATCTGCTGTTCAATGGATATTCCAGTCTTGAGACCAGGTCTTTGTAATACTATCATCTTCAGAAATTAAGTTATTGCCCCACTGGCAAAGTCTGTATGAGGTAATAGAGAAGATAGGTTCCATGAATTACAAATGGATAAAAGGAAGGCAGTCCTGATCTTCCATGTGAACCTGTGTAAAAAGTGGGTTGCGCCAACTTGTGGCCTAGTCCAAGAAGATGAATTTGTCCAGACGACACGCAAGCCTCCAGACCATTGACAGTCCCATTCAGAAACCAACTCTCTGCAATGCAGAAAGCAGACCTAGATAATTAGTAAACCAGAATAAGGATGTCTTTTCTAGTATGCCTAGAAAAACTTGCCATGACATTATTATCCCTCCAGAGATGATGGTTTGACAGCAGCCATACTGGATTTCAGAAGATGGATGCCATGCTATAGAGGCTGAGGTGAGGAAAATGCTCCAACTCGGTAAAATAGAGGAGTCTAATAGTGACTGGTCCTTGTTTATTGTACTGGTGCCTAAATCTGATGGTAGCATCCAATTCTGTTTCGATTTCAGGAAAGTCAATGAGGCCTCAAAGCTGCCTATCCCCATGCCTCGTATGGATAAACTCCTTGAATGCTTGGAAACGGCCCAGTTTATCACCATACTTGATTTCACAAATACTGGCAAGTCTCTCTTACGCTGGTCACAAATTGAAGACAGTGTTCTCTACACCAGAAGGGCACTTCCACTTCACAGTCCTTCTACACCAGGGCTATTCTTTGGCCTATCTTGACAACTGTCAATTACAGTGGAGACTGGGAAACACATCTAAACCAGCTACAGGCAATACTTACAAGCCTATGAAAGACAGGGTTTATGGCCAATCCCAAGAAGTGCACAACAGAAGGTCAAGAGGAACAATACCTGAGTCTCTCACTTGAGAAAGGAAAGGACCACTCCCAGGTGCAGAAAATAATAGCGATCACCTAAGTACCAGTTCCACTGATGAAGGCAAAGTGAGAAACCTTTTAGGCTTCACTGAATACTAATGACATTTCATACCAAACTTTTCAGAGAAGGCTGAATTCCTCAGATGTCTGCTATTGAAGAAGGCCCCAGAAAAGGACAACTAGTGCACAGAAGCTGAAGAGGCTTTCCAGAGTCTAAAATTACTTGGAACCAGTTCTGCTGAGCCATAAGAGATAGGGTTGAAAGTACTACTTGTGCAAGCAAAAGAAGGCCAGGTACACCTGGTAGCCTTCATTAGCAGAGAGCCAATGCCCAGAGAGAGACAGTATTCCACAATCGAGAAAGAGGCTCAAGCTGTTAAGTAGGCATTAGAGGCTTTTCGACACTACCTGCTGGAGTGCAAGTTTATACTGGTGACAGACCAACAACCCCTTATGTGGACTGCACAGAACAATGAATCCAATGGTCAAGTGATGAGGTGGTTCTTGTTACTTCACCCGTTTAACTTCAAAGAGCAGAAAAGGTAAATGCTAATGCCAACTTTCTTTCCAGGGAGGTGTCCCTGGTACAAGCAGGTGTTCAAAGAAAGTTGAGCTTACAGAGAGGATGTGTGAAAGATTATAAATAGGGAACCTCAGAACATCCAGCTATAGGTAAATGGCCTGGTCCACATTAACCCACCCACAGGAAGGGAATCCTTGTCCTAGGGTGCGTCCCTTAGCAGGGGGATAAGTAGGCAGGCTCAGGAAGAAACAAGGAGGCCCCAGAGAGGAAGAGGACACAAGAGCTATGAGAAAATTGCTTATGTTTAACTGCTACATCCTTATTTCAAATACTTTTTGAAATAAGACCTTTTTGCTTGTTTGTGTTAGAATTAATAAAAGTTTGGTGAAGGGACTCCCTCTGTTTTCCAGCACACTCCCCATACTGCGGGCTGCTCCCATTGCTTTACAGCAAATTGCACAACAATCAAGGCCATGTGGCTGTTCCATCTCACGGTAAGCAGCTCCAACACACTCTGCTCTGATTCCTCTGGAGCCTGGGGGAGGGGTGCCAGAAATGATATATGCCATCACCAGCTTTGCTCCGTTTCTGCAGGGGAGAACTGATTTACACAGTCACCTCTGCTCCGTTTCTGCAGGTAGCCAGAACTGAATTACACTGCTGACTCTACTTGTTTTCCTTGGATCTCAGAATGAAGGTGGCAGAAACAAAAATGGGTTGAATTAGGACAAATTAGAAACTTGCGAGCTATTGTGCTAATCACCAAAGCCACAGTTGAAGCCTCGATGACTGGCACTATTGCTGATAAGTTTCAAACTTGTGTTAATTCAAACCTATTTTTTCCTCTGCAGTTTCTGCATCAGTAACATCCCTTCCCCTCCTGTTCCCTGTAGAACAAGAAGGGAGAGGTTGAATTAGAGAGCTCCAGATCACCTCTCCTCCTCTTTCCTGCCTGATGGAGGAGGAGCTAGAACACCACATCTCCTGCTGCTCTGCCTCAAATTAAGCCCTGAGTGGGACTTGTATCACCATTTCAAATTACAAAAATATGATTCAGGAAAATCACCAAAAATGTCTTATTCTTAGAACTTTTTATAAATTTTGTAGTGACAATTTTGCATCATATTTTCGAAATTTGAGAAAGTGGTTACAAAAATACACCTACACAGTAATACTGTGACAGTATAGGGAATTTAAAATTGTGATCCCAAATCAGGTATTTTTGTCTCAGTTTAAATTTAGTCCAGGTCAATTATGAACAAATGTGACAGACATCCTGTAGCCTTGGACTTCCCAAAAAGCGTCCTGGTTGCCCCACAGCCAGTAGGTTTTCAGGATATCAGCGGTAAAAAGCAGAAAAATGAGGAAGAAACAAGGCACAAGTTCCTAAGATTTGAGAGAGAAACTGGGACATGCCCGTGTGTTGCTTGGAAGAAAAAAGACGGAGGGCTCACAAGGCAGCACACATACATGGCAACTCCTACACATGCTCAGTAAAGTCTTTACTGAGCTCTGAGAGCTGGGTCTGCCATGTCAGTGCCATTGGATGAAGTCACCTATGCATAATGGCTACTAATTCATGCCTTGTCAATGGAGAAATGTGAGGAATATTACACAGTTCTATGAATGAAAAATTCAGATTCTAGGGTTATTGGGCGAGAACAAAATACAACTAGTCTAGAAGATGCATGTATGGATGCGGGTGCTTCTGTTCAGCATTTTTGTATAGGGTACTGGTTAAAAAAAAGTTATTTTCTAAAGCCAAAAATAGTTGTCTATAAAATGGAAAATTAATGTTTGTGTCTTACCTCAATATCTTGTATAATTTTAGGATAAAGTGCTCTGTAAAAGGAATTTGGTGGGCTGGTCCCATCTGGAGGCTTGTTTTTAAATAGATACTGACCCCTGTAAAGCAGGAAATATCTCTGTTGTCAGTGTTTTGACAGTTCAGCAAAAAGCTATCTCAATTGTCTATACATACAAGGAGCAGATATATATTTAATGTGTTTTAAAATAAACATTGGAAACTAGATACGAAGGATAGGTTGCATATTACAAAGATACTGTGCAGATCACCTTTATTTATTCAAGAGAAAATTATGAATTGTTATTTAATCTTGGGATCTGATCAACGTCTCTTAAGTACTTAAAATAAACAGTACCATATTTTTCTGGCTATTTAGTTCCTCCTTTCTCATCCATCTCAATTGGAAATCAATGCTGAGATAGAGTTGCGTACCTGTAACAGGTGTTCTCCTAAGACAGTAGGATGTTAGTCCTCACTTCTGTCAAAGTTTCTAGAACTTTACTGGCACACTGAGCATGCCACTATCCATGGGTCCACGCGGGGCTCTCTTCAGTCTCATAACATAGAATTCCCGAAAAATAAAATAAAACAAACAGCGAAGAAACCCAACTCTGCGGGATGGAGGGTGGGTTTCGTGAGGACTATCATCCTGTTGTCCTAGGAGAACCTGTTACAGGTAAGCAACTCTGCTTTCTCCTAGGACAAGCAGGATGGTAGTCCTTACACATGGGTGAATATGAAGCTACAGGCTGCTCCCAACTAAAAGGAGCCAGCACTTAATAGGTGCCAACGTGCACAACAAGCTGTGCTGCTACAGCCTGGAAGACAGCCTGAACCCAACCCCAGGGCCTTAGGTAGGCAGAGTTTGGTTTCACAATTGAAAAAGATTATTGAGGACAGACTAACCAAAACTGCTGTTACGTCGAACATCCTTATCCAGGCAGTAGTGTGCAGCAAAAGTATGGAGAAAACTCCAGGTCGCAGCCCTGTAGATCTCACCCACGGGCACCGCACACAAGTGGGCAACGGACGCTGCCATGGCTCGTACAGAATGAGCCTTAACATGGCTGCCAAGCTGCAGTCCCGCCTGTGCGTAACAAAAAATACAATCTCCAACCAATTCGATAAGGTCTGCTTGGACACTACAACTCTGAGTCTATTTTTGTCAAACAAGACAAAAAGAGTTGTGTGGATTGCCTATGACCCGCCGTATGCTCTAGATAAAAGGCTAGGGCCCTCTTGCAGTCCAGAGTGTGCAGAGCCCGCTCGCCCTGTTGTGAATGCAGCTTTGGAAAAAAAGCTACAAACTAATTGAGATGGAAGTCCGTCACCACCTTAGGAAGGAATTTAGGATGCGTGTGCAGAACCACCTTATAAAAATATTTTGTATAAGGTGGGTATGACACCAGAGCCTTAAGTTCGTTGCCCCTGCATGCAGAGATGACCGCAACTAAGAAAATAACCTTCCAGGACAGATACTTCAGGTCACAACATCGCAGGGGCTCAAATGGGGCTCTCATCAAGTGGGCCAAGACCAAATTGAGGGCCCATGATACAGCTGGTGGCCTGATTATAGGCTTGACATGTAATAGGCCTCACATTAAATGCCCCATCAAGCGGCTATGTTGAGATGGGTGAGCCATCCACCCCGCGGTGGTAGGTCCCAATAGCACTAAAGAGGACCCTCACGGAGGTAGTCTTCAAGCCAGTCTCAGAGAGATGCAACAGGAAGACCAGGAGACCAGGAGCTTTGAGGTGAAACAGGAGAACGGGTTAAACCCATGTCCCTCACACCAGACTGAGAACCACTTCCACTTCAGAATGTAAGATTTTCTAGTGGAAGGTTTCCTGGACTCCACCAGGATCAGAGATACCCCTTCTGAAAGGTCCAGGGCCTGCAAGGTCATCCTTTCAACATCCCAGCCGTGAGAGTTAAGGCCCGGAGGCTGGGATGGCGTAGCCTGCCCTGATCCTGCATGATCAGGCCTGGGGAGGTCCCCAGGCTGATCAGTGCCCAGAAGGAGAGATCCTGTAGAAGGGGGAACCAGATCTGCCGCGGCTAATAGTGCACGATTAGGATCATGGTTCTCCGACCCCGTTGGAGCTTCAGGAGATTCTTCGACAGTAGTGGAAGCGGTGGGTACGCACACAGGAGGCAGGTATCCCAATGGTAGGTGAAGGTATCAATGTTGGTCCAGTGTCCCCCTTGACCAGGGAACAAAAGCGATCCACATTTGCATTGCAAGGGGAAGCAAAGAGATTGAAATCTGGGATTCCCCAGACATAGAAGATTCAATCTGCAACCTCCTACTTGAGGGACCATTCATGGGGGCGAAACGAGAGACTCAGAACATCCACCGTCACATTCTCTGCTCCCGGCAAGTACATGACACAGAGAATTATTTATTTATTTAAAATATTTATATACCGTTTTACCAATACAAGATTGACCAAAGCGGTTTACAATGATAGTAACAAAAAAAATTCAAATAAGATAAAAATAATAAAACAAAGTTAGAATAAAAATACAATCTACTTCGTGATCAATATAAATAAACATTTTAAAAATTATAAAAAAGAAGCACATTAAAAAAATTTACTATTATTTTAAATAAAAGTATAGAAAGAAAAGAAGAAATACAGAAACATAGCTATCAAGATGGTAGTCTCATGATATTAATTGAAGTTTAAGTACCCATGAATGAAGCTGGGCTAGTAACTACTGAGTGGGATCGATCTTCCCGAATGCTTCTGTAAATAAATAGGTTTTTTAGTGCTTTCTTAAATTCATTTCTGCTGGAAATTTGTCTTAGGGGGTCAGGCAATGAATTCCACAGAATGAGGCCGGCCACTGAAAAGGCTCTTTGCCTGGTAATACTTAAAGCAGCCTTTTTAATTGATGGAATTTCTAATAAGTTTTTTGCCGCTAAGTTCTCTGGTAGGTTTATATACTCTTAGTGTAGAACATAGCCAAATAGAATCTGAGTTATTTAATAGAGAGTGTATTGTCATGAGAATTTTGAACTGGATTCTGAATCTGACAGGTAACCAATGCAATTTTTATAAAATAGGGTAAATGTGGTGTCTCATGGGAGTAGCCGTAAGAAGCCTTGCTGCCGAGTTCTGGATCAGCTGAAGAGGTCTGATTACAATTTCGGGTAAACCCAGATAAAACCCGTTGCAGTAGTCTAAACCTGAAAAAATCAGTGTCTGTAATACTAATCTGTAATTGCAAAAGAACAGAAGAGGGCGAAGTCGCTTTAGTACATGTAGTTTGAAAAAACAAATTTTTTACTGTTTTAGATATGTGTTGAGTTAATGTTAAGTTGGTATCAATCCAAACACCTAAGTTTCGTGCTAGTTTAGTAATTGGAATAACGTCTTTGCCTAAAGTTATGTTTGCAGGAGGGGCGTTGCTAGGGTTATCTATATAACTGAGAAATAGTATTTCTGGTTTTTTTGTATTCAATTTTAAACGATTATGAGCCATCCATTGGTTCTATAGTTTTGATGTAAAGTTGAATCAAATAGAAAGTCTCAGACCAAGATGATTTATAGGGAACAAATAGTTGAATTATGCCCTGGGACAGCGTCCAGGACCAGATCTGGACCACTTCCTGACAGAGGAGGAATGAACCCATGCCTCCCTGCTTGTTAAGGTACCACATCACCACCTGGTTGTCTGGATGAATCAAAACTACCTTGTTGGTGAGGTGATTCCAGAAGGCCCACACTGTGTACCGGATCACACAGAGCTCCAGGAAGTTCATCTGACATTTCCCTTCCTGCGCGAACCACTGACCCTGGGGTGCAGAGATCTGCAACATGAGCTCCCCAACCCAGGTGGGAGGCATTGGTAATGAGGGTGATCTACAGGGACAGGACTGAAAAGGTATCCCCACCTGTAGATTGGATTGGGCCTCCCACCACGATAAGGACTCCCAAAAGTGGCGATGTGATGCTGATGCATACCTGAAGGTCCTGGGTGGCCTGATGCTACTGGGACCATAAGGTCCACCACACCATGTGCATGTGCAGCCAAGCAAAGGGCATAACATGTACTGTCACCACTATGTAGCCCAGCAAGCACAGCATCTTGTGCACAGAGATCTGCTGGCTCCGAGAGATTGCCCTTGCCAGGGACACCAGAGTTAGCACCTGGGTCCCAGGGCAAAAACGCCCTGACTCGGTACGTGTCAAACCTGGCCCCAATGAAGTCCAGTTGTAGGGATGGAACCAGTTGGGACTTTGGGTAGTTGATCAAAGACCCTATGGTCTCCAAAATCTGGATGGAGGATTGGAGAGACTACAAGGTCCCGGGCCTGGTGTCACTCTTGGTAAGCCAGTCATCTAGGTAGGGGAAGACCTGCACCCGCTGCTTTCTAAGGTAAGCACTCACCACCGCACTTTGTGAAAACATGGGGTGCGGACGCTAAGCCGAAGGGCAGTACCCAATACTGGAAATGTTCATCTCTCACCAAGAATCGGAGGTACCTCCGATGGTTGGGAGAGATGGCAATGTGAGTGTAGGCATTCTTTAAGTCGAGGGAGCAAATCTACTCCCCCTTCCATAGGAGAGTGATCAGGGACCACAACAAAAACATTTTGAACTGTTCCCTTGCAAGGAATCTGTTCAAAGCCCTCAGATCCAGGATAGGACAGAGGCCTCCTGTTTTCTTGGGAATTAGAAAATACCTGGAGTAGAATCCAGTGCCTCGATGACTTAGCGGTACAGACTCAGCTCGAGGCATTAAAAGGATGGAGAGCTCTACTTGCACTATTTGCTGGTTTGCCGAAAACCCCCATGAGGGACACAGAGGTGATTTCAGGGGCACCCTGCGGAAGTTCGGTCTGTATTCCTGATGAACGATGGATAGGACCCACTGATCTGAAGTGATTGCCCACCAGCAGTCTGGCAAAGGACTGCAGATGGCCTCTGACCGGAGGGTCTTTCATTGTGGGGACAGGCTGCTGGACTAAACTCCTTCTCAACCAGTCAAAACTCTGTAGTGGGGCTCTGCTGCGGGGCTGGCTGTGGCTGAGGGACGCGCAGTTGTCGCATGTGTGTCCTCTACCTGCTGGAGAATATTTTCTTGGGCGGTAAAAGGGACGCCTCGAACTCTGTCTTAATGGCTTCTTGCCAGAGGACTGAGGGTTGGAGTTGGTGGCAGATTTCGTGATAATCCTTCAGCTATGCCACTGCTTCCTTGATTTTATCTCCAAAGAGATTGTCACCAGTACAAGGGAGGTCCGCAATACACTTCTGCACTTCTGGCCGGAGATCCGAGGCCCGAAGCCAGTCCATGCGGCAGGCGCCTATGCCTGCAGCAGCCACCCTCACCACCGTTTCAAAATCATCATAAGCGGGACAGTCCTCGTACTTGTCACACTACAATCTCTGCTAATCACCTTCAGGAAGTCTTCTTGAAGCTGTTGCGGGAGGCGTTCCACCAGATCTTGAACCTGTTTCCCGAGATTCCTGTAGTACTGACCCATATACAACTGGTAGCATGCAATCTGAGCTCATCAGCATGGACCCTTGGAAGATTTTCCATCCTAGAGCATCCAGGGTCCTGTGATCGCGACCTGGAGGAGCCGAAGCATGGGTCTGTGTCCTCTTAGCTTTCTTCAGAGTGGATTTCATCACCACAGACTGATGTGGAAGATAGCGGCACTCAAAGCCCATGGTAGATTGCACCAAGTAAACTGCATCAGTTTTTCGTTTCACTGGGGGAACCGAAATGGGTCCTCCCACAACTGGACGAACAGATCCTTGAAAATGTTGTGCACCAGTACTGCTACCACCTCCTTAGGGGCATCCACAAATTGCAGTATCTCCAGCATTTTGAGCCTGGAGTTTTGTTCGGTCTAAAACTGGAAGGGCACTGATTCTGACAGCCCTCACAAAACTGGCAAACATCAGGTCTTCTGGTGGAGACTTATACCTTTCCTCTGGAAGTGAGGGCTCTGAGGGAAGGTCCTCGGAGTCTTCTGACAAGGATGGCGATGCCTCCCCCTCCTAAGGGTCATTGGGGACATCTCACTCAAAGTGCCTGGGGACCCCGGAGGTGGAGCCCCTATGCTGGACTTAGGTCTAGACCCTGAAGGCACCAGGAGCCCCAAAGGTATGGTTGCCGGGATCGATGGTCCCGCGGGCACCAAAGGGTGTGCCGGCATTGGTGGCACCATGGGCACCAGAAGCACCAAGGGAATCGAGGGCCCACTGGCACCGAACCTGGTCGTTCCTCATCAGAGGAATCGGCCACTGGAATAGCCTCCGGTAGAGGCCACTTCTGTGCCCTGTGCGGCATCAAGGGTGGCCAGGGTACCGGGATTGGCTGCGTCGGTAAGGCACTGAGCAGTAAAACCAGTCGTTCTAGCAATGGTGTGAGCATCAATGGAGCCGGCTCTGGCGGTGGCCCTGAAAGAACCGGAGATTCAAGGCCTTGTAGGGCTCAACCGACTGCTAACCATATACAGCGCTCCAACTCCGCCTCAAATGCTAATGAGAGGACAGCTTGAGGAGAAGGAGTTGGAACCAAATTCTCATTGGGGATCGGTGACCACCACCGAAACTGATGGAGATTCGCCTCGGGCCTTCAGTCTCGATAAAGGATGGAGCCTCCTCGGACCAGGGTCGCTTCAGGGGTGACTCGGACAGTGCCGGATGCCTTCCCCAGCTTGGAGCCATGGGAAGATAGTGATGTTTTCTTGACTTCTCCTGATGCTCGGCCCGGTCCTTCCCTGGAGCAGAGGGTGACAGTGAAGATCCAGACCTGGAATGAGAAGAAATATAAAGCAGATGATCCCCTGTACCCAGTTCCAACAGTGAACTCGGCAGTAGAGAAGACAACACGGGAGCAGGGGTCACCAACTCATGTCCCTTGGGCATCGATGCCCCTGATGCTGAAGTTGAGAGCCCTGACTTTTTGGCACTGAAAAGTTTATCCATTTTGTCGAGACACGTGATAGCCCTTCGGAGTCATTCGGGCACAGAAGGCCCAGACATCATGTGATGCCCCAGGCACAAAATACAGACCTCGTGGGGGTTTGTGATACAGATAGTCCGGGTGCACTGGGGACATCAGCGGAAACTAGACGATGCCATGGGAAAAAGAACTCCGGCGCGTGGTTGATGGCCAGAGGATACTGAGAATCAGCCCCATCGGTAATCAACCGCAAACAACGTAAAAACTTACCGCAACGCCTAGCCACTAACCCCAGGAGACAGAGGGCCCTGGCATGAACAGGAAAAATGGAAAGTAGTAGTTTTCCGCAAAATTAGTTGTGAGCTCCACAGCAGCGATGCAAAAGCCTCACAGAAAAAGAGAGACTGAAGAGGCACCCCACGTGGACACATGGACGCGTGGATAGTGGCATACTGGGCATGCTCGGTGTGTCACAGTTCTAGAAACTTTGACAGAAGTTTTCTGTGCTGGGCTCCATCTGATGATGTCACCAATGCGTGAGGACTACCATCCTGCTTGTCCCTAGGAGAAAATTATTTATAAGCCTTCATTCACAACTACATGGGGATTTTCCCCCTATTTTAATAGACCCTCCCATTGTTCTTAGTTTGGTCATTGCAGCAATGGTCCTGAGGCTGGGAGCCATGAACCAAGGCTCCTTCCAGATTCTTGAATTATAGGCTCTAAATCCAGCTATCAAGTGTCACCCTTTTTGATGACCATGACTCTCTTTCCCCCTGGCTGTTAATGTTGCCTCCACTTTGTTCCAAGTCATCCTAGGTTGTGGAAGACCCAGTCCAGGAATCAAACCAGTAACCTTCTACAAGGAAAAGTACAGCACTTGCCACTGAGCCATCAGGCTAGTAAAGAGTACACTTTTAAAAATCAATGCCGTACATTAACTGTTTTTCATGTCACCAAAGGTGTCTACTATGGACTTATTTTCAAAAAGAAACCTTTTACTATTAGCACTGCTCTGTCTCTGAGGATAGGCATTTGGTGAGTTGGGAATGGCACCCAAACATGCTACAACTACACCAAATAACAAATGTGACTTATGTAGCCTTTACTGAAATCAAGTACAGCCCTTGTTTTGGCAGATTTTACAAAATGGAGCTTCAGAACTATGACAGGAAAATTAAATTTACCAGGTTTTGGTCATACAACCACTTAAATCCTAACTTGAGACTAACTAAATGCAGTCACTGAGAGCTACAAACAAGTTTGATTTTCCCAAACATTCACACACAATATTTATCAGCTGTACCTACATATTATTTGGAGTAAAAGTCCCATTAGTATGCATATTCTGGATATCTTAAAAATTAGACCTGTTTGAGGACCAGAGTTACCAAACCTTGCCCTAACTATTCCCCAATGCAAGCTAATGTCAGCAAGGATCAGTTGTCAGCTCCCTTGCCTATAAAACAGAAGACAATGAGATCAATTTCCACAGCAGGATGGAGAATGCAATACTGTGAAGTAATACTGTTAGATATATGTCTACTATTTTGTGCTCATTGAAGACATGCACTGGAAAAGCTGAAATGCAAACGATGGTAGGCTGTTTGATGGGACTTGTGGTCTAGGTGCTTTTTTTTTGTTTTTGCAGCACTTACAGATATGAAATAATTGACATACAGCAGTGCTGATATGCCACATAAATGTGGAATTTATGACTATAATCAGTTTTTGCATTTGAAATTCTAGCAGCAGGGGTTTTTATCTGAATCCAACCATTGTGAAAGCTGCATGAAACATGTCATGACATTTTACACAAGAGAAAACTAATGGCCTGGTTAATTTTCACCAATCCTACCCAAACTAAGAATATATTAAGAAACTAAAACAACCTATTTCATAGTCAAGCAGGGGGCGTCCTTTCATCTACAAAAAAAAGAAAGTGTCACTAAACATACATAAAAACAGTTATTTATTTTACTGAATGCAAATCTGAGAAGCCAAGCGAAAGCCTCTTCATTAATGGAGTTTAAAATTATTAATTCACCTTTTAGGATAAAAACAGGAGGGCAGCCTGAGGACTTATTGGCAGTGCTGTGTGCTGCTTTGTAAGTGACCTGGGTTCGATTTGATAATTGGCTTCTATGCTCAGGCCAGCAGGAGATGGGAACTCTGCCTTAGCTTGATAGTGTCTTTTGAATCCTTGTTAGTGTGCATTTAAGTTATTGTGTTTGTTAATTTAAAAAAAAAAAAAAAAAGGCTGCTGTTCTCTGGGCCAGTCACAGGGCACTCCAGGAGGTCATCAAGAACTATTTAAAGGTGCCTCTATAGACACATATCCACTGACCATCTGTCCAGATGTTCAATTTTAATTTGCTAGCCTTAATATAGATTGATTTCACGCTGACATTGTGAACTACCTACAATCCGGTGAGCTGTTGGACCTGAGGGCAGCATGGATTCATTGGGAAGGTCCTGTCAAACAAATCTGATTGATTTTTTTTTTTTTTTGATTAGGTGACTAGAGAATTGGATCAAGGAAGATTGCTTGATGTGATTTACTTGGTTTTCAGCAAAGCTTCTGATACAGTCCCACATAAGAGGATCATGAATAAAATAAGAAAGTTGGGACTTGGAGCCAGGGTAGTGAGTGGACTATAAATTGACTGACAGGAGACAGCATGTAATAAATGGAACTTACTCTGAAGAGAGAAAGCAGAGTTGCTTACCTGTAACAGGTGTTTTCCTAGGACAGCAGGATGTTAGTCCTCACACGTGGGTGACATCATCAGATGGAGCCCGGCATCAAAAACGTCTGTCATTATCTGTGCGGCCATGCGGGGTCCCCCCTTTCAGTCTTGTTACAGAGAATTACAAAAATAAAACAACAAATGTAAGTGAAACCCAACTCCGCAGGGTGGCGGGCAGGTTTCTTGAGGAACTTCAGGTTACAGGTAAGCAACTCTGCTTTCTCCTAGGACAAGCAGGATGGTAATCCTCACATATGGGTGTATACCCAGCTGCAGGCTGTTTCCGAACGGAGCGGACCAACAGACACCAAAACAGGAGCCATCGGGCACAACAACCTAGGTGCTGTTGGAAATGGAGGACGATAGCCTGAACCCGAAAAACAGGGCCCTAGGCAGAAGAGTTGGGTTTAGACCCGAAAAAAGTTATGGAGGACACATTGGCTGAAGCTACTGTCCTGGTGGCTGTCTCTGTCCAAGCAATAGTGAGCTGCAAATGTATGGAGAGAACTCAACATCACAGCTCTGCAGATCTCCTTCACGGGAACTGCTTTCAAGTTAGCCACCGAAGTTGTCATGGCCAGGATGGAGTGAGCCTTAATATGGCTCTCAAACTGCAATCCTGCTTGCGCACAGCAGAATGATATGCAGTCCGCTAGCCAGGTAGACAAGGTGTGCTTGGCCACAGCAACCCCCCATTCTGTCCTTATCAAATGAGATGAAGAGTTGTGTGCTCTGCCATCCTCTCAAGGTAGAATGCTAAGGCCCTCTTACAATCCAAAGTATGCAAGGCCTGTTTGCCTGGGTGTGAATGAGGTTTCAGGAAGAAGGTAGGGAAGACGAAAGATTGGTTCAGATGGAAGTCCGATACCTCCTTAGGTAAGAACTTAGGGTGAGTAAGGATAACTTCCCTACCATGGAAGAACTTCATATATTGTGGGAACATCACCAATGCTTGAGGTTTGCTGACCCGACACGCTGAGGTGATCACAACCAAGAATATGACCTTTCAGGTCAGATATTTCAGGTCACACAAGCACATAGGTTCAAAGGGATTCTTCATGAGGTGAGCCAAGACCACATTAAGGTCTCAGGATACAGGCTGAGGAAGCAGAGTAAGCTTTAACTGAAGTAGACCACGCATGAAACGCCCAACCAAGGTTTGCACTGAGATAGGTGTACCATTCACCCAGTGATGATATGCCCCAATGGCACTGAGATGCACTCTGACGGAGTTGATCTTTAAAGCAATTTCTGACAGGTACAACAGGTAGTCCAAGAGCTTTGGAGTGGAGCAAGTACATGCTACTCACACCAGGCAGCAAACCTCCTCCACTTCAGGCTGTACCACTTTCTATTTAAAGGCTTCCTGAAGGCAACCAGAACCCGGGATACATTGTCAGACAATGCCAGGGGCTGCAAGACTGGCCTTTCACTATCCAGGCCATTAGAGACAATGCACTGAGGTTTGGATGGCGCATCCTGCCTTGGTCCTGTGAGACTAGAGGCAGGGAGGTGCCCAGACTGGGTTCCGGACCGAGAGCTCCTGCAGGAGCGGGACCCAAGGCAGCTGTGGCCAATAGGGGGCTATGAGGATCATGGTTCCCCTGTCCTGCTGGAGCTTCAGGAGTGTCTTCATCACCAGTGGGAGCAGAGGATATGCATACAGAAGCCCCTTGCCCCAATGGCGTGCAAAGGCATCAGAGGCTAGTTTGCCGTCCTCCCCGTAGAGGGAGCAAAAGGACACCATCTTGTTGTTGCAGGGGGAGTCAAACAGATCCACGTCTGGGATGTCCCACAGATGGAAGATCATGTTCGCCACCACCGGGTCCAGGGACCACTCGTGGGGCTGAAAAGCCTGACTTAGATGGTCTGCCACCACATTCTCTGCCCCGCCAGGTACACGGCCCAAAGTGAAATATTCTGAGAGTGGGCCCAGGACCAAATCTGAACTGCCTCCTGGCACAGGAGGAATGATCATGTACCACATCGCTACCTATCGGTCTGGATGAGGACCGATTTGGTCACCAAGCAGTCCCAGAATGCCCACAGGCTGTAACGGATCGCTCGGATCTCCAGGAAGTTGATATGGTACTGAGCTTTCTGAGCCGACCACAGGCCCTGGGTGCGGAGCCCTTCCACGTGGGCATCCCACTCCAATGTGGATGCATCGTTGGTGAGGACAACCTGGAAGGAAGGGGACTGAAAAAAGAACCCTTTGTTCCAGATTGGCTAAGTCCTCCCACCAGGACATGAAAATCTGGAGTGGTGGAGTGACATATCTGTACACTGAGGTTCTGGGAGGCGGGCAAAGGGTGTGACATGGACCACGGCTGCCATGTGACCCAGAAAGAGGAGCATGAGATGGGCCGTGACCCACCAGCTCTGGCACACCAAGCCCGCCAAGGCCGTGAGGGTGAGTGCTCAGTCACGAGGAAGATAGGCCTTTCCCTCTGCCGCGTCCAGGCAGGCACAGATAAAACCCAGGCGCAGTGACGGAGTCAGATGGGACTTCGGGTAGTTGATGACAAGCCCGAGAGACTCCAACACCTGAATGGTTAAGCAAAGGGACCGTAGCAACCCCTCCTGAGAACTGCTCTTGATTAACCAGTTGTCCAGGTAAGGGAACACTTGCGCCCCAGACGGCGCAGGTGTGCTGCCATCGGTGCTAGGTATTTGGTGAAGACATGAGGCACCAAAGCGAGGCCAAATGGCAGTACCCTATCCTGATAATGCCTGGTGCCCATCAGAAAGCGGAGATATCTGCGGTGACTGCGGGAGATCTCGATGCGAGCATATGCATCCTTGACATCTAGGGAACAAAGCCCGTCCCCCACCTCTGCAAGAGAGGAATCAGAGTGCCCAGGGAGACTATCTTGAATGCTGCGATCATTAGACCCGCCCCCCCATGACGTCACTAACATCGGACAGTTAAGACAGCCTCAACACCAGGCGTCGCGTGCCGGGAGTCGCGCGACAAAGGGGCTCTCCCCTTTGTGCACCCCTTCGTGCAAACCTTTGTGTATATGTAAAAATTTATTTTTATGTTTCCTTTGTTAACTAAGCTGTTTCATTGTATTCGACTAAGGAATTTTTTCCTGCTTTTTCTGTTTCACTGTAAACCGGCATGATTTGCATTTAATGCAAGAATGTCGGTATATAAAAGTTAAAAATAAAATAAAATAAATAAACTTCTCTCGTTTGAGAAAATGATTCAGAACTATGAGGTCTAGGATGGGACGGAGTACCCCAGTCCTCTTGGGGTTCAGGAAATAACAGGAGTAAAATCCTATTCCCTGCCGCTACAGAGGAACTGGCTCGACTGCTCTGGCCCGAAAGAGCACCATCAGGAAATACAACAGTATTTTCTGATGGTGAGACTGACCCCATGAGAGGCACGGGTGAGCAACCCAGGGCGCACTCAGGAAGTTTAAATGATACCCTTGGCGAACGATGGACAGGACCCACCGATCTGACGTGATCGCTAACCAGCGATCCTGCAAGAGGCACAGGCAGCCTCCCACTGGCGGATCCAGTGCCAGAGGGCATGGTGACTGGAATTGTACTCCCTCTCTGCCAGTCAAAACCCCATGGCAGGGCTCGGCTGAGGCGCTGACTGGGGTCTAGGTGTCTGTGGCTGCTTGGAGCGGCCTCTAGAGGACACCTGCTGAGAACACCCGTGGGAAGGCGGGGGGTAATATTCCTGCTGATGGCAGAAGGACCTACGTGCCCCTTGCCTCGCCAACCTTCTGGCCAACGGGGGAGGGTGGGGGAGGGTCTCATCATAATCCTTGAGCTGAGCCACAGTATCCAGGACTTTATCCCCAAAAAGGTTATCCTCCGTATAAGGGAGGTCCATCAGTTTCTCCTGGACCTCCAGCTGGAGAGCTGAAGCTCTGAGCCAGGCCATCGTATGGGCTCTGATGCCTGCTGTAGCCACGCGAGCTGACGTCTCAAAGAAATTGTATGTGGAATGCACCTCATGCTCAACTGCACTCGAAGCCCTGCTGGACCAGCGCCAGGAACGCATCCTGCTGCTGAGGGAGGCATTCCACCAATTCCTGAACCTTCTTCCAGAGGTTCCGGGAATGTTGGGCCATATAAAACTGGAAGGAGGCGATACGGGCTATCAACATTGCCCCCTGGAACACCTTCCTACCCAGTGCATCCCATTCCCTATTCTTCCGACCTAGAGGCGCGGAAGCATGGGTCCGCTACCACTTTGCCTGTTTGAGGGCGGATTCTACCACCATTGACTGGTGGGGGAGCTGGTACAGCTCAAACCTGAGGGACTTCTGAACGAGGTAGATGGAGTCAGTCTTCTTGAGACATGGACACAGGATGCTCCCAAATACGCAGGAGCAACTCCATGAAGATATCATGCACGGGTACAGCTACCACCTCTTTTGGTGCATCCAAAAACTGGAGCACTTCCAGCACGAGGTGCCTAGCATCCTCTTCTGTCAGGAGCTGGAAAGGGATAGACTCTGCCATGGTATGGACGAAGCCGGTGAAGGTCAAATCCTCTGGAGGAGACAGTCGCCGTTCCTTGGTGGTGGTGGTGGTGGGGGAGAAACGGTACGGTTCCAAGAGGACATCCTCAGAGATCTGAGGACGACTCAGAAGTATCGTCCCACCATGGGTTGTTTGGGGCTTCCTCCTCACTGAAATCCCCTGGAGAGGTCAGTAGGGGGACCTGTGCTGAATGCCCATGGCTCGGGCCCCAGAAGCATCGGGGCATCTATGGCACAGAGGCCACCGAAGGAACCTGATGCTGGAGCCGGAAGATGGCAGCGTAGGCTCCAGAGGCACAGATGGCCCTGGAAACGCCAAGCCTTCCTCCTCAGAGGAACCAGCAATAGGTATAGTCCCCGGGGGACTGAGGAACCCCTAGACAGTGGCTGCGTAGGGAGCATGCCCAGAAGCATGTTGACGCACTCCAGCAGCAGTTATAGGATACAGGGTGTGGGTTCCGGCGTCTGTGGAGGCACCAACAGGGCCTGCGGTTCGATACCACTGAGGGCTCGAAGCATTGCCAATTGAACCCTCCGATCCAACTCCTCCTTGAAGGAGGTTGCGGGTTGGGCGAGTGGAGGAGGAGGAGGCCCCACCGGATAGCCCTCGAAACAAGAACAGAGCAAAGCTCCATTACTATGAGGCAATTGCACTATGGAAAGAAAGACTGAAGGGGGACCCTCTGTTGCCACTCAGATCGTGGCATGCTCAGTATGCGAGTCAAAGTTCTAGAAACTGAGTTTTTCATGCCAGGCTCCATCTGATGTCATCACCCATGTGTGAGGACTACCATCCTGCTTGTCCTAGGAGAACGGTGTTTAGTGGAGTGGCATAGGGACTGGTTTTGGGACCAGTTCTGTTCAATATCTTTTGTTAGTGATATTGCAGAAGGGATAGAAGGTAAAGTTTGCTTATTTGCAGATGATACTAAGATCATGCATCTGGGGTGTGGTAATCCAAAAGCGCTGTATGTGATTTGGGGTGGGGGGGGGGTGTGAAAGGCTAATTATAAGACTGGGAGTATCTTATAAAATCCGGGGTCGGCGCGCAAGGGGGTGCACACTTGTGCAACCTGCGTGCGCTGAGCCTGGCGCGCGCTGCCTGTTCCCTCTGAGGCCGCTCCGAAATCGGAGCGGCCTCGGAGGGAACTTTCCTTCCGCCTCCCCTCACCTTCCCCTCCCTAACCCACCCCCCAGCTCTCTGTAAACCCCCCCCCCCCCACCTTTGTTGGCAGATTTACGCCTGCGGAAAGCAGGCGTAAATCTGCGCGCGCCATCACCCGACTCAGGGGCTGGTCCGGAGGCCTCGACCATGCCCCCGGGCCCGCCCCTGAAAGGCCGCGTCACGCCCCCTGACACGTCCCGGGGCTTGCGTGCGCCACCGAGCCTATGCAAAATAGGCTCGGCGCACGCAGGGGGGGTTTGGGGTAGGTTTTCGGGGGGTACGTGCGTACCCCTTTGAAAATCTACCCCTATATTATGGAGGCAGTATTTACAGGATTTGGAAGGAACAGACTCCCATGGAGAACAGAGAGTGCTACACTATTTTCCATAATTAAAACTGAGCACTACAGTGTTTTGTACACTTGTACAGTATTTTATGAGCATCCCTTTCATCTCACCTAGCTCTTACCATTTGCATCTTTGGAGGTATACACCTCTGCTCTCCTCGGGTTAGTGTGGTGATTTTTTGTTTCTTTTTTGGTTGGGAGAGACTCCCAGCCATTGCACAACTCCAATATGTATGTATAAAATTCCCAAGGAAGCCAGGGTAAGTGGCCTCTTACTCAGGAATGCCACTGTGATAGCTGAGTTATGGAATGGTGGAGCTAAGGAAAATTCTCTGGTGATAAATGAAAATTCTTATTGCTTCAGTTTCTGACCTTCCCTCTTCCATCTTAAGCGACAGTGGGGTTAGGGCAGATGTCAATTAGCTTGGAAGGGCAGTTGAAGAGTGAGCTAGCTAGAACCTAATCTATAAAAGGAGGAGAGCTGCAGGCTGTGGCATAAGGAAAAAAGAGGGATGGATAAACATTGAATCACATGATTTATAGCTGTAGAAATGCAAATCCATGGTGCAACATCAAGTAGAAATCTTTAAATCTGAACCTACAATGAACTGGCTCCAAACCATACAATCTAACACCAGAGTAAAGGAGAAGATTCTCTAGTTGAGCTAGTAGGAGAATCCTATCTACTTCAGCATGGCTTCTCATTCCCTGTCTATATTAATTTAACCCTATGGTCTATATGCTTAGGAAGCTTAGTTTTCAGTCTGACAATAGGAACAAAAACAGGATAATTTAGTTGAAATAAATGACTTATTTTTTATAGGTAAATATTTTTGTTCTTGTAATAAAGACTGATAAATAGGGAAAATTAAACTTGAAAACTAAGGTCCTTTTTTAGTCTTATTTAAATATAAATGCCATGATTGTTCAATATTTCAAAAACATATGTATGTAAAAAACATGCACCCCGTGCTATCAAGTCACTCTGAGAAACCCTCCTTGCCATTCCCTAGAAATTCTAGGTGCAGTCGTGTTAAAAAACATTACTTCATACTCGCTGTATCTGATTGATCCATATTGGCTATGATATCACAAAGAATATCACATCTACTGTATGCACCAATCAGATCCCCTTTCTTGTGAAGGAATTTGTGGTTCTGGCTGATACCAAGGATGGTGGATGAATTATTGGAAGCTGCTTAAATAGTTTCCAAAATGATGATTTAGTGATAAAACTTCTAGGCCAAAGGGCAAGCATTACTGCTTATGGTATACACAATGCATAGCGCTTTATGAAATACACAATGCATAGCGCTTTATTTTAAGTCAGCGGCAACCGAACATTTAATATACATGACTTTATAAATCATTTTGCTAATTCAAGGATAAGCATTTTTGATAAACACTTTCAAGTGGTTAATACATCGTTAAAATATTCATTTCCCAAGTTAGATATTTTCCTACAAAACTGAGTAAATGACAATCACTTAATGCTGCGTAAAAAAATTAATTCCTCATGCTGAAGTTAAGAAACCACCCAACACGGTGTGTAAGCTAGTAAACCCCACCATGGGTGCACTAATTACCATTCTGACTGGCAACCTGCCTTGACAACTGGAGACAGGCAGAAAATGCTTTTGAGTGCAATCCTGGCATCAGAAATATTTTTCGTCTCTTCCCTCTTCTCCCACAGCTCTTGATTACAATATAATTAATGTCCCAAAGTCTATGAACGTGATTTCCTTTGTATATCTTCATACTAAATTTTGAGGAGGTTCCATTAGAAATGTAATGCTACGCATATTCTGTATTCATATTCAAGTAGTTAAGCTGCATCCTACATTTTAAAAAAGCTGAAAATAGGTGAAAGCCCAATGATTAATTGTTAAAGGATGCATCAAACTGCAAAAAAAAAAGCATAACATGGGTGTTTAATGTGTGCTTTAAATCTTGACAAATATTAATGAAATAGAGAAATATGAAGTTCATTATTCTAGGGAGGAATATAGTCTTGTAACCATCATTCACTGAAAGCACTCAGTCAAAATTAGCTAGTCCTCCCCAATTCATATTTATTGAAATGGAATGCCTGTCTTCATACACTAAGGTTTTATTTGCACACACAAAAAGAATATGGTATCTAAAGTTGAAAATTTCCATGTTGATCAAAATGGTTTGTCCTCCAAGGCAAACTCAAGTAAGCCACTATTTTTATTCTTCTTCTCTGTGTTTGTTTGTGAAGACTCATTTATAGATTTACCTTTTATCAATTCTTTTCAAACACTGGCAGCATTTCATTGCCCACAGCAGTAAGGGACTAACAGCATAGGTGATTAAACTGTGCCAATATGATAAAAGCTATTCCCCACACCATTAATTAATGAATGCATCTTAATCCTGACCATCACCATTCACAGTTATGAAAATCCTAGGTGTCTCTGGAACAGTCTCAACCTTGCTCAATTCTGTGGTGGCTTTGTAATTATGAAAAAATATAGATATACACAATTATGAAGTGATTTGCTGAAATCTATGTCAAAATATTTTTTCAATTAAATTAATGCAATAAGTGATTTACCTTTATTCAACAGTAAAATTTATTTTGTCAAAGAAAAACACAAAATACACTTGCATATATTTATTGCAATTAAATTCATCCTGAAGCACAAATAAAAACAAAATAATTCGATTGTTGGTTTTAAATTTGATCACATGTAGTTCATTAGTTTCATATATTTTAAGATGAACTCAGCTACTCAAATAGCTATGCTTTTCACTCTTATGACAGAATATCTTTATTTTAACAGCAATATAGCCATTCAACTAAACTAGAAGGCACAAGATATCACCTTAATCTTGTTTATGAAATATTCATATAAGGCTTTCTGGAAGGCACAGTCTCTGGGAGACTAAGAGAAACAAAATTACATATAAAAGGACTTATCCCAGAGGAGCAAAAAAAGTTCTAATAAATTGAAACCTTTATGTTAACAGAGCAACTTGAAACTTGCTGGTAAAACCTCTCGCCTTGAGGGTTATTAGGCTTCTACACAGATAATTATACTTCAGGATAATGAACTGTCCAACTGGCTGATTCAGCAGGTCATTTCAACAAATCTCCACTATTGAAGTGGCACTAAACATTCAGCGCCGATGGCGCCAGAACAGCAAGAAAGAGCTAAACAGGCTTCCTCACCATCCTCTTCGCTCTGCCAGCCCCCTCCAGAGAGAATCTGTCCTGACCATCCTCTCGATGAGCTTTTTCCACAACATGCCATCCGACGTCACCCGGTACCACTCCTTGCATACTAGCTCTGCTGAGCACAATGAATTGGCATCGAGGTAGGACAGAATGTTCTCGGCAATGTGGTCCAAACCTCGAGCTGATAGAAAAGAAATGCATTTGTGAACTGGGAAATGAGGAAGGACTTTTAATCCCTGCCTTAAAGATATATATCATATCATATACTATCGACAATGCTACAGATTATGATTACAGTACATATCCCTTAACTGGCTACAGAAAATGGTGCATTCTCTCCCAAATTTATATTTTTAAATACAAGATCAAAGAGCACTGCATCACCCAACACCACCATTTTCCTAATATTTTCAGCATTGCCTAGCACACGCGAGTACTGTGACATTTCAATGTATGTAAAATCTGCTAGAATTGTTATAAATGTACATTATTAAAGATGCAATGCTAATTCCGGATACAAAAAATTACAGCCACCCAACAAAAAGAAAAACTGAGGTAGATCCTATACTTTATTACTGATGCCTGGCTATACATTACTCACTTAAGTGTAAACCAATCTTCTAAATTTATGTGACATCGATCTCCTGAATATGATTTTAATGTAGATGAATTACAATTTTACATGGATTAACTAACTGGCTACCTAATTTTCTATGAAGTTACAAGAGTAATATTTGGATTCTACCTTAAATAGCACTGAAAAGAACAGAAACATGCACTAAAATGTTTCTTTCATTCTTGTCCATTTGGATTTCAAAAGTACACACACCAGACATTGATATTGCTAAATTCAAACAGAGTCTAGAAGGCAGTGACGTTGTAGTGTTGCTGAGGTAGCAGCAGGGTACATTACTTATAATGCTATATTATTAATTCCTAACAAATTGAATCCAATTTGACATTTCTCAGAAATGCTCCTCATTCCATGTCCAGGACCCTAGAGGCAGGCTGAGCTCCAGAGTCTCAATGCATGGTTGAAACGATGGTGCAGGGAAGAGGGTGTTAGATTTATTAGGAATTGGGCAACATTCTGGGGAAGACAGTCTATTCCGGTGGGATGGGCTATACCTTAACTAGAGTAGCACCAGGCTGCTAGCCCTAACCACTGTAAAGGAGATAGCGCAGCTTTTAAACTAGGTAATGGGGGGGGGGGGGGGGGGTGGCTAACAGTCATTCAGAAATGCATGATTCAGAATTTTGTATCCTTGAAAGATACTAACAAAACAGGGAAGTGAGTTTATCCCAATAGAGGTTGTAATAAATGCTAAAATAGCCCAGGTGCCTTTAAGTAAAGAGCAGAGAGAACAGAAAGATCCCTAGTTACTCTTGTCAACCGATAAGCAGGTTAACACAAACTACATACTTCAAAATGTCTGTATACAAATGCTAGAAGTTTAAAAAATAAGATGGGAGGATTAGAATGCATGGTACTGAATGAAGAGGTGGATATAATTGACATCTCAGAGACCTGGTGGAAAGGGAATAACCAATGGGACACTGTGATACCAGGGTACAACTTATATTACAATGAGAGGTTGGATTAAAGTGGTGGAGGGGTGTCGCTATATGTTACAGAGGGCATATAATCAAACAGGATAAAAGTTGTACAGGAAATAAACACACACTGTAGAATCTTTATTGTTAGAAATTCCATGTGAGAAGGGGAATTGACTAGCAGTGAGGGTGTACCACCATTCACCTGGCCAGAATGAACAGAAATTAGGGAATGCTAACAAAATTAGCAACACACTAATAATGATCAAATTCAATTATTCCAGTATTGTAAATGTCACATCAGGACATACTATGGAGGTAAAATTTCTAGATGAAATAAATGACTGCTTCATGGAGCAGCTGGTACTAGAGCCAACAAAGGGAGGAGCTATTTTAAACTTAATTCTTAGTGGAACACCATTACCTCTTGCACCAAATCATGTGTTAGGGCTATTGGAAATGGTGATCATAACATGATCAAATATAACTTGATAACTGGAGGGTGGACACTAAGGAAATCTCCTGTGATAACTGTTGGTGAGACAGGCTATTTGAACCAAAAGAATATCTTTCATGGAAAAGTGATCCGAATGAAGAAAACAGCATAAGCACTAGCAAGTTAGATGCAAAGCATTGATGAGGAAGGCAAAGACAGAATTTAGAAAAGAAGCTTGCTGTGGAATCAAAAACTGATAAAAACTTTTTCAGGTACATTCAATGGAAAAAGCCTGTGAGGCTGTTAGTTGGATCATTGGATGATGAGGGGGCATTAAGTTAGTTGGATCATTGGATGATGAGGGGCATTAAGGCAGGACAATGCCATAGCAGAGAGATTACTTCCTCAGTAAAGACCGAAGCAAAGAATTGATTTAATCATCAGATACCCATGCCAGAAGATGTATTAGCGCAAACTGACAAATTAAAGAGTATTAAATCTCCTGGACCAGATAATATACATCCCAGAGAACTGAAAGAACTGAAAAATAAAATGACAACCTACAGTTAGTAATCTGCTACGTTATCTGAAGATTGGAGAGTGGCCAATGTAACACTGGTAATCCGGGAAACTACAGACTGATGAGCCTGACCATCAGTGCTGTAAAAAATGGTTGAAACTATTCTAAAGAACAAAATTACTGAACATTATAGATAAACAAAGTTTAATGGGACAAAGCCAACATGGATTTAGCCAAGGGAATTTTTGCCTCACTAATTTGCTAGATGTTTTTGAAGGCATGAATAAACATGTGGATAAAGCGAGTCAGTTGAAACAGTGTATCTGGATTTTCTGAAAGCATTTGACAAAGTACCTCATGAGAGACTCCTGAGGAAATTAAAAGGTGGAATAGGAGGCAATGTTCTACTGTGAATCGGTTGCTTACTCTTTCAAAAAGTACAAAGACTAGGGGACATTCAATGAAGTCAATAGGAGGAATATTTAAGACAAATAAGAGAAAATATTGTTTTACTCAACACATAATGAAACCTTGGAATTTATTGCCTGAGGATGTGGTGAAAGCTGTTAGTATAGCTGGGTTTTAAAAAAGTTTGGACAAGTTCCTAAATCCATAAACCATTATTTACGTGAACTTGGGGAAATCCACTGCTTATTCCTGGGAAAAGCAGAATGGAATCTATTGACCTTTAGAGATTCTGCCAGGTATTTGTGACCTGGATTGGCCACCGTTGGAAACAGGATTCTGGACTCGATAGACCTTTGGTCTGACCCAGTATGGAAAATCTTATGTTCTTATGACATTCCATGGAGGAACAGACTGTGCTGTGGCAAGGGGAGGGGAGTAAGGTCTCAGGGGACACAATAGGTACCATGGGGGTTCAGTGAAATCAGTGCATTTCCTGTTTCCACAGCTGCTTCCACTTCCTTCTATCCCTGTGTAAGCTTCATTTCTAATCAGAAAACCCATGCAAAAGGTAAGAGATGGTGAAGACAGCAGCCATGAGGACAAGAAAAGCATTGATTTCATTGTCCCCTGAATTGCCAGTTACCTATGCTTTTGTTCTGGGACCAGCTGCTTCTCATACTAGTCCCTAGCTGCTGCAAGACTTAGTGATACTGTAGGTTATATAGGTAGTGGTGCAGGAGGGAGGGGGGAGTAGATCGGTGCTGGCAATGAATAACCGAGGACAATGAAGTTGGCTCTTCCTGCAGCAGTGGCAAATGGCTGTCTCTTGCAGTTTGAGCTTCTCTCTTATGAAGTGTGAGTGGACTGATTCTCTACCCCATGATAGGCTTCCAAGTACTCCCAACCTTACACATACCCCTAATTTGAGAATGACTGCTCTCTGTAATTGTTATTCATTATGAACACACAAACATCTCTGAATGACAGTCATCTACAGAACAACAACACAAGGAAAAACACTCAACAATTTATTTTCAAACCTATAAGGTAACAATTAGGAGAAAGATGCAACTGGTTTAACTCTCAAGATGTTGACTAAAATATCACAGCAGCAGCTATAATTGGAAGCTGGAAGATTTTGGGCTCCCTTCAAGAGGTGGTCTAAAGACAACTAGAATCAGAATCCAAATATGATGGGTTGATGTTGGACCTGGTATAAATGGGAACTGTTGCTGGATACAGTAGTGCAAAACCACAGGGGGAGCAGATCTGTAGGCAAAACTAAACTGAGCCACTGAAAAGGTAAGAAGCTTTTAATATAAGGAAAAAAATGCAAGAAAACAGACTGGTATGATTTTCAAAAGAGGTAGCTGAAAAGTATTTAAAAGAGGAAATTGTGAGGGACTACACTTGAGAGACAGGAGCACAAATGAAAGCAAAATGGACCCGGGTCCATTTATGGAAGACAATAGTTTGGATGAACTGGCCAAAATAGATAAGGCATACAAGTTAGGAAACATCATGATATATTAAAAGAACTTACAGAGGTGCCTCTAGCAACAATGCTAAGACTGTTTAAATTACTTGCTGGAGACAAAGGGGGTTCCAGAACATAGGAGAGGGACATATCTGTTCACAAAAGTGGTAGCAGATAGCAGCCCAACACCTAGAAGCCAATTAGCCTAATTTCTGAGGCAAAAATGTGCTTAATTAAAGGAAAATTGTGAAGTATCTTGAATCCAGCACTTCTGGGGCAGAATGATCAAAAGATCATGTCAAACATATCTGATGGATTTTGTCGACTGTGTGACAGATTTCAGTATATAACATAAAAAGTTGCCATACTGCATCAGACTGAGGTTCCCATCAAGCCCAGCATCCTGTTTCCAACAGTGGCAAATCTGGGTCACAAGTACTGTGTATATATTTGTGTATAAGATGAAAGATTTTACCCCAAAAATAGATCCTTAAAATCATTGTCATCTTATCCACGGGTCAATCCACATTAATGCCAGTATCGTAATTCAAGATGCACAACTGAATCATTCGCACGCTCCTCCTCCTGATCCCTTAACTCACTTGCTGCTAGGAGGACAATGTTGGCCCTTGCAGATGCACAAGCACATCCTACCCCCTTTCCAAATCAGGATGTAATTGGCGTACTTAGAACCATGTGGTTCAAAGTGCACCACTGGGACCCTGTGGGGAAAGGGGGAGGACACGCCTGAGTGACCACAAGTTCTTTGTTGTCCTCATAGCAGGAGTGAGCATTCAAGTTAAGGGATCCGGAGGAGTTTTGGGGATAGAAGCTGTCCTACCGCTACACTGGGACATCGTGGGGGAGGAGGAAGGACGTTTCTGAGCAAATGCAAGTGCCATCGTTTTCTGGATAGCAGTGGGTGAGTTAAAGAATAAGGAGGGGGGAAGGATTCAAACCGGAGGGGCAGCCATGGGGGAGGGAGGGAAGGACTGACAGGAGGGCAGCCAGGGGGGAGGGAGGAAAGGACTCAAACAGGGAGGGCAGCATTCAAATAGTGGGGGCAGCCATGGAGGAGGGAGGGAAAGATTCTGACATGAGGGAAGCATTCAGAAAGCAGGGACAGCCATTAAAATAATGACATCTTACCCTCAGGAAAATGAGTGCTGAGAAGAAAAAGAGAGAATCTTATTCCGCATTGCTGAAACTGAAGGTTATAGAATGTGCAAAGGAGGCCAATAATTATGTAGCTGCAAGAGATTTTGACATTAGTGAAAAACTCAGAGATTGGAGAAATACATGAAAAAAAGCTGACAGAAATGCCAAAGTCAAAGAAAGTCTTTCGTTTCAAAATTACGCCTTCTGAAGGAATGGAAAAGGATTTGAATGATTGGATAATGGAATGCACACAGAATGGCTACATTGTGACTCGCTCAAGCATTAGGATTCGTGCCTTTCAAATGGCAAAAGAAGAAAAATATTCAGCGATCGAAGATCTGAAAGAATTCACAGCTTCGGCTGGTTGGTGTTCATGGTTCATGAACTGATATGGATTATGTCTATCACTGCACAAAGATGTCACAGAAACTGCCTAAACAGCTTGATGAAAAGATCTGTCATTACACAAATTCATTATTTGGCAGAGAATAAAGAATAATTTCGAATGGATGAAATGCCAATGGCATTTGATATGCTTGGCAATCGCACTGTAGCTGGCATTGGTGAGAAGACCATACTTGTAAAAACAACTGGTCATGAAAAGAACCATTTCATGATGGTCCTGTCTTACCTGGCAGATGACACAAAACTGTGTCCGGTGGTAATATTCAAGAGGAAAACAATGCCGAAGAACCTAAAAATTCTAGCAGGCATAACTGTTCGGGTTCATCCTAAAGGCTGGATGGATGAGGAGGGAATGAAATGGTGTTTGTGCGATGTGTGGAGTAGGCGACCAAATGCCGGGCTAAGAAAACGACCATAATTATTGGTGTGGGACATGTTCCACGCACACCAGAGGATGTGAAGGACAATGCAAAGAAAATGGTCACCACATTAGCAGTGATTGCAGGAGGTCTGAAATCAATGCTCCAGCGGTTAGATGTCTGTCTTAACAAGCCTTTCAAGGACAAATTGCGGCATTTGTGGCAACAATGGATGTGCTCTGGTCAACCAAAGTTAACGGAAGGAGGGAACCTGATAACAGACAATGATTTGGTAGCAAAATGGGTAAAGGATGCATGGGAGTCAATTCCACCAGAACTCGTCAAGAAGTCATTCCTGAAATGTGGAATTAGCAATGCTATGGATGGATCAGAAGATGATGCCATCTATGACGACAAAGACAAATCAGCTTTGGATGATGAGTAAACAGATGGAGACAGCGAAGACATTTACGCTGATGGCATTACCAAAGAACAGTTCCACGATTTATTCAGACATTCCAATGATAAAGATTCAGACTTAGAAAGATTTGAATAAAAGAGAAGGTTTCAAACGGCAGGGACAGCCATGGGGGAGGGAGGCAAGGATTCATACAGCAGGGACATTTTCTTAAGTTGTTAAATGATAATGTTTCTTATGAGAAACTTTATTCTGCTTTTAAAAAATAAATAAAAGTGATTTTCTTAAGTTACCGGTTTGTTTCTTAGTAAGATTTCACCATTTCATAAGTCCCCTAGGTTTTACCCTCAACTTATCCACAGATGACAGATAAATCTTGATTTGGGGCCCAAAAAATACCCTCGACTTATACACAAGTATATATGGTACTTGGCAAGTACCTAAACATTAAATATATTCCACGCTTCTAATGTAGTTAATAAGCAGTGGCTATTCCCTAAATCAACTTGATTAATAGCAGTTTATAGACTTCTCCTCTAGGAACTTGTCCAAATCTTTTTTTAAACCCAGTTACACTGTCTTAAACACAATCTCTGGTAATGAATTCCAGAACTTAATTGTGTACTGAGTGAAAAAGAATTTTCTCTGATTTATTTTAAATGTGCTACTTGCTAACTTCATGGAGTGCCCCTACTCCTTGTATTGTTTGAAAGAGTAAATAACCTAACCACATTTACCCATTCAAGTCCTTTCATAATTTTATAGACCTATCATATCTCACCTCAGCTATCTTCCCCAAGTTGAACAGAGCTAACCTCTTTAGCCTTTCCATCCCCTTTATCATTTTGGTTATCCTTCCCTGTATCTTCTCTAGTGCAACTATATCTTTTTTGCGATGCAGCGACCAGAACTGTACACAGTATTCAAGGTGCAGTCTCACTATGAAGCGATACAGAGGCATTATAAAGCCACACAAGAAACTCAAACAAGGTAGCAGCCTAGGGGTTGATCCCAAGTTGGCAGACTGGATTAGAAACAAGATGGTGGGCAAGAAAGGCTGATTATAAACAGTTCACTGTAAGGAGGGAAGTTGATAAATCTTATGACTGATTCAATTCATTCTTGTCATAAGTGATATCAAATGTTCTAGAAGGGAAGCTATATCTTTTTGCAGACAATACTAATAATTGAAATATGGTTGACAATCCAGGGGGCATGGAAAAAAGAAGAGATCTTAGAAAGCCTGAGGAATGGCCAAATATATAGCAGCTAAGATTTACTGAAAAAAAAGTACAGCCGGTCATTTAGAGAACAGTAGTAGTCAATGGGGGATAAGGTACTAATCAGCAAGGATGAGAAGGATCAGGGTAATCATTCCAGGAAACCTCAAAGTTGTCAAACAATGTGATAAGATATTGAGGTGAGTCAGTGGAATGCTAGGGTATATAAGGAAAGAAACAGGTGAAAGAAAAAAGCAGGGGTAATAAAATCACAGATGAAACCTATTACTACTTAACATTTGTATCAAATTTTTTAGTTACATCTCTGGAGGTATACAGAGAATATAGGCAATCCAGAGGAGGGCTACCAGAAGGGTGCCAATAATCTATATGAAGTGAGACTTAGTGTTGTGACCATCGCTGCTCGATGTCTCCACTCCGCCATCCTCACCTCCTAGGCGACTCCCTCTTGCTCAAGTGGAAGGTTGGCTGCTGCGGCGTCATTCTGCCGTCTTTCTCCGGTGTCTCCGGA
Source organism: Rhinatrema bivittatum (assembly GCF_901001135.1). Classification (NCBI taxonomy): domain Eukaryota; kingdom Metazoa; phylum Chordata; class Amphibia; order Gymnophiona; family Rhinatrematidae; genus Rhinatrema; species Rhinatrema bivittatum. The sequence goes on from NC_042621.1 coordinate 269,974,959, forward strand.
GCGGCTCGACGCTGCAATCTGCCATGTTTCACAAGGGCCTAAGGGCGCGCGCGCGGCCCCGACTGATGTACCAGCAATGGTGCGAACCTCAGGGGCGTCCCCCTGAGATGACATCAGCAGTACCGGATATATAAGGTCTTAGAAATCGCTAACTAATGGAGTTAGCAGGGAAGGGTTACACTACCTAAGCTGCTCTGCCTCCTCGGACTTACCAGGGGTACCCGCTCCTCGGGGGCCTCACTCTCTCTTTGTTTTTCAGGTCACAGTCAGGAACCGGCACTCGCTCCTCGAGGGCCCATGTTCCCGGACTGGTTGCTGAATACTTATTCTGCCTGGAAGTCATCGCTGCCTACTACACACCAGTGAGTTACTCTCTCTCTCTCAGAGCTTTCCCTGGAATCAGGTACTCGCTCCTCGAGGGCCTAACTCATTCCAACACCTGGACTACTTCTAGAGACTATTGTGTGAGTGTTACCATCAAGGTTCTGTTCCTGAACTCTGCACACTCTACCTACTCACTATATTCAGTTTCTCTACAGCTCAGTTATCCAGGATCGCTGTTCCAGTACCTGAGGGACTACAGCCCTGCCGGGCACTTCCAGCTCACTACTGCCACCTCTGGTGGTTCAATATACTGTTTAATAAAAGAATTAGTGTGTGTCTGTCTCCATACTCTGAGCCTGACCGGTGGTCCCTCTCGGGATCTTCCCCTGGGGGCGTGGTCATCTGCCACCGGCCCAAGGATCCAGCCACAACTACCTCAAACACCAACACTTAGGAATCTAAATAGGAATCCTCTGGAGTTTTAGAAAGGGATATGAAAGACATGCAAAGTCCTGAAAATTATAAATATACAAAAACGGCAATTTGGAGCAGAAGTTCTAGAGCAAAGGGTCATGATCTGAGGCTAGACGTGATAAAAGGAAGTATTTCTTGATACAAAGGGTGATAGATGCAAAAATTAGCCTCATAACAGAAGTAGTAGAAGCAAAAATGTTATCAAATTTCAAAGTAGCATAGGAAGGAAAGCAACAGTGAAGTATTAAATCTAGGTCTGCATTACTATAGGAGCTAGGGAAAATGGGCAGACTAGACTAGTTTAGGAACTATTACCCTGATCTCATTTGCTAGTTAGTAACAATCTCAGCCAAAAAGGAACTGCCCTCAGTTTCTGGCTCAGACCTTACATTTGATCTGAACCAAAAAGAGGCCAAGAAATGTTAACTTGCTCTTTATGCTTACAAATATAGTTGTACAGGGTTAAAAAACAATGCTGCAGCCTCGCTTTCAATGCAGCAAAACAACTATCTTCTACTTTTAATGGAGGAAAAACAAAGTAAATATTCAAAAGGACTCCATGTTTGGATGTGAGAATCCACTAAGGGACAAAACAGAAACAAAGACAATCAAAATGATGAAAATGTTCTTATAAGTAGTTTGCTTAGGCTGTGAAGTGGTTATAAAATGTAGTTTGTAAATAGCAAGAACAGTTGCCTTGCATTTCAATAGCGCTGCAGGAAAATGTAAAAGATGATAGCTAAAAATGAAAGGGCAGTGGACCAATAACCTGGTTAACACCCTGGTGGATATATTACTGGATATACATAAGATTACAGTAGGGGGTACTTTCTACATTGTTTAAACTAGATGGGCTTTTCCATTAAAATTCTCAACCACCCACTCAAGCCTAATCTACGCAGAGGCCTCTGAGGAATAGATGCCTATAAAATAAGATGGTTGCACTAATAACCTCTCTGTTGCTGCAGTTCTAATTCACAAGTGAGACAGCAATAGTCAGGAGGTTATTTCTCTTCTAGTCACATTTTAGATGCTTTTAACACAGCTGTAGTTCAATAGAGTCCTTCCTCAGGCAACAAAGTTCTACAAACCAAAGAGCAAGCACTCTGGAAATTGCATCTCATGTCTTTCACAAAAAAATAAAAAATTATATATGTATATTCTGCATATTTAAAAAACTTTTTAATCCCACTATAGTAGTCTCAAGACTTTATCACATTTATCAGAGCAAAGTATACAAGTTTTAGGACTTGGATCCTGTCTATTTAGAGTCACATGTTTGAATCTAACTGCCAGCTAATTTATGTTAATGAACTTTATGCATTAATTTTATTATTTGAATTTACTATCCACTTTTACGAATACAAAAATTTGCTCAAAGCGGTTTACAAGTTAGAATAGCAGCACATGAACAGGGGTCATTTGCAGCTTTACAATAAGTAAGGGTAAATTGCAGATTAGAACAGCAGCAAAAATATTTGCAGCATTGGCAAATAAATAGGTGCACCTCAGGACTAACTTTTCTAGATCACCAAACATGAATTCTGTCAAAAGCACAGCAAAAAAAAAAAACAAACAAAAAACTGGAGGCTAACTCTAAGAATAAATAACACTGTATCATGGCAATTTATATTAAAAAATTAAGCATGATTTTATGAGGGCAATTTTGAGTTGGGGTGGGGGGATCATGATCTGAATCCAGGCAGCAATACAAAACTGAATGGGTGTCACTGATGGACATGTGATGCCCACACCTACAGGTTTTTGGCCTTGGACTTCATTTTTCTTTTTTAAATAGAACTGAAAATTTCTTTTGAGGGGTTGCTGAGATAGTGATAGATTTGCAGACTGCAAACTTGATGCAACAATACAAAGCCAAAGTAACATGATCAAAAAATTCTTAAAGATTAGAAACGTATGATTGGTAGCTTGAATAAAAAAAACACTGATCTTTTAATCATGGGCACCTATGTCGCAATACCAGAAAGCAGGACAATGAAAGGTAATCGAGAACCAAGGATACAATAATATGCTTTTTATTAGTCGTCTTACAGAAAACTTAGAAATTACGTATTTTACTTTACTTTTGGTTACATATTTTGTTATGAAGTTGTCAATTGTTATATTTTATTGGTTTTTAACATAACTGAATGGGTTGTTTTATTCTCTTTTTACTATGTACCTCACTTGGGGAGTTCAGTTAGGAACCCGAGGGTACAAATTTAATAAAAGAAATAAGCAACAACTGAGCTGAAAGTAATGCTTGTTGCAGTTTAAGGGACAGATGACTATGGAAATCTTGACAGTCCAAACCTTAAACAAGGATGTGACCTAAAAGTTCCTTATTTTCCATCAACTACTATATTACTACATTAATATCATCTCACAACATATTCTACAAATCAAGTCTGTGCATTTTATTGATGAAAGTAAAAGTAAAGGAAAGCAATTATAATATAATACATCTTGCACCCAACTCAGTGTTACATATTCAAAGGGAGTAGAGAATAAGCAAGTGAGATTTTACCGCTTGCATTCTTGGGAGTGTAAAAAAAAACCCAACACAAAAAAAAAACCACTCACACTGTCATTGTAATTATAAATTTCCTGAAACCTTTAATCATTGCTCATACACATTAGTTTTGTGTGTCAAATGAAATCAATTTGTGGTCTGTGCTCAGTTTCTCTAAGGTACTTAATAACTGTGGGATATCATATGGCTTAACAGAAAATGTGATTGATTTATTTTAACTCGTAAACCATAGCTTTATGAGAACTGTTAAAGAGGTCATGGAAGATAAATGAAAAATCTCATATTTCCAGTCAGACCATGTGACGTGTGAAATGGACTAAAATAAATAAAATGAGCCGTATATTTAAATATGTCTTTACGCTTAACTTTCTGTTTAAGAGCTTTAAAAAATATTCTATGATGATTTGTTTTATCCTGTTTGTGATCTATGTTATTGTACTTGAAGTTGGATGTTTAGACATTGTTTTGTCATTGCTGTTGATTTGTTTGCGTTAGGTCTAATGTTTATACTGTATTTTGCCTTGGGCTTAAAAGACAAAGCAGTTTTATATCTGTAAATAAATTAAAATAAATTACATTTTTTCCTAGAGCCTAAGAACTTGTTTACTAGTAAAATTGTGTAAGCAGCTCCTTGATATAATGTCAAGGTTGCATGCAGGTATTTTAACTATTTTCAGTTCAGGGAGGGAGGAATAGCCTAGTGGTTAGAGCAGTGGGCTATGAACCAGCAGACCAGGGTTCGAGTCCTCCTGTTGCTCCTTGTGACCTTGGGCAAGTCACTTTACCCTCCATTGCCTCAGGTACAAAAACTTAGATTGTAAGCCCTCTGGGGATAGAGAAATACCTACAGTACCTGAATGTAAACCAATGTGATATCTCAATTGAGATCGAATGTCGGTATATAAAAATAATAAATAAATAAAATAATAAATAAACAGTACAGATACTTGTTATCAACCACTTTGGTGATGTTGGCTACTAGCATATAAAAAAAAAATAAAAAAATTTACAATTGAATTATTTCAGCTTCAACCTGAAGACAAGAAGATATCCCCACTACATTCAAACCTTCACCCAATCACATAATACTGGGCTACTCTGATTTTTTGTTATGCTCAAAACTAAAGTAGTCATTCATGTCTCCTTTCTCTACTGGGCCAGGAATAGCCAAATTCCTGGCCCAGTTGTAAAATTCAAGTTTCCAAGAATAATCCACTAACTTTAAGGGCTCTATTTCTCATGCTAAGAAATCCCGCTGTGTGCTCAGAATTATATTTAAACACTTTCAGATAACTAAGCTGCAATTTTGTGGAGCTCCCTTTTTCAGGAAAGTTTCTTATATACTGGCTTTAGTATGACAGCACTTAAATACTGATTATGAAGCACAGCAGAGAGTTCAAACAGGAACCAAGTACTCTGGCCCACCAAGAATGAGAGGAAGGAAAATAACCTATAATATAAATAGGGTAGCTATTTGATCACGTAGCAACCTATCACAAGATGATATTTTCATATCTAGGTTTTACTTCAAGTCAGGGCTTCCCAAACTGTGGGTTTGGACACCAAATAGGGGGTCACGAGTGCCTCAAATGGTAGTGCTCTTCAGGCTCCAGAAGCTGCAGCATTAGCAATGGAAGGCAATATGGCACCAGCGAGCCAGCATATACTCATAGGGCCTGCAGGGGAGCCATCCAAACAGTTTCTGTGACAACACAAAGCCGTGCAGGAAGGTGGCTTGGGGGCCACTGCTGGGCATGTGTGCTTGCACTGGCTCACAAACCCCATGCTGACTTTCATTACTAAGGCTGCACCACTTGAAAATCACTGTCTGACTTGGGACTAGTGATGAGAGAAAAAGAAGGCTCAGTGTGCACAGACCAGTGAAGATTGCCATGGCTCCTTTCTCCTCTCCTATCATTGAACCTACCCAAGAGAAAAATGTCGCCCCTGTCATCGGCCTGCCTCTTTTTGTTCCTGGTCCTTTGCCAGGGCGATGTTTAGGAAGGGATTGCTTGAAGTGGGGAGAGCTGGATGCAGGAGTGGTTTGAGGGTTGGATCAGCTAGAGAGGGATTGGCTGTGGAGTGTGAGAGAGGGTGAATAAAAGAAGATTAACTAGGGGATGTGAGAGGAGGTGGTGAGGCTGGGAGGTGAGAGAGAGGTGGTGGGGAGAAAATGACAAAGGATCAGTTGGGGGGGGGCAAGAGAAGATCAGCTGGGAAGACAGAAAAAGCGCTAAAGGGGTGAGAGAGAAAGGATGGACTGGGGAGGTGAAAGGAGCTGGGGGATCTAAGAGGGGATCAGCTGGAGCGGTGTTAGTTAAGAAAGGAGGTTCTCTGGAGGCAGTGGGGATTGAGAGAGGACTAATTAGGGTGGAGGCTGAGAGTGATGATCTGCTGGAGTGTACGGAGGATTGCTGGTGGGGAACTGCATCCCTGATAATGTGTTTTGGTCATCCTCTGAGTTCTTCAAGTTATGGGCTAAAATTCTGCCTGTGCATTCTTATAACTTACAATAACCTTACATACAAAGACATTCTTAATTATAAGCATGCCTAGTGCCTGACCAAACTGCTGTGAGTCCTTTCCAACCATCCAGCAAGTGTTTTACATTTTACAGAAGAACCTGTTGCTCATGTTACCATAAAATACCTGGAAGTGCAGTAATAAAGTCTCTCTGTAGCATGGGCTTGAGGTACAAGTTTATGTGTCCGTGCTGATAATGGCACATTCGGGAGATGAGATGTTCTACAAACTCCACTTGGTCAGACTCTGACCACTGTTCAAAGTACTTTACACACAATTCCTTTTCCTTCTCATAGTTTGCAGACAGTTTCCTCTGTTTGGGCACAATCATACTTGAGGTGCCATTGGCAAGTTTCGTCTGGGGAAAGAAAAGAAAAGAAAAAAAGACAAGAACATGAAATTCATCTCTAGCAGCCTTCTAAATTTTAGGAAGCTATCTGCTGCTCAACAGGAAAAAAGGAATTCAGACAAATTGACCAATACCAGGTTACAAGCAATAGCATTTACTTGGAAGAAACTCTTGTAAAGCAGCACAATTTATGGCTCATTGAAGCACAAAAATATGGTTACTTCTCGTACCAGATCTAGTGTATTTTCCTCACTCATCAGTTCCAGGACCATCTGCTCCAATGAAAAAGTCATTTATAGCAGTGGTCCCCAACCCTGTTCTGGGGGCCCACCAGCCAGTCGGTTTTTCAGGATATCCACAATGAATATGCATGAGAGAAAATTTGCATGCACTGCCTCCATAACATGCAAATTTTCTCTCATGCATATTCATTGTGGATATCCTGAAAACCCGACTGGTGGGTCCCCAGGACAGGGTTGGGGACCAATACTTGATAGCATCTATAAACTTTACCTCCTTAGCATGTCCTGATGAGACATTTACTCACACAATATTGAGGTAATTGAAATCTCCCATTATTATAGGGTTGTCTATTTTGTTAGCTTTTCTAATGTCTGTTAGCATTTCACTGTTTGTCTCTTTATCATGGCTAGGCAGACAACAGTATATCTCCAGAGAGCTACTTTTCCCTATCACAAACGGAAATTCTATCCATAAAGATTCCACATTGCATTTTTTTCCTGTAGGACATTTATCCTATATAATTCTACGCTATCCTTAGCAAATAGCACCACTCCATCAATTTGACTCAGGCTATGGTTTCAATATAATTTGTACTCCGGTATCACGGAGGCCCATATTCAGAGGCATTTAACTGGATAACTCACAAGCTATCCTGCTAAATACCAACTTTGAATATTTCCCCCACTTAGCTGGCTATCTCACTATCTGGATAAAATTTAGCAGGATAACTTAAGGGCATTTTGGGGGCTTTTCTGAGAGAAGTTAGGTTAGCCAGCTAAATTATCTGGCTAACTGATATTCAGAGTTACCAGATAACATATTCGGCTAACTATGGTTGTGCTGTAGAGCTGTCCTAATGTTAGCCACATAAATGTATCTGGGCTATCTTTTAAGATAGCCGTGTATATTCAATAGTGCAGCTGCACTACTGAATATCCCTCTAAAGTAAGCTGGATAAGTTTATATGGCTAACTTTGAAAGCTGGCCAGTGACTGAATATGGTCTTCACATTGTCCCATTGGTTATCATCTTCTACCAGGTGTCAGGAATGCCTATTAAATCTGTATCTTCATTCAGTGCCATACATTCTAACTTCTCTACTCTTATTTTTTAAACTTCTGGCATTCATTCACCAAATATTGCCTTCCAGGTCAAATACTTTAGCACACACTGAAGGTCTCCAAACAAAGCAGGAGGCTGTGGGAGGCTTCAACTGTAGCACACCCCACATGAATCTGACAACTAAAGGCTATACAGAAATAGGTTTATCTTCTTCATAGTGGTGATAAGCTCCAGCTGAACTAAGATGAACCATAGTGGGTCCAGATTCTGAAAGATGTAGAAGGTATTCAGATTCTGTGTGGAGCAAGAGAAAGGATCTAGGACCTTTCCCTCAGACCAGAAGACAAACCCTCTTCATGTGAAACCATCTGAATTCCTTGTGTAATTCTTTCTAGAAGCCAGAAGAATCCGACATGCATCCTCAGAAAAGGTTAAGGTAATTTAATTCTACTCTATCAACATCCAGGCTGTGAAGGCTAGGGATCTGATGTTAGGATGATGCAGTGTTTCCTGATTTTGAATGATTGGCTTTCCGATAGATAACTCCTGGAGAAGGTGAAACCAGATCTGCCTCAGCCAATAGGGGCTATGAGAATCATGCTCTTTGAATCTCTTCTGAGTTTTTGCAAGGCTTTTGCCACTAGAGGAATTGGAGGATAAGCATTGAGAAGACCCATTCCCTGATCTAGGGAGAAGACATCTGAGGCTATTTTGCCTTGAATTTCTCTTCTGGAGCAGAGGTTTGGGAACTTTCTGCTCAGAGGAGACACAAAAAGATCTATCATTAGTGTTCCCCACTCCCAGAATATCTGGCTTGCTAATTCCCTGTCTAAGGACCATTTGTGAAGTTCCAGGACTTGACTCGGTGCATCAGGATATTCTCCTTGCCTGCCGGTTCATGGGCCTTTGAATCATCCCTTGAAAGATGGCCCAGTCGCACATCTGAACAGCTTCCTGACACAGGACATACAATCCTGAGCCTCCCTGCTTGTTCATGTAGAACATTGCTACCTCACTGTCTGGATGAGAACAATTTTGTTGGCCAACTGTTCTCTGAAATCCTTTACAGCATACAATATTGCACTTAGATCTAGAAAGCCTATCTAATGAAACTTTTCTGGAGCAGACCAAATGCTCTGGATATAGAGCTGCTCTACATGGGCTCCCCAACTCAGACTGGAAGCATCTGAGGATAGTTTTAGTTGGCAAAATTTGGAAGGGGATTCCATTTGCCAAGTTTGACTGAATTAGCCACCAGGACAGTGAGTCCTTGAGTGATTTGGATGCTATCTTGTAGATCCTGAGTGGCCTGCGTTCACTGTGATTGTAAGGTCCAGTAGGGCTTGTTTCATGTGGAGACTTGCCAAGAGTGTTATGTGTACTGTTTGGATATAGGAAAATACCTACAGTACCCTTAGATAATGCACTTTGAAGTATCTGAAAGGTGGAATATAAACCAAATAAATTGCATAAACTGCACAAAATGTGGCCCAATATTCTCAACATGTCCCATGCTGATGTCTGCTATTTCTTCTACTGTGAACCTCAAGGTGATGATGCTTCACTGCAGATAAAAGGCTTCTACTTGTGTCTAGCAGAGCTCCTATAAATTCCAGTTGAGATCATAGGCTCAAATGAGATTTGGGATAATTTATGACAAGCTCTAGCAAATCTAAATGCCTGGATGGCTTTGCTCACTGATTCTCATGGCACCTCCTTAGATATGCTCTTGACCAGCCAATCATCCAGGTAAGGAAATATGTGTACCCCCAATGTGCACAGATGTGCAGCCACCAATGTGAAACAACTTGAACACATGTAATGCTGACTACACCAAAAGCTAGTATGCGATACTGGAGGTGATACTTCCTTATTGCAAAACTGAGATACTTCCTATGGCTTGGATGTTCTGTTCTGTTATGTAAGTATCCTTTAATAACAAGGAACTTAGCTAGTCTCATTTTTAAAGGAAGGGAATTAAGGGGCTCAGGAAATCCATCTTGAACTTTTCTCTTATAAAGAATTTGCTCAACACTCTCAGGTCTAGAATGGGTCATGAAAGTCTACAAGCACCAATTTGTATGGCAGTGGCTCTTGATGCTATCTCAAACACATCATAGGTCGATCTGACCATTTTCCACACTTCTTACCTTAACCCCCTAGTGACATCAGATCATCCAACTTCTCTTGAGAGAGAAAGTCAGAATATCCTTAACTTTTTACAGAATGTTATGCAAATATTAGTCCATGAAGAGCTAGTAGGATACCTTGTGAGAAGTGAGCAGAGCATTTTGATAAATCTCTCTCTCAAGAGTGTCAAGTGTGCAGGACCCCTTTCCCCAAGGGACACTAAGGAATGAGTCCTAGACTTCTTGAGAGCTGACTCAGACTGATGAGGATGCTTTTGTTTGTCAAATCAAGTCTTCTGAACCTTCTGAACACAGTACACATTGAGTCTATCTCCTTGTTGATGGAGATGGGGAGAGGTGTCTCCTACATTATTTAAACATCCTTAAGGATAACTGACTGGCACTGCCACAACAACCTTCAGGGGACTGAGTAATGGGAGGATATCCAACACTTTTGCCCTAGATTCTTCCTTCTCTAACTGAAAAGCAATATTCACAGACATTCTTTTAATAAAGTCAACAAAGGAGAAGTCTCTGGTGGGAACTTTCTTTCTTGTGGAGGAGAGTGGTTCATACCCTCTGAATGCTGACTCTGATTTCCACCTTTGGGTTGGAGAGATAGCCAAAGTCTGCATCTGTCTGGTAGCCAAGACCTCGGAGAGGCCCTCATTTGACTTTGATGTATCCCAATGCCTTAAGGAAGCTTCCTCTCCTGATGCACTGAAAATTGACATTAGGGTGGATTGTATCATGTTGATAACTCTCCAGGCAACAGCATTAATGAAACTGCTGCTAGTGCTCCAAAATTTTTTATAATTTTATTTATCAAATTTCTAGACCACATTCCTGGCCTCAAATGAGGTCTTTCAAAGCAGTGAATGGGTTGGACATCCATCTGCATCGATGTGAGCCAAAGAGAGGTCCACTACCTCCTGATTTTTTTCTGAATTCCTCCTCAAAAACTGCCAATGCTAACGATTTGGGAAGCAGGAGGTGAGGTCACATCTTCCTGGGTCACCTAAGATGAATCAGCAACTGTGATTTGGGTCCTGAGAGGCTGTTACAATCTCTCAGATTGTATCAAGTGTGAGCAACCCTCTCTGTAGGGATGTTTGGGAGCCTGTATGGCTATTGTCAGTATTATTTATTTATTTAAGGATTTTTTATATACCGGGGCACGTTAAAAAACATCACCCCGGTTCACAATGTAACGTAACATAGCAACAGGCTTTACAATAATTTAGAATAGGAAAAAACATTGAGACAACTAATTCAACTTGAGACAGGTGGTTACATAATTAACTCTTAGGAGAGTAGAAGAACTAGGTTTTTTAACTATTCACAAGGTGATAGGGTATATAGGCGGTTAGAGAAAGGTAGAAGGATGAAGGGGAGGGTGAGAGGGGAGGAGGATGAGGGGAGGGTGGGAGGAAGGGGAATAGGGATGTAGGAGGGGGCGGGGATGAGGGGGGGTCATGGTTGTTAAGTTCAATAGATGCGTGTCAGTCGGGAGGGGCGTGAGGGTCGGGTATGTAGCTTTGGGAGTAGTCGGTTAGTTGGGGTATGCTAGTTTGAAGAGCCAGGTTTTAAGATTCTGTTTGAATTTTTTATGGCAAGGTTCCTGGCGTAGGTGGGGTGGCATTTTGTTCCAGTGGGAAGTGCCTGCTATAATGAATGATCTTTCTCTGATCGTGGCATGTTTGATGACTTTGGGGGAGGGAGTCAGGAGTTTGGCTTGGTGCTGTTTTCTAGTTGGTCTGGTTGTGTTGTGGAGATGGAGATGTTCAGGGAACCAGTGCATGTCTTGGTTGTGAATGGCTTTGTGTATGAGGGTGAGGGATTTATAGATTATCCTGGAGGTTACTGGGAGCCAGAGTATCTCTCTGGTCTCGACATAGTGCACTGATCAGGACAAATGTCGATGCATTTTGCCTTTTCTTGATGCTCTCCATTAGTTTCCCTCAATGTTGATGCCTCTGAAATGGAATTGTTCACTTCTCTTGTACAGGTGTTGTTAGAGGATAACCTACTTCCATGGTTTCAGTTGATGCTCGACCTTAATGAAGAGTGATGCTTCCTTAATATTGATGATGCAACTCTTGGGCCCTTCGATGTCAAAGCCTCCGATGCTGATGGCCCTGATATCTGTCCAAAAGAGATTTTCATGAGCTCTAAGGAGAACCAACAGTCTCTGGGAATAATCATTTTGCATGTGGACCTTTCTGAGATATTATAGTTGGCTCCCAGGCAAATCACACATCTATCATGGGGATCCCTGACAGACATGGTATGTTCGCACTGGGGGCATCTTGCAAAGCTCCTGGACATTGTGTGAAAAATAGCCACCTCAAAATCAAATGACTACATTTTGAACAAAAAATCTGATCAATGTGGCTCAATGCATTGATGATGTCTTGCAACAACCAGACATGCAAAAAGAAAAAAAAAGAAAACAAAAAAACATTCCAAACAAACTTTTAATTCGATGAAAAAAAAAACCTACCTAAGGATCTAAGTCAGTAGGAGAGAGGCTGAACTGATGGAAGCCATATAGAAAAATGTAGTTTTGAAGCGAGTTACTCAAAATATGTATTCATCTAGAACCATGCCCATTAGCCTCCATGAAAAAGTGAAATTGCAGGGAAGGGGCCTGCAGGATGGCCCACACACATTCAGTAGAGCATGATGAAAGCTCTAGGAGTTATGCAATCATTGCACTGACCTAGGCTCCACAGAATGACATCACCCCACCTGTGAGGACAGAATATCCTGTTTGTCCTTGGAGAAGCTAGGTTACCACAAACCATTCTGGTGTAAATTCAACATTTGAAAGCAAGCAAGGAAAAGTGCATTACAAACACAGACACATATTGATTATGTACTCAGTATCTAAGAAGCCCACTACCCTTTGCCCTCCTTCTGCAAATCTATGTTATAAAGCATTCCTGAAACTACACCTCTGCATGCTTTTGCTGTTTATTTTCTGAATAAGGGTGGCTCTTCAATGCTCCTTCGCAACATCATCATTCAGCCCAATTAAGATCAGGATTGTCAATGGAGGTGGGTCGCTCCCAAAGACAGGAACTATAGTGGAGGGGATGGGAGCGGGTAGCTCTGTATTAGGAATTTTTAATTGTTATTGTATGTGTTATATTACGCTGTATTGATATATGAATGTTTTAACCTACCTTGAACAGTGAAGTAAATGTGTGGGTAACGTTCTTTTAAATACATTTGATTGTTTTTATGTTGTAAATTGTTTTAGGTCCCATTTTTTGAGAAAAGGGTGGTATATAAGTATGAAATAGAACTATATGTATTGCATCAAATGTAGATAAATTAATAGCTAGTCCCTGAATTTCTAGACATGTACAATCTATCACTGTCTGTTACATAACCTACAGCACCCATCACAGATACAAAAAAAAAAAAAAGTGGCCTGTATAGAGTCCAACTCTCTTGCATTTCCTACTGATTGTGCATTTATTTGCTATCACAACAGGTAACCTTTTTAACAAAGCCGAAAAGCAAGTTTTCTTACCTGAAAACAAGGTTTTCCACAGACAGGAGGATGAAATAGCAATGACTTGTAGGTGATGTCATTTAATGGTGGCGAACAGACCTATCTACTATAGCTCAGCAAAACTTAGCATGTGTGTGCGTTCCTGCGTGCACGGCCTCATGAGCCCCACAGTCATTTGCAGAGCATAAGCTTTACCTAGGTAGTCAACCCTCTAGGGAGATGGGTGGGTAAATAAGCATGGCTAATTCATCCTGCTGTCTATGGAGAACCCTGTTTATAGATGAGCAAGCTTGCTTTCTCCATCAACAATTAGGGGAGTCCTAAGCTGTGGTTGCACGGTACAGCAATTACTGAAAAAAACAACCCGGCCCCACCAGTGGTGCATGGATTACCGGGAAAACCTGCTGCATAAAACCACTTGCTCAAAGTTACTGTCAGAAAAGATGTAGATAAAATAACATGGCTGAAAATTTTCTAAGTCAGCCACATTATTTAGTTTACTAGAAATTACTAAGCATTAGTTGCTTTATATGCATTATGTGATTCTATGCATACAAAGCAGCTAACTGTAATAGGAAGCAGATTTTTTCAAACAAGCAATAATCGCGAACATGCAATAATTGCGATTATCAGATGGGACAATGGTTGATTAATTGGTCCCATTGACACTGGAGATCCTGCTGAAGGTTTCTCATGTTCAACTGAGTTGTGGAAAGTATACACACTGCAACTACCATGTGACCAAGGATGACCAAGATTGCTCTCTTGCTGAAGTCTGGTGTCTTTGGCCCTCTCACCTGGGGGTAATGCTCGCTCTTGTACAGAGTCTATCCATGCTCCTATGAACTGAATCCTCTGAACTGGCTTGACCTGGCAAAGTTACACACCTCTCTACATATGTACCAAACTCAACCAAAAAACTCAGGGAATGGAGGAGTTGGATGGGCTTCTCAAAGAACTCCAGATCCTCAACAGGGTTGGGCCCATCACTAGCCAATTGTCAGGTAAGGAAATACATGGACACTCGGTTGTCAAAAATGCACCGCATTTCATGAACACCAAAAGGGCTGCTGACAGGTCAAAGGTGAGCACTCTTTACTGATAATATACATCCTTTACCATAAATTGAGGAAAATCCTGTAAGATGGATAAATGGGGATAAGCAAATGTATGACCCCATTTTCTTAGGAATGAGGAAATACTGGTAATAAAATCTCTAACCAAGCTCTTGGAAAAGTATCAGTTCAATTGCCCTCTACAGGGGAAGCGACTCAACTTCCAGCAGTAGCTGGGCAGAATGACATGGGTCTGAAATGAAGGCTGAAAAATGGTGAATTGGAGGGAGACAAGAAAAAATGCAAGCAGTAGCCACACTGCCCCTTTTTTAGGGCACCCCATGCCTTGGTAATCTTCCCCTTCTCCAGAAAGAAGGATTAGGCCACCCCCATCAGTGGAAGCAAGGGATTGATTTGAGCTCTGTCAAAACATGGCTCTGGCTTTCAATGCATCAGCTATGGAGTCTTCTCTTGAATCCTTTCTTCCCTCTGAAGCCAACTAACAAGGTGCAGCTGCAGAGTGGGGTGGTGGGGTGGGGAGGCATGATGCTAAGAAGGGAAGTATCTGAAAGAACAGAAGCTTAGAACTGACATCTGGCCAGAGGTGGCTAGTCTCTTCTTCTGGCAGATGACTATCATTGACTGGGTGCTTCTTAATTTGAGCCATCTCCTTGACTTTGTCCCCAAATTGTCTCTGGCACACACGACATCTGCGAGACCGCCTTAAACATCTTCACCCATATTGCTAACTCATAACCACACCAGTCTTTGTGCCCCAACAGTTGCTGCTGAAGTACTGGCCGCAGCATCAAATGCTTCATTGACCAAGCAGATCATGTGTTTTCCATGCTTTTCTGCATCCTCCACCATTCTATAAACGTCAGCCTACTCTGGGTCAAATGACTATCAAGGGCTTTTACTTCTTAAAGCATTCATGTAGATACACCACCACATACAACTAGTGGGCTGCAATCTGGGTTGCTTAACATGGAACTCGGAAATACTTTCCTGCCAAAAGGTATCTGGAAGTTTTGGCCTTTCCCTGGGGGCATATTTGAGTAATTCTGAGATCTCTTGGCCCTCTTAATAGCTGAGTGGTGAGGAAGCTGGACTACTCCAAAACCAGGGACAGCTTGTAACTTGCACTTAAATCGAGCTTATGGGCCACCAGCAGACACGAGATGGGAGACTGCCATTTCCTTGTTTAGAGATCCTGAAGCAATGTGTGTACCAGAATCGCTGCAAAGTCCGCTGGTAGTTGTATGATCTGCAACAGCCAAAGACATCAGTCCTTGGGTAAGTCTCCTTCCAGACATTTATGTTAAATTCTTTCGCTAGCTTGTTCAGGAAGTTGGAGTAGAAGAAGTCTTCAGGCAATATGAGGCAGCAAGTCAAGTAAGGATCTGATGGAATTCCCTTAGAATTCTCCCCTACACTTGAGTAAGGGGGGATGCTAAGTCATGACCTCAGTGATGAAGATGGCAGCATAGAAACAGAGAAATGATGGCAGAAAAGGACGAAACGATCCATTCAGTCTGCCCAGCAAGTTTATGGTAGTATCTGCCATGCCGTACAAGACACCCCTATACTTAGTTTCCCAGACCGTCAAAGTCAGGGCATTTATTGGTTGCTGTCTGAGTCCAATTCCCTGTTACCTCTTGCCACTGAAGCAGATAGCAATGTTGGAGTTGCATCAAAAGTATCAGGCTTAATGGTTAAGGGTGGTTACAGCCGCATCTGCTAGTTACCCTCGTGCTTGTTTTCCCAGACCTTAAAATTCAATGTCCTTGTTGGTTGCTGTCTGAATCTAATTCCCCTTTTCCTCCTGCTGTTGAAGCATAGAGCAATGATGGCGTTGCATCAACAGTATGAAGGATAATTGGTTAAGGGTAGAAACCGCCACACCAGCAAGTTACCCCCATGCACTCTTTTCTTCATTTCCATCATCTAGCCTTTAGGGATCCACAGTGTTTATCCCATGCCCCTTTGAAATCTTTCACTGTTTTTGTCTTCATCTCCTCTAAAAGGGTATTCCAGGCATCCACCACCCGCTCCGTGAAGAAATATTTCCTGAAGTTGGTTCTGAGTCGCCTCCTTGGAGTTTCATTTCGTGACCCCTAGTTCTACTGATTTCTTTCCAACAGCAAAGGTCTGTTGTTGATTGTGCATCATTAAAACCTTTCAGGTACCTGAAGGTCTGTATCTTATCTCCCCTGCACCTCCTCTCCTCCAGGGTATACATATTTAGGTCCTTCAACCTCTCCTCTTAAGTCATTTGATGGAGACCACCCACCATTTTGGTCGCTCTTCTCTTGACTGCCTCCATCCTGTCTCTGCAGTTTTGACATATGGTCTCCAGAACTGAACACAGTACTCCAGGTGAGGCTTCACCAATGACCTGTACAAGGGGATTATCATCTCCTTTTTCTTACTGGTTATCCCTCTCTCTATGCAGCCCAACATTCTTCTGGTTTTAGTTATCTCCTTGTCACATTATTTCATTGTCTTCAGATTGCTAGACACTATCACCCCAAGGTCCCTCTCTTGTTCCATGCACAACAGCCCTTCACTCCCCATCACATACAACTCTTTTGGATTACCGCTTTAACCCTACTATTGAGACGGCAAGTCCATTTCAAAAAATGCCCACCCTGATGCAGGTTACGAAACGTTGACAACATCGGCAGTTTGGTGGTTCTAAAAAGAAAAAACTTAGCGGTTGTGTTAGCCGAAGAAACACACTTGGGCTTAACAGTACACAACCAATTTATGAGCAATAGAATAAGTTGCTAAGATAAGTACACTCTAGTCGGGACAGTAACCCTCCATGTGGGAGTACAAGAAAATTAAAAGTAATTTTGCTCGCTTTGCAAATGCTTAGTCGGGTGGAACAGTATAGAACTACTACAGTTTAACTTCAAGTTCGATAGCTCAAAACCTCCATGGTTTAAAGCTCAAGTCTAACATTTTGAAGTTGCAATGTGTTTAATATACAGCTATAATGCATGTTTCAGCACTTTAATGGAAAATTGAGAGATGGGTTTTACAAAAAAAGAAAAAAACAAAAGGAAGATAATAGACCAGTGATTGTACCGACCGGTCAATTAGTTTCTGTTAAATATCAGATTCTATGCCGGTGCTGAGATCTTATCTTTCAATATAAAAAAATGTTTCTACAGTCATTACTATAAACTATGTAAAATGTGATAATTTTAATTACATGATAATAAAAAGAATATTTTAATTTTACTATACAACTTCAAATATTGGGAATTAATTCTGTGCCAATACAGGTTATATTAACTAGTGATTTTTCTGGTTTAGTTATCTCCTTGTCACATTATTTCATTGTCTTCAGATCGCTAGACACTATCACCCCAAGGTCCCTCTCTTGTTCCCTGCACAACAGCGCTTCACTCCCCATCACATACAGCTCTTTTGGATTACCACACCCCAAAAGCATGACTGCATTTCTTGGCATTGAATCCCAGCTGCCATATCTTCGACCATTGTTCAAACTTCCTTACATCACGTCATTCTCTCTACTCCTTCCGGCATGTACACTCTGTTGCAGATCTTAGTATCAGCTGCAAATAGACAAACTTTACCTTCTATCCCTTTCACAATGTTGCTCACAAAGATATTGAACAGAATGGGTCCCAAAACTGATCCTTGTGGCATTCCACTTAACACTGTTCTCTCGTCAGAGTAGGTTCCATTTATCATTACATGCTGTCTTCTGTCCGTCAACAAGTCTGTAATCCAAGCAACCACCTTGGCGCTCACTCTCAAGCTTCTGATTTTATTCACAAGCCTCTTATGCGGGACTTTATCAAAAGCTTTGCTGAAATCCAAGTAGATCACATTAAGCACTATTCTTCTATCCAATTCTTTAGTCACCCAATCAACAAAATCAGAATTGTCTGACAGGACTCTCCCTAGTGAATCCATGCTGCCTCGTTTCCAGCAACCCTCTTGACTATAGACAGTTCACTATCCTTTCCTTCAGCAGAATCCCATTAATTTTCCCACCACTGAGGTGAGGCTAACCAGCCTATAGTTTCCAGCATCTTCTCTGTCACTCTTGAGAAGCAGGACTACCACCACTCTTCTCCAATCACTTGGCTCCACACCCGTTTCCAGGGATCTATTGAACAGGTCATGCAGTGGACCTGCCAGTACCATCTCTGAGCTCCCTCAGTATCCTGGGATAAACCTCATCTGACCCCATGGCCTTGTTCATTTTCAGTTTTCCTAGCTCTTTCCATACATTTTCTGTAAACGGAGTTTCATCTACCCCATTTCCATCTATGGGCTTGTCAACCAGCAACGGTCCTTCCCCAGGGTCTTCTTTAGTTAACACCGAACTGAAGTATTTGTTTAATATTTCTGCCATTTCTTCATCTCTCTCCACACAGTGCTCCTTATCACCTTTCAATTTTACTATACCACTTCAGGCCTCCCTTCTTTCTCTGATATATCTAAAAAATGTTTTGTCTCCTCTCTTTGCCTCCTTGGCAATTCTTTCTTTCGCTTGACTTTTTGCTTTCCTGATTTCTTTCTTCGTCTCTCTTATTTTTAATAGATATTCTTCCTTCCGTTCCTTTTTTTGAGATCAGTTATACTTCTCGAATGCTGTTTTTGCCTTAATTTTTTCAGCCATCTCCTTAGAGAACCAGATTGGTTTATTTTTCCTCTTACTCTTCTTTACTTTCCTAACAAATAGATTTGTTGCCTTTGTAATAGCTCCTTTTACTTTGGCCCACTGTTCCACCTCATCCATTTTCTCTCATTCTTACAGTTCTTCCTCCAGGTACATCCCCATTTTGACAAAGTCCATATTTGTGAAATTCAAAACTTGGCTCTTTGTGTGACTTTTCTGTATCCTATTTGCAATACTGAACCATACTATCCGATGATTACTACTGCTCAAGTGAGCCATTACCCGAACATCAGAGACATTGAGTTCAGAGATTAGTAGTAGGGGATTTCGATCTTAACTGTGACCTTATTGAGACCACTGTAATCGATACAAGGCCTAAGGGATCTATCCTTCTTTTGCATGAAGAATAATCCTGTGCTGGCAGGGGACTTTAACGGTCAAATGAAGCCTTGACCTAGGTTTTCTTGAATATATTCTGATATGGCCTTAGTTTCTGGACCTGACAAGGGATATGTCTAAGATAATTATCAACATACCCGTATGATATCCTCAAAATTTTATTTGTAACAAACTTTAAAACTATTAATATAGCTTATACATACATTACACCATATTACAAATCTCAAACATTCATACTCCACATTCACACAGACAATGTTAATACATGTAACAACAAATATTGTACATCAATTAAAATACAAAAAAATAATTACTTTATTATATTTATCAATATTGCACTTCTATATATTGAAGAAATCACTTTATATGTTACTCTTTATAGAAAAACTTTTTATCTATTACTAGCTGTTATTAGTTGTTGATAGAACTTCCCCTTATATTCATTCCAAAAAATGACTAATTTAGAGTACTATTTATTCAACCTACTCCTATATTCTCTCACTTCCAATGCTTATAAATTCAACATGTTCTTATGCTCCCGACAAGAAGCTCTTGTTTCACCCGAAGGTTTCACCAGGGGTTCAAACTGTTGTATTATTCTTTCTTCTCACATATAGGGAATCTCCAACTTCACCTCTCAATGGATACACCAATCTTCACCACCTATTCTTTTCATAAAAATGTGCACAAATAATTATATCAACAACTAATAACAGCTAGTAATAGATAAAAAGTTTTTCTATAAAGAGAAACATATAAAGTGATTTCTTCAATATATAGAAGTGCAATATTGATAAATATAATAAAGTAATTATTTTTTTGTATTTTAATTGATGTACAATATTTGTTGTTACAGGTATTAACATTGTCTGTGTGAATGTGGAGTATGAATGTTTGAGATTTGTAATATGGTGTAATGTATGTATAAGCTATATTAATAGTTTTAAAGTTTCTTACAAATAAAATTTTAAGGATATCATACGGGTATATTGTTGATAATTATCTATGTAATGATAATACCTGTTTAAATTACCCTTACATGTATGTGGGTAAAGGGATATGTCTAGAAATGTGAGGGCATAATTCCAGGAAGCAGTTCAATGGCACAGACTTAGTAATGGTGGCTGAAAAAAAACCCAAATGGTCCATCCAGTCTGCCCAGCAAGTTTATTATGGTAGTAACTGCTGCTCCATGCAGATTATCCCCAAGCATTATGTTAAGGGTCGTAATACTAATCAAAATCAAGCTACTGTCAAGCCCATAACAAAATTACTGCTAGCAACATTTGACAGGGTGAGCAGCTTTCTTGATAATTCAGACAATGCTGCTTGAACATGCTTTGCTTTTGGACTTGGTCATAGAAGCAGTCCTGGGCTTTTTCCCTATTTTCTGCATATCAGTATCCTACACCGTAAAAGTCAGGACCCAGCGTTGGCTATAGTCTGACTCCAATTCCCCTTTTTCCTTCCACCACTGTCAAAGTAGAGAGTGATGATGCAGTTGGTCAAATCATGAAAGTTAATCCCCATGCCTTTTGTTAAGGGTGGTAGCTGCTGCTCCATGCCTTGGAAACGTCTCCATTTGCATCTTGCTAAAGACATCTGCAAAAGCATGGTACTGCATAAAAAAGCCTGGGGGGAATTTCTATATAGAGGCCACAAAGTGGGAACTATAGCTTCAGGTCCAGAACACAAGAGAAGCAAGAAGGAGACCAAGAGACAATCTGTACTGAAAGCCAGTCTGAGTGGATTATGTAACTGAAGCCAAGGTAACTCTAGAAGCACTGTATAGGAAGGTGATTCAAGAACCCAAAAGGAAACGGTACTACATACCCACTAGAAGATTCAGATCCACTATGACCCACTGTGCTTCTCCTTGATATAGGATTGGGCTGGATAGGAATTTCGTGCTGGCGACAAAACCCAGGCTAATGAAATTGTACACTGCCCCGGAGTTGACAAGAGTGAGGGTCTCTGCTGATCCTGAAAGGCTAACAAGTAAACTGAGACATGCTAAGCCACATGACTGAGGGACATCTCAACAAGGTCCAAGGGAATCTGTTTCTTTGAGACTGGTGATGAACGTGGACAAGACTTGGGTTTACGTAGGCAATTTCTGGCTAAAATTCCGGGGTCAGCACAATAGAGGCAAAGGCACAGCCACGCTCTTCATTCTTTCTTCATTTGGGAAAGGCAAGTGCCAATAATGTACAATAATCACAATATAAAAAATGCCAATAATCACAATATAAATAGTTAATCCTAACTGCTCAGTTATCTTACTCTAATTCTCTCCCCAGTTATATTAACCTTGTTGTAATGTAACTTTATGAACTCTTTGCACTTGTTAATGTTTCGTTTTATTGTTCACACCCCCTTGTTATATGTAAACCAGCATGATGTTGATTTTTAATCACGAATGCCGGTATAGAAAAAACTCTAAATAAATAAATAAAGAATGCCCAGTTCCACAGGTGGTGGAACAGGATTAGCCTGTGGAGCTGCATGGGGCATAGGGCTCATGGTGGAAACTGGTGCTCTGTCATTTATGAATATAGGCATCCACACAAGGGCACAAGGAGATCAAGGCATCCAACACTGAAGGCAATTTCTGGCAGGTCAATTCATCCTTGATCCAATCTGCTAATCAATTCAAGAAGACCATGACAAGGCCCTCGTTATTCCAGCCCGTTTCTGCTGCAACCATGCGGAATTCTACATCGTACCACCCCACAGGTCCCTTGCCTCATACGGAAAAGGGAGATAGAGGCTGAAATTAAATAGCCAGCATCATCAAAAATGCTTTTAAATGCTGAGACAAAGGCATCACAATCTGAGATTAAGGGGTTGTGCTTTTCCCAGAATGGGGTAGTTCAAGCCAGAGCCTCCCCAGTCAGTAGTAGGGAGTGCCCTGTGGTTACAGCTGCCAGGCTGCAAACCAGGAAAGTCAGGGTTCATATCCCACTGCTGCTCCTTGTGACCTTGGGCAAGACACGTTACCCTCCATTGCTTCAGGCACAAACAGATTGTAAACCTACTGGTGATCAGGAAATATCTATAATACCTGAATGTAATCTGCCTTGAAGAGCATGAGAAGCGGAATATAAATAAAATAAATAAATATGCCACCTTTGACTTATGGTCAGGGAAATGGGAGGTCTGCAGGGTGAAGTCAATGAAGCACTGATTCAAAAAACGTTGGCAGGCTTTTGGGTTTCCAGATAAATGTGGTAGAGTTCCCACCCAGGATTCCTTGTACATACATTCAATAGATGCAAATAGTATAGAGGAACTGAAGGCGGTATTTGCTGCGATAGTGATCCAGAGGGCCCCAGGAGATGATTTTGAAGAAGGACATCAACATGTCCTTAGAGGTTTGCCAGGCATTAAGAACATGCCATACTAGGTCAGATCAAGGGTCCATCAAGCCCAGCATCCTGTATCCAACAATGGCCAATCCAGGCCATAAGAACATATCATAAGAAAATGCCATACTGCGTCAGACCAAGGGTCCATCAAGCCCAGCATCCCGTTTCCAACAGTGGCCAATCCAGGCCATAAGAACCTGGCAAGTACCCCAAAACTAAGTCTATTCCATGTTACCATTGCTAATGGCAGTGGCTATTCTCTAAGTGAACTTAATAGCAGGTAATGGACTTCTCCTCCAAGAACTTATCCAATCCTTTTTTAAACACAGCTACACTAACTGCACTAACCACATCATCTGGCAACAAATTCCAGAATTTAATTGTGCGTTGAGTGAGAAAGAACTTTCTCCGATTAGTTTTAAATGTGCCACATGCTAACTTCATGGAGTGCCCCCTAGTCTTTCTATTATCTGAAAGAGTAAATAACCGATTCATATCTACCTTTTCTAGACCTCTCATGATTTTAAACACCTCTATCATATCCCCCCTCAGCCGTCTCTTCTCCAAGCTGAAAAGCCCTAACCTCTTTAGTCTTTCCTCATAGGGGAGCTGTTCCATTCCCCTTATCATTTTGGTTGCCCTTCTCCATCGCAATTATTTCTTTTTTGAGATGCGGCAACCAGAATTGTTCACAATATTCAAGGTGCGGTCTCACCATGGAGCGATACAGAGGCATTATGACATTTTCCGTTTTATTCACCATTCCCTTTCTAATAATTCCCAACATTCTGTCTGCTTTTTTGACTGCCGCAGCACACTGAACCGACAATTTCAATGGGTTATCCACTATGACGCCCAGATCTCTTTGTTGGGTGGTTGCACCTAATATGGAAACTAACATTGTGTAACTATAGCATGGGTTATTTTTCCCTATATGCATCACCTTGCACTTACCCACATTAAATTTCATCTGTCATTTCGATGCCCAATTTTCCAGTCTCACAAGGTCTTCCTGCAATTTATCATAATCTGCTTGTGGTTTAATTACTCTGAACAATTTTGTATCATCTGTAAATTTGATTACCTCACTCATCGTATTTCTTTCCAGATCATCTCCAGACACCTATTATAGTCTGCAAAATGCACAGTCAGCTCAGTGAAGCCCAATATTGGCCAGAACTTGATGTGACAATTGACATCTGTGAGTTGCCCCAGGAATGAGTAGCTGAGTGTCAGAGGAGTCAAATCTCTCTCCTTTACCTCAAGTTCTAAGTTCCTACAAAGTTAGCCTTGTTATTTTATACCCACTTGTTTGATGTAATTTTCCAATATTGGTTCTGTGTAAACCGAAGTGGTATGTACTAGTACATGAACTCCGGTATATAAAAGCCTTTAAATAAATAAATAAATAAATCCAGGCCACCACAGACAGACTCACGCCTAGACCAGCTACCTTTCTTTCGGGTTGAGACCTCCAGAGCTGGTGGCCAGTAAGGCATGAAAAGCGGCACAAATAGAGAACAGATCCTTACACAGGTAGAATAGGTGAGTCAGCACCGCAGAGATTTTCCTTGCCATGAAAAAAAGTCAGTACTTGCATTGATATGACCCCATCCTTCCTTGACATCAAACATCCTTACATCGACTGGCAGTTCAGTCAGATTCTCTTGGAGGCAGTACTTGGACTGTAATGAAAGGAGTAGATTTTGAAAGACCATCATTACCATCAAACTAATGTTACACTTGCTTAAAACCAGCAGACTTATTGAAGAAAAATATCAAATTTAGTAGTCTGTAGTAACTTTAAGACTATAATACACAGCTATCTGATTTTTGTGTGGGTACACAGTATTCCTAAAAACTAAGGGGGTTATTTTCGCGTGTGATAGCTAGATCGGGGCGGCATCGGCACCGGAAGAGGAGGAGTCAGGGCGGCTTCGGGGCAGCCGCTGCAGAAACTTCGCTGGTGGCGATAAGGTAAGATCCCTTATCGCTGCCAGTAGAGGGCCAAATAGCACCACCTTTTACAATGGCGCTATTGAGTGTGAAAACCGGCAGCGATAACCCCATGGTGGTGCGATCGCTGCCAGCTTTCGCAGGCCTGCCCCCTGCTTCGCCCCCCGTTATCGTGCGATTCAGTAAGGCATGCAAAGAAAGAAAATCCAGCCCTAAGACATTTAATTAAAAATTATAAATCACATTATTTTGATATTTGGCATCCTAACCAGAGAACCTTAAAAAAGAAATCAATTAGAATGGTAAATGCTAAATGATACATAATTATAAAGCATGGGCTGGGGCACGAAGCATAAAATTTAGAGCTCAAGAAAGATAAGTATGAAAAAATTGGTTTTAAGCCTAGACTGGAAGATTAGAAGAGGAGAGCTTAAGATTTCAGGAGGGCAATTTATTCTACACGTAGGATGCAATTAGGGATAAGGCATGGAAATGGGATATAGCTTGGATGGCGTGAGGGATACTGCAGAGGGTATGTGAGCGAGAACCATAAGCAAGGAAAAGAAGAAGCAGAGATGAAAGCAGAAAGTTGAGTGGATGGGAGGTTTCAAGCCATATTTGCATTGAAAACGGAGCACAAAACCTAATGGGGAGTTGGGGAGAAAGGCTGTTGTGTGCAATTCTGATTGCCCCCATCTGAAAAAGATAAAGCAGAACTAGAAAAGTTTGTGAAGGTAAACAAATTTGATTATATAAGTCCTGTTCTGGCAACATTAGAGTTAGTGCTGGTGCAAGGTTCTGCAGCCACCCTAGGCGGTTCTCTCTCTCCCACTTGACAAACCTTTCGCACAGTGACCTCACTCACATCTCTGGTCTCCTTCATGCATTTCAAAAATAGTGCCCTCACATCCACTGATGGCATCCCAACCACTTCTAGCAGGCTAGGCGGCCGCTTAGTCCCAGCTAATGTTTACACCACTCCTGATTAGAGTACCAGGCAGAAGGCGGCTAGAAGTAGAATTTTGTATAAGAAGTTGAAGTGGATGCAATGATCTATTTCTACACACACACCTTAAACTAACGGCTCTGAACTGGGACACACCTAGTTAGTGAGGTTTTCAGGATATCCACAATGAATATGCATGACAGATTTACATGCACAGCCTTCATTGTATGCAAATTTATCTCATGCATATCCATTATAGATATGCTGCAAATCTGACTGGCTTGGTGTGTTCCGAGGACTGGGTTGAGAAATCCTGTCTTAAATAATAAGTCATAAAAATATTTACATACTGAGTGTAAGCTATTTCTTTTTATGTTGTAATATTTTTATTAGTGAAGTTGCACAACAAAACAGTTAAGCATATCAAGTGCATGTCATAATAAAATAACATACAAAGTATCATTGACATAGATACTGTACATTATATTTGAAAGAGCAACAAATCGTTAACCAGAATAATCGAGGACACAAGAAAGAAAATTATAAAGGCAGAATGTGAAATAGGGAGAGGTTAGAGAAAAGAAAGAAGGGAGAAAGGTGGAAAGTACTAAGAAGGGGAGGGAAAGAGAAAGAGAAGGTCAGAAAAAGAGGAGCATCAAAGCTGTTATCCCCAGTAGTGACAGTGCAGAGATAGCAATGTTACTGTAAGGATTATGAAGTGTAATTGTCAAGGGGTTTCCACATCAGATTCCATTTAGCCAGCCGGTTGTATTTGATGGCCATTGCTCTTTCGTACTTGCTAAATAAGCAAACCGTGTTCCATCACAAAGGCTCTGAAAGCAATTCACTTCTCTTCCAGTTAGAGGTAATATTATGTAAGGCTACAAGGAGAAGAAAATCTAACAACCGCCGATGTGGGAGTGACAGGTTTAGCTCAGGATGGGCCCCTTTTAGTATTATCAAGGCATATGAAATAGGTATGTGAAGTGAGAGCATGGAGGATATTTTTGACCAAATTTGCTGCCAAAAGTTAGAACTCAGTGGGCAGAAGAAGAGCATATGACCTAGAGTAGCTTTCTCCGTCATGCAGGACCAAAATGTGTGGGAGGGGAGGAGTTTAGCTCTATGAAGTTTCCAAGGGGTCCAGAGAGCTCTGTGTAGAATAAAAAAAGAAGTCTGGGACATGCTGGTGGATAAAGAGATGCACACTGAGGAAGACCAGACATAGGTCCATACCTCAGTGGAAAGTTGCAACTGGAGGTCAAAGGACCATACCTTTAGCAACGCTGAGACAGAAAGAGGAGATAGAAAAACCATTAATAAGCTTATATAGTTTAGAGGCGAGGTGCCCTCGGGTTCCCACTTCCTCAAAGAATGAGATAAGGTAGGGGTGGATGGTCAAGTCTCAGATTTGGTAAGCTCAGAGCCTTAATTGCTTCCTGAAGCTGCAGCCAGGCATAAAATTGTGTGGAGGGGAGTTGGAAACGGGATCGTAGGGAGGAGAATGGAATTATGGCGCCATCCGAGATAATGGAGAAGAGAAACCAAATTCCTCTGGCTTGCCATATAGGCCAGTTAATAGGATGGCCATCTATTCTAATCTTATTATTATTCCATATAGGGAACGACTGGAAGTTTGACCAAGTAGGTTTATCACGGTAACATTAAGCGTCAAATTCCTTCAATGCTTTGTGTAAGGAACTCAGTATTCTGTTCCGTGAGTGGTGAGTAGAAAGGAGCATACCCGGAAAGGTAAAAATTGGAAATGGGCGAATGAGAGAGTGCTCAATGGGAAGCCAGCTAGGTTTATCAGCCGTATGAACTTCCGAGCCAAATAAGTGGAAACTTTGTTGAAGGATGAAAGCAAGATGATATGAGCGGAAATCAGGAAAGTTTACACCTCCTTGAGACTTCGCAGCTTTCAGCTTACGCAAAGCGATTCTGGGGACTTTAATATTCCAGAGGAACTTAGTTAAAATACGGTCCATGTGGCGGTAAAAGTCATTAGAAAAAATGATTGGGATCATGGATAGTATAAAAGTGATTTTTGGAGCGAGGACCATCTTGATGGTATCCAGTCTACCCAACCAGGTGAGGTGTAATGGGGACCACTGAAGGGTGATATCTTTAATCTGCTGTAATGTGGATCGTTCACATCTATTAAGAGTAATTTGGGGGTCAGAAAAAAATCGAATTCCTAGATATTTTAAAACAAGCTTGGCTTTTTGAATTGAGAAAGAGGAGAAATCTAACGTTTGAAAGAGGGTGTTTAAGGGTAAAAATTCGGTTTTGCTCCAATTCACTTTATATCCTGATAGTGAAGAATATACATCAATTAAAGCAAACAGCTGAGTAAGTGAGTTTTCAGGATTGGTAATAAAAAGCAAAACATCGTCCGCATATGCGGAGAGTTTGTACTCCTCCAAACCAATGGTTACTCCGGTTATTGCTTGAGACTGACGGATAGCAATAAGTAATGGTTCCAAAGCCAGGTTAAATAAAAGGGGAGATATAGGGCAACCTTATCGGGTTCCTCTAAACAGGTGGAAGGATGGGGATATCTGACTACTGACATATAGAGAAGCCGTAGGCGCGCAATAGAGTAATCTGATCCAGTTGGTGAATTTAGGACCAATCCCAAACCTGGACATGGTCTCAAAAAGGAAAGACCACTCTATGCGGTCGAAAGCTTTCTCAGCGTCTAAGGAAACAGCAATAGCTGGTTCCGAGGTGGGGAATAGAGATTCTTGAATATGGAGAAACATCCGCGTATTATTAGCAATAAGTCGGTTCTTAATGAACCCAGATTGGTCAGCGTGGATGAGAGATCCCAAAATCTTGGATAAGCGATTAGCCAGGATTTTGGTAAAGATTTTATAGTCCACATTGAGGAGTGAAATGGGCCTGTAATTGGCTGGTGAGGTAGGATCATGGCCAGCCTTTGGAATCACTACAATACGAGCATCAGTGAAGGTAGATGAGACTGAGTTTGGGTTGCACCTAAGGAAAGGACTTCCTTATTCATTACAAGAAACAATTTCCTTCTGTCTTGGGTGGCCCTAACCATATCTAGATAAATCCAAATCCGATTTCCATAGAACAAACTTTGAGCTTTTCAAAAATTTAATCTTAAAATATTTAAGTCCAGCTCAAACACAAAAGAAACTAAAAGAATCTCTCTATCAACAACCTCTTCAAGAGGACTCTCAAGTAGAGCGGAAACATCCAAGGATGCCTCAGGAGAAATAGGGCAACCATTTACCCTTCCATCACGTGTAGGAAGAAAGAAGATCTTATTAATTGTTGGACAGGCTTCAGCAGGCAAACCCAGAACTTCAATGAAGTACTTTTTTAATGTATAATTAATGGGGATTGCAGGACTTTTAGGAAAACAATCTTAAATTCAAATGTCTTGAAAAGATTTCCAGTTCTATTTTCCTGTGGGTATTTTTATTTTGAATTAAGGCCGTATTCATCTTTTGAATTTCTTGAACTTTATTTTCCATGTCCAACCTTCCCATCCCTCACCTACCCACCCCTAGCTCATCCTTTAATTTATAGGCAGGTGATAGGAGTATACTATCGTCCACCTGGTCAAGATGGTGAGACTGACAGTGAAATGCTAAGAGAAATTAGGGAAGCTAACCAAATTGGTAGTGCGGTAATAATGGGAGACTTTAATTACCCCAATATTGACTGGGTAAATGTATTATCGGGACACGCTACAGAGATAAAGTTCCTGGATGGAATAAATGATAGCTTTATGGAGCAATTGGTTCAGGAACCGATGATAGAGGGAGCAATTTTAGATCTAATTCTCAGTGGAGCACAAGATTTGATGAGAGAGGTAACTGTAGTGGGGCTGCTTGGCAATAGTGATCATAATATGATCAAATTTGAATTAACGACTGGAAGGGGGACAGTAAGCAAATCCACGGCTCTCATGCTAAACTTTCAAAAGGGAAACTTTGATAAAATGAGAAAAATAGAAAAAACTGAAAGGAGCAGCTACAAAGGTAAAAAGTGTACAAGAGGCATGGTCATTGTTAAAAAATACCATCCTAGAAACACAATCCGGATGTATTCCACACATTAAGAAAGGTGGAAAGCAGGCAAAACGATTACCGGCATGGTTAAAAGGGGAGGTGAAAGAAGCTATTTTAGCCAAAAGATCTTCATTCAAAAATTGGAAGAAGGATCCAACAGATGAAAATAGGAAAATGCATAAACATTGGCAAATTAAATGTAAGACATAGATAAGACAAGCTAAGAGAGAATTTGAAAAGAAGTTGGCCATAGAAGCAAAAACTCACAGTAAAAACATTTTTAAATATATCCGAAGCAGAAAGCCTGTGAGGGAGTCAGTTGGACCGTTAGATGATCGAGGGGTTAAAGGGGCACTTAGAGAAGATAAGGCCATTGCAGAAAGATTAAATGATTTCTTTTCTTCGGTGTTTACTGAAGAGGATGTTGGGGAGGTACTCGTACTGGAGAAGGTTTTCATGGGTAATGACTCTGATGGACTGAACCAAATCACGGTGAACCTAGAAGATGTGGTAGGACCTGATTGACAAACTGAAGAGTAGTAAGTCCCCTGGACTGGATAGCATACACCCCAGCGTTCTGAAGGAAATAAAAAATGAAATTTCAGACCTATTAGTAAAAATTTGTAACCTATCATTAAAATCATCCATTGTACCTGAAGACTGGAGGATAGCTAATGTAACCCCCATATTTAAAAAGGGCTCCAGGGGAGATCCGGGAAATTACAGACCGGTTAGCCTGACTTCAGTGCCAGGAAAAATAGTGGAAAGTGTTCTAAACATCAAAATCACAGAACATATAGAAAGACATGGTTTAATGGAACAAAGTCAGCATGGCTTTACCCAAGGCAAGTCTTGCTTCACAAATCTGCTTCACTTTTTTGAAGGAGTTAATAAACATATGGATAAAGGTGAACCGGTAGATGTAGTGTACTTGGATTTTCAGAAGGCATTTGACAAGGTTCCTCTTGAGAGGCTTCTAGGAAAAGTAAAAAGTCATGGGATAGGTGGCGATGTCCTTTCGTGGATTGCAAACTGGCTAAAAGACAAGAAACAGAGAGTAGGATTAAATGGCCAATTTTCTCAGTGGAAGGGAGTGGACAGTGGAGTGCCTCAGGGATCTGTACTGGGACCCTTACTTTTCAATATATTTATAAATGATCTGGAAAGAAATACGAGTGAGGTAATCAAATTTGCAGATGATACAAAATTGTTCAGAGTAGTTAAATCACAAGCAGATTGTGATAAATTGCAGGAAGACCTTGTGAGACTAGAACATTGGGCATCAAAATGGCAGATGAAATTTAATGTGGACAAGTGCAAGGTGATGCATATAGGGAAAAATAACCCATGCTATAGTTACACAATGTTAGGTTCCATATTAGGTGCTACTACCCAAGAAAGAGATCTAGGCGTCATAGTGGATAACACATTGAAATCATCGGTTCAGTGTGCTGCGGCAGTCAAAAAAGCAAACAGAATGTTGGGAATTATTAGAAAGGGAATGGTGAATAAAACGGAAAATGTCATAATGCCTGTGTATCGCTCCATGGTGAGACCGCACCTTGAATATTGTGTACAATTCTGGTCGCCGCATCTCAAAAAAGATATAATTGCGATGGAGGAGGTACAGAGAAGGGCTACCAAAATGATAAGGGGAATGGAACAGCTCCCCTATGAGGAAAGACTAAAGAGGTTAGGACTTTTCAGCTTGGAGAAGAGATGGCTGAGGGGGGATATGATAGAGGTGTTTAAAATCATGAGAGGTCTAGAATGGGTAGATGTGAATCGGTTATTTACTCTTTCGGATAATAGAAAGACTAGGGGGCACTCCATGAAGTTAGCATGTGGCACATTTAAAACTAATCGGAGAAAGTTCTTTTTCACTCAACACACAAGTAAACTCTGGAATTTGTTGCCAGAGGATGTGGTTAGTACAGTTAGTGTAGCTGTGTTTAAAAAAAGGATTGGATAAGTTCTTGGAGACGAAGTCCATTACCTGCTATTAATTAAGTTGACTTAGAAAATAGCCACTGCTATTACTAGCGAAGGTAAAATGAAATAGACTTAGTTTTTGGGTACTTGCCAGGTTCTTATGGCCTGGATTGGCCACTGTTGGAAACAGAATGCTGGACTTGATGGACCCTTGGGGTCTGACCCAGTATGGCATGTCCTTATGTTCTAATGAACTTCCCAGAACTCACAGATAGATTTCACTAATAGGCCAATATATGAAGCACAGCCACTGATGGCCGAGTCCTCACAGAAGAAAATTGACCATAATAAGTCAAAGGAGACAGGAGTTGCTCTTACAAGAGGCTGGGAAGAACGGTTTTAGAAGAGAAGCAGACAAGCTTTACCATCCACAGCATCAGAGATGGAAATTCCAGCAAATGGCGTCTCTCCATTCCATGCTAGTAAGCTGACATATATGCTGGGCTGAACTGCTGCAGCCCCCTTCTGCCGGACAGCCTGTTGTGTCATTTCCCTGCATCGGCTCCAGCGTTGCCTCTTCAGAAATGCCTGGCTGAGGAGGAGGAGGAGATTATCCTAGGGGACTGAGACTAACATCCAACTGTGCCTGCACTCCCTCAGCAGGCTCCACAATGGACCTCATATCTCATTTGTCTCATTAAAGCAATTTATTTATTTTTATTTATTAAGGCTTTTATATACCGACTTTCTTGATACAAATCAAATCAATTCGGTTTACAATGAACTAAGTAGAATATACAATTAACCAATCAACAAGAGATACAGAGCATACAGTTACATTATAACAAGGAAGCCTTAACTTGGAGTGTTAACCCACATTCCTTCCATCCCCCATCTCTTCACCCCTTCCCTTAGATTTCTCCTTTTTCCCTTTGATTTCTCCTTTTCACCCCATCTAGACAATTCATTTAGCTCTTAACAGTTCGATTTGTTATATTTCCCTTTACTTATGTTGTATCCAAGTTTCTCCCCCTGTTCTATGTAAGACAATTTTGTCACTGTTTGTTCAAGGTTGATATGTAAACCGGAGTGATAATTAACTCTGTTTTTTGAACTTCGGTATAGAAAAAGTTATAAATAAATACATAAATAAATATCTCCATAATCCAACAATTGGCAAACGATCGAATCCAATGTCTGCTGGCCAAAGGGAAGTTCAGGTGAGGAGGGGTACTGTCCGGGCCTCCCTTTTTGTTTCCTAGCCATTGTATGGGGAAATTAAATAACAGCAAGAAAACACTAACAGCGTTGCTGCCTAGCAAGCTACCATCTTGGCTAAACCCAGACATTTGTCTTTTTCTGACATCATCTACTATGTTTCTATACAATTTGCTATGTCTGAGTCACAAAACGTGTGCCATATGCAGTCATTTTCACATTACTGCAGGTACCTCAAGCAAATATGCAACACAACTATGTCAACCAACCTGAGATGCAAATCCCCAGTTCAGGTCACTTGCATAAATATCAAATTGGCACAGCATGCAAATTCAGCAGGTACCTTATTTGTTGTAACATTTAAGGACAAGTAATTATATGACAATAACACAGGAATATAGAATATATTTAGTCATAACAAAGGAACATGCTTATACAGAATATTCTGATATTTTGATAAAGAAAATTAGTTTAGTGAAGTATGAATTTAAATGTTGCAAAGAACCATAAGCATGCTTTCTATTTTCTGAAATGATGGGCTCAAGTCTACACTGATGAATTTCCTTCTATACATTAATGAAGCATGAAGAGCAATTTATGCTTGTGATTTCACTTATGTTCTTTGGATGTGAAAACTGTCAAGTGAAATCGTGCCTCACATTCTCTCAGAAGGTAAATGAAATGACTGCTCTATGTAGAAGATTATATTGTATGTTATGGTAATGAGAAAAAAGTATTTATTTCTGGCATTAAATTATTAGAAATACACAAGCATTTATCCCTCTTTCCCAAGACAAGCAATGATGATGTCCTTCATGTAACTTTGGCCAATGTACTGTATGTATCTGTCTAAATGCCTTCATCAGAATTTGCAATTTATTACAACTGATTACTGACCAAAAGAACAACATACTCTGGAACTAGCTCCCCAAGGGGCTGATGCAATATTTTGGCACAGAAAGCAGGTGCTGAATAGTTAGCGCCCGCTTTCTTAATGCGCCATGGGGGTGCCATGCAATATTTAAATTAGGGGGTTGCGCTAGCAAGGAGAGTCCGAGTGCGTCGGCCGTCCGCCTGTTAGGAAAACAGACACAGAGTTTATCGGTGTTGGTTTTCCTAAACACCACACAGCCAGGGGTTCAGGAAGTTGACGCTTCTCAATTAAGCGTCCATTTCCTGCACCCGACTGGTGGCACTTTTTTAAACTTTTTTTTTTTTGTTAAATTACTTTAGTTTTTCCTCCTACTTAACACTGCAACGATATTAAGTAGGAGGCAGTACAGAAAAGCAGTTTTTTTCTGCTTTTTAGTTTAAGGAGTGCTCAGCTATTAGTGCCTACTCCAGACGGGCGTTAATTTCTGATCGCTAAATGCGCGTTCTAGACGCACATTTTTTTTTTTTATTGCATAGGGAGTGAATAGCTAATAGCCTTATTCACATGCATTTGCATGTGATGAGCGCTGTTAGATTCGCTCAATGTTGGACAAGCATTGTAGAGGTGCTAATATCCTTATTGCATAAGGGGATTAGTTAGCGCCTCTACAACCCACATCCAACTGCGGGTTAACAGTGCGCTCGACTGAGCGCACTGTATTGCATTGGCCCCCAATGTAGCTTCATACAAAGCAGTTCATTGATACACTTATGAAATTCTGTATGCTAGCTCTGAGGCCAAAATATAATGAGGAGAAGTAAGGAAACCTGAGACTCAATATCAAAAGATTTTGTCCAGCTATTTTTTGGAGTTAGGCAGATAAACCTTGCTATTTGAAATTACCCCTCCCCATCTCACACCTGCTGACCCGCTAAACACTGTCTGGGCAAACTTTAGCTTTCACAAAATTTAGCCGAACAAAAAGCAGCAGCCATGAGCAGCATGGCTAAAGTTTGGCCAGTCAGCACCAATTTTCAGTGTAGACAGGTCAAAGTTTATTTGAACAAGTTACGGTAACTTTAGACCTGATATTCATCCCCAACATATTCAGGGTGAATATATGGATAAAATTAACCTGACAAAGTTGTTCAGTTAACTTTATCTGCACATGGCCAGCTGAATATTGTGCTTCTAGTGTTTTCTTCCCAAAGATATGTAATATGGTAAGGATTAGAGATTCCTAACCCAATCCTAGCTAGTAAGTCTGATTTTCAGTATAATAAAAACAAATTGGAATGAGATATTTGAATATATTGATTCTCATCATTTATATTAGCTTCTCAACAATAACCACCTGAGATGGACTGGATGATTCAAGAGAATTGCCATAGTATTATGAAGTCTTTCACCTGTAGGTCACTGGTTCAAATCTAGTTTAAGGTCATTAAAGACTTAAAAAGGTAGCCTATGATATGAGATGGTGATCTTTGCCAGTTACCACAGGTAAGAAGGGAGAAGTGGTGATCGTGGGTGACTTTAATATGCCAGATGTAGACTGGAAAATCCCATCTGCAGAAACTAAAAATAGTAGAGCGATAGTGGATGCCATGCAAGTATCTTTGTTCAAACAAATGGTGTTGGAACCCACGAGAGAAGGAGCTATACTCGACTTAGTGCTCACTAATGCAGATAATGTCTCAGATGTCCA
Source organism: Rhinatrema bivittatum (assembly GCF_901001135.1). Taxonomy (NCBI): domain Eukaryota; kingdom Metazoa; phylum Chordata; class Amphibia; order Gymnophiona; family Rhinatrematidae; genus Rhinatrema; species Rhinatrema bivittatum. The sequence continues at coordinate 270,010,284 of NC_042621.1, forward strand.
GGTGGGCGCCCACCTCAGCAGCAGTGATCATCAAATGGTATGGTTTAATATCACTAAAATAATAGGGAAAAGAACCACAAAGACCCGAGTTTTACAGTTCAAAAACACAGACTTTGAGGAAATGGGGAACTACCTGGAGGAAGAACTTAAAGGATGGGAGAACGAGAGAGATGTGGATCAGCAGTGGACCAATCTAAAAGGAGCAATCACCAAGGCAACTGCTCTATATGTTAGAAATGTAAAGAAAAGCAAAAGAAAACTGAAACCTATCTGGTTCTCAATGGAGGTGGCTGACAAAATTAAAGCTAAAAGAACAGCATTCAAGAAATATAAAGGATCCCAAAGAGAGGAGCACAAAGAAGAATATTTGTATCAACTGAGGGAGACAAAGAAATTAATCAAGTTGGCAAAGAGTCAAGCGGAAGAGAGGATTGCCAAGGAGATAAAAAATGGTGACAAAACATTTTTCAGATACATCAGCGAAAAGAGAAAGGTCCAAAGTGGTATAGTGAAATTGAAAGGTGGTAATGATCAATGTGTAGAGAGAGACGAAGAAATGGCAGAAATATTAAACGAATACTTCAGCTCTGTGTTCACTAAAGAAGACCCTGGAGAAGGACCATCTCTAAACAACAAGAAACTGGAGGGAAGGGGAATAGATGAAAATCCTTTTACAGTAGAAAATGTGTGGGAAGAACTAAAGAACCTGAAAGTGGACAAAGCCATGGGGCCTGATGGGATTCATCCAAGGATATTGAGGGAGCTCAGAGATGTTCTGGCGGGTCCGCTGTGTGACCTGTTCAATAGATCCCTAGAAACGGGAGTGGTGCCGAGTGATTGGAGAAGAGCGGTGGTGGTCCCGCTTCACAAGAGTGGGAACAGGGAAGAGGCAGGCAACTACAGACCGGTTAGCCTCACTTCGGTGGTGGGAAAAGTAATGGAGTCACTGCTGAAAGAGAGAATAGTCAACTATCTACAGTCTGGAGAATTGATGGACCAGAGGCAGCATGGATTCACCAGGGGAAGATCCTGTCAGACAAATTTGATTGACTTTTTTTGACTGGGTAACCAAGGAATTGGATCAAGGAAGAGCACTAGATGTCATCTACTTGGATTTCAGCAAAGCTTTTGATACGGTTTCCGCACAGGAGACTGGTGAATAAAACGAGAAGCTTGGGAGTGAGTGCCGATGTGGTGACCTGGATTGCAAATTGGTTGACGGACAGAAAACAATGTGTGATGGTAAATGGAGCCTTCTCTGAAGAGAGAGCGGTTTTAAGTGGTGTGCCGCAAGGATCGGTGTTGGGACCGGTCCTGTTCAATATCTTTGTGAGCGACATTGCAGACGGGATAGAAGGTAAGGTTTGTCTTTTTGCGGATGACACTAAGATCTGCAACAGAGTGGACACGCCGGAAGGAGTGGAGAGAATGAGACGGGATCTAAGGAAACTGGAAGAGTGGTCGAAGATATGGCAGCTGAGATTCAATGCCAAGAAGTGCAAAGTCATGCATATGGGGAGTGGAAATCCGAATGAACTGTACTCGATGGGGGGGGGAAAGGCTGATGAGCACGGAGCAGGAGAGGGACCTTGGGGTGATAGTGTCTAATGATGTGAAGACAGCGAAACAATGCGACAAGGCGATAGCAAAAGCCAGAAGAATGCTGGGCTGCATAGAGAGAGGAATATCAAGTAAGAAAAGGGAAGTGATTATTCCCTTGTACAGGTCCTTGGTGAGGCCTCACCTGGAGTACTGTGTTCAGTTCTGGAGACCGTATCTACAAAAAGACAAAGACAAGATGGAAGCGGTACAGAGAAGGGCGACCAGGAAGGTGGAGGATCTTCATAGGATGACGTACGAGGAGAGATTGAAGAATCTAAATATGTACACCCTGGAGGAGAGGAGGAGCAGAGGTGATATGATACAGACTTTCAGATACTTGAAAGGTTTTAATGATCCAAAAACAACGACAAACCTCTTCCGTAGGAAAATAATCAGCAGAACCAGGGGTCACGATTTGAGGCTCCAGGGAGGAAGATTCAGAACCAATGTCAGGAAGTATTTCTTCACGGAGAGGGTGGTGGATGCCTGGAATGCCCTTCCGGAGGAAGTGGTGAAGACCAGAACTGTGAAAGACTTCAAAGGGGCGTGGGATAAACACTGCGGATCCATAAAGTCAAGAGGCCACCAATGAAGAGTGGGTGACTCGCCAGAATGATGGCTATTGACACAATACCCTTACTAAATAAACATACACATGCTTACTGTGACTCCTACATCGCTCTAAGCTTCAACAGCAAGAGGTAATGGAAAAAAGGATTTGCACTCATAAAGAGGGGAGTAGCTGGCTTGTTACGGCGGTTACTACCCCAAACCAAATATGCCTGATACTTCACTTTCAATGCATATACAGCATAGCTCTCTGCTTCAATGACAGGGGAGAAGAATAACTGATACTTCACACATCCAGCAGAGCTCTCTGCTACAACGGCAAAGGAGAAGAAAAAGGGTTCGCACTCAAAACGCGGGGAGTAGCTGGCTTGTTACGGCAGTTACTACCCCAAACCAAATGTGCCTGATACTTCACTTTCCATGCATATCCAGCATGGTTCTCTCCTGCATCGGCATGGGAGAAAGACTGATACATCACGCATTTCCAGCATAGCTCTCTGCTTCAAGGGCAGGGGGGAAAAAAAACAAACAAAAAAAACCTGATGCTTCACGCATATCCTGCATAGCTTCAACGACAGGGGTGAAGAAAAAAAGGGATTCGCAATCACAAAGCGAGGAGTAGCTGGCTTGTTACGGCGGTTACTACCCCAACCAAATGTGCCTGATACTTCACTTTCAATGCATATCCAGCATGGCGCTCTGCTTCTACAGCAGGGGAGAAGAAAAAAAAAAAAAACCAACAAGAGCTGTACAACATAGTCTAGGTAAAACAAATAAGCATGGGTGTAGCTTGCTTATCGCGGCGGTTACTGCCCCTACTACCCCTAACTAATCAAGCTAGATATTTCACTTGCATGCAGCTCCATCACTGCTCTCTACATTAATGGTGGGGGTGGAAGGGGAATAGAACAAGGAGCTAAGAGTAACAGATAAGAATGAGAGAAAAAATGTGTGAGGCTTGCTGGGCAGACTGGATGGGCCATTCGGTCTTCTTCTGCCGTCATTTCTATGTTTCTATGTTTCTATGTGTTCACATCAGTAAAACTACCATTATAGTTTGGTGCCAGTTTTAGTAGTCTTGCTATAGAAGCCAACGATTGCACAGGTATGGAGACTGACTTATCTATTCACTCTTACAGGACTTAACTCTCTGCTCTCCGGAGCTGAGTTGAGGCATGCTGGTAGAGCAGTGTGAAGAAGCTTGCACTGTTGCTGTCCATCCTATACCTGTTCTATGGCTACATGGAAAATCTCAGTTTTCAATGTTGTCAATCTATCATTTTTCACAAGCACTAAAATTCACATTACAATTTGCCATAAAAGCTCAACAAAAGAACACAAACTTTTTTAACTTTACAGGTTACTACACTGCTACCCTGAAGCTGAGGAATGTCATTCCTTATAGTGAAGGAACAAACAATTTCATATAATGGGTCTTCAAGGTATGTAAATCTCTCTTGTGCATATTTGTTGTGGATATCCTGAAAAAAAAAAGACCTGATGGGTGGGCTGCAAAGACAGCTGAGAAACCTTGATATGGATTATTCACAAATGTAGCTTGTTACTGAAGTACTATATTCACTGTGCCACTGCATACCTTTTAAATCCCAAAACAGGTGTGCAGTGCATGTAAACTGAAACACAGATCAGAAGCACATTTAAAAAAAGCAAAGTAAAAAAAAAAATCTATATTTAAAGAGATGATTTTAAGAGAAAAGCTAGCACAAGTGGACAAGCAAATTATATTTATAATATGTTACTGTGTAGTTCCATCTCCTATCATCATCTGACTTGATATAATATATAATCCCAACCAGTCCCTTAGCAGTTAATTTAAATTTTACAATGACATAAGTATTTACTTTAAGATCTCTATTTGGTATTTAAGATCTTGTGGAAGGAAACATATGAGAACAAAACTCAGTAAAACAGTCTCTGCCCTGACTCATGGCACTCAAAGCAAAAATGCTTACTTCCAGCACAATTTAAAATATGCCTGGATAAGAGTAACGGCTGAGTCCATTTTCTTGTAAGACAGCTCCAATTTGAAGAAAAGCAGAATAAGCTGCATGAGCTGAAAACCATGAAAATGGCCTGCTGGCTCTGTCTCCCTCCACAATCTCCTCCTCCTTCATTCCTTTGATTGCTAATTAGGTGTTTATGAAACAGTACTCAACTGGTGGCAAAGGGCCACAAGAGGCAGCAGAGGAAGACAGAGTTAGGCACCAGTCCAAAATATTGAGGAAGCTATGAAATTTCCATTATTTTTCTTTTTACTTATTTTTGCTCTCCCTTCTCCTCTAGGCACTTTCTCCCCCAATCTTCTATTCATCCCTCACCCTTTACTTCCCTCATGCTTTCACATCTCCTCTAAGCAGTCATCTTTCCCTCCCCCCTCCTACATGGCTAAGCCACAACATCTCTTTCCTGGGCTTCACCGTTGATGGCAGCATGTCTCTCCCAGGTGTCAACAGCTGCATTGTCTCGAGTTTCATTGCTGTCAGCAGCATTCTCTCTCCTCGGGCAGACTTTTAAGTGAACAGTTATCCTGACATCCAGAAATTTTCCAGCCCACCAGAAATCCTGCAAGCTATTTTCTTAGTTCCAGTTAATTAAATTAAAATTTGTAGTCTCTATTATTCCATTTTAGAAAAAAAAGACCCTTTTCTTCCTCTAACTTTAAGGAGTATCCTACAATGCCTTGTGACCTTGAGCAAGTCACTATCTCCAGTTGCCTCACATACCCACTTACAGGCTGATGCAGAAAGGTGCATTCAGCTAAACGCACCTTTCTGCCTGTACTTCAGTGCACATTTTCTGTGCGTGAAACTTACTGTCAATTCAGCAAGGAATTTCGCGCACAGAAAATGCATGTTTCTAAATGGGAGTACTGCTTAGTGTCCTTGCCTGGAAATCCCATGCAAATGAGGGCATTAAGCAGTACTCCCTGTTGCAAAGATACTGCATCTGGACAGTGCACTTTTTTAGCGCTGGAAATTTAACTCTGGCTAAGTAGCGCTCACCCACGCCAAATAAGTACTGATTTATCTAGTGATACTGGTGACAGCTACCCGCTGCCAAATAGCTCAATAAATCAGTATTGATTTAGCTAAGTGGCGGTGGCTGCCACCGTCACTTATGACCTGTCAGAGATGCCTCCCCCCTTCCTGAGTTAAAGTGTGTTGGACCTGTGCCAAATGCACATTTTACTTTTAAAAGTGTTATTTTTTTTAAACTCCTAGGGCCCAATATTGAAAGTGCGTTTAGCACTGGATAGCCGGATAAATAGAATTTATCCAGCGGTCCACTGAAAATCAGGGGCCACTAGATAGCCGGCCAATTTGTGGGGAGGCAGTGTGCGGATCTGGCAGCGCTACTTATCCAGTTAATTTTTTTAAACTCCTGATGCAGGAGTTAAGTTATCTTGGCGTTAAAAATGTGAGATAAAAACCAGTGTACAGTTTCTTAAAGCCCAAATTATGAGAGATAGTAATGCCCAGATAATGTGAGATTGTAAGCTCTTTTGAGAAGGGACTTCGTATATTTGAATATTTGGAAAGAGGGGCATTCTCCCCCTGTGTAAATTACTGACTCAGGTATTGCCTTCTACCTATACACCGATGATATTCAGTTTTATATCCAATGCCACAAATCCGTTGAAAACGCAAGGCTGACTCTCGCGTCACACAATAGTTTCTGTATATATTTTGTATAAAAAATCATCCCTTACCTCAATTTTCTCTATATATTTAGAGGTTATAAGATGGCAGTTTGATTTTTGGTTTTGATTTAACTACATTATTTATAATTCTTATTAACTTTTATTTTTATTATATGATTTGTATAATTTTTTTTAGCTATTTTATTATGTTTATGGTTTTTTTTTATATCTATGTAAACCATTTTGACTAAATTCTGTTTGAAAAAGCGGTATAAGAACACTTTAACATAAATAAATAAATAAACAAACATGAAGACTATACAGCATGAAATGTCTAAACTCAAACTAACTCTAAACACTAAAATAACTGAAGTCATTCTGTTAAGAAATCTACCTATAGCGACTCCTCAAACACTTGATCTAAGTAACTTCGATGTTATACCCTCAGACCAAACACGAGACTTAGTTAAGAACATAAGAAATTGCCATGCTGGGTCAGACCAAAGGTCCATCAAGCCCAGCATCCTGTTTCCAACAGAGGCCAAACCAGGCCACAAGATCCCATGCTACTGATGCCAGTAATCACCAACAAACCTCTTTCCCTTCTTACTCAATTCTCCAACATTTGCTGTTTTAAGGGAAAACCTTGCCCGGTGGTTTTTGTACGGGGGTTTAATGTAAGGGTAACCGATTTGCAGTTATCCTTTTTGTTCGCCCCCGTCTATTATTCTTTATTATTTCTGAAAGTGTCTGCCTTTTTTTATTATTAATTTTCTAATATTTTTTCTTTTTTCTTAAAATCCCTTCTCCCCGGCTGCTTATCCGACCCATTATATTTTTTTTATTGTATACTTATCAAGGTCGCCGCCTTTAATGGTTTTCATGGGTGCGGATCATGGGTCCGACATTGGCCATGTTTCGGCACTGCTTGCCTGCTTCAGGGACTGCGGGAGAATTTGTCACTGTGTCCAATACCGGGTTCACAGTGTCAGTATCGCCTTGAATAAATAAAAATTTTTAAATGTACGGTGTTTAATTTAAAACACATTATTTCTTCAGTTTTACTTTCAATTTAATCCTGTTCCCACCTTCTCAAGAGATAATTACTTACTTTTTTATGTGCCATGTATCAAGTGAGCAACGCCTTCCGTTCTTGTCTTGGCGTCCTATCTATTCTGGCTATTTTTATACCTACTGCGGGTACACACCTCCCTACAAAAATCACCGGGCAAGGTTTTCCCTTAAAACAGCAAATGTTGGAGAACTGATGCCAGTAATAGCAGAGGCCATTGCCTAAGTCATAAGAACATGCCATACTGGGTGTCAGACCAAGGGTCCATCAAGCCCAGCATCCTGTTTCCAACAGTGGCCAAACCAGGCCACAAGAACCTGGCAAGTACCCCAAAACAGTCTATTCCATGTTACTGTTGCTAGTAATAGCAGTGGCTATTTTCTAAGTCAACTTTATTAATAACAGTTAATGGACTTCTCCTCCAAGAACTTATCCAAACCTTTTTTTGAACCCAGCTACACTAACTGCACTAACCACATCCTCTGGCAACAAATTCTAGAGCTTAATTGTGCGTTGAGTGAAAAAGAATTTTCTCCAATTAGTCTTAAATGTGCTACTTGCTAACTTCATGGAATGCCCCCTAGTCCTTCTATTATCTGAAAGTGTAAATAACCAATTCACATCTACTCATTCAAGACCTCTCATGATTTTAAAACCTCTATTATATCCCCCCTCAGCCGTTGCTTCTCCAAGCTGAACAGCCCTAACCTCTTCAGCCTTTTCTCATAGGGGAGTTGTTCCATCCTCTTTATCATTTTGGTTGCCTTTTTCTGTATTCAGATTGACGTGTTCCTAACAATGGATAAGCATGTAAATAAATTAATCAAAACTGGCTATGCCAAACTGCGCTTACTACAAAGACTGAAACCTTAACTGACAGACTTCCGCATGGTCCTGCAAACCCTCATCTTCTCAAACAGACTACTGTAACTCTGTTACTTGGAGTACCCAACTGTCTTAAAAAAAAACAACAAAACCCCCCAAAAAACCCACCAACCTACAATTACAAAAAGCCGTTGTTAGACTTCACAGGATCAAGGAAATTCCATCACATCTCACATTCTCTGATAGCTCTTCACTGGATACCTGTTCAATCCCATATTAACTACAAAATCCTACAATTAATACACTCCATTATCCACTCTAACAACTCTGGCTTGATAGGTGTAGCTCTACAATCATACAAGCCAAAGAGATCATTAAGATCTCAAAACGAAGGATTACTAGCAGAGGCGGATTGGCCTATCAGGGGATCGGGCATCCCCCGGTGGCCAGTCGCTCCAGTCACGTGGTCTGCCGTGTGCTGCCGTGATGGAGCCGCACTCGGCAGACCACGTGATGTGTCCTGGGCGGCGAATCCCTGGGCCGGTCTTCCTCCGGAATCCGCCGCTGATTACTAGCTGTGACATCATTAGAGAACACTCACCTAACTAAAATAAGAGACAGTATGTTCTAAATAGCAGGCCCAAAATTATGGAACTCTCTGCCTAAATCTCTACGACTGACTCCAGACACAGAAATTCAAACGTGACCGAAAAACATGGTTATTTCATTAAGTAAAATGCCTATAACCTAACTTAAAGTCATCTGAACTCAGAGCATGCACCCTCAAGGACAAAGTCATTTAAAATTTATGTTTCTGACCTCTTCCAGTCAATGTACATGTCAATTTATGATATGTAAGTGATGTTGTAAACCGCTGTGATCTTTTATTTGGAATGATGGTATATAAAATGGCTAAATAAATGTAAATATAATTTGCATTAATTATTTTATTTATTTTATTTATTTATTTAAGGTTTTTCTATACCGGCATTCATAAACTCGTTCACATCATGTCGGTTTACATAAAAAACAGGGGTGTGAAGAATACAACCAAGCACATAAATAAACGTGATGAAGAGATGCAGTTACAATTAACAGGGCTGATGAACTGGGATAGGAGGAAATAAAAAGAGATAGGTTAATTAAATACAAGAGTACAATATATATATGGAGTCCAAAATATACAGCTTCTGTGTAGAGAATTTATTTGTGGTGCGTGTTAGGTGGAGTTCGGGAAGGCTTGCCTGAACAGCCATGTCTTGAGTCTTTTCCTAAAGGTTAGGAGGCATGGCTCATTTCTGAGATCTGGGGGGATGGTGTTCCATAACTGTGGGCCTGCTGTGGAAAGTGCTCGGTCTCTTAAGGTGCTGTGCTTAGTGGTTTTGGTGGATGGAACAAGGAGGCATCCTCTGTAGGCTTCTCTGGTTGGTCTTGTGGATTTGTGTAAGCAAAGAGGAATTTGTAGGTCAATTATGGTATGTTGGTGAATGATTTTGTATATCAAGGTGATGGCTTTGTAAATGACTCAAATGAATTGGTAGCCAGTGGAGGTCTTTTAGGACCGGGGAGATGTGGTCTCTTTTCCTGGAGTTTGTTAGTAGACGGGCTGCTGAGTTTTGAACCATTTGGAGCGGTTTTATATATGAGGAAGGGAGGCCAAGCAAGGTAGAGTTGCAGTAGTCTAATTTAGAGAAAATGAGGGCTTGGAGGATGGTTCTGAAGTCTTTGGCATGGAAGAGTGGTCTTATCCTTTTTAAAACTTGCAGTTTATAGAAGCAGTCTTTGGTAGTTTTATTGATGTGGGCTTTGAAGTTCATTTATTGTCGATTAGCACACCTAGATCCCTCACATGAGTGGTTTGTAGGTTGGTTGGAAGACAAGAAGTGAGATTGTTGTCAGGAGTTATGAGTAAAACTTCAGTTTTGGAGGAGTTTAGTACCAGATTTAGGCTGTTGAGGAGATTTTTGATTTCTAGGTGACAGGATTCCCAGTATTCGAGGGTTTTTGAGTATGATTCTTTGATGGGGATCAGGATCTGGATGTCGTCTGCATAGAGAAAGTGTATTAATTTGAGGTTATTAAGGAGTTGGCAGAGTGGTAGAAGGTAAATATTAAAGAGTGTAGGGGATAAAGAGGAACCTTGTGGGACTCCAATGACCGAGTCGTGGCGTGAAGATTCTTTATTCTGGATTTTTACCTTATAACCTCTGTTGGTTAGAAACGATTTGAACCAGGAGAGCGCCAGTCCAGAGATTCCTATTGCAGCTAATTGGTTGATGAGGATAGAGTGATTGACGGTATCGAAGGCTGCTGAAAGATCCAGAAGGACCAATAGAAAGGATTGGCCTTTGTCTGTACCTAGGATGAGGAGGTCTGTTAGGGAGGTAAGTAGGGATTCTGTGCCCAGATTTTTGCGGAATCCATGTTGTGAGGCGGATAGAAGTTTGTTTTCTTCAATGTAGTCCGATAGTTGGGAGTTCACAAGCCTTTCCATAATCTTAGCTATGAAAGGGAGATTGGCTATTGGACGGTAATTATTGGGGTCTTTTAGTTCCAAATTGGGTTTTTTTAAAAGTGGTTTGAGTGAGGCCTGTTTGAGGTCTTCTGGGAAGGAACCGTGTGAGAGCGAACAGTTGATGATGTCCGCCAATGTTTTGGAGATGGTGTCTGGGATTGAGAGGAGAAGTTTTGTGGGAATATGGTCCGCTGGGTGTGAAGATGGTTTCATTCTTCTAAGGATGGTTTGGATTTCGGAGGAGGTAGGTTCAAACATTTCGAGGTGAGTGTTTTTGATGTGAGGCATTAGAGCCGATGGTAGGGGGGCGTTCTTAGAGGGAAGTTGAGTAAGAAGATTCGTGATTTTGTTTTGAAAAAATGTAGCGAGTTCTTCTGCTTTAGCTTGGGCTTGATTACTAGGGCATTCTGGTGAGGGTACTTGGGTGAGGGTGGAAACAGGTGAATAGAGCTTTCGCGTCAAAGACCAAGTTGTGAATTCTGGAGGCAAAAAAGTCTCTTTTTGATTTGGAGGTGCAGGCCTTGTAGTGTTGTAGCGTTAGTTTGTAGGCTGAGAGTGTGCTGGCACTTGGAGTTTTCTGCCAGTTAGATTCCTTTTGTCTTAAATTTTGTTTGAGCCTTCTAAGATCGTCGGTGAACCAGGGTTGTTTTTTGGAGGCGTCTGGGTGGGATTTTTTTGTTGTTAAAGGGCAGAGCTTGTTGGCTATGATTTCTGTGATTGTATTCCAGAAGCGGATGGCAGTATTGGGGTCGGTGAGAACTATAGCGGGGAGGTGTTTGATCAAATGATCGGTGAGGTCATCCGGGTGGCAAGATTTCCTGTAGGGAAAGGAAGGAGAGGGTGTATGAGGGGCACTAGATTTTTCCAACGAGAATGAGGTGGAGATCAGGGAGTGATCCGACCAGGGTACCTTCATATTTTTCGGTGGGGAAGGCAATTTTATGCCTTTGTTGATAAAGATCAAGTCCAGCGTATGACCTGCTTTATGTGTAGGATTATTGACTATTTGGGAGAAACCCATCGCTGAGAAGGCTAGGAGTAGTGTCTGGCAGCTGGGGGAGAGAGAAGGGTTGTCTATGTGTAGATTGAAATCTCCTAATATTATCGCTGGTGTGTCCAGGTTGAGGAGAGTTGTGGTTATTTCAATGATGGGTGAGACATCAGATTCTATGAGTCCCGGGGGGGCATAGACGAGAAGGATTTGAAGTTGGTGTGATGTGAAGAAGCCAATTTCAAGTTTGGTATCGGACTGGACTGGATGGTGTGAGAATCTGAGGTCTTTTTTCGTTGCAAGGAGGATTCCCCCTCCCCTCTTTTTCAGTCTAGGAAGGGAGAAGATGTCGTAAGTTGTCGTCGGTAATTGGTTTATAATTGCGGAATCTGAGGGTTTCAGCCAGGTTTCTGTTATTGCGCAGATGTCTGGTTTAGCGTCAGAGAGGTAGTCATTAAGGATTAGTGATTTTTTGGTTATAGATTGCGCATTGAATAGCGATAGGGTAAATAGGGTGAGGCCTAGTAGCTGGGTTATCGGAGCTATTAGGATTGGTGTGAGTGTTTTTAGATTGCGATGGTATGCTTGTCTGGTTAGATTTCTTTTCTGTGAGAAGCAGTGGTGTAGGATTGGGATTGGGAAGGTTGGAAGCATTTTAGAGGCTTGGTCAATTTTAAATGTTGGCGTCATCAGAGAGGATGCTGTATTTGTCTGAGAAGTTTGATTGTCTGAGTGTGGAGTTGTTGAGTGGATGCTGGAGTCCGGGTGAGTTGTCAGGATGTGGAGTCGTCTGTGAAGTTTGATTGTCTGAGTCTGGGGTTGTTGAAAGGATGCAAGAGTCCGGGTGAGTTTGGAGTTGTTGAATGGATGCAGGAGTCCGGGTGAGTTTGGAGTTGTTGAAAGGATGCAAGAGTCCGGGTGAGTTTGGAGTTGTTGGGTGGATGCTGGAGTCCGGGTGAGTTTGGAGTTGTTGAATGGATGCAGGAGTCCGGGTGAGTTTGGAGTTGTTGGGTGGATGCTGGAGTCCGGGTGATTTGTCAGAGTGTGGAGTCGTCTGTGAAGTTTGATTGTCTGAGTCTGTAGTTGAGTGAAATGCTGGAGTCCTGGTAAGATGTCAGAGTCAGTGGTTGTCTGGGTCGTCGGTTGTAGGGTGTGTGTACTTCTGGGGAGCAAGAAGGGGGGCTAACGTGGCCCGTCGGGGTTGGGGTGAAAGTAGAAGAGCCTAGTGAGAGCGCCTTACCCCGATGTGCCTAGCGTCGGCTGCGAAGCTCTTCCCCTCAGCTCCCTTAGCGGGTCATCCTTCAGTGGTAACGCCGCGTGAAAGGCCGGTGGGTTCGACGGAGGAAGAAGATATTAAGTTGTTCCAATTTTAAAAGGGTGGGCCCTGGACCTGGGGCACTCCAAGGGGCGCGCTAAGGGGCAGGCCCCTTAGGTTGCGCTCCTTCGGGCGCGCGACGCCGCCGTGAGGATTCGGGATTTAAAGGGCTTCTAGCTGCCCTCTGATAGGCCTAGTGCCGTTCCGGGGGCGCGGCTTGACTCACTGCGTGGCGTCGGGGTTTTTTCTTGTCCCTGCCCTCTCCTCTTCCTTTTTGGCTTTTTTCTTTTTTTTTAATGTTTGTTTAGCGTTGCCGCTGGTGCCTCCTCTGCACGGCTCACCGTTCAAGGTGAGCGGGCTCTTGCCCCGAGTGGGCCGCGCCGGCCGTGCGAGCCCCAGCAGAGGAGAAGGGGGGAGCGGATCGATTCCGGGCGCAGAGAGGGACGCCACCGTGAGGATTCGGGATTTAAAGAGCTTCTAGCTGCCCTCTGATAGGCCTAGTGCCGTTCCGGGGGCGCGGCTTGACTCACCGCGTGGCGTCGGGGTTTTTTTCTTGTCCCTGCCCTCTCCTCTTCCTTTTTGGCTTTTTTCTTTTTTTCAATTAGGCCTCATGTAAAAGGCACTAGAGGTTTACTTAAATATTTTTAAGAGGAAATTTTGGAATGCCTACAGATAGGGCGGTAGAGATTGAAATATCCAGGAAGCATCACCTTTCAGTTAATGGACTTCTGAGAAATGCATCAAAAGAAAATTAATACGGAAAAAAGATTGTTTCCTACAGTTCAACTTTCTTATCCTAAATCCTATAGCACTGTCTTAAAAGATCTTAATCATCTTATAATGGAGAAATTACTTACCTGATAATTTCGTTTTCCTTAGTATAGACAGATGGACTCAGGACCAATGGGTATAGTGTACTCCTGATAGCAGTTGGAGATGGATCAGATTTCAATCTGACGTCAGCCCTAGTACATATACCCCTGCAGGAAGTGCAGCTCTTCAGTATTCTCTTCGAAAAGCATTGTTGATATATGTATGACTGACTAATTTGAATAACTTGATTAACTTTATAACTTGGTTAACTTGATTAACTTGGCCTGGTTGAATTGGCTATAGCAGGAGACCTCCAGTGCCCTCAACTGGGAAACGTCGACACCTGGCAGGATGGGTGTCCTAGATGAAGGAAAGCATGGCTTACCCTTGAATCACTCGCTCCCAGGGATGTCCCCCGAGAATTCCATGAGTAATGGCAGCCGTGGACGGGATGCTGAGTCCATCTGTCTACACTAAGGAAAACTAAATTATCAGGTAAGTAATTTCTCCATTTCCTAGCGTGTAGCAGATTGACACAGGACCAATGGGATGTATAAAAGCTACTCCCGAACTGAGTGGGAGGCTGTCCGTGACCCACTTAGTACTGCCCTTGCAAATGCTGTGTCCTCCCTAGCCTGAACATCCAGGCGGTAAAACCTGGAGAAGGTGTGGATGGAGGACCATGTCGCCGCCCTGGAGATCTCGATGGGTGACAGCATCTTGGTTTCCGCCCAAGACACTGCCTGGGCTCTTGTAGAATGGGCCTTGACTTGTAAAGGAGGTAGTTTGCCTGCTTCTACGTAGGCCGCCTTGATGACTTCTTTGATCCAGCGGGCTATGGTTGCTCGCAAGGCCGTTTCCCCCTGCTTCTTCCCGCTGTGAAGGTCGACTAGATGGTCCGTCTTTCGTACGGATTCCGACCTTTCCAGGTATCAGACTAGGAGTCTGCCGATGTTGAGATGGCGTACACTTCGAGCCTCTTCCGAATTCTTATGCTCATCTGGCGATGGCAGCGAGATGGTTTGGTTGAGATGGAAGTGGGACACCACTTTGGGGAGGAACGACGGAACTGTGCGTAACTGGATGGTTCTTGGGGTGAGTTTGAGGAATGGCTCTCAGCAGGACAGTGCTTGTAGCCCGGATATACGATGGGCTGAACAGACTGCCAGCAGCAAGGCTGTCTTCAGTGTTAATAGTCGGAGAGACAGGTAGCGGAGAGGTCTGAAGGAGGTTCCTGCTAAGAAATCTAGGACCAGGTTAAGGTTCCAAAGAGGCACCGGCCACTTTAGAGGTGGTCGGATGTGCTTGACTCCTTTCAGGAAGCGGGAGACATCCGGGTGAGAGGCTATGCTGCCGCTCTCACTCTTGGTTCCGTAGCATGACAAGGCCGCCACCTGTACCTTGATGGAGCTGAGGGACAATCCCTTCTGTAGTTCGTTCTGTAGGAATTCCAAAATCGCAGGAATTTTGACTGAGTGTGGTATGATGTCATGGTCCTCGCAACAGGATTCGAATACTCTCCAAATCCTTATGTATGTTAGGGATGTGGAGAACTTGCGTGCTCGGAGTAGGGTGTCAATTACTGCCCCCGAGTATCCTCTCCTCCTTAGGCGAGTCCTCTCAATGGCCAGACCGTAAGTGAGAATCTAGCTGGATCCTCATGGAGGATCAGTTCCTGTTGGAGCAGGTCTCTGTGTGGAGGTAGCGGCAGGGGGGTTCCCTGCCAGCAGTCTTCGCATGTCTGCACTAGAAGTACTGGCCCCCTGTGGTGTTCTATCTTGTGGATGATCGCGCCCAACAGGGGCCACGGCGGGAAGGCGTATAACAGAGCCTCCTGTGGCCAGGTCTGTACCAGGACTGGGGTTCCCGCCTGCGGCTGAAGAAACTGGGTACCTGGGTGTTGGACCGGTTTGCCAGAAGGTCCATGGTTAGTTTTCCCCAATGGTTTACTATCAATTGGAATGCTGTGGTTGACAGTTTCCATTCTCCTGGATCTAGACTTTCTCTGCTGAGGTAGTCCGCTGCAACATTGTCTTTCCCGGCAATGTGGACGGCCGAGATCTCTTGAAGATTCACTTCCGCCCATGACATTAGGGGGTCTATTTCCAGAGACACCTGTTGGCTTCTGGTTCCTCCCTGACGGTTGATGTAGGCCACTGTTGTGGCGTTGTCCGACATTACTCTGACCGCTTTGTCTTGGAGTCTGTGACTGAACCTTAGGCAGGCTGGTCTGACTGCCTGGGCTTCTAGGCGATTGATATTCCATTCCGACTCTTCTTTGTTCCATTGCCCTTGGGCGGTTAGCTCCTGGCAGTGTGCTCCCCATCCTCGTAGGCTGGCATACGTGGTGAGTAGGATCCAGGTTGGGGAGGATAGTCTTGTTCCCTGGCTCAGACGGGCTTCTTGTAGCCACCATCATAGTTGGGCCCGAACACTGTCCGGGAGCGGAAGCCGTACGGTGTAGTTCTGGGACAGTGGATTCCCATCGTAATAGTAGAGAGCGTTGTAGGGGTCTCATGTGAGCCCATGCCCATGGGATTACTTCCAGAGTGGATACCATGAGGCTGAGAACTTGTAGGTAATCCCATGCTGTGGGGCAAAGTTCGCTCAACAGGGTTTGTAACTGGGTCATCAATTTTGATCTCCTTGTTGGTGTCAGGATGACCTTGTCTTGTTTGGTGTCGAACCGGACTCCCAAGTATTCTAGAGATTGGGAGGGCTGCAGGCATCTCTTGTTTGTGTTGACCACCCACCCAAGGCTCTCCAGTAGAGTTGACTCTGTTGGTAGCCTGGTGGCTTTCCTCTGGGGATTTCACTCTGATCAGCCAATCGTCTAGATAAGGGTGCACGCAGATTCCTTCCTTCCTCAATGTTGCTGCCACCACCACTATGATCTTGGTGAACGTCTAGGGTGCAGGGGCTAACCCGAAAGGTAGTGCCCGGAACTGGTAGTGACGGTCCAGGATCGAGAAGTGTAGAAAACGCTGATGCTCTTGATGGATCGGAATGTGTAGGTAGGCTTCCGACAGATCTAGGGATGTAACGAACTCTCCCGGTTGTATCGCCCTTATTACCGAGCGTAGGGTTTCCATGCGGAAGTGAGGAATCTTCAGGTGACGGTTGACCACCTTGAGGTCCAGGAAAGGTCTGAACGTTCCTTCCTTCTTGGGAACAATAAAATAGATTGAATAATGGCCAGTATTTATTTGTTGTGGAGGCACCGGTGTTATAGCCTCTAAGGCTAGTAATCTGGTCAGTGTAGTTTCCACTGCCATTCTCTTGGAAGGGTCGTGGCAGGGAGATTCCACAAACTTGTTCGGAGGGAGGTGGTGGAAATCCAGGTAATATCCCTCTCGAATGATGGATAAGACCCACTTGTCTGAAGTTATGTCGACCCATCTTTGGTAGAATAGGGCCAGTCTGCCCCCTATGGCTTCTTCCTTTTGATGTGTCGGCTGATCTTCATTGTGGGGCGCGGCTGGGGCCTGAGCTGGCTCTCCTTTTATTGTGCTTGTGCCAAAAGGACTGGCTCCGGCCTGCGGGGCGGGCCGCTTGATATCAGCTTCTATATGAGTTGAAGCGCTGTGATCCTCTGCCCCTGGAGGTCCGGGGGAAGCATCGTTGGTTTCTCTTATTCCTGTCCTCCGGTAACCGCGGCAGTGGGGTTTCGCCCCACTTGTTGGCTAGTTTCTCTAGTTCGCTTCCAAACAGGAGTGTTCCCTTGAAAGGCATCCTTGTGAATCTCGTTTTGGAGGATGCGTCGGCTGACCAGTTTCGGAGCCAGATTTGTCTTTTGGCTGCCATGGCAGATGAGACTCCTCTAGCTGCTGTGAGTACCAGATCCGAAGTGGTGTCCACGAAGATTGATACGGCTGGTTCCAGGGCTTCCCCAGGAGTGTTCTTCCTTGTCTGTGCTAAGCAGGCGTGTGTCACTACGGCACAGCAGGCCGCGATCTGTACGGACATAGCGGAGACGTCAAAGGACTGTTTGAGGATAGATTCCAGATGTCTGTCTTGAGCATCCTTGAGTGCTGCTCCTCCTTCCACCGGGATAGTAGTGCGCTTTGAGCCCGGCCCCCTTTGAACTTGGTTTCTGGGGCATCCCATTCCAGGTCAATTAGTTGCTGGATGGCTTGTAATAGTGGGAAATGGCGGGAGGTCTGACGCAGTCCCTCCAAAAGTGGGTTCAGCTTAGGTTCCCCCGAGGCACTTGTGCCCAGGATGGCAAGCTCTTTTAAGCTGTGTGTGACCAGGTCTGGAAGTTCATCCTTGGAGAAGAAGCATCTCATGGTTCGATGGGGTTCTGTCCCGGGAGGGAGTTCCCCTTCCTCCAGGGGTTCTGACTCCTCATCTTGAGATGTCTGTGTCCCCAAAGGTGGGGCTTCTGGGTGGTGGGATCACTTCCCTGGGCATAGAGGGTCCTGGCATGTTAAGGTCCTCTGGTGGGGCCTGTGACCGCATTGTAGGAGGCCCCAGTTGCGTGTGGACGAAGGTATGCAGACCTTTGAAGAATTCCACCCAGGAGATAGAAGCTGGGTCTAGACTAGGGGGCGCCATGTCCCTGGGGAGCCCCGTTTGAGGGGGGGTCCTGCTGTGTGATGCTAGGTCCGGCATACCGCTCGAGAGGCTGGGGTCCGGTACCGGCTGGGGAGGGCCATGAGATGGGTCCCCTAGGGCTTCTTCACACTGTATACACAGGGCCGTGGCCTCCTCATGCTGTGCAGCTCTATGTGGCATGCTGGGCAAAGGCCCTGAGCTTTGAGCTTATTTTTAGGCGGTTCAAGTTAACCAAGTTGTGCGCATACAATACAATTGTGCGCTCCGGTGTGCGAAGATGCGCGCGTAGGTTTGGTGCACGCATGCAGAGCGATGTGCGCGCAGTTGTGCGCACGGGTCAAAATTATGCGCCCAGCACAGTGAGCGCATGGCTACGCGCTTCGCTTGTGCGCCCAGCACTTGGCGCACAAGGGATTTGTGCACATGGCTCGAGATGGCGGACAGGGCGGCGAACAGGGCCAAAATAGTGACGGTGACCACGCGGACAATATGGCGACCATCTCGGAGGGTCTCCACGTGGGAGGACCCTCGGATCTGACCGGGGTCTAGTCCTGCTAAGGCAGATCAACCCGGTGGCACTGGTCCCGGCTGGCAACCTCTGTGTCTCCTCGAGCTTCAGAGACCGAAGACTTTTAAATAGATTTCTACCTTACCTTGTCTCGGCGCTTCCCGGTTTCGTTCCGGGTGGTTTCCGGCTGCAGGGGGAGAGGGAAAATACCTTCACCGCCGTGCTCGAGGTTGCACCCACTGCCTCTCAGCCTCACCCGATGTCAGGGGCTAGGTCTCCACCGAGGGTCGGCCGCCGGAGCAAGGCTTACCTCCGAGGGATCGCGGAAATCACCTCGGGAATCTCGACTGGGGGAGGGACCCAACGGGAGTCACTGCAGGAGAGCGGGGCTCGTCTGAAGAATAAGATTTCTTCTTACTCTTGAATTTCTTTGGTAAAATTTGGATTTCTTTGGTAAAATTTACTCTAATGCTGTGCTAGCGTGCATAGAGTCCCTAACTGCTATGGAGATGGAAAATACTGAAGAGCTGCACTTTCTGCAGGGGTATATGTACTAGAGCTGACATCAGATTGAAATCTGATCCATCGCCAACTGCTATCAGGAGTACACTATCCCCATTGGTCCTGAGTCCATCTGCTACACGCTAGGAAATTAGGGTTCATAAAGACTTTCACTTTTCAGACATGATGTTCCAAGCATATAGCCTTTCAATTTTTTTTTTATTATTCTCTGTATCACAACAAAGATAAGGCTATCCAAAGGAAGCTAGACTTGATGGACCTTCTGGTCCTTTTTCAACACAACTAACCACATAATGATGCACATAATAATTTGTGACTATGTTACAGCAGCATTGCTGAAATCAGTCAACTGCTTATGGTTCTCTGATCTTAAGGTGGACTACCTTAAGATCTAGCAGCTTTCGGTTACATCTCTGCAAAGGGGAGCAAGGGAAAAAGAACAATGTTTAATTATAAGAAATTATTGAAATGGGCAGACGCAAACCTCAGTGCCTCTGCACTGCAGCGAGCTCTAAACTTGTTATCCTTAATGGTTTGAATTTCACTATGCTAATCATTTCAGGACACAAGCCTTTCTTGATAATCTAATGAATTATTCCAACATCTTTCAGCAAAAAAAATCCTCCATGACAGCACTAATTACAAGACGTTTTCCCAGTGGTTATGTAAAATATGACAGAGCAGCAGCAGTGGGAATTGCACAAAACTGCTTCTAATTTCCACAGAGAAACTGACAAACACCTCTCTTCCATCTCTCTGAGCTCTCAAGTAAGATTTAACTTTCTCATTTAGTTAATTACCGTGTGAGGCTCATCATTTCCCGGTTCGGAGCGGCACAGAGCCTTTATCGTGTTAACTTGCGAACTTGATCGATGGTTGCTGCTAAAACTTAATAACTTCACCCCCTGGCAAATTGTAAGATAAATATAATAGGAGAAACTCTGACAGTAAAAACCTGCCAGAAATGAGCACTGTGTTTATGTTTCTTTGTAGGCAGCAAACTACCGACAGCTTATTACTGGATACGTGTCACTTATATTTAACAGACTTGAGGCAGTTAAAACTCTTCAAACTTTGGATCTTTGCTATTACTTTTTCCAGAAATTTTTTTTAGCTGTGAATAAGCAGGAAATAATGCAGAAAGAACAGCATTAACTAGAAAACAGTTTACCTGTGTTTTTAAAAATCAGGCTTAAGTTGTTTTAACAGTTGAAATAATGTACAATTAAACAAGGACAGTGATCTCTATCCTAGGATCATTTTTGTTTGGTACATTTTGAAGTTTGCAACTTTCCCCATTTTCTATTTGTAAGAAAAGTTTTGAAGTAATAAAAAAAAAGAAAGAAAAACAAAGTTAGTGCCACACTGCAATTTATTATACACTGTAAATGCATTAAGCATTTTTTCTACATTTAAAATATTTCAAATTAAAACTTACAATTCTGGTTTCTAAACTAAAACACTAGAGGGGAAGAATACAGAACTAATCTTAAGCTGATCTATAATGAAGTTAGCAAAAGTAAAAGCAACTGGAGAGTGGGATCACAAATAACTGAAGAGTATGAACAGAGGATAACTCAGCCAGATCAGTGGACAAAAAAAAAATGAATGATGAGATAGGAGAGTTGGAATCACAAATAAGTGAAGTATACCACAACTCACTCTGTATGTTATAAACCTGCGGTGGTGGGAGGTTGCATCCAA
Source organism: Rhinatrema bivittatum (assembly GCF_901001135.1). Classification (NCBI taxonomy): domain Eukaryota; kingdom Metazoa; phylum Chordata; class Amphibia; order Gymnophiona; family Rhinatrematidae; genus Rhinatrema; species Rhinatrema bivittatum. Next base: position 270,030,939 of record NC_042621.1, read on the forward strand.
TCACCAGGATTTCCATGAACAGAGCGTTTATAACACCATCAGAACTTATCAAAGAAAAAGCATATACTATCTGGTGTTGCATAACCTTTGCCTCCCCCATTGCAGCAGCAACCAGAAATCTGATAGAAACATGCAATATACAATTTTAATCAGCATTCAAAATGGAGTTAAATATATAATTAATAGTTGATGGGCCCACTGTTAGCTTGCAAAACGGCTTTAAAATGAGTAGGGTATGAACACAACGAATTTTGAAATCAATCTGTACCATTTTCCAAATTTAAAAAGACTAATTCCAAATTTCCTAGCATGTAGCCAGATGGATTCAGGACCAATGGGTATTGTGCTCTCCTGATAGCAGATGGGAGACGGAGTCAGATTTCAAAGCTGACGTCAGCCTACATATACCCGTGCAGTGTGCTTAGCTCTTCAGTATTTCTCCGTTTCCATAGCGGACACTATCCAAAAGAGAATAGTGTATCATTTTCAATAAAGAAAAGAAAATGTACCTGTTAAGAAGAGAGCCCCGCTTCTCCTGCGGTGAAATCTAACGGTCCCTCCCACAGTCGAGACTTTCCTGAGGTGATTTCGATATCCCTCAGAAGTGAGCCTTGGTCCGGCAGCCGATTCCAGGCACGGATTTAGCCCCCAGGCTGGCTGAAAGGCAGCGGGTACAGATTAGAGCGCGGCAGTGAAGGTATTCCTCTCATCCCCCGCAGCTGGAAACCGCCCGGCGCGTGACCGGTAAGCGCCGAGACCGGGTAAGGTAGAAACCTTTACTTTTAAGTCTCGGGTCTTCATGGCTCGAATAGCCGTACCGATCTTTCTTCTGAAGAGGTTTAAAATTCGGTGCGAGGGTCCACACAAGTGGAGACCCTCCGGGGGGGGGGGGGGGGGGGAGGGAGTGTCGCCATCGGCACCATTTTCCTCCCTCGACCGACGGTATGAGCGGGGCAGGCCGGAGGCAGAGGCGCCTAACTTGAGCGCGCCAGTAAAGGCATACGCTTAACTGCGCACACAACTGTGCCACTCACACAAAATCCATTGTCCGCAAGCACAACTTGTGCGCACGTCGTGCACATAACATCTGTGTCTCCGACGCGCACAACTAAGCGCATCTGCGCGCATAATTCCACGCACGGACGAGTTTTTAAGCCCTTCACGCACAAAAACAATGGCATCGCCATCCAAGACAGCCAAGGAAACCTTCCTTTGCGCAGCCTGCCATTTAAGAGCCGCGCAGTTTGAATTGGAATCCCTCCTGTGCCTACAGTGTGCGCAGTCTCAGGGAGAACCGAAACAAGACCTCCTGCAGCCAGGAGAGGGATCCAGAACCACTGATGGCACCCCAGACCTAAGCATTTCCAACTCGGCACCCCCACAGGAAAGTACCTCCGGGGCCCCCACTACAGTCCCCTCCTGGAATCAACATAGACCCAGGAACCTTCTCCTGGGTGGAATTTTTTAAAGGGCTGCAAACATTTGTCCAGGCACAACCAGCCCCTACTACTCACTAACTCAAACCCTGCCAGAAGCTCAAGCCCTTCCTGGCCCCTCCCGAGTTCCTTGAGACATGCCTCTCCTAACCAAGAGTGTCCCTGATGAGGATCCAGACACCTCAGATGAGGAAAATGACTGCCTGGAAGAAGGAGAAATTCTCACAGGGATGGAGCCATACTGGACCAAGCTCTGATTCTTCCACAAGGACAAATTACCAGCCCTTGTGTCCCAGACTAGGAAGACACTGGGTCTTCCAGGCACAGAGCCTATATCGGAACCAAAGAAGAACCTCTTGTTGGTGTACTTCCATAAGGCCTCCTGCTACTTTCCTATGTTGGAGCACATAAAGGAACTGATTGACCTGGAATGGAATGCTCCAGAGGTCAATTTCAAAGGGAGGCGGTCCCTAGAGAATTTATACCCGCTGGAACCCTCGGCTAAGGAACTCCTACGCTTCCCTAAAGTGGACGCTATGATCTGAGCAGTCTCAAAACACACTACGATCCCTGTGGAGGGAGGAGCGGCACTGAAGGACATCCTGGACAGAAAGCTGGAAGCCATCCTTAAGCAGTCTTTTGATGTATCAGCAATGACGCTACAAATTGCTTCCTGCTGCACATTACTGGCATGTTCCTGTTTGATCCTCTCCAGAGACGCAACCACGCCCAGAGAAGAGATGGAACTTGCGGTCTCCTTCCTCACCAATGCTACCGCAGACCTCGTGCGTATCTCAACCAGGGGTGTCGCCACTGCCGCAGTGTCGGCCAGAAGACAATTATGGCTCCAGAATTGGTCAGCTGATGCAACGTCCAAAGCGAACCTCACAAAAATGTCCTTTAAAGGATCTCTCCTGTTTGGGAGTGAACTGGAGAAGTTAGCCAATAAATGGGGTGAATCCCCAGTATCCCGATTACCTGAAGACAGGTTCAAAAGAACATATCAGCGCCCCTCCCTCAGAACCACCAAGGGTAGAAGATTGCAGCATTTTAAATCTTACAGGAACACACACAGTCCCAAGCACCTCGCCCTTCAGGAAGGTCTCATCCCTTTCTTAACAAGCACATTAAGAGAGGAGCAGGCGCAGGCTTAGGCCGTACCCCACAATGAGAAGATGCAGACCCATCCACAGGAAGACGACATAGGGGGCAGGCTTGCCCTCTTCTACCAAAGATGGGTCGAGATAACATCGGACAAGTGGGTCCTAACTCATTTGAGAGGGGTACTCTCTGGAATTCCAAAGCTTCCCTCCAGACAAATTTATGAAATCACCTTGCCACTCCCATGCCAAGAGACTGGCAGTGGAAACCACACTAGCAAGACTCCTCAGCCTGAAGGCAGTAGCCCCAGTGCCTACGCTTCAACAAAATACTGGCCACTATTCCATCTACTTTATCATTCCCAAGAAAGAAGGAAGATTTCGGCCCATCCTGGACCTCAAGGCCATGAACCGTTACCTAAAGGTACCACACTTCCGCATGGATATCCCCTACACTCCGTTATAATGGCAGTACAACCTGGAGAATTCCTAACCTCCCTGGACCTATCCGAAGCCTACCTTCACATCCCGGTCCATCAGGACCACCAGCGCTTCGCGATACTGGGCCAGCATTATCAATTCTGAGCATTACCCTTCGGACTAGCCACCACCCCCAGAACCTTCACCAAAATTATGGAGGTAGTGGCGGCAGCACTGAGGAAAGAATGAGTCCTGGTACATTCTTATTTGGATGATTGGCTGATCAGGGCAAAGTCTCCAGAGGAGAGTTGCCATGCAACCACCAGTCAGGAGCCTACTACAAGAACTCAGGTGGGTCGTGAACACAGCCAAGAGCTGTCTACAGCCCTCCTAGTCACTAGAATACCTGGTAGTCCGGTTCGATACCAAACAGAACAAAGTCTACCTCCCTTCTCCAAGGAGACGGAAGCTGATGGGTCAATTACAAAAACTGTTGACCTCGGCTCATCCCAAGGTATGGGACTACCTTCATGTCCTCGGCCTATGACATCAACTCTGGAAGTTGTCCTGTGGGCAAGGGCCCATAAGCGACTGCTACAACATTCTCTGTCACGATGGAACCCAGCATCCCAGAACTACTCAGTTCACCCCCAGCTACCAACAGAGGTTTAGGATCAGCTTCAATGGTGCCTACAGGAAGAACACCTAGGCAGAGGTGTAAACCTATCTCCACCGAATTGGATCTTGCTCACCACGGACGCGAGCCTGCGAGGGTGGGGAGCCCACTGCCAAGAACTGACGGCCCAGGGACAATGGAAAAAGGAAGAGGTGGGATGGAACATAAACCATCTGGAAGCTCGAGCGGTCAGACTAGCCTGCCTACGATTCAGCCATAGACTCCGAGGCGAGTTTGTCAGAGGCATGTCAGACAACGCAACAACCGTTGCCTACATCAACCGCCAGGGAGGAACCAAGAGCCAGCAGGTGTCTTTGGAAATAGACCCCCTCATGGAGTGGGTGAAAACAAGCCTGCAAGGGATTTTGGCCTCCCACATCGCGGGAAAAGACAACATCTCAGCGAACTACCTCAGCAAAGAGAACCTAGACCCGGGAGAATGGTTGCTGGCAGACACAGCCTTCCAGCTGATAGTAAATCGATGGGGTCCTCCAGCCATGGACCTACTAGCAACTCGTCGCAATGCCCAAGTCCCCAGATTCTTCAGCCACAGACGAGAACCACAATCTCAGAGAATCGATGCTCTTTCCAGAGCTGGCCAGAGGAAGGCTTCCTGTACGCCTTCCCATCCTGGCCACTACTGGGCAGGGTCAACCACAAGATAGAGCACCACAGGGGACTAGTTCTACTAGTCGCCCCGGATTGGCCAAGAAGACCTTGGTATGCGGACATGCGAAGACTACTGGTGAGGAATCCTCTGCGTATACCGCCATACAGGGACCTTCTCCAGCAGGGACCGATCTTCCACGAAGACCCGGCTCGATTCTCTCTTATGGTATGGCCCTTGAGAGGACTAACCTAAAGAAGCGTGGCTACTCAAAAGCTGTGACTGACACCCTGCTCCGGGCATGCAAGTTCTCCACATATCTGTCTTACATATGGATCTGGAGTGTATTCGAAGCCTGGTGTGAAGACCGCGGTCTCCTCCAGAGGACAGCCAAGATTCCCACGATCCTAGAATTCCTACAGGACGGCATGAAGAAGGGGTTGTCTCTCAACTCCCTCAAGGTCCAAGTCTCAGCACAGGCCTGTTTCTGGTCTGAAGTGGATGGTATCAGACTATCAACTCATCCTGTGTCGTCTCGCTTCCTGAAAGGAGTTAAACAACTCCGACCACCAATAAAATGGCCAGTGCCGCTATGGAACCTCAATCTAGTACTAGACTTCCTAGCAGAGGAGTCCTTCAGACCGACAAGCGGCCTGTCTCTATGCCTCTTGACCTAAAAGAGAGCTTTTTTGATTGCAATATGCTCAGCTCAGCGCATCTCCAAACCTCAAGCACTATCTTGTCGGGAACCGTTCCTCAGGTTCACCACGGGCACCATACAGCTGTGTACTGATGAGTGTGCCTGAACAGAAAACCAACATGGAGAAAGGCAACTGACCCAGAATCCTCTGCTTTCTTAGCCTGTCCTGGCTATATGAACTCTAAGTGACTTATTGAGCCTGACTTGCAAACATTCCAGGGACACCTGGACAGCATTTGAAGCTGACGCCAAGTTATGATGCCTAATTATAGGGTCATAAAAGGAAAAGTCAACGGAGGGAACTTCAGGCTATACTGTCACAATAAGAAGCACTATTCTCAGGAGTACCTGTAAACACAACTTCAGATGTGTTAATTGCCCTGACCAACAAGATAATAACAGAACAAAGGACTATCTAGAGAGTGATGGTAAATGGGCCCCACCTAGGAGAAGTAATCAGGACAGTTTAGGGATAATCACATCATGCTGTTGACATGTCAACCAATGTAAATTATTCTTTGGGTAGTCACGCACTCTAGAATCTTCTAACCTAGTATGATACTGTATGATATCTATAAAAGAAGGATCACTTCCTGTATACAGGGAGATGCTGGTCAGTTTGTCAGAGAAAGGGCATCTATCATCCAGCATCTCCCAAGAATACTTAGACTTTGTAGAAAGTATAATTTTTATTGATCAGTATAAGTGTTCTTGTATCCTTGGATATAAGCGTAGGTTGCGCTTAACAGTACGGTACCATTCATCCTACCGAAAGTGGTTTCCCAGTTCCATATGAACCAAACCATATCCATACCTCACCAGATGAGCACAGGGATTCGGAAGACTCACGCCTCCTTTGCCACCTGAATGTCGGCAGAATCCTAGTCCGATACCTGAAAAGATCGGAACCCTTGTGCAAAACTGATCATCTGTTCGTCCTGCACAGCGGAAGAAACAAGGGGAAACAGCACCGCGGGCGACTATAGCCTGCTGGCTCAAAGAAGTAATTAATGCAGCCTACATCGAGGCAGGAAAACCATTACCTCTACAGGTCAGGGTGCATTCTACAAGAGCCAAGGCAGTCTCCTGGGCTGAAACCAAGCTGCTTTCACCAGCCGAGATCTGTCGGGCGGTGACTTGGTCCTCCCTACACACCTTCTCCAGGTTCTACCGCCTGGATGTTCAGGCCAGGGAGGATACAGCCTTTGCAAGGACAGTCCTAAGTGGGCCATGGGCAGCCTCCCACCCTGTAGGGGAGTAGCTTTTGTACATCCCATTGGTCCTGAGTCCATCTGGCTACATGCTAGGAAATGGAGAAATTACTTACCTGATAATTTCGTTTTCCTTAGTGTAGACAGATGGACTCAGCATCTCGCCCATGGCTGCTCCAGAAATCAAGAATCTTGGATATCAAATCTCGAGACTTAGCAAGTACGGGTAAGCCACAGCCTACCTCTAGTTCAAGACACCCACAGGTGTCGGCGTTTATTGTTTGAGTGCACTGGCGGTCTCCAGGTCCAAAAGTTTTATATATATATAATCAGTTGAATCAGTTCAAGGTTAATCAAGTGTAATCAAGTATTAAGCAACATATATCCACACTGGCTTTTCGAAGAGAATACTGAAGATCTAAGCATGCTGCACGAGTATATGTAAACTTACGTCAGCTTTGAAATCTGACTCCGTCTCCCATCTGCTATCAGGAGAGCACAATATCCATTGGTCCTGAGTCCATCTGTCTACACCAAGGAAAACGAAATTATCAGGTAAGTAATATCTCCATTTCGAAGCAGCGTTTCGGTGGAGTAATGTCCCTGACCACTTTCCTTCAACATTAAACTCTCCACCTCATCCTTAATAATGGCACCTATGTTTTTGGCAGTATTCAAGTCTGGAGATTTTCCTGGCCAAACATTCGGGGCGATACAGTACAGTGCGTGCCAATGGAGCGCACTGTTAACCTGCCATTGGACGCGCATTTTCCCTTACCCCTTATTCAGTAAGGGGCAGAAAACGTGCGTCCAACCCGCCGAACCTAATAGGGCCATCAACATGCAAATGCATGTTGATGGCCCTATTAGGTATTTGCGCGCGATTCAGTAAGTAAAATGGGCAGCCAAGCCGCACATTTTACTTTCAGAAATTAGCGCCTACCCAAAGGTAGACGCTAATTTCTTTGGGCACCGGGAAAATGCACAGAAAAGCAGTAAAAACTGCTTTTCTGCTCACCCTCCGACGTAATATCATGGTGATATTACGTCGGAGGTCCCGAAGGGTAAAAAAGAAAAAAAAATTTTGAAGTCGGCCGGCTGCTGTCAGGTCGAAAACCGGATGCTCAATTTTGCCGGCGTCCGGTTTCCGAGTCCATGGTTGTCAGCGGGCTCGAGAACCGATGCCGGCAAAATTGAGCGTCGGCTGTCAAACCCGCTGACAGCTGCTGCTCTGGGCCAAAAGGAGGCGCTAGGGACGTGCTAGTGTCCCTAGCGCCTCCTTTTGCCCGTTTCTACCGCCGGACCTAATTTAAATACTGAATCATGCGCACAGGCAAGTGGCCTTTGCGCGCGCCGGGAGAGTGGGCGTTCGCCCGCTCTCCCGTGGACTTTACTGAATTGGCCCAATTGTTACCCCAAAAATCATTGCCATTTTCTTTAAGCAGCTGTTATGTGGCATTGACTCGCATACATGGCACCTTATCATGGACAAAAGTAGCTTTGCCTACTACCAAAATGTTTTCCAGATCATTCAAAAATGGGATAACATTTTCAGCTAAAATCAGATTCAGAAAATAGGCACCATCCAAATATTCTTCATGTTCTTTGATTACTCACATTTTCTTCACAGCGAACATAAACTAAACTCCAGATCCTGCAGAACGCAGCTGCAAGAATCCTCACTGGATTGAAAAAGCACGACCACATCACTCCAACACTTATTTCACTTCATTGGCTACCAATCAGATACAGGATTGAATACAAAGTACTATCCATCCTACATAAAATTATATATGAAAAACAAGAAAATTGGCGAAGCCCCTCTATAAAACTGCGTACCCTAAACAGAAACCTTGGATCAGCAAATAAGGGACTTCTAAAAACACCTCCAACGCATTCAGATCAACTCACCTCAACCCAAAAGAGAACAATCTCCCTTGGTAACCCAAAACTCTGGAACTCCCTACCAACTGAACTCAGAACTCAAGAAAACCTAAAAACCTTCAAAAAAGATCTAAAAACATGTTTGTTCAACAAAGCATACCAACTCACCCAATGAACACCACAACAACATCGCCTTCCATGCCATCCTGAAGAATAAATGAAATTCATTACAACTATGTATTATAAAACAAGAAGTGAAACATAAAACTGAACAGTAACCTTGCATATGATATCCCCTATGTTTAACAACAGTTTGAACCTTTGGAAACCCTGTTTAGCCCCCTTTATCCCTGTAACATTGTATTTTGTAAACCGTTATGGTGGTGTTATTTTGACGATTCCGAATGACGGTATATAAAACTCATTAAATAAATAAATACCAACTACCAGAGAGAGAGCCTTTACCATAGCCGGCCCTTCCCTCTGGAATTCTCTTCCCACGTATCTCCGCCTTGAACCTTCCTTACCCAACTTCAAAAAAGGCATCAAAACCTGGCTTTTCTTACAAGCATACCCTGACTCCAATCAGACCTAAACCCCCTCCACTGCCACTTCCAATTCCCTTACCCCTTCTAATCCGTTGATGCATCCTAGGGAATTCCTGATTTTGTAAATTTGTTAATTTTTTATTCTCAGTTTTTTTTTTAACAGTTCCTATCAATTTCTCTCTCCCCTAGCACTTCACTACCTTTCTCCTTCCCGCAACTTCTGCGCTTACTGTCACCTGACCCCCATCCTCTCCTTTTTCCTTCACTGCTCCACCTCCCCCCTTCCCTGTTATTTGTAATTTCCTCTTCCTCCTTTACAATGTTGATTGTGAACCGGCATGATATGTCCTATGAATGTCGGTATATTTTAAAAGCATTTAAATAAATAAATAAATAAATAAATAAATAAATAATGAAAGCGGAGTCTGACAATTTGGCGATAATGTTCTTTGTTGCTAATTTCATTCAAAGTTTTTGACCAAAATCGATCATTTTGAAAATCTTGTTTTCAAATCGACCAAATGAAAAAATTCATCGGAAGATGCTAAAAGAAGGAAATCCTCTTCATTCCAATTTGCCAGCCACAGCATGTCGGATATGTATTTCGGTTTTCAATGGTTTTGAAACATGAAATGCCTGGATACCCACCCTGACTTTCTAATGATAAACTGGTTCTCTACAACTGTCTTCCTCCTCTCATCCAAAATAGTTGGTGCCACCTGGTAACAGCTTTTTGCTGGAATTTTCAATAATTTTTGGCTTTCTTGAAAACATTTTAGAGGTTGCCCATCACCAAATTCAGTAAAATACTCATTGGCTGTGTCCTCTGAACCCAGCTTTCACTTCGACAATTTTTTAGCAATCTACTTTTTCATAGTAATGGTTGCGCCAGCATCATGCACCTCATGAAATGCAAACACTTAATAAGGTCAATCTGACATTTTTGCTATCATACGTTCTGGCCATAAATAAATTTAAGTAATGTGTAAGGTTCTGTTAAATTCTAAATTAAATGGCCTACAAAATGATACAAAAATTTTAGTAGGATAATCCAGTGGGGCTCTTTTTTTTTTTTTTTTGGGGGGGGGGGGGGGGGGGGGAGGCAAATGTTATGAAATACCTGGAACACGCTGAAAAGCTTGGCACAACAATCCAAGTACCACTTCTAGGTACCAAGTACCTAGTTTCTTTTCCCTGCTTAAGGTATAAGTTAACTTGTTTACCCCTTGTTTCTATGAATTTCGCTCATGTTTTACCCATGTTATACACTTGTTATTACTCGTTCAAGGTATCCTACCCTGATCATTTCCCATTTATTGGCCAGGTTGTTTTTACCCCTTGTTCGATGTAATTCCCCCATGTTTCGATGTAAACCGATGTGATATGACTTGTCATGAACGTCGGTATAGAAAAGGAATTAAAATAAATAAATAAATAAAATAAATTGTTTTTTCACCTGTATCACTCAATTCTGAAGCACTTTTGATACTACGAGTCGCTAATCCTGGTTTTTCCAGCGTTCAACTATGTATATTAGATATAGATTTTCAAGAAATCTTGACCTTGTTTATTAACATCCCCCATATGATGCCCCTGGGGTGTCGAATTTGAATGAAGTTGCAAAATGAAGCTCTGCCATGGTAGTCTAAATTCTGAATGATTTCACTGGGTTTTTTTTTTTTTTTTTTGCTTGTCAACACAAGATTGGGGGAAAATTTGTTTTTTTGCTCAACTGAGGGAATGTTTCTTTTGTTGAATGCTTTTCTTTAGTTTTGTTTTTAAGCAAACAAATTGGAGAAATTACTTACCTGATAATTTCGTTTTCCTTAGTGTAGACGGATGGACTCAGGACTAATGGGTATAGTGTACTCCTGAAAGCAGTTGGGAGACTGCCTACATATACCCGTGCAGGAAGCTCTGCTCTTCAGTATTTTCCTTGAAAAGCAATTGTGGATATATGTGTGTTTTAATAACTTGATTAATTTGGCTAACTTGATTAACTTGGACTGGTTGAATTTATTTCCAACTGGAGACCGCCAGTACACGCAACTGAAAAACACCGACACCCGGCAACTATGGGTTTCTTAACTAGAGGTAAAGCCTGGCTTACCCGTGCTTGTCTTGCTCTTGGGGATTGTCACCCGAGGTTTCCAGATTTTGGGGCAGCCGTGGGCGGGATGCTGAGTCCATCTGTCTACACTAAGGAAAACGAAATTATCAGGTAAGTAATTTCTCCATTTCCTAGCGTGTAGCAGATGGACTCAGGACCAATGGGATATACAAAAGCTACTCCCGAACAGGGTGCGAGGCTGCCCGTGGCCTACTTAGAACTGCCCTTGCAAATGCTGTGTCCTCCTGGGCCTGAACATCCAGGTGGTAGAACCTCAAGAAGGTGTGAATGGAGGACCACGTCGCCGCCCGACAGATCTCGGCGGGTGATAGCATCTTGGTTTCTGCCCAGGATACTGCCTGGGCCCTTGTGGAATGGACCCTGACTTGTAGAGGTGGAGGCTTGCCTGCCTATACGTAGGCCACCTTGATTACTTCTTTGATCCAGTGGGCTATGGTTGCCCGTGAGGCCGCTTCCCCTCGTTTCTTCTGCTGTGAAGGACGAATAGGTGGTCCGTCTTTCGTAGGGATTCCGATCTTTCCAGGTATGGGATTAGGAGACTGCCGACATTAAGATGGCGTAGAAGGCGTGAGTCTTCAGAGTCTTTATGCTCGTCTGGAGATGGGAGCGAGATGGTTTGGTTTAGATGGAAATGAGAAGCCACCTTTGGAAGAAAGGAGGGGACAGTGCAGAGTTGTATGGACCCCAGTGTGAATCTAAGGAACGGTTCCCGACAGTATAGTGCTTGAAGTTCGGAGATGCGACAGGCTGAACATATTGCCAATAGGAATGCAGTCTTCAAGGTCAGGAGCCGAAGTGACAGACCACGTGTAGGTCTGAAGGAAGCTCCCGCCAGGAAGTCTAGTACTAGACTGAGATTCCATAGGGGCACCAGCCACTTTAGTGGTGGCCGGATTTGCTTGACCCCTTCTCAGGAAACGGGAAACGTCTGGATGGGATGATAGACTGATGCCGTCCACTTTGGCTCTGAAGCAGGCCAGCGCAGCCACCTGAACCTTGATGGAGTTGAGAGACAACCCCTTCTTCAAGCCGTCTTGCAGAAATTCCAGGATCATGGGGATTTTGACTGTCCGCGGAAGGATGTCGCGGTCCTCACACCAGGCTTCGAATATTCTCCATATTCGTAAGTAAGTTAGAGACGTGGAAACTTGCGTGCTCGGAGCAAGGTGTCAATCACTGCCCCTGAGTATCCGCTCTTCTTCAGGCGAGTCCTCTCAATGTCCAGACCGTAATAGAGTTGGGTCTTCGTGGAGGATTGGTCCTTGCTGGAGCAGGTTCCTGTGTGGGGGTAGACACAGAGGGTTCCCTACCAGAAGTCTTCGCATGTCTGCGTATCATGGCCTTCTTGGCCAGACCGGGGCCACTAGATGTACTATCCCCTGTGGGGTTCTATCTTGCAGATGATCCCGCCTAGTAGTGGCCATGGGGAAAAGCGTACAGCAGGTCTTCCTGTGGCCAGGTCTGGATGAGGGCATTGATTCCCTAGGATTGTGGTTCTCATCTGCGGCTAAAGAACCTGGGAACTTGGGTATTGGACCGGGTTGCTAGAAGATCAATGGCTGGTGTTCCCCAGGGTTTACTATCAACTGGAAGGCTGTGGTAAACAGCATCTATTCCCCTGGATCTATACTCTCTCTGCTGAGGTAATCCGCAATGAAGTTGTCTTTACCCCCTATGTGGGCGGCTGAGATCCCTTGAGGGTTTGCTTCCACCCACACCATTAGGGGGTCTATTTCCAGAGACACCTGTTGGCTTCTGGTTCCTCCCTGGCGGTGATGTAGGCAACTGTTATGGTGTTGTCCCACATGACTGACAGATTTGTCCCGGAGTCTGTGACTGAATCGAAGGCAGGCTAGTCTGACTGCCCAGGCTTCCAGTCGGTTGATGTTCCATTCCGACTCTTCCTTGTCCCATTGCCCCTGGGCCGTCAGTTCCTGGCAGTGGGCTCCTCATCCTCTTAGGCTCGCATCCGAGGTGAGCAAGACCCAGGTCAGTAGGGATAGCCTTACTTCCTTGCTCATATGATCTTCTCGTAGCCACCATTGGAGCTGGGTCCGCGCCACTGCCGGTAGCTGGAGGCAAACGGAGTAGTTCTGGGACATCAGGTTTCATCGCAACAGTAGGGAACATTGGAGTGGTCGCATGTGGGCCCTTGCCCATGGGACGACTTCTAGTGTTGATGTCATGAGACCGAGGACTTGGAGGTAGTCCCATACCTTGGGGCAAAAACAGGTCAAAAGGTTTCACAACTGGTCCAGTTTCCTTCTCTTTGTAGGGGGAAGAATGACCTTGTCTTGTTTGGTATCGAACCGGACTCCCAGGTATTCTAGAGATTGGGAGGGCTGCAGGCAGTTGTGTTGACGACCCACCTGAGATTCTGCAGTAGATTCTTGATTCTGGTGGTCACCTGGTGACTTTCCTTTGGAGATTTTGCCCTGATCAGCCAATCATCCAGATACGGATGTACGAGGATTCCTTCTTTCCTCAGTGTCGCTGCCACTACAATCATGGGCAGTAGCTAGTCTGAAGGTTAGCACCCGGAACTGGTAGTGATGGTCCAGTATAGCGCAGCGTAGAAAGCGCTGATGGTCGTGATGGACTGGGATGTGGAGATAGGATTCTGAGAGATCCAGAGAGGTCAGAAATTCTCCCGGCTGTACTGCCCTTATGACCAAGCGTAGGGTTTCCATGCGGAAGTGTGGTACCCTCAAGTAGTGATTGACAGACTTGAGGTCCAGGATGGGCCGGAACGTTCCCTCTTTCTTAGGGATGATAAAATAGATGGAATAGTATCCAGTATTTTGTTGGTGCATGGGCGCTGGTGTTATCGCCCTCAGGGTGAGTAGTTTCCCCAGTGTGGTGTCCACTGCCATCTGCTTGGAGGGGGAGTGGCACGGTGATTTCACAAATTTGTCTGGAGGGATGCTGTGGAAGTTTAGGTAGTATCCCTCTCGAATGATGGTTAGGACCCACTTGTCAGACGTTATCTCGACCCATATTTGGTAGAATAGGGCAAGCCTGCCCCCTATGGCTTCTTCCTGTGGGTGGGTCTGTTGATTCTCATTGTGGGGTGCGGCTGGGGCCTGCACCTGAGCCGGCTTCCCTCTTGTGTCTCTTCCGAAAGGGCTGGCCCCTGCCTGCGGATGAGGTGCTTGGTATGTGTTTTTGTACGGTCTAAAACGCTGGGATCCTCTGCCATTGGATCTTCGGGGAGAGGGGCGTTGGTTTCTTTTGTTCCTGTCCTCTGGTAACTGAGGTACTGGGGATTTGCCGCATTTGCCGGCTAATTTCTCCAGTTTGCTTCTGAACAGGAGGGCTCCTTTAAAGGGCATTCTAATGAGTTTCATCTTGGAAGTCACGTCGGCTGACCAACGTCAGAGCCAGAGTTGCCTTCTGGCTGCCACTATGGATGAGACGCCCCTGGCTGAGGTGCGCACAGGTCGGAGGTCGCATCTGTGAGGAAAGATATCGCCGGTTCTAATGTTTTGACGGATGTGGTTGCGTCCCTGGACAGCGATAAGCAGGCACGGGTCACCACGGCACAGCAGGCAGCGATCTTGCAGGGACATAGCTGTGACATCAAATGACTGTTTAAGGATGGATTCCAGACATCTGTCCTGATCATCCTTGAGTGCAGCTCCTCCTTCGACTGGAATGGTAGTGCGCTTTGAGACAGCACAGACCATGGCGTCCACTTTGGGGAACACCAGGAGTTCTTTGGCTGAGGGTTCCAGGGGGTATTGGGCTTCTAGGGCCCGTCCTCCTCTGAAGCTGGTTCGGTATGGTTCCGTTCCTAGATGAATTTCCCCTTCGTCCAGGGAGTCTGGCTCTTCCTCTGAGGTGTCTGTGTCCCCTAAGGGGAGGCTTTTGCCTGGCCTGTAAGGTTTTGTTCTTCCAGTGGAGACTGTGGCTGTGTCTCAGGTGGCACCAATTGCGCCTGGACGAAGGTTTGCAGTCCTTTGAAGAATTCCACCCAGAAAAAGGTCACTGGGTCTATATTGAATCCAGCGATGTTCCGCGAGGAGCCCATCTGAGGAGGGCCTGAGCCGGGGATAGAGAGGTTCGGTGTACTGTCATTGGTGGAACCGGATTCCTCTACTGGCTGAGGGGGGCCTTGCCTCGGTTCCCCCAAAGCCTTTTCGCACTGTAGGCACAGGGCAGAGGCCACTTCGTGTTGCGCAGCTCTCCAGTGGCAGGCTGGGCAGAGGGCTTGTCCCTTGGCTTTCTGGGCCAGCGGTGCCATGATTTGTGTGCGTGGAGTGATTCAAAACTCGTCTATGCGCGTATGTGCGTGCACCGGAAGGCTTATTTGTGCGTTCCGGGTGCGCCGATGCTGTGCGTGCAAGATGCAGAAGATATGCATGCAGGCCTGTGCTTAGGGAGATGCGCGCGCCTGGCACTGTTGAACATGCTGGTGCGCGCCCAGCACCGTTGTGCGCGTCGCTATGCGCACAGCACAGATGCGCACGCCGGTGTGTGCACAAGTAGTTTGTGCATGGCTCAGATGTGCAGACAATACGGCGATTGGGTGGGGGGGGGAAATGGCGCCGACGACCACGCGGGCAAGATGGCGAGCCCCCCGGAGGGTCTCCGTGTGGAAGGACCCTCGCACCGGATCAGGGCCTAGCCTGGATGTGGCTGCTCAACCTGATGGCACAGATGCCAGATGGCGATCTGTGCGGCTCACCGAGCCTTGGAGACCGGAGACAAAGTTTTCTTCCTTACCTTGTCTCGGCATTGCCCGGTCTTGTGCCTGGTGGTCTCCGGCTGCAGGGGGAGAGGGGAATACCTTCACCGCCGTGCTCGGTATTGCACCCGCTGCCTCTTAGTCACTCAGGGGACTAAGTAGACGCCGGGAACCAGCTATCAGACTGAGGCTTACCTCTGAGGGATCTCGGAAATCAACTCAGGAATTCTCGACTGGGGGTGGGACCCTTAGGTATCATTGCAGGAAAGCAGGGCTCGTCTTGTAGAGGTAAGATTTTATTTCTTCTTTTGGTTTGGATTTTCTAACGCTGTGCAAGCGTGTGTAGTGTCCCAAACTGCTAAGGAGATGGAGTAATACTGAAGAGCAGAGCTTCCCGCACAGGTATATGTAGGCTGACGTCAGATTGAAATCTGACTCCAACTGCTATCAGGAGTACAGTATACCCATTGGTCCTGAGTCCATCTGCTACACGCTAGGAAACAGCTATTTTAGAATTTATCTTAATGGGATACCTGCCATTCTTTTCATTTTATTTACCATTGTGAATTTATATAAAAAATGCACGAATGGACAGTAACCATAGTTGAAACCGTGATGATTGGTATTACTGCTCCCAAGTTTCAAACATGCTAATTCAACCCTTTTTATGTGTATATTTCATGTACAACAAACCACCACCATGAAAATAAAGTTCTGTAATGTAACATTTTCAGCTGAGAACAAATGCATGAATAATTTATGTTCTGGATAGAATGAGAGTACATTCCCATCCACTAAGCTCACAAAATGAACCCTTTCATCAATTGCAGTTTTTCTGAATATGAACTCCTGCAGTAGCATTCTATCTACAAAATTTCAACAATCTTGTTCTGGAAAGCTCAAGAGTCCTGACAAATCTGTAATCTCCATAGTTAAAAATAAAGTGTTCTTCTGTTTTAATGTGGCCTCAGACAAATGATAAATTAGATTAGATAATATGGAAGGAATTTAGATGCCTTTTAGTATGTGAAAGTAGTGACAAGTTAAGTGTCACTAGAAACTGGATGGCTCAGGCCATTAGAATGGGGTTTGGTGGAAAAGTTCCAGAATAAGGTACCATGACAAAGTCAGAAGAAGAAAGACTCCAAAGTAATGTAAAGAAGTATTTCTTACCAGATAGTGTGGTAGTCACATGGAACAGCCTTCTAATGCAGTGCTTTTTTTTTATGGCACACTCAAGTTTGCTTGATCCATGTGGCACACTAAACCTTAGTCATAATTGATTGCAAGGAGACACACATTGCTACCTTTTCTTGTGGCCAGTTAAGTTGAAAAATGTAAAGTTAGTCATATTATAGATTGCTTTCCTCGTGATAATTCTTCTGAATTTCTGTATTGCATGCTTTGAAATCTCTCTCCTATTTTTCCAAGTTTTGATATTGCTAGTCTGTATTAAGTAGCTGTTTATTTAAAAACAGACAGACAAAAAAACCAAAAAAGTATTGGGCTTTTCTCCTTTGGATCAGGTGACTGATATTGCTAGTCTGAATTAAGTATCTGCGTTTGCTAATTTAAAAAAGGTTGGTATCTACAATAAAATTAAGCCTGCTATACACTCACATGACCAAATTCCAGTTAGCTCCTTGAAACAAATACACAGTGTGATCACTCCTACAATTGCAACCATAATTAATCATTCTCTCTCAGAAGGATTTGTTCCACATGGGGCAAAACAAACTGTTATAAAACCAATCCTAAAAAAATTAAACTGATAGAATCAATGACTAGGACAACTATCATCCAATTTCAAATTTGTGTTTTATCTCAAAAATACTTGAAAAAGCAGTGTTATCTCAACTTGTAAACTATTTGGAAGTCCACGATATTCTCTACTCAAACCAATTTGGATTTAGGAAACATCACTCAACTAAGACTTTACTCATCTCATTAATGGACCCTGTTCTATGTGCATTTGATACTGAAGAATCTTATTTTCTTGTACTAATTGATTTAATAGCCCCCTTCAACACTGTGGACCTTACCCTGTTATGCCAACAGCTGGATCAATATTGGGATTGACTGTAGCATTCTCAGATGGTTGTCTTACTTTCTATCTAATATAACATTCCAAGTCAAACTGGGAAATAACATATCTGATACAGGTGTCCCCAAGGTTCAGCACTCTCAGCAACACTATTCAATATTTATATGCTCCCTCTGTAAATTACTAGTAGATTTAGGAATTACTTTCTTCATTTATGCTGAAGATATACAGTTTTACATCCCATTCCCCAAATCATTTGAAAATTCGGCAACACTCTCAACCTACATGAAAGCATTACAACAAGAACTATTTCTACTTAAACTAACATTAAATACAAAAAACCCCAGATCATTTGGTTAAGTAGAAACCCTTCTACAGTTAAATCCCCGCCACTAGACCTGGGTAATTTTCACATTACTCCCTCAGAACAAGTACGGGACTTAGGTATCCAGATAGATGAAAACCGCAATATGAAAAAACACAAATTAATTAATGCAGGCTATGACAAGCTGCGAGCATATAGTATATTGGTGAAACCTTTACTAACTTCCGAGGACTTCTATATTGTTTTGCAAAACTTTAATTTTCTCAAACATAGACTACTGTAACTCCCTACTACTCTGCCTTCCCACTTGTATCTTAAAACCATTACAGTTACTACAAAATGCCTCCGCAAGATTTTTATTAGGGTCAAGGACATTTGATCACATCACATCCTCGCTGATATCACTACACTGGATGCCAGTGCAATCCCAAATCTATTATAAAGTATTACATTAATATTAAAAATCATTCATGCCAGTAACACCAGCCTGATAGGCATGACATTACAACCATACATACCCCAACGAACACTAAGATCTCAAAACAAAGGACTACTGACTGCGCCTACAATATGGAGTACATATCTGTCACAAATAAGAGATCGGTTTTTTTTCCATAGCGGGCCCAAAGCTTTGGAACTCCCTACCTGAAACGTTACGTTTGATACCTGAAATAAAGAGATTTAAACGTGAGCTGAAAACATGGCTATTCAAAAATGCATATTGGGGGGGGGGGGGGGAGATGGCAGCTGTTAGAGACGCACGCTGAAGAGGCTCTCTCCAATTGCAATTCTTATTCTCTGCCTCGATACAAAAAATGCCTCATCCTAAGCGTAAAGCGAGGGTGAGGGAGATCTCTACTTCTCCCTTACCAGAATCGTATCAACCTAGGATTGAGTCCTTTTTCATGATGCCATCAGAATCTGCGCCAGTAGAGAGGGCCACTGCAGATGCTGACATGGAGCAGATGTCAGCGCTGCTGGCTGAAGGGATATCTTTGAGTCCCGGCGCCCCGAGAACTCCCTCTCTACCTCAAGCTATTTTCTCGACCATCTCTGCAGCCCCCCCCCCCCCCCCCCGGACCCCAAGAGGAGGGAATTGAAGAGCTGCAGACTGAAAACCTCGGTGAAGGAAGCAGGATAGACACAGCGAGGAATGTTAAGTCTCCACTGCCCAGGAAAGGCCCAGTTGTTCGTTCCCCTCTGTAAAGCCTGCTGTGATTACTATGGATTCTTTATGGTCTGCTTTGATGTCTTTGGAAACTGCAATATCCAATTTGACTAAGATTACTTTGGATTCAACTCATCGCTTTTTAAATATTGAAAGTACAATTACTTCACAAACGACAAGTTGGAACAATTGGAATCTCGAGTGGATACTGTAGAGTCCCTTCAGCACAAATTTGTTCATTCGGACGTTGTGAATGCAAATAATTGGAAAATATTGAAAATTCTCTGAAATCTTTGAATTTACGGGTTCTTAATTTTCCCTATGTGAAGTTGATATCACCTTATGAGATGTTCAAAACCTATCTTAAAAACCTGCCAGCTTAAGTTAAACAGAGCGGCGGCAACTTGCACAATAAACAGAGCGGCGGCAGCTCTAATAGAGAGTGACAACCCCGTCCTTTATTTCACCTGTTATAAGAATAAACAGCGATTCTCATACAAAATTTGTTATAAGAATAAACAGCGATTCTCATACGAAACATCGCTTGAAAAAATAAAACGGAGCGGCAATAAACGCAGACACAGCTGATTTCTTCAAAAAAAAATTTTCAAAAACATTTTCACTGTGTCCCATATTCTTTTGAGGAACAGGAATCAATGATTAAAAATTTGTATATTCACAGTCTAAAAGAGTAAGACTGTTGAAAGCTTTAAATAAGCTATAGGTGCTACGAGTGAGCGACTTATGAGATTCCCGTTCACAACAATATATAAATCTAGTTTCCAAACATATGATGTTATTTTTTTAATTGAAGATTTTTTCACATCATATTCATCAGTTTGATATTACAAAACCTATCTTATACACAATCTGAAAATAACCACTGAAGTGCTACCTGTGATATCTAAGATATATTACCTTCCTTTTAAGGAGGATATTGGCACTGGGGAGCAACCAGTGAATGTCTCATTAAATCTGACAGAAATATTGGAATCTATAGAGACTACAATAACAAAAAGGGCAACTCTTCTAGTATCTTTTGCTATTCCAACAGATAGAGATATGGTATTACGACTTTTTATGTGTAATAGTTTATTATTGTTTCATGGTGATAAAGTTTGGATGAATCCAGATATATCTAGAGTTTCTCAAGAAAGAAGGAAGACATTTCTGAGTATGCGTCCAGAGGTATTATCCAGAGGGGGATAAGTTTCTTCTGAAATATCCATGCAAGTGTATAGTGAATCATTCTAATTTCAAGTACATTTCTTTTGAGCCATCGCAATTCCGTGCTTTTCTGGACACTCATACCCAAGAATCTCCTGTAGTAGGTTTGGGGGATTAATTATGTTCTCTGGTAGATTCTCTAACTGATATATTTTTCCTTTTATATCACTTTGTTATACATTTCCCCACATTATTTAACTATCACATTTACTTAACTATCACATACGTCTTTATTCCAAAAGAAATGTATTCATGGGGGGTGAAGGGCTGATGTGCCCGGAGCACGAGAGAGACCTTGGGGGTGATGGTGTCTAATGATCTGAAGTCAGCGAAACAATGTGACAAGGCGATAGCTAAAACCAGAAGAATGCTGGGCTGCATAGAGAGAGAAATATCAAGTAAGAAAAGGGAAGTGATTATCCCCTTGTACAGGTCCTTGGTGAGGCCTCACCTGGAGTACTGTGCTCAGTTATGGAGACCGTATCTCCAAAGGGACAGAGACAGGATGGCTGTGGTCCTGAAAAGGGCGACCAAAAAGGTGTATGGTCTTCATCGAATGCCTTATGAGGAGAGATTGAAGAATCTAAATATGTATACCCTGGAGGAAAGGAGGAGCAGGGGTGATACATAAGAAAATGCCATATTGGGTCAGACCAAGGGTCCATCAAGCCCAGCATCCTGTTTCCAACAGTGGCCAATCCAGGCCATAAGAACCTGGCAAGTACCCAAAAACTAAGTCTATTCCATGTTACCATTGCTAATGGTAGTGGCTATTCTCTAAGTGAACTTAATAGCAGGTAATGGACTTCTCCTCCAAGAACTCATCCAATCCTTTTTTAAACACCGCTATATTAACTGCACTAACCACATCCTCTGGCAACACATTCCAGAGTTTAATTGTGCGTTGAGTAAAAAAGAACTTTCTACGATTAGTTTTAAATGTGCCCCATGCTAACTTCATGGAGTGCCCCCTAGTCTTTCTACTATCCGAAAGAGTAAATAACCGATTCACATCTACCCGTTCTAGACCTCTCATAATTTTAAACATCTCTATCATATCCCCCCTCAGCTGTCTCTTCTCCAAACTAAAAAGTCCTAACCTCTTTAGTCTTTCCTCACAGGGAGTTATTCTATTCCCCATATCATTTTGGTAGCCCTTCTCTGTATCTTCTCCATCGCAATTATATCTTTTTTGAGATGCGGCGACCAGAATTGTACACAGTATTCAAGGTGCGGTCTCACCATGGAGCGATACAGAGGCATTATGGCATTTTCCGTTTTATTCACATTTTATTCATGTTACAGACCTTCAGATACTTGAAAGGTTTTAACGATCCAAAGTCAACGACAAACCTTTTCCGTTGCAAAAAAATCAGCAGAACCAGGGGTCACGATTTAAAACTCCAGGGAGGAAGACTCAGAACCAATGTCAGTATTTCTTCACGGAGAGGGTGGTGGATGCCTGGAATGGTCTTCCGGAGGAAGTGGTGAAGACTAAAACTGTGAAGGATTTCAAATGGGGCATGGGATAAACACTGAGGATCCAAAAAGTCTTGAGGATGTGAATGAAGGGAAGAGGCATGGGGGTGGCTTGCGGGAATGACTGCTACTACCTGGTGATTAATACCCTTATTCAATCAACATACACACGGTTAATGCGACTCCAACATTGTTCTATGCTTCAACAGCAAGAGGAAATGTGGGACAAAGGATTTGCATTCACAAATAAGCGTGGGAGTAGCTTGCTTGTTGCGGCGGATACTACCCCGAACCAATTAAGCCTGATACTTCTCTTTGAATACATATAGCGCGCAGCTCACTGCTTCAACAGCAGGGGGGGAATGAAGATAAGAGGATTTATATTAAGACAACCAACAAGGACTAAATTGCACAGGCTGGGTAAACAAATAAGCATGGTAGTAGCTTGCTTATTGCGGCGGTTACTACCCCTAACCAATTAGGCTTGATACTTCACTTTTATGCAGCTCCACAGCACTGCTCTCTACATCAATAGCAGGGGTGGAAGGAAATTAGAACCAAAACGTTACCAATAAGGGCCCTGACCTCAGCGGTCAGAGTAAAAGGTAAGTATGAGAAAAATAACTGTTAAAGCTTGCTGGACAGACTGGATGGGCCATTTGATCTTCTTCTGCCGTCATTTCTATGTTTCTGTATCAGATAAATATTGTAAATGCTAATTATTAGTATGTCATTTGACCTTTTGCTGTTTATCTGTATTTGTACAAGTATTTTCTTGCTGTTATATCTGAAAATGCTTAAAATAAAAATTAAAAAAATGCATATAACCTAATCTAAAACATCAGAATACAGAGAACATCAGAATGCAGAGAAATACAATAACAAGAATGACAAAGGATACTAATTTATGAATGACTAAAACTAATTAGAGAATGGAAGTAATGTAAGACAACATACTGCCCTCTATGTGAAAAACTATTAAATTATAATTCCTGAACTAATAGCCTTATGCCTTAGAACTTTAGCTAAAATGTATAAGAACATATCAGTAGATTTATATTAATCCTGTTTTGCTGATGTATAGTATGAATGTTACTTTTGTAAACCGCTGTGATCTTTATTTGGAACGACGGCATATAAAATGTCTAAATAAATAAATAAATAACTTCAATGTTTGCCTCAAAGCATGGTGTAAATCAAGTGGTTTTGGTTACACTGGAACAGTATGGAACAGAAAAAGTTTATATTGTAAATATGGTCTACATTTCTCCTTGTACATACACAACAAGCACAGAAAAGTTTCTTGATGGTCAGTTTTTAATTTAAATTAAGCATTTCATATATGGCAATGCCACTGTATATAAATCAGTCCTTTTTAAAGGGTCCCCCTTTATATACAGTGGAGTTGCCATATATGAAATGCTTAATTTAAATTAAAAACTGACCATCAAGAAACATTTCTGCGCTTGTTGTGTATGTGCTGATATTTGCTGAGTGCAATACTAGCTCCAGCAGTAGTATTTTGGATTCTCCTACATTTCTCCTTGGCCAGAAAGAGTATATTAAGTGAGAAATTCAGAGCATATACCTTGAGGCATTTAAACTAGAAGGCGGGGGTGGCAGGAGGTGCCCAATGAAATTGCCAAGTCACCCCCAGCAAAACAAGAATTGGGAGAAGAAAACAATCAACTCAAAATAGCAGAAAAGATGACTAAGAAGAGCAGCAATCCTAGGGATACGAGCTGGAAAGCTATGATTACAAATGCTCGTAGTTTGGGCAATAAAATCCCAGACCTGCAGGCCTTAATGATGGAAGCAGACATGGACATAATTGCTGTTAGAGACCTAGTTCAGAGTCTCATGATTGGGATACGGCCATACTGGGCTATAACTTGTTAAGAAGGACAGAGAGGACAGAAAAGGGGGAGGAGTTCTTTATGTCAAAAACAATATCCAAGCAACTAAACTGCAAGGAATGTGGGGTAGAGAAGAAGCATTATTGGCCTTCCTAAAAAAAAAAAAAAAAAGATGGTGCATCCATTTTTACTGGAGTGGTTTACAGGTCTCCTACTCAAATGGAAGAACTAGACAGAGGTCTGGTTGAAGACATCCATAAGGTGGGAAAGAATGAAAAAGTGTTGATTGTTGGAGATTTTAATCTGCTGGACGTAAACTGGAGAATCCCTTCCACAGAATCTAGCAGAAGTAGAGACATAGTGAATGCCCTTCAAGGGGCTCAGTTCAAACAAATTGTAATGGAAAGCGGGAGGGAGTTATACTCAACCTAGTGCTCACTAATGGGGATAATGTCTCTAATGTCCGGGTGGGTGCCCACCTAACAGTATGGTTTGATACTACAAATAGGATACAGAGAGGTCACACAAAGACCCAAGCTTTGAATTTCAAAAATACGGACTTTGTCGAAATGGGGATATATCTGGAGGTAGAACTAGAAGACTGGGAGAAAATGAGAGAGGTGGAACAACAGTGGGCCAAACTAAAAAGAGCAATTACAAAGGCAACAAATCCATATGTTAGAAAAGTAAACAAATGTAAAAGAAATAAGAAACCGATCTAGTTCTCAAAGGACATGGCTGATAAAATAAAGGCAAAAAAAGCAACATTCAAAAAATAAAAGGATCCCAAAAAGAGGAACGCAGGGAAGAATATTTGGTGAAACAGAAAGATGAAGAAAGAAATCAAGAAAGCAAAAGGTCAAGCAGAAGAAAGGATTGCCAAAGAGGTAAAATGAAGTGTCAAAACACTTTTCAGATATATTAAAGAAAGGTCGAAAGTGGTATACTGAAATTGAAAGGAGACAAATATCAATGTGTGAAGAGAGAGGAAGAAATGGCCAAAATATTAACCAAATACTTCAGCTCGGTGTTCACTAAAGAAGACCCTGGAGAAGGACTGTCGCTAGTTGACAAGACTGTGGATGGGGGGTGGAGCAGACGATACTCTATTTAAAGAAGAGAATGTATGGGAAAGGCTAGGAAAACAAAGTGGACAAGGCCATAGGGCCGGATGAGATACACCCCAGGATACTGAGAAAGCTCAGAAATATGCTGGCTGGTCCGCTGCATGACCTGTTCAATAGATACCTGGTAACAGGCGTGGTGCCACAAGATTGGAGAAGAGCAGTGGTGGTCCCGCTTCACAAGAGTGGGAGCAGAGAGGAGGCTAGAAACTACAGGCCAGCTGGCCTCACCTTGGTGGTGGGAAAATTAATGAAGACTCTTCTGAAGGAAAGGATAGTGAACTATCTACAATCTAGTGGGTTGCTCAACCTGAGGCAGCATGTATTCATCAGGGGAAGGTCCTATCAGACAAATCTGATTTTTTTGATTGGGTGATGAGAACTGATCAGGGAAGAAAGCTGGATGTGATTTACTTGGATTTTAGTAAAGCTTTTGATATGGTCCCCATATAGGAGACTCGTGAACAAAATGAGAAGCTTGGGAATGGGTGCCAAGGTAGTAGCATGGATTGCAAACTGGTTGACTGTCAGGAGACAGCATGTAATGGTGAATGGAACCTACTCTGAAAAAAGAACGGTGTTAAGTGGAGTACCACAGGGATCAGTGTTGGGATCGATTCTGTTCAATATCTTAGTGAGCGACCTGGCAGAAGGGAAAGAAGGTAAAGTTTGTCTATTTGCGGATGATACGAAGATCTGCAACAGAGTGGATCTGCCTGAAGGAGTAGAGAGAATGAAAAGTGATAAGAAAGCTTGAAGAGTGGTGTAAGATTTCGCAGTTGGGATTCAATGTCAAGAAGTGCAGAGTCATGCCTCTGGGGTGCGGACATCCAAAAGAGCTGTATGTGATGGGCGGTGAAAGACTAATGCACACAGACTGGGAGAGGGACCTTGGGGTGATTATGTCCGATGATCTGAAGGTGGCAAAGCAATGTGACAAGGCGATAGCTAAAGCCAGAAGAATGCTAGGCTGCATAGAGAGAGGAATAGCCAGTAAGAAAAAAGAGGTGATAATGCCCTTGCACAGGTTTTTGGTTAGGCCATCTTGCTACGAGCTAGAAAATTCTCCGCTTCCTTAGGCTATGTGTGGGTTTGGCGAGTGTTTGAGGCTTGGTGTGAAGATTGAGGTGTTCATTCTCATTCGGTTAACATCCTGCTCATTTTGGAATTTTTGCAGGATGGATTGAGTAAAGAGTTGGCCCTTAATTCATCAAAGGTACAGGTGGCGCCTTTGCTTGTTTTTGAGGTCAAGTGAATGGTGGACCCTTGTCAGCTCATCCAGATGTGGCCCATTTCTTAAAAGGAGTGAAGCATTTTCGTTCCCCTTTGTGGTTGCCGGTGCCTTTGTTGAGTCAATCTAGTTTTGGATTTTTTGGTAGGCCCTACTTTTTGACTGATGCGTAGCTTTTCCTTGAATTTACTGACCTTGAAAATGGTGTTTCTTGTGGCAATTTGTCTGGCACATAGGGTTTTCCAAACTGCAGGCCTTGCCTTGCTGGGAGCCCTTTCTATGGGTTACTCTGGGGACGATACAGCTGTGTATTGCTCCTTCGTTTTTGCCAAAAGTGGTCTTGGATTTTCATTTGAATCAGTCAATTTCCCTGTCTCTGGACAGGGAAGGAGATGTAGAGGAATATTGCCTGTTATGTCCCTTGGATGTAAAGAGACGTATCTTGAGGTATTTGGAGGTTTCTACACCTCTTAGGAAGACAGATAGTCTGTTTGTTCTCCATGGGGGAAGTAAACAAAGCGAGCCGGCATTGCGGGTTACGATAGCCTGCTGGATTAAGGAGATAGTCACAGCAGCATATTAGATGCTGAGCAGCTGTTGCCTAGTCAGGTTAGGCCTCGTTCCACTAGGGCTCAGGAAGTGTCATGGGTAGAGGTTAGATCGCGACCTTTTCCATGCATTAGATGTGCAGGCCTGGGAGGTCACAACCTTTGCGCATGCAGTGTTGATTGGGCAACCTCCCGCCCTGTTCGAGAGTAGCTTTGGTACATCTCACTGGTTCTGGATCCACCTGTTTGTACGCTAAGAATGGGAAAATTACTACTTACCTGATAATTTCCTTTTCTTTAATAAGGTCAGGTGGTTCCACCTTCCCTCCCTTGGTTGCCGGATGGTTGTATTATTGTCCTCCTGCATGGCTGCATGTTCCAGGGGTTACAGGTAAGTGTTACTCCAGTATCTAGCCTAGTGTTATTACTATCCTTGTCTGAGTTCAGTGTTTTCCTGTTGGCTGATTGCTGAAATGGTTACCTGTTAGTTATCAAGTTTTGTTAGTTTGTCCACAGTTGGATTTTGCAGAGAATACTGGTGGTTGATGTCACTGCAGGGGTATATATATATATATTGTGATGTTAGCTTTGCGCCCATCTCCATCTACTGGTAGAGATGCATAACCCATGGGTTCTGGATCTACCAATACTTATTAAAGAAAAGGACATTATCAGATAAGTAGTAATTTCTCCTTTCTTAAAATGCTATACATCTTACAAATTCTGCCAAGGGTAAAAACTTATGAGCACAACAGTAATTGTTTTCGTATTTGATTTGTAATCTATCTTGTACCAGGCAATTGCTAGAAAAAGTGAAATAAAAATTATTTAAATTTAATTAAAGTACAAATAAAAGAAAAAGCAAAAAGTACTCAAAAAAAAAAAAAGAAGTTTGCTCACCGTAAACGGTGTATTCTGTAGATAGCAGATGAATTAGACATGCTGTCTGGGACGTCCTCCGTGCCACTAGGTGGCAAAGCTCTCAAAGCTGAAAACAGATCTTTGCTAGGGAGGAGCGCTTGCTTGCATGATCCCACGCTGCCCCAAATCTCCTCAGTCCATATCAAAGCAAGACGAGATGCAAAGATGAAAGACCTGTCCGGGGAGGCGGGAGGGTCAGCATGGCTAATTCATCTGCTATCTACGGAAAACACCGTTTATGGTGAGCAAACTTGCTCTTTTCCCATAGATAAGCAGCATGAATTAGCCATGCTGTCTGGGAGTCCCCAGCTAAAGTATTGAGCGCATATAGCCCATATCATGTGTTCATAATAAAAACGAGGAAATGTGCTCAAGACAGACAATAGGCGGACAGTTTTTATGACGTTGCTGTCGTTGTGAGCGTGTGATGTGTTACCCGATAATTGTGTTTCTCATGTGTGCGTCACCCACTGTCTGCCGGTGTAAGAAGTAGCAGGAGGTGAGCAGATATAGCTAGGACCCTGGGGCTGTGTTGCAAAGTGCCAGGATAGGTCCTTCATGGAGATTATCTAGTGAAGTAGACACAGTACGGATATGGAGTGTGTTATAGGCAGTGGACAGGGTCTGTGAACACTGTCGGTAGCAGAAAAGAATGCAACTCGAGATCCAGAACAAGAGCGTGCAATTGAAGGCAGGGAGTCCTGGGCATTCGGGTTAAAGGAGACCAAGCACCATAGGGCTCTGTAGTCAGAAGGAGTGTGATGTCGTTAAGAAGCGAGTGTTCAGTTACACCCAGCATATGGAGCTTAAGCTTGTTTCGGTAGAATTGAGGTTTTTGTAAAAAAACAGGAGGGTGATGGATTGGCTGATGTGGAAGCCGAAAGGTATTTGTGTGAAGAAGGCAGGATGCGTACGCAGCTTAACCTTGTCATAGTGAAATTCCAGATAGGGCAGATAGCACGCTAGGTCTTGTAGTTCGCTGTTGCATCTGAAGGAGGTGAGTGCGACTGAAACGTGCAGCTTCCAGGCGAGGAACATTGGATGACAAGTGTCTAGCGGTACTTCTGATGGGAGCATGAATTGCTCCAGCACTTTGTTTATATGCCTTGGAAATAGCTTTCGGGCCAGGACCGGAGACGTAGGACTCCGGACATGAATCCAGAGGCGAGCGGGGGCCTAGAGATTGGCTCCAGATTGAAAGGAGAATGGTAGGGATATGGCCCTGAGGTGTGCTTGAACTGGAGCCAGCCAGAGGTTTCTGGCAAAGAAGATGGAGGCACTCGAAGGTGTAGCACTTCTCGTTCCGCCAGCAGTTGATGTGAGCGGAGTGTATACTGGAATGAAACCAGAAGAATCCCAAGCTGAGGAGAAAATCTCGGACCTGGGATCTGAGCCGTGCAATTCAGAGATGAGTGAGCGGGTGGAGCAGGAAATCAGCACTTGGGTGAGGAGACATGGGTTGTTTCACAGGGGTATCGGTTGGCTATCGATAACTAAATTAGGGAGGTGTACCACGACTGCCAGGCCTGACACCAGAGCGATGAAAATTAGGTTCGAGCTATCTGCGATGTAGCACTGGACTGTGTGGGGAAGGCTATTTATGGGAGTAGACTTCCCTTCAGTCTATGAGGAATGCGACCTGTGGTAGCTGGCGTGCAGTGAGGCACTGCTTGCAAAAAAGGTCGAGTATACTGTCCCGCTCAGTTGCGAAGAGAACAAGATTTCATGTGCTAATATATATATATATATAATCTTTTTTTTTTGTATGCCCTGAAGTTATTAATTATGGCCAGGAAGCAGGGCGCAGGGAGATGGATCTGCTTCCTACTCATTCGAGGACTCCTACAGGTGATCTGCAGGGCACTAGGAACCTGACCGACCTCCATTGGTGAAGTAGAGCATGGGAATATGGCTGTCGGGGTGGACCATTAGAGCATGTCCACGTGGGATGTGCTCGAATGTCCGAAGAGCATGTCGGGGGGGCTTGAAGATCCGGGCGAGTCACGTATTGCTCTGATTTCCAAGCGGACGACAGACACTGAAACCATAGTTGGGTGAAAAAGGGGAACTCCACTCTCTGGTAGAAGTGTACCATATGGGATAGAGGGGGTCGGAGAGGCAAGCCTGCAGGTAACACCAATGTGGCCGGCTAGTACTCCAATCTTTGTGCCTGCGGAAGTGAGACAGGAGCGGAGGAAGGATGGAAGAACTGACTCTATTGGGTCCTTAAGCTCCATTGTGGATGATGCACATGTAGTCGCGAGTGAGGTATGACATAGATTGAGGATGCCCTGTGACTGAGAATGGAGAGGATTTGTCGGGTTCAAGTCAGTGGTGGTCACTTGGGTTCGACCAGCACATGTTGTACGGGCATGCGGTTCAGAAGGCAGGCCCTGTCCTGAATGGGCGATAGGAGCCCCGATGAGCTGCAAGACCTGGGTGGATTGCATATGGGATTCTTCGTAAGTGATTAGTAGGCCTAGATTGACTAGTCAAGAATAAGGTTATGGGAGGGATTGATTGGCAGGGTGGATTGGTTAGTGGCCACCCGCAAGTAGTCGTTCAGGTAAGGAAAGTATAACTGGATCCCATGTCGACAAAGGTATGCCAGTTCTACTGCGGAACTTCTGGTGACACAGAAACCCTGGTGCAGAGAATCCATTCTACGTTAGGTATCTGCTGATTGATTGAAGGTTGGACGGAGGCTATCGTACTTCAAGTGAATGAAGAAGTGAGAGGAGCAACCCCTGGCGAGGGGGTGGGGAAGCACCGAATGTACCATTGTGGGAGGAGATGGTTGATCTCCCATAACAGCAGTCTGTAGTGCAGATCAGATGTGTAGGCATATCAGGTGCGGGAACAAAGGAAGCTGAGGGAGTCAACATGGATGAAGTGGGAGGCCTCAGGAGGGCCCTGGGAGGATCGTGACTACTCCTCTGAGGGGGCAAATGTCTCTTTCAAATTTTGGAGTTTTGACGCTCTTTGCCAGCTGCATGGATGTGGGTGGGACTCCAGTAGAGGTAATATTGGGTACGCCTGTCTGTAACCGACTTGATCTTACCACACTGGTAGAAAATACCTGGTGGTCATGGCGTGTCAGGTAATCTCGATGTAGTAGCAGGTTTAGATGTAAAGAACCTGAACTACAGAGATTTTCTGATTAAACCTGTCACTGAGGAGAGACAAAGATCTGTGTGCTGCTAGGATGGCAAGGGGGGGCAGGAACGCCACCGCTTTTCCTTTCAAATGTGAAGGTTGAAGACGACCCTGTTGGAATTACGGACTGAAAAATGGCCGTTAAAGATAACATGGACAGGAAAAGGTCATCTGGAAATATGATTTTGATGAAACATTCGCTGAGGGGGCTGACAAGACATGTCCCCCACTTTCCACCTGTCATGAGGACAAGGATGGTTTGCTTATCAACGTCACAAATGTCAGTGAAGGAAGCTTAGTGACTAGCTGTAAGCACATTGGCAGTGGATTCTGTTGTAATGCCCAAGGCTCTATAGATAAAAACGAAGAAAGTATCATGAAGCTTCTTCATGCCCTTCAGTGCCCACAGGGCCGAGTGTTCTGGGACAGAGGCTCTAGAGAGTGGGAACATTTATGGAAGGCTATACCTCACAAATCATGTGCTGTTCTAACTTCAAGGTGTAATATTGCAGATTGGAGTATCCGCCAATCAAAAGTGTCAAGATATATACCCCCCTTGCCGAGTGGTGTATTGCATGGAGGCTAGATTTCCGTGCTTTTTTTTTTTTTTTTTTTTTTAATTGCTTGTCCCTGACGACCGATGTCTGAGGGAATTGGACTCTGGAGCATCAAATCTCTGTGGATGGAATGTGAGATCCATGTGAAGGGAAGGCCACGGCCCTCAGAAGGGATTCCCAGGACTTGTACCGCACAGTAGGTTCCACTGGAGTGTCGGAAAGAAATTATTATTATTTTTTTTTTTTTAAGGATCTCAAACATCCATTGAGTGGGTATGGACCTTCCGAGTCCCTACCTCGAGAATGTGTGCCTAGTTCTTCAGGATGTTCATGAGAAGGATCTCCCGATGAATAGACAGGACACTTAGTAGGTCAACAAAGCCTGAGGGGTACCCAGTTCTCGCGGATAAGGAGTGCCCGTAGTGGCTGGAGAAGGCATGACGTCCGGTGGTTGGAGACATTGCATGGGGTACCCTACTCGCTGGAGGTTACATTGTGGCCGAGGCGTAGAGCCCCCCGGTGCACTGAAGCCAGCGGCACATCGTTGTCCCTGTCCTCTGGGAATAGGATGTGTTCTGGAGGCTATACTTGGCCTTCATGGACGGGTTGAGCCGTAACCCATGTCAGTGGCTGAAGAGAAGGTTTTTCCTTTTTTTTTTTTTTTTTTAAATTAATTAATTTTTTAATCAATCCAGGGGATGGAAGGACCTGTGGGTGTCCATGCACCGCGGGTGTCCAGAGGTATCGAGAAAATGATACATCAGCAACCGGCATTGAGTAGGCCCCGCATTCCGACGCACTCATGTTGGCATCGCGCCGCGGGGACATTCGCTCAACGCCGGTGCGCTCTCGCCAGCACGCCCCAATGCGCCGGTCAGCCGGAGGGCACGTCAGAACATTGGCGCTGGACAGCGGATGCCTCAGCGCTTCTTTGCGCTGATGAGTCTTTGTGTCGGCGCCTCGATGCTTCGCACCGATGTGGTGGTGAATCGATCATGTGTCGACGAATACGTTGCGTTGACAATGTTGATGCAATTTCCGAATCTGTGTCGTTGCCCCCCGGATCTCTCACTGGTGCCAGCCCGGACGAACCGGGAGGTCTACTGAGGAGGCCCAATGGTAAGGATCCCGTAGCAGCCGTGGGGGGGGGGGGGGGGCGGAAAAGATCTATTTACTTCTCCCAAGGGCAGTGCTTGATTCTATCCCTGTCATTTTCAGGGGATGTTCTTTTTCTTTTATTTCTCTTCATGCTTTTTTTCTTTTTTAAAAACACTGAGGAGAAGATCTATTTACTTCTCTCAAGGGCAGTTCTTGATTCCATCCCTTTTACTTGCAGAGGATGTTCTGTCGCCTTTATTTGAAGATATTGTCTTCTTTATCTCTATTTATTTTTTGAAAAATGTTGAGGAGAAAGAGAGCTCCGCGCACTCAGTCGTGTGGAAAAAAAACGGACTGGGGAGATTTGGGGCAGCACGGGATCATGCAAGCAGGCGCTCCCCACTGGCAAAGATCTGTTTTCAGCTTTGAGAGCTCCACCACTTAGTGGCATGGAGGACGTCTTAGACAGCATGGCTAATTCATGCTGCTTATCTACAGGGGGAAAAAATGTTACAGACTGAAAAGTTTTCATCTAGCATTTAATTTTTCTAAATATTTTCCCAATGTTGCTTCCAACTGTTGTAGAGAAGGTCAGACTATGGAAAATAAAGTGGCCACTATTTTCTGTCAATAAAGTGTTACATACTTGATACCTCCTTTCTATTAGCATTACACCAGTTTAGAGCAGCAGCCTTACCTGCCAGAGTGTTTAACATTTCCTTCTAGATAAGGGCTTCTTTGTAAATCAGTTGAACTGGTACAGAGGAAGAAATATCTACATTAAGGCAGGAGGGAAAGGGGAGCTAACAAGTTCTCCAGTGCAAGCAGCACTGTACTCATCCTATCCAATCTAGGTGAGACAAAGCAAAACTGCTTTAACTTTTAACACTTGTGAAAGTGGCAGTGTGGCAGCAAAACATTTAAGAACAGTAATGTGTTCATGAATGTAAGATCTAGGCATTATTCCACAGATGACTATCATAATCTTCCCTAGACAGCTCTTAACAATGCATTCTCACCTTGAGGTCCAATAAAATTCCTATTCTACTTGAGAAAATTCCTATACAGAGATAATAAATCATTTGGCAGTTGTGCCATATAGAAATGTTAATTGAAAACACAACTGAGATTGCCTTATGCATTTTATATGACCTAGGACAAATATGAATCCAAGATCTGAAAGGTACAGTAATGCATTAACACAGCTTACTCTTCTAAGTATATTGTTTCCTCAGAAAGAATTTCAATGTGAGCAATTCTTTTACATTACAATCCACCTGATAACTACCTGGAGTTATAAATCATGATTTAAAATGGGAATGACAGACCTAAATTAACAAGATAAAAAAGCAATTGGATTCAGGGCCTCAGATGGTACATTTCCCTCAATTTCCTAAAACTTAGAAGCTTAAAAATACTGACATTAATTAAGGAATGGTTTTATTACTTACAATCAAAGCCTCAAAAGAAGCTTTATCAGACAATTCCTCTAAGAAATTCCAAGCCTCTTTCAATTAACAAAAGCAACCAAAAATGTTTTAAAAAGTTAATTGTGGCATTTTTTTCATTGCAAGTTAATTTGCTGAATGAAAATGAGATTAAAAGCATTAGTTAGAGCCAAGCATTATGCAAACAGCTGCTTAAACTTACTATAAAGCTCTGATAATGCATCTTAATTCTGATATAGAGCTTCTGTTATGCTTGTACACTCACCCCACCACACCATTACTAATCAAGTACTCTTCAAATTATAATACTCTGTGGTTCTAATGCTCATATAGGGCCCCACTTCATCCTCAGAGATTCTGTAGTTCTGTCAATTTCAGCACACTTCTTTCAAAGCCATGAATAAGTGGTATCTTTACTTGCAACACAGTCAACCCATTAAAGTTAAGTTGCTACTAGCATGACCTGACATACGACATGGCCAAAGCATTGTACCTCAGTATCATGAACTCTACCCTCTCATCTCATATTAACAATTCTGTAAAAGCAGCATAGATGGAAGAGATGAAGCTTCAAGATGTGGCAAAGAACACTGTGTAAATTCCTTTTATGTGCAATTCCCATTTCAGTGCACATTAAATCAGTACTCCATTAATTTTTTTCTTTTTGCCTAATCTTAAATTTTAGTCATTAAAGATAGGGACGAAGAGCAGTAATTTCCACTCCATTGCATAAACTCTATTTGATGTTATAAGTATATAAGAAGTGCAATGCTGGGTCACAACAATGATCCATTGAGCCCTGCATCCTGTCTTAGACAGAGGCCAGTCTGGGTTACCTGGAAGTACCCGGCAAATCCCAATATGAAGGTTTGTTTCATGATGCTCATGCCCAAGAATTCAAGAATTAAGAGACTGAGAAACCAAAGTTTGATGGCTGCTAATTATTTATGGATCTGTCCTCTAGAACTTTTCCAAATATTTTTTAAACTCACTTATACTACTAGCCTTAATTATGTGTTGACTGAAAAAATACTCTCAAATTTGTTTTAAATCTCTCACTTGTAAATTTCAGAGAGCATCCACTAGCCCTAGTCCTATAGTGTAAATAACTGTTCCCTACCACACAATTTTATAAAACTCTATGACATTAGAGCCAGTTGATGGGTTAAAAAACTGGCCCTGTTCATCAGTTGTGGCAGTCAGCAGCAGGAAGGCCTGTTTCCATCTCTGGCCATTTCCCTTGCACAAAGCAGTATCCAAACGATGTCACCCCATCCATGACTTCTGAGCCATCCATGAGATAAACAGCTGTCCCTGTTATGGGGACAAGTTGCAGTTGAAGGGGCGACCCAGAAGTGTTCTCACCTTTGAGCAGGCTTTATGGGTTGTTTTACCGTGTAATTGCTGAGGCTTTAGTGGGTTATGTTTTATATGTTTTTTGGGACTTTGGATTTTACAAAGGGCAGTGAAGAGAAGAGAATTAATTGGTTGGATGGTTCATGAGGTAACTATTGCTCAGTTCTTCAGTGGGGGGGGGGGGGGGGGGGTAGGGGTTGTTGAACAGGCTATTGGGTGGGTAGGGCTTTGATTAGGTATTGTTTTACATTTCATATATCGAACAAAGTCAGATTGGATCCCAGAGGGATTATCAGTAATTTGATGAGTTAATAGAACCATACTTGTCTGGGCCATGCTGGAGCAAAGAGGATAAGATGAGCTTGGTTGTTAAGTGCTTTTTGCACTGTTCTCACTACCAATGGAATTGGTGGATAAGTGGTACAGCAGATCTGCATCCCACTTGAGATGAAAAGCATCCGGAGTGGATCTGAACTTGCTTTGAAGAATGGAGCAGAGTTTTTGCACTATACTGTTGGCCTTTGATGCAAACAAATTGATTGACAGGTAACTCCCAAATACTGAACATCCTCTTTGCCAGTGCTTGATCTAGAGACAACTCAGAGATGAAATACTTTGCTGAGGCAATTTGCCAATGTGTTGGAGATCCTGGGAAGGTAGATTACTTATAGGAAGGCTCTGTGGCTGCAAGCCCAATCCCAAATTAGTAGCGACTTCTTGTCCTTACAGACTGAGTACCATTATCTTACTCAGCTGGTCCAAGAATTTTGGGTAAAAGAGGTCTTCTGGTGGCACAGAATGCTCTGGCAGATCAGACAGGAGTTCAAAGGGAATCTCATAGACTCTTCTTCATAACTGAGAAGTAAAGAGACACTAACCCACAACCCCAATGATGATGAAGGCATTCAGGGAGGGTTCCCTCGGTTGCTTCTGAAGCAAATATTCCAAGGGCATGCTCAAGATTGTGGTATCCCATGCTACCACTCTAGATTCCTTTACAGAAAAGGATGGTTGGGGGCTAGATCATGCCACTGGGACTTCAGCTAGGGACTCTGAAGCATGGAAAGAAGAGGGATGCCTCTTTGAGGGAACAAATCCATCAATCTGGACAGGAGAAGTTGAAAGGTGCCCTCCTTGTCACTTTCTGCCAGTGAGGCAAATACATTCTTCACTAATTCCATCAACTGGTCTATGGGCTGTTGCGTTCTCTGACCAGGAGTTGGGGGAAGAGACATCCTCTTGAGACCAGTATAGGTTCGTCCTCTTGAAAACTCTTAATGGACTCCAGAAGAAAGCCTCCTTCTGAGCAAACTGAATTAGTGGATGCATGGAGACAAGAGGCACCGTGGAGCATTTTGGGTTTGGCATCTTTGCTTGAGGAGACAAAACAAAGATAAGGATGTCAAAATAGAGAAGGCAAGGGTAGTGACTCATCCTCAAGATCTCTTAATGATTGTTCCTGCTTTGAATTCATTCAGTGCATCGATGGAGTTGGGGACTGGTGCTCCAATTGCACCGAAGCACTATGTGTGTTGATGGAGCAAATAGCTAATCAGGCCTGATGCATTGATGGGATTGATCCTGACCTCTGCAGTGCCAACTGTGCTGCTGTCTCTGATACATGGCACTTCTTTTTCTTATATACTGATGAGCCACAATCACAGTCCCTTGTTCATGGTGCTTCCATGCTTTGCTTGACTCCAGCAGAATAGCAGATCTAGAAACCAGCCCCGCAGAAGGGGGAGCTTTGCTCGAGGAACTCCTGCTCAACTTAGCACAGAGGAAGCCCAAGGAAGCCCTGCTCCAAGAGGAAGAATGACTGACTTTTCAGAAACCTGTAAAGTTCTTCCATCTTCCAGGCCCTGCTCCTCTGGGACCTCAGTGACATCTGGTCACAATCACAACAATTAGCTGTGTCAATGTCTGGCCCCAAACATTCATAACAAATATCATGGCTATCAGTGATACAACATCTTCTGGCCACACACAATCCTAGAAGTCACTAGAGGGGGCCTTTATGGAGCTGGACATGTTGAGGGGCTGCCGGGGCAGCTCAAAGCAGGTTAAGATAAAAAAACTGAAACCAAGTACAAAACAACTTAGAGAGGGTACACATCTGTTGCAGAAGTTAGGACAAAAAAAAAAAAAAGACTGCAGTAATACATGTGCAGAAACTCCTGTGCATGCTCAGTAGAGCAAAAGCTCCTTGAGCTAGGAGAGAAGAGTCCATTCGGTGGTATCAGATGTCACAGCTAATTCAGCCTTACTTGTTGACTAATGGACTCCTATCAGCTGTTTTCTCCAGGCTGAAGAGCCCTAACCTGTTTAATATCTTTCTTCATAAGGGAGCTGTTCCAACCATTTTATCAATTAGATCTCCCTTCTCTGTTCCACTGAACCTTTTGGAGATGGGTAGCAAATCAGTCTATGTCTGGGGTTCTCCAGAGAAATATATTTTTGCTACCTAAAGGTCCAGAAACCATTTTTGAAGATCTAGGACTTGGCTGAGTTTGTATAATATTATATTCTCTTTGCCTGAGAAATATGTGACTTGGAAGATAGATGAGTGAGCTATTGCCCAATTCCATATCCTGATTGTTGCTAGTCACAGAGGATAAGACTCAATACCACTATTTGTTGATACTGAATCCTGTAAACTAACTGCCGATTTGAATTAAAGTGATCTTGTAGGATATAAGGTGATAGAAAGCTACAAGAGCAAGTCTTATAGCTCATAGTTATAACGGGTTGATGTGGTAGTGCATCTTTTGGGGAGATCAATGACCCTGAGTTTGAAGGCCTTGGGTACATGGCTCCTCATCCTAGGAGAGAAGCAATAGCTCTTTGTCTCTGAAAAGGATGGCTAGTTGTGAGATTTTTCCTCAAAAGTCACAAAAACAGGGATGTTCTGAGCTCTTGGGTCCACCAACATCTGGTGATGTAAATTTTGTAAGGACGGATTCTATTGTGAATATAATGTCCATTGAAGCTGTTTTATGTGGATTCTAACCATAGGGAGAATGTGAACTGTTGATGCCATATAGTCTAGCATTTTGGGGAATCTTGAGCTGTGGCTATTCGATGTTGAATATGTTACTCTTGGAGGCTGTGAGAAGTTCTGAAAAAAGAAAAAAATGGTTGCTTTTTTGAGAACTGATTAGGGCATCTATAAATTTCAACTGTAATCTTTGGTCCACATTGGATTTTTGTTAGTTGATGATGAATCCTATATGTTCTAAGAACTGTACTACCAACTTTAAGGCCTACACTTTTTTGCGGAGCAAATTGCTATTGATAATCCAATTATCCAGGTATGGAAAGAGATGGATTTGGCGTTTTCTGAGCTGTACTGCAATTAGCATTAGGCACCTGTGAAACTGACGACAGGTTGAAAGGTAGTACCCCACACTGAAGGTGAAGAAATCCCAAGACAAATCTGAGAAATTGCCTGTAGTCTGGAAATATCATTGACATATTTCAGATCTTGAGAACGCCATCAGTCTTCTCTTGTCCAAAAGGATAATGTGGCTATCTTGAATTTTACCTTGAAAATACATTTGTTTAGGGGACTGAGGTCGAAAATAAGATAAAGTCACCTAGTTTTCTTTGAGTTTAGTAAGTATTTGGAATAAAATTGACTCCCTCATTTGTGAAATGGAAAATACTCAATGCCTTTTCTCTCAATTATAGCTGACTTCTTTTTCAATAAATCTTGATTTTGGTGAGGATATTTTCTTGGGGCGGGGGGGGGGGGGGGGGGAGGTAGCAGGGGGTGAGAATGTGAAAAGTCCTCAGAAATTGTAATCTTTAACCTTCTGAAAATGCAAAGTACTCACGAATCCATGGTCTGATCAAGGAATAATAACACAAGGATCATCATCTGTTACCAGATATATGGGAGGAATGCTGGAAAGCTGTACAAGATATGCATACCACTTGTCTGGGCCACACCAGAGCTATGAGGATTAACTGAATGCAGCAAAATTCAACTAGTTAGTGATTGTGATCAGCACCTTATTGAGTCATAAATTCTTGATGTTGCTATTTCTGATAAAATTCTAATTTTATTTAAATCTCAATTAATTTTATTTTTATTTTATTCAAGATTCTATAACATGTTTTTTATCAATTTTTATAAGGAAAGGAGTAGACCTCAGCACTGGCCCAATAATTCTGTTAATTAACAGAAAAGATTTTTTGAAAGCCATGTTGGTACAGTCACTAGTCTACAACCTATTCTATTTTTTTAATTTTTATAAAATTGTAATGCTACTTTTTGAACTAAAATTGTGATGTAACTTTTTCAACTGAAAGTCCTATTTGTATTGGAGATTTCAATACTATAGCGCCAGTTGAATATATTCTGACAGAGAATCAAAGATTCTTAATGCCGCTGATGTGAAAACACTAGGTAATTGCCGAGGCTATAGTATCTTGATTTAAATGTAGATTTGAACCTCCATTTTGACTTTTCCGTTGCGATGACATCAACTCCTAACCGAAGGCATTCTGGTGAGAGGTAAAGAACATCATTACTGATTCTCAATGAATTTAACTCGAACTCTAACCACAAGCACTTCAGGTAAGCAACTTCTGAATTATGTTGACTTGAACTCAGAACCTGACTGGCTTCCGGAAGTGTAGCTTCAATAAACTGCAATAGTTTTTAGTGGTGCCACCCGACAGAAATTGAAACAGAGACCTGTTTATAAGATGGCAAACAACCTTTCATGTCCTGACAATAACATCTTCAAAACTTGTAGCCCAGGTGTCTTTTGGCTAAACGGACCGCTTCAAATCCTTAACTGAAGCTGCCGCAACTGCTTCGATTTCTTTACAGAAGCCGCCGACGTTGGCAACGTTTCGGAACCTGCATCAGGGCGAGCTTAATGTTGGACAATATCGTCTCTATAGTCGGGTCTGTCTCACATCAGCGGCATTAAGAATCTTTGATTCTCTGTCAGAATATATTCAACTGGCGCTATAGTATTGAAATCTCCAATACAAATAGGACTTTCAGTTGAAAAAGTTACATCACAATTTTAGTTCAAAAAGTAGCATTACAATTTTATAAAAATTAAAAAAATAGGATAGTTGTAGACCAGTGACTGTACCAACACAGCTTTCAAAAAATCTTTTCTGTTAATTAACAGAATTATTGGGCC
This sequence comes from Rhinatrema bivittatum, assembly GCF_901001135.1. Classification (NCBI taxonomy): domain Eukaryota; kingdom Metazoa; phylum Chordata; class Amphibia; order Gymnophiona; family Rhinatrematidae; genus Rhinatrema; species Rhinatrema bivittatum. Next base: position 270,071,042 of record NC_042621.1, read on the forward strand.
GGTGCTGAGGTCTACTCCTTTCCTTATAAAAATTGATAAAAAACATGTTATAGAATTTTGAATAAAATAAAAATAAAATTGAGATTTAAATAAAATTAGAATTTTATCAGAAATAGCAACATCAAGAATTTATGACTCAATAAGGTGCTGATCACAATCACTAACTAGTTGAATTTTGTTGTATTTATTGTATACTAGTTATATCCCTTATTTCTCTTGTCAACTGAATGCAGGCCTGAAGAACCCTGTGCATTGTTCTGATAAGTGGTAATGGCAGAAAAACATACATGAGGCTTTGTCCCCAATCGAGGAGGAAAGCATCTTGAGCTAGTTTGTGACTGTTTGGGAGAACTGAGCAAAACTGATTTAGCTTTGTGTTTTGTTGTGATGTGAATAGGTTCACCGATGGTAAACCCCATAAACTGAAGAGTTCACTGGCCACTGATTGATGTAGACACCACTCATTTGGTTGAAGCACTCTACCAAGTTGATCTGCCAACATGTTGGAGATGCCCAGCAGATAGGTGGCTTGTAGAAAAGCTCAATTTCTTTCCACCCAACTCCAGATTTTTAAGGCTTCCTATCAGAGAGGCCTTGAACCCATTCCTCCTTACCTTTTGACAGAAAACAAGGCAACCTGATTGTCAGTTCAAAGCAAGATGCTTTTCCCCTGAAGTTGTGCAAAGGTTGATAGAGCATATCCAATTGCTTACAACTTTAGTATACTGATTTGATAGCGGTTCCCTTGAAGAATTCAGATGCCTGTGTTTGAATGGTCCCCAGTGTATGCTCTCCACCCTTTGGTGGAGATATCTGTCACCAGTACCACAAGATAGTGGAATGAGCAAAGAGAGGCTCCTTCTTTGAGAAATGGGGAGTGCAGTACCATTGCAACTCCAATTTCATAGTCGCTGTGATATGCACTGAAGACTAAAGCAGTTGAGTTAGTTGATCCCACTGGGTACATAGGTCTCCCACTGGAAGTAACAAATATGAAGATGGGTCAGTGGGATTACATGGGTGGCAGCTCCCATGTGATCGAGTACTATGAGAAGACTTCTGGCTGACTAGCACGAGAAGAGATAAGGTTGCTAATGAGCGACATCATGGTGTTCACTCGACCAGGAGACAAGAATGTTTTTTCTTGCAGCGAGTTTTTCTAAGTCCCGATGCATTTGAGTCTCTGAGTGGGCTACATGCTCGACTTCTCAAAGTTGGCCAGAAGACCTAAGAGTTTTGAAGTCCTATCTTTGAGCTCAGGGAGTGGAGCTGTGATTTCACTGTCCTGGTACGGAAAGAGCTGTAGTCCCTGTTGACAGAGATGAGCTGCCACTACTGCAAGGTATTTCGAAAAGACCCTCGGGCCTGATGAGAGGCCATGTGGAATAGTTTGTACTGGTAGTGGGAAGAATCTGGCACACTTCAAAGACATATAAAAAATTGAACTAGGAATACCAATAATAAACACTACTGTAAATGAATGAATTCAAGTAAATGAAAAGACATACTTATTAAAATAACCATCCACCAAATAAATGCAATACTACACTTAGTAAAATTAATGTTAATAAAATATATACCGTATTTTTCGCTCCATAAGACACTTTTTTCCCTCAAAAGTGGGAGGAAAATGTCTGTGCGTCTTATGGAGCGAATATTAAAAAATGTAATTAACTACAACCCCCCCACCCTCCTGATCCCCCCAAGATTTGTCAAAAGTCCCTGGTGGTCCAGCGGGGATCCTGGGAGCTATCTCCCCCTCTCGGGCATTCGGCTGCCAGTAATCAAAATGGCGCCTGTGGCACTTTGCCCTTACTATGTAACAGGAGCTAATGGTGCCATTGGTCGGCCCCTGTCACATGATAGGAGAAATGGATGGCTGGCGCCATCTTAAAAATTTTTTAAGTTTTCCCCCTCTGAACCCTAGGTGCGTTTTATAGACAGGTGCGTCTTATTGAGCGAAAAATACAGTAAATACAAGAGTCAAAAAAATTAAAGATAAAAAAGCTGACGATCATATTTTGGCAATGCCTGCTTCAGGGGATATAATTCAACATCGGATACAGTAGTGATAAAATGTGTGGACTAGCCTCAAATAAGTGGAAATTTTAAAGGAATTCCTCAGTGCTTCAGGAACTGCCAAAACTCTCAGTAAGTGATCACCTTCTCTCCATTACTAAACTAGAAGAATTGTTTCCAAGCATTCCAATAATGGTATAACTTTTTTGAAAACACAGGGATAAAGCTCTCTGAACACATTAACCATGTGAACTCAGCCAGCAACATTAACCATAAATTAAACCAGTGTTGCTGGCTGAGTTCAGACACTGGTTTAATCTATCGTGCAATGAAGAGAAGGTGATCTGTAGAACATTAAGCACATTGTGAATTGGAAAGGCTGCTGGTTCAGCTGGAGTATCCAATATTTGAAGAAAGCCAAAGAGCTCAGAACAGGAGTCTTTGTCTTTGCAGATGTGGATAATCTGTGCTGTACCCATCTTTTCCACAGAATAGGTAAGATCCTCTGGTGGTGAGATGTGGTCTGGAGGATCTGGAAGTGGGTCAGAGTATGCCAGTAGAGTCTCCATCTGAGCCTAATGGTACCTGGTACCCTTATCCTGGGGACAGGAAAATATCTATAGTACCTGAATGCAATATGCTTTGAAGTGCCTGAAAAAGCAAAATATAAATCAAATACAGTGCATTCAGAAAGTATTCAGACCCCTGCATTTTTTGCACATTTTTTTACATTACAGCCTTATTCTAAATTGAATATGCATTTCCCTCCTCAATCTATACATAATACCCGACAAAGCAAAACCGGGTTTGTAGAAATTTATGCAAATTAATTAAAAACAAAACTGAAATATATTTACATAAGTATTCAGACCCTTTACTCAGTACTTTGTTGAGGCACCTTTTGCAGCGATTATAGCTTCAAGTCTTCTTGTGTTTGACGCTACAATCTTGGCACACGTGGTTTTGAGGATTTCCCCCCATTCTTCTCTGCATATCCTTTCAAGCTCTGTCAGATTGGATGAGGAACATTGTTGCACAGCTATTTTCAGGTCTCTCCAGAGATGTTTGATTGAGTTCAAGTCCAGACTCTGGTTGGGCCACTCAAGGACATCCACAGACTTGTCCCAAAGCCACTCTTGCATTGTTTTCCCTGTGTACTTAGGGTCATTGCCATGTTGGACGGTGAATTGTCACCCCAGTCCAGAGTGCTCTGGAGCAGGATTTCATCAAGGATCTCTCTGTACTTTACTCCATTCATCAATACCTCAATCCTGACTAGTCTCCTAATTCCTACAGCTAAAAAACATCCTCACAGCATGATGCTGCCAGCATTATGCTTCACCGTAGGGATATTTGCTTGGTGGTGAGCGGTGCCTGGTTTCCGCCAGACATGACACTTGGCATTCAGGCCAGAGTGCAATCTTTGCTTCATCAGACTAGAGAATCTTGTTTCCTATGATCTGAGAATCATTTAAATGCCTTTTGGCAAACTCCAAGTGGGCTGTCATGTGCCTTTTACTGAGGCGTGGTTTCCGTCTGGTCACTCTACATAAAGGCTTGATTGGTGGAGTGCTGCAGAGAAAGCTGTCCTTCTGGAAGGTTCTCTCATCTCTACAGCAGAACTCTGGAGCTCTGTCAGAGTGACCATTGGGTTCTTGGTCACCTCCTTGACCAAGGACCTTCTCCCCAAATTGCTCAGTTTGGGCAGGAGGCCAGCTCTAGGAAGAGTCCTGGTGGTTCTGAACTTCCATTTAAGAATGATGGAGGCCACTGTGTTCTTTGGAACTTTCAATGCTGCAGCAATTTTTTTGTACCCTTTCCCAGATCTGTGCCTCGACACAGTCCTGCTCCGGAGATCTATATACAGTTCCTTCGACTTTATTGCTTTGATTTTGCTCTGACATGCCCTCACAACTGAAACCTTATACAGAGAGGTATGTGCCTTTCCAAATCATGTCCAATCAATCGAATTTACCACATGTGGACTCCAATCAAGTTGGAGAAATATTTAAAGGATGATCAATGGAAGCAGTGTGCACCTGAGCTCAACTTTGAGTTTCATTTTAAAGGGTCTGAATACTTATGTAAATGTGATATTTCAGTTTTTATTATTTTTTTAATTTGCATAAATATCTATGAACCCGATTTTGCTTTGTCATTATAGGGCATTGTGTGTAGACTGAGGAGGGAAAAATGCCTAATATCTATTTTAGAATAAGGCTGTAATATAACAAAATGTAAAAAGTAAAAGGGCCTGAATACTTTCTCAATGCACTGTAAATAGTAAAAAATATACATATCCAGGACTCCAATGACTAAGAGGGTGAAGGGGCTTCCAGTATATTCTGAGGAGACATGGACTGGTCTAAAACCTCTGACCTAGTAGAATCTGCTGTGATAGACAATGAAGAACTCAATCTGTGCATCTTCAACGCAGGCTGAGATGGCTCCAATGATTGATACCACTTTGTTTTTGACACAGGGTGGCTGGTGGAACTAGATCCCACGGCTTTGGTCTGAGCGGATGAGGGAGTTTTAGAGAAGCTCCTGCTCAACTCATTCCCTGGCAAAAGCAAAGCTGTACTGCACAACAAGGACCTACTGTGATTCTGAAGAGATTTACACAGTTCCTCAATGCAAAGCACCCATGAACTCTGCGAGTGTGGGAACATCCATCCACAGGCATAGGAAGTTTGCTGGTCATATTCTGGGCAGAGGCATAGGTAACAGTTCATATGCATCAGTGAGAAACAATCTTTTCCTCAGATACAACTTTTAACACCACTCACTGTTGTTGACTACTACTACTGGCTGGATATGATGGAACGAAAAGTCATTTTTCTTTTTTTTTGGTTGCACTGAACAGTGCTGTTGTGGAGCTGTACAGGCAGCAAAGCAACTTAAGAGACTGAAGAACAAAATATCAAAATTAAGGATTTTTAAAGAAAAATTATTAGGAGAGACTGAGTTCACATCCATGCTTTGCTCAGACAAAAAATTGGCTGAGAAGTTTCACAAGGCAAAACCTACGGTATGTGGTAACACCTGCACATGCTCAGTGGAGCTCAAAGCTTTAACAAGCTTGGGGAGATGAGTCTGTTTGGTGCCATCAGATGACATCACTCACATGTAATGGCTAATTCATCCTGCTTATCGATGGAGAAAAGAAACAGAAAAACCCTGTGGGATCCATTGTCAGATCTACACACACTACTTCATACAGTCATATATTGGTCATACAAAATAAATCATGAATAAACTGTGCTTTATCTCATTGGTACTGATTTAAATGATGAAAAAATATAAATTAAAAATCAGCTTGATGATCTATTAACAAATCATGTAATATATGTCATGTCTGATTAACTGATGTCAAATTATTAGTATCTCCAAAGAAGGGTCAAGACCTTCCTCCTCCATCGATCATCTGAAGTTCTCTATTATTGGGATAACATATGATTTTTATCTATTCTCTTCTTTCTTTGATTTTCAAAAATTCAGATAATCTATTTATCCTTGTCACTAATTACAGGTATAATCCCACTCCCTAATTTGTTAAATATACTCTCCAAACACATTTCGAAGTACAGCCAGAAAAAATAAAAAACTAGAAAACAATATTGTAAGTACTGTGTGGGTTAATCATGAGAATACAGCTACATAGTATTAAAGTAGTGCAATTTTAATATATTGTATACTGGAAATATACAGTCCCATGAGATTATGTTTGAATTTCAAATATCTCACTCATGTAAAATGTCTGCATTCATGTATAAAGTGTAGTGTGTGCAAATGTGACAGCGATAGGCATGACAAGAGAATTGTGAATAGGTGGCAAAGTAACCTTAAATTACAAAAGAAAAGATGGTGTGACTCGATTACATTTTATAGATATTAAGAACAAAAGTATTTTTTAAAAGATGAGTGCCCCTTTCCTTGGCAAAAAAAAGCAATACTGCTCTTTTAAAAGCATCATTTGCATAGACAGCTTTCAAAAATAGAAAAAAATTGTGTTTTGACATTTCATTTTTTGGCTAGAGTCCAAGTTAAGAGTCCAAGTGAGAAAGATCGCCTATTTGTCCCTAAACTAAAAATATAAAAAAATTATACTGTGACACACTACCAGTGACATAAATGGGCATCACACTTTCATGGCAGATCTCTGGTTTGGTTACTCCTGCTTAATCGGGAGTAAATATATTTAGTCCAAAGGGCTCCCAGAAAATAAGAAAAGGCATGATAAGTCTTTGTAGGCAGGTCTGTGAATGGAGTGCAGTTTCTATGGTGGTTCTTCACCATCACTTCAAGTAGCTTCTTTGTTCGCTGAATATCTACTGAATGTTTGCTTTTATGACAGTTGCTTTTTGGCTTTTTTTTTTGGCCCCGATATTTGCCTTCCACAAATTACATTTATTCTGAGTGAATCAAAAAGCCTTAGAATCAATGAAGATTACATCCTTTTACTTTTTAGTTGATTCAAACAAATTAAACAGCTTAGTAATCAGTCATGTACTGAAATATTTCTGAACAGATCTCTTAAAGTAGTAACACAACTAATTTATGTGCTTAAAAATATAAAGAGATGATAGCTGTTAAAAGAAAATAAAAAACAGTGTGGACCATTATTTAATGAAAATGTCAGCAGGCTCTAGACAAGTTAATTGTGCACATGTTCAGTCAGATAAAAGGGTTAGCAATTTATACTTGTAATGAAAACGTGAACAGAAAAATGTTAAGTAAATTAACACACATGAAGCATGTCCAAAACGCAATGTCTAGCACTTCTCCTTGCCTCACTCCCAGTTTAAATCAATTTTTATTCTGCTATTAAAATAGTAGCAGCATGAAAAAGCACACTTTGAAGGCAATTTTCCAACAGCCCCCCTAAGTGCAGAGTTTGTGTACACTTTGAACCCACAGACCTTGTACCTAATTTTCAAATGGAAAGTACACATGAAAATAGCTAATGGTATGACCACTCGTGGACTTCGCAACAGTTTTTTGTGCGGGCTGACTTTTGCTGAAAAATAGTGAGCATAATTTTGAAAAATCACTTTATATGGGGTTTCCAATCCCATCCTAAATATGTCTCCAGAAATGCCTCATCTAAATCCAGTTAAAAGTAGAGGTGCTATGGAACCTTGTGTGCACTTTTAGCCAGAATGAGTAAGAGCAATTTTCAGACAGCCAATTTATCAGGGTAAATGGCTTTCAAAACTTATCAGGAATTGAGATCTTTTAAGAAACGAGCAGTTGGAAAAAGCAGCTAAAGTACATGGATCTGCTTTAGAATTTATCGAAATATCTTTCTTTCTGATTAGAAACATGATACTTCAAACCCAGTATGCAACCCAGAATTTCTAAGCAGATATAAAAATATCTCTGAATGTCTCATGCTATAAAGCACTCTACTCACAAGTACCAACTATATTTATGATTTTGATCAGAAAGCTTACACCAGGCCCGATTTATCAAATCTGTTCTCCATAGGCATAGACTGGAAGAAACCCCTTGATAAACCATTGTTCAGTAATTCCATAAAACAGATTAAAATCAAACAATACTAGAACAGAGAGAATTCAGAATCATTCAGCAGCTGCGGTTCCGTATTCAGCACTCCTTCCATCTCCAGTCTTGCTAATTAAAAGGTTGATCACAGAACAATAGTCTTCTCATTAATTTTAGTGTTTCGATTGGGCAAGATCCTGCTGCCCCGCCTGATCTTTTCACACTGGTGAAGTTAATGTGACAGGAGTCTGAAGATGGATTGCCTGCTGCCATATTGTCCATCGTCTCCAATCAGGAACTCTCTGTGTAAACTGATTGTTCTAATTTGCTCTCATTATTATTACAATATTGGGAGAAAATAAAGCACACAGCTCACTGTCACAGCAATGAAAATCAGCCATTAGTTAAACACAGACCGCGAGAGGTTTTATTAGGGGCACCATGGTTTATTGATGTATTTATTTAATGTAAACTGGGAGAATATTTGCTTTCTGTTACAGAAAAACTCATGCATAAAGAAAATATTGGAATAATCTTCAGAATGGAATCTTTTTACACCTTTGTATTCTTTTACTTTACCTTTATCTTTTGATCATTTGAATTCTGAACTGAGATTAGCAGCTCTCGAAAGCTAATCAAGAAATGTATTAATTAGGCAATAAAAAGATATCCCCTTACATATATTTTTTTTGTTTTTATTTGTTAATCTTGAATTTCTATTCACCCAAGAACTTAATGCAACATAAGAACCACCGGATGATTCTATTTGTGGTTGGAAGATACAAATATGGTAGTTAGACAGTAAATTAATCAAGATAACAAAAATTGTGCGCGACTGTCAGTCTTCAGAAATGAATACCTGTGTTGCTGCAAATTAGAACCTAGCCCTTTTCCAACATCCATTTTCTTGCCAAGTACACATACACAGTCCAGCTGATTCTCATCATTAAGTCAAAGACTCTGAATGAACATGTGTAATAGTAGAGAATAAGTGACAAGTCTATTACATTTTAGTGAACATAGTTACAATAACAAAAAAAGTTTGCTACAAAAGATAGCCCTGAAGGTATCACGAGTAATGCCCTCAAGGCAACAGGAAAATGAAAAATTTCATAAACAAATGATGTAGCTCAAGAATCCTGAACAAAAACACTAAACTGATGTTGCAATACCTATTCCATCAAAATGGATGGCAGGGAATATTTAATAGATTTTAAAGGTAAAATGAGAAAAGAAATCTACATTCATAAACTTACCTGTATTTTCCAGAAACACAAAAGAGGTCATATTTTCTAGTCAGACTTTTACAATAGGAATTCGTTACAAAAAAAAAGTGTGAAAAAGCAAGGGCAGTAAATGGATGTATTTTTAACTGAAGGCGATTTTTCTCTTACACAGCTTGGAACAAATACTAAGTGTTCCTTTTATTTTCCAAAGCCTAAAACATTTCCATCACATTTTTAAAATACATTCTTTCAGGTGGTTTTTTTGTTGTCTTCTAAGCCGATTTTAAATTCTTTTTAACTGTATGTGCCATACTTTTCTACTTAAAATTCCTACACTAAAAGACTGCACTATACTGCACTTCACAAAATGTGCTGATGGTGCCAATTACAAGCCCCCAGCTGAACACTTCAGCCCCCACCATTCGGGTAGATTTATGCAGGCTCTTGCCGACGTTATTACAAGTCAGAGTTTATTGGGAAATTGTTACATTATGCGGAGTGTCTAACAAATTGCTTATGCTGCTATAATTGGATTACAACAGCCGCTTGCTCCCACCGGTAAGATTAGGCAAGTAGGGCTCCTGCCGATCTCTGAGCGTTAGCAGTAATTTTATTTGCCTTGCCTCTCTTTTTCCTAACAACATGCCTCTCTCCCTGCCAGCTGTCTGCTGAAAAGGCACAGGCTTGTTCCTTGGCCCTAACAATGCAATTACAGCCCTGCAGATCGCACTGTTTGTGCATTAAGTACAGTGCCAAAACGAGGCGAATTGATCGTTTGACTTTTGAAGAAAGCATGTGATCTTCTCTGTACGGGTGATCTGACACGCATCAGTAGTTGCTGCTGCAGTCAATTCTGGAAAAACGTGGTTTCATATTTTCTAATAAGACGCACACTGGTCTCATAAAAATCTAGATCCATCTAAAATAGATTCTCTGGCATCACTTCAGGTGCTAGGGTACTAAAATGCGAAGATATATTTGTCCAATTTACAATTTGTTTACTATCTCTGCGACCTGGCTAATATGAACTTTTATTGATTTTATCAGGGAAATATACAAATTATATAAAAATGAATAGCATCCTACCAGACACGAGGTTTAGATCTTTAGATAATCCAACTTTCAAGTTCAAGAAGAAAAAAAAATATATATATACATATATGCAGATAAAAAATGAGACTACATTTTCATTTTAGAATAGTATGTAGTTGTACTTTCTTTAAGCAAAATTCTAATTTTGACAAATTTGAATGTAAAATTATGGCTGAAATGGACAAATGTTAAATGTACGGTGGGATATCCAAAAACTGCTCAGATGTGTTCCACATAAGTTAAACTTAAAGACAGAGGGGATCATTTTCTAAACTGTGGTATTTTCCCCAGTACTGTGAGGTTTACTAACTCCGTAACGCTGCTTAGTAAACCTTGTGATATTTTCTCCAATGGTAAAATACCACTGGGAAAAGTATCACAGCTTGGCTGCCCCCTTTAAGTTCCATGCAATGGCAAACCCAAAGCCCAGGGCCATTTTGTTAAAGGGCCCAATAAAGTGCCCTCCATTCCAAAGTAGAAAGACACACCATCCCCCTAGGTAGCCCTAGTGCTGAAATAGAGAAAAAAAAAAGAAAAATGGAAGCATTTTGAGCAGGCTCCTCCCCTTCTTACCAAACCTCACTCCATGTCATCCATTCCCTCTGGGCCTCTGGTCCTTCCTCTCCTATCATGTTAGAGGCATAAGAAATAAAGAGGCTAATAGGTGCCATTTTGACAATGTCATCACTGGGCCAGAATCCTAAGGGCACTCCAGACCCCAGTTACCCACTAACAATGTTAAGGGGGAGCGGGGGCTGTAGGCCAGGGAGGTTCCAGGAAAAATTTTTTATTTATTTATTTTTTTTATTTTAATTTAATTAATTTATTTTTTGGCTGTTTCACCATTGAGGTCACCTCAAGGGGCAGCGGGTGGGTGGGATGGGGGCACATTTTTGGGCTGCTCATGCCTTTAAACTATGGCCCCAGGGGCATCAGATGTGTGTTAGCATTCCATTGTATGAGAGGAAAAGTTAACTTGATTTACATGTTTTGGGCTAGTAATGAGCTGCTTTGCATGCAAGCAGATCATACCTGTGATATCAGGGGTGAAATAACTCACAATATTTAAAATATTGTGCATTATTTCAGCATTAAGGCATTTACCTGTGGTAAATTCCTAATGCTGCTTAGTAAATCACCCCCTTAGCTTGCTGTTTAATGTCTTCAGGATTACACAGCTATTTATGAAAACTAGAAATTTACTTTTTCATGTCTTGCTGCATTGAAATTTCCATGTCACAAATTAAAAGTTGTACATTTTACAGCTAACAAATCAAATATAAAAAATAGGGTGCTGAAATCTAAGTTTTTTAATGAATACCTTCTATGCAGTATAACTATTTTCTACCTTGAATAAAAAATAAAAGGACTTCAATAAATGAATGCATAAATAGGCCACCTAATATTAGTTTACTAGTTATTGATACTTACAAATAAAACAATTTACTTGCCCATTACACTCTTTTTGATTTTCCTGTTACCATGATCCTAAAGTCATCCTCCCATGAGATGCATCTGTATTTACACAGTACTCTAGTATTCTAGGTCTATAATGTTTTTACTACTGCTTTAACTATTACATCCATGAGAGAAAATACAATTAGTCCAAGAGTACATATACTCTGATATTTAGTATATGAAGCCCAAAAGCTATTTTAGAATTAACTCTCTAGAGCTTTAGTCCTGGGTTCTAGTAGCTGAAATAGAGTGAGAATCAACATCTTTAGGGCACCAGCACTTTCTGATTAGAATGACCGAACTCTGAGCTTAGGCTGATTTGTATATTCTGGAAGGCTAGTCAGCATTTATGATAATTGTGTGTCAAAAAAACAAGAGGAGTCGTCGTCAAAATGGTGCTGGTATAGACAGGACAATGGATTTTGAGATCCTGTATTTACAATGCAATGCCTGAGAAGAGGAAGAGTAAACCACGGGCTCACCTGGTTCATCCTCTAGAGCCAATGGATTCCTTTGCCCAGTCAACTGGCATACTGGAAAAGCCATGATTGAGTCGGGGAACCAATGCAGAGCTGGATATCATTCCCAGCTCTACCGACAGGACTCTACCACAGCCTCCAGGTGAGCTGGCATTTTCACCCTCCTCTTTAGATGGAGGAGAAAAGGGAGAAGAGATGCAGGAGCAGGGTTCAAATTCTGTATCAAGGACTCAAAGTTTGGATGAAGAAATGCTGTGCTGCAAGTCTTCCCCCCTTGCCTCCAGAGAATGGTAGCTGCTCTTGGGTTAGAGGAACATGAGACCACTTCTTGGGATCTCTGATATTAACAATGATATTCATGTGTGATATCAGGAAGGAAGAGGCAGTGGGAGATTGTGAGTTAGGTAGAAAGATTACCCTGCAAAACATTTTGGCTACTATTACAAAGATGAAAGGTACTTTTTCATCTATTGTTTCTGATTTATGTAAATTTACAGATGTTACAGCCAAGGTCAACACTTAAGATGGGAGGATGGACAGAGTGGAGGGGAATATTGCTAATATGGAGAGTCAGGTTGTTGGGCTAGTCAAACAAATTGGCCTTTATGAAAGAATCTGGCTTTATGTGGCAAAATAGAAGCTTTGGAGAACAATATGAGAACTAAAAACCTTAGGGGCGGATTTTAAAAGGGCTGCGCGTGTAAATCCTTCAGGATTTACGCGCGCAGGGCCCTCGCGCGCCTATTTTGCATAGGCCGCCGGCGCGCGTAAGTCCCGGGGCTTTTGAAAAGGGGCGGGAGGGGCGTGTCCGGGGCGGGCCCCGGCGTTTCGGGGGCGGGCCCGGGGGCGTGGCGCCGGCCCAGGGGCATGGTCGAGGCCTCCGGACCACGCCCCTGGGACCGGAGGATGGAGCTGGGCTGCCGGCAACGCGCGCAAAGTTACGCCTGCTTTTAGCAGGCGTAACTTTGCCGACAAAGGTAAGGGGGGGGTTTAGATAGGGCTGGGGGGGGGGGTTAGGGAGGGGAAGGGAGGGGAAGGTGGGGGGAGGGCAAAAGAAAGTTCCCTCCGAGGCCGCTCCGATTTCGGAGCGGCCTCGGAGGGAATAGGCAGCGCACGCTGGGCTTGGCGCACGCAGGTTGCACAAATGTGCACCCCCTTGCGTGCGCCGACCCCGGATTTTTTAGGCTACGCGCGTATCTTATAAAATCCAGCGAACAAAAGTACGCGCTCGCGCAATGTTTTAAAATCTGCCCCTTAAAGTTGAATTTTAAAAGCCCAATGCATGTCAAAATTAGGGGATGCACGAATATGTCGGGCTCGTGTATGCTGAGCGGATTTTAAAAGCCACCCAGATACATGCGTAAATGCCTCTGTGCACACATCTCAGGACTTCTCAAAAAGGGGTGGGGCTTGGGCATGGTCTGGGTGGTACATGTGCGTTTTGGGATTTTAACCAGAAATCTGTGCATAAATATGTACGTGATTTGGCGTGCACCAAGGACCCTTGCTGAGCAACTTTACTTCTGCTGTGGATGGCATTTAAGCAAAAAAAAAAAAAAAAAATTGTGGGCCATTTCCAACGGGTTTAAAGGGTCTGGGGTAACTAGGGGTTGTACAGGCTTTCTGGGGGTAGAGTTGGAGGACCTGTTAACTGAGTGAACAGGGAACAAACTGGTAAAATCTTTCCACTTACACGGTAGAATAAAGAATTGCATGCACCCACTTAAAAATTTAGCACATGGCCAGGCTATTTTATAACATGCATGCATATACACACGTATGTTATGAAACAGTTGTGTTCCTGGGCGCCAGCCAACAAATGCATGTATCTGTGCACCCACACGCCACTTTAAAACTTACCATCTCTGGCTGCTAAATTTTCCATTTACTAGAATGTTGATGTTGCAGGAGCTTTTAAAAAAATATCTTTAAAAAAAAACATATTCCAATGGGGGATTTTATTTATTTAAAAGCATTTATTACCCACCTTCCTACATTCAGAGTGGGGCACAATATGAAACATTTACAGACAATAGAGGGGAAGGAAAGGCAATGCAAATCATAGGTGGTGGGGGGGGGGAATTGCTATATGTTTCCCGAATGTACTACCAAAAGGGACACATGAGAAACCTGTGGAAGGGGGTTGGATATTATATCATCTCCAGGCATCCTAAATCTATCAGCATTCTTGGAAAGCTCTATAGATGAGATATATATATATAAAATGAACCCTCCTGTCACTCTATATCTTGAGTCAGACAAGAATAGGCTAAGACTAAAAAAAAAAAAAAAATTAATCGGAATGCTATTTTGAGGGTATACAATCAGAATGTTTCCTAATTTGGCCAGAGCTATCCAGCTGTGCAGGAAGGCCTTTCCTGGCCTGCATCAGCAGATGGTGACTCTTGGGACCACTGTCTATTTACAATTTTCCTTCGTGTGTTAACTTTAAAGGTAATAAGCTTAATTTTGTACATCCATTAATTAGAACAATTTCTTCAGGATAAAAACAGAAATATTTAAGTTGCTATGTCCTTGTAAGAGCTTATAATGGGTCATTCAGGTCTGATGTAACAGGCACTTAATTATTTTTCCTTTTGGCTATTTTTGTGATTTACTAGTTCTCTTCTCACCCATCACATTGTGGCATAAGAACATAAGAACATAAGAAAATGCCATACTGGGTCAGACCAAGGGTCCATCAAGCCCAGCATCCTGTTTCCATCAGTGGCCAATCCAGGTCATAAGAACCTGGCAAGTACCAAAAACTAAGTCTATTTCATGTTACTGTTGCTAATGGCAGTGGCTATTCTCTAAGTGAACTTAATAGCAGGTAATGGACTTCTCCTCCAAGAACTTATCCAATCCTTTTTTAAACACAGCTATACTAACTGCACTGACCACATCCCCTGGTAACAAATTCCAGAGTTTAATTGTGCGTTGAGTAAAAAAGAACTTTCTCCGATTAGTTTTAAATGTGCCCCATGCTAACTTCATGGAGTGCCCCCTAGTCTTTCTACTATCCGAAAGAGTAAATAACCGATTCACATCTACCCGTTCTAGACCTCTCATGATTTTAAACACCTCTATCATATCCCCCCTCAGTCGTCTCTTCTCCAAGCTGAAAAGTCCTAACCTCTTTAGTCTTTCCTCGTAGGGAAGCTGTTCCATTCCCCTTATCATTTTGGTAGCCCTTCTCTGTACCTTCTCCATCGCAATTATATCTTTTTTGAGATGCGGCGACCAGAACTGTACACAGTATTCAAGGTGTGGTCTCACCATGGAGCGATACAGAGGCATTATGACATTTTCCGTTTTATTCACCATTCCTTTTCTAATAATTCCCAACATTCTGTTTGCTTTTTTGACTGCCGCAGCACACTGAACCGACGATTTCAATGTGTTATCCACTATGACACCTAGATCTCTTTCTTGGGTTGTAGCACCTAATATGGAACCTAACATTGTGTAATTATAGCATGGGTTATTTTTCCCTATATGCATTACCTTGCACTTATCCACATTAAATTTCATCTGCCATTTGGATGCCCAATTTTCCAGCCTCACAAGGTCTTCCTGCAATTTATCACAATCTGCTTGTGCTTTAACTACTCTGAACAATTTTGTGTCATCTGCAAATCTGATTATCTCACTCGTCGTATTTCTTTCCAGATCATTTATAAATATATTGAAAAGTAAGGGTCCCAATACAGATCCCTGAGGCACTCCACTGTCCACTCCCTTCCACTGAGAAAATTGTCCATTTAATCCTACTCTCTGTTTCCTGTCTTTTAGCCAGTTTGCAATCCACGAAAGGACATCGCCACCTATCCCATGACTTTTACTTTTCCTAGAAGCCTCTCATGAGGAACTTTGTCAAACGCCTTCTGAAAATCCAAGTATACTATATCTACCGGTTCACCTTTATCCACATGTTTATTAACTCCTTCAAAAAAGTGAAGCAGATTTGTGAGGCAAGACTTGCCTTGGGTAAAGCCATGCTGACTTTCTAATGATTTGTTTTTTTTGAGAATACTGTTATTAGACTGAAGCCATGCTGACTTTCTAATGATTTGTTTTTTTTGAGAATACTGTTATTAGACTGAAGCTTTCTTGATTCATTGTGGTGAATCTGTTCTAGAAATATTATAAATAATAAAAGAAAGAAAACGGGGGACAGAAGGAACATTACCATTTTGGAAAAAGGGGTCATGATGATGGTACTCTGTAGTGGTGCAGGCAGAAATTATAGTGTTGTTGCTGTGGTAAATAGAAGGGAAGTATTAATTCTGGTATTATATTCCAGGAACACAAAGGAACATAAGAACAAATAAACTGCCATGCTGGGTCAGATCAAGGTCCATCAAGTCATCCTGTCTCAGACAGTGGCCAAGCAGAGTCAGAAGTGTCTGGTATATCTCAAAGAAGATCTAATTCCTTTAATCAATCCCAAGGATAACAATATGCAAAATAAAATATAAAATATAAATATAATATAATATAATAAATATAATATAAATAAAAAATAAAATATAAAAAAAAAAATAAAATATAAAAAATAAAAATATACAAAATGCCACAGCTAGGATTCTAACTAAAGCAAACAAAAGGGACCACATTACTCCAATTTTAAAGAATCTCCACTGGCTCCCTATAAAATATAGAATCCTCTATAAAACTTTTTCAATCATCCACAAATCTATCTACAACACCTCTCCTTTTGACCTCAGGATCCCATTGCAGCTGCATTCCTCCTCCCGTCCTATCAGATCTGCACAAAAAGGCTCTCTAAAAACCCCTCCAATCAAAACATCTTCAAGCAAAAGAGCCTTCTCCACAGCGGGCCCTATCCAATGGAACGCATTACCAGACTCATTAAGATCCATATCCAATTCTAAGCATTTCAAAAAATCTCTAAAAACATACTTATTTCAAACTGCATTCAAAACTCCACTTACTAAATAACATAATCTTACCTCTCTGTTTTCTCAAATTTCATGGCACTCTATTATACATTAATATTGGTTTGAGTTATATTAATAATTTTTATTTTTTAATTGTTTTTTTTTTCTATATTTTTTTGTAATTTTGTGCTTCATTTTAATTTTATGCTTTTATGACTTTAGTTTCTTTTTTTTAAATTCATTTATGTAAACCGTTTTGATTAAACATTGTTTGTAAAAGCAGTATACAAACATTTTTAAATAAATAAATAGGAAACGAAATGCACTGTGGAATCCTTATGGATAGAAAATCCATAAGAGTTGAGCAGTGAATATATACTGTCACCTGGCCAAAATGAAGAAATAGACTGTGAAATGCTAGCTAAAATTACATCAAATAAATTTGGCAATGCTAATAATCGGAGATTGCAGTTACCCAGGTATTCATTGGGTCAGTGTCTCATCAGAACATGCTAGAGAAGTTAAGTTTCTAGATGCCATAAATGATTGGTTCATGGAGCAGCTAGTCCTAGAACCAATGAGAGGTACAACTATTTTAGATCTAGTTCTTAGTGGAGCATGCATCCTGATGCAAAGGTTTACTGTGGTGTGGCTACTAAGCAATAAGGATCATAATGTGATCACATTTGACTTAATCACTGGAGGAAAGACAATAAGTAAAACTGCTACAGTAGCATATAACTTTAAAAAGGACTATGATAGAATGAGAAAATTAGTTACAAAAAACTAAAATGAGTATTTGCAAGGGTTAAAAGTTTGCATGAGGCATGGACATTTTGTAAAAATACCATTTTGGAAGCCCAGATAAAATGTATTCTATGCATGAAAGATATTTGAAGGAAGACTAAATGACTGCCAGCATAGTTCAGTGGTGAGGTACAGAAGGCAGTTAAAGCTAAAGGGGTATCATTCAAAAAATGGAAAGCAGACCCAATTTCAAAACAGATCTTAGAAAGTACTTTTTCACTTGGTGCACTACCAGTCTGTGGAATCTGTTGACAGAGGATGTGATCAAGGTGACTAACATAGTGGGGTTTAAAAGAGATTTGGACAACTTCCATGAAGTTAGCAAGTAGCACATTTAAGACTAATCGGAGAAAATTCTTTTTCACTCAACGCACAATAAAGCTCTGGAATTTGTTGCCAGAGGATGTGGTTAGTGCAGTTAGTGTAGCTGGGTTCAAAAAAGGTTTGGATAAGTTCTTGGAAGAGAAGTCCATTAACTGCTATTAATCAAGTTTACTTAGGGAATAGCCACTGCTATTAATTGCATCAGTAGCATGGGATCTTCTAGGTATTTGGGTAATTGCCAGGTTCTTGTGGCCTGGTTTGGCCTCTGTTGGAAACAGGATGCTGGGCTTGATGGACCCTTGGACTGACCCAGCATGGCAATTTCTTATGTTCTTATGGAACTCTCTCCCTTCAGACCTTAGGCTCGAACAATGCCCAATCACCTTCAAAAAAAGACTCAAGACCTGGCTGTTCAACCAAGCTTACGCCTGAGTTTGATTTTACTCACACGTTTCCTCCCTGGACAATTCATTATGTCTCCCACCGCAGAATAAGTTTAAATTCAATAACAATTTTCTCTTACCAACTCTAGCTCGCTTGTTTACATGTTTGATCCTAGTCTCGTATATCTTAGATTTCTGTTATCTAAAACGAGTTATTCAAAATGAGTTATTTAAAATGAGTTGTACCCTAGTTCTTCATTCCTTGTTCTCTGTAAGACACTATTAAGTCATTTCAATGTTGTATGTAAACCGAAGTGATTAGTAACATTGTTACCAGAACCTTGGTGTATAAAAGTGTTAAATAAATAAAATAAATAAATAAATAGCTTTCTTTTGTCTTACCTAGCTAATAATGTGTTATGGACTTTTCCTCTAGGAAGTTGTCCAAATCTCTTTTAAACCCCACTATGTTAGTCACCTTGATCACATCCTCTGTCAATAGATTCCACAGACTGGTAGTGCACCAAGTGAAAAAGTACTTTCTAAGATCTGTTTTGAAATTGTGTCTGCTTTCCATTTTTTGAATGATACCCCTTTAGCTTTAACTGCCTTCTTTACCTTACCACTGAACTATGCTGGCAATCATTTAGTCTTCCTTCAGATATCTTTCATGCATAGAATACATTTTATCTGGGCTTCCAAAATGGTATTTTTATAAAATGTCCATGCCTCATGCAAACACTCATTTTAGTTTTTTGTAACTACTTTTCTCATTCTATCATAGTCCTTTTTAAAGTTATATGCTACTGTAGCAGTTTTACTTATTGTCTTTCCTCCAGTGATTAAGTCAAATGTGATCACATTATGATCCTTATTGCTTAGTAGCCACACCACAGTAAACCTTTGCATCAGGATGCATGTTCCACTAAGGACTAGATCTAAAATAGTTGCACCTCTCATTGGTTCTAGGACCAGCTGCTCCATGAACCAATCATTTATGGCATCTAGAAACTTAACTTCTCTAGCATGTTCTGATGAGACACTGACCCAATGAATACCTGGGTAACTGCAATCTCCCATTATTAGCATTGCCAAATTTATTTGATGTAATTTTAGCTAGCATTTCACAGTCTATTTCTTCATTTTGGCCAGGTGACAGTATATATTCACTGCTCAACTCTTATGGATTTTCTATCCATAAGGATTCCACAGTGCATTTCGTTTCCTATTTATTTATTTAAAAATGTTTGTATACCGCTTTTACAAACAATGTTTAATCAAAACGGTTTACATAAATGTATTAAAAAAAAACAACTAAATTCATAAAAGCATAAAATTAAAATGAAGCACAAAATTACAAAAAGAAATATAGAAAATAAAAAACAATTAAAAAATAAAAATTATTAATATAACTCAAACCAATATTAATGTATAATAGAGTGCCATGAAATTTGAGAAAAGGGAGAGGTAAGATTATGTTATTTAGTAAGTGGAGTTTTGAATGCAGTTTGAAATAAGTATGTTTTTAGAGATTTTTTGAAATCTCTAAAAACAAAAGAATTGGATATGGATCTTAATGAGTCTGGTAATGCGTTCCATAGGATCGGACCAATAACTGAGAATGCTCTTTTCTTGGAAATTTCAAGACGAGCCTATCGGGGTGATGGGATGTCTAGGAGATTTTTATTCAGTGACCTTAGGTGTCTAGAAGATTTGTATATTCAAAGAATGGAACATAAAGTAACAGAGTTAGAGGTATGAATGAGAGAATGTATGATGGTCAGGATCTTGAATTGTATTCTATATTTAACTGGTAACCAGTGTAATGATTGAAGTATTGGAGTAATGTGCTTTTTTATTGAAGAGTTTGTTAAAATAAGTGCTGCTGCATTTTGGATCAGTTGGAGTGAATGAAGTGTGTTATCTGGGAGACCTATGTATAAGGAATTACAGTAATCAAGTCCTGAAAAGATGAGTGATTGGAGTATAGTCTGGAAATCGTGAAAGAAAAGTAGAGGACGGAGACGTTTCAGAAGTTGAAGTTTGTAGAATGAATTTCTAGTAATCGTGGATATATGTTGCTTTAATGAAAGATCTGAATTGATAGTTATACCCAAATTTTTTGCTGCCTTGGAGATAGGAATAGTAATTCCATTGAATATAAGTTGGGGTGGAGGGCCTATAGATGAGTCGGTAATCGCTGAGAGATGAACTATTTCTGTTTTTTTTTAATTTAATTTCAATCGGTTGTGAGAGAGCCAGGTGTCTATGGTTGAGGTATAGAGATACTAAGGACACTGTATGAGTCCAAGAGGTGTTGTATGGTACCAGGATTTATATCATGCTTGACTCTATGCAAGCTTTTATATATAGTGCCACCCATCCAATTCGATTTGTCCTATCTCATTGATATAATGTATAACCTGGTATCACAGTATCCCATTGGTTATTTTCCTTCCACCACATCTCTGAAATCCTATAATGTTTATATCCTCGAATAATGCCATATATTCTAACTCACCTATCATACCGCAGACTTCTGTATTTTGCATATGGACATTGTTAGCAAATGATAAAGGCAGTTTAGGAAACACAATAAAATTCCACCCACTCTTCTTGAAACTCTTTATGAATCTATAAATGTATAACAACTTAATCAGAATATATACACTGTATCTGACCACCAAACATTTGAAGGACCTTGATATAACAGGTTAATTGTATCACAAAGCTCAAAGAACAGCTAAATTGTTGCTATGCCCATTTATATATAATCATTGGTCCTCTAATTCATATAAACATTCATTAACTTTCTATAAAATGTTTCTATGCAAATACATTTTTTTAAATGTAAATAAAGTAAGCTTTTCTTTCAGTGGTCCACGATGTTACCTTTATTCCATTATAAAAGTATGGGATATGCTGGTTATGCCAGTTGATCATTGTTGGATTCAATATAAAAATTAACAGACGGACAAAGGCAACTGTCAAGTGGGCATGGCAACAATTTAGTTGCGCTATGAACCTTGCAGTACAATTAGCCCTTTATAGTAAGGTCCTTTACATATTTGATTGTCTGATACAGTTAATATATTATGGTTAATAGGGCACAATAGAAACATATAGATTCATAAAGAGTTTTAAGAAGAGTGGGTGGAATTTTATTGTGTTGCCTATTTTTTGTGTTTCTACTTTTGGATTTTGTATACAAATGTGACAAGGCAGTTCCGAGTCATTCACTTCTGGGTGCTCCTTAAAATAATCCTATGGAGGGAAGACCAGGATGTTGATGCTATGGCGATAAATGATGTAAGCAGTGGTGCTTTAAGGGAGGTAAGGGAAGAGAGTTTATAGAAATAATGATGAGTAGGGGAATAGAGATGCAGCTGGAGAACTCTTTTTATAATATGTTCCCTCAATGAATTATGCTCAAATGTGATGGGTTTGTAACCTAATTTATGACTGATTAAGTCATAGCATAAGTTTATACTGCTACAGCTCCAATTTTTGTAGCATACAGCCAGAGGGCTGCCTTACTCTATCTATTGCACTACCTTGCATTAGCTGAAACCAAGTGTTTCACTAGTCTGCAATGCTCTGGTATAGACATGACTTTTCAAAAATCAGAAAGTATAACCAAATATTACCCTCATAAAATAATTCCTTAAGCAATGGTATAAAGATATTGTTATTCAAGTGCATGGACTACTACATTCTTTCTTTTATATTTATAAGGTACAACAAATAGATTTAGTGATATCCTTTAAAGATATATTATGATTTTTAAAACATGTCCAAACTGTCATTTCCATGCAGCAAGAAAAAAGAACATTTAATACAAAACAGCTGAAATTTCTGTGAAGTTAAGTTGTCAGATAGGTTTCACTGATGAGAAGTTTAGTCCTACAGAATGTGGATATTCCAGATTACTATCAAACAATCATGCACTATTAAGTTGATTTTATTTTCCTACCTTAAGACAAAGCTTTTTTCAGGATGCACAGATTTCAACTTGTGTTGTGAAGTAAAATGAAATTAACCAACTTTCTGGTCAGATAATATGCCTTCTATGTATTTAAATATTGTGTGGCCAAGCAAATTAGTTGGGAATACTAGCATGTATCACAAAATTATAAATCTCACACAAACAGTAAATCTTTCAGAAGCAGGCATTAGAACAAGAGAGCATGAGATAAGGTTCAAGGGGTTAAGATTCAGGAGCACATTCAGAAAATGTTTGTTTACTGAAAGGGTGGTGGATACATGTAATGGATTTCCAGTGGAGGTGACAGAGAGAAAAAACTAACAATTTTATAAAACAATGAGATTAGTACAGAGGATCCCTGCTGGCAAAGAAGTGAGGGGACTTTAGAGATTCACTAGTGTCTGTGGCACTGCATCAGGGGTTAGGGTGGGCACACTAGATAGGTCTAATGGTCCTTATCTGCTGTCATATCCTCTGAAAATTGTATGACCTGAGTTGGAAGTTGCAGTTCTGCAAACAACCCACCCTTCATTTCCTCAAGCATTGAAGCAAGGGGAGAGGTGATGAAGAAAAAAAGTGCAGAGAAAGCAGAGTTGCTTACCTGTAACAGGTGTTCTCACAGGACAGCAGGATGTTAGTCCTCACATATGGATGACATCATTAGGATGGAGCCCAATCATGGAACACTTTTGTCAAAGTTTCTAGAACTTTGACTGGCACCTACTGGGCATGCCCAGCATAGCACTAACCCTGCATCCAGCAGGGGTCCCCCTTCAGTCTGTTTATATAGTAAAAAATGTATGAAAAATAAAATAAGAAAATGTAACGAACCCAACTCCACGGGGTGGTGAGTAGGTTTCATGAGGACTAACATCCTGCTATCCCGTGAGAACACCTGTTACAGGTAAGCAACTCTGCTTTCTCACAGGACAAGCAGGATGATAGTCCTCACATATGGGTGAGTACCGAGCTGAGGATGCCTCAGCAATACACCAAATGCACCCAAAGACGTGCAACAGGCACAACAGGGGTGGGAATTTGGCTAGGAGGGCATCCTGAAACCCTTAATGGGTTGGTGGAAGGATGCTGGGAAGTTAAACAGCAAACAAATTGCGTAGAACAGACCGGCCAAAGATGGAATCCTGTGTGCCAGCCTTATCCAAGCAATAATAGGCTGCAAAAGTATGGAGAGAGGTCCAGGTAGCAGCCTTACAAATATCAGGAAGCGGCACCGAACGAAGGTGCGCTACTGATGTCGCCATGGTCCTGACAGAGTGTGCTTTTACATGGTCTGGTAGCGGAATGCCTGCTTGCCAGTAGCAAAAAGAAATGCATTCCGCCAACCAAGAGGAGAGGGTCTGCTTTCCCACAGGATTTCCCAATTTGATGGTATCAAAAGAAACAATTGAGTGGATTTCCTGTGGGCTGACATGCGGTCCAGATAGAAAGCTAGAGCATGTTTGCAGTCCAAAGAATGCAGAGCCTGTTCTCCTGGGTTCGAATGGGGCCTGGGAAAAAAAGGTAGGCAGGATAATAGATTGGTTAATATGAAATTCCGATACTACCTTTGGCAAAAATTTAGGGTGAGTGCGGAGCACTACCCTGTCATGCAGAATTTTAGTGTAAGGCGGGTAAGCAACTAATGCTTGTAAATTCACTAACTCTGCAAGCGGACGTGATCGCCAGAAGAAAAAGTACCTTCCAGGTGAGATAGCGGAGATCATAGGAGTGGAGAGGCTCAAACGGAGGTTTCATGAGCTGTCCCAAAACCACATTAAGGTCCCAAGCAGGGGCAGGAGGGCGCAGTGGAAGTTTTAAATGGAGCAAGCCTCTCATAAACCGTGATACTAAGGGTTGGGTTGAAATGGAGACATTACCTACACCCTTATGGTATGCAGACACTGTACTAACATGCACCCTGATAGAGGAAGTTTTTAGGTCTAACTCTGACAGGTGCCAGAGGTAGTCCAGGAACATTGCAGTGGAACAAGTGAAGGGGTCTATAGACATGGAAGTACACCAGACCATAAACCTCTTCCATTTAGAGCGATAAGACCTTCTTGTTGAAGGCTTTCGTGAAGCCACTAGGACTCGGGATACAGACTCTGAAAGGTTAAGAGGTCGGAGTATTAACCTTTCAACATCCAGGCCATCAGAGACAGAACTTGGAGGTTAGGATGATGGAGATACCCTTCGTTCTGAGTGATTAGAAGGGGATCCTTCCTCAGAGGAATGTGTCAGCGTACCGATAGGTCCTGAAGGATTGGAAACCACACGTGGCGTGGCCAATGGGGAGCTATCAGAATCATTAATCCTCTGTCCTGCCGGAGCTTCACAAGAGTCTTTGAAATGAGAGGAAGTGGAGGGTACGCATAAAGGAGACCGCTGGCCCAGGAGAGGGCGAAGGCATCTCTTGGTTGGAAGTGGTGACTGCGAATGAGAGAGCAGAAGTTGTCTACTTTGTGGTTGTGTACCGACGCAAAGAGGTCTATGAGAGGGTAACCCCAGTGTTGGAATATCGCATCTGCTACCATGGGGTTGAGAGACCACTCGTGTGGAAGGAAAGTGCAACTCAGCTTGTCCGCTAACACATTGTCCACTCCCAGCAAGTAGGTTGCTTTGAGGCACATCGAGCTGGAAAGGGCCCATGCCCATATCTGTGCAGCTTCCTGACACAGGAGGGTAGGAGCCCGTTCCCCCTTGTTTGTTGATGTACCACATTGCAACCTGATTGTCGGTTTGAATCAGGATGGCTTTGTTTGATAGGCAATCCTGAAAGGCCTTGAGGGCATATCTGAGCTCCAGGAAATTTATTTGGAGTTTGGCTTCCTCTGGAGACCAGGTTCCCTGAGTCTGCAGGTCGCCTACATGTGCACCCCCATCCAAGGTTGGATGTGTCTATTAAGGTGATTTGAGGATCTGGAGTCTGAAAAGGAAGGCCTTGAATGAGATTGGAGTGGTGCATCCACCAGGCTAGTGATAGATGGAACTGTTTGGTAACCTGGACACTGCTGGACATTGGCTGACAAGCTTAAATCCACTGATATTTTAGGGTCCACTGTATCACTCTCATGGCTAGGTGAGCCATCGGAGTGACATGCATGGAGGACGCCATGTGACCCAACAGTATGAGGAAGTGCCGAGCAGTTGAAGATGCTCAAGACTGCAGTTGATGTGCCAGAGATGTAATGGTGAAAGCTCGATCCTGGGGGAGGAAGGCTTTCGCCAATATAGTGTTTAGGTCGGACCCTATAAAGGATAGGGTTTGGGATGGAGCTATCTCGGATTACGGATAGTTGATTAGAAACCCTAAGGAGATCAGGGTGTTGATAGTGAGACGCAGAGAGGTTAGCGCGCCCTGCTGAGTCGCAGCCCTTATTAGCCAATTGTCGAGATAAGGGTAGACATGAACACCCTGATTCCTGAGGAAGGCCGCGACCACCACCAGGCACTTAGTGAATACTCATGGAGCAGACACCAGGCTGAATGGTAGTACACGGTATTGAAAATGATGAGGGCCGACCAGGAATCGCAGGAATTTGCGATGAGATGGTGTGATTGAGATGTGTATGTATGCGTCCTGAAGATCTAGAGAGCATAGTCAATCTCCTCTTTGCAGAAGAGGAAGTAGAGAACCCAAGATTATCATCTTGAATTTTTCTCTGTGAATAAATTTGTTTAATGCATGGAGGTCCAGTATCTGGCGTACGCCACCTGACTTTTTTGATATTAGGAAAAACCAGGAATAAAATCCCTGCCCTTGCTGGGAGAGGGATACCGGTTCTATTGCTCGGGATAGGAGGAGGAATGAGACCTCCTGCTCGAGCAGGAGGGAGTGATCGGACTTTCCCCACATCGGCCAAGGTGGAGAGTTTGCTGGAACAGTCAGGAAATTTAGGTGGTAACCTTGGGTGACCACTGCAAGAACCCACTAGTCTGTGGTGACTGTGTGCCAACTGCTGTTGAAGTGGCATAGTCGACCTCCGACTGGTATGGATGGAAGAGGAGGTTGGCTTACACCCTTCTAGGAAGGAGTCAAAAGCCTGTTGCTGGTCCCGACTGAGAAGCTGGCTGAGACTGCCTGGATTGACCTTTTTGGTAAGGTCTAGAAGGGCGTCCTCTAGAAGCCAGAGGATAAAATTTTCTTGGCTTGTAGGTTGGCCTCTTAGAATCTAGTCTAAAAGTCCTCTTAGGTACGGAAGGGAACTCAGATGGCACAGAAGAAAGCTGGCGCAGCGTTTCATGGTAGTCCTTCAACAGCAATTTGAACAAGGACCCGACAGCGGCCGGTGTTTCGCGACTAACAATCGCTTCTTCAGGAGTATGTTCTACAGAACAGAAGCTATAAAGAACATATATATATATTGTGAATTTATATCAGAAGCCAAAATAACAAAATACTTAGCTCATTTTGTCACAGCTAATCCAACCTTTATTCCGGACTGAAGCATCTCATATGATTCCAGTGTAATTGGGACAGAGGAGCCCTGAACTAGTTGTCCCTTTAAAAAGCCCGCGTTTTTCGGGCATGATGACGTCACACGTATTGAGAGAGCTACTGAAATCAAAACAAAGCGTCTCATTACTATGGTATCAATTAAGAACTTGTTCACAAAAAAACTTGTAATTCAATCGCCGAATTTAAGCCAGCAGGTTCCACCGTTCCTAGCCAGTAGATCCTCTTTGTTCTGCTTGTAATAGGCAGGTGTTGAAATCGCCACCCCGCCAATTGGGGGTCAATTGTTCCAAAACGCATGCTCTTAAATCGTCGAATGTATGTTGAAATTGAATACAATGAGATGTTAATGGTGCTGTGAGAAGACTTGTGGAAATATAAGATCGATGTTCAATCAGCCTGGTTTTAAAAGCTCTCTGGGTCTTGCCTATGTACCAAAGATTACATGGGCATTGTATTAAATAGATGACTCCTTCTGAGCGACAATCAGTGAATTTCCTCAAGATGAAGGTAAAATCGTGCCTTGAAAAATATATGGATGAAGTGTGAATCATTACATGGCACACTGTACATGCATCACATGCTGTATGTGCTCCAATGTTGGTTAAAGGAGTGATCTTGGATGTATCTGAATGTACAAGATAATCTTTCAAATTAGAACTCCGTGTAAAGGCAATCTCTGTGTCTCATTGAATTCATTATGAATTTGTAGAATGTGCCAATTCCGATAAATAATTTGTTTCATCGTGTGAACCATAGATGTAAAAGGTAAAACACATGTCAGAGTTTCAGTAGATTCTGCAGAACGTGGCAGAAACAGCCAGTCTCTGTGTTGCGATTCCGGTCACTGGCCCTTACCTCCTTCTGAGGCGCCGCGATTCGCCGGTCCCCGAGCCTCTCGAGCCACGTGGCAGCGGCTGAAAACCGCCGGTTCCTGGGCCTCCCAATCCGCATGGCAGCGGCGTCTCCACGAGGGAGACGCCGCCGAAGACTCCGCCCCCTTGGAGTGCCACGCGCGCGCGAGGACCGCCGTTTTATTGGTGCAGCCCCGGATGTCAGAATCCGCCTCCTGATGATGTCAGACGCCAGTAAGGGGGATTTAAACCGAGCCCGGGGATTCTATCTTTGCCTAGCAACCAGGTCACTTTCTGAAGTGCTAGTTGCCTCCTGTCTGTTCCTGATTCCTGCCTGCCTGCCTTGTATTCTGCTTGCTTAATCGTTGGTTCCTGTTTGCCGCCTGCCTTGATTCCAGCTCGTGACTTTGACTTTGCCAGTTTGCCGCCTGCCCTGATTTCTGCCTGTGACTCCGACCCTGCTTGACTGCCGCCCGCCTCGACTCTGGTCCGTGACTCCGCTGCCAGCCTCCAGTCCTGACTCAGCTCCGTGACTTCACTTTGCCTGTTTGCAGCCAGTCCTGACTCCGGTTCACACTCTTCCTGGGTTCATCAGTACTTCGCCTAAGTCCCAGCGGTCCAGGTCCCTACGGGCTCCTCCTGGGGGGACCTCGGACTTCCAGGGTGAAGACGCCTAAGCCCTAGCGACCCGGGTTCCTACAGCTCCTCTGGAGGAATCACGGGTTTCCAGGTGAAGCTCGTCAGCCCAGTGTGTGTTCTGCCTCCCGGTCGTCCTTCCTGGCCGGCCGGCCCAAGGATCCACTTCCCGGATTGGATAGTCGTAACACTCTGTGTGTAAATTTTGCATGGGTAAAGGCTTGTTTAATACATCGTTTAGGGTAGCCTCTCTTGATGAACCGGTCACTTAAAGTAATAGCTTGATGAGTGAATTCTTCAGAAGATGTACACAGTCGTCTCAGCCGGAAAAACTGGCTAACTGGAAGATTTTCTTTACGTGCACACGGATGTGCACTGGAGAAATGTAAAAAGGTGTTGGAGGCAACTGCTTCACGGTAGATGGTCGTCTCAAAACCATCAGATTTTTTGAGGATCATAATATCCAAAAAATGTATAACTGTAGTATTGATCACAGATGTAAACCGGAGATGGGAGTTACGCCCATTTAGCCAGACCAAAAAATTTTGCAAAACTGTCATGGGGCCAGTCCAAAACATCAGTATATCATCGATATACCGTTTCCACACTATTATATGTTGATGAAAGGGATTATTGGCATAAATCCAGTTGTCTTCAAAAAAATGCCATATATAAATTGGCCAGATCTGGTGCCATAGTGGCACCCATGGCGTTGCCACAAATTTGTTGATAGAAACATCCTTCGAATGCAAAAACGTTTTGTTAGAGCTATCTCCAACAAGGATAGCAAAAAGGTAGAAGGAATTCTCTGTGGATGCAGTCTGTCTTCAAAAAACTTAAACGCTATCTGTAGCATTTCGTCTTGGGGGATGCTCATATACAGAGCCTCAACGTCAAGCGTTGCCAAAATAAGTTGAGAAGTATCATCATGTAAAGTATCCAAAAATTGAATAATCTGTTGCGAATCTCTCACATAAGACTGCTGCATAGGAACAAAGGGAGCAAGAAAAAAATCAATGAATCTGGACAATGGTTCTAGAAGGGATCCTTTGCTAGAAACAATCGGCCTACCTGGCAGATACAAGATATTTTTGTGTATTTTAGGAAGATGATAAAAAACAGGAACAGTAAGATGTTTGTTTAATAAAAAAAGCAATTTCATGTGTCGTCAAAACCCTTGATTTGCTCCTACTTGGACTGTCTGTTCAATGATTTGAAAAATCTCTTCTGTAGGATCTGTTGAAAGAAGTTTGTAAAATTGATGATCAGAAAGTTGACGATGAATCTCAGTTGTATATTGGGCCCTGTTCATTAGTACAATTTTACCCCCTTTATCAGCTGGTTTTATAATCAACTCCTGATTCACTTGTAAATATTTAAGGGCTGATCTCTCAGACCTGGTTAAATTAGTGAAAGAACGATCAGAAGTGAATGAATTTCTTAAATCCCGTAGTGTTGTCTGATAAAAAGTATAGATGACAGGATCCACAGGGCCCGGTGGCAGCCATTTCGATTTATTTCTTAAGATAGAGAGATCAAAGCCAGATGGTGTATCTACAAAAAAATGTTTAATGTACAATTTCCGAATAAATTTAAATAAAGCAATCTCCAATTGAAATAGATCAGCTTTCGGTGTCTGTATAAATGTCAGACCTTTTTCAAGAAGTTGCTTCTGTGTTGATGTCAATGAATGGGACGAAAGATTCAAAATCAAAGATTCTGCTGAGTCTGCGATTGGGTCTGTTTGGAGTACATGGGTCCTTCTGTCCAGCTTCCTCCTCGAGTCCGTGTAGGGTGCCTGTAGCCGTGACCCTGACCATGGCCTAAAAAACGATTATTAGTGGTCAGATCTTTTTGAAGTGCTGTATGAACAGCAGGGAGCAGCTCATCCCCTGAGGAGTCATCACTCCCAGAATCAAATGTAACTTTATTGGGCCGGTTTTTCGCATTCTCATTCATCCAGGGATAAACGTAGCCTTGAGTGTAATCACGTTCGTCCCTCTGAAGCTTTTCAAATTTCATTTTTTTCAGATCCTCTTTAAATTTATCCAGAGAGTCATTAAAGGTTTTAAGTTTTTCAGTATATGTTTCCACATCTGAAGCCACTGAATTTATCCTTAAGCGACTGCAACTCTACTTGGATTTCTAAATCTTTAGATTGTGCAGTTTTGATGATCAAAATCATCAGGTCTAGACTACATTTGTTCAGAATTGCATTCCAATGGCCAAAAAATTAGAGTCTTCTCTATATAAATGGGGTTCTTTTAAAATCCGTAATCCCCGTGGCATCCTCTGAAATCAACAATATTCAAGCAGAGTGTCTGCATCCAATGTAGAACGTATGGAATGGCGACTTAATTTATTAAATGTTGTCCAGCCATCTAAATCTAATTGTCCTGCAGTGTTGGAGAAAAATGATGGTTTCGGTAGCAATGCTTGTATCTCAGCTTCAGAAAAGCTTAGCGTTTTCAGGGCATCCGTCCCCGCCATGGTTCCCAAAAATATGACACAAAACAAATAAAGAACCCAAAATGCACAGTCCTCTTAATAGTAATCCAAACACAACAAAAGGACACTGTATAATATTTCAAATACTGTGACAATGTTTACAGCCTAAAAAATATTTTTATGGCGATAGAACCGCATCAGCAAGCCTGGCAACAGCAGTATAACAAACTGCCGTCCGATCTGTTCGTCACTTGCGGTATTTTTTATCTCAAAGTTCTTTCACATTTTAGTGTCAAAAGGGTTTTCAAGTAACAGTTCAAGATTCTGATGTTAAATTTTAGTTCGTCTGTTCCCATCACCAATTTGAACAAGGACCCGACAGCAGCCGGTGTTTCGCGACTAACAGTCGCTTCTTCAGGAGTATGTTCTACAGAACAGAAGCTATAAAGAACATATATATATATATTGTGAATTTATATCAGAAGCCAAAATAACAAAATACTTAGCTCATTTGGTCACAGCAAATCCAACCTTTATTCCGGACTCAAGCGTCTCATATGATTCCACTGTAATCGGGACAGAGGCAGCCCTGAACTAGTTGTCCCTTTAAAAAGCCCGCATTTTTCGGCCGTGATGACGTGTCACGTATTGAGAGAGCTACTGAAACCAAAACAAGGCGTCTCATTACTATGGTAACAATTAAGAACTTGTTCACAAAAAAACTTGTAATTCAAGCGCCAAATTTAAGCCAGCAGGTTCCACCGTTCCTAGCCAGTAGATCCATCTTTGTTCTGCTTGTAATAGTTTTTATTAAACAAACATCCTACTGTTCCTGTTTTTTATCATCTTCCTAAAATACAGAAAAATATCTTGAATCTGCCAGGTAGGCAGATTGTTTCTAGCAAAGGATCCCTTCTAGAACCATTGTCCAGATTCATTGATTTTTTTCTTGCTCCCTTTGTTCCTAAGCAGCAGTCTTATGTGAGAGATTCGCAACAGATTATTCAATTTTTGGATACTTTACATGATGATACTTCTCAACTTATTTTGGCAACGCTTGACGTTGAGGCTCTGTATACGAGCATCCCCCAAGACGAAATGCTACAGATAGCGGTAAAGTTTTTTGAAGACAGACCGCATCCACAGAGAATTCCTTCTACTTTTTTGCTATCCTTGTTGGAAATAGCTCTAACAAAAAACTTTTTTGCATTCGAAGGATGTTTCTATCAACAAATTTGTGGCACCGCCATGGGTGCCACTATGACACCAGATCTGGCCAATTTATATATGGCATTTTTTGAAGACAACTGGATTTATGCCAATAATCCCTTTCATCAACATATAACAGTGTGGAAACGGTATACCAATGATATACTGATGTTTTGGACTGGCCCCATGACAGTTTTGCAAGATTTTTTGGTCTGGCTAAATGGGCGTAACTCCCATCTCCGGTTTACATCTGTGATCAATACTACAGTTATACATTTTTTGGATATTATGATCCTCAAAAAATCTGATGGTTTTGAGATGACCATCTACCGTGAAGCAGTTGCCTCCAACACCTTTTTACATTTCTCCAGTGCACATCCGCGTGCACTTAAAGAAAATCTTCCAGTTAGCCAGTTTTTCCGGCTGAGATGACTGTGTACATCTTCTGAAGAATTCACTCATCAAGCTATTACTTTAAGTGACCGGTTCATCAAGAGAGGCTACCCTAAACGATGTATTAAACAAGCCTTTACCCGTGCAAAATTTACACACAGAGACTGGCTGTTTCTGCCACGTTCTGCAGAATCTACTGAAAGTCTGACATGTGTTTTAACTTTTACATCTATGGTTCACACGATGAAACAAATTATTTATCGGAATTGGCACATTCTACAAATTCATAATGAATTCAAAGAGAAACCGAGATTTGCCTTTACACGGAGTTCTAATTTGAAAGATTATCTTGTACATTCAGATACATCCAAGATCACTCCTTTAACCAACATTGGAGCACATACAGCATGTGGTGCATGTACAGTGTGCCATGTAATGATTCACACTTCATCCATATATTTTTCAAGGCACGATTTTACCTTCATCTTGAGGAAATTCACCGATTGTCGCTCAGAAGGAGTCATCTATTTAATACAATGACCATGTAATCTTTGGTACATAGGCAAGACCCAGAGAGCTTTTAAAACCAGGCTGATTGAACATCGATCTTGTATTTCCACAAGTCTTCTCACAGCACCATTAACATCTCATTGTATTCAATTTCAACATACATTCGACGATCTTGTATTTCCACAAGTCTTCTCACAGCATCATTACCATCTCATTGTATTCAATTTCAACATACATACGACGATTTAAGAGCATGCGTTTTGGAACAATTGACCACCAATTGGCGGGGTGGCGATTTCAACACCCGCCTATTACAAGCACAACAAAGATGTATCCACCGGCTAGGAATGGTGGAACCTGCTGGCTTAAATTTGGCGCTTGAATTACAAGTTTTTTTGTGAACAATTTCTTAATTGTTACCATAGTAATGAGACGCCTTGTTTTGGTTTCAGTAGCTCTCTCAATATGTGTGACGTCATCACGGCCGAAAAACGCGGGCTTTTTAAAGGGACAACTGGTTCAGGGCTGCCTCTGTCCCGATTACAGTGGAATCATATGAGATGCTTGAGTCCAGAATAAAGGTTGGATTTGCTGTGACAAAATGAGCTAAGTATTTTATTTTGGCTTCTGATATAAATTCACAATATATATATGCTCTTTATAACTTCTGTTCTGTAGAACATACTCCTGAAGAAGCGACTGTTAGTTGTGAAACACCGGCCGCTGTTGGGTCCTTGTTCATATTGCTGACGGGAACAGACGAACTAAAATTTATCATCAGAATCTTGAACTGTTATTTGAAAGTCCTTTTGACACTAAAATGTGAAAGACCTTTGAGATGAAAAATACCGCAAGTGACGAACAGACCGGATGGCAGTTTGTTATACTGTCGTTGCCAGGCTTGCTGATGCGGTTCTATCGCCATAAAATTTTTTTTTAGGCTGTAAACATCTGTCACAGTATTTGAAATATTATACAGTGTCCTTTTGTTGTGTTTGGATTACTATTAAGAGGACTGTGCATTTTGGGTTCTTTATTTGTTTTGGGTCCTTCAACAGCGCCACCGTGTCTCGGATCTTTTCCCCCGAAGAGATTATCTCCCACATAGGATAGGTCTGCTAACCTGTCTTGGACTTCTGGTCTTAAGTCCGAGGATTTAAGCCGGGCCCATCTTCGTGTACTAATCCCCACTGCAGACATTCTAGAGGCAGTATCTAAGATATCATAAGCAGCGTGGCCCTCGTGTTTTCCAGCATCTAGATCCTTCTGAGCTAGAGTATGAAGCTGAGTCTGGAGTTGCTCTGGTAATGAATCAGAGAAGTCCTGGATCCTTTTAAAGAGGTCTCTGTTATACTGGGTCATGTATAACTGGTAAGAGGCTATGTGAGATATGAGCATAGAGCCATGGAAGACATGCCTACCAAAAGCATCCAGGGATTTTTGCTCTTTCCCTGGAGGTATGGAGGAATGAGGTTTTGAGCGTCGTGCCTTCTTCTGGGCTGACAACCACAGAATGATGATCCAACTGAGACTTCTGGAAACCAGGGGCTGACTGTACCAGATAGGTGGCATCTGTATTGTAGTTGACAGAAGGAACTGAACCTGGGTGTTTCCAGGTTCTTTTCAGGAGATCAAGCAGGATTTCATGAATAGGTATGGACATGATTTCCTTAGGGGCATCAAGAAAATGGAGTACTTCCAGCTTCTTGTGCCTAGAGTCCTCTTCTGTCTGGAGTTGGAAAGGAATGGTTTCAGACATTTCCTTGATAAAATTGATAAAAGAGTTCTTCAGGTGGAGAACATAGTCTTTCATCTGGGGGAGAAGGCTCTGATGGTAGATCATCTGTATCTTGGGACGTATCATCGGTCCAAGGATCATAAGGCTGATCTCTAGCACCTAGTGGGTCTCCAGCAGGGAGAAAGGGTGCTAATCCTGAAGGACCAGGCCTAGGCATCGATGGCATTGGAAGCGGCACCGATGGCATTGAGGGAGGCTCTGACGGAATCGGTGACATTCCGATGGACGAGTTGGTGGTAAGATCTGACGGTGGGTTGGGAATCGGTGTTTCTTCATCATCCGATGACAATGGAATCGGTGTAGAAGGCACTGGAACCACTGGTGGTCTCGGTTCCAACGGAGGCAGGGCACCGATCAACGCCTCCAGCCTACCGAGTAGCGGTGCGAGCGCTATGGGAATCAGATCGGTGGTCGGCTCAGGGACCGGTACCGGCGTCGATGGAGGATGGAAGCCCTGAAGTGCTTTACCGATGGCCTCTTGGATCATCTGATCCAATTCCTCCTGGAAGCCTGGGGCATGGAGCCCTGGCTCCGGAGTAGGAGGCAGCACTGGCGTAGCCGGAGGGTCCACCGGTGAAGGTGGAATCGCGGATCCCTGCACCACTGAAGGTGG
Source organism: Rhinatrema bivittatum (assembly GCF_901001135.1). Classification (NCBI taxonomy): domain Eukaryota; kingdom Metazoa; phylum Chordata; class Amphibia; order Gymnophiona; family Rhinatrematidae; genus Rhinatrema; species Rhinatrema bivittatum. The sequence continues at coordinate 270,106,144 of NC_042621.1, forward strand.
AGAACACCTCGGTGACCCGGTCTCAGAAGAGGATGGGGCCTTTTTGTCCGTGGCTCTATAGACGTCGATGCCGAGGCCTTGCCTGGATCGACGGACAGCCTTCCGATGCCGGTGTCGACACTTTTCACGATGTTCTCCTCGGTCCTTTTCCTGAGGAGGCAAGTAGGCTATCGAAACTTTTGGAATTGTCAACACCAATTGAAAAGCAGCGGTATCCCGATGCTGGTGAGAGGTCGATGGCACCAGCTCTGATGACGTCAAAACTATCGATGGAGTCGGGGTTTTTAACTGAAAAAGAAAGTTCATTTTCTCTAAACGAGCCTTGCGACCCTTCGGTGTCATTTGAGCACATTTGGTGCAAGTTAGGACATTGTGGTCGGACCCCAAACACATGACACAGACCCCATGCGGGTCAGTGAGGGACATTGTCCGAGAACAGTCAGGGCACTGACGAAAACCCGACACCATGGCTGCAACAAAAATGTAGCCGCGGTGCGGTCCATGGCCGGTAGGCCCCAAAGACAGGACTCGACGGGAATCGACCGTAACAAGGGTAAAACCTTACCTTTCGACCGTGGAGTATGGATATCGATAGGGGGACCCCTATGGGGTAGAATTTTTTGAAAATTTTTGAATGAAGTTCCGTGAGGAAAATTCCTGTCAGGAATCTCCAGAGAGCTCCTTAACCCGCGTGGCTACTCCTGTGCGGAAAAAGAAGACTGAAGGGGGACCCCTGCTGGATGCAGGGTCAGTGCATTGCTGGGCATGCCCAGTAGGTGCCAGTCAAAGTTCTAGAAACTTTGACAAAAGTGTTCTGTGATTGGGCTCTATCCTGATGATGTCACCCATATGTGAGGACTACCATCCTGCTTGTCCTGTGAGAAAGGAAACACAACCTAATGATTCTGTAACCCATGGGGTAGATGGATTAGTATCAACAGGCTACACCTCTCCAGAAATCAATGTGATGAGTGCTGCCAGGAACTAGACAGCAAGGCCATGGGGACCTAGAATGCTGGAGGATCGGGCAACAGTCTCACTAGTTTTGGTAGCTGTTTAGATTGTTACTATAAAGAATCCTGTGGGTTCCTATTAAGAGGAAAATAGTCTATTATTAGGAGGGAAAAAATGGTATTATTGTGGGTTTTAACTCCCCTATGTGGGACTCTCAGTTAGTGAGCTCTGAGTATATAAACTCCTGCTACCATCTTAGGTTATGGATTTCTCAATTATTCCTTGTATAGGCAGCATGTCTCATTGCTATGTCTTTTTGTTTATTTATTTAGGAAAGGTCCCTTGGGTCTCTAGGGATGAGACCTAGGAGGAGTAGAGAGGAAAGGGTGCCTTTTCCCTAATTTACCATGTTTTCAGAAAACGTGTGTTTGGAGGAGGAAGTTCTTCTATCCTTCCTTCCTCTGATTTTGGTTTCCCCTTTTACCTAATAATTTTCTTTTTGTCATGTGTTTGAGTAACCTAGGGCTCAGGGACTCTTTTTTTTTACCATTTTGAAAGAACCAATGGACCACTGATGTCCTTGTGGCAGAATGATCTCATTAATTCCTAGGGAGGAGTGGTACTGGAAGCTGGAAGGAGATTAGTGGCACCTATCAGTTGTATCTTTCACATCACTAGGATGTAGAACGGAGTTCGGGCATACCATCCAGGTACAAAAGAGGACGTGAAAAAAATGCTGAACACCTGGATTAAAGGTATAAAGATTGGGATATTTTAACAACATATCCAAATTATGATATCTTCCTATTCACTAGCTATTGGGAGTAAGCTCAGAAATTATCCCAATGCTTAAACTAAAGACAATAACTGAATAACATCAGAGTAAATGTATTGGAAGTATAAGGTCACCAATTTATTGAAGATATAAAGTATAAAACTGAACATGTGAATAATCAGCCATAAGGAACCATTTCATCAATTTACATCTTTAATCAGTTGGAATCATTAACTGCTGAATAGATTAGACTTTAAATATTGACAGTTCTCAAATGCTCGGGGCCTAGAAGATAATCTTCCTCTTGACAGGGAACTTGGAGTTTTAGATTGGCTAAACATCAGTAAAGGAGAGGTAATAGCCTGAAGAAAATAGGAAAATCATAAGCATTGGCATGTTCAATGTAAAACATTGATAAGATAGGCTAAAAGTGAATTTGAAAAAAAGTTGGCCATAGATGCAAAAACTCATAATAAAAACTTTTAAAAATATAACCGATGCAGGAAACCTGCGAAGGAAATAGGTTGGACAGTTGGATGATAGAGGGATTAAAGGGCACTCAAGGAAGAAAAGACCATCACTGAAAGAATAAATGAATTCTTTGCTTCGGTGTTTCCTAAATAGGATGTGGGGTGATACTCATTCCAGAGACAGTTTTTAAGGGTGACAATTCAGATAAACTGAACCAAATCACAGTGAACCAGGAAGATCTAATAGGCCAGACGGACAAACTGAAGAGTAGCAAATCACCTAGACTGGATGGTATTCATCCCAGGGTTCTGAAAGAATTCAAAAATGAAATTTCAGACTATTACAAGTAATTTGTAATCTATCATTAAAATCATCTATTGTACATGATGACTGGAAGGTGGCCAATGTAACCCCAATATACAAAAAGGGCTCCAGAGGTGATCTGGGAAACTATAGACCGGTGAGCCAGACTTCAGTGCTGAGAAAAATCGTGGAAACTATTATAAAAAATAAAATCATACAATATATAGACAGTCATAATTTAATGAAACACAGCCAGCAAGGATATACCCAAGGGAAGTCTTGCATCACATCGGTTACATTTTGTTGGACGGGTGAATAAGTATTACTCCTGGGGGAATTCTGCGCAAATAAATGTAAAATTATGCGCACAAAAACTTAAAATTCTGCAAACTTTATATTGGTCAAAATAACACAATTTACATGACAGTCTAAGTAATTACATATTAAATTAATACAGAAAAAAGTTATTACTTCAAGATGCAGAATTTTAAATATTTTGAACAGAATTTCCCTAGAAATTCACTGTAAGAGTGTCCCTTCCACTCGCTCTCCCTACTCCCCTGGCCACTTTGCCCTCTCAGGCCCCAACTCCTCCACCTGCCAGTATCTCTCCCCTCCACCTCTAGTCTCAACCCCTTCCACTCTATTGCCAGTCCCAGAGTTTGACACCGTTCTCAGTACTTCCTCTCACACAGGCTCCCTCTGTCCCTTCCTCTCTCACATACATGCTCCCTGCCCACCCATCCCGACCCCTCACCCTTACTCTACCCATCCCCATTCCTCCCTGATCGCTTCGAATTACCAATGCAGAAGTAAATTATCTTAGACTACTGTTAACAAACTCCTGTAAGACATCTGTAGAATTAGGAACTAGGAATATTCCATAATACCATATTTTAGACATTGTCTTTTTTGGCTTTTTATTTCTCCTTTAAATGCTATTTAGAAAAGCTCAATCTAAAACATTAAGATTTAGACATATAAGACTTTGTTGTGCCATGTATATTTTGCTCTTATGTTTTAAATGTTATGTTTTTAAATGTTACTCAAAAAAGTTATTCAAAAAAGTTATACAATATGTTACTCAAAAAAGTTCTTTGTTATATGTAATTGCCCACAAGCAAGCTTATTCAACTGTTCTCTGTAAACCGATTTGATTTACATATAATGTAAGAAGATCGATATATAAAAACCATAAATAAATAAATAATACACATACACACACCCTCATACAGGCTACCTCACTCTCTCGCGCGCACACACACACACATATCCCCTCATACAGGGCCCTCTTTCTTGCATACACACCCACACAAGCTCCCTTTCTCTCTCACACATACATCTTCACACAGGCTGCCTATGTCTCTCTCTCACACACCCGTTCACACAGGCTCTGTCTCACATATACACAATCCTTTCACACAGGCTAGCACCCTCACATACACACGATCTCTTTTTCATACACAAGAGCTCCCAATCTCACACACACACACACTCCTTCACAATCTCCTCATATAGGCTCCCTCTCTCTGAAACCCATAATCGAGCATCCCCCCCACTCTCTTATCTTCCATGCGCTCTCTCACACCCTCCTGCTCTCTCTCACCCTCCCCTCCCCCTCTCCTCTCTCACATACACACATTCACTCTCCCCAGGGCCTTCCATCTTTGTCACGAGCAGAGCACACTCCATTTGTGGCACACGGGGGCCTTCCATCTTCGCCGCGAACAGCACACTGAGGCCTTCATCTTTGCCGCAAACAGAGCGCATCCTGTGGCACATGCAGGATCGCTCCGTTTGCGGCATGTCGGGATGATCTCTGCTATTTTCTGCGCAGAATTTGGCTATTTTGCACAGAAAATGGCAATTCTGTGCAGGGGGGGGGGAATTCTGCACAAATTCTGCGCTGCGAAGTACAGCAGAATTCCCCCAGGACTAAAGCATATGGATAAATGTGAACTGGTAATGTGGTGTATTCGGATTTTCAGAAGGCGTTTGAAAAAGTCCGTTATCAGAGGCTTCTAAGAAAACTAAAAAGTCATGGGATAGGAGGCAATGTCCTTTTGTGGATTGTAATCTGATTAAAAGACAGGAAACAGAGTAGGATTAAATAGTCTGTCTTCACAGTGGAAAAAGTTAAACAGTGGAATGCCTCAGGAAACTGTACTTGCACTGGTGCTTTTTCATATATTTATAAATGATCTAGAAAGAGGTCTGATGATTGAGGTGATCACATTTGCAGATGATACAAAATTATTCAGAGTAGTTAAATAACAAATGGATTGTGATAATTACAGGAGGAGCTTGTGAGACTGGAAAATTGGGCGTCCCCTATGGCAGAAGAAATTTAATTGGACAAGTGCAAGGTAATGCAAATAGGTAAAAATAACCCATGCTGTAGCTACACAATATTAGGTTCCATTTTAGGAGTTACCATTCAGAAAAAAGATCTGGGCATCATAGTTGATATTAAATTGAAACTGTCGGCTCAGTGTGCTGTGGCAGTCAAAAAAACAATGTTAGGAAGGAGGACAACCAATGGGACAGTGCTATACCGGGGTACAAATTATATCGCAATGATAGAGAGGAGCACCCGGGAGGCGGTGTGGCACTTTATGTCCGGGATGGCATAGAGTCCAACAGGATAAACATCCTGCATGAGACTAAAGGCACAATTGAATCTTTATGGGTAGAAATCCCTTGTGTGTCGGGGAAGACTATAGTAATAGGAGTATACTACCGTCCACCTGGTCAAGATGGTGAGACTGACAGTGAAATGCTAAGAGAAATTAGGGAAGCTAACCAAATTGGTAGTGTGGTAATAATGGGAGACTTCAATTACCACAATACACTGGTGCAGGATAATGAATCTTTAATCACCACAATTTCAATAATAGTCATAATCAGTTCCAATGGATAAAGGATCTCAATGTTAATGATGGCGACTCCAAACCGTTCAAAATGACAGCGTTTAAATTGATCCCCCGACACGGTCCCGTGTTTCGCCAGGCTGCGTCGGGGGGGACCAAGGGTATATTTAAATCTAAGATATAAAAACACAGATATCAGTCAGTATAAAAAAAGGTGAAGAGGGCTACATAGTACTAACCTTTACTGATGTACATACCTTTACAGAGATACCCGGAGCGCGCAAGCCCACACAGGTGTGAACCATTTAAACAAAAAGAGGCGCGAACCCTGGCAGCTCTCGCGAGAGCTGTCAGAGCTAACAGCTGGTCTCGGTGGATCCGTACAGTTAATAGAATAGATTCCACTCAATTTCTTTGTTAAGTCCAGAGGGAGCTACAGTGTCCAAAGTAAAGATCCACCGCTGCTCCCTCCGACCCAGGATCTCGGGGTAGTTACCGCCCCGGGAGGGGCGGCGCACCACCTCGATCACCAGGAAGGAGAGGTCAGCGATGGTGAGCCGGTTTTTGGCCCGTGGCTATCCGTATCGGGTAATTAAGAGAGCTTTTAAAAGAGCACTATACACGAATCGGGAATGGCTGTTTTTACCATCCCACAATCCTTCTGATGAGTCCAACAATTGTATTTTGCCTTTCTCGATTATGGGTAGATCCGTTGCTGAGACGATACGGAGACACTGGTCCCCTCTGTCCCTCACAGACTTGTTACACAGTCCGCTGCGCTTTACTTTCAGGCGTGGCAGGAACTTACGTGACACGTTAGTTCACACTGACACAGCCAGCCACCAACCCGAGAGTCTAGGCATGCATGGACTCTGTGGTCACTGCACTATGTGCAGTCACACCACAACCATATCTGAGTTTTTGCACCCCAATTCTGGACGGGTATTTAAACTCCGTTCTCCCTCGGACTGTCTTACTAAAGGGGTTGTATACATAGTGAAATGCCCATGCCCTCTTCTTTATGTAGGTAAGACCACCCGTATGTTGAAAACTCGGATTATAGAACATTGTTCTAATATCCGTTTACATAGACTTGATGAACCTCTAGTGTCCCACTGGCTGGCGTGTGAGCATTCCATCGCTGACCTCTCCTTCCTGGTGATCGAGGTGGTGCGCCGCCCCTCCCGGGGCGGTAACTACCCCGAGATCCTGGGTCGGAGGGAGCAGCGGTGGATCTTTACTTTGGACACTGTAGCTCCCTCTGGACTTAACAAAGAAATTGAGTGGAATCTATTCTATTAACTGTACGGATCCACCGAGACCAGCTGTTAGCTCTGACAGCTCTCGCGAGAGCTGCCAGGGTTCGCGCCTCTTTTTGTTTAAATGGTTCACACCTGTGTGGGCTTGCGCGCTCCGGGTATCTCTGTAAAGGTATGTACATCAGTAAAGGTTAGTACTATGTAGCCCTCTTCACCTTTTTTTATACTGACTGATATCTGTGTTTTTATATCTTAGATTTAAATATACCCTTGGTCCCCCCCCGACGCAGCCTGGCGAAACACGGGACCGTGTCGGGGGATCAATTTAAACGCTGTCATTTTGAACGGTTTGGAGTCGCCATCATTAACATTGAGATCCTTTATCCATTGGAACTGATTATGACTATTATTGAAATTGTGGTGATTAAAGATTCATTATCCTGCACCAGTGTATTGTGATACTTGCTTACGTGCAAGGTTTTCTGCTCCTTCTCAGTTTGGATTACGAGACTTCAATTACCCCAATATTGACTGGGTAAATGTATCATCGGGACACTCTACAGAGATAAAGTTCCTGGATGGAATAAATGATAGCTTTATGGAGCAATTGGTTCAGGAACAGACGAGAGAGGGAGCAATTTTAGACCTAATTCTCAGTGGAGCACAGGATTTGATGAGAGAGGTAACAGTGGTGGGGCTGCTTGGCAATAGTGATCATAATATGATCAAATTTGAATTAATGACTGGACGGGGTAAAGTAAGCAAATCCACGGTTCTCGTGCTAAACTTTCAAAAGGGAAACTTTGATAAAATGAGAAAAATAGAAAAAAACTGAAAGGAGCAGCTACAAAAGTAAAAAGTGTGCAAGAGGCGTGGTTACTGTTAAAAAATACCATCCAAGAAGCACAATCCAGATGTATTCCACACATTAAGAAAGGTGGAAAGCAGGCAAAACAATTACTGGCATGGTTAAAAGGGGAGATGAAAGAAGCTATTTTAGCCAAAAGATCTTCATTCAAAAATTGGAAGAAGGATCCAACAGAAGAAAATAGGATAATGCATAAATCAAGTTTTTTTCTTGATCCAAGTTCATCTACCTGTTCGATGTAATCGCATTCTTTCATGCGTGTTTAATGTTATAATGTAAACTGAAATGATATGTAACATTGCTACATGAATTGCGGTATATAAAAATGTTAAATAATAATAAACGTTGGCAAGTTAAATGTAAGACATTGATAAGACAGGCTAAGAGAGAATTTGTAAAGAAGTTGGCCGTAGAGGCAAAAACTCACAGTAAAAACTTTTAAAAATATATCCGAAGCAGAAAGCCTGTGAGGGTGTCAGTTGGACCATTAGATGATCGAGGGGTTAAAGGGGCACTTAGAGAAGATAAGGCCATCGCGGAAAGATTAAATTTATTTATTTTATTTATTTATTTGTTATTTTTATTATACCGAGTTTCATGATAGGAATCACATCAACCCGGTTTACAATTAACAATGTGAGTAAAGGCAGAGAGTAACAAAGTAAAGAACATTTCCCAATACAAGAACAAATATAGTATGAAACTTAACAAATATTATAACAATATTTTGGATGTGAGAAAGTTACGATTTCTTTTCTTCAGTGTTTACTGAAGAGGATGTTGGGGAGGTACCCGTACTGGAGAAAGTTTTCATGGGTAATGATTCAGATGGACTGAACCAAAACACGGTGAACCTAGAAGATGTGGTAGACCTGATTGATAAATTGAAGAGTAGTAAATCACCTGGACCGGATGGTATACACCCCAGAGTTCTGAAAGAACTAAAAAATGAAATTTCAGACCTATTAGTAAAAGTTTGTAACCTATCATTAAAATCATCCATTGTACCTGAAGACTGGAGGATAGCTAATGTAACCCCCATATTTAAAAAGGGCTCCAGGGGAGATCCGGGAAATTACAGACCCATTAGCCTGACTTCAGTGCCAGGAAAAATAATGCAAAGTGTTCTAAACATCACACTCACAAAACATATAGAAAGACATGGTTTAATGGAACAAAGTCAGCATGGCTTTACCCAAGGCAAGTCTTGCCTCACAAATCTGCTTCACTTTTTTGAAGGAGTTAATAAACATGTGGCTAAAGGTGAACCGGTAGATGTAGTGTACTTGGATTTTCAGAAGGCATTTGACAAGGTTCCTCTTGAGAGGCTTCTAGGAAAAGTAAAAAGTCATGGGATAGGTGGCGATGTCCTTTCGTGGATTACAAACTGGCTAAAAGACAGGAAACAGAGAGTAGGATTAAATGGACAATTTTCTCAGTGGAAGGGAGTGGGCAGTGGAGTGCCTCAGGGATCTGCACTTTCTGAGATAAATAAGTTGCTCTCCGATAACTTCCTAGCACTCAACACCAACAAAACAGAGATACTCATTCTTTCCCCCCCTAACAACCCCGCAGGCAGTCTCTCCCCTACACTACCCAACTACCCTCCCCCCCCACCCCCTACCACTGCACTACACAGTTACCCTACCACCCCACAAGCCCGCAACCTAGGCATTATGATAGACAACCAATTCAACCTCAAAAAATTCATTTCAGGGACCATAAAAAGCGGATTCTTCAAACTCCACACCTTGAAGAGAATCAAACCTCTCCTTCACACCTCTGACTTCCGCACAGTGCTGCAAGCTATGATGCTATCCAAACTTGATTACTGTAACGCCATCCTCTTAGGATTACCAAAAAGCACCCTACAACCCCTACAGCTATTACAAAATGCTGCCGCTCGTATCCTTACAAACACTCACCGTCATGACCACATCACACCCGTCCTTCAATCATTACACTGGCTCCCCGTAGCCTCTAGGATTATATATAAAGTACTCACGCTCATACACAAAGCCATCCATAACCAAGACATGCAATGGTTCCCAGAACATCTCCTGCTCCACACTCCAACAAGACCCACAAGAACACATCACCAGGCCAAACTCCAAATACCCTCTCCTAAACTCATGAAGCATTCCACCTTTAGAGATCGATCTTTCATCATCACAGGAATCGCCCACTGGAACAAAATGCCTTCCCAACTACGCCAGGAACACTGCCACAAAAAATTTAAACACAACCTTAAAACATGGCTTTTCAAACTAGCGTTCCCTGACTAACGAACTATCTCTCACCAAAGATACTTCTTGACCGCCTGACCAATCCCCGACCTCTCCCCCCCTTCCCTACCCCCACCCCTGTAGGATTCTCCTCCTCTTCCCCTCCCTCCATTACTTTCCCCCAAATACCGTCACTGCCTTATCTAACTCATTTGTTAAAATTAACATGTACATTTGTATATTATTCCTGTATATAATTCATGTATTGTCCCCTGTTAACCCTCTCCCTGTTAATGTTAATATTGTAAAGCTGGTTGCTAAGTTATGTTATATTGTGAACCGAGGTGATGTTTGTTTCAAACGTGCCTCGGTATATAAGAAACCTCAAATAAATAAATAAATAAATAAATCTGTATTGGGACCCTTACTTTTCAATATATTTATAAATGATCTGGAAAGAAATACGACCAGTGAGGTAATCAAATTTGCAGATGATACAAAATTATTCAGAGTAGTTAAATCACAAGCAGATTGTGATAAATTGCAGGAAGACCTTGTGAGGCTGGAAAATTGGGCATCTAAATGGCAGATGAAATTTAATGTGGACAAGTGCAAGGTGATGCATATAGGGAAAAATAACCCATGCTATAGTTACACAATGTTAGGTTCCATATTAGGTGCTACTACCCAAGAAAGAGATCTAGGCGTCATAGTGGATAACACATTGAAACAGTCTGTTCAGTGTGCTGCGGCAGTCAAAAAAGCAAACAGAATATTGGGAACTATTAGAAAGGGAATGGTGAATAAAATGGAAAGTGTCATAATGCCGCTGTATCGCTCCATGGTGAGACCGCACCTTGAATATTGTGTACAATTCTGGTCACCGCATCTCAAAAAAGATATAATTGCGATGGAGAAGATTCAGAGAAGGGCTACCAAAATGATAAAGGGAATGGAACAGCTCCCCTATGAGGAAAGACTAAAGAGGTTAGGACTTTTCAGCTTGGAGAAGAGACGGCTGAGGGGGGATATGATAGGGGTGTTTAAAATCATGAGAGGTCTAGAACGGGTAGATGTGAATCGGTTTTTTACTCTTTCAGATAATAGAAAGACTAGGGGGCACTCCATGAAGTTAGCATGTGGCACATTTAAAACTAATCGGAGAAAGTTCTTTTTCACTCAATGCACAATTAAACTCTGGAATTTGTTGCCAGAGGATGTGGTTAGTGCAGTTAGTATAGCTGTATTTAAAAAAGGATTGGATAAGTTCTTGGAGGAGAAGTCCATTACCTGCTATTAATTAAGTTGACTTATATAATAACCACCACTATTAGCAACGGTAACATGGAATATTTATTTATTTAACAGCTTTTTTATACCGACATTAAAATACACATCATATCGGTTTACATCATAACGAAAGGTTGAAATTACATTGAACGGGGAGGGGGGGAAACAGGAGAACAATAAACAGCAGAAAAGGGGCTATGACGAGGAGCCAGGAATCAAGCAATGAGAGGAGGGGGGGTGGGGGGAAGGAGGAGGAAATGAACATATTTACAAAAATTGAAAAAGATAATACATAACATTTACAAAAATTCAGGGTGTGTATGAGAATGAACATATTAACAATGAAGAGGGTCGGGGAAAATAGGGGGGGGGGGGGGGGGGCGCTAGTCCGGGAAGGCCTGGTGGAAGAGCCATGTTTTGAGCATTTTTCTGAACTTCATGGGGCATGGCTCAAGACGGATGTGGGCAGGTAGGGCATTCCATTGGGTTGGACCGGCGATAGATAGGGCACGGTCCCTGGTTGCGGAGAGGCGGGCCTTCTTGAGGGGTGGGACTTGCAAAGTGCAGGCAAGGTTTGCTCTGGTAGGGCGTGCTGATTGGGAGAGTCGGAGTGGTTTGCTGAGCCATGAGGAGTCACTCTTGTAAATGGATTTATGAACGATGGTGAGGGTTTTGAACAGGATACAGAATGAGATAGGGAGCCAGTGCAGGTCATGTGGTCTGTTCTGCACGTGTTGCTGAGGAATCTCGCCGTGGCATTTTGAAGTATCTGGAGGGGTTTGATGGAGGAGTGAGGGAGTCCAAGGAATAGGGAGTTGCAGTAGTCCAGCTGGGATGTGAGGGTAGCTTGGACAACTGTTTTAAGATCATGAGTGTGAAGTAGTGGCTTGAGCTTTTTGATGATGTTAAGTTTGTAAAAACCTCCTTTTAGGACGGAGCTGATGTGAGTTTTAAGGTTCAGGAGGGGGTCGATTAGGACACCGAGGTTTCGGACAGCGGGCTGGACATAGACAGGTTTTGGGTACTTGCCAGGTTCTTATGGCCTGGATTGGCCACTGTTGGAAACAGGATGCTGGGCTTGATGGACCCTTGGTCTGACCCAGTATGGCATATTCTTATGTTCTTATTAAGAATGGAATAGGGAATAACATTTTAGATGTCATAATTTATTTTATTTATTTATTTAACGTCTCTTATATACCGATAGCCGTTCGCACATCGTATCGGTTCACAAAGAACAAAAAACTTATGGGCAGCGCCCTTACAAATAACAGATAACAATACAAATAACCGGGGGAGGAGGCAATGCAAATTAATAGGTCAATAAATAGGGAGAAACTATAAATGTAACATACATAAAACTATATACAAAGCATCAGTCGTCATCAAATACGTCAAGGCATAAATCGGTGGTCGTGGGCATTCTTGGTCGAAGTCGTGGAGCATACTTAATCGTAGGTTGCTGAATAATTATGAGTTGGATGGTGTCAGGGGGTAGGCTTGCTGGAAAAGCCAGGTTTTCAATTTTTTTTTGAACTTGGGGGTGTAGGACTCCATGTGTATGTCATAGGGCAATGAGTTCCATACCTTGGGTCCGGCAAGGGAGAAGGCTCTGCTTATGGTGGAGGATAGTTTGAGAGATTTGATGGGTTGTGTGCGTAAGGTTCCTTGCAGGGCAGGGCGGGTGGGTCTGTTGGAGGTGCGTGGGAGGAGGGGGGGGGGTTGATCCAATTGAGATTGGAGTGTAGCAGACTTTTGTGTATGAGGGAGAGTACTTTATAAAGTATTCTTGAGCGAATTGGGAGCCAGTGTAATTGGATGAGGGTGGGAGTAATATGGTCTCTTTTTTTAGAATTTGACAGTATCCGGGCGGCGGCGTTTTGTAGCAGCTGTAACGGCTTGATGTGTGATGTGGGGATGCCAAGGAGGAGTGCATTACAGTAGTCTATTTTTGACAATATAATAGACTGGAGCACAGTACGAAAATCCGAGAAGTGTAGAAGGGGGTCTAAGTTTTTTTATCGTTTGCAGTTTAAAGTAGCATTCCTTCAAGATAGATAATGCCTCTGTATTGCTCCATGGTGAAACCGCATTTTGAATACTGTGTGCAGTTCTGGTTGCCACATCTCAAAAAAGATATAGTTGCACTGGAGAAAGTTGGCTCCCCTATGAGGAAAGGTTAAAAAAGCTAGGGCTGTTCAGCTTGGATAAGAGACAGATGAGAGGGGATATGATAGAGGTCTACAAAATCATGAAAAGACTTGAACGGGTAAATGTGAATTGGTTATTTACTCTTTCGGATAACAGAAGGACTAGGGGGCACTCCATGAAGTTAGCAAGCAGCACATTTAAAACTAATCAGAGAAAATTCTTTTTTATTCAATGCACAATTAAGCTCTGGAATTTGTTGCCAGAGGATGTGGTTAAGGCAGCTAGTGTAGCTGGGTTTAAAAAAGGTTTAGATAAGTTCTTGGAAAAGAAGTCCATAAACTTCTATTAATCAAGAGGGACTAGCCACTGCTTATTGCTGACATCAGTAGCATGGGATCTATTTAATGTTTGGGTACTTGCCAGGTATTTGTGACTTGGACTAGCTATTCTTGGAGACAAGATACTGGGCTTGTTGGACCCTTGGTCTGACCCAGTATGGCATATCTTATGTTCTTATAAGGTGTGGTCTTTGGGGGTCCTGTGATGGGATGATAGCCCAGAAGTTATATTACTAAGCTTAGTAGAAAGACATGGTGGAGTGTGAGAGTTAAGCACTGGATTAAACAGAGAATCTTGTATGCTCATCATAATAATTAGAATCTGTAACAAACACGTGTGTTCACACTGTCTGGTTTGCCTGGAAGGTTATAAAGGGACCCTAGGCAGCCATATGTTCAGACAGCAGCCCAACCAGGCTGGGATGATTGAATTCAACTAGTTGCTGAGTCTGTCTGGTAGGCTACAATTCCAGTAAAAACCAGAAGTCCTAATGAGAAAACAGGTGCTCAAATAACTGGGTCTCCCTGGCAGACCTTGCAAGGGACTGTCAGGGGCAGCGGGATACAAACCTGTGGCCTCAGGAGTTCAGAGCTGGAGGATGATAACAGGCCACAGGGATTCTGAGTCTGCAAAGACCTCATGGTTAAGTTCAGAAGAAGAAAAGACAGGAAGAACTGCCCATGTCTACTCCCTATTGGACCAGCAATAGGTGTGGCCCTAATAGACTGTAGTATATAAGGAAGTCTTATCTACCACACCTCTGCTGGTCCAATGGCGTCTGTCTTAGCTGTTTAGCTGTTGATCTCTGACCATCATTGTGTTCCCTTGCCAAACTCGTATCACAGTTCTTGCTCTTGGAACCACTTCTTTGCCTGTTTCCGTCTTCAGCTACTGCCTGTTCCTATTTCCAATCCCGCACTTAGCCCAGTCTTGCTCCTGCCACCATTGGAAGTCCTGGTGGCTGCCTGAACCCATGGGCTCATCTCAGGGGGAATAGAGGCTGTTGTAAGCTGAAGACCATCCAGCCCATCCAGGCCTTCAGAGCAGACCATGAAAGGGACCTAGGAGGCCATATGTTTGGGAAATGTCTTTGCCAGTATTGACAGGTATTAAGATCATTAGAAAGCTTTATGGTTAGACAAATTAAACAAAAAAGCATTATAAAGTTTTAAAGTTGAAGCTTAAAGTACATAAGTAGAAAACTTGATGCAGACCACGCAAACCAATTTTAAAATTTCACAAACTAAATTTAAAAAACTGAGTGAAAAATCAAGCAAAATATAAATAAATGTGTTCATACTTATAACATTAAATCCACACTCGTGTATAATAAAGATTGTAATCATAAAATATCAAAAATAAACCATTCTAAACTCAAACTTTAATTTTTAATTCGACACTTGTAACAATTAAATAAAAAAAGAAAGGATGTGTAAGTGCTTTCAGTTTTTTTTTGTTTTGTTTTGGGAATTTCAATGTTATAACAATAACAAAAAAAAAACATAAGTCATTTTTCCACTGATAATGCACAGGAACAAAATCAGTGGAAAAGTCAGTTTTCCACTGATTTTTCTTTTGTTGTAGCATTGAAATTCCCAGGCAAAATAAAATAAAAACCTTATTCTTCAACATAAGCTTCCTAATGAAAAAAAGAGCTCAAATATGTTTGCCATAGTTCAAACACAGCAGCCCAACAAAGGACCTGTTTTGTCAAATATTAGTTTCTTCAAGGAGATTGTTTAAATAACACTACTTATCTGTTGATGCTTAGCAGAGATGCAACAATTTGCTCAAATGTTCGGGAAGTCAATGTAGCAGAAGTGTCAGTTTAACATATATGAACTCTTCTTTTAAAGTACAGAAATATAACAGAAGCTTAGCCACAGGATGCAATGAATGTCTCAAACAGTTCACTTAAAAAAAAGGAGAAATTACTATTTCCCTGATAATTTCATTTTCCTTAATATAGACAGATGGACTCAGGACCAGTGGGTTATACACCTCTACCAGCAGATGGAGACAAAGCAAGCTGACATCACAGTATATATACTCCTGCAGTGAAATCAGCCTGCCAGTATTCTCTTCAAAAGCAACTGTGGACAGACTAACAAAAACTTGATTAAAAACAGACATCCATTTCTGTACTCAACCAACAAGAAACACTGAACTCAGGCAAGAACGTATGAATACTATTATTTATTTTATTTTATTTATTTAATGGTTTCTTATATACCAAGGCACGTTTGCAAAACATCACCTCGGTTCACAATGTAACATAACTTAGCAACAAGCTTTACAATAATAATAATAATAATAATAATAACTTAGGAACAAGCTTTACAATAATAACATTAACAGGTAGCGGTTAATAGGGCAGGGGATGATAATACGAGATATATATACAAATGTACATGTTAGTTTCAACAATAAAGTTATATAAAGCAATCAGGAAAATCAGCAGGGTGAAGTGAACGATGGAAGGGGAAGATGAGGAGAAGACCTCAAGAGGTTGGGAGGGGGGGAGAGAAGATAGCGAGGGTGAGGGTCAATTGGGTAGGGAGAGAAAAAAGAAAGGGCGAGGGTCAGGTGGGCAGTCGGTTAGGCGGTCAAGTCATATCTTAGGTGAGTCTAGTCTAGGGACTGGATGACCTCTTACCAGTAATCCCCGAAACCACACAGGAGGACCATAACACAACGATTCAGCAGCCACTGGCGGGAAGCTGAGTCCATCTGTGTACATCAAGGACTCAGGACCAATGGGATGTACCCAAGCTACTCCCGAACAGGATGGGAGGCTGCCCACAGTCCAGTCAACACTGCATGTGCAAAAGGCTGCATCCTCCTAGGCCTTAACATCTAGATGATAAAACCCAGAAAGGGTGTGTAAGGAAGACCACGTCGCAGCTCAGCAAATGTCGATGGGCGAGAACAATCTAAGCTCCACCCATGACATTGCCTGAGCCCCAGTGGAATGAGCCCTAACCTGAGTAGGCAATGGCTTTTTAGCAGCTACATACACGGCTGGATCACCTCCTTAATCCAGTGAGCTATTGTAGCCCATGAAGTTGGTTCACCCTGTTTTCCTCCACCATGAAGGACAAACAGGCAATCTATCTTTCAGAAAGGTTTAGAAACCTCCAGATACCTCACGACATGTCTCTTGACACCCAAGGAATGCAACAGGCGATATTCCTCTGCATCTCTTTCTTATCCAAGGACATCAAGGAAATGGATTGATTCAAGTGAAAATCGGAGACCACCTTAGGCAAAAAAGATGAAACAGTACGCAGCTGTATTACTCCTGGAATCACCCAAAAGAACAGCTCCCAGCAAGACAAGGCCTGCAGCTCAGAAATTCGACACGCAGAACATATCGCCATAAGAAAAAACGTTTTCAAGGTCAGTAGCCACAATGAAAGGCCTCACCAGTGGCTGAAATGTAAGACCTGCCAAGAAATCCAACACCAGATTAAGTCTCCATAAAGGAACCAATAACCACAGGGGAGGATAAAGATGTTTCACTCCCCTCAAGAAGCGGGCCACATCAGGATGAGACAACAAGGATTCACCATTCACCAGGCAAGAGCCGCTATCTGTACCTTCAAGGAATTAAGGGCCAATCCTTTATTCAACCCATCCTGTAGGAATTCCAAAATGAGCGGGCCCTTAACTGAACAAGGAAGCACACCTCCATCTTCACACCAAGCCTCAAACACACGCCAAACCCACACACAGGCTAAGGAAGTGAAGAATTTTCGTGCTCGAAGCAAGGTGGCAATCACTGCAGCAGAATATCCATGCTTCAACAGGCAAGCTCTCTCAAGGGCCATACTGTAAGACAAAACCAAGTCAGATCTTCATGAAGGACAGGACCCTGCTGCAACAGATTCCTGTGCGGCTGAAGACGGAGGGGGCAGTCCAACAGGAGTCTTCGCAGATCTACATATTATGGTCTCCTAGACCAATCTGGTACCCCCAAGAGCACCATCCCCCTGTGACCTTCAACCCTCCGAACTATTCTGTCCAATGTGGGCCACAAGGGAAAGGCATACAGCAGCTTGTCTTCCGGCCAGGCCTGCACAAGAGGATCAATACCCAGGGACTTCAGATCTCTGCTGCGACTGAAGAATTGATGAACTTTCGAATTGCGAGAAGTCACCAGCAGGTCTAGAAAGGGAAGGCCCCAGCAATTCATTATCAACTGAAATGCCTCTTCCGACAATACCAATTCTCAGTTGAGAAAGTCTGCTCTTATATTGTCTTTTCCTGCAATGCGAGATGCTAAAATGTCCTGAAGATGCATTTCTGCCCATTCCATTAGCTGGTTTATTTCTTGCGACACTTGCTGGCTCTTGGTTCCCCCCTATCAACTGATGTAAGCCACTGTCATTGCTTTATCCAACATTACCCAGATCGCTCAACCCTGCAGTCTGTCGCTGAGCTGCAAGCATGCCAGCCGGACCAGCCGGGCTTCCAGGCGATTGATGTTCCAGAAAGACTCCTTTGAATTCCAGCGCCTTTGCGCAGACAGTTCCTGACAGTGAGCTCCCCAACCTTGGAGGCTCGCATCTGTCATGAGTATCAACCAGTCCAGCGATGTCAGGAAGACTCCCTTTCTCAGGTGATCCACTTACAACCACCACTGGAGGTGAGAGCAGACTTCCACCAGCAGGTGAAGCCGAATCAAATGGTCCTGAGACTGCAGGTTCCAACGAGACAGTAGGAAGCATTGAAGTGGACGCATATGTGCTCTCACCCACAGCACCACTTCCAGGGTCCTGTCCACTTCCTGTGGACAGGACCATACTATCAGGCATATAGTGTTCACCAAAAAATGCACTTGGGACATTAGCTTATGAATATGAGCTTCTGGCAGAAAAACTTCTACAGGGAGTGGCAGAGAGACACCATGAACCCATCCAGAGGAGCACTGTGAAATTACAGTGCAGATCTTTCTCATATCACTTCCAGGTGCCACTGGTCCGATGTGATCTCGACCCACCTCTGATACAAGAGAAAGAGGCATGCCCCTATCTCCTGTTCATGGGGGTGGTTCAGCAAGCCTTCATTGGGAGTCTTGGGAGGTTCCGCTACCCAAGCCCCTGCCTTGCTTGTGCTGTCTAGGGTAAAAGGACTGAGACCTGCCAAAAGACTGAATCCTCTGAAAGGTGGTTCCCTCTGTAGAGACGAAGGCTTTGAACCTCTTAGATGACCCCTCATACCAAAGGGGCACTGTAACTGTTTCTTATCGTCTGGCAACCGAGATTTGCCACACTTTCAGGCCAACTTCTCTAACTTGTTTTCAAAAAAAGAGCAAGTCTTTAAAGGGCAATTTCGTTAGATTTGCCTGGGAGATCATACTGGCCTTCCAATTCCTCAGCCCTAACTGGTATCTGGCCGCTATTACCGAAGCCATTCTTCTGGTGAGGTGTGGACCAAATCGCAGCCCGCATCTTCTAAAAAGGTGGCGGTGGGTTCCATAACTGCCCTGGAATTCACTCCAGAGTCATCAACCTCCTAAAAGAGAAGCAAACAAGAGCGAGCCACCAGGGAACAACAGGAAGCTTTCTACAGTGTCATTACCACTGCTTCAAATGCTTGTTTAAGGATGGCCTCAATTCTCCTATCATGCACATTCTTCAAAGCCGCTCCCTTCACAGGGATAGTAGTCCGTTTAAAGACAGCACAGACAAGCGCATCCACTTTCGGAAAACTCATGTGCTCTCTCACCACTGGAACCAGAGGGTATAGGCCCTTCCAAGGTTTGATCCCCTTTAAAATTTGCTTCCGGGGAGTCCCACTCAGATCAGTCAATTCTTGAATGGCCTCCATAACTAGGGAAAAAACA
The DNA here is from genome assembly GCF_901001135.1 of Rhinatrema bivittatum. Taxonomy (NCBI): domain Eukaryota; kingdom Metazoa; phylum Chordata; class Amphibia; order Gymnophiona; family Rhinatrematidae; genus Rhinatrema; species Rhinatrema bivittatum. Next base: position 270,125,497 of record NC_042621.1, read on the forward strand.
AGAGGCTTTACGCAAAGAAACCAAAATGGGATTTTACTTTGGTTCAGACATGGAATCCACCGCAGGGATTCCCAGATTCTTCAATGTCTGGGAGATTGGGGCGAACAGTTCATCTATATGAAAGAACCACCTTATATTCCTATATGGTTCCAATCCTGTGGGGATTTCCCCATCATCCAGAGAGTCAGGATCTGCCTTATCATTGGTGCCCTCTGGATTCCTGTCAGGAATACCTGAAGCTTGATGGGTCCTTCGGCACTTAAATGTAGTTCCGGAGAAGGGAGAAGTCACCGTCTGAGGAGCTGGTCTGACAGGATTGGATAGGGCTGAGGACTGCACCTGAAGGAAGGATCGTAGTCCCTGAAAAAATGATATCCAAGAAAAAGGTAGAAGGATCTAAACTAAAGCCAGGAGACACTTGTGCAGCACCCACTGAGCTGCCATCCCCTGCTGAGGAACCAGTGAAGAAGTTCCAATATTAGGCGTTCCTCCTGACACATCTATACCCATAACCTCATCAGACTGGGAAGAACCAGGCTTAGTAAAATCAGAGGAAGGTAATTCTCCCTGATCCTTGAAACAGTTCTGGCACAAGTTAGAGAGCACACCAGGCTGAGATACCCGTATATGATAGCCAGCGCACAGGGCAAGGTGCTTAGGTTTCTTAGCTATAGGCGCCATACCATTTTTTTTTTTTTTGGGCATCCAAAGATTAGGTCCCAACCTAAGCACACACAAACGAAGCCAATTAGTGCACCCAGAAGAAATGTGCCTCCAAACCGTTCGTCACTACAACCTGGACGCCCAACTTAAGCGTCCAGAAACCTGGATGCACAACTTGTACACACAGCACCAGAAACATCGCTGAACCAAGTCCAGAAGAGGGCAGCCGAATGCACATGCAACAGTGTGCAAAAACAGTCGCAGCACAGTGGAAAAGCCTCAGAGTGGGGGCCTAGCCAAAAGAAGCTGTTCAACCCGCCATGCTGCCCCCCATCCCTGAACATCCCTCGGGTCAAAACGAACTTGGAGACCAGAGAAGGGGAATCCCTGAAATCAACCCAACTTCACTGTCTCTAAGTTTTTTTTTTGTAACACTTACGTGAGCTCAGCCCTTCCTGGCTGAGTACAGAGACTGTCTCTGGCTGCAGGGGGAGAGGGCATATACCATCACCACCTCGCTTGGCTTCCTGCACCCACTGCCTTTACGCTGTACAATCAGCTAAGTCCATGCCAATCAGCTACCAGACCCAAGGCATACATCTGAGAGACCACGGAAATCACTTCAGGAATTTTCAATTGGGGGAGGGACAATCTGGTATCACCACAGGAGAGCAGGGCAATTTCCCTTTCAAAATTCTCCTTCTAAAAGCTGAAGCAATCCCCAGAATGGAGAAGCACGTCCACCATCTGCTGGAGACGGAGAATACTGGCAGGCTGATGTTACTGAAGGAGTATATATATATTGTGAAGTCAGTTTGCTCCGTCTCCATCTGCTTGTAGAGGTGCATAACCCACTGGTCTTGAGTCCATCTGTCTACATGCTAGGAAAAATATTTCTAAACTGGACAAATTAAGGGATTCACTAAGGCATTTCTCCCTTTATGTCTATGGGAAAATGATTTGATGAATCAGCATTTTTCAGGTAGATAGTTAATGGTACCAAAGTCAAAACTGACACAAAATATCTCAAATCACAGCAGTTGGTAAATCACTGTACTTTCAAGTTGATCCATGATGGTACATACTTTGGACACACAACTTTCAGTCTTCATAGCAGTGCTTCCTAGACATATAGTTTCCTGGTTTAAGCATAATCTTGCACAACTGTTATAGGTCTGTAAAGAGAACAGATTTGAAAATGATCATGTCTCATGAAGATTTCAATTTTCCAAGGTTTCATTACTTTTTAATTTCAAAATTAAGTTTCTATATATGCATTTTACTAATTTCATCTATCAAACAAAATGTCGACTTTTTCCTCTCCAATGTGGTACCTTCACATTCCTTTTTCCCCAACTGCTTATTTTGGATACAAGCAATTTGTATAATGTTGATAGGGATGTGCGAACTAATTTTATACATCTTAGTTATGTCTTTTGGAGATTTTGTTTGTTTTTTTTGTTTAGGGTAGGTTTGCTTTTGTTTTTTCATTTTGGGAACTATGATGCTCTAGATCACAAAAAAAAAAAAGTGTTTTTGGTTTGCTTGAAATGAAACAAAAAAATGGGCTTATTTGTCATGTTTACACTTTCATTTCAAATGAATGCACATCCATAGTTTAGGACTGGATATTTAAAAAAAAGAAAAAAGTCTTTCAAATGCTCAAGATTTGAAAGCTTTTTTATGGTTAAAGTAGACTTGCCTGCCACTTAGGCTGTAATAATGTATGCTGCAGAAGGCAAAATCAACTAATGTGCAATAAAACTAAAAACATATTTAAAGGTTTAAAATTTGTTAAATATATAGGTCAACTAAGATGGAGAAAAGCTTTCTGTTCAACAGTGATGGCATTTCTCTTGCTTATGCATAAGCCAATTGAAAGAGCAGCACCGAGGGGGCCGATGCAATAACGTGTGCCCAGGCTAGCACATGATTGGAGGTGCTAGGCTAACACCCAATGCAAAAAGGGGATTAGCACATCCAAACAGGCTCCTAGCTAACTGCACTTATCACATGTAAATGAGACTGTTAACTGTTGCCCTTGATGCAAAAAATCATCGCGCGCCTGACATGCATGTTTTTACACCCAAGAATTAATGCGTGTAAAATTAGGGGGAACCACAGGAAGCAGCATGAAAAAAACATCTTGACGGCGGTCAGATTAGGAAAACGGACGCTCAATTTACAAGTGTTCGTTTTCCTAACTCGTGCACAGCCACATCTTCTGGGTGCCTAATGCCATGGACGGCTATGGACTCACAATTTATCCCTAGCACGTCCTTTTTGGCGTGGCAGCTCCTTTGCCTATTGCACTGGGTGCCCAGGAGAGGGGGATGTGTGTGCACTGAAAAAATGTGCACTCAGTTTGGACGCATGTTTTTTCACTCTTGATACTGCAGCAGCCCCATAGTTCAAAGGAAGTAACACAATCAAGACCAAGTAAAATATAGCTATTTCACAGTGTTTATAACGAAGGGGCAAATACCACACCAAATAGAGTTGCATAAAAAAACATATCCTCGATACCATTTGATCAACCATTTGATCAAGCAGCAGCATTTGGTATCTTCCAGTCACCTGGTGCAAAAAATGCATACTAGTGATGGGATACAAACTGAAGGCTAGAAGAAAAGATCAGCAGCAGAAACCACCAAGCACCTTGATGGGCAGGATTACTACTGCTGATCAGAACATCAAGAGCAGGATGATAGAGAGGAAACAGCAGGCACCTCCAGCAAGTAGCAGCAATAGGGCTACACAGTTTCCTGCTGCTACTCAACCACACAGATGCCTCAAAGAAGCATAATCCAGAAAGTGAATTGAAGACATGTAGATGGCAGTATGCTTTCGGCATTCAAGGTTGCCAGCAAAAGAGGGACACATTGAGAAGATAAGTATAAACCTGGCTTCTGGAAAGGTTTATCTGCTGACTCACTTGGTTGTGGTAATTACATGCAAAGAAAAAAGTTGGGGAAAAAATAATGGCTTATAAGTAAGGACCTGCATTTTCATTATTTTAAATTATTTTTCCCAGGAATCTATCAGGGTTTATTTTCACAAGAATAAAAATAGGAAAATAAAATCAGTGGCAAAAAGTAATTTTTCTGAGAGAAGATCAGTGGAAAAAAAAATTACTCATTTTTCCAGATGACTATCAGAGCTTTGTGTGGTGGACAAAAGTGAGGACAGGGGGGAAAAAATTCTGAAGCACTATATTTCTTAAAATTTAAATTGTTTAGAAGAGGGACAATCATATGTGGAAAAACTCTATAGGTGTTTCCATAGAGTTTTTCACATATGACTGTCCCTCTTCTAAACAATTTAAGTTTTAAAATTTGTGCTAGCTTATTTTTTATGATGATTTGGGTTTTCTGAGAAAGTAAGGGTGACTGAGCCTTTGTCATTTGTCTTGTGGGAAGTGCGTAGAGGTAAGGACAGGAAGGACAGAGAGAACAGGAGTGGGAGCAGGGATAGGAGAGCAAGAGGAAGGGAGTGGAAGCAGGGAAAAGAAGAGAAGGATGGGACAAGGGGAGAGAGCAAGAGGGAGTGGAGATGGGAGAGGGATGTGGGGTGCTGAAGGGGGAGGGGAGGATGGGGGAAGATAAAGTATACAGGGTGCTGAAGAGGGAAATGGGGAGAAAGCAAGGAGGAGTGGGGATAAGGAGAGAGGTGGGATGCTTAAAGAGAAGGGGGACAGGGATAAAGGTAGGATGCTGATGAGAAAGAGGAGGGGTCTGAAGGGGAAACAGGAAAGAAAGACGAGAGGCGTGGGGGCCAGGAAGAGAGGTCTGTCCCCAAGAAAAGCAATGAAGGCTCTGCGGCCACAACATAGTACCATAAATTATGTCGGCTCTACTGAGCCTTTGTTGTTTTTCTTGAGGAGGGAGGTGTCAGGGTATGTGTAAGGATAGGAAGGGTGAAAGGAGGGGGGGTGAAAGGAGGAGGGGGGGCAGGAGGAAGCCCTCCCCCCAAGAAGAACAATGACCAGGCCTCTCTTCTCGACCCCTCCTCTTTCTTATAAATGAAGATATAAATGATAGATAACACTACTGCATACAAAAAGGCACTCCTTTTCATGTGCAAAGGGTAATAAAATGTAATATGAAAACTTTCAGATTAAACTAATTTCATTTCAATTTCATTATGACCTGAGACTACATATTGATGTAGGTTAAACGGGAGATCTCCCTTAAAATATTTTTTATGATATAGTTAAAAAAAAGTTCTTCATAATTGTGAACTGTGTCTGAACTGAACTTTGGAAAAAAGGCCTATAAAAGACTAGTAATTTCAGATTTATAATCTTGTACTATGTTTCCATGAAATTAGGGATGGTAATCTAGAAGTTTTTACTTTAGAACCAAGAGAACAAAATCAATTTCTGAAATAAGTTCAGAATATTTTTTCCCACCAAACACTGGTGTAAAATATTTTAAGGTAGATTTTAAAAGCCTTGCACGTGCAAAAATGGCCATTTATGCCTGTAAGTGGCCTGAGCCACTTACAGGCATAAATGGCTGGAAGGGCACGCGTACATCGATGTGGAAGGGCTGGAAGGGCACGCGTACATCGATGTGGGTGGAAAAGGGGCAGGGCATGGGCGTTCCACAGGCGGAGCCAGCACCGACGTGCATAGCCTTTAATTTTCCTCAGCCGGCACACAACACACATGGGCACTTTGATTTGGGGTGAGTTTTCGGTAAGTGGGTTGGGGTTAGGGGGGTGTTGCCATAGGCACTGAGGTATCCATTGAAAAATTGACCTTGTTAAAGAATTTTAATCTTATAAGTGTTTTGTGCACGGTGAGATACTTGCGTTTCTGGGCGCGCACATAGCCCTTTTAAAATCTTTTTCTTAATAAGCCAATATCAACTTGCAATTTTGTTTTTATTCCTATATTATCTTCTTCATCTATACATCTTGCAGCAGAAGACAGCCTTGTTGGTCAACAGAATGAGGTGGTATTCTCTGAGACTGAACCTCAGGTCCTCCTCTTCCACCAACTAGCCAGTATCACACTGTAGTAATGAACAGGGTGGTGGATGCATGGAACAGCTTCCCTGTGGAGGTGGTAGAGACCAGGCCAGTATCTGAATTTAAGAAAGCATGGGGAAAACACAAAGGATCTCTCTAAGAAAGTGGTAGGGATTTTATGCCTTACCCAGTACCTTCTGAGAACATTTTATGTTAAACAAGAAACATAATTCTCCTCCCCTCCCCTCAGAGACCAGCTAGCCTTATATGAAAACGGAGACAACCTGCTCCATCTTCTCCTTATCGTTTCCTCACATAAAAGTTATGTCATTCAATACTAAGCTCTGCACTCTGTGTGGCTATGCCTGGATATATCTGTCCCATATTCTCATGAAATCCTGACCTCTTTTAAAATGGCCATCTTTTCCACATATTTTTCCATAATACACAAATGATGCACTGCGTTTCTTAATTGCATTAGCGAAGGCGGTTCCAGTACCAACTATTTCTGTAATATAGCTTTTTCAGCTAGCAATAAAACTTTTCTACTCCATTTCTTAACATATATGTTCAGAAACGGATACTCACGAAGGTCAAACAAAAAGGAACCCACCTCCATTGGTAATAGCACGCTAATGATGTTTTGGAGGTAGGTGCGTACCTTCTCCAAGAATTGCATTCTACATGTGACTTTTAAGCAGAACAGTTGATGTGAATGGGCAGACTAGATAGGCCATATGGATTTGTTTCTTCCACCATGTTTCTATCATGTTCTCTCCCACCTGCAGTCCAAGTTTATTACTTCAATTAACTTTGTCAGACAGGAGATTTTAACCTGAATCTTGCATGCTAATGATAAGTAAAGTGATGAAACTGACAACTCAATAGCATATAGTGTAGCAATTTTCAAAAGCCTTTGAAAACTGCTACACTATATGCTAGTGAATTGTCAATAGATTTTACCTGCATTAAGTGTACTTAACATGGGTAAATGGGCTTTTGAAAATTGCTCTGATAGTATGTTACATTTTCCTTTGAAAATTACCTCCAGGGAAGACAATTTTCAAAGGAATTACTAGTGTAAATGTAAAATACTATCCAAATAATTTTCAAAAGCCCATTTACCCATGTTAAGTGCATGTACACCTATATAACCTACTGAAAAATCAATGGTATATATTGTAGCAAATTTCAGAAGTCCACTTACCAGCATAAAGCACATTTACACGTTTAAAACCTAGTTTTACACATGCAAATCCTTTTGAAAATTATCCCCATGCATCATGCTTTTATGCTTTTTTTCAGATTAATACTTTCATAGTTTTAATGATTTTTTTAAACATATGCTGTATTTGTGAATTTCACAAATTCAGATTTTAATTGAAGGTTGATAACACTTTAAAAGCACATTTGTAAATAAACATTATAGGTAATTTGATAAACAGCATCATTATCTACTAAAAGCAGGTTGCATTTCCTTTGTATGCTAGTTTCAGACCTGTGCAAAAAAATTCCAAGTATGCTAACAAAGTCATCAGATGCCTATTTGTTGAAAACAACCATCACATTGAAAGCTAGCTATAATTCTGAACAAGTTTTCAATTTTCACACTGCTGCTAGGGTAGAACATTTTAAAGAGTTTAATTTTTACAATGGATTCAATGACACAAGATTATCTAACAAAGTAATGGCTAATCAATAGAGGGTTTACTTGTCAGGTGAAACATATAACACACTAAAAGGGATTGATTGTTGAAATCCTCTTATTTTCTACAAGGTATATATTTAAAATGACAAAAATTTGCTATCAAGTTGCATTCTTTTAACGTGAAAAAAGTCCCATGGAAAGTGTCTTAAATAACCCTTCAGGCAAAAAAAACAAAATCAAAAAACAAACATGCCCTCCCCCCCTCCATGTGCATCAAATCTTATCGTGAACTAGAAAGCGATACACAAAGAGCATAATAAGATGCAACACACTAAGGCTTGAAAAATTCAACAAAACTATTTCAGAATGTGCTTCATGAAAAGTAAAACTAATGGCAGCGGTTGAAGCCACAATGCTGCCATGTCATGTATTGAGCCATTTTGCTTTTACAAACCTGCTCTGGGGGAGCGAGGACAGGCATTCAGGACATAGGGGGTGGGATCCAGCCTGGTGTCAGCCCGAGCTTATCCCACTTCACTCCCCTATTTCAGGGCTCAAAGACTTCCTTTTGCAAATGACAGAGGAGTGGGTGTTTCCTTGCTGGTTTGCCCTCCTCCAAGTTTCTTCTTTTTGCATACCTGCTCTGGAGAGCCCAGACCTGTGTACAGTGAGTAGGAGATATGGGTCCAGCCTGACATCATCCTGGGCCTATTCCCTCGCCCTTCACTGTACTTCAAGCAACTGCAGCTGCAAAGGAAGCAGCGCCAAAGGGTCAGTAGTGCCACCTATTTGCACTGACTCTTCATGCGATTCCTATAGCGTGGTTAGTCCTTTTTTTGGTGGGACAGCAGTACTGTATATGGCTTTTATTATATGGTTACCCCCTTGACTAACTTTTGCGCTTGTGGAAGGAAGAGGTATGGGATAGCAGGGCTTTTAAATGTTTTCTGTATGTATGTTTTATTGTTGCTTGGTCTATTTAAATTGTATTTATTTTATCTGGGAACATTTAAGCGAGATGGGCTTTGTGTGCAACCATTTTTGGATTATGGAATTTAAGTAAATGACAATATGTCCTATTCTCTTTTTGGGAGATCATAGTTTACTATCGCTAGGCTTGGTGTTTTTAATTTTTTAAAAGTCTATCACCTCTTGTTGAGCCAAAAGAGTCACTATTAGGGAGCTGGGTGAGATATTTGGATTTCTGTATGGGATTATATTTCATTGATGGTTACTTTATCCAAGGAATCCTGTCTACTATGTCATTGTGTGCTTACAACATTTTTGTAGGTTTATAAGACCCATGAGTGGTTACTGAACAATTTTTTTATTGGATGGGTATTAGATGGGTATTTTTTTTTATTAGGGTTAGAGGGTGTTGTGTATGCATTTGATTTATTAATTTAAATCCCAATGTTTAATAATGTTTAAGGGCCTGAGGTAACAGTTGATTGTAAAGTGTTTGAATATTAAATTATAATATATTGGGGTACCATTATTAGATTTATTGAGCCAAGACAATATTGTTTCCCCCAAATTGAAAAAAACAGCTTTTTTTTTTTTTTTTTTTTACAATCCGCCTTTCATGATACTTCAAAGCAGATTACATTCAGGTACTGCAGTTATTTTCCATGTCCCCAGAAGGCTTAACATTTAACAGGAGAATTTTAAAAGCGCTGTGCATGCCAAAAGTGAGAGATACACATACAAATCAGACCAGCGCATGCCACGCGGATTTTAAAAGCTGCGCAAGGACATGCATATCTCCCGCTGCACGCACAAAGAACAATTTGCAAAAAGGGGTGGGGAGTGGGCATGTTGGAGGAAGGCCAAGAGATATGCGCGTAAATACTTACGCGCACAGGTACGCACCAGGGTCCCCTGCCTTGTAACTTTACTACTGCTATGGATAGTATGTAAGTAATAAAACAAAAAAATCTAGTCTAGTTAGTGGGGTTTTACGGGATGGGGCTAACAAATGGGAAGGGCGATTATTAAATTATGGGGTTTTGGAAGTCATATCCCTTAACTGGGCAAACTGGGAAAATGGCGAATGGTGTCGTCGCGCATCCCTTATAAAATTCCCCAATTTATACGGTAGAAGCGGCATTTGTGTGCATAAGTGCGCGTTCATTTAAAATTGGGTGCACATGAACACGCATCCAGGCTATTTTATAACATGTGAGCATATACAAGCGTATGTTATAAACGGGACGCGAGCCAACAAACGCGCACACATGTGCTTCTTTGTGCCTGTTTAAAAGTTACCATCTAAATTTGTACATGAGGCAATAGTGGGTAGAGTGACTTGTCCAGGAGTACAAGTTTATTGCCACTAAATGTCTCATTAACTTCTACTCGGTCCGCTGTGAGAGTTCATAGTTCAAAGCTTAATGCTCAAGGCCAAGTGCGGGGTTATTAAATGTGAAATCTATGAGAAATAAGAGAATTTAATACATGATTTTGTTGATGATCTCAAAATGCAGCTCATGTGTGTTACTGAGCCCTGGCTTTTACAGAGTGAGAATTTTTTACATCAAGTTTGTCTAAAAGTTTACTCTTCCAATCATAAATCGTGATCTAACAGTCTGGACAGAGAAGTTGCTATAATTTACCAAGATACCATTGTTTTAGATTATGTAGAATATGCGAGTACTGTCCAGACTGGAGATTCAGAACTCTCAACTCATAGACAGCCTTGGAGGCCAGGAGACCATGACTATTAGTAATTTATCACCTGTCAACAACTAGTGCTTTTTTTTTTTTTTTTGCTAATGATTTTATTTCATCATTCACTATTTCAAAGTGTAATCTACTGATGGTAGGTGATTTTATTATACAAACTTGAGGCACCAGGGTATGGTGCACCAGCTAACTTTTTACATCATTTAGGTGATTTAGGCCTTTGCTAGCTAGTTAAGCATCTTACTCATATACCCTTGATTTGATCTTCAAAAGCATGGATTGTATAATGGATGAAAACATATTTATAATACCAGTACTATGGTCAGACAATTACTTGGTTAGATTTTCATTAGTATAAAGGCCAAAAAATGTTCACAGAATTAAAACTTCGAATGACAATCAGGAAAAATAAATTCACACATCAGATTCCTCAATATATAAATTCGATACCAAGTCTCAAACAACATCTGATATTGTCTTTGTTGAGTTACTTGTCAACAAGTGTAAAACCACAATGCAAGATTCTCTGCCATACACGGCAAGTCAATGAGTCGTTCTTGTACCTCCAGTTGGAGATCAGAGGCCTGCAGTCATGCCATTTTGTGGGTGCTGATTCCCGTTTGCTGTCTCAAACATCATAGGTTGCATGGACCTCGTGTTTCCTGCACTCCAGACCCTTGTGCACCAGTGACATGAGGGTGGCTTGCTGCTGTTGAGACAACTGCTCAGCTACCTCCTGCAACTGCTTCTAGATGTCCCGCGAGTATTGGCTCATGTAGAACTGGTAAGCAGTGATACGGGCAAAATGCATGGCACCTTGGAACACCTTCCTCCCAAGAGTGTCCATCACTCTGTGGTCCATCCTCGGGGGTACTGAGGAATGAGTCAGAGCACTTGGCCCTCAAGGGCAGATTCGACCACCACCGACTGCTGAGGCAGCTGATGCTTATCGAATCCGGCAACCTTTTAGACGAGTTAACCCCGTCCATCTTCTTATTAATGGGAGACACTGTGTGGGTGTATTCCCAAAACCTCAGCAGCAACTCCTTAAGGAGTTGCACGGGGCCCACCACGATCTCAAGCATTTTGTGCCTGGCATCCTCCTCTGTCATAAGCTGCAATGGGATGGCCTCCGCCATCACCCTCACAAACCCTGCGAAAGACCATCCGAGCACTTGGAGGATTCAGTTTGATCATCCCCCTAGGGGTCATAGAGATCCAACATCCTCACTGTATACCACAGGGTATGGGGGCCTAGGTGCTCGGTCGATGTCCAGAGGGGCAGGCACCAATGGAACTAGACGTGCCGGCCTTGGTGGAGCTTCCTCTTTGGAGGAACCGGAGACGACTACTGTATTGGTAGAGGGAGGCCTCATTGTCCTGCCGGGCACCAGTGCCGTACCGGGAACAGACTACAGCTGGATCAGTAATGCATCAATCAGCATATTGAGCTTCTCCAGAAGAGGTTCAAGGAACAGCGGCACCGGCTCCTGTGCCACAGGACCAAAGCTCTGCAGTGCTCATTCCACCGCCAGCTGGACTCTATTCTCCAGCTCCTCCTCAAATGTTGCCAATGCCAACACCAACTAGGAGGAAGGAGGGGTGGCCAGATCTTCCTTGGACCCGCGAGGAAGATCGGCAACTGGCACCAAGACTGGTGGAGACTGTTGCAGACCTTGGGCATCGATGGAGGATGGGTGCTCCTCGCCAAAGGGTTGCTTCGGGGGGATCATGGCAAAAGCTGGTTCATTCTCAGCCCACATAATGCATCGACTGCTTCCCTTGAAGCTTGGCCGGTCTTTCCCCATACAGAGGTCAAAGACAATGAACCCAGCATCCTCGGTCCGGAAACTATTGTCCCACCGATGTCAATGGCATGGTTTCCATCGGTGCGGCTCCGAGGTTCTTTGATGCAGATGGCTCAAACTTCCTTGCCCTGAAGAGCTGATCCATCTTGTCGAATCTACGTAGACATCCCTTTGGGCTTCGTCTGGGTGCACAAGCATGAAACCCGGACATCATGTGATGCCCTCAGACAGAGGATGCATACCTCATGAGGATCAGTTATTGACAGGGTTCTCGAACACTGGGAGCATTGGCAAAAACCAGACATGGCCATGACAGGGCAAAATAAAAGAGCCGAAAGCCGGAACAATAGCGGTGGGCATTTATGGCCAGCAGGCACCAAGGCACTGCCTACATGGAGGGAAATTGACCATGAAAAGAAACTTACCTGAAATGTCAAAAACCCTGACTGGGGATACTACTGAGAGGCACAAATAGGGTCCCGGTGATGGTCTGAAGAAAAAGAATCACGAAAAAAATGAGAAAAACAAAGTTTTCCATAAGGCAAAAGGCCAAGTTTTTAGAGCTCAATCAAATCTTGATGCTCACAACTTCACATAAAAAAAAAAAAAGACTGAAGAGGGACCCCATGTGGATGTGTGGTATAGGGTATGCTGGGCATGTTCAGTGTGCCTAGTCAAAGTTCTAGAAACTTTGACATTTTTCCGCATCAGGCTCCATCTGATGATGTCACCCATGTGAGAAGACTACCATCCTGCTTGTCCTCAGAGAAACACTTTAATAAAGGGTCTTGGTGTATTTTATATAAGACGCATTATAAAATTGATTGGTTTTAGTGGAAAAACTAACATATAGATTTGTCTTATTTTGCTTCAAGCTAAAGTTAAGGGGGGGGGGGGTTGCTAGGAATATTACTGGCAAGGAACTTTCAATTTGCTATAAGTTCGAAAAGATCCCCGTGGATGCTATATTTTTTTATTAGAGGTAAGGTAGCTTGGGTGTACTATTACTCTGACCACTGCCTCCATGAATGTTAATCAACTTGAGTTTATTTCTTGTTCCTCCATCCTTCATTCTTTACATAAGATTTGCCATACTGGGTAAGACCAAAGGTCCATCAAGCCCACTATCCCTTTTCCAATAGTAGCTACTCCAAGTCACAAATACCTGGCAGGATCCTAAAAGGTTGATAGGTTCCATGCTGCTTATCCCAGGTATAAGCAATAGATTTCTCAAAGTCCACCTTAATGATGGTTTATTGACTTTTCTTCTAGGAACTTGTCCAAACCTATTTTAAACCCAGCTATACTAATAGCTTTTACCACATCCTCCGGCAATGAACAACAGAGTTTAATTATGCGTTCAGTAAAAAAATATTTTCTGTTTGTCTTAAATGTTATCTAGTAATTTCATTGTGTGTCCCCTAATCTTTGTGCACTTTGAAAGAGTAAACAGTTGATTTGCATTTACCCATTTTACTCCACTCTATTTTATACACCGTCTTTTCTTCAAGCTGAAGTGCCCTAACCTTTTTAGCCTTTCCTCATAGGGGAATCATTCCATCCCCTTTATCATTTTGTTTGCCGTTCTCTGTACATTTTCTAATTTTGATGTATCTTTTTGAGAATCGATGACCAGAAATGCACATAATACTCAAGGTGCGGTCGCATCATAGAGCAATACAGAGGCATTATGATATTCTCTGTTTTATTCCTCATTCCTTTCCTAAAAATTCCTAGCTTTCTATTTGCTTTCTTGGTGCTACTGCACACTGAGCAGAGGATTTCAACATATTATCCACGATGCCAAGATCCTTTTGTCAGAGTGTTTGTTAGTAGGCACTTTAATTGCTATTTCCGCACTATTGTTCAAGTTTAAGTTTATTTTGCACTCCTGTTTCATGTGAACCAGCATGATGGGACTATTGTCTTGAATATTGGTATATAAAAAACTTAAATAAATAAATAAATAAATTTGGTTCTCTCCTCTGCACTGAATAAAACTGGCCTGATCTCTTAAGGACTTGAGACGTAAAGCTTGACTGTTTAAACAGTTGTAAAATGTTATCTATACCTGAGCAAAAAATGTTTCACTTTTTATTCTCCTCCTCCCCATTCATATTTGAGAACAGACTTTCTTTTTGATAAAATTAAGTTGGAGACTGCATGCTCTGCTGAGGTGGGGCTTATTGAATGGTGTGATCATACACCTATCAAGCAAAAATATTCATTAGACATTTGGGATCAAGCTTCTAGACAGTGGAAACTAAATGATTGTTATCAATTAATATGCATGATTATGGTTGAGGCTATAGAGAGATTTTATTGAGATCAACGAAAACTGAAGTATCTAGCACCATTTTGTGTGATGCTGCTAAGGCGACTCTTAAGGGGAAGCCAATTGTTTTGGGTGCCACTAGAACTCGCTTTATTAGGGCTCTTGAAGAGAAGATGGAAGCTGAGTTACATAAAACAGTGTGTAAATAAGAGGTATTGTTCCAGTTCTCTCAAGGAGGTTGAACTGCTTGAGAGTTTATTTAAAATCTATTGTTATTCAAAAAGTAGGCAGGACCCTTAAAAGGGTTAAGCAGGTATTTTATGATAAAGGCATCAAGGCGGAAAGGCTATTGGCCATAAGTCGAATGCTGCTTGTAATTCGAATTTGGTTAGAGAACTTTAAATGGTGAAATCTGTGATGCATTTAGGGAATATTACATGTCCCTGTTTTCATCTGAACTTGCAGATAGCAAAGTTGAGATCAATGTTTTTTTGAATGATCTTTCCATACTAACGTTATCAAGAGAAGTTTTCGAGGGTCTGGATACCCTAATTTCCATTCAGGAGGTTCAGAATGGAATCCTGAACACAGGTAAGTGCCCTGATGAAGATATTTTCTCTTTTCTGCTCTGTAACACTTTTTTCTGATTCGCTTACTCCTACATTAGCATTATATAATAGTGTCTTGCATGAGGGGGGGGGCTCCCTTTCTTATTCATCTCTCTTAGCCTCTAGTTCTGTTATATATAAGAAGGACGAAGACTGCTGAATGTAGTTCCTACAGGCCAATTTCCCTTTGAAATTATAACAAGATTTTAGCTAAAGTTCTGGCTTGTAGAGTAGACTGGGTGCTGCCTTTATTAATACATTGGGATCAGACTGCTTTTTTTAAAGATAGACAAAGGGTGGATAATGTAAGATGTACTTTGAATCTGATACATCATGCCAGGAGTTCAGGAGATGATGCACTATTATTGTATGCTGAGAAAGCACTTGACAGGGTTGAGTGGTCATATTTGTATTTATCTCTTTGTAAGTTTAGTTTTGGAGGGAGAACTTTTTAAAATGGGTTCAAAGTCTTTATTGAAATCTGAAGCCCTAGATAAAAATGAATGGTATGATGTCCTAGTGCTTCCCAATTTACAGGGGTTTGAGACAGGGTTGCCCCCCTTTCACATCTCATCTGCCCTTGCAATGGAACTATTGGCGGTTTAGATTCAGCAGTACTGACTACTCGGGTATCACAGGGGCTGATGGCAGTGACAACAGTATAGCGCTATTTGCTGATAATGTTCTTTATGTTAAAAGCCCTTTCAAACACTACACGTTATCATACACACTATTAAAACAGTTTAACAGAGTGTCCGGTTACAAGGTAAATGAGGGTAAAATGGAGATATTGGGAATTGAGATATGTACAGTTATTTGCATGAAAGTTGAGGCTGCATAATCTTAAATGAAGCAATAATACATTTACATACTTAGGGGTAATTATTCTGAACAGCTTGGAGTAGCTTTATGAGATAAATGATTTACTTCTGCTCAGTAAAGTTAGGAATGAGCTAAAATTCTGTTCTTCCCTCCAAATCTTCTAGTTTGGCAGGATTACTACTTTTAAAATTAAATATTCTCTCTAGGTTTATTTTTCTTTTTGATATGTTGCCAATCCATGCTCCAGTTTGTTTTTTATATCCAGAAGCTTAAATACTTGATTTCCGGTTGCATATGGCAAGGTTTAAAAAAAAAAAACAGTCTGTTCTCAGGTTCTGAGAGGTCTGAGGGACAAAAATGGACTTGCGCTCCCATAATTCAGAACATATTACTGGGCTACATTGTTGAAGAGTGCTTTTTAGTTTAATAATTTCCCTGATAAGTATTGGATCCTGATAGACAAGAAGCTTGCCCTTGACAAAAGCGGCCATTTCTCTTTGGGCTTTACTAAAGTTGAAAAAATCAACTTGAGTCACTCACCCTTTTATTTTTCCAATTTTATCTTATTTACTTAAGATATTTATATTCTACCCATAGCAGAAACTATCTGTGCTGCACAGAGTACAACTAAAACATTTATAATAAAAAAAATATTGAACATATCCTAAAAGACAATTTAACATCAAACTATAAAATATTCAATCAATTTGTTTAATTCACTGTTACAACACAGAGCACTTTGGAAAATTAGGTAAATGCTTCACAAAATAGACAGGTCTTTAACTGTTTATGAAAATTAATCAGATCAGTAAGAAACCTTAAATCTGGTGGCAAAGAACTGAATAAGCTTGGCCCTACTACAATGGATGTTTGGTATAGTGTTTCAGTCTCTAAGAAGCTCATCATCCTTTCCCTCTCCTTTCTCCTCACTTTGGAATAACCCTGATTTTCCAAGTCAGTTTTTCCAAGGCTAATTTCCCATTGTGGTATGCAGGTGGCCTATGTAGAGTTGGTCAACTTTTTAGAATTATCTCTTTTCTTTCAATATAAACTATTCAGGAGAAATATCATCTTATTAATATTCCCATGTTTCAATATTTGCAGCGTAAGGGGTGAGTCCTTAAAAATCCAGTAAAATTTAGGTATGATAGAGCAGGGGTCCCCAACCACTGGTCCGTGGACCGGGACCGGGCCATGGGAGCTTTTTGCCGGTCCGCGGCGCCGCCAAGCACAGGCAGGTGTGTCGCGCGCTCCCGGTCTCTCCCGCTGCCGTTGCCGCCGGGCTGTCAGCACGTTCAAGCCCAGTGGGAACGGCAGCGGTGCTAGAAGAAGCTGTGGCACCCGTGGCTGGGCCTTTTCTTCTTCCCGCGCCTGCCCCCCCCTCCCGTGACCAGGAACAGGAAGTGATACACGGAGTGGTGCGCGGGAAGGAGAAAGAGCCGTGCCGCGTGATAAAGTAGCAGCGGCGGCTGCAGCGTCGGTCCCCGAGCAATTGAAGCAGCCGGTAATCGAGACAGCAGCATGAGCCTCCCGCGGCCGATGGGATTCTTCTTTCTGGTGTGTGTGAATGTGAGAGAATGTGATTCAGGGAATGAGAAGCCTGTGCACGTGGAGAGTGAGCATGGAAATGAGAGAGACTGGTGTGTGTGTAACAGAGAGAAAGTGATTATGGGAATGAGAAACCTGTGCATGTGAAGAGAGTGAGCATGAGAGTGAGAAATCTGGGTGTGTGTGAGACACAGCATGGGAGGGAGAAGCCTGTATATTTGAAAGAGAACATGGGAGTGGGAAGCCTGTGTGTGTATGCATGAGCGAGATCAGGTGACTGGTGTGTGTGTGTGAGAGAGAGAGAGAGAGAAATAGTGATTATGGGAATGAGAAGCCTGTGCATGTGAAGAGTGAGCATGGGAGTGAGAAACCTGGGTGTGTGTGAGACACATCATGGGAGGGAGAAGCCTGTATATCTGAAAGAGAACATGGGAGTGAGAGACTGGTGAGTGTGTGAGTGTGTGTGTGTGAGAGAGAGAGAAAGAAAGTGATCATGGGAATGAGAAGCCTGTGCATGTGGAGAGAACAAGCATGGGAGTGAGAGACTGGTGAGTGAGTGTGTGGGGGTGTGTGTGAGAGAGAGAGAGAGAGACAAAGAAAGTGATTATGAGAGTGAGAAGCCCATATATGTAAGTAGAACACGGGAGTGGGAAGCCTGTGTGTGTGTATGGCATGAGAGAAACTGTTCAGGAAGGTGACTGGTGTGTGTGCGCCAAAGACTGTTTGGGAGATGATTGGTGTGTGAGAGACAGAAACTGGTCATGGGGGCATGACTGTTATGGTGTGTGTGTGAGAGACATGGGCACTAAGGAAGAGGACCATAAGTATAGAGCTTAGCTTCTACTGCTGCTTCTGGTGTGTGCCATGGCCTGCAGGGAAGGGGAGTAGGAGAGCTGCTGAAGGGGGTAAGTAAAGGTTGCTTTTTAAGTTTATTTTTCTTGACTGCCATTTTAATTGTGTGATGTCTGCTTTTTTGAAATATTTTATTGGTGTTTGGAGAATGTTTAATAGTTTTTATGAGTTTTTAATTGTTGGATGTTATTCTGTTCATAGCTGTTTTGAAACATTTATTCTGCTTATTAGTATAGTTTTACAATTATTTCTGTGTGGGGATCTATAGCTGCTTGCTAGTTCTGTTTTCCTAATAAGAGGTGTATTGGTTTTTAGTACCTGATTTAATATTTGTAGTGTTGCCTTTTCATAGATAGGGTTGCTCCTGTTTGAGTGTATTCCATAATACAGGTGTAACTGTGTGCAGATTAGTTTATGTGCATTACTACAGATCCTGGGAGTATGTTAGGTCGGTTCTGTGTCTGTTACCGAGATGAGATATTTTGCTAGCATGTAAGCGTTTGTATTGGTCTTATTTGTTGTGTTTTCTCAGAGGTCATGCATTGGTGGTAAACTGCTGTCTTTTCATAAGTAGGGCTATTGAGCCTGGAAGTAGAAGGAGTTTGAGTTGCTGTTACTGAGATGTCACCAGAACATCTTTTTTGTAGGGTGAGTTGTATGGGGAATGTCATAATTCTGCTTTACATCCATTATTGTGGGTCAGGGGGGGTTCCCGTGGATACAAACTGTACTTTTACATCTAGCCCCGAGACGATCATGGGTCAGTGTGTCACGCATGTGAGAACCTATGGTGAGTTGAGTCACATTCACATTATAAATGTCACAATTAAATGATAACTGTGCACTAAAAATCCAACCCCCTCCATAACCCTGCCCCCAAATGACCAAAGCCCCGCCCCTACCCCACCCCGCCCTGCCGGGCCATGGAAAAATGGTCTTGCTTGAAGCCGGTCCCTGGTGCAAAAAAGGTTGGGGACCACTATGATAGAGGACTAAAAATTTTTGAAAAACTGGTCTTAAATACTTTAAGAAATAAATGTTTAATTTATTTACCAAATACTGTCAGCAGATTTTAAAGCACTGGATAATCTTAAGGGAGTATGGGAAAAGAAATCGGTAAGTTGGGGTGTGGTGTGTTGGAGAAAGATTGGGAAGACATCTTTCCTAGGCTACAAAAAGGGAATTCTATGTGTGTGTATTCAGAAAAATAGATACTTTTTTTTTTTAAACACTGATATTGCACACCCCTCAGACTGTGTAAGATGGAATTTAAAAATGATTGTGTGTTGGAGAGGATGTGGGGAACAGGGTTCCTTTTTCCATGTCTGGTGGGACTGCCCTGTTATCCCTACATTTTGGTCAGAAATGATCTCATAGATTCATGAGATTACCTGGATCAGCGGTAGCACTTCAATCTAAATTTAAAGGTCCATTGTACTGATGTAAACAGGCAAAATGTGCTGATTGTTCATATGTTACTGGCAGCAAGGCACCTTATTGCGTTACACTGGAATTCACCTTAAGCTTTTGTCCTTGTAGTTCCAAAATCTATGACCTATTTATACTATGGAACAGTTAAAGCATCAGGTTAGAGATTTATATCCTGTTGTCTCCAAAATTTGGAAGACTTTCTGGCTCAGTTGGATAGAAAGGGATGATTCTGTAGGTGGGATTTTTTTTTCTTACCTTGTATTCCTTGGTTTTTCTCTTTGCAACATTTGTTTTCCAGGTGGTATATAATGTTTAGTCTTTGATACTTTTTTTTAAATGACGTTTTATTTGTTAAATGGGGGAGATGGGGGGTCTTTATCTTGTTGAGGTTAATTTTGATGCTGTTGAAATTGATTTGTTCTATATTATTGCTACTTAGATCTTTTGCCTTTTGTAGTTTTTACTCTGTAATTACTTGTTATATATCTCTCTTCTACTTAAATCTAATAGAAGTTGAAAATGGAAAACAAAGTCATGGGGTAGAAGACAATGTGCTATTGTGGACTGGTAACTGGTTAAAAGAGAGGAAACAGAGGGCAGATCAGTTTTCCAAATGGAGAAAGCAGAGTTGCTTACCTGTAACAGGTGTTCTCTCAGGACAAGCAGGATGTAGTCCTCACATATGGGTGACATCATCAGATGGAGCCCTGTCACGGAACACTTTTGTCAGTTTCTAGAACTGACTGGCACATTCAGCATGCCCAGCATGCCACTAACCCTGCAGACACCAGGGGTCCCCCCTCAGTCTCGTTTGTAGCAAAAGTACGAGGAAAAATAAAATAATAAAATGTAACTGAACCCAACTCCGCAGGGTGGCGGGCGGGTTTCGTGAGGACTATATCCTGCTGTCCTGGGAGAACACCTGTTACAGGTAAGCAACTCTGCTTTCTCTCAGGACAAGCAGGATGGAAGTCGTATGTATAGGGCCAAGCAGCAACAAATATGTGCCACAGGCACAACAACAGGGTGCTGCTGGCAACTATGAGTCAGCCTGAAATTCACAACGGGTCGTGGTAGGACGAGTTGGGTTGTACAGATGGGAGAAAGTAACTATAGGGTAAAGCCAGAATGGTGTCATTCGGCTTTGTCTAGGCACTAGCTAGCTGAGTGCAAAGGAGTGGAGGTAAGTCCATGTCGCAGTCTCATAAGCGTTGGTAGTCAGTTTTATACAGTTGTATGTTACTCTTGTTGCTATGGTCTTTCTGAATGCCTTCACGTATCTTAGAAGTGGAAGGTCCCTTGCTGATAGCAGAATGCAATGCATTCGTTGAAGTAGGCAAAGAAGGGTGTTATATCCATTGTAACTCGAGTTTAGTTTAGTAAAGATACTTGAGTCGGGTGGATGTCATGTTGGACTGCAGATCTTGTAGAAAACGTGCAAGCTGTATGCTATAGTCCAAGATATGTAAAGGTTGAGCCCTCGAGTGAGTGTAAGAACCTTCAAGAGCATGGACTGAGTTCATGGAAAATCAGTAATCACCTGAAGATGGTATGTAGGTGAGTGCGGAGAATGATCAGATCATGGCTAGAATGCCACGAGGGGCTCGAGTTACCAATGCGAGTAGATGTTATGATTACTAGGAAAGAATTTCATAGGATGATATCTATACTTGCAGGGTCGTAATGCAAAGACTACAGTACTGTAGTATGCCATGACTGATGGCTGTAGAGAGCATGAGGTGAAAATAAGCTTGCCTGGAAGCAACTCACCAGGGATTGAGCCAATGCGGAACATCCCTCATACCTGTATGAGGTATGGCAATGGCACTGAAGGAACATTGGGCAGAGGAAGTCTGGAGACCAGAGTTGAAGAATTGCCATATAAAGTGTACAAAGTGGATGGTGTATAAAGCTGTCCACGTACACTACCAGGCAGACCTCTGCCACATAGGATTCCACATGGAAGCGTCTGTGAAACTACAAGGAGTGGAGGAATGGTACCAGAAAGATGGAATAGAAGTGGCACCGTCTAAAGGGGCCATGAGTATCATGGAGTCTGCATTATGTTGCAGATTCATGAAAGTCTTGCTATAAGTGGTATCTGATGGGACAGCTATAGCAGACCTATATTTCGAAGAAGAGCTAAGGCATCCCTGGATGGTGCTCATATGTTCGTTTGTTTGGAGTAGAAGCATCCCTCTTGCGGTGCAGATGAGACGCAAGAATGGATGGTTGATGAAGTCTGCTAGTGGATGGTTCTGCTCGCAACAGGAGATCCAAGCACCACCAGAGGGGCTGGAATTGTCGGCTGAGTCGAGACATTAATACATTCCATACGCTTACCAAGATTGGTGCGGAGCACAATGGAGTACCATATGGACTAGGGTAAAACCTTTGCCTTTTCTGGCAGAGGTGGAAAGAGATTGAACAGCCATATTTGTTCGAGTATTAACATGTAACCTGGTGGTCTATGAATAAGACCAGCTGGTTGGAAAGGCAGTTCTTAAAAGTCTAGAGAATGTATCGACTCTTCAGAAAACTCCAGGAAATAGCCGTAATACGGCACTGAGGGCTATATATAAGTCTGGAGTTTGAAAACTTGCGATCTGGGCACTCCAGAGATGTCCATAGTGTAGGTCACCTTAGTGCTATATGCCTGAATGGTAAATTTGCAATCAGCTTTGTCTTGTGTCCACAAATGAGGACACAGACTGAAAGCTCAACATGTCAAGTTGCTGGCCATTTATGCCAGTGTGGTGACATGAACTGTTGAGATTATATGCTCTAGGTAGAGCAATAGTTGAATCGAGGTTGTCATTCAATTGCGAGTAGCTGGCGAAGATAGTGTGACTGCACAATTATTCCAGAGAATTCTTTGGGTAATATAAGGTGTAATTCAGCTCCGAAAGAGGAGATGAGGAGCAGAGAGGGATTTCGGATAAATAAGTAGAAACTCCTCTGAGCATAGTATCCTTATGAGAGAACTCTAATGAGTGAAAGGTATACATCTGGACTAGCTTTGAAAAGATAGCTGTCCAGATACGGAGAAGAAGGGAACACTTCGGAGTAATTGTGCAGTCACTACTGGTCGGTTCCTGAGGAGACACCAACAAGCAGTAGCATGTATGCATATCCATAGATCAGATCCAGTCTCACTGATATAGAAAGGAAGCCTGGTGGCCAGTGACACCATCATAAGCTTGTCATGGCAAGGAAATGTGTATAGGGCATACCGGTGGAAAGAAGTCTGATCCGACTGTCTTTTTTTTTTTTTTTAGCAGAAATAACCCCAGTTAGGGAAAAAGATTATGGTTCTGGGATATCGTAGGTACAGTACTCACGGCTTCACAATGAAAGGGTGAGTCCGGGGTATAGGTATTAATGTTTGTCGGTGTCCTACTGAATTCAAGTGAGAAAAGGATCTGTTTGCTGGAATAATTTAAAATGTAGTCGGAGAAGCAGCCTGAGGAGCTGGCTGCGCTCTAGGTGTCCTTGCTTGTTGCATAATTCTTCTCGGAGGAGCTCTAGTTCCTTGAGTACGGGACGCAGGGGGATAGTACCTGTGTGGTCTGTAAAATTGTCTCCTGACATCCCTTTGTGCTCCCCTGTGGGCAGAGGGTACATCTGGGGAAACAGCAGACAACTGATGCAGGGTGTCATGATAGTCTTAATTGAGCCACTGCGTCTTGGATCTTGTCCCCGAACAGGTTGTCTTCTGCACAGGGAAGATCCACAAGTTTATCATGCACCTCAGGGCATAGGTCTGAAGCTTTAAGCCAGGCCCAGCATCTAGTACTTATGCCTGCTGCTGAGACTCGAGAAGTTGTTTCAAATGAGTAATAAGCAGCCCTGACTTCATGCTTACCTGCTTCCAGTCCTCTCTGTAGGATGGAAATCAATGAGTCTTGTTGCTGCTGAGGTAAAGTGTCGGCAATTTCCTGCACTTTTTTCCACAGATTTTTGTTGTATTGGATCATATACAATTGATATGCTGCTATTCGGGCTATCAACATTGACCCCTGAAAGGCTCTGCGTCTTAATGCATCCAATGCTTTTTGGTCCTTTCTAGGAGGAGCAGAGGAATGTGGAAGCAACCGTTTGGCTTTATTCTGTGCCAACTCTACCACTAGAGTGGTGGGGCAGTTGATTCTTCTGAAAGCCTGGGGCTTGTTGCACCAGGTACGTCGCGCATTAGTCTTTCTATTGACTAGTGGTACAGTACATGGGTGGTCCCAGAGTCTATGTAGAAGATCAAGTAGTACTTCCTGTACTGGTATCACCATTATTTCTTTTGGAGGATCCACAAATTGTAGAACCAACATCTGGTGGCGAGCGTCTGCCTCCGTAACCATTGGAAAAGGGATTGTTTCAGACATCTCCTTTATAAAACTGGCAAAGGAGAGGTCTTCTGGAGGAGAACGCCACCTCTCTTCCAGGGGTGAGGCCTCTGAGAGCAATTCCTCGGAAGTATGGGAAGAGTCATCGGAGGATTCATCTTCCCAAGGATTGTATGGGGCTTCCCCTTCTCCCTATGGACCTCCCGAGGGAGGAAGCACATCAAATCCAAGAGGTCGGGAAGGTCTCGATGGACGGTAGAATGGCTTCGATGGAGGCTGAAATAGCACAGACGGAACTGGTGTAGGCATCGATGGCATGGAAGCAAATGAAGTACTACTCTTAGGCCTCGATATCCCCGATGGTCCTGGTGTAGGTTCCGGCATCGGTGGATCCCAAGGAGGGATCTGGCCGGGAATCATCTTCCTCCGAGAAACCCGGTATAGGGATCGGGACCTGCGGAGGCCTTGATGGATAACCCGTCTGCGAATCAGGCATCATAGATGAGTTGATATGGCACTGATGAGCATATCTAGGCGCTCGAAGAGCGGTGCAAACATCGAGGGCACCAATTGCGATGCTGGTATGGGGGCTGGCACTGGTGGCGAATGGATGTCCCGAAGGGCTTTTAGCACTGCCTCTTGGACCATTTCGTCCAATTCCCCCTTTGAGACTGGCATAGCTAGCTCTGTGCCTGGGGGTAGGAGGCAGGCTAGGCATTGCTGACTCTTCGACAGGGATCTGTGGAGGCTCAGAACCCAGCACCGATATTGGTGGGGAATGCCTCTGTGACCTGGGTCTAGAGGAGGATGGGGGCTCCTTTCCCCAGTTTCTTCATAGGCATCCTCTGTGCCGGCAACGGTCGGGGACTCATGCCAGTGTTGTTGTTTCCCTCGACGCTTGGCCCGGTCTTTCTCCGCACCAAGGATGACGCCGCCGATGTCCTTGAGGGGGGGGGGGGGGGGCGGTGTAATCTGGCTGTGAGAGTGAGTGCCCTAGGGACCTCTGTTGGGACCAGTATTGCTTAATATATTCATTAAAGACTTGTAAAAAGGATCAAAGATCAAGGTGGTCAAATTTGAAGATAAGATTATTCAACGTTGTCAAACCAAGACTGTGAAGAATTATAGGAAGATCTTATGAGACTGGAGAATTGGGAATCTAAATAGCAGATGAATGTCATTTCGACAAGTGCAAAGTGATGCCATAGAGCTATTGGAGTTTCCACAGTGTTCAGGGAACACTTGACCCTAATTCCGAAGACATTCTCTTCAGAGCACAACACATCAGCAAGGCTTTCCTGCACTTCCAGGATGGAGATCAGAGGTATGTAGTCAGGTGAGTCTGTTGGGCCCGATTGCTATGGCATAGACTCTCAATGCTACCTTGAAAACATCACAGGTCGAACGGACCCATGTTTCCCACACTTCAATTTTTTGCTCACCAGTGACTGGAAGAAGTTGTAATGCTTTTGAGGGAGCTGCTCAGCCACTTCCTGCACCTGGTTCAGGATGTTTTACATATATTGGCTCATTAAAAGCTGGCAGGCAGCTATGCGGGTAATAAGCATAGCACCTTGAAAGTTTTTCCTCCCAACAGTATTCATAACTCTAGAATCCCTCCCTGGGGCACAGAGGAATGGGTTCTGAACCGCTTGGCCTTTCTGAGAGATTTGACTCCCACAGACTGGTATGGAAGCTGATGCTTGTTAAATCCGGAAGCCTTTTAGACAGATTGCATCTGCCTTCTTGTTAATGAGAGCCACTGAGAGGGGGGTTCTCCCACATACTCATTAGTACCTCCAGGAGGATCTCATGTACTGGGATTGCCATGATTTCCTTATGAGTCTCCATGGACTGGAAGATATCCAGCATTTTATTCCTGAATTCCTCCTCCATCAGTAAAGTAAAGTAAATGGAATGGCTTTAGCCATTTCTCTAATAAAGCTTACAAAGGAGAGGTCCTTTGGATGAGACTTCTTCTTTCTGGTAAAGGAGAGGGATCAGTGGTGGGGAACCCATAAACATCTCCTCATTGGAGACGTCTCCTGAGTTGTAGCCATATCCCCAATAATACTGAGAACCTGAGTCACCGCATGCTGTAGGGAAAGGGTCTCTCGGCACTCTGTCCTCAATCAGCAGGTCACAGACTAGTGCAGTTGGTCACTGGGGCCTGGACCCCATGGAATCGCAGCCCCTCAGGGAAGCTTCCTCTCCTGATGAGCTGGAGATCACTACAAGGCCAGCAGCCATCGACCTGGATGCCCCGCTGGTCACTAGTGACAGAACAGGTACTGGCAAAGACACCTGCAGAGAGTCAAGCAGTGGTTCACGGATAATAGATGCTGCCCTTGGCATCTCAGCACAGAGGCTCTGCAGCGCCTTTATCCACAGCTTTCTGAATACATCTCTCCAGTTCTTCCTCAAAGACTATCATTGCTAACACTGACTGGGAAGCAGGAGTGGTGGCCACATCCTCTTTGGAACCATGAGGAGGATCAATAACAGACACCTGGACTGAAGGAGACTACAGCAAGCCACTGGGATTTCTAGAGGATGAGCTCTCCTCACCACAGGGTCCTCAGCATGTGCTAGACCACATCTGCTCTTGGCACAGTGCATTGATAGGGGCAAATGCTAATGCTTCTTCAGCTTCCCTCAATGCTTGACATAGGTGTTCCTTGATGCAGAGGTCAAAGAAGTGGAACTAGACACCTTCTTCGAATAGGAGGAGCAAGATCATGGTCTTTCTCTGGGTTTTCTATGTGCCACCCACACCAAGGAGAATGATGGCATCCCTGATGTCAATGGTTTTTCCACCACTGATATGGCTCCATGGTGCATCAGTGACTATGCCTCCAATGCATTAGTCTTCGGGAGTCTAAATAGATGTTCCATGTTCCACAGGATCCAAGTGGGACCAGCATCCTTTAGGAGTCATCTGTGTGCACTTGGACGTCATGCAATGCCCCCAAGCAGAGGACGCACCTATCATGAGGATCTGTGATAAATATGTTCCTCCAGTATCGAGGGCACCACTGGAACCCTGACATGTCAAAGCGAAATAAGAGGGACGCAAAATTGAACTTGATGGCAGAGGACAGTCAATAGCTGGTGAGCACAGAGTGCCCCACTGCCTGGAGAAATGAATGCAAATAAAAAGACAAAATGACAAAAAGCCTTATCTAAGACTAAGAGGGAAAGACTATGGGACCTCGTGATGGACAGCCCAAAATTGAGAGAAAAACCACATGAAAAAAGTGCAGAACTTCTCAGATAGAAAAAAAGAGAGGCTGGCTCAGATCATGACTTACAGGTTCTGTAGAAAAAGAGAGACTGGCAGGACCCCACATTGATGCACGGAGTACTGCATGTTGTGGGAATGCTCAGTGAAGCCAAGTCAAAATTCTAGAAATTTTGATGTAAGTTTTCTGTACTGGGCTCAATCAGATGATGTCAGCCATGTGAGAGGACTTCCATCCTGCTTGTCCTCGAAGAAACAACTAGAACAGTTCAATAATTTGGTATGGGTCTGACCTGGGTGTCCAGTGGCCTGCAGAACTCCGAACTCCTAGCTTGACAAAGGTCCTCTTTGAAGTGTTAGCTGACCTTCCAAACCCAAAGGGAACCAATGAGAAGATGTTCACTATGAATCCATTTGGGTCCTAACCCAAATGGATTCATGGCCCTAAGATCACAACACCCTGGCTAAAGCTATGCCAAAAAAAGCTTGTCCCATAAAGGCACAACCAAAAGTAGTTAAAAACAGCACTCACACAAATCCTAGAAGGCTAAAAGTAATTACTCAGAAAACTTCTGAAAGAACACTAGTCTGATCCAAATGGTATTGTGATTCTTTCCCACCTAGACCAGCAAATAAACTAGTGGAAATGACTGAAAGAGAAAGAAAAGAAAGCAGAACCCTATCTGGCTACTCATCTATTATGCTTTCTGAGATATAACAATTTACACATTCTGACTGTTGGAGAGTAAAATAGAAAGAAAAACTAGCCAAATATACATGTCAGACTGAAATCGAACAGGTTTCCAAAACAATTCACAGTTAAATTTTGTATGGTTACTTCTCTGATGCAGCTTAAAATAGCCTTAGTACTCAAATGATGCTTCATCAAGACTTCTGTAGTTCGACATTTACACTTTAGAAATACTTAAGTCATTAAAGCTGATTACATCAAGCATATATCAGCAGCCATGAGGTACAGAGGTTTTTTGTTTTTTTTTTTTTTTAAAAAGGTTAGTACTATAAATTCCATGTATCCAAAGCACAATGCACCTGACAATCTCTATATTAGCTTCTGAGAAAAACAAAACTGAAGCTACACTATTTATAGAGCATTCCCTAAAGCATGCTTTGTCATATTATAATTATACTCTGCCTTCTGCCAAGTCAGTGTCCTTATAGTGGCCACTAGAGGAAGGAAGCATCTCAACACGCAATAATGGCAGATAAGAAAAGGTAAGAAGGTGAGTTGCCATATTGAGCAATTAATGCAATAAAGGTCCCCTAGCTGTGTATACCTTCTAATTACTCAATACAATTAAAAGGACTGGTCTAGTAGGAGAAATAGAAACAGAACCTTCTTGGCTATAACTTTATTAAATCCTAGATTTTTCAATAAAACCATAAAAAGAGGGAACCATATCCATGTCTTACCATGAGGCTGTTAAGCCCAGAGACCTAAATCTGTACTATTTATACATCTAGCACAATAAATTACAATATAACTTTTGTGATACCATTAAGAAAAATCAATCACAAGTTAAATTTACATTTGTTGCTTCACTGGTTTGCAAATCTGGATCAGCACCTTTAATGGCTGCAGAGTACCAATAAAGAGAATGAAAGCTTGAAGATACATCTTCCTCTCAATCAATGGAACCCATCATGGCAGGTGAACTTTTCCTCTATAGAGGTGCATGGGGGGGGGGGAAGAAAATATAATGTCCTTGGCCAGATTGTTTCCATCTTGTTTTTAAGAGCAGAACAGATAACAATGGGCAGATACTTTGTTAGTTTCTTGGCCTCTCTCATGCCTTTGGATCTCCAGGGTTCCAACCTCAAAAGAAAGAATACTGAAAACCTTAACTAACATAAAGAAATAGAAGTGGGGGCGGGATCATGCTGTTTCAAAAGACATGAGATAGCTCTGTTCAAGGCTTTATGTACTGCATCTCACGCTGTTAGGATGGTAAGTGGACAGAAACAAAAGGACAGGGAGAATAGACAAAGGTTGCCATTTACTCAATTGCAGGGGAATGCAGAAATTCAGCAGGATGGCAGATTGTTAGTAGTGAACTCAGCTGATAGTGCTATAGTATAAGCAAATTATTTGAGGGTGCAATGAAATTTAAGAGATCGCCAAATATTTGGAGAGGAAGCAATATATTAGTCTCTACTATAAGTTTTAACATTAGTCAGATACATCTCACTAATTTTGAACAGAAAGAATCTGAAAATACCTCTTATGTAAACCATGGCATCACAATCAACAGGAAATGTATAGTGATTTAAGTAATTTCATATTTCACAGTATAAAAGCTAAAAAAAAAATAAAAAATTAACCCATATGTTCATGCAACCTGATATCTTAATGAAAGATTTTTTTGCATTTTGAGCATGACAAACAGCTGACTTCACTTTGAGCACCTCTCACTCTTGAATGCTTCACATGGAATTTCTTATAAGAGATGTTAAAGCACTCTACAACATAAAATGTATTCCTGACACCCAGGACAAGTGTCACTCTCACCTTTAACTGACAGCACCCTCAGCAGTCTAGCGCCACCTGTGATACAAAGTCTAGTAACACCAGCATCTCCTCTCAAATACCCCGATACATCCTTTCAAGCACACAGCCTTTCAACAGAACAGACAAAAAGAATTTCCTTATTACTCCTCTGAGATAAAGGAACAGGGATTTATACAACCTTTATTGTCATTGCCTTTTTTAAGAAAGCAGAGCAATCAAGTTCAGAGCAGCTCCAGATAGCTTCCCTGTGACCTATTCAAGATGACCCACACTATCCATCACCTTTCAGATGACTAGGACGACAAGTTCCTGGGGAGTGACCACCATAATATGTAAATACAAACCAACAATAATTTGTTTTTGAAGGATAAAAAGATGGTGGCCCTTCAATAAATTTAAAATTCAGTGTTCATGATGTAGATAAAGATTCAATAGCAAAAAGTTTCCAAGATCCCAGGACGATTTTCCCAATTTTTAAAGACCATTATGTCTTTAAGACAGATACCCACATTTTTCAAGTTACAACACACATACACTTATCTCTTTGGTACCAACCAATTGTCTAAAAAGTCTGACTCTTTCCAAAAGGCTTAAAGTCACAACTCAATATAACTGACTTAAAAGTCATCTATGTGAAAATACATTTATACAAGTATATGCCACTAAATTTAAAAGATATTTTCTGTGTAGTTTGAACAACATGCATTGTTTATTTTGCCCCAATCCTTGTTATACTCCAACAAGTACTCTGTGTTCCCTGCACATCTAGGGGATAAGGTCCAACAGAGGTCAAAGACCAGAAGGAAGGAAACCACAGAGGATATAACAGACTTTGAAATTATACAGGAAAATGACTTTTTACCAACCAGAAAACATTTCAATACATCTAGCTTTCAGCTTGACCATTACATTACATGAAATATTGCACTGAGAAACAGATTTCTGCTAGGTTTAAGTTAAAAAAAAAAAAGACAAAAAAAGCACTATCCTAGTGAAAATTCTGCACACCATTTTTTTGGGTATGATATCTTTATTCATTTTATATAACCAAACAGGCATGGTAATACAGACAAACCAGGTTCTTAAAAAAGACAACTGCACAGAAAAAGGGTAGAATACCACTGACCAATACCCTCTTAAATGCAAGTAGATAAGGAAAGAAATCATAATACAGTCACATCAAAACATTACCACCCCTACCCTACCCCCCTAAATCCCTCCCTACCCAGCCATCCACGCCAAAGCTAAACAACCCACTTAGAAAGAGCACCAAAGGAGTTGCTTTACACTGAAGTAATCCCTGTAGTGACATGGTTAGAGGAATCTTAAGGAAGCAGATCAGTCAGCCAGGGGACAGCGAGCCCTGAGAGGAGGAGGTAACTGCATAATGAACGCACCCCAAATACTAGGAAACCGCCTGCTCCTCTTGCCACCAACTCCCATGCACCAAGTTTTAAAATCCATTAAAAAAAGATCTAGCATCTCAACATCCCAGAAAAAGAGCATGGGAGTATCACCCTTAACCCATCTGGCCAAGATGCACCCCCCCTCACAATACAAAGCCCCTTAGCCAGAACTGCAGCCTCACACACTACTCCTAAGACACATACGGATGCCGTCTCTGGGATTGATATTTGCAGCTTATCATGGAAAAATTCCCTAATCTCCGTCCAGAACCTCCATATAGGTACATAGTCCCAAAGACCATGACTTAACGTGGCCTGGGGCTCTGGGCATCATTGACATCCTGGACTCTCAATGAGTCATTTGAAATGCTCTGTGAGGAGATATAAGTCTGTGAATGCACACATTTTATTTATAGCCTGTTTTCCCTTTAAAATTTAAGGTGGTCTACAATACCACAAAACAGTAACATAACTGGAAAATATACAAACAATTCAAAGCATAAAAGAACCAGCAAGACAATCTAAAATAAACAGAATATAAAATAATTTAAAACAGGAACATAAGAATAATTTGACAAAATTGTCTAATACCATCATTTAAAAGTCTGTTGGAAGAATAAGACTTTAACCAGTTTCCTAGAGCTCAAACAGTTATCTACTAAACAAGTTTCTTCTCAGAATGGCGTTCCAAAGGTGAGAGGCAACATTTGAGAAAGCCCAACACCAAGTCCCAGCTAATCTCATATCGGAACAGGACCTGAAACTGTAAACTGATCCAATAACTTATGCATTCATTTTTTAAATGAATCCAATTAGTCCCATGTGACATGCTGCTCTATCTGTATATGCTGGACTTAATATGCACCATTCTCTCCTGCTTCAGTTTTGAAGTACGAGATAGATAAATTTAGTTTAATTTTCAACAGATCCACCAATCCATTTTCCAAATGAACCATCTGGATTAGCCTATTAAAATTAATTTATGACCTTACATTACAAAAATGTGTTTGTTAGCCTAAAATTGCCAAAGCTTCTCATTGTTTTCAAGGGTTGTTAACATAAGCTAGTTTTTCACTTCAAATTTTAACTCCTGGGCCAGTCTCTTAGCTTGACCAGAGTACTGTGAAACAAAGCACATAGTTGATGTTATGGAGGATGCTGCTAAATCCTTGCTTGGGCAAAAATGGTGCCTATGGTTAGTACCTCACAGGGATTTTCTTCCAGTCCTCAGCCAAAGAATCCTGTGGCACCTGGACATGCCATCTTGTGAAAACAGGGAGGGGGGATGAGGACATCTAGTTTTCCTGCAAAGTGCATAATTCTCAGCCATCAAATTCCAAAGTGGCCTTAATATAAAAATCCTGTTAATATATTTGAGAATGGGCCATTTTTCTTAAAGTGAACCCACCTTCTGACCGTTTTATAAAAACGGTCCCAAACTGTCATAGTATTAAACTTACTTTCAAATGTAATATGGCTTTATATAATGATCGCAAAAATAAAGGTGGACAAGTCACAAACACACATGTTGTGTACAAAATAAATAAAAACGGCGTGAGAGCAATATTGCCAAAAGATCAGCCCAAATCCACTAAGCTTCCTTATATGCAAAAATCTTTAATATCAAATCGGAATATCTTCTAAATCACATATCCAAACAACAATGTGAGGGACCTCACAGCAAAGCTTTTTTTGCATACAAGGAAGCTTACTGGATTTGGACTGAGCTTTTGGCAATATACTCTCACATCATTTATATAATGGCCGCAAACAGTTTCAATGTATGATAATGCACATTATTTACCTCAGCTCTCATTAATTCTAATGGGGTGCACTTTAGTAAATCAGCCTCTTTATGATGTCATGTTTGCAATGTATGGGAATGAGCAGCATATGCATAATTGTTTTCTTTGCTTTTATTCATATTATATCCATAACATACCCCAGGGTATTCTTTTACTAAGCCATTTAAAATCTTTTCCAGTTTTTAAGCTACCACTGACCAAGCCAAATTCTGCTTTGCTAATGATTTCTGTATTTGGTCTACAAGCCATGCATGTGAAATAGCCAAAATCACTACTGCCATTTATCATATGCAATTATTTCCACTTTACTGAACCAAGAACACAAATTCATAACAATCATGAATATGCATGAATTTTATTTTCTTAATTGCAAACTGCATTTCTGATTTAATTTATTAAATAAAATAGTTTACATGAAAAAAAATATTCAAACTAGTTTACCTAGAGTTCTTAGTTCTCTCCATTGCCAAGCAGGAGCTCTCATTTTAATTCTCTGCAGTTCAGATTAGCATTTTAGAGAGCTATATATTACTGGCCAACAAAACAGTAGTAGTCACCCAAAAGAACTAGATCATAATCTCTTGGCCACTCACTGTAGTACTTGGTTAATTTATAGGAGATGGATGTGGGAGAGAAACCAAAGTACTGGAGGGTAGCACATGCTGTCGGTCTGATAACAGAAATGACAAAAGGAGGGGGAAGAATGTTGATACTCAAAACATCTGATAAACACAACCGTCATTTAAAAATAAATACAAGTAGGTGTCACGATTGCTGTAGTGGCTAGGTGTTCCTGCTGAATGTTCTGCCTTTAATGCTGAACATTTCTAACTATGGGCCTCATTTTCCAATATCGCATTGGTAACGCATTAGGGGGCGTTACCAATGCAAATGAGGCTTCTTTCGTGCAGTGGGGAAACATCGCGTGCGGCGATGTTTTTGCCATTCGCGAAAACATTAGCACCGCACGCGATGATTCTTTCGGTGTTTCATCGCAGTGCAGTCCCGGACAGCCCGTTTCAGGGGGGGAGAGAGTGAGAGTGAGAGTGAGAGTGAGAGAGAGACAGAGAGAGAGAGACTTACTATAGTGCCTATTTGGGCAACGTTCTCTCCACCTAGCTTGTTGTTGCCCAGGTAGAGTGTCCAGCAAGCTAGGTGGAGAGAACGTTGCCCAAATCTCCTCTTGGAGTGAGTTTCCTCACTCCGACGGCCAGCAAATCTTCACTAGAGACCACTGTTCTTTCTGTAGGTCTCATGTGGAATGCGAAAGTGGCCCCCAACCCCCGACGCTGATACCTAATCCCCACCCCGAGTTAGTAGGTGGCCCTCCCATAGGGATTAAAATACCTGTCTAGGGCATAGGCACTATAGTAAGGCTCTCTCTCTCTCTCTCTCTCGCACGCGGTAAAGTGCTTGGAAAATGAGGCCCTATGTCTGCAGGCCAAGTTTTTTAGTTCCAGCTGGTTCAGTAGATAACAGTAACAGTCATGACGGCAACTATTATTGGATTATTTAGTTTTGTTTATTATGCTTGGGCTGTTCCTTGGTGATGTCTCAAAGGCTGCTGAACATTGAGAGATGCCTTGGCTTTGGTTCCTCAGAAAATGTCAACATCCCAGCTTTCAGCCCCAGCTACAATAGGGTGCTTTATTATTTGCTGACTACCAGTTGACCTAGCTTCTTTCTTTAACTAGCTCCAGAGCACTGACTTCAGATAAAGACTAAACAGTCCATCCATTCTGCCCAGCAAGACATTCAGGGTCCTAACTGCTGTTTCACATGCAGGTTACCTCCCCGCCTTCTTATTTAGGATTATAAGTGCTACTCTGATCATAATGCCCCAGTGCAGAAAAGTGACCACATGTTACCCCGGTGCTTCATTTTCCATCCTCTTGTCACTAGAGAGCCTCTGTGTTTATTCCATGGACGTTTGAATTCTGTCACTGTTTTTGTCTTTACCACTTTCTCTGAGAGTGCATTCCAGGCATCCACCAGTCTTTCCATGAACAAATATTCCCTGATATTGCTCCAGAGTTTAATGCCCTGGAATGTCATGAAATTCCAGGAGTTTCCTTTTCCATTAGAAAAGGTTTGTGTTTCAGGCATTTTTAATACCTTTCAGATATTTAAATGTCTGTATCTAGTACTATATTTGAGCATGTATTTATTTAAAAGTTCTTTTAAACTGTTATGAATCCTGCTGCCTGCGGGTTTCCCCGCGAGCAGGCTCACTCACCATGCTGTTTTCTTCACCTGACGCGGCATGGACGCCGCTGTCGGGCCTGTCCACGCGGCCGGAGCCGCGGACTGTAATCTCTCCTGCAGCCCGGAGGCCGCCCTGGAGTCTTGTCTTCACCGCGGACTTTGCTTGACTTTTTCGTGGCTGGGTGCCGCCGCCAGCGTCCTTGTGATCTTTGCGGCCTGGAGGCCGCACCCCCGGGCTAGAGTAGCGGCTGGAGCCACCCCCGGGGTTTCCTGCAGCGGCTGGAGCCGCTGCCGTCTTCGGGCCTGCTCCTCAGGCCCAGCCCTGCGATTCTAACACTGTACGTCAGGGGTCGGGAACCTTTTTGGCTGAGAGAGCCATGAACGCCACATATTTTAAAATGTAATTCCGTGAGAGCCATACTAACTACAACCCCCCACCCTCCTGACTCCCCCAAGACCTACCAAATTAATTTATGACAACCCCTTACTCTCCTGACGCCCCCAAGACCTCCAAAATTAATTTACTACAACCCCCACCCTCCTGACCCCCCCCCCCCCCAAGACCTGCAAAAAAGCCCTTGGTGGTCCAGCGGGGGTCCGGGAACGATCTCCGGGACTTGGGCTGTCGGCTGCCAGTAGTCAAAATGGCGCCAACGGCCCTTTGCCCTCACTATGTCACTGGGGTCGACCAATGGCGGCGGTAGCCCCTGTGACATAGTAAGGGCAAAGGGCCGTTGATGCCATTTTGATTACTGGCAGCCGACGGCCCTTTGCCCTTACTATGTCACAGGGGCTACCGCCGCCATTGGTCGACCCCAGTGACATAGTGAGGGCAAAGAGCCATCGGCGCCATTTTGACTCGCTCCCGGACTGCTCCTGGACCCCCGCTGGACCACCAGGGACTTTTGGCAGGTCTTGGGGGGCGTCAGGAGGGTGGGGGATTTTGTTAGATTTTTACTTTTTTATTAAAGATTTGTCTGCGAGCCAGATGCAGCCATCAAAAGAGCCATATCTGGCTCCCGAGCCATAGGTTCCTGACCCCTGCTGTACGTGATGACGCTGTGCAGGCCGCTGTCCTTGGTTCTGCACAGCCCTGCTTCCTGCTCCTTAGGCGCCGGCGCGTGCCTCTCTGCAAGATTTAAAGGGCCAGGCACAGGAAGTGTGCTGGCCCCACCTAGGGAGTAGACTTCCTGCTCAGCCCTATAAAAGGGCTGCTCCGTCATTCAGTCTTTGCCTTTCATCGGAGTTACTTCTCTCTGGAGGCTCCTGCCTGCCAGAGCTCCATCAGGTCTTCCTTGTCTTCTCCATGGAGTTCTTGTTGCTTCATCTCGTCATGCAAAGTCATGTTCATGCCTGAGGTCCCTGTCCAGGTGTCCTGGTGTCTTGCTTTGATCCTCCGTTTCCTGATGTTCCAGGTTCCTTGATGTCCTGCTCCTGTGTCTTCGTCTTCAGCGCTCTTGAGCCTTCTGGTACCTGTTAGGCCGGGGGTCCCTCAGATGATGTGTTGCCCTAGTGTGGACTAGCCTACAGGTGGACTGGTGTCCTGTGCTCCTAAGCCTTCATGTCCTGCCAGCTGTTGGTGGAGCTTCGGACGACATCGGCTCCGGAGTTCTACTTCGACTGGATCCTTCCCTGCGCTTATCCCACTCCCAGCGTAGTCCGTGACCAGCCTTCTCGGGCTGTGTAGGGCGCACAGTGGGAAAGGGTGGTCCGCGACTCAGTCCCATGGGTGGCCTGAGTAGGGTGCCCTGAGAGACAGTGCCAATGTCCTTCCGCCCAGCTTCTTATCTCGTCTGGACTTCGTCAGTTCCTCGTCTTGTCCTGGATGCCATTGCATCACTCTTGGTATCATGTCTTGTTCCTGATGTCGTCGCATCGACCCTGGTCCGGTATGCCGTCGCATCAACCACTGGTCCGGGATGTCTTCGCATCAGCTTTGGTGTCAAGTCTTCGTCCGCGATGCCGTTGCATCGATCCTGGTGTCATGTCTTCGTCTGCGATGCCGTTGCATCGATCATGCTGTCATGTCTTCGTGTCAAGGCCCGTCTGCCCTTGACCTCAGGCCAGGACTG
The DNA here is from genome assembly GCF_901001135.1 of Rhinatrema bivittatum. Taxonomy (NCBI): domain Eukaryota; kingdom Metazoa; phylum Chordata; class Amphibia; order Gymnophiona; family Rhinatrematidae; genus Rhinatrema; species Rhinatrema bivittatum. The sequence continues at coordinate 270,162,404 of NC_042621.1, forward strand.
CTGCTCCATGCTGTTCCATGCAGCAGGTCCGAAAGGGCTCGGAATGGTCAGAGGACCATTCACATTCCAACATCATCTGTTGTTGGCCTTGGGAGCTTGCAGGCCTGGCAGAGGGTCAGACAGTTAGCCAAGGTGGAACACGCCATCAACCCTCGGTTCGGTCCTGGATCCATGTGGGGTCGGGCTGAGGCCCATGGGCACACAAAAACACCCGTCACAACATAAACTGCCTTCCTGATCTCAAAATGACCATCCAAAGCAGTGTACAATGTAAAAAAAAAAATAATAATCATACAAGTAATAACAAGCATATCAAAAAACAAGTAAACAGCATTTCAATTGAGTCATGTTCTATATCAGTTGTGTAAAAGTCATTTAATACAAAGTATTATGTACTTATATCAAAGAAGACTAACAAAAACAAGTATGTTTTTCAAATGCCCAAATATAAGATTTTTTTATTTTTATTTTTTTAAATAAAAATTTCCTATTCCACCCACAGACACACTCAATATTGTAGCACACTGATATGCCTAAACACTGAATGTATGGAAGCCACTCAGCAGAGGTTGTGGCCAAGCCTCAAAAGAGTAACCACCAGGTCTGCTGACTCTGTTTTAAGCAGAGACAGAGATTTTCTAAAGTGTAAAACCAAGTGACGTTGCTAGCTATAAAGACATTGGAAAGAAGCATTAATCAAAAATTTGATTTAACTGTATTCAAATTAAAATCCTTTGCTACATTGTCTGATACAGTAAAGAAAGATATTATGATCTTAAAGCTGGAGATAGCTACAGTTTTAAACAAATGGAGTTTTGTAAGCAAGCTACTGGAATCTACAACTGAGGAAAATGCAATGTTACACAATATTGGCAAAATAAAGCCTGAGTAAGATCTGATCAAAAACTAACTGGACTTCTGGAGAAAACTGAAGAGGTTAGCAGATCTAGTCAGGAGAGATAGAATTGCCTTACACCCATGGAAACAATGTTGTCTTAGGATAAATAGTCAGTGGGGAAAATTCTGCAGACAACCTTAAGTATCTTTTTGTGTACTGAATGGGCCTGAATGTAAGCAATGCACATGTTATATTTACTTTTTTTTTTTTTTTTTTTTTTTAGTTAAAACTGTTTCTTAGGCAGTTTGTTCTTTCCCTTATTTTATGTTTTTTTTCTTTTCTCCATTCAAGTTGACAACTCTCAAACTGAGTTAGTTGTATTTGGAATTTCTTACTGAAGGTAATAAAATTGTAGGGATATATAATTTTATTTTCAGTTTTACAAATTGTGATGCAATATTGCTGTATTTTGGAAAACAGAAATCCAAATTTACAAACTAAACATGACAATCAGTTTTAACTAAATTCTCCCAAAGCTACCCTGCTGGTTGAATTAGTTTTCCAGTCTGACAGATTGGATTTTGAAAAAAATTTTCAGTAAAAAAAAAATATATATATATTTTTAGGGTTAAAAGTACAAATGTTCCCTAATGTTTTTAGACCCTCCCAAGTCTGCAGGCAGAAATTTCTTACTTTGTGTAAAGAGGTGCATTTTTATTATGCTTTTCTACTAAATTATATTTTTTTTTCTGATCAGTTGTTTTCCTGTGTACACAAAGTAGCAGATCTCTCCCTGTTGAGAACATGGTTTCAGATGCTTTTTCTGTTAGCCTGAATTAATATTCATTTAGAATCCATGGACTTGTTATGCAAATATTTCTCCTCTTCTTTTTCTTTTCTATTCTTTGTCTTTGGAAACTTGATGAGCAGAGGAGCTGTGATCTTTTTAACCTCATTTTGGATCCCTCTATAATACTGGAGACTTTCTGTTGCAGGGTAAGCACAGATTTCCTAGTACTATTTATTTTGTTAAATCCTTGCTGTTCTTTAAGGTTTTTTTCTGTAATATGTATAATTGTAAAATGAATACACAGAAAATCTAAAAAACAATCCATAAATATAGAACATCTAGAAAATAAATAAAAGTGCCACAACTGAAACAAAATACTATTTTTTAAAATCAATTTAAGGAGTATTGCTTATTTCATAAGAACATTTTTCTGATAAATGCCAAATCAAAGAAACCTAGGCAGCAACATTCTGCAAAACCATTTAGGCAGGATAAGGTTAATAGTTTAAATCTAAACACAATCTTTCACAACTCAAAGCTGTTTTCTGTTTTATTTTTTTGACCCAACAGTATGATTTTGTACTTCCAGCTCAATCAGAATCAGGCTGCAAACTGGTGCCAAGAGCCTCCATTTGCAATTACCTGGAGATATTTTCATGCATATTTTTTTAATTTCCCCACACACCTCCCTCCTCCCTCAATCAAGCACAGTTATCGTAGTGATACACCTTGGCCAGGATCACAAATCACAGTTCCCTCCAGAACCCAGGTAACATGGACTCTAAATCTGGCCACTAGATGTCACCATTACATGATGCCTCTCCCTCCCTCTCTCCCAGGAGCTGTGAACAAGGCCCTTTGCAGCAACTCCCAGTTCATCTGGCAAGGAGAGACCTAACTTGGGAATTAAACCTCGGTCTTTCACATGGTCCTGCTGCTCATTGCCACTGAGCCACCAGGAATGGCCCCTTACAGTTGTGTTTGTTTTTAAAGCTTCAGTATTACTAGAATTAAGAAACCCAAGAAATGAATATAGTACCTGTCTAAGTGCATTCTTCTCTGGTATAATTTTCCTAGGGGGCTCATCATTTATACAGTCTTCTCTCTCTGAAGAATTCTGTGAATAAGAAAAGATTTAACTGAATGTTTTGCTCATCAAAATCTTTTCATGAACAAAAACAAACTTGCTAAAGTTTCTGATTTTTGCAGACCACTGAAATCAAGGGACAGAATTACTTACATACTTCAATTAAAGTAGGCTTAGGTGGCAGCAAGACACTATTGATCACATACAATGGGCCACTGAGAAAATCACAAACAGCTACCCAAAGGTTAAAATAAGATTAGGCAAGCTCTTTAAGAATAACTTTAGAAAACATGGGAAATGATTTTTATACCGTATATGTTCTTGGAAGTATGTAGGTGAGAGAGAAGGACAGGGAGGTGGTGAAGACAAGGTTGCTGGAAAAAAACCAAATTTGAAAAATGCAAAGTGCATTTTGTCTTGCACAGCTTGAGAAAAACCAATACAGCACCAACAACAGCGTCAATAGCATGCTATTACAAGGTATCCTGCACATGTCCCACTGTTAGCAATTGGGTTAAACTTGCTAAGGACAGGATAGCTGGAAGTCACATTTCCTCTTTAATCAGAAGGATGTTTACATCTAGACCTTTTGCTCTTAAAAATAAACAGCACTCTAGGATTGCAAAACCATAGCTTAGAAAAATTCAAATGGTTTTGAAATACTATACATGTGCATAATAAATGTTTATAGAAATACCACACTAATTTAACATGAAGCAATAAAAATCATTAGTGTCACATAGATATCTCATCAATGACTGATGACAGTACTGTGAATACCTCCTATTGGTGAAAGATAATTGCCAGGACAAGAAATGTGTATGGAAGAGCATAAGCTTAAATAAGTGGGTAAGTAATTTAAATAAGACAAACTGTTGCATAAACACATCACTATAGGCACGGCGCCGGGTCGGTGCACCGTGCTTGGAGCGGAAGGGGGAGGACAGAGTGTCAGAGTCATCGTTGCAGGAATGTGCGGTGTCGGCGATGCGCGATGATATCTCCGACATGCTGGCGTCATCCCGACCATGTGCGATTTCACATATGAGCGCAGAGACGCCGTTGAGTGTGAGAGAAAGGCATGATGATGGCCCGAGGCCTTGTGGGCGGGTCGGGTCACCCGGGGACTGCCCATTCGGCCATCTGAAACACGGGGGCGGAGGCAGCAGCATGGGGGGTTACCTGGGCAGCACGCCCTGGCTCCCTCCCTTTCGGCTCCTGCTCCCCACACTGCTGCCTTCGCTGCCATTCTAGTAGATCATCTTCTCCCCAGCTGTCCTGATGAGATCTATTTGGCTAATTTAAAAAAAAAAATAGGAGGAAGAGGAACATTTAATCTCTTTTGTATTCATGCTGCGTGGCTGCAAGTAGAGAGCCCCTGCTCACCACTTAGCCCCACAGGGGGGGGATCTCAACAGCGCAGCCCCACCTGAATAGGAATCTCTGGGTGTGCTGCCTTCCAAAAACCTCTGGGGGAGCACAGGGCCAAGAGGCCGCAAGACACCTCGGGGAGTAGTCAGACAGAGGTCCCAATTCCCTACTAGGGACCCACCTGCCGATTTGAGCAATTCGGTAGACAGCAGCGCAGTGAAGGGGATAGAATCGAGGCTTCCTGGGAGTAGTTACCCTGCTGGAGGTAGTTGAATCCCTCAGTCCTCCCCATTGGCCCTCCAGCCAGTGGGAGTGGGGACTATGCAGCCAGCCATCCAGGCGGTTTCACCCCCTCGGGAACAGGTTGGTATTCAGCTGGGGGAGCCCAGTCGTGCAACTATCCTGCTTTTTCACTCAAAGCACTGGAATTTGTTGCCAGAGGATATGGTTAGTGCAGTTAGTGTAGCTGGGTTTAAAAAAGGTTTGGATAAGTTCTTGGAGAAGTCCATTAACGGCTATTAATGAAATTTACTTAGGGAATAGCCACTGCTATTAATTGCATCAGTAGCATGGGATCTTCTTAGTGTTTGGGTAATTGCCAGGTTCTTGTGGCCTGGTTTGGCCTCTGTTGGAAACAGGATGCTGGGCTTGATGGACCCTTGGTCTGACCCAGCATGGCAAGTTCTTATGTTCTGTACAGCGCACAATTGGTGCAGATGTTGGCTTGGAGGGCTACAGAGGCTGTAGCTCCTTCCTGGCCTGTGTGACCATACTCTGGCCCCCCTGGGGTTTTGGTTTTTTTTTTTTAATCATCAGGGAACCCAATCACAATGGCCACCTGGGGCACCCCCTGGCACGGGGCAATGGGCTTCCAGATACGCTATGTGCCCACCAGTGCAGATGCTTAGCCCCAGCTGCTGCCTGTGTATCAGCTTCCAGCAAGAGTGCCAATCCATCTGACTTGCCGGATCTCCGGAATGCCATCAATGTGGATTCCGCTCTGATCCCTGTGTGGCCCATGTCTGCTGAAAGCGAGTCTACCGTTGCTATTCCTGTGGTTGGTGCTGGGGAGAATGCTACTCAACCGCCAGGGTTGGAGGCAGCAGCAATAATAATAGTAGAGGGCAATAATGCCGTGGAGCAGAGGCATAAAATGAAAAGTAGGAGACACTCCCGCCGCTCTGAGTCTTTGGGCGGTAGAAGTTCCTCGTCAGTATCCTCCTCTGGTTTGCAAGGGTTGTTGGTAGTAGAGGGATCAAGGAACACCACTGCTGCTAGCGCAGGCTGACCCCTCACAGCACTTGGCAATGAGGTCGTACCTGGACACATGTGTAAGTACTCACTCCAAATAAGAGGGATTTGCTTGGTTAAACTATGACGAGCATTTCAGAGAGAGGATGGCAGACACACCAAGCATGAGGTACCCGAGGCAGGAGGGTGGTCACCAGTTGGAGGCAGTGCACAGCACGTGGTATACCCTACTTTGGTGTGATGGGGGCTGCTTGTCGCCAGAGCACGCTGGCCCTGGAGCGGCAACAGACCACATGCCCCCAGCCTGCGACTGGGAAGTCACTTTGCTTGGGTGAGGTAGATAAATGGGTATGTCCTGAGGATAATTACCTCCTGGAGGGCAGGGCCTTGCTTGTTTGCAATGGGCCCCGGGCCAGAGGTGATGTGCTAACTGCAAGAAAGGGATACTTTGGCAGCTCTATGTTATGGCTCTGGGACATGGTTATGGTTGTATATTGTTATAAAAGTTATGGCCAATTTCACCCCACATCTGGTCTCTATGGTACTTTGAAATGCATGAATGCTGCCTCTACTTCCACCCCCATTTAGTGACAAATGGTCGCTGCTACCCAGGTCATGCTTATGCTAGTGGCTAGTACCAAAAATCCAACTGAATCGGAAATTGCATAAGTATGTCAAAATATTTTCCCTACGGCCATGCTCATGGCTCAGGTTGGTTCAAGTCTCCTGTCTTGTTGGCCCAATACTACCTTTACCACCTTATTCATGGGATACTATTGAGATGTTGTCTTTTCAGCCCTAAGGGATGGTGAGGGGCCCCAGGGCTACCCAAACATAACATCCAGGAAAGGGGGGCAGAGAGGGTTTCTATGATAATGATAAAGCTAGAGATATATAAAATATAAAAATATCCCTGCCCAGAGCAAAATGATAGTTTATAACTTGTGTTTCTAACTGTGACTATACAATAGACTTCAACCTGAATTGGCCTCTATGGCACCATGAGCCTTTGTTTAAAACTATCTAGGGTATTTATTTTATAACCGTCACCAAGCCAAACTAAATCCTTGGCTGGGGGCCACCGATCATGGTTCCCTCCAGAACCTATGCCTTCACCAGAAATCCAGCTGGTAGATGTCACCATTAACCAATGGCAGAGATTCACATCCCCCAATGAATGTGAACACTGCCTACACCATACCCTCAGCTCTATCTGTCCTGGGGAACTGAAGACCTGACCTAGGAATCCAACCAGGTCTTCTGCAAGGCAGCACACGCAGTACTATCATTAAGTCATCGGGCCAATCCAATTCATGAGCTTTTGAGAGGATAAATTCCTTTTCCAAACACAGTCAATAAAATAGAGTTATGGCTATTCTTTGACATTTACTATATCACAGATTGATAGCATGGTAGGAGAATTCTGTGTAATAGCAGAGGAGTCCATGTTGAAGTAACTACAGCCTCATCACCAAACCACCTTTCCATGTTTCTATGCTACTTTTCACCCTCCCCCCAACAAAAAGTCTGAAACAAAAGTCATACTCTCTCCCAGTTCACACTTGCAGATTGATATCCATGCTTTGTAAATTCTCAGGATTTTTATTTGTAACTAGAGAAAGTTAAATTGACTGTTTGCAGTGTTATCTGATAGCAGTGCAGCAAGCTATACAGATGAGCTACCTGACTCGTGTGACTGTTGCACTTGATGAAATTTTAGCCCTTATCCCTTAACAAAAGTTACATACCAGTGCTAAGTACATCCGTACCCTGTACCTTTCATATTGTAGTAACATTTCATCCAAAGCTACAAGGACCTTACAAACAATTCTGTTTTTACCCCATACATTTTATTCTGTGAAAAACATCTCTGCAAATTTTAATTCAGTGCAATTTTTGCTATTTTGTCATATCTGTCCCATTTATCAAGTACATATTGAGGTAATCTCTGTTTAAAACCATATTTCGATTTTCCTGACCAAAAAAGCTGGAAAAGTTAAAATGCTCCGAAAGATTTTATGGCACTAAATATGTTTTGGGTTTTTTTTTTTTATTTAGCAAAGTTAAAGTGGCTCTTTAATTTCTAATCGTAATGGTCCAACTGCTAAAACATATCAACTAAATGACAATATATTTATCTCAAACAGATTCAAATAGTCTGAGAAACAATAACGAACTGAACTGTTACAGTGAACAAGGCTTCTTATAGCATTCACAAAAGCAGCACACTAATCCCTCTACATTCTCTCACCTTCTTTCACTCCCTTTACAGAGGTAATAAAGAAATATTTTCTCTCTCGTGCTCTCATCCAACACTGGAAAACAGTACAGCGGCAGCATTTTCAAAACACAGGGTACTACACATGCTGATTGCACAAATATTTTCATGCTTCAAAATCCTTAATCCTGTTTGGAGTTGTCAGTGGGGGTTAATAGAAGCCTTGGATAGAAGAATTCCAATCTGGTTGGCAGATGGATAGGTTGGTTATAGCAGCATAACTATATTCAGCCTGAAGGCACAATTCAGTACTCTGTTACAGCGATATAAAATCTCTGTCGAGCTGAACCATTTGGCTGAGTAGCAAGGGGCAAAAATAAAAAAAAAAAAGTTCATTTCTAAGCCTTGTTTTTATGCTAGTACGCAGAAACTGATTGATTGTCACAGTGTGCCAGGCCCTCTATACCTCAAATTTCTACTGCTAGAGTAGATTTTGCATGCTAATATAATCATTCTCCCTCTTGAGACATTAGCAAATAATCAAATGAAAAACACGATCATAATTTACTGAGATTCGGGCAATTCTCTATGCAAATTTGACTTGTTATTGCTGCTGCCTCGTTAATCTATCTGAATGCCTTTGACAAACTCCTTTGATTTATTAACTCATGACAACTCCAATGTGTGTATATTTTGCTAGATTGACATTATCATTAAGAGTGGGTGGACTAAACTCACATGAATGGCTGATTTTATTCGCTGGTGTCTGCTGCTCAACAGCTGAGCATCTCCTTTTCACAAAGCCCCTGAGCGTCAGGCTCTTCTCATCTACCCATCCATTCATCATCTCGATGTTAATTGGCCCAGGCTTTAAGCAAATTTCCAACACGATTTAAAGGCATGATGACACTGATTACTGACCCTCTGCCATACGGTGCCTATTGATTAACCTGACAGAGATGATGAGCTCTAGGGAAACTAGGTATGTGAACCTTAGAAAGAATATAGAAATATATATTTTGCATATCTGTATATACATATACACACACAGCCAGGCTACATTGTCTATGCAGGGAAAACATTTATCACCATCATTCACTGTAATCTGCAAAAGCTCAAGTCATTATAACATATTGCTTTAACACCTGCAGTCAATGTCTATTTTTTAATCTTAAAAAACTAGACTAATTTCATCAATCCATCCAATGCTGTAAGTATATTCCCCTGGTAACAGTTATTTTTACACTCAAGTCTAAATTATGGCGTGTGTGTGTATATATATATATATATATATATATATATATATATATACACACACACACACACACATATATTTATACACACACACACAATGTATATCATTAAGGACAAAAATAGTATTGGATTTGCTATTTGTACCAATAAGCATGAATAGAAAATTAGGTACTAGGTTATGAAGTTTGGGTGTAGAGGGTTCTTTGTACTTCTGTATTAAATTTATAGATTTATAAATTGAAACCAACTTTGAGTGGACTGATAAAGAGGATATCAAATTGAAATATATAAATAATAAATAAAAGAAAGCAATGCCTAGACTTAGGACGTATGAAGCAGAGAAATACAGCACTTGTGTATATTTCTTGATAGAGAAAAGATGAGAAAGATTTAAAATTACTAGGGCATAGGAGAATTGCTGTTGTGTGAAGGAAGTGGGGAAAGAAAAAGACAGCATAAGTGACAAGTTATTTCTGGGATAACAGTGGATCACAAAATAATGTTTTAAACAAAAAGAATACAAGCCAGCTTCATCCCCCTCTCCTTTCAGTCATGCTACAGAAGTAAAGATTAAACTCTGATGTTACTCATTTCCCTGATAGCACAAGAAAGGAAGGACAGGAAGAGCTGGCATTCTCTTTTACTGTCTTGATCTGTAAGCTAACAGATATATTACCCAGCTGGCTGCACATAGTCAGCTTTGCCATGTCTTAGTTAAAGGTCTGAATATGAATTTGATAATTAAAAGAAATTAAAGAAACTTTACAATTATGTTAATACACAACCCTTACTGTTAACCTTTCCCATGTTTTTATCTCCCTTGTTAATTTCCATGTTTATTATTGTTCAATGTATTGACAAAGGAAAGGCTTGATTTCCTGCATTTTTTGTTGGAATGTAAACCGATGTGATGTGTAAAACCAAACACCGGTATATAAAAATAAATAAATAAATAAATAAAATCATAAAGGTTAACAAATAAAAACAAAAAAGATACGAGGTAAAAACAGCTGATATAATCTACTGTATGAAATATTCAAATTTTACCAGTCAAGGACAGAAATGTGGTTTTGAAAATTTTTCACAGAATATAACTAACTCCTGGACCATGAATTCTATGGCAGTGAACACAACACAATTGCATTTAACATATACTGTGTATGATTGTATATATATACACACACATATATGCCACAAAAGCATAGTCAGCACTGTACATTGAAGACACCATCACTTAATCATGCAAATAAAGTATATCAGATGTGTATTGCAGTTAGGCTCATTTACTTCCATTCCTATTAAGATATGCCAGGTACGTCCAAGAGACTGGACTGGCCACTGTTGAAGACAGGAAACTGCGCTCGATGACTAATGACCTGACTCAGCATGGCACATCTAAATTCCTTTCTTGTGTCTGTGATATTTTGTGAAGCATTGGGGGGGAGGGGGGTTGTCTTATCAATTTTACATTATCTTTCAATTTTTTTCTTTTAATGTGTATTCTCTTTCTTGCAGACAAACTTACAAAGTCAAAACTTGGTCACAAACAGCCTTCCTAGGGAACCAGACGCATGCAGCCATTTAAGCCTCCACATGGCCTAAACTCAAAGATGCCCTCATATAGCTAAGCATGCACACAGCCTCATTACATAGCTATTTCTTTTACTCGATTTAAGAAAAAAAAGCAAGCTAGATTTTTCTCTCTCATGTGCACTGCATCCTGCCCATACACACACATCCCATCACCACCATCAGTAAATCACAATTTCTATCAGTCTTGCATACTATTATACCTGGGACATTTAGAGGTTTGCTCATAAAAGCATGAGAAATGCCATGCTAGGTCAGACCAAGGTCAATCAAGCCTAGCATCATGTCTTAGACAATGATCAGTCCAGATTGCAAGTACCCAGCAGATTCCAAAGAGCAGATCGAGTCCCTATTACTTCCAGGGATAGCAATAGCTTTCTTTAGTCTACCTGGGCTAATGTTTTATGGACCGTTCCTCTGGAAATTTGTCCAAACTTTTTTTAATCCACTAATTGCCTTGACCATGTCATCTGACATCAGATTCCACAGCTTGATTGTGTGCAGAGTGAAAAAGTACTTTCTACTATTTGTTTTTAATCTGCTGGCTGTTACTTTCATGGAGTGTCCCTTGATTTACTATTATTCAAAACGTTAAATAACTGTCCTTTATTTACCTGTCTCACCCAGCTCATGATTTTATAAACTTTTATCGTGTCCTTTCTAAGTTGTTTGTTTTGCAAGCTAAAGAGGCCTACCTGCATAGCATCTCATAAGTGAGCCATTCCATCTCATTTATCATTTCTGTTGACCTCGCTTTTCACCTTTTCTTCTTGTCTTTCATGAGATGGGGCAACCAGAACTGCACACAATATTCAAGGTGCGGTCGCACCATAGATGAATACAGAGGCAATATGATATTCTCCATTTTATTCTCCATTCTTTTTCAGATCATTCCTAACATTCTATTTGCTATTTTGACTGGCGCCACACACCGAGCTGAGGATTTCAAAGTATTGTCAACAAGGACTCCAAGGTTCTTTTCCTGGGTGGTGACTTCCAATACAGAACCTAGCACTGTGTACCTGAAGTTGGGATTATTATTCCCTATGTGCATTTGCATTTTTCCACATTAATTTCATCTGCCACTTCAGATGCCCAGTCTACTAGTCTCACAAGGTCCTTCAGTAGTTCCTTGCATTCTACTGTTTTAACAACTTTGATTAATTTTCCATCTGCAAATTTGATCACCTCACTTGTCATTTGTGAATATTAAACACCACCGGTCCCAGTACCAATTTCTGTGGCACTCCCCTAATTACCTTTCTCCGTTTGGAAAACTGACCATTTATTCCTGCCATCTGTTTCCTGTCTTTTAACCAGTTACCAATCCGTAATAAGACACTGCCTCCTATCCCATGACTTTTTAATTTCCTAACACATCCTTTATGGGGGACTTTGTCAAATACCTTCTGAAAATCCAAATACACTATACCAACTAGCTCACTTTTATTTTAATGCTTATTTACACTTTCAAAAATATCTAAAAGACTGGCAAGACAAGACTTCCCTTTGCCGAAACATTGACTCTTCTCCATTAAGCCATGTTTATTATATGGCAGGTGATTTTGTTTTTAAGAATAGCTTCCACCATTTTGCTTAGTACAGACATCAAGCTCACTGGTCTAAAGTTTCACAGATCACCCCTGGAGCCCTTTTAAAAAATTGGCATCACATTGGCCATCCTCCAGACTTATTGTAGCCGTTTTAAATGATAGGTTACAGATTACTAGTAATAGAATTGTAATTGCATATTTTAATTTTTTTAGGACCATGGGGTGGATGCCATCCAGTCCTGGTGATTTGTTATTCATCAGTTGGATCTATAACATCCCCCATTATCACAGAGATTTGTTTTACATGCCTAGAATCATCACCATCAGCAAATGTTTCAGACGTGGGTATGTTCCCAACATCCTCCTCAATAAAGATTGATGCAAAGAATTCATTCTGTTTTTCTGCTATTTGTTTGTACTCCCTGAGCACTTTTTTACACCTCAGTCATCTAGTGGCCCAAGTGTCTCCTTAACTGACTTTTTGCTTCAAAAGCACTTGAAAGTTTTTATTAGTTTTTGCCTCTCTAGTAAGCTTGTTCTCAAATTCTCTCTTGGCTTGTCTTACTATTCTTTCACATTTAACTTGTCAGTGTTTATGTTTTTACCTATTTTGTTCATTTGGGTCTGCTATCCATTTTTTGAACAATGCTCTTTTGACTAACTGGTTTTTTTCACTTCACCATTAAACCATGCAGATAGTCATTGGATATTCCTTCAAACTTTAATGCATATAATACATTTTATCTGGGCTTCCAAGATGGTATTTTTAAACAATGTGCATGCCTCATGCAAACTTTTTACCTTCACCACTTTCCCTTTTAGTTATTTTCTAACTAATTTGTTCATTCTATCATAGTTATATGATACTGCTTGCTATGAGATTAGCAGGAAGGGAACAGAAATTCACTGCCCAATTTTTAGTACTCAAGATAGCAACAGAAATTTCCACATAGGTACCAAAGTGTCTTTCATGCAAACATATGCCAAAAATGAGGTAGATGAAAGGACACGTGAAGAGACCTCTTAGCGGCACTAGCCTGCAGGAAAGGCACAGACATATATTAAGTGATTTCTGGAACTCTTGTGTGGACCATAAAACCCAGAGTAACAATTCCATTCCATATCACAAAATCTTTAAAAAACAATTAAAGGCCTGGAAGGGGGACAATATGTAAATCTACAGCTCTAACACTAAATTTTCAAAAGGGAAACTTTGATAAAATGAGGAAAATAGAAAAAAACTGAAAATTGCAGCTGCAAAGGTTAAAAGTGTACAAGAGGCATGGACACTGTTTAAAATACAGTCTTAGAAGCACAGTCCAGATGTATTCCATGCATAAAGAAAGGTAGAAAGTAAAACAATTATCGCCATGGTTAAAAGGTGAGGTGAAAGAGGCTATTTTAGTCAAAACAAATCCATCAAAAATTGGAAGGAAGATCTGTTCTCTCTTTAAACAAGCATTTGGGCAGTAATATAATGACATTAGTTTCTGTTGTGCTAGCTGTGGCTGATCTGATCATTTGTGTTATTTTGTGTGATGACATGATTTTAATTTATGTATGGTTTTACATAAAGCACCTTGAACAATGGAGAGCGTAAATAATTATTAAATAATCATCATATTAATTAAACTCAGCTGCCAAGCAGTTGACCACTCTTCAAGCTTTCTTAAATCATTCCATCTATTCCCTCAGGCATGTCCATTACATTGCAGATCTTAGCATCCTCTGCAAAGAATCATATTTTCTCCTAATTTCTCCACAATATATGTGAGATAAATGGGGTTTTTTTATTATTAAATTTCCAAAAATTAGACAGCAATGCTAATTTACAGGGATCACTGAAAAGTAACATTTTCAAAGTCAATAAGGAAAAACAGAAAAAATTACCTTAGACCCAAATACAAAGTAATAGGGGAGATCCAAGGGTCAAAGCGCATACTTAACAGGCAATGGTAAAAGGAAAATCTAAGGGGAAAGAAGAGAACAGACTATTTCTCATATTTGGTAACAATACCAGCGAGCAGCATCTGCAGATGTATTATGAGAGTCTAGAAATATTCTCAATTGTAAAGGTTCAAAAAAAAAAAATCTTACAGTGTTAAATTTCATAATACATTTACAGGGATAACGAATTATCATCTGTGCCCCTAGTTGCATAACTTCTTGATCCAGAGCTAAAAATTTCTTTCTACATTGTTAAGTGGCTCTAGCAATGTCGGGATATATCCAAATCTTTTGGCCAAAATACAAAATCTCTCTATTTTGAAGAAATAATCTAAGAACCATATCTCGATCAGAAGAAAAAACAAAATTAACTAAACGTTCCACGGTCTGTTACCTGGTCATCTTCTGACGTCTCCAAGATTGCTGAAATATCTGAACGTATTGCAATTGGGGCTTGGTTGCCCTGACCAGTGTCTTCTTTCTTTTCAAAGGAAGTAAAATAAATCTTAGAAATAGGTGGCAAAGTTTCAGAGGTAATTTTCAAAACATCAGTAAGATATTTCCTAAACTGGTCCCATGGAGATACAAGGTTAATTCTAGGAAATTTCAGGACTCTCAAATTCAAATATTTGAGAGCATTTTCCAGGTTCTCCAACTTTTCAATTTTAACTGTCTCTCCTTGAACCTGGTCATTCTGAACCAATTGTAACTGATATATCTTTTGATCTAAGTCTTCTATCTTTGATTTGTGAGAGGAAACTAGAGGATCCAAAATCTAAGTACGATGATATATATCTGTTATTGAAACTAATGTAGCTATAGATTTTTCTAGAGATACAATGGCATTCCAGACAGAATCCAAAGTCATTTCTGATGAATTAATCAATTCAGCTCTGAAGATGGTGCTTACTGAATCCTCCTGGCGGTTAATTGTCATGCCATCATGATACTAAGCTGGTTCTTCCCTTCCTGAAGGAGTAGAAGCAAGGGGAAGAAAGTCCCAATTTACTGTTTCTACTGAGAGATTTGTTGACTCATTGACAGTAACAGGAAACCTGCGGCACATCCTTCTTCAACATTCGCATCTTGTGAAATGGAATCAGCCCCAGCTGCCGTCGTATCCAACGCCAATCCTGACCGTCATAATGGGTGACCCAGTCCCAAGATCATGATGCGAGAAGGAGGGGAAGGATTACTGATGCACCGGGACTCAAAGATGTTTGACACTCCATGAGTGCAGGAGAATGCTCACCTCCTTCCGCTACAGCGAACACATCTCCCGGTGGTATAACATCTCCTGGAATGAGGAAGCCATCGATACACTATGGTACCTTACCGAGTGGGTAAGGAGCCAAGGAACCTTCCCTTACCCTAACCTTTCGCTCAGTAAGCAACACACTGAGAAACAAGGAAAACTTTCAGTGTTTGGAGCTCCACTCGACACGTCTTCCCACTAAGATGCCATCTTGGGTCTCTCCATATGAACATGTGTTTGACCATTCATTCAAATATATTCTATTTAGTAGTAATGAAATGCCCACCTATCACAACATAACGTAGACAGCATATTGTCTCATGGCTATTTGCACAAAACTGGAGTTATTGGTTTACAGATAATTAACATAAGCTAACTTATGACAACATATTTAAATATGTTCAATAAGTGAGCAAAATTTGCAAATTTATAGTTTTAAAATGGGACACTAATTTTGCAAATTTGTATTTATACGCGATGTCAACCGAATTTCATAAGTAAACTATACAAGCACAAGAATATAAGAACTGCCATACTGGGTCAGACTGAGGGTCCATCAAGCCCAGTACCCTATTTCCAACCGTGGCCAATCCAGAACATATATACCTGGAAAGATCCCAAACAGTATACAGATTCCATGCTGCTAATGCCCAGAGATAAGAGGTGGCTTTCTACCTGGTTAATAACAGTTTATGGACTTCTCTTTCAGGAACTTGTCCAAACCTAGCAATGCTAAATACAGACAATGAACTACAGAGCTTAACTATGTGTTGAGTGAGTAATTTACTCCAGTTTTAAATGTGCTACTAACTTCATGGTGTGTCCCCTAGTCTTTGTAATTTTTGAAGAGTAAATAACCGATTCATATTTACCCATTCTATTCTACTCATGATTTTATAGGCCTCTATCATGGCCCCTTCAGTTGTCTCTTCAACAAGTTGAACAGCCCTAACCTCTATAGCCATTCCATCACCTTTATCAGTTTGGTCACTCTTCACTGTACCTTTTCCAGTTCAACTACATATTCTTTTTTGAGACATAGTGACCAGAATTACACACAATATTCTAGGTGCAATCTCTTCACAGAGAGATAGAGGTATTATGACATCCTCTATTTTATTCTCTATTCCTTTCCTAATAATCCCTAACATTGTTCGCTTTTTTGACCGCCGCCACACACTGAGCCAAGGATTTCAAAGTATTGCCCACAATGATGTCCAGATCCTTTTCCTGGGTGGTAATTTATAATATGAAACCTAATATGTAATTACAGTGCGGGTTACTTTTCACAATGGGTCTGACTTTGCACTTGTCCATATTAAACTTCATCTACCATTTGGATGTCTTCCTGCAATTTCTCACAATGTGCTTGTGATTTAACAACTCGGAATAATTTGTCATCTGCAAATTTGATCATCTCACTCATTGTTCCGTTTTTGAGATCATTATATTAAACACACCAGTCTGAGTACAGATCTCCGAAGCATTTCACTGTTTATCTTTTTCCACTGAGAAAGCTGACCATTTAGTCCTACTCTGTTTCCTATCTTTTCAACAACTTGCAATCTACAAAAGGACATTGCCTCCTATTTCGTGACTTTTTAACTTTCACAGGACTCCCTCTTGGAGGACTTGTCAAACGACTTCAGAAAATCCAAATATACTATAGCCACCAGCTCACCATTATCCTCATATTTATTAACCCCTTCAAAAAAAACCGGTATCATATTGGTGAAGTAAGACTTCCCTTGTGTAAATCCATGCTGGCTATGTTCCATTAAGCTATATCTTTTTACATGTTCCATGATTTTGTTTTTCAGAATAGTTTCTACGATTTTTCCCAGTACGGAAGCAAGACTATAGGTTCCCGGATCATCCCTAGAGCCCTTTTTAATGATTCATGTTACATTAGCCACCCTCCAGTCTTCAGGTTCAATAGATGATTTTAACAGTAGGTTACAAATTATTAGTAACACATCTGCAATTTCATTTTTTAGTTCTTTCAGAACTCTGGTGTGTAAGCCATCTGGGTCCAGGCGGATTGCAACTCCTTAGTTTGTCAATTTGCCATACTATATATTTCCAGTTTACCGTGATTTGTTTCAGTTCTTCCATAACATCTCAATTGAATACCATTTCTGGCATGGGTATTTCCCAACATCCTCTTCAGTAAACACTGAAGTAAAGAATTCATTTAGTTTTTAGTCTATAGCCTTGTCTTTTCTAAGTGCTTCGTTAACCCCTCGACTCCCTCAGAGACTTCCTCCCAATATATTTTTTAAAGTTTTTATTATGAGTTTTTGCCTCTACAGCCAGGTTCTTTTCAGATTCTCTTTTTGCCTACCTTATCAATGTTTTACATCTAACTTGACAATGTTTATGCTTTTTCCTATTTTCTTCAGATGGATCCTTTTTCCAAATTTTGAAAAGTTCTTTTGGCTAAAACAACTTCTTTCACCTCACATTTTAACCATGCTTGCATTCATTTGGCCTTTTTTCCACCTTTTAAAATACATGTAATAAATCTGATCTGGGCTTACAAGATGGTATTTTTAAACAATATCCACACTTGATGTAAACTCTTAACCTTTGTATTTGAATCTTTTTGATTTTTCCTAGGTATTTTCCTCATTTTATCAAAGTCTCCCTCTTTTGAAAGTTAAATGCTAAAGCAGTAAATTTATTTAATGTCCTCTTTCCAGTCATTAAGTCAAATTTGATCACTTTATAATCACTGTTGCTGAGCAGCCCCACTACAGTTACTTCTCGCAGCAAATCCTATGTTCCATTAAGGTCTAAAATTGCTCCCCCTCTCGTCAATTCCACAGGTCAACTACTCTATGAAGCAGTCATTTATTTCACCTAGAAACTTTACCTCCCCTAGTATGTCCTGATGTAACATTTACCAGGGTCAACATTCGGGTAAACTGAAATCTCCCATTATTACTGTGCTGCCAAATTTGTTAGCTTCCCTAGTTTCTGTTAGCTTTTCATAGCCCATCAGTTCATTTTGGCCAGATGGATGGTAGAAAACCTCCGCCAATATACTCTTCCTATCACACATGGAATTTTCACCCATAAAGATTCTATTGTGCATTTAGTCTCCTGAAGGATCTTGGACTTTATGCCATCCCTAACAAACCACCAACCTACTCCACCAAGTTGATCCAACCTATCATTGTAATATAATTTGTACTCTGGTCTAGCAATATCCCAGTGGTTATTCTTCTTTCATCAGGTCTCTTGAGATGCCAATTAAGTATACTTCTTCATTCAGAATTATACATTCTAAATGTCCTACCTTACTTTTTATACTTCTAGCATTAGCATTTCAAGGCACTTTTTTTTTTTGTATATAAACTTTCCTAGCAGTCAATAGGGATAATTAGAAATCTTTTAACACATTCTGTTCTTTACTTATAGATGTATGGACTACTTTTGCTTTTATTAGAATCTATTAGGACATGCCAACTACCTATTTCTTTAGTACTCTTCAAAAGATACCTCCTTTCGAAAGACCTGCTGCTCAGCGATTGTTGTCTTTCCCCCTTGTTCTAATTTAAAAGCTGCTCTGTCTCCTTTTTAAAGGTTAGTGCCTGCAATCTGGTTACACCGTGGTTAAGGTGGAGCTCATCCTTTTGGAATAGGGTCCCCCCCTTCTCCAAAACATTGCCCAGTTCCTTACAAAACTAAAGTTTTCTTCCCTACATCATCGTGTTATTCACATATTGAGATTCTGGAGTTCTGTCCTGCCTCTGGGGTCCTGCACTTGGAATAGGAAGCATTTTAGAGAATGCTATCCTGGAAATTCTGGATTTAAATTTTCTACCTAATAGCCTAAATTTGGCTTCCAGAATCTCCCTCCCACACATTCCCATGCCACTGGATCCCACATGTACCACGATAGCCAGCTCCCCCCCCCCCAGCACTGTCTAAAATCCTATCTAGGTGATATGTGAGTTTTGCTACACCTTATTACAAGAAGGCAAGTTACCAAGCGATCCTTTCGTCCACCATCCACCCAGCTATCTACATTCCTAATGATCGAACCACGAACTTGATAGTCATCCTAACCTTTCCTGTCTGGGTACTAATCCTTGGAGACCCATCCTCTGTGTGAGAGGATAATGCATTACCTGGAGAGCAGGTCCTACCTACAGGACCACTTCTTGCTATAACAAAGTGATGGTCTCCGTCCAGGTGATTTTGCTCTTCCAAGGCAGCTCAGTGGCTGCCAGACTGGAGTTGGGACTTTGTTACCTCCATATACCTCTGTCTGCCTCAAATCCTCCAGGTCTGCCACTCTAGTTTCCATTCTGAGACTCAGGAGCTTTTTGCATCAGAGACACACACACACACACACACACACATTATCTTCCATTTGGTGAGAGGTTATCATATATGTGACACAGTGCAAAAGACAGGAAGGCTAGACTGCTGTCTGCATCTTAATGTTGTTGAAGCCTTAGCTAATTTAGGCTGCTATGGGAGTAGGGATGTATAAATTAAAGTTCTTTAAATGTATATGGGGTATTTAATGTTAATTTAGCAATGACTTACAAATGGATAATAATTAATCTATTGATAAGGGTTGGGTCACTCCCTTGTGTTAAATAAATCCACAATTGATTTTTGGTATGAAAATGTCTCTTGTTCTTTTAAATGGGATAAGAGTCTATAAATTCAAAGAATGTATTTAGGGATAGGTAGGAGTTGGGGTGGGAAGGAAGAAAAGAGAGACACTAACTTTCTTTTCTTTTAGTTAAGCACATACACTAGAAATGTCCTACCTTTCCTCCTTTTTTTAGTCAGGCGCACACACTAAAAATGATCTAACATTTCTTTCTTATAATCAGGTACACATACTAAAAATGAACTCTCTTTTCTTTCTTTTGGTAAAATTTAGGGTCTGCTTCACTAAGGCTTTTCTTCTATCCTTTATCTATAGGAAAGCAGATTAGTAAATCAGGATCCAGAATTTTCCATTGCACTAAAAAAAGTGACTTTTTAACTTATCTTTCTTCAATAAAAAAAAAGCAAATCAAAGCAACCATCAGAATTTTTATCATTTCAAAGCTATATTAAAAATTAAGTCTAAAGCCTTACATTAAAGTTATTTTTTATTTTTTGACATTTTCTTAAATTCAATATAGCTAGTTATTTTAAATGGGTGCGCTATTTATATGTGGTATAAAGGTATAGTATCCCAAATAATTCTGAGCATGCTCAAGCATGAAATCAGTGCAACAGATTCTGGTTTATGAAAAGAACTGAGTTCAATTAAGCAGTGAAAGCATTTACTTGAAAAACTGAAACAAGATAGAAAGGGCATATGTTGAGATTAACAAAACTATAACATTTAAAGGATTTAAAAAATAAGCTTATTTAGTTGTAGCTTGTGTCTAATAAAATAACCTAATTATATGCATGCCACCTACATTTTTATGCAATTACCCTAAAGATATGCATCCAATTGTACTAAAATTATCAATTTTATATCCTACATGGCAATTGTATTGTCAAGATTCTGTTTAGTCAAAGACATTAAAGCATTTCTTGAACAGAGCTCACCAGTGCTACAATGTGTTAATATTTATAGTCTGATTTCTGTTTTTGACAGCTAACTTACATCAAATTGCATTTAGAAGTAGTGTTTTAAAAAGACTGGATGGCTCTTCTTAAAAGCACACCTTAGCTAGGAGTCTGAATAAAATATTTTATTATTCAGTGGCTTCCATGTAAGTTTCTATTACAAAAAAAAAAATGAAACAATGAGCTAGCCATATAAATCTGAAACACCTTAAAAAATGCCAGGTAATTAAGCACTGCAATAATAATTACTTAGTGGCTCTTCCAAGTGGGTAGTCAATATTACTTTGTAGCTGGCTTTCGTTTTTCTTTTGTCTTATCCCAATGAGGGTGTGCCATTGGCTTGGGTTTTGCCTGTTCTGTGGCTCTTGACACTTTTCTAGTAACCATCACTCCACATCTGAAACCATAGGCTGCTCACAATGTTTTTATTTTGTATTTTAAAAGCATTAATGGTTTACTAAGTCTACAGTGTATATGTTTTAGTTACCTTATGGGTATGAAAATAATTTATTTAAAAGCTGTTTGTCTTTCCCCTATAGGTTGAATGCCTTTCATCCAATAAGAGATTCAAAGCAGTGACCCTGTAAATGGATTGAAAAAGCAATCTTCCGTCTCAGTGGCACATTATCATTTCTATTCACTATTCTTGGTAAGATATCTCAATCAGCTCTATGTGTGTGTAAGTGACAGCGCAGCCCATTGCTGGGTTAATTAAACACTTGACTCTAACACCCTCCCCATCATTAAGCAAATAAAAACAGATAATTCAAAGTGCACTTCATCCGCAGGGTATACTACATACATGTCAAAATTAAGAGCATCCAAGGCCTTCGGGGAGTTCTCCTGGCTAGCAATCAATTTAAATCTTATCTGGTTTATCAATTATTCTATTGATTAGAGTGGGGTGATTATACAGAATTCTATTTTTGTCACATAGGATAAATGTTAAATATTGGCCAACAAATCAGGAATATTCCCTTGATTTAAGACCCAGCAGACCAATAATATTTGACTGTTTCATGAGAGTAATCCACATACATAATAGCTGATTTAGTTTAGGAAGATGAACTGAAATTCTTTGGATTACTGACCATTAACATCTTTGCTTACCATAAACAGTGTTTTCTACGGACAGCAAAATGAAATTTATTATTTTTATATACAGACATTCGATCAGAGATATCACATCGGTTTACATTCAGGTACTGTGGGTCTTTTCCTATCCCCAGAGGGCTTACAATCTAACAGGCCGATACAGTACAGTGCGATCTGGTAGAGTGAACTGTTAACCCGCATTTGAATGCGCGTTTTTGACGCGCTAGCTTTACCCCTTATTCAGTAAGGGGTAATAGTGTGTCTAAAACGCACGTCCAACCCCCCCCCCCCCGCCCCCCGAAACTAATAGCACCCACAACATGCAAATGCATGTTGATGGCCCTATTAGTTATTCCCGCGCGATACAGAAAGTAAAATGTGCAGCCAATCCGCACATTTTAATTTCTGACGAAGTGCACAGAAAAGCAGTAAAAACGGCTTTTCTGTGCACCCTCCGACTTAATATTTTGGCGATATTAAGTCTGAGGCCCCAAAAGTAAAAAAAAAAGGTAAAAATTAAAAAAAAAAATCGGCCCGCAGGTTGGAAAACAGACGCTCAATTTTGCCGGCATCAGTTTTGCGAACCCGTGGCTGTCAGCGGGTTTGAGAACAGACGCCGGCAAAAATTGAGCTTCGGCTGTCAAACCCGCTGACAGCCACCGCTCTTGTCAAAAAGGAGGCGCTAGGGACGCGCTAGTGTCCCTAGTGCCTCCTTTTACCGTGGGCCCTAATTTGCATAGGCCACTCTCCTGAATCGCGCGCCCAGGAGAGTGGCCTGAGCGGGCGCTCGCCAGCTCTCCCGCGCGTTTTTCTGAATCGGCCTGTAAGTTTGTACCTGAGGCAATGGAGGGTAAAGTGACTTGCCCAAGGTCATTAAGGGCCATATTTAGTCGGTTACTTAGAGGGAGAGGGAGGTTAGTTCAAGCGTTGGTTTTAACATACGGTGGATTTTTATACAGTGGTTATATAACAAGGGGACTATATACAAAGGTTATATACAAAGTTTGAACACCAGGGTTGTATCCATTACATGTGGGTGACATCATCTGATGGCACTGGGCTTGCCTCCCCAAGCTGTAGAGCTCTGAGCTTTATTGAGCATGTGTGGGAATTCCTGAACAGGTGTTGCCTCAGTAAAAGAGGTGAATTTAGCTATGTAGTCAAATCTCCAGGGAGGTGGGCAGGTATTCCATGGCTAATTCATCCTGTTATCTACAGAAAACACCATTTATGGTAAGCAAACATGCTTTTTCCATCAATAAGCAGGCTGAATTAGCCATTACATGTGGAGAGTCCCAAGCTGAGGATTGCAGCAGAGTGTAAGCAACCCAGATTCCACTGTTTGTCAAAATCTATAGTCAATCTTTGAAATGCTATCAACAGTAATGAATCCTTTAAGTTGTCAACACGACAGCATAGAAGCCTTCAATCTAAATTCAAAACACAATTCCTCAAATATTACACCTCAACAGCTGATGTTGCTGCGGGGAAACACTACAATCACAGGAATTGTGTTATTTAAAACATTGTACTTTTTCAAGAGTTTTTTTTACTGCACATAAAATATTTTCTGAATGAATTTCACTTCAAATATTATGAGTACTTAACTTTCACAGTGAGGAAAAATAAACATCACCCGACGCTGGGAGCGTTTCGAGAGCGTACGTCACTGCTCTCTGCTTCAGGGGAACTCGTCGTCTTGACCAATCGATTAACAAACAATCAATTGGTCAAGACGGCGAGTTCTCCTGAAGCAGAAAGCAGTGAAGTACGCTCTCGAAACGCTGCCAGCGTCGGGTGATGTTTATTTTTCCTCACTGTGAAAGTACTCATAATATTTGAAGTGAAATTCATTCAGAAAATATTTTATGTGCAGTTGGTGTGAGTTTCGTGTAATCAACAGTAATGAGTCATGAATGAGTAAACTGAAGACCACATCTCAGCTCTGCAGATATCTTCTCTGGGTACTTCTCAAAAATAAGCAATAGTGAAGTCAAAGCTTATACCTAATGAGTCTTGACTGAGTTGGTGAGCTGAAGTTCCCATAAGTCATAGTAGAGATGCATGCAAATGGCTATCCGATTGGATAATATTAATTTGGTGACTGCTATTCCAAGGCGGTTAGGGTAAAACGAGATGAAAAGCTGGTTAGTTTGATAATGAAGCTAAGCACATCTTTTGTATTATGCCAAGGCCTGCTTAAAGGGCTTTTTTGCCCCTCATGTGTATGGGGCCTTGGGAAGAAGGTAGGTAAGTACAACAGATTCATGCACATGGAAAGTTGAGACTACTTTCAGTAGAAACTGTGGTTCAGTTCAAAGAACCACCCTGTTGTGATAGAACTCAGATATGGAGGAGTGGATGAGAGCGTGAAGTTCTTTCTAAGGTGACCTCAACGAGGAAAATCACTTTCCAAGTCTAAAACCTTAAAGGAACAGATTCCAAGCTTCATCAAATGAGAGAGAACCACATTGAGATCTCACAGAACAGGAGGCTTCTGTATCGGGAATTTGAAATGCCAGAGTTCTTTCATAAAACAAGACATAAGTAGATGCAGGAAGATTAGTTTGTTGTCCAAGAAGCTGTGGTATGCTGTGATGGTAAAAGGTGCAGCCATGCTGCTGGCACTAGATGAAAAATCTTTTCCATTTGAAGGCATAGTTTTTTCTGGTTGAAGGTTTTCTAGACAAATCCAGTATGTCTTCAATCTCTGATGGCAAATGGAGATCTGAAATCACTGAGCACTCGACATCCAGAGTCATGACATCCAGAGTCAGACATGTGAGAGTCTGACTCCAGAGGTATGGGAGGATTGCTGGAAAGCTTGAGAAGATACACATACATTTATCTGGGCCACACTAGTACTATAAGGATCAGGCACAATCTTGCAGAACTTTTTGAATTGTTTTGGGAATGAGAGGTATCTGTGTAAAAGTTTATATAAATCTTTGTCCCCAATCAAGAAGGAATGAATCTTGTCCTAATCAGTGATTGCTTGGTAGAACAGAGCAAAATGGATTTAGTTTTGTATTTTGCTCTGATGCAAACAGGTCCACTGTCAATAGACCCCAGAAGTAGAACAGTTTGTTTACTGATTGCTACTGAAACCACTCATGAAGTCAATACACTCAGCTGACACAATCTACTAGGATGTTGGAGACACTCGATAAATATGTTGCAAGCAGGGTTGCTTGATGTCATTCTGCTAAGTTCCAGATTTTTAATGCTTCCTGGCAGAGCAATCGTGATCCTTTTCCTCCCTGCTTGTTGATATAGTCCCTGGCAACACAATTGTTTGCACTTGTCAACATTAAATTTAATTTGCCATGTGGATACTTAGTCTTCCAAGTCTCATAAGGTTCTCCATCAATTTATCACAATCACTTGTGTTTTAACAGCTCTAAATAATTTTGTGCTACCTGCAAATTTGATCACCTCTCTCATTCCCTTTTCTAGATCATTTATAAATATATTAAAAAGCACTGGTACCAGTACAGATAGTGAAGATAGTAAATAGTGAAGCATTCCACTATTTACCTTCCTTTACTGAGAAATCCTACTCTTTGTTTCCGATCTTTTAGCCAGTTTGCAATCCACAAAAGGACATTGCCTCTTATACCATGACTTTTTAATTTTCTTAGAAATCTCTCATGGGGGACTGTCAAAAGCCTTGCTCAAGAAAATCCAAAAACACTAATTCGACTGACTCACCTTTATCCACATGATTATTAACCCCTTCAAAAAAATGTAGCAGATTTGTGATGCAAGACTTCCCTTGGGTAAATCCATTCTGGCTGTGTCCCATTAAACCATATTTATCTATATGTTCTGTTTTGTTCTTTAAAATAGTTTCCTTCATTTTTCCCAGCACTGAAATCAAGCTCACCGGTCTATAGTTTCCCATAACATCCCGGAGCCCTTTTTAAATATCAGCATTACATTGGCCACTCTCTGGTCTTCAGGTACAATGGATAATTGAACATGGACTCCCTAATATCCATTGGGGGCTTCTGTTGTGAGGATGAGCTGATGAGTACAACATCTTAAGACAACATGGGGATGTAACCACCACTGCAACTCACTTGGCCACTGGTGGTGTGAATTGCGCTATTGAAAAGAGGGGCTGAGTGAGTTGATCCCACCAAAATTGCAGATCCCACTGGGCATAATTGATGTGAAGGCAGGATAGTGGAACTACCTGGATGTATGCCACCATATGACCCAACCTTCAAGGAGTTTCCTGGATGCAGAACTTGGATTGGATAGCTGCGTTTGGATGAGCAAGATCATGGTTAATATCTGTTCATGAGCAATAATGCCTTCTGAAGCAAGGAGTCTATACATGCCCCTATGAACTGGAGGCTCTGAGTGGGTTTTAGATTTGACTTCTTGAAATTGATGAGAAGCCCTAAGCTCTGAAGACGACATATTACATATAGAGAATGGAGAACTGCTTCTCAAGAATGTTCAGTGATCAACTAATCATCCAGGTATGGGAAAACTTGTATCCCCTGGCAAAATGGGTGTGTAAAGTAGGTAGAGGCACATTTTCTAAGACTAGTATAGATTCTTGCATTCTAATAGGTGGTTTATTCGAGAACAGCTGAACTATTGAACTGATAGGATCCACTGTTACTAGCTGTTCTAATTATTGAAGGAGGTAAAGGTAACCTAATGCCTTCTCCTATAGATACTGCTAAATGGACAATCCCACTGGGTCCCATGAAGGAGAAGTGGAATGCATGGGCATTCTAGAGGATCGTGACTTCCTCTTGATATTTTACTCTGTATAAAAGCTCAAGTATGGTGCAGGTATATCCTGGAGTGAATCGAGTGTTGAATGCTTTGTGGCGTGCATTGGGTGCACCAGTGCATTGTGTCAAGAAAGCATCATTGCGTCATAAATCATCATAGCAGTGTGCATAGAGTGCATCAGCAGAGTTTGCATTGGTGCATTAGGTATCAAGAGATGCACTATGCATTAGTGTATGATGCACCAGTGCACAGTGCATTAGTGTGCTGTGCTTCAAGTGCATTGGTCTTCTAGTGCTTTAATGCACCATACTTCAAATGAATCAATGCCTGCATCGGTACCAAAAAGACATGCCGACGGCATCAGTGCCAATGCATCTCACTTGGAATGTTTGTTTCTTCAACGCAGGTGAGGCCAGCTCTAGGGAATAATGCTGATTTTTTTGTTTTGATGGTGCACAGCCAGCTGAACTTGACTCTGCAGTCTCGGCTTGAGTGGATAAGGGAGTTTTTGAGCAACTGTGACTCAAGTGTTTTTCCTAAGAAGGCAAACAAGGCTGCACTGAAGGAGAAAGCAGCGTTGTTTACCTTTAACAAGTGTTCTCCGAGGACAACAGATGTCAGTCCTCACACATGGGTGACATCGGATGGAGCCCGGCCTGGAATTTTGATCTCAAAGATTCTAGAGCTTTCAAACATGCTCTAACCAAGCACGTGCAGCTGTAGTTGTTACCCTGTCCCCTAGGCAGAGTCCCTCATCCATAATAAAGCTAATACATGGACAGCCAACTCACAGAGGAGGCGAGCATGTTTCGTGAGGACCGACGTACTGCTATCATTGGAGAACACCTGTTTTGTTTTTTTGAAAATATGTTTATTGGCATTTAGAAACACAACAGAACAGAACAATCATAGAACCAGAACCATGTAACAACTTTACCCCCATGGAAGGTTGAGAACGTTTTTTGTCTATTTCCCTAGAAAACCTTCCGTCCCCGGAGTCCCCGTCCCCCCCCACAGTCCCTGGTTCCTTGTCCTCTGGACATTTCATCCGAAAGGGATAGAAGATATCATAATGTGCCTCCGGCGGTCAGACGACGTGTAACACGGTCCTTTTGCTGGTGTGGTCCTGTCATGCTCAAGGTTGGGTTTGGTCATCCTGGTGCCAAGGATCAGGATAGGTTCACACTCTCGGGGTCAGATACTCTATAAAAGCTGCCCATATCATCGAGATTTGTACAGACTTCTTTGGAGTGGCGGGGGTTGGAGAACACCTGTTAATGGTAAGCAATTCTGCTTTCTCCAAGGACAAGCAGGATGGCAATCCTCACACATGGGTGCTCCCCATGCTATAGGCTTTTTTTTTGTGAGACAGAACAATTTCTTTCCTTTTTTTTGCCAGCACTTAAAAGTGCTTTTGTGGGGCTGCAGAAGCAGCAAGGCAACACAGAAAAAAGGTTTCTGACTATAACAAGCTGAAGTGACAAAAATAGAGGAGAGATGAAGTTCATATCTGTGCTTTAGCTCAGAAAAAAATGGCTGAGGAGGCTCACGAGACAACTTCTGCACATGCTTAGTAGAGCTCAAAGCTCTACAGCTTGGAGAAGCTGTCAGTGTTGCTGAATGACGTCACATAAATGTAAGGGCTAATTCAACCTGCTTATCCATGGAAAATAGTCCTTATTTGACTGGCAACATATATTTATATCTTGATAAAACCAAATGATCTAGTTCTTTAAACCAAAATTCATTACAACAGTGACAGAAAAAGACTGAAATGGTCAATCCAGTTTACCCAGTAAGATGTTCAGGATTGTAACTGCCGCTCTATGCAATTTATCCCATATAGAAAATATACCACAGTTTACCCCAGTGCCTCATTTCTATCTTCTTGTTAGTAGGGATCCTCTGTTTATCTGATGCTCTTTTGAAATCCGTCAGTTTCTGTCTTTTCCACCTCCTATGAGAAGGCATTCCAGGCATCCACCACCCTTCTGTGGAAAAACATTTCCTGATGTTGCTGCTCCTCAAGTTTCATATCATGATCTCTAATTCTATAGCTTTCTTTCCATTAGAAAAGGTTTGTCTCTTATGCATTTTTAATATCTTTCAGGTATTTTAATCTCTAAATTCCATTTAAATGTCTGCATTTAGTATTTTACTTTAGCATTCTTTTAGACCATCTTCCTAATTCCAAAAGACTTATCAAAATGGTGGACAATGTAAAAACACAAATCACACAATTAATAGCAAACACATCAAACAACAAACTGCAGTCACTCTTTGGGTCAGTTATGTGGAAGTTCTTTAATAAAAGAACACATATCAAAGAAGGCTAACAAAAAGCATGTCTAAGCCATAATACTTTAGAAACTTAAACAATTGGTCCTATGTAATCCGGGATTACTTAGCCAGCAAAATTTGTGAAATCTATGTATACTTATCTTATTGATCTATTAAGTCAATTCAGATATTGTGAAATAACTGATTAACTGTTTGAAGTGTTATTCATTTGAAATGTGTAATACCTAATCATGTTTAATTGATGAAAACCTTTAATAAAGAAATTACTGACTTTAGACAACTCAAGGAGCTTCCTAATTCAGAGTCTGATCCTAAATAAAACTGATACCATAAGTAATAAGATTTAGGGATTTTTTTTTAGTTTTCCCCTCAATGATCATTGACAAGAGATACAAAAACAAACAAGTGATCTGATTTACTAGGGCTTTTTTTCTTATTGTGTCTATGGGAAAACTGAGTAAATCAGGCTCTAAATTAGAACTCTCAAGGCTCTGTAATTATTTTGGGAGGAGAGTGGCCTATGCTAATCCCATGAAAGATGACATGAATAAGTGTAATGGGATCTATTACCCAGAAACATTTCTATTATGCTACATGACATAATAGAGCTTACAATCTAGTAAGAGAAACATACTTGGAGCATTTCATAAAGCAAGACAATGGTTAAAAAGAAAAAGAAAGTTAAATGAGGCTAAAAGCAGATAATCAGGCCTAAAATTTTAAAGTAGCCTCAAAAAGATTGGTCTTTAGATGGAATTTAAACATAGCAAGAGAGGGAGCTTGACGCACCAGTTCAGGAAGACTATTCCAAGTACATGGTGCAGCCAGGTAGAAAGCATGGAATCGGAAATTGGCAGTAGAGGAGAAGGGCACAGATAAGAGCAACTTGTTTGATGAGCGGAGTGCACGAGGAAGCGAGTAGAGAGATGAGAGGTCGTGAGGTGCTGCACAGTAACAGACAGCATGAACAGCTAGAAGGTTGTGCTTGACAAAATGTTAGAGATCATAATGCGCCTCTGTATCGCTCCATGGTGAGACCACACCTTGATTACTGTGAGCAGTTCTGGTCACTGCATCTCAAAAAAGATTTAGTTGCACTGGAGAAAGTACAGAGAAAGGTGACCAAAATGATAAAGGGGCATGGAACGGTTCCTCCATGAGGAAAGGCTAAAGAGGTTAGGGCTGTTCAGCTTGGAGAACAGACAGCTATTTACTTTGCTAACAAAAAGGTTAGCTGGCCTTATATCATCTTTTAGTTTTGCCTGCTGCTCTTCTTCTTCCCCTAGATTTTATCATTCAGCTAATGACTCCTTGAGGTACTCTCCTCATTCTAAACAAAGTTAGTTTTTCTGAAGTCCAGGATTCTTACCTTGGACTGAACCTTCATCTCCTGCACTCTAATACTGAAATACACTATCCAGTGATTGCTGAATCCTAAATGATTGTCCACTAGCAACGGTAACATGAAATAGACAGTTTTTGGGTACTTGCCAGGCTCTTGTGGCCTGGTTTTGGCCTCTGTTGGAAACAGGATGCTGGGCTTGATGGACCCTTGGTCTGACCCAGTATGGCATGTTCTTAAGCACCAGGTCCAGTATTGCCTCCTCCTATGTGGGTTCTATTACCAGTTGACAGAACCGTTCTCCTTACAGAGAATCCAGGATCTCCCTGCTTCTAGAAGATACTGCAGTTAGGATGTCCCAATCAGTATTCAACAAATTGAAATCTCCAAGCAATAGCCCTTCCCTTTTCATAGCAATTTTGTGAATATCCTCCATTAAATCTCTATCCATTTATTTTGGATGTGATGTCTATATATTACACAATATAAACAGATATCCTATTTCTGCTTTATAGATTAACCCATAACACTTTCTCCTTACCTTGGAAGCCTTACAATTCTGTTAATTTAATATTTTTTATGTGGTGCCACACCTGCTCTCTTCCTGAATAGATTGTAGCCTGCTACTATATTCCAGTCATGGTTTTCTATGTACTATATCTCCATGACAGACACTACATCCAAATCAGTTTCGATGACTGCTTCCAGATCCAGGACTTTATTTCCCATACTATGAGCATTAGTGTACATAGTTTTCCAGATGTTGCCCTTTTTCCCCCATTTTCAAACAAGTATTTGTTTTACTTACTTTAGGGGTTTTGTTTACCCATCCCCGATGATCCTAGTTTAAAGCCCTCATCAGTAATTTTGCCATCTGTGTTGGAAGATGCTGCCCATCTTTTGCGAGAGGTAAACCCTATCTCTGCTCAGCAGTCCTTAAAACATCATGCCATAGACTAGCAAGCCAAAATGTTGACACCATCTATGCAACCATGTAGATGCACCATCTATGGCCAGTGCAGCTCCTGGGTCACTTGATCTTAATGTTACTGATGCCGATGCCTATTAGCTGGGCTAGTCTCCTGAATTTTAGAAGTTTCTGCCGGTAGCAATGTCCTCTAAGAGTCATAGCCTACCTGAGGGAGCAGCCTGAGAAGACATGGTCAGCCTCCCAGGCAAAGCACCTATCAATTATGGGACATGACAGACCAAACCCAAATGCACAGGAGGCACAGGTCTTCTGAGGCATTAGATGTAAAGTAAGTTGAAAATGTTACTCAATGGTGAAACAAAAAATCCCCAGCAATGCCAGCATAGACCACCAAAACCGATGCACCATGCAGCCAACAGAAAAGTAAGAATTTAAAACTGTACAAGATAAACTACCAAGAGTACTAGGAGATAAAAACAACCCTCAGGGGCCTGTGAGGATTGGCACTAGAATAATTTTAACTACAGAAGCTGTGAAAGAGATGAATCACGGCCTGCAGGCTTTGCAGAAAAGATGAGGCTAAGGTGCCTTGCAAGGCATTTGGGGGGGGGGGGGGGGGGGGGGCGCGTTGTCAGTCCTGCACATGCCCAGTGGGATATGCACAAAGCTTCTAAAAGCTTTGACATAAAATTTTCACACTGGGCTTCATCTAATGACATCACGCATACATGAGGACCATCATCCTCTGAGGAGTAGGTCTAAATGGTCAAGGTGTGCCCCAGGGATTTGTATTGGGACCAATATTTAACTTATTTGCTAATGATCTGGAAAAGGTGATCAAATCTGTATGTTAATCAAAATTATTCAATGAGGTTAGAACACGAGCAGACTGATAGGAATTGCAGGAGAAGCATGCCAGACTGGGGAACTAGGCAATTATGTGGCAGATGAATGCAATGTGGACAAGTGTAAACTGATGCATACTGGGAAAAACAATCCTAATATACAGAAGAGCATGCTGGGATTCACTTAAGGAAAGCAGAGTTGCTTACCTGTAACAGGTGTTCTTAGAGGACAAGCAGAATGGTAGTCCTCACACATGGGTGACATCTGATGGATCCCGGCATGGAACCTTGATCTCAAAGAATCTAGAACTTTCAAACATGCCCTACTGAGCACGTGCACCTGCAGTAATCAATCTGCTTCTAGGCAGAGTCCCTCAGCCTCTTTATTTCCTTGGAGCCGTGTGCCTCACGGTGTTCAGCTTTGCTCTCTTCTCACATTTGTTTTAAGTGATTTTTTCTAGAGCTGCATCTGTTTTCTTTCCTTTACCTTAAGGTAGTTTTATTTCTTTTCCTTTTTCTTCTTCTTTACTTTGTCTGCCAGCCGCATGGCAGGCCTTAGTCGCTGTGCAGTCTGGCAGAGTCTATTTCTATCCTTTATTTAAAAAAAAAAAAAAATACTGTACTGGCAGTTTAGTATCTGCACCATCTTCTTGCGCTGTCTCTTTTTGTATCTTTGTCAGGTGCTGGCAGGATTGACTGAATGCAGTCCTTGGGTGACCTGTGTAGTCCGCTGAGCCTGGAGACTCAATAAGAGTTCCATCCAGGCAGGAGCTCCATGTCGTTTCACCGATCGAACGGCATTTATGGAAGTTCAGACAGTGCAGAGATCGAGGACTACACTGTTCCTGTGGGGGGGGGGGGGGGGGGGGGGGAGCTCATCCTCCCCACATTCAAAGGAACTAGTCTCCATGAGCAGAAGCCCTGAATGACGTCTCCTCCCCTCCTGCTTGCCAATGATGGTAGTGCAGTCTGCTTGAGAGAGAGGGTGAGAAGGAGCCTGGACAAGCTCAGTAAAGGCTGCCCGTGCACATCTGTGACCAACGCACCACTGATCTGATGAATCAATGTCAGGACCGCGTCAGGTACCTAGAATGCCACTGAGCGCCATGGTCACCCTTGATGCCGTTGAGGTGCTGGTGCACTCTCGATGCCACTGAGGTGTATGACCACCCTCAATGCCGTAAAGACCTTCTGTGCCATAGGCATCTGTGGATGTGGAGTCTCGATGCTCCAGAGTCATCGAGTGCCTTGGGCCTCGATGTAGCGGAGTAGCGGCACTGACCTCTAGTGTCGGGAACCAGGTCTGCCATCAAGTGCCATGGTCCATCTTGAAGCCATCGGAGCCGCCCTCGATGTCGATGCTTTTGATGCCCTGGGTTTTACTAAAGAAATTACTATTCAGGAAAAGGATCTTGAATTCATTGTAGACTATACCTTGAAATCTTCAGCTTACTGTACATCAGCAATCACAAAACAAAATGTTAAGAATTATCTGGAAAGGAATAGAAAAGAAAATGCATCAATGATATCTCTCCAGGGCTGTGTGCCGGGAAGGGGGGGGGGAGGGTTAGGACAGCCATTATAATGGGTGATTCCAGATGGTGGGCATGAGGATAGGTGGCAATGTCCTTTTGGGATTACAAACTGGCTAAAAGACAGGAAACAGAGTAGGATTAAATGGACAATTTTCTCAGTGGAAGGGAGTGGACAGTGGAGTGCCTCAGGGATCTGTATTGTGACCCTTACTTTTCAATATATTTATAAATGATCTAGAAAGAAATACGACGAGTGAGAATCAAATTTGCAGATGACACAAAATTGTTCAGAGTAGTTAAATCATAAGCAGATTGTGATAAATTGCAGGAAGACCTTGTGAGACTGGAAAACTGGGCATCCAAATGGCAGATGAAATTTAATGTGGATAAGTGCAAGGTGATGCATATAGGGAAAAATAACCCATGCTATAATTACACAATGTTGGGTTCCATATTAGGTGCTACAACCCAAGAAAGATCTAGGCATCATAGTGGATAACACATTGAAATCGTCGGTTCAGTGTGCTGCGGCAGTCAAAAAAGCAAACAGAATGTTGGGAATTATTAGAAAGGGAATGGTGAATAAAATGGAAAATATCATAATGCCTCTGTATCGCTCCATGGTGAGACCACACCTTGAATACTGTGTACAATTCTGGTCGCCACATCTCAAAAAAGATATAATTGCGATGGAGAAGGTACAGAGAAGGGCTACCAAAATGATAAGGGGAATGGAACAGCTCCCCTATGAGGAAAGACTAAAGAGGTTAGGACTTTTCAGCTTGGAGAAGAGACGACTGAGGGGGGATATGATAGAGGTGTTTAAAATCATGAGAGGTCTAGAACGGGTAGATGTGAATCGGTTATTTACTCTTTCGGATAATAGAAAGATTAGGGGGCATTCCATGAAGTTAGCATGGGGCACATTTAAAACTAATCAGAGAAAGTTCTTTTTTTACTCTACGCACAATTAAACTCTGGAATTTGTTGCCAGAGGATGTGGTTAGTGCAGTTAGTATAGCTGTGTTTAAAAAAGGATTGGATAAGTTCTTGGAGAAGTCCATTACCTGCTATTAAGTTCACTTAGAGAATAGCCACTGCCATTAGCAATGGTAACATGGAATAGACTTAGTTTTTGGGTACTTGCCAGGTTCTTATGGCCTGGATTGGCCACTGTTGGAAACAGGATGCTGGGCTTGATGGACCCTTGGTCTGACCCAGTATGGCATTTTCTTATGTTCTTAGGATTGCTTGATAACTTGACTGCCTGGTGCAAAGGTAGCAGCCCTCACATACCACCAGATTTTAGAAAGTGATGGACAGCAGCTGATTGTCATGGTACATGTGGGTACCAATGACATAAGAAGGTGTTGGAGGGAAGTTCTGGAAGCTAAATTTTGGCTCTTAGGTAGAAAACTGAAATCCAGATTGTGTGTGTACCAATCCTTTAAGTCTGGTGGTTAACCAATCATCAGTTTCTAAATGAGGCAGGATGGTTAAGTGCATTCATTCTGAACTTCACTTTGAGTATTTAAACTCAAGTCCAAGATGGGGCATAGATCCCCTGACACTTTTGGTATTAGTTAGTATCTTGAGAAAAATTCCTTGACTTTTTCTACCACAGGTGATGAGGGGAAAATGGTTAGTTCGCCCTGTAGGATTTGAAGCTGCTCCATTGATGTGTGCAATGGGAAAAAAGTTTGGAAATTTAGGTTTTACCCCTTGAGAATAATGTATAACACCCAACAGTCTGTGGTGATAAGTGATCATTGGTTGTGAAAATCCTGATGTCTTTTCGTACTGGAAGGATTTCTGGTGGAATAGAATATATAGAGTAAAAAATTTGGTGTTGACTTTTGAAACTGCTGTTGGAGCACTTTTTGCTAGGCACTTTCTCTAAGACAAGGCCTATTCTGTGGTGGCTGCTGCTGAGATTGAATCTGTTGAAAGTACTGCCTTTGATACAGATGAGGCTGCGAGGATAAAATTATTTCTTATAGGATTGTGCTTGATATCTTCGTTCTTCATACATTTGATCCGAGGCTGCTGTAATTAAAATTTGTAAAATTGAGTAATGTTCCCTTGTAACACTGACCATTTCTTTTATTTTGTCTCTGAACAAATTATCTCCTGAACATGGAGTATCTGCTAATTTGTCAAGAGCATCTTCTCTTAAGTCTGATAGTTTCAACCAAGCTAATCTTCTTACCCCTATGGCAAAAGCAGGTCGTCGTGAAGATATATCAAAACTGTCATAAATAGATCTTATTAAATGTTTTCAGCATACATCTGCCTCAAAAAGATGTGGCGTAAATTTGTCTTGAAGGTCCACTGGAAGACGAGTGGACATACCTTTTCAATAGAATTCTGTACAAATACTACATCATTTGAAACTGGTGTGCAGATATTCTGTTGTGAAGCATGGCGGATTGGAAAATCTTGTTCATATTTTCCAGGATCCTAGGCACCTTTCCTGGAGGAGTGTGAGCAAATCAAATTTCTTTGTACTTTTTAGTGTTAATTCCACCACTGAATCATGAGGTATTTGCACCTCATGATGTGGGCAATTTTTCACTTTGTATTTTAACTCTATTCTTTTGATTACTGTTAAAATAGAGAGGCAAGATACATTTTGGACTGAAGGTTTTGAAGTGTTATGAACTGGAACAGTGCAAGGTTGCTTTGGTGCTTTTTATATATTTTAGAACTCCTAGAAAATCTTTTGCTGTCTCTGTTTCTTCCTGTAATGGAAATAGTATGGTTCTATCATTTTTTTGTATGAAACCTGAATAAGAAGTCCTCTTGTGGTGTGTTGTCAGTACCACACAAAATTCAAGCTTTAAGTTCTAACCCACAAAGAACTCAAAGGCATGGCACCAACCTATCTTGAGAAATCACTGAACCCTCTTACATACTGTCCCACCCTTGATATTTATTTTATTTATTTTTAGTTTTTATATACCGCGGTTCCTGTATGAGATACAGATCACCTCGGTTTACAGCAAACAGTAAAACTTCGCTCAAAGGCAGTACATGGAACAGTGGTAAAAATAGTAGAAAAACTAAAAACTGGTACAACTGGAGAAGCTGGTGTAACAAGTGCAACTAGTACAGTGGAATATTAGAAGTGTAACAAAAGGAATATAAACAAGTGGGAACCAAGTTGGGAGCAGGCATAAGGGTAGGATGTAATGAACAGTGGACAACTGAAATCAATGTATCATCAATGTATTGATATCAATGTATCATCCATTTGGGGACAGATGACTTCAATAGAAATGGTTTCCATGAAGTACAGAAAGATTTCAAAAATCTAGGAAAGAAAGTAAGCCACATGGCAAAGACTATTGCCTTTTCTGGAAAGGGGCAAAAGACTAAGCCATATAAATAATTTCAACTCCTGGCTCAAAACCTGGTGTACAGAAAGTGGTTTTGGATACATTGGCGCAGTAAAAGGCTATATGGTAAGGATGGCCTCTAGCAGGAAGGAGGATGCTAAGTGAGAAATTCAGATCATATATATCAAGACATTTAAACTAAAGAATGGGTTGGCAGGAGATGGCCAATGAAATTGGCATGTCACCCCCAAGTAATACAGAAATGGGAAGAGAAAATAAAATCAGCTCAGAAAAGCAGAAAAGGTGATTAGGAAGTGCAACAAATCAAAGGAGAAAAACTGGAAAGCTATGGCCACAAATGCTCGTAGTTTGGGCAATAAAATCCCAGACCTGCAAGCACTAATGGTAGAGGCGGACTTTAACATTGTTGTTGTGACAGAGACATGGTTCACAGATTCTCATGATTGGGATATGGCCATACCAGGCTATAACTTGTTAAGCAAGAACAGAAAGCACAGAAAAAGGGGAGGAGTAGCTCTTAAAGTAAAAAACAGTATCCATGCAACTGAACTTCATGGAACGTGGGGTAGAGAAGAAGCATTATGGGCTGTCCTTAAAAAAAAAAAAAAAAAGATTATGGTGCATCCATTGTTACCTGAGTGGCCTACAGGCCTCAGACTCAAAAAGAAGAGCTAGATAGATCTGGTTGAAGAGATCTAAAAGGTGGGAAAGAAGGGAGAAGTGCTGCTTGTGGATATTTTAATCTGTTGGATGTAAACTGTAGAATCCCTTCTGCGGAATCTAC
This sequence comes from Rhinatrema bivittatum, assembly GCF_901001135.1. Classification (NCBI taxonomy): domain Eukaryota; kingdom Metazoa; phylum Chordata; class Amphibia; order Gymnophiona; family Rhinatrematidae; genus Rhinatrema; species Rhinatrema bivittatum. The sequence continues at coordinate 270,200,097 of NC_042621.1, forward strand.
CAGAAGTAAAGAGATAGTGGATGCTCTGCAAGGGGGCTCTGTTCAAACAAATGGTAATGGAACCAATGAAGAAGGGAATTATACTTGACCAATTGCTCACTAATGGGGATGTCTCTAATGTCCAGATGGGTGCCCACCTAAGTACCAGTAATCATAAATCAGATCATTTTGCAATTTTTGCCATCATTTCTATGTTCCTATATCTATGTTTCTATCTAATAGTGCCATCACCCAAAACTATGAGCCTTACCAGAACTAGGAAAAAAATCTTTGCTGGCATTGCCCCAACACTATGGAACTACTTTCCACTCTACATCAAACATGCTCCAGATCTCTTATGCTTCCGGAAGCTAATATAAACCTTGCTCTTTGAAGCATTGCCAATAACAAATGCTCTACTAAAGTTTAGGATCAGATCTTTAAACAACCCTGCAAGAACTGTTGACAATATAGAAATGATAGGAATTGTATTAAATCTTCACTTATAACTCATAACAGTATTGCTAAAAGATCATGTCAAATCTTGCATTTTCTTCCTGATAACTTTGTAGATGGTTCCTTACAGTGTAAACAGCCCCTTAATTGTTGAATCCTAAATTCAATACTCTACAAAAAGGAGGGACCATGACAGATGCAACAAGTATACAATATTTTAATCTATCTTCATATAGCAAGTACTTCATCTAGCAAATTCTGTTTAGGCACCACTTTATTCATATCACTGGGCATGGAACTATACATCCCAATCAGGCAGCCACAGTTACTGCCTATATTCTCAGTTCCTATTGTTTACATAAAAAGTGTTTGGCGCTCCAAGGTTAACATCTAATCATAATAACCTCTATATCAATAACTTCTAATATTTTATTTATTTTTATTTATCGAGTTTTATATACCGTCGTTCACTATACCACTGTATTTCAATTGACCAATAATAAATATTTATTTATTTATTTTTGGTTTTTATATACCGGAAGTTCCTGTATAATATACATATCACTCCGGTTCACAGATAACAGAGATAACTATCGCCGGGATGGCGGTTTACATGGAACATATCGAACAATAAATCTATTATATGTTTACACTACTGTACTTCTGTATCATTTGTAACATGCCTTGTATGCTCTGGCTGCAAAAGCACAAAACGATGACAAATGCAATTTTTGTTTCTTCAGCACCAATGGTTTTGGCACTACTTTCTGTGCAGACAATCATAACAGTACAGAAAGGATTGGAGCCAAAGTATCTGAAGCAGACAGCACCGACTACTTCCATGCTGAGGAGCAAGACAATGGCGTGGACTTGTGATGTTTTTCAACACTGGCTTTTTGCACTGATTTATGAGTGCAGTGGTCTGATTTATGGGTCAAGAATGAGCAATCTTTAGTCCTGCTCAGATTATCAGAAGAAGAAGATAAAGAACCGTATCTTTGCTACTTTGGTGACTCAGACCTCGTCCTTTTTCTGAGGTACTGGTCTGTCTGAAGATTTGGCTCTTTTTCCTTCAGGAGGAGAAACCTTGTTCTCCAGTTTTGATTCCCTGAATCATAGTGCTCAAGGTGACATCCTTCCACATGGCTTTGTAGTTACTTATGTCATATGAAAGGCCCAAACAGCATGTTCACCACTGTAGCTCACAGACCATTCAAAAGCTCTAATTTGAAAAACTTGTTAAAGTATCCCATATGATAATACCATCACACTTCTGGTGCAGAAAGAAAATGTAAAATACAAAGTAATAAAAGTGCTAAATTATGGGTGGTGGTCAGGGTTCAAAATAAGGAAGAGCAACAATGTGTAAGAAGGGGTAGAGGTGTGGGGAGTAGAAGACCATTCATAAAGCACTATACATTTCAAATACTGTTATGCAAATCATTAATGCCATTCTCGTACTTACTTAGCTACAGCTACCAATCAAATTCTTACATCTTTTAGGTTAAAGAGGTTCTAAATATACTATGTTTATGTACCATGTTCACTAAAGTAATGAACAGATCATGACAAAAATAAAAACAAATCTATCCATAGATGAATGTAGTCTTGTGTACCCAAAGGTGTATGTCAGCACCTTGCCTTCAAACATCAGCTCTTAGTATTTCTGTATGGACACCATATGAATATCAGCACACAGTAAGTTAAAATCTCCTTAAAAATCTGTCTTTCTAGGAAGCAGAATAGCAAACCTGCATTAGCATGCTGTATCTCACACTTGCCACTGGAAATACTGAGGGTGCTATTTGTAATTGTATTCTTTTTAAGAGGTTTGTTCTCTGCAGCTGTTTTCTTCTTGCAGTGTATTTTGTGTAATCAGCACATCATCATAAATACATTGGCTGCTCCCCTCAGGGTAGCTGTCAGTGTTTAATTTACAGAACAACCTGGCCAACGTGAATGTTACACTACAGCACTACATAAAGGAGTTGCCACATTATGTGAATATACAGGTTTCTATGAATTTTAAAACCTTAACTTGTCCCAGGACAATTAAAAATTTAGAAATAGATTGTTTATTAGGAACACTTTATTATATGCTATAGATTTTTTATTTTTGCAGTTTTTTGTAGCAATGAGATCATTGCTGACCACAAGTGGTCATTAATAGAATTGAAAAAGGGCAATTCAAGGTCAATTGTGTAACCATCAGTCTCTGAAGGAAGCTGATGCATACAGTATTAACAGAGTAAAAATAATTTAAAATATGGTCATGATCTTTCTAGAGAAAATATGAGATGCACAAAGGACAGCCTATGAAAGAGCTAGCTATGACCTTAAAAAATGAAATAAACGTTAAGAAATTAATATTCAACAGATTTGTTCAGCTAACTTCAGAACAGCCGTATAAATCCTGGGGTTTTGAATTTCCTGTCCCTGGATAAAATGTATTACTCAGCTAAAACTTATCCAAACAAATAAAAAAAAAAAAAAGTGATGCAGAGGTATTCTGGGAATAGCACTTAAATTTAGTTGGGAAGCACCAATATTTAGGGCTACGCTGATAAATTCATCGAGGAAAGTCTGGTCATCGTGCAGTGCAGGTCTAAAGTTATTCGGGTATGTTTACCTGGATAGTGTTAAACCTAACCGGCTATATTCAGCATACAGCCGAGAAGGTTTTAAAAAAAAAAATGCTTACATGCCAGCAGTGGTCATACGCTACCCTTAAATAAATTTAAAAAATGTAGAGGTTGTACTGCCTGATCCACTTCCCCCCACCTCCCCAAAACCACTTAAAAAAAATTAGCGATGTGGTTGAAGGGCCACTCCCCATTGAGAACAAGTAGAGGAGTGGAGGGCCAATCAGGTAAGACGTGAACAAATCAACACAAAGGCGCCAGGAGCCGACAGAGTTCACAGCACTTACAAAGTAAGCCAGCAGGAGGAAGTAAAAGTCTATCCCTCCTGCTCCACACCGAGAAACCTTCTGTGGGTTCAGGTATAAGGATTTTCGCAAACACGTCAAGTCAGGGAAGGGCACGGCACCGGCCACACTCACAGCATCACCTGAAGTGATGAGAAGGACGGGACACCAGCCTTTCTCGCAACACTACTTTTTTTAAATGATTAAGCAGTGTAGGGGGTTGTGATGTGCTGCTTCTAATTTATTTGTTTAACCAATATTGAGCAAGCCAGTGAGCAGCAACGTTACCCAGATAACTTTATCTGAGTAACTTTAGCGCAGAGTATGTTCAGCAGAAGATAACTTTAGCTAAATATTAAATGGAACTTATCAAGTTAATTTTGCCACTCCCTGGCTAACTACTCAATACCCAATTACTCAATAGCCTCAACCTCACCCACTATGTATAAGCTGATGACGTGCAGATACTAATCCCCATCTCGGACCCCATCTCCACTACACTAAACTTCTGGAACAATTGCCTGCACTCCATCAACCTCCTTCTCTCGAGTCTCAACCTGGTTCTTAATACATCCAAAACAGAACTCCTCGTCATCTCCCCCAGCGACAATAACCCCGTTGACAACAATGCAACTATACCACTAGTAAACCAGGTGAGAGACCTTGGGGCCACCCTAGACTCCAGATTGAACTTCAAAAGGTTCATCAATACCACAACAAAAGAATGTTTCTTTAAGCTACAGGTCCTAAAACAGCTAAGACCACTCCTACACTTCCACGATTTCCGTTCAGTTCTTCAAGCCATACTGTTTTCAAAGATTGACTACTGCAACGCACTACTACTCGGTCTCCCCGCCTCATCTACTAAACCTCTACAGATGCTGCAAAACGCAACGGCCAGGATTCTTACAAACACACGTCGGAAGTACCACATTACACCAATCCTAAAAATCCTACACTGGCTACCCATCCACTACCGAATACTCTTCAAGACTCTTACTATCATTCACAAATCCGTCTACCAGCAATCCTCTCTCCAACTCTCCATCCCTCTCGAACTTCATGCTTTCACAAGGCCGATCAGATCCGCATACAAAGGCTCTCTCCAGGCTCCCCCGAACAAATCCTCAGTCCACAAGACCATTCATAAACGAGCACTTTCGACAGCGGGTCCACTCCATTGGAATTCTCTTCCCCCAGATATATGCCAGGAACAATGCCATCTATCCTTCAGAAAGAAACTGAAAGCCTGGCTATTCGCTCAAGCTTACCGTTGAAGGAGCCTCCATTAACCAATATTGACTCTCTCACCTCCCTTCCCATTCCCTACCTCCTCCCTCCCTCCCTCCTCGCTCCGGTCCCTGCGCTCAGAAATTTTTATCACCTCTCCTTAGATGTTTGAACACCTTGGAAGATTTATTTATAACATTTATATTCCACCAATCCACAGATCTCGGTGGGTTGCAATAAGCATACCACAGTATTAAAAGAAACATAACTCAGTACAATATAGAGATGTAACATTTAAACAGACAGGACAAAAAAATACATACAAGGCACGGTGGCTTATTCTCAACCACATGTATCACAATGGCCAAGCATGGAAGTGACCAAAAGAGTAAATGAGACTGGAAATGCAGAAGAAAACGGATGGGATTTCAGAAGTTTTCTGAACTGCAATACGTCATTTTCTGCCTTATCATCATTTAGGAATTCATTCCATAGTTGATTGCCAGAAACACTAAATACATGATCATGACACTGGGCTAATCAAAACTTTTTAAAATCAGGGACAACCAGCAGACTGATGTAAGGAACAGGTGGCGCAGTAGATGACAGGTTTGGGAAAACCACTAGGTACAAGGCCTTTAATAGATTTAAATACTGTCAGGATTTTAAATATAATACACCAGCATATGGGCAACCAGTGAAGCTCTGCTAGAGTTGGAGAGATATGCACATGTAAAGGAGTCCCAGAGTTCTAGATGGCCTGCAATGTAGATTTGAGGTAATCCTTGGTTTTTCCCTTGCTAGCGCAGTGGACATATTGGCATGAACACACCCAACTGTGGACAAGCAGCAGGTAGTTTTCATGGGTCATTGTTCCTTTAGTCAGGAACGGCTCCCCCTATGAGGAAACGCTAAAAAGTTAGGATTGTTCAGTTTGGAAAAGAGTCGACAGAATGGATATGAGAGAGGTCTATAAAATCGTGGAAGGACTTGAACAGGTTAATATAAATTGGTTATTTACTTTCTCAGATATTTATTTAATGGTTTTATATACCAACATTCATCAATGATATCACAACGGTTAACAGTAAACAAACTACACAAGTTGCATTTGACAAGAAACAGGAGAACAAATATATGCAGTGCCATGAATAAAGTATATGACATAATGATTAACTATAAAAGGATATGTGAAGGTTCAAGTTAACTATACATGGAAATATAAGGTACAGGGAAACCTTCAGTTGGGAAGATTAATTAAAGATGGAAATATAATACATGAGGTGGGAGCTATATACACAGCACAAAAATTAGTAACAAGATAGCTTCATGTATACAAAGATTCTTCAGGTATACTAGGGGAAGGTTATCAAATACTTGCAAGGTTGCTTGCATTATACTGAGGAATTTGGGGAAGTTGAATACGTATCAAGAAAATAGGATCTAGGAAATGTATGGGAACATTGAATAGGATCTAGGAGGTGTATGGGAAAATTGAACAAGTATCAAGGATATATTATCAAGGATATGTAACAAGGAAAAAGAGAAAGTAAAAGTAGAAAGTAGGATTAGAGGGCACTCCATGAAGTTAGTAAGTAGCTCATTTAAAACAAATAGGTGTTGGGAGTCATTTTTTGTTACTTTTGCTGAGAATGCATATAGAGGGTAGGCTGTATAGATTTGGAGTTTTCACCCAGACACAGACTAGTTTGAAGGCCACAGGCCAACCTCTAAGTGAACTCCTATTTACTGTCTTGCACTGTGAAATGTTTACGAACAGGCAAGAGTCTATTTAGTTATTCCACTCAGTCTATGATGAGAAAGCAAGCAATTAACTTATACTAAAGAATAGAAAATAAAGGCCACACAGCTGCACATGAAATTTGATAAGAAATCATAGGGAGGGAATATCATTGCTTTCACAAGCATTTTTAGTGTGTAAGGAGAAATAAGAGAAAGAGAGCAAGGGGGGAGAGCTAGTTCCCGGATGTGATAGCACAGGCTGATCCTCTGGAAACATGTAAGCTTTTGTACCATTACTATTTCTGTATGATCTGATTTTATTTGTTCTATCCTCCTATTGCTCAAATAAACTTACTTTCCTAAGTACAAACTTACAGGCCGATACAGTAAGGAGCGGTAGGAACAGCTGCGTTAGTGCCGGGCGCACCCGCGTTTGTCGCATGCACAGTCCGGCTCACCTACCGCTCGATACTGTATTAAAATCGCATGCAAATGCAAGCCGTGTCCAAGAAGCGTCCGTGAAGCGTTAGGCCCGCGCAACCCATTTTACTGTATAGGCGCTTTATACAGCGCTTATACAGTATCCTGGGTGCGCTGGTAGCTGTCATTTCAAATGTCATTTCAAGTGCATGACGTCACAGCGTACGCTTCGCTGGCTAGAGCCAGCAAAGCGCATGACGTCATGCGCTTCGCTGGCTAGAGCGCCCAAATTGACGGGCGCTCAAGCCAACGAAAGCACATGAACGCGCGTGCGTGACGTCACAGCGTACGTCACGCACGCCCGTCCATGTGCTTTCGTTAGCTTGAGCGCCCGTGCACTACGGGCGTGCGTTCGTCCGTCTTCGCCGGCAGGGGCCGCTGGAAGCCGCTTTCGCCACCGGCTGCCCCCTCCGGAGGACGGCAGAGAAGGCTGAAAGGGCTGAAAAAGAAACAAAAAGTAAGTTGGTTACACTTATTCACATATTTTACATGTCCAGTCGCTTCGGGAGGAAGGGATTTTAGGTTTTACATATTTTACATGTCCAGTCGCTTCAGGAGGAGGGGATTTTAGGTTTTTAGGTTTTCTTTTGGGGGAAAGTTTGCCGTCTATCCTTACCCCTGCCTCTAACGCAGGGGTAGGGGTAGGCGGTAAATTAGCAGAAACTGCAGGTTAAAAAGGCGATAGTCGGGGCGCACGTTACTGAATGGGGGGGAATAGCTAATCCGATCGTTTACATCTCATATACATGCCGCGGGCGGAAGGGGTTACTCGTTGATTTAAAGAGGCGGTAAGAATGGGTTAAAGGGGATAGTGAATCGCGGGTTGGACTAACGCGGCCAAATTGTGAGTAGAAGGCGGGTTAGAAGCAGGGTAACCGCGGCCGCACTTTACTGTATTGACCTGTTAGATTGTAAGCCCCCTGGGGATAGGGAAATAGTGCTGAAAAAAGTGCGAAAAGTGGAATATAAATCTAAATTAAAAAATTAAAAAAAAAATAAGTACCTGGAACCATGATGTACTGAATCAAAGTTTGTGTGTGATTCTTTGTATAGAGAATAAGCTCCTAGGTTCAAGCCCCAGGTATAATCCCAATAATTGTGTGTGTTTATATTGGGTAAGCCCCTCAGGTAGCTCCCAGTGTAGACTTCAGTGAGATTAGCCCCCCAGGTCAGAGCCCCTGGGCAGAATACCAGTGTACACAGTCTGAACCCAGAACAATAGTAGAAAATTATTTCTCTCAATGCATAGTTAAGCTTTGGAATTCATTGCCAGATGATGTGGTAACTGGGTTTAAAAATGGTTTGGATAAGTTGCTATAGAGGAAGTCCATAAACTGCTATTAATCAATAAGGATTAGTAGCTTGGGATCTATTTAATGTTTGGATACTTGCCAGGTACTTGTGACTTGTATTGGCGACTGTCTGACACAGTTGGCATATCTTATGTTCTAAATAGATTTTCAAAAGGGTTTGTCCAGCTATGTTCATAACTTAGCCGGAGAAACCCTGAATTTTAAATATCCACCCCTGCTGACTGGCTAAGATCTAGCCAAGTTAGCCATTGCCTGGATTAAAAAAAAAAAAGCAACACCTAGCATTATGGAGAGGAAGGGCTTAAATTTATCCAGCTAGCACTGATATTCAGTGTTACCTGGCTAAGTTTAGCTGGATGGTGGCCAGCAGGTCTAATGCCTTCTGGTAAATTAAAAAAAAAAATAAAAAATCCCTCACAGGCCTGTAGTAGCTCCCTCCTCCAAATTTGTAAAATAAAAATCTTGGCACTTCTGTGGCCCTGTCACCCCCACTCCAGTTTTAAAAGTAAAGTTGCCTCTGTGGTCTGATTACTCCTGCCCCTTCTTACAAAAATGGAGGTACCCCTACCTCCCCAAAAGTCTCTGAATGGGAAGTGAAGCTGACCAATCCCAAACACAGTGAAATGAATAAATGAATATCTAAAATGTCGGTATCTTTCAGTCGTACCAGCATTTAGGTATTCACCCTGCAGGAGGAGGTATCAGCTTCTCCTCCTCCCACAGGGGATACTGGAAAGCTTTTGGGGGCTCAGGGTAGAGAGGAGATAGGTGCCTTACCTTTGCTTTTTAAGAAAGGGAAAGGGGGATTTGGGCAATGGAAGAAACTTTATTTTTAAAAAGCTTGGGCTGGTGAGGTTTTAGGGCCATAGAGGTCCCATTATTTTTTTGGGCAGGGATATAAGAATGCTGCTAGTCCGTGGGGAATTTTTTTCAACTAAAGTTACACAGGTAACTTTACATGGATAACTTTGTTGCTCACCATCTTACTGAATACGGACCTCTATATGCCCTGCAAACACTCAAAATTCATCATCATGATTCAGTGGTTCTATGGCAAGGCAACCTTGTACCTCCTGAATGGGGATATCTACTTGAGCAAACAAGTTAGAGAAAACCTGAAACAGTACAAAATCTTGTTCAGTACTGAAACAAATAAAGAAGTAATGTTTTGAATGATAACTTTTTCACCAGCACAGACCTAGCAAAAAAAAAAAAAAAAAAATTGCTATGTGAAAACGACCTATCTAATCACCATCGGGAGAAGCCAAGCTGACATTGCAAATGAAATGCAGCCCGATCCCAAAACAGAGGAATTCTCATCCATCTTTGCTTTTGATAGGGATTTCACCTATCACACCTTATGTGCCCAGAACTCTAAAGCAAAAATTTTGAGATCAACAACGCACTGACATGACAGTAGTTTAACAGGAAAGAAAACCACTTATTATGGACTGTAACAAAATCAAAAGGTGGAGTGGACATCCTGGATCACTTAGTATGAAAGACTATTTGCAAACGCAAAACAAACATGTGGCCAATGACAATGTTTTTCAATTTGATTGATTCTGGTGCAATTGCTGTTTGGATGGAAAATCATCTTGTTTGGAACAGCAGATTACCTTGAGAAAGATAGCACCTGTTCCTTACTCAGCTAAGGAGAACAGCTGATTGATGGACTGATAAAATCAAGTCTACAAAACCCCGATAATCTAAATAGGGCAATCAAAACTGAATTGATAGCATTGGATACAAAATCCTGGTATCCATCACTGTACTTGCTGCAGGAACACAGGCTCACTGTGCTATCTGCCCCAGTGCAGCAGACTGCAAATCACGAATATGTTGTGAGGAATGCAAAAGGTTTGTGTGCAGAGAGCACATAACTACTATAAAACTGTGTTCTGACTGTATTAAATGAAAAAAAAATCATATTGATGTGTGTATATATCTTACTACTTAATACTTTCTATATGAGTCACTGAAAAAAAAAATGTATTCCTGAGGAAAATCTTTGTCCTCTTAGATTTATTAAAAAACAAAACCACCCTCATTTCCCATTAAACACATTTTTATATCTAAATAAACTTAATGTTAACAAAATAAAGCATGTTTTTTCCAGAGTTAATATGTACTATTTATTATGTGGATCAGAGTTCAAAAGGATCCCAGAATTGTACCAGACAATCACAAGGAAGGTTCCTCAGACATCAGGACTGAGAATTTCTGGAAAGGTTTCCCACTCCAAAATTGTTTGGTTTCGACTTGAAAGTAGCTGTGATTCGGAACCCTAGATACCTCTGCAGATGAATATCAATTTGAGTGGCTGAGCGCACCTCCATATGAAGCTTTTTGGGAACGTATACAAAAAGTGCCACAATTTCCTTGCTCTCTGAGCTGCATTTCTTTGCGCAATATTCAGTGCTTATTCTTCACATCTGGGCTTCACACCCAAAGAATCCTTCTAGTTGATTAGAAGGGAGGTTTTTCCCTGCTCCTAGGCCTATACTTCGATCTCAACTCAGAGGATCAGGCGTTCCCTTTGCACAGACTGCCAGCACTTGGTGGGGCTCCTTGGTCCTTCAGAGTCAACGTCTTCTGTGCCAATGATGGCACACCAATGATCGTTGCTGCCAAAGCAAAATCAAGAAAATTTGTATGAAAAAAAAGGGTAGCAGAGGCCAATCAACAAGGCCTCACTAAGGAAAACTTGGGCCCTAGAATTTGTGCCAAAAAATAAATAAATTTTCAAGAGCCAAAAAAGTATCCTTAAGAAACTAATACAGGAGTAGAAAAAATGATTGAGCCTGCCCAATCATGTAAAAGACCATCCGCAAAAGGAGATGCATCCAAACATACCAAGGACAAAAACAGACTGAAAAGACTTCAAAAAAATTCCCATATGTGTTCAGAAAAGCTTTTGCAGCAGACTCTGGGAGATGCCTTGTGTCGGCACTGCAGATCACTGGTCATTCTGCTTGTCCTTAGAGAAATGCATTCTGTTTATATGACGGGAACTTCCAAGGTGGCCAACCTCAGTCCTTAAAAGCCACAAACAGGCCTGGTTTTCAAGATAGCGATAATGAAGATGCATGAGATACATCTGCACACAGTGCATACAAATCTCTCACATGCATATTCATTGTGAATATCCTGAATGCCAGACCTATTTGTGATTCTTGGGGACTGGAATTGGCCATTCCTGCTATACTTTGTTATGCAGAAAAGTTGTCATGCGTGCTATTCCTTAAATTTCAAGGTATTACTTCCTTTTTTCAAATAATGGTCATCTCCTTTCCTATTGCCAGTTATCTGATGCCTTCAAAGGAGAGACTAATTCAAAGACTTGAAAGGCCCCGAAGGTGGCAAGTGTGTATTCCATGCTAAAGAGTTTCACTTCAAATTACAAATGAAAAGGAATGCTACAGAGTGTTGCACGAGTCACTGACAGGCCAATTCAATAAATATCGCGGGAGAATGGGCGCTCTGAGTTGAGCGCCTGCTCTCCCGACACGCGCCCAGCCACCTCTCCTGGCGCGGGATACTATATTTAAATAAGGGATTGTGCTAAAAGGAGGTGCTAGGGATGATTACGCGTCCCTAGCTCCTTGGCCCAGGAGAGGTGGCACTGTCACCCGCTGTCAGCGGGTTCAGGAAAAAGACGCTCAATTTTAGGTGCATCGGTTTTCGAACCCACTGACAGCAATTGGTTAGGAAAATGGATGCCGGTAAAACTGAGCGTCCGTTCTCCTAACCACACCGGGCCAGCACATTGTTTAAAATTTTTTTTTATATATATTTTTGGTTCCTCCAAATTAATATCACTAGGATATTAAGTCGGAGGGTGTCCAGAAAAGCAGTATTTTCTGCTTTTCTGTACACTTTTCCGGGCTGCTCATAAATTAACGCCTGTGGATTGGACACACATTTTACTTTTTGAATTCCAGGTAAATGACTAATAGGCTCATCAAGATGCATTTGCATGTGATAGTTTTCAGGGGGTTTGGCCGTGCATTTCAAGGTGCGTTTAACTTTTACAGTATAAGGGTTAATAGATGCCCCTAGAAAACACGCAGCCACGTGGCCAAACGGGTATTGTATGGTGTGCAGGTCCATGAGTACCTTAAATCGAGCAATTGCTCAAATGCCCTGCCCCAACCTAGCAACAGATGTTTGACCACAAATGTTCACATGTCTCCCTGTATAATTTTGCAAGACAAAGGAAAAATTGGCTAGACCACCATTCCCATGTTACGCCTACTGCTTTAGCCCAAATGTTATATTCTGAGATTAAGTGTACCAACAAAAGACCTGGAATTCTTTCCTCTATATGAGAAACTGCCTTTGCTTTATGTAATTATTCCTTTAGGCTGCAGAAACAAACTGCTGATTGAATTCTCATGTGACCGGCTGCCACAGGTTCCCCAGTTCTAATGGTGTGGTTTCACATGCTTTATTTTTCTGTGAAAAATGTTTCATTTCTAAACATTCATTAGTAACAATTAATGGATATTATAATATTGCGCAGGCCTGGCAATTTGAAGCTTTAGATCTGTTTCAGTTTAACATTTAAACCACATTACCAATGATTGCCCCCAGACCCACATTCAAATATTTCAGTTCAACTAGTTGACTACTGGAAAAAATGAGATACAGAATGAGAAATGTGATGGGTTACTTATTGTTCTAACTTAATATGCAGATCATATAACATGCCAAATCAGTTCACAAATCTAATCAAGGCATCAGGAAAATCAGTATAGTAACATATATTGAGAAAATTCTTTATACAAATGAGAAAAATTTAATGGGAAAATGTTTCAATTAAAATTTTCAAGAAAACCCAAATCTGTGCCGAATTTATCCATTCCAGATACCAGTCTCTTGAAACAAGAACACTGGTATTGAGAAAATCGGTGATATTTTCCCTACACTGTCATGTTTAGTTGAAGGCAATGCAACACTAACACCCTCAGTAACTCAGACAACCTGGGGCACGCAGCTGAATTGATGGTTGATTGCCTCTACTACCGCAAGATTATCACACCAAAATATTGCTCACCTGTCCCAAAGACATGAGCCCTATATATAAAGTTCAACTAGAAAACCAGCTACAAGAAATGTTATAATTCTAGTGAGTCCAGCTTGCACTCAGTCATCTGGCTAAGGCACCTCGTGTCATGACTTGTGGCAATACAACCCAAAGCCTACATTCCCTGAAGCATCTGAAAGAACATCAAGGTCACAACTTAAAAATGAGGGTGCCTGCCATGCCATTATACTCATGCTGAAATATCTGCCATGTGACCAGGTCCTCCATCAGCCACTTGGTAAGAAGCAGAATTGCTTACCTGTAACAGGTGTTCTCCTAGGACAGCAGGGTGTTAGTCCTCACACATGTATATCATCACCTGATGGAGCCCAGAACAAAAAACTTAAGTAAAAAAGTTTCTAGAAACTTTGACTCGCACACTGAGCATGCCCAGCATGCCACTATCCACGCGGGGTCCCTCTTCAATCTCATAACATAGAATTATGAAAAATATAAGATAAACTTAGGAGAAACCCAATTCCATGTGGTGGTGGGCGGGTTTCGTAAGGACTAACATCCTGCAGTCCTAGGAGAACACCTGTTACAGGTAAGCAACTCTGCTTTCTCCTAGGACAAGCAAGATGGTAGTCCTCATATATGGGTGAATCCCTAACTATGGGCTGTACCTAAAGACAAAGCAACCAACAGGCACCTAACCACGTGCCAACAAGCACAACAGTGATGCTGTTGGTAAGAGGGGAACAGACTGAACCCGAAAAAGGGGCCACAGGTTGGAAGTGTTGGGTTTCACAGCTAAAAGATTCCGGAGGACAGACTGACCAAAGTTGCTGTCACGTCGGCCATCCCTGTCCATGCAGAGGTGAGGCGCAAAAGTGTGGAGGGAACTCCACACTGCAGCCTTGCAGATCTCGTCCACAGATATTGCCCTCAAGTGAGCCACTGAAGTTGCTATGGCTCTGACAGAATGAGCCTTCATATGGTCCCCAAGCTGCAGTCTCGCCTGAGAATAGCAGAAGGAGATCCAATCTGCCACCCAGTTGGACAGGGTCTGCTTAGCAACCGCAACTCCTAATTTATTCCTGTCAAAAGAGATGAAGAGTTGCGTAAACTGCCTATGGCCTACTGTACGCTCCAAATAGAAGGATAAGGCTCTTTTGCAATCCAGACTGTGCAGAGCTTGTTTGCCCTGGTGCGAGTGAGGCTTGGGAAAAAAGGTGGGAAGGACAATTGACTGGTTAAGATGGAAATCTGTCACCACCTTAGGCAGGAACTTAGGGTGTGTGTGCAGTACCACCATATCATGAAAGAACTTTGTGTAGGGTAGGTACGTCACTGACTGCGTGCTGAGGTGACCGCAACCAAAAACATGACCTTCCAGGTCAAGTACTTGAGGTCACAAGAAAATAGCAGCTCAAAAAGAGCTTTCATGAGCTGAGCTAGCACCACATTGAGGTCCCATGACATGGCAGGAGGCCGCAGGGGAGGCTTCAGCTGAAGCAGAACCCTCATAAAGCATCCCACAAGAGAGTTGCACAGAGATAGGTGAACCATCCACTCCCTGGTGGTAAGCACAGATTGCACTCAGGTGGACCCTGAGTTGGCCTTTAAGCCAATGTCCGAAAGGTGCAGGAGGTAATGCAGCAGCTTCGATGTAGAACAAGAGAACCTATCCAGGCTGCGGTGTTCATACCACAAGGAAAACCTCTTCCACTTCAGGTTATAAGTCTTCTTAGTGGAAGGCTTCCTGGAAGCCACCAGGACCTGAGACATCATCAGAGGTTGAGGGGCTGCAGAAACCAACCTCTCAACATCCAGGATGCCAGGGACAAGGCCCAGTCGCTGGGATGGCACAGCGCCCCCTGATCCTGTGTGATGATGTGTGGGGAGGTCCCCAGACTGATCAGTTCCCGGGGGGACATATCCCGCAAGAGCAGGAACCAGATCTGCCTCTGTCAATGAGGTGCTATGAGGATCATAGTTCCCATGTCCTGACAAAGCTTCAGGAGAATCATCACCACCAGGGGGAGGGAAGAAGCATAAGCCAACTGCCCGTTCCCTTGACGCAGGACCCTCAGGTCTGTGGCCAGTTATGGTTCTTTCTGGACCAGTGGCACAGCGTTACATCGGTCCAGTGGGTAACAAGGAGGTCCTTGCCCCAGTGGCAGGCAAAGGTATCTGAGGCTGGTTTGCCATCCCTCCTGTACAGGGAGCAGAAATGATCCACCTTCCTGCTGCAGGGGGGAAGCGAACAGAACCACATCTGGGGTCCCCCAGATGCGGAAGATCCGATCTGCCACTTCCTAATTCAGGGAACACTCATGGGATCGGAAGGCTCAACTCAGCCTGTCTGCTACCACATTCTCTGTCCCGGCCGGCTCGGAGCACTACACCCTGCGACAGAGCCCAAGACCAGACCTGAATGGTTTCTTGGTTCAGGAAGAACAACCTCATACCTCCCTGTTTATTGAGGCACCATATTGCCACCTGGTTGTCGGTCTGGATCAGAACCACTTTGTTGATCAGCTGATCCCTGAATGCCCAGAGCACATACCAGATTGCACAAAGCTCCAGGAAATTGATCCGACACTGAGTTTCCTGGGCGAACCATAAGCCCTGTATGCAGAGCCTTTCCACATGTGCACCCCACCTCAGGTTAGGCGCATCCGTAATGCGCAATATCTGTGTAAGGGGATTTTGAAAGGGCACCACCTGCTCCAAGTTGCCCAGACTCTGCCACAGAGACAGGGAGTCCCGGAGAGGCGGAGCAATGCGGATGCGGACGTGGAGGTCCTGGGTGGCCCATTGAGCTCTGCACATATGTAAGCGAGCTAAGGGAGTAACATGGATGGTCGTGGCCATGAATCTTAAGAGAGTCACAACATGCGGTGAGCCGAAATCTGCTGGCTCTGGTGGACCACTCCCACAATGGGCTCCAACGTGATTGCCTGGTCGTGGGGAACATATGCTCAGGCCTGAGCCATGTCCAACCTGATGCCAATGAAGTTCAACTGAAGTGACTGATCGAGATAGGACTTCGAGTAATTGATGATAAACCCTAGGGACTCTAACACCTGAATGGCAGAGACCACGCCGCTCCCTCCTGGGTGGGGCTCTTGATGACACAATCATCCAGGTAGGGGAACACATGTACCCCCAACCTGTGGAGGTATGCCCCCCCTATGGCCAGGCACTTGAAGACACGAGGGGGCTGAGGCCAGGTTGAATGGCAATACCCTATACTGAAAATGTTGCTTGACCACCAAACTGCAGATACTTCCTGTGACCTTGGAAGTTCGCAATATAGGTGTAGGTGACTTTTAAATTGAGGGAATAAAGCCAATCTCCTCTTTGTAGGAGGGGAATCAGGGTGCCCAGAGAGACCATCTTGAACTTCTCTATTTTAGAAACTTGTTCAAGGCTCTCAAGACTTGAATGGGACAGAGTCTCCCTGTTCTCTTTTGAATCAGGAAATAGTGGGAGTAGAACCCTTGCCCCTGCTGTCTCAGCGGAACGGACTCTATGGCCCTGGCTCTTACCAAGGCGGCAAGCTCCACCCACAGTATTCCTGATGCGAGGTCTGACCCCAAGAGGGGCACGGGGGGAATCCGGAGGGACACCCAGAAAGTTCAGCCGGTAACTTTGACACACATTGGACAGAACCCACTGGTCCAATGTAATGCAGGACCATCAGTCCAGAAAGAACCGTAACTGGCCACTGACCAGAGGGTCCTGCATCAAGGGTACAGGCGGTTGATTTATGCTCCTTCGCAGCCAGTCAAAACCCCATACCGGGACTTGTCTGGGTGTCCAACTCTGTCTAGAGCAGCCCCTGGATCCTAACCGTTGGGCTCAGCCGTGGAAAGCAGGAGGGTAGTATTCCCTCTGGTGGTAGAAGGGCCTTCTCGGGCCCTGATGCGAGGGCTTCCTGGCAGAGGACGGCGGGTCTGACCTACTGGCCAAGAGATGCTGCAGGGTGGGTCTCATGG
Organism: Rhinatrema bivittatum; assembly: GCF_901001135.1. Taxonomy (NCBI): domain Eukaryota; kingdom Metazoa; phylum Chordata; class Amphibia; order Gymnophiona; family Rhinatrematidae; genus Rhinatrema; species Rhinatrema bivittatum. Next base: position 270,217,260 of record NC_042621.1, read on the forward strand.
TGATCCTTTAGCTCAGTGGTCCCCAACCCTGTCCTGGGGGCCTACCAGCCAGTCGGGTTTTCAAGATATTCACAATGAATATGCATGAGAGAAAATTTGCATGCACTGCCTCCATAACATGCAAATTTTCTCTCCTGCATATTCATTGTGGATATCCTGAAAACCTGACTGGCTGGTGGGCCCCCAGGACAGGGTTGGGGACCAGTGCTTTAGCTGAGCCACAGCATCCCTCACATTGTCACCAAAGAGGTTATCGCCAGTACAGGGTAGATCTACGAGCCTCTCCTGTACCTGTTTACCTGTATCAGAGTCCCTAAGCCAGGCCATCCAGTGGGCACCAAACCCTGCGGCCACCACCCTTGCAAAATCGTCATAGGTAGAATGCACCTCATGCTTGCTGCATTCCAGTCCCTGCTGGACAACCGCTGAAAAAGCATCCTGCTGCTGCTGAGGCAGGTGCTCGGTCAGCTCTTGGATATGCTTCCAGAGGTTCTGAGAATACTGCGTCATTTAAAGCTGGTAGGAAACGATCTGGGCAATCAACAAAGCGCCATGAAACACCTTCCTTCCCAACGCATCCAGTGCCCTGTGCTCCCGTTCTGGAGGGGTGGAGGCATGGGTTGCAAGAGCACTTGGCCTGCTTAAGGGCAAACTCCACCACCACAGACTGGTGTGAGAATTGATGCTTCTCAAACTCCATAGCATGCTGGACTAAGTACACTGCGTCGGCCTTCCTGTTCACCAGAGGCAAGGAGATGAGGTTTTCCCAAATCTGAAGGGGCAACTCCTTGAAAATCTCATGGACAGGAACTGCCACTACCTCCTTTTGGGGCATCTACAAATTGGAGAACCTCCAGCATCTTATGTCTGGCATCTTCCTCCGTAAGAAGCTGGAACAGAATGTCTTCAGCCATGGCCCACACGAAACCAGCAAAGGTTAAGTCCTCAGGTGGGGTCCAGCAGCGCTTATCCAGAGGAGACGGGTCCAAGGGAAGGTCACCAGAGTCATTGGAAGAAGACTCAAGAGGTTGAAAGGGGCGCCATCATCGCGAAGATTGCCCGGAGGCGACAGGAGAGGGGGGGGGGCCTTCCCAGGCCCAATGGCTTGGGCATAGAGGGCACTGATGGCCTTGAAGGACCCGAAGCCGGACAGGGCAGTATTAGCCGCGGAACACAGGACCTTGACAGCCCCTCCTCCTCGGAGGACACCACAATGGGGAGAGCGTCGGGAGGAGGTGGCACCGGTGGCCGCTGGGGCATCCATGGCTCCCTGGCCACCAGCATCAGCTGTGTGGGGAGAACACAGAGCAAAACGTCAAGGTGCTCCAGCAGCAGTGGCAACATTGAGGATGTAGGTTCCGGCACTGGTGGAGGCACCAGCGGCTCAATGCCATGCAGGGTTCAATCAACCAACTGCATTCTATGTTCAAGCTCCTCCTTGAAGGCAGCCAATGACAGGGCAGCCTGAGGAGGAGGCGGCATAGCCAGATCCCCCTTGGGGCCCCAAGAGGAATTGGTACCCAGCACCGGAATTGGTGGAGAATGCCTCGGACCCCCAGCCTCGATGGAGAGAGATACCTCCTCGCCGCGGGGTTACTTCAGAGGCATCACAGCAGAAGCCGGTGCCAGCCCAAGCCTGATATCATGAGAAGACTGAGACCAATGGCAATGTTTCCGGAACTTCCCATGGTGCTTGGCCCGGTCTTTCCCTGGCGCTGAAGATGAAGAAGACTATCCAGAAGTCCTTGAGCGAGAGGAGACCGATGAAAGGCGTTCTCTGGCACCCCTCTTCACCAGAGGGGTGGACTCTGAAGAATCACAGTCCATTGTTTCCCCTCGTCCCTTCAGCGTCGATGTTCCCAATGCCAGTGTCAAGGGTTTGGACTTCCTGAACCCAAACAGCTTCTCCATTTTGTCCAGGCAGGTATGCCAGTCCTTGGAGGTCACCTGGTTGCAAAAAAACCACAGCCCCGAATGTGTGACACCCCCAGGCAAAGGATACACACTTTGTGCGGATCCATGAGAGCCATAGTCCGAGGGCACTGGGGGCATCGACGAAAACCTGATGCTATAATGCAAAAAAGGCTAGCGGACACTGAGGGACGGCATCACCAGGAATCAACCACACAGAACGCAGAAACTTATCGTGCCGTCTGCTAACTAAAACCCAGGACGAATGGAGAGGGACCTGGTGCAGGAAAAAAAACAAAACATTTTCCGAGCAAAAAAAATAGCATGAGCTCCACAACCACGAGACAACAGCTTCGCGGAAAAGAAGAGACTGAAGAGGGTCCCTGCGTGGATAATGGCATGCTCAGCATAAGATTTCCATGTAGGGTCCCATCGGATGATGTCACCATGTGTGAGGACTACTATCCTGCTTGTCCTAGGAGAATGTATGTGATAATTGGGCTTGCATATGCCAACTGAAGAGGCAATGAGCTTATGTAAGAAGACTAATGTCACCAAAACATGCAAAACTGAGGCTGCCAATCAATGACTGCCCGACAAGGTTACTACATAGCATCTTTGCCCAACAGAAAGTAACTCAACTTTTCCAGTTTGGACTCAAGTAAATAGACCATATTTACTGAATCCAGCTCAATACCCAGAAAAGACAGTGTTGTAGATAGGCCTTCTATTTTGTTTTGTGCTAAAGGAACTCCTAAGCTATCAATCACTAACTGAAATCCATGCCACATTGTTATGGTATGCTCCAGAGGTGTGTGTATAAATATAGATATCTATATCTATCTATATTCCCCCCCCCATGACCCCTTGAAGGTGATCCACTGGAAAAATGAGCTCAACATCATAAATCAAGCATCTAAAATTGCATGCCAGTGGGTTATGCTCTTGTCTAATTAAAATTGAGATATATAAACCCAAACAATGGGACGCTATTGGAATGTATGGTCAGAAGGTGAAAATCATATTCTGTGTCTCCTTAGATCATGAATGCATTGTGCCACAGTCCCTGATAAGAATCAAAAGTAGCATATTGTACAAAGCGCTCTTCTGAGGATGGACTATTAACAGAGGTACCCATGGGGTGGAAACAAGTTTTGGATGAGCAAAAACGTACTTGATTCCTCCTTGAGAAACACTACCTTAAGGGAAATCATTCACTAGAACAGGCGTTTTGCAAATACGGCCATATAGCCCAACAATTCTGTCAAACTTTTGTTTAATTTCACTAAAATGAGACATGGTCTGTATAGGTTTGTAAGTACAGGTTTCTATAGACACATAGTACAAGTGACAAAAGTCAAAGTGAAGCCTTCCACGCATTTATGCTTCAAAACTTTCTTCCTATGAGATCTTGGTAGAGCATCCCAAAGTTCCACCAATATAGCTAAATTCTGGATTCAATCTAGTATGAGACTCAGTGATCACTAGACTAACCTTCAAAATTGGAATTGACCGCCATTAATACCCCTTTTCGTACCCTCTGTGTGTTTTCTTAGAGCTTAGTTGACCTATTCGCATCATCCTAACCACATCAATATTTCCATCAGAATTAAGAACATAAGAACATGCCAAACTGGGTCAGACCAAGGGTCCATCAAGCCCAGCATCCTGTTCCAAACAATGGCCAATCCAGGCCATAAGAACCTGGCAAGTACCCAAAAACTAAGTCTATTCCATGCTATTGTTGCTAGTAATAGCAGTGGCTGATTTCTAAGTCAACTTAATTAATAGCAGGTAATGGACTTCTCCTCCAAGAACTTATCCAATACTTTTTTAAACACAGCTATACTAACTGCACTAACCACATCCTCTGGCAACAAATTCCAGAGTTTAATTGTGTGTTGAGTGAAAAAGAACTTTCTCCGATTAGTTTTAAATGTGCCACATGCCAACTTCATGGAGTGCCCCCTAGTCTATTATCCGAAAGCGTAAATAACCGATTCACATCTACCCGTTCTAGACCTCTCATGATTTTAAACACCTCTATCATATCCCCCCCTTAGCCGTCTCGTCTCCAAGCTGAAAAGTCCTAACCTCTTTACTCTTTTCTCATAGGGGAGCTGTTCCATTCCCCTTATTTTGGTAGCCCTTCTCTGTACCTTCTCCATTGCAATTATATCTTTTTTGAGATGCGGTGACCAGAATTGTACTCAGTATTCAAGGTGCGGTCTCACCATGGAGCGATAGAGGCATTATGACATTTTCTGTTTTATTCACCATTCCCTTTCTAATAATTCCCAACATTCTCTTTGCTTTTTTGACTGCTGCAGCACACTGAACCGACGATTTCAATGTGTTATCCACTATGTCGCCTAGATCTCTTTCTTGGGTAGTAGCACCTAATATGGAACCTAACATTGTGTAACTATGGCATGGGTTATTTTTCCCTATATGCATCACCTTGCACATATCCACATTAAATTTCATCTGCCATTTTGATGCCCAATGTTCTAGTCTCACAAGGTCTTCCTGCAATTTATCACAATCTGCTTGTGATTTAACTACTCTGAACAATTTTGTATCATCTGCAAATCTGATTACCTCACTCGTCATATTTCTTTCCAAATCATTTATAAATATATTGAAAAGTAAGGGTCCCAATACAGATTCCCTGAGGCACTCCACTGCCCATTCCCTTCCACTGAGAAAATTGTCCATTTAATCCTACTCTCTGTTTCCTGTCTTTTAGCCAGTTTGCAATCCACGAAAGGACATCGCCACCTATCCCATGACTTTTTACTTTTCCTAGAAGCCTCTCATGAGGAACTTTGTCAAACGCCTTCTGAAAATCCAAGTACACTACATCTACCGATTCACCTTTATCCACATGTTTATTAACTCCTTCAAAAAAGTGAAGCAGATTTGTGAGGCAAGACACAGCTTGGGTAAAGCCATGCTGACTTCGTTCCATTAAACCATGTCTTTCTATATGTTCTGTGATTTTGATGCTTAGAACACTTTCCACTATTTTTCCTGGCACTGAAGTCAGGCTAACCGGTCTGTAGTTTCCCGGATCGCCCCTGGAGTCCTTTTTAAATATTGGGATTATATTAGCTATCCCTCCAGTCTTCAGGTACAATGGATGATTTTAATGATGTTACAAATTTTTGCTAATAGGTCTGAAATTTCATTTTTTAGTTCCTTCAGAACTCTGGGGTGTATACCATCCGGTCCAGGTGATTTACTACTCTTCAGTTTGTCAATCAGGTCCTACACCACATCTTCTAGGTTCACCGTGATTTGGTTCAGTCCATCTGAATCATTACCCATGAAACCTTCTCCAGTACGGGTACCTCTCCAACATCCTCTTCAGTAAACACAGAAGCAAAGGAATCATTTAATCTTTCCACGATGGCCTTATCTTCTCTAAGTGCCCCTTTAACCCCTTGACCATCTAACGGTCCAACTGACTCCCTCACAGGCTTTCTGCTTCAGATATATTTTTTTTAAAGTTTTTACTGTGAGTTTTTGCCTCTACAGCCAACTTCTTTTCAAATTCTCTCTTAGCCCGTCTTATCAATGTCTTACATTTAACTTGCCAACGTTTATGCATTATCCTAATTTCTTCTGTTGAATAATTCTTCCAATTTTTGAATGAAGATCTTTTGGCTAAAGTAGCTTCTTTCACCTCCCCTTTTAACCATGCCAGTAATCGTTTTACCTTCTTTCCACCTTTCTTAATGTGTGGAATACATCTGGACTGTGCTTCTAGGATGATATTTTTTTTAACAATGACCATGCCTCTTGCACACTTTTTACATTTGTAGCTGCTCCTTTCAGTTTTTTTCTAACTATTTTTCTCATTTTATCAAAGTTTCCCTTTTGAAAGTTTACCACGAGAGCCATGGATTTGCTTACTGTCCCCCTTCCAGTCATTAATTCAAATTTGATCATATTATGATCACTATTGCCAAGCGCCACCACCACCGTTACCTCTCTCACCAAATCCTGTGCTCCACTGAGTATTAGATCTAAAATTGCTGCCTCTCTCCTCGGTTCCTGAACCAATTACTCCACAAAGATATCATTTATTCCATCCAGGAACTTTCTCTCTCTAGCATGTCCCGAAGATACATTACCCAGTCAATATTGGGGTAACTGAAGTCTCCCATTATTACTGCACTACCAATTTGGTTAGCTTCCCTAATTTCTCTTAGCATTTCACTGTCAGTCTCACCATCTTGACCAGGTGGACGATAGTATACTCCTATCACTATAGTCTTCCCCGACACACAAAGGATTTCTACCCATAAAGATTCAATTGTGCATTTAGTCTCATGCAGGATGTTTATCCTGTTGGACTCTATGCCATCCCGGACATAAAGCGCCACACCGCCTTCCGGGTGCTCCCCTCTGTCATTGTGATATAATTTGTACCCCGGTATAGCACTGTCTCATTGGTTGTCCTCCTTCCACCATGTCTCTGAGACGCCAATTAAATCTATGTCATCATTCACTGCTATACATTCTCCCATATTACTTCTTAGACTTCTGGCATTAGCATTCAAACATTTCAAAGTTTGTTTTTTGTTTGTATTTTCCTTCTGCTTTTTAATTGATAGGGATGTTAGAATTTTTTTTAACTCAGGTGAGTTTTTAGTTACAGGCACTTGGACTACTTTTCTTATTATTGGAACCTCACTGTTGGGATACCCTAATTCTATTGCATCATTAGTATCCTTTGAAGATACCTCTCTCCAAACCATGCGCTGCTGAGCGACTGTCTGCTTTCTCCTTTGTTCTAGTTTAAAAGTTGCTCTATCTCCTTTTTGCAGTTTGATCCAGAGATGGGTATAGCTTAGTCATTGTTTCGTCAACCCAACTCTAAGGCCCCAGGTTATGCTGCTAGGATCATGAGACTGGTGTATTGTCCATGATAAGAGATACTAGGACTGGCTGGGAGATCCCACTATGGAGTCCATGCTTACAGCCACACAGGCACCTGAGAGGAATCTGCTCTGCTTGTCCTGCCTCTGGCTATGGACCATCTAAGTGAAGACAACTGCTATGGACTAAAGCGATGCTATTATATTGTAGAACAGGTGAACGTAGGTCACTTATCCACTGCCCCCCCTCTTTTTTTGCCCATCAGTGCCCTCTCCTTCCCATCATCATGATGCACCAGTCAAGACTAAGGCTTGCAGTGCTTCTCTCACTGGGGCCGTGTCTTGGTTGCGCCCTCCTGCATCTTATGTGTATTGATGTCTCCCTATGCTGTAACTGCTATTGAAGATACGGCCATGGGATCAGTGCTGTCCTCTATATTGATGCTTAGGCATCACTGTGCCGAGCAATTAAGCCTGCTGGATGATGTAAATGACTTGCTTCAGCTGCAAATTTTCAGTTCAAGGATTGTGGTTTGCTTTTTACCTTATTTTGTCTGAGTTTTGTTTGTTGTTAGGTCTACATCCCCAATTACCTTCATGCTAAAAGTTAGATAGTAGCATAATTTGGGGTGAAAATTAGGTACGGAACAACTTCTCCTTGCTGTACATAATACATGTGCCAAAAACAAAGTTCAGAATGTGCTTCAACTTCCTATTTGTCCAATGGCCGCTGTGATACTTGCTCCAGAGAAGTGCAGTGAAGTCACCAGAGCCTAAGAAAAAGGAGATATTGTTTTGTTGCCACCAGGTAGAAGAACTTGTGGCAAGACATAGAAAAAATGAGGCCATGTGCCATTTATTTGGCCTATCTTAAACCCCACAGTCACAACATTTCTACCTCCCCCCAAATACTACCACCATGCAGAGACATAATGCCATTGGCTCAATGCTCAGTGGCACGTAGCATTCTCACCATGAACTACACAAAGGAAGAGGGGCAAAGGGAGAGGAGATGGAGAAGTGAGCATTTCCCCCATGTTAGTTTTGACTCCATGAATGGGGCCTCTTAATTTCACCAACATAAAATTCAACTCAAGCTTTATCCACTTTCTCATACACTGAAGTTAAAAGTTATCAATGTCTCACTTTCAAATATACCATTTGATAACTGAGGTTACATCTTATGAGACTCTCCTGATATTTTCCAGATATAAATTAGCAGCCCACTAAATTTTTATGTAGTCTTCTCTGGACATGCAGGTTAAGTAAAAAAAATTATACACAAATACCCTTTACACCAAATTATGTAATGCAGTCTCACTAATCTATCTAAATCTTCTACCATTCTTATTGAAATTTAAGGCAGTGGTTTGCTGTAAAATGGCCAGTTGATATACATTGCAAAATGTCATTGAGGCATGACATAGAAACATCCATTTAGGCTTTCAGGAGTTAAGTTTTCATGCCTACAATAATCTTAAGATTTCCTAAAATTGTAATTAGTTTCTTTGAAGTAACTCAGCAGACGGACTGAAGTAATACCAAAAGCTTGCATCTCTAAATATTAGCACTGTAAAGGCAACATCTCTATCCAACTACTTTGCCAGTTTTCTTTCAATGAATATTTACAGTAGACTAATGCAATAAACACCCTCTCTACTTTTCTTTGTATTATCAACATCTTTAGATGCAGGTAATAAGAGGAAATATGCAATTTCCTGCTGCCAAAATATATGTTTCTTAACTTTGCTTACAGTTGTGTGTCTTGATACAAGCACAACAAAATTAAATGGAGTTAGTTCCTGGTTATATAGTACTATATAATATGAATAAACTGCAAGACTCTCTTCCCTAGAGACCATGCAATACCATCTATAACCATTAGATAGCAGCACAGTACACTTGATCAGTCATGTCTCACTACTTTCACTCCCATAAGGCTTCAGCTCTACTAATTTCAATACATATACACTCTTACACAGCTGATTCTAATTCAATTAGTGCAGTTCACAACTCCAGAAAAAAGTCTAATTTAATTAGTGCATTGTGGGGCTCTACTATATCTCTAAGCAGATGTTCACAATCATCAGAAGCTAAAGCTGGTTTTAAAAGATCAGTACCTGGATAGTTTTTATATGCACTGCTGACACCATCAGTTGAAATTAGGAAGGGACAAATCAACTATAAGTTTCAGTTCTGACTCAGATGGATTTGTCCAGATTTCTCTCAAAATTAGATTTTACTTTTAGTTTTGGTTTAAGTTAATTTGGCTTTGCTATGTATGATGATTATTTGAATATCATAACTAAACCTAGATGGTGCGGGCAAGAATATTTTAAGTACATGCAAGAGGGAAAGGACAGGAAGATCTCTCACTATCTAAGTAGCTCACTCACCTGTAACATTTATCAGCAGTCTTACGCCAATGAGTTGTCATGTCATTATCCATATCACTCACCATTTTTTCTGGCTTGATGAGAATTAAAAAAAATTATAAGTTGATTTGCCACTGGCTTAAATTTGGCAAACCGGATCACAGAGAAACTTTTTTCAAGCCACATCAAGTTAGACACAGCTTTGAATCAAATATTTCAAGTCAAATCAAACGTAACCTCTTTACTTTTGGGGGGACCAGGGAGGAGGGGGGAGAAGTGTATTAAAATACAAATTTACTCACTTACCTCAAAATTAAAACATTTGTATGTCAGGAATAAGATTCAGGAGGTAGGAATTCTGTATGCTTTCAAACTGATTAAACAGTGCTACAGATCTCACTCTCCTGCTCTCTGTGCTATTTGATATGACAATGGCTAATGCTGAAATGAAGTAGTGCAAGCCAATGGGCCGCATAGGTTTCCTGTTAATGATCACAATATTATACTATGGAAGGCAAAAGTGGATATTTTCAAGCTATCTAAAATTTTCCATAAGCACCATTTCACTGTTCTCATTTTATTTTTTATTAGCATGATTTTTCATTACAGAAAGAAGTATCATAAATGAAAACAATGTGTATTTAAATGTTTTTAGCTAAAATGTATCAAAATCTCTTGTAGTACATCAAAAAGGACTATATAAAGCTCCTTTTAACCTATCAATGGCAAGTTCAAATGAAATGTATGCAAACTTTATAATGCAGGTTACATCAGATAATAAGTCTTGAAGGTACTAGAATATATATCTAGCTGGTCACAATGTCTTTGGAATGTCCTGTACTTTAAAGAGAGCATGGGTTGCCATAGCTAAGTTTGTCATGGCTACATAGAGCTCTATTATGCATCAAAACCAATGAGCTTGCCTCAAGACAGACAACACCTGGCTATGCATTCAAAATGCAAAGAAGAATTTGAAAATCAGATCAAACATTTCACGAGTGAGGGCCAGTAAGTTTCAAAACACATTTTGTAATGTGGAAGATGCTTGTCTACTTTAAAAAGATAATTTTAATGTTAATGTTTTTATCGTGTTTTGTATGTATTATGAATGTTTGAATTGTGAACTGCACTGAACTCTTGTTGTGGAAGTAGTGGTATGGAAATCTATGTAAATAAATAAATTAAATAACAGCATTTCTGCAAAAGTTTAAATTAGCTCTTTACACTCAATCATATTATGGGATGAGCAAACTAAATTGTTTGGCCTGATTTATAATCTTACTTCTAAATCAATATAATAGTATTACCCAATGATACCAAAAGCACATTTTTCTCATACATCCAGAACTGAATGAAGTGCTTCTGCTTAGAATCTAGCACCCTTGCTTCTGTAATAAAAGATTGTTGTTCTTCCTATAAGAACAAAATGCTTTTCTAGACTAAGAGCTGGATCTGTTTATGTTGTTTCAGTACCAATAATTCTACTATGACAAAATATCAAGACCGCTTTTGAAGGAAGGATTGTTAGTTGTAATAGACAGACTAAGCTCCAATCTCAATGTATGGATGAGACAATAGTGCAGGGAAGAAGGTTTTAGGTTTGTTAGGAACTGGGGAACATTCTGAGGAAGAGGGAGCCTATTCTGCTAGGTTGAGCTCCTCTATCATCTAACGGTACAGGACCATTAGATGATTGAGGGGTTAAAGGGGCACTTAGGGAAGATAAGGCCATCGCAGAAAGACTAAACTAATTCTTTGCTTTGGTGTTTACTGAAAGGATGTTGGGGAGATACCTGTTCCAGACATGGGGTGACGATTCGGATGAACTGAACCAAATCACGGTGAACCTAGAAGATGTCGTAGCCCAGACTGACAAACTGAAGTGTTCTAAAATCACCTGGATTGGATGGTATACACCCTCAAGTCCTGAATGAACTAAAAACATTTTTTTTGAACCTATTTCAATTCATTTATAACCTATCATTAAAATCATCCATTGTACCTGAAGACTGAAAGATGGCCAATATTACCCCGATATTTAAAAAGGGCTCCAGGGGTGATCCGGGAAACTGTAGACCTGTGAGCCTGACTTCAGTGCTGGGAGAAATTGTGGAGATTGAAGAATCTAAATATGTACACCCTGGAGGAAAGGAGGAGCAGGGGTGATATGATTCAAACTTTCAGATACTTGAAAGGTTTTAATGATCCAAAGGCAATGACAAACCTTATCTGTTGCAAAAAAATCAGCAGAACCAGGGGTCATGATTTAAAACTCCAGGGAGGAAGACTCAGAACCAATGTCAGGAAGTATTTCTTCACGGAGAGGGTGGTGGATGCCTGGAATGCCCTTCCGGAGGAAGTGGTGAAGACCAAAACTGTGAAGGATTTCAAAGGGGCGTGGGATAAACACTGTGGGGGTAGATTTTAAAAGGAGCGCGCGCGGCGGTAGAACAGCGCGCGTTCCTGCGCATACAGCGGATGTTAGTAATTTTGTGTAGCGTGCGCACATCTGCGCGCGCTACTCAAAATACGCGCATATATGGAGGATGAGTTGTGCGCGTACCTCTATTAACTGTGCGCATGTGGTACGCGCACTTGTGCGCGCCGATCTTTGTGTGTGTGGCGAAATCGCGCGGGCGTGCCCGTGCGCATGCAAACGTGAGGGCATGACCTCCCGTTCTGCACACAGCACAAAATGGCAGGGCGTGGTAGGCAGCCCAACTTCACCACCAGGGACATCGAACTGCTGGCGTCCCTGGTGGTGAGGCGAGAACGGTGGCTGTTCCCGGTGCAGGGACGGAGAACGGACTTCCGGCAGCTCCGGCAGTCCTGGAGGAGGCTGCAACGTGTCTTTAACCAGCAAGCTTCCCACCCCCGTGGAGTAAGTAGACTGTACAACAGTTGATGTGGTGAATGTGGGAGTGTCAATGTCAGGTTAGGCCTCACCGGAGGAATCAGATTATTGTAGTCTGATATTTATCTGCACTGTAGAAAGTGGGTTCTTTCATGCTGGTGCTTAACACTGGTTTGGATTGTGTTGTGTTTTGCCTCAATTGTCAATGCTGATAACTAATATTATGATTACTGAAGAATATCATGGTCGTCAGTCATTAATGTTGTCACACCCACATCCAAGTATCCTGTTACTATTCTGACTATCAGAGTACAGTAATGGTTCTCCCTCCTTTCTTTCTAATAGATAGAGGATCTGAAGAAGAAAGCCCGGTGGCTGCGTCTTCATAGGCCAAGGTGGCTGGAGCGGCTGCGGGCACAGCGGGCTGGGCCTGGCGGTAAGTGACCCCTCCAAGCTACTGGAATGTGGTATCCCCATCTGAACCACCTTCCCTCCCTCTCCCACCTTCCCTCCCTCCTTCCCCCCCCCCTCACCTTTCCTCCCCCTTCCTCTCCCACCTTCCCTCCCTCATCCAGTACAGTGTATTTAGACGTCTCCTTTTGTTTCACAGATGCTGAGGAGGCCATGCCAGGCCCAGCTGCAGGAGAAGGAGCTGCAGCCGCTCCAGTGGGGGAGGCAGATTCTCCCCCCCCCCCCCCACCCCCGAGGAGAAGACGACTTCACCTGCCGCAGAGCCCTCCCCGGGCACAGAGGCGCCCCAGGCCTTCCCCTAGCGCCCCCCCTCCCCCCCCGTAGGGCAACCTCCCCATTTTGCCTGTGGGGTTAGGGACGCGGGGGCAAGCAGGGGCCAACCTTTGCTGGCCCAGGGAGGCATTCATGGCCCTCTTGTGCCTCATCGGCCCCCCTCACTGCACCAGCGAAGAGGCCCATCCCCGGGGGCATGCTCCCCCGAGGATGAGCCTCTTACATATGGTCAATTCCTGGCCTTCGTGAGGGGGGTCCAAGAGGGCATGAGGGCTATGAATGCCTACCAGGAGAGGATGATCCGGGCGACGGATCGGATCACCAGGGGTCTAACTGCTGCTTGGTGCAGCAGTACGGGTCCTGGGGGATCTGATCCGTCGTCGCTGATCATTCTCTGGTCCCTGCCTCCCTAACCTCACGGGAGTTTTGTTTTCTGTACATAGTTTTGCTCCCTAGACTGCCCCTCCCCATCCTTTTTTTGTTTGGTATATATTGCAAATATGTTTGGTTTCAAATACAATTTTTCTAACACAAAACGGTGTGGTCATTTCAGGGACAGGTGGAAGGGGTCCATGTATTGTCCGAGTGTTGGAGGGAGGGAGGGAAGGTGGGAGAGGGAGGGAGGGAGGGAGGGAAGGTGGGAAAGGAGGGAAGGAGGGAAGGAAGGAAGGTGGGAAAGGAGGGAAGGAAGAGAGTATGGATGAGGCAACGTTGAAGTCCCAGCAGAGCAGCCCACCGAACAGCTTGGAGAACCATCTTAGACACTGTAGAGGATATGTGCGTGCCACATCGGCTTCAGTAAAGTGTATGGGCCAGGCGGCCATCTCCAGTACAGTCGATGGGCGAGGCAACATTATAGTGAAAGAACTAGGATCCAGTCCCACTTTAGCAGTACACCAAATCGCCTGGAGAGCCAGCCCATAGACTCTAGCGGACATGTGCGCATGGGCCGTAGACTCTAGCGGACATGTGCGCAGGGCCCATAGACGGTACTCAAGATGGCCGCCTCGCCCATACACTTTACTGAAGCCAACGTGGAGCGCACATCGCCGCTACAGTCTATGAGACGGTTCTGCAAGCTGTTCGGTGGGCTGCTATAGTGGGCGCACAATGCACTGACATACAATCCTGAACAGCTATAAAGCCAGTGCATTGCACCTCCGAGAGGCTGCTGAGAAGCCGACTACACATGTTAGACAGCGAAGGTCCCCCTTCATATCAAACACTGGTGACCAGTTATCAGACAGTATAGTGAAGTATCCCCGAATAAAAACTGAAGACCCCTTCCAATGCTGCAGTAAAGCGACCTTACCTACAATTTTCCCCCTCTGGATCCGCCATCCGCAGCAATCGAGTAGTATGTGCAGAGACTTGGGAGCTCTGCAGCCTACTGAGAAGGCCAACTCAATCGGGGCCAGCTGCTAATCAGCTGGCCCCGATTGAGGGCTCTCTGTTCTAGGTCTGGCTGGAAAGTTACCACATTCCATGCAGCACACTGACAACCCTCTGGTGTCCAGAAGGGGTTGTAGGGCAGGTGCTACATGGTGTGGTTGACAGCCACACTATTCCACACATGATACCCCAGGGGTGTCATGACAAGTCCTGTGTGACTACCACTGGAGTATTAGTCAGGTCTGCAACTGTAGCATGTATCACATATGGAGCGAAGTACATCACACCCCTATTGTCAGTGTGCTAATTACCATATGCTTTTAAATTTAGGGGAGCCAGATGATGAGCAACCCGGACCTGCACCTAGATGACCCCAACGGCTGTACCGGCGTCTGCGGGAGGTCCGTGTCTCATCGGAAGAGGAGGAGGGGGAAGCCCGTGAACACATGGAACAGCCTGCGGAGGAGGAGGAGCAGCAGCGGCAGGGAGAGGAACCGGAGGACCCATTCGCTGAAATGGAACCTGATCGGCAGCAGGACAACAGTGCGTCCGACCAGCCTGAGCCCGAGCCCGACCCGTATACCAAGCAGGCAGAGAGACTCTTACAGCAGGGCGCCGGCCTCTTGGACGCCATCTCTGGCCTGTCTGAAGTGGTGCAGCAGGAAAGCACTTCCCTCAGTCTTACTGTCAGGGAGGGGTATGAGCGGCTTCAGGGGCGCCTCCAAGACCTTTGCCGGGCTACTGAGCAGCAGACGGAGGTTTGGAGGGAGCTGCTGCAGCGGATGCCTCCCGTGCAGCCGCAGCCACCAGTGGCTCCATGGCCTTTCATGCCTTACCCTCCACCTTATGGGCCTCCATACCCATGGATGCCACCTGCCCGTGCAGAGGCGCCTGGGGTGGTACCTCCACCTGTGCCACCAGCGCCTCAGCCTCTTGCAGGCTATCCGTGGATGGCACCCCCACCCCCACCTCCTGTTCCACCACCTCCTCTTCCACCACCAGCACCAGAAGAGCTGTTGCCCCTGGCTATTCCTTCCTGTAGCCATGCCCCGGATGTGCCCCAGGCACTCTGCCCTCTGAGGGTAGTGTAAGCAGTGGGAGGAGTCCCCTGCGCCGGAGTACCCGGGTGGGGCAAGTCTAGGCTTTCTGAGGCTTGTAGGAGAGGACGGGCAAGAAAGTGAACTGTGACAAGTGTTCAGTTGTTCCTTATTACTTTTATTTAATTATCACATTTTTCACACTTGTAAATAAATGCACATTTATCACCTACGGAAATGGCTTTCTATGAGACTGTTCCTTTGGCTCAGGCGATGTATTTCCTCCAATTCCTCCATAGACAGCTGTATGTCCTCATCCTCCTCATTTGCTTCAGGGGCATCCTCAGGTACAGGGATGTGTCTGTTAAGTGCCAGATTATGAAGAATACAGCAGGCTAGGAAAATCTCACACACCTTAGAGGGGGAGTACAAGAGGTACCCACCGGATCTGTCCAGACAGCGGAAGCGTGATTTCAGGATGCCAAATGTTCTCTCGATGACAGCCCTGGTCCTACGGTGTGCCCTGTTGTAGAGAGTCTCTGCTGTAGTGTTGGGGCAGGCCATGGGAATTATGAGCCACGATTTGAGGGGATAGCCTCTGTCACCTGTAGCATAAGAGTAAACCAGAAGGTTAGATAATGTCTGTGCATCACTGGGGTACAGCTCACAGGGCTTACAAACTACACTAGTACAATCACTAGATATAGGGTGCATACTGTGGCACCCTATATCTAGTGATTGTACTAAAATAGGTGGGTGCTGTTGTTGGTTGCTCTACCAACAGCAGCACCCACCTATCAATTCCAGCTGCGTCACATCACTGGGAGCCAGCCCCCAGTGATGTGACGCAGCTGGAATTCTTCATAGATCCTGGATTGGGTGAGAATGTAGGCATCGTGGCTGGATCCAGGAAAGCGAGGCACCACATTCGTGATGAGGTCCCTGGCGTTGCACACCATCTGCATGTTTAGTGCGTGGAAACCCTTGCGATTGCGGTAGATGGCCTCATCTCCTCCTGGTGCCCTTAGGGGCACTTGGGTGCAATCAATAGCTCCCAAGACCGAGGGGAAGCGTGCTATTTGGTAGAAGTCTCTCATGGTTTCATGCTGTTCCTCTCTTCCGATGGGGAAGGAGATAAAGTTGTGTGTGTGTCGCAGCAGGGCAGCCAGGGCCTGCTCCAGACATCTTGAGGTGGCACCCTGAGTGATTCCAGACGTCAGGCCCAGCGGGGTTTGGAAGGTTCCGGTAGCCAGAAATGCAAGGAAGGTTGTCACCTTGATGTGTACAGGCAAGGCATGGGCCCTTTGCGTGCGGGGTTGCAGGTCACCCTCTAACATTCGGCAGAGGGACAGTATGGTCTCCTTATCAAATCTGTAACGAGTCATTACTTCCTCCTCCGACAGATCGAGAAATTGGGTGCGAGTCCTGTAGACTCGGTGTAACGAGTACCGCCTCCGTCTCAGCTGCCTTCTCCTCCTTCTCCTCTCTCTTTCCCTTCTGAGCCTTAGGGATTGCAGCAGCCATATTGCTGCTGTAAACATGTGTAGACAGGGAATGAGCAATGAATGGCTGTCTTTAGACGCTCCTGAGGCTCTCTCTTCTACGGTCATACGCACATTAACGTCTATGGAAAACGGTTCCACTATCCCAGTTTACAGCGGTTACTCCCCCATGGCCTCTCCTTTCCACCTTCTGGCCTTCTGCCGGATGTCTGGAACTGTAGCGATGTCAGACAGCAGCCGCAGAGCCTTCACTCATACCTTGCGCACACAAAAAGCAGTAGTAAATATACGCGCATGAACTAGGAAGCACGTGCCGGTGGAGTTATGCTTGTCGCTTATAAAATACGTTTTACGCGCATATGTTCGGTCTCCCCCCAGACACGCCCCCGACACGCCCCTTTTGTATTTGCGTAATGTTGCTCGCGCAGGGCCACTTACACGCACAAATGCCGCTATGCAAAATTCGGGTTGTGCGCGCCACTCCCGTTTATGCGCATAAGTGCCCGTTTTTGCGCGTACAGCTTTGAAAATCTACCCGTGTGGATCCATAAAGTGTAGAGGATGTGAATAAAGAGAAGAGGCAAGGGGGTGGCTTGCTTGCGGGAATGACGGCTACTAGCTGGAGATTAATATCCTTATTCAATAAACATACACACAGTTAATGCGACTTCAATATTGCTCTATGCTTCAACGGCAAGAGGAAATGTGGAATAAAGGATTTGCATCCACAAAAAAGCAGGGGAGTAGCTTGCTTGTTACGGTGGTTTCTACCCCAAACCAAATAAGCCTGATACTTCACTTTCAATGCACATCCAGCATAGCTCTCTGCTTCAACGGCGGGGAAAATGAAGAAAAGATGATTTATATTCAGCATCAACCAACAAGCAATGAATTACATAGTCTGGGTAAACAAATAAGCATGGGTGTAGCTTGTTTATTACGGCGGTTACTACCCCAAACCAATTAGCTAGATACTTCACTTCGATGCAGCTCCAGCACTGCTGTCTGCATCGATGGTGGGGATGGAAGGGAATTGGAACCAAAAAGTTACCAATAAGGGCCCTGACCTCAGCGGTCAGAGTAACAGATAAGTATGAAAAATAGGTGTGAAAGCTTGCTGGGCAGACTGGATGGGCTGTTTGGTCTTCTTCTGCCGTCACTTCTATATTTCTATGTTTCTATATGTTATAAAGAATAAAATCATAAAACATTTAGATAGACATGGTTTAATGGAAAACAGCCAGCATGGATTTACCCAAGGGAAGTCTTGCCTCACAAATTTACATTTTTTTGAAGGGGTGAATAAATATGTGGACAAAGGTGAACTGGTAGAAGTTGTGTACTTGGATCTTCAAAAGGTGTCTGACAAAGTCCCGCATGAGAGGCTTCTAAGAAAGCTAAAAAGTAATGGGATAGGAGGCAAGGTCCTTTTGTGGACTGCAAACTGGTTAAGACAGGAAACAGAGTAGGATTAAATAGTCTGTTTTAACAATGGAAAAAGCTAAACAGTGGAGTGCCTCAGGGATCTGTACTTGGACAAATGCTTTTTAATGTATCTATAAATAATCCGGAAAGGGATACAATAAGTGAGGTGATCAAATTTGTGGATGACAAAATTATTCAGCGTAGCTAAATTAGAAGTGGGTTGTGATAAATTGCAGAAGGACCTTGTGAGACTGGAAGATTGGGCTTCCAAATGGCAGATGAAATTTAATGTGGACAAGTGCAAGGTGATGCATATAGGGAAAAATTACTCTCGGTAGTTACATAATTTTAGGTTCTATCTGAGGCATTATAGTGGATAATACATTGAAATAGTCAGCTCAATGTGCTGTGGCAGTAAAAAAAAGCAAAGAGAATGTTAGGAATTATTAGGAAGGGAGTGGAAAATAAAATGGTGGATGTCCTAATGCCTCTGTATCACTCCATGGTGAGACCACGCCTTGAATACTGTGTGCAATTCTGGTCACTACATCTCAAAAAGATATAGCTGCACTGGAAAAAGTGCAGAGAAAAGCGACCAAAATGATAAGGAGCATGGAACAGCTCCCCTTTGAGGAAAGGCTAAAGAAGTTAGGGCTGTTCAGTTTGGAGAAAAGACAACAGAGAGATCTACAAAATCATGAAAGGACTTGAACAGGTTAATGTAAATCAGTTATTTTCTATCTCAGATAATAGAAGGAATGGGGGCACTCTATGAAGTTTGCAAGTAGCTCATTTAAAACAAATAAAAAATTATTTTTCACTCAGCGCATAGTTAAGCTCTGGAATTCATTGTCAGAGGATGTGGTTACAGCAGTGACTGTAACTGGGTTTAAGAAAGGTTTGGATAAGTTCCTAGAGGAAAATCTATAAACTGCTATTAATTAATAAACAACAGTAACCTGAGATATATTTAATATTTGGGTACTTGCCAGGTACTTGTGACTTGGATTGGCCACTGTTGGAAACAGGATGCTGGGCTTGATGGACCCTTAGTTTGACCCAGTATAGCATATCTTAAGTTCATCTTAATCAGAGTGAAACCAGACTGCTGCTGCTCACTTTTAAAAAGGTGATAGAGCAGCTTTTAAACTAGAACATGGGGAAATGCCAACAGTTGTTCAAAAACACATGGTTCAGAGGGAGGTATTTTCTAAGAATACTGGCAAACCAAGTCAGTCAGAATATCCTGATAGAGACGTGGTTATAAAAGCTGAAAACCCTCAGATGTATTTAAAGAGTACACAAATAAAAATGACTCCAAACAACCTGTATCATCTGATAACAGGTTGTGGGTACATATAAACATAGAAATACAAATAAAACTACTTTAAAATGTCTGTGTACAAATGCCAGAAGTCTAAAAATTAAGACTGGAAAGTTAGAATGGTGATAACGGAAGATATAAACTCAAAAGGCATCTCGGAGACCTGGTGGAAGGAGGATAAGCAATGGGACGCTGTGATACTAGGGTACAAATTATATCAACATGATAAAGCACATGAAATTGGTGGAGGGTAGCACTATATGTGAAGAATGACAGAGTCAAGGATAAAAGTTTTACATAAAACATACTGCATTCTGGAATCCGTATGGATAGAAATTCCAAGGGTAAAAATGAAGAGTATAGTAGTGGGGATATAATACCGCCCCCCCTGGCCAGGATGAAGAAACAAAATACAAAATTTTAACAAAAATTAGACAGGCTAATAAAATTAGCAACACAATAATAATGGGAGACTTCAATTGCCTGAATATTGTTTGAGTAAATGTCACATCAGGATATGCAGGGAGGTAAAGTTCCTAGATGACATCAATGACTGGTCCATGCAGCAGTTGGTCATGGAACCAATGAGATGGGGAACCTTATCAGATTTAGTTCTCAGCAGCACACAGGACCTGGTGCAAGAGATAAAGCTGATGGATCTGTTTGGCAACAGTGATCATAATAAAACAATTTGACAATCACTGGAGGGTAAATACTAACGAAAATGACTGTATTAGCATTTAACCATAAAAAGGAAGACTATGATAAAATGAGGAAATTTGTTAAAAAGAAATAGAAAGGAGCAATCCAGAAGGTTAAAAACTTGCATGAGGCATGGATGTCTAAAATTACCATACTTGAGGCCTGGACAAAATATATTCCATGCATTACAAAAGGTTTAAGGAAAACCAAACAATTGCCAGTGTAGCTTAATAGTGAGGTGAAAGACAATTAAAGCCAAAAGGGCATCATTCCAAAAATGGAAAGCAGACCCAAATGAGGAAAGTAGGGAGGAACATAGGCAGTGGCAAGTTAGGTGTAAAAACGTAACTAAGCAGGCTAGGAAAGAATTTGAAAAGAAGCTTGTTAAGATAAAAATAAGTAATAAAAGCTTTTTCAAGTAATTTGAGGTAAAAAGTCTGTGAGGGAGTCAGTTGGGCTGCTAAATTACCGAAGGGTAAAAGGTGTAGTCAGGGAGGACAAGGAAATAGCTGAAAAACTAAGATTAATTCTTTGCCTCGGTCTTTACTGAGGAGGACGTTGAGGTCATACCCAACTGGAAATACTTTTTGATGGTGATGACTCTGAAAGACTAGATGGAATCACTTTGAAACTGGAAGATGTATTAACTCAAATTGATGGACTAAAGATTAACAAATCACCAGAACTGGATGGTATTCACCCCAGAGTTCTGAAGGAACTCAAAATGAAACTGCAGACATGCTTATGGTGATTTGCAATCTATCATTTAAAATAGCTATGGTAAGAGAAGACTGGAGAGTGGCCGACATGTCACCAATTTTTAAACAGAGTTCCAGGGATGATCTGGGAAATTGTAGACCAACAAGCCTGACTTCAGTGCCAGGAAAAATGATTGAAACTACTCTTAAAAATAAAATTACTGATCACATTAATAGATATAGTTTAATGGGGATGCGGGGGGGGGGGGGGGAGACAACATGGTTTTTGCAAAGGGAAGTCTTGTCTTACTAATTAGATTTTTTTTGAGGGTGCAAATAAAAATGCAGACAAAGGTGAGTCAGTTTATATAGTATATTTGGATTTTCAGAAGGCATTTCACAAAGACTCCTCAGGAAATTGGAAGGTCATACAATAGAACAGGAGGTACTGTCCTGTTGTGGATTGGTAACTGGATAAAAGACAGGAAACAGAGGGTAGGACTAAATGGTCAGTTTTCTGAAAGGAGAAAGTTTGTTAGTGAAGTGCCCCAGGGGTCTGTATCAGGACCTGTGTTATTTAGCATATTTATAAATGATCTAGAGAAAGGAATGATGAGCGAGATGACAGCTATTATTCAACTTTACTTAGGGAATAGCCACTGCTATTAATTGCATTAGTAGCATGGGATCTTCTTAGTGTTTGGGTAATTGCCAGGTTCTTGTGGCCTGGTTTGGCCTCTGTTGGAAACAGGATGCTGGGCTTGATGGACCCTTGGTCTGACCCGGCATGGCAATTTCTTATGTTCTTAAATTTGCAGATGACACAAAATTGTTTTGAGTCATTATAGCAGCAAAGGATTGCAAAGAACTGCAAAAGGACATTATGAGCCCACAAAACTGGGCTTCTAAATGGCTGATGCAATTTTTCTGGACAAGTGCAAAGTAATGAACGTAGAGGAAAAATAATCCCAATTACAAGTACACAATGCTGGTTTCTGTGTTAGGAGTCAGCACCCAGGAAAATGACCTCAGAATCATTTGTGGATAATACTTTGAAATCTTCGGCTCCATGTGCAGTGGCAGTCAAAAAAACAAATAGAATGTTAGGAATTATTTGGAAAGGAATAGGGAACAAAACAATAGCATAATGCCCTTGTAAAGATCCATGGTGCGAAAATACCCTGAGTATTATGTGCAGTTCTGGTCACTCCAACTCAAAAAAGACAAAGCAGACGTGGAAATGGTACAGAGAATGGTGACAAAATGATATAGAGGGAATGGAAAAGCTTCATTATGGAGAAAGGTTAAACAGATTAGAGCACTTTAGCTTGGAAAAGAAGACAGAGGGGATAGGATTGAAATTTATAAAATCATGAGTAGGGTGAACAGGTAAATAGGGAATGGTTATTTATCCTTTCAAACAGTAGGAATAGGACATTCCATGAAACTAGCAATCAAAAAGTTTAAAGCAAATCATAGGGAGTATTTTTTCACTCAGCGCACAATCAAGTCAAAGGACGTGGTGAAAGCAGCTAAAAATAGTGAGGTTCAAAATAGTATTGGACAAGTTTCTGAAGGAAAAGTCCATAATCAGTTACAGCTACATAGGGGGAAACGCAGCATTTAGCCCTGGGAGCGAAATATAAGAAACAAATCAACTATTAGGGATCTGATAGGAACTTGTGATCCCGACTGGCCACTGTCAGAGACAGAAGGCTAGAACAATGGACCTTGGCCTGACCCACCATGGCACTTATGTTCTTATGCTTATGATTTAAAAATTACTAACAGATCAGGATCACAAAAATGTTTAAAACTTATACCCATGAATTGCTATTTGAAGAAAAACGTATGTGCCTTATTTTTAAATGTGTTTTCATCAGATTGTAAACATTTTAAGTTGTAAAACTAAAGCTACCAAATCCCAAAATCACTCAACAAAACCAAACTGTCAAAAAGCTTTTAACCTATCTGAAAACAGATAGGTTAAAAGCTTGTTTTATTAGAACTGAAAAAGAGCACTGCATGAATATAATCCGAAAACTTGTTTAAAAAGTAACTGAATATTTCTCAAGAGAAGGGTTCTCAGACAGAGGTGTGCAGCTAATACATATTGCTCAGAATTAAAATTAGCCATAAAATGTCTCTTTCTGCGTTTAGCAGAGTTGCTTACCTGTAACAGGTGTTCCTAGGACAGCAGGATGTTAGTCCTCACACATGGGTGACATCATCGGATGGAGCCCGGCACAGAAAATTTATGTCAAAGCTTCCAGAACTTTGACTAGGCATACTGAGCATGCCTAGCATGCTCTATACCAGGGGTCGGGAACCCATGGCTCACGAGCCAGATATGGCTCTTTTGATGGCTGCATCTGGCTCGCAGACAAATCTACTAAATCAGTGTGTCGCCACACTTTCCAGTCCCCCGCTGACCCAGCTGCTCCCCGGTCCTCCTCCGCCCGGGCTTAAAATGCTGTCAGCCCGGGCGGAACGCGGCAGAATAGCTGGAGTCGGTGGCACCGGCATGCTCTCTTCTTCCCGCCCCCCCCCCCCCCC
This sequence comes from Rhinatrema bivittatum, assembly GCF_901001135.1. Classification (NCBI taxonomy): domain Eukaryota; kingdom Metazoa; phylum Chordata; class Amphibia; order Gymnophiona; family Rhinatrematidae; genus Rhinatrema; species Rhinatrema bivittatum. The sequence continues at coordinate 270,240,666 of NC_042621.1, forward strand.
ACCGCGGCCCGGAAGAGGAAGTGGTGAGCATCGGGTGCGTGCGCGGGAAGAAGGGACCACGCTAGTGTGGTCAGCGTCGGTCCGACGAAAAGAAGACTCTGCAGCGCGGCTCGGAGGAAAATAAAGAAGAGCTTCAACCGCGGCCGATGGGACTCCTCCGCGAGGGCTGAAAATGAAGGAGGTTAGTGTTGGGAGGAGACTGCTGCTGCCACGAGTTCCCGGGGTGGGGGAGAGAGAGTGAATGAGCGAGCATGCATGTGTGTTTGAGATCCTGTGTGTGTGAGTGAGAGATTGCATGTATGTGAATGATTGAGAGCCTGTATATGTGAAAGAGAGTATGTCTGTGATTGAGAGCCTGCCTGTGAGAGAGAGAGCATGAATGTAAGTTTACGAATGGGAACCTGTATGTGTAAGTTTGTGATTGAAAACCTGTTTGTGTGAAAGAGTATGTGTGCATGATTGAGATCCTTTGTGTGTGAGAGAGATCATGTGTAAGTATGATTAAGAGCCTGTGTGTATAAGTAAGAGAGAGCATGTGTGTCTGTGTGTGATTGAGAGCTGGTTTAGGTGATGGAGCATGTGAGTATGTGATTGAGAGCCTGTGTGTAAATGAGAGAAAGAGAGGACATGTTTGTAAGCATGTGAATGAGAGTCTGTGTGTGAGAGAAAAAGACAGCATGTATTTATGTGATTGAAAGCCTGTGTGTGTAAGCGTGAAAAGATAGACATCATGTGTGTAAATGTGTAATTAAGAGCCTATATAAGTGAGAGAGAAAAAGCATGTGTATATGTGAGTGACTGAGAGCTTGTGTGTATAGGTGTGTAATTGACAGCCAGTGTGAGAGAGAGCGCTGGTATGTGACTGAGAGAGGAGAAAGTTCCAAGCAAACCACCCCTCCTCCTGCTAATTCAGAACAATCTCAGGACACCTGGATATCAAACATTCCCAGATATGCAGAGCAAAACATTTTTTGTATCCTTATTATTTTTCATTACTGGGTCTTTGTGTCTGCTATTTTGAAATATTTTGTTGGTATCTGGAAATGTTTTATATGAGTTTTTAATTATTGGATATTCCACTCATCAGCTGTTTCGAAATATGTTCTTTTTGTTAGTACAGTTTTACTGCTGATGATTTTATATTTCTTGATTTGTTTTATAAGGATGGGTGATGTTTCTTTTTTCCTTTGTTACACTGCATACAGAGACTCTGGCTTGTTGCAGTTTCCAATTCAGTTTTTTCTACATGCTTCTAGTTATGCGTTTTGGTCTCTTTATTCTATGTTAGGTGAGGGTCAGCACGTGATTCAGGTGAGGTTTTCTGCTGGCGTGTAGTTTCTGTGTAGGGCTCTATAGCAGCCTGACTTGGTCCGTTTTCCTAATAGGAGATGTATTGGTGTCTTAAGGCCTGGTGTAATATTTTCAGAGACTTATTGAACTTTAAAAGTGTGATCTTACATAAAATACACACATTTACTTGTATTTAGTTTTAAACATATTGTATGGCTCTCATGGAATTACATTTTAAAATATGTGGCGTTCATGGCTCTCTCAGCCAAAAAGGTTCCTGACCCCTGCTCTATACCATACGTCCAGGCAGGGTCCTCTTCAGTCTTGTAACATACAATTACAATAAAAATAAAATAATAAAAATAGAAGAAACCCAACTCTGCAGGGTGGTGAGTGGATTTTGTGAGGAATACCATCCTACTGTCCTAGGAGAACACCTGTTACAAGTAAGCAACTCTTTCTCCTAGGACAAGCAGGTTAGTAGTCCTCACACATGGGTGAATCCCTAGCTACAGGCTGCTCCCCAACACAAAAGGGGACCAACAGAAATCAACCAGCTGCCAACGGGTACAACAACCACCATACTGTTGGTAACAGAGGGAGAGACAGCCTAAACCCAAACAACAGACCTTAGGTAGGGAGAGTTGGGTTCTACATCTCAAACAGGTTCCAGAAGACAGACTGGCCGAACCTACTGTCATGACTGCTATCCCTATCCAGACAGTAGTGAGATGTGAATGTGTGGCGAGAACTCCATGTCGCAGCTTTGCAGATCTCCTCCACAGGAACTGCTCGCAAGTGAGTCACCAACATTGCCATGGCTCTGACATAATGATCCTTGTCATTACCCCCAAGATGCAGTCCTGACTGGGCATAACAGGAGGAGATGCAATCTGCTAGGCAACTGAATAATATCTGTTTGGTAATGGCAACTCCCAATCTATTCCTGCCAAAAGAAATGAAAAGTTGGGTGGACTGTTATGGGCTTCTGTCCACTCCAGATAGAAGATAAAGGCTCACTTGCAATCCAAACTGTGCAATGCTCATCGCCTTGGTGCAAATGGGGCCTGGAATGTTGGCAGGATGATTGATTGGTTTACATGGAAATCTGTCACCACCTTAGGCAGGAACTTAGGGTGCATATGCAAGATCACCTTGTCATGATAAAGTTTGGTATAAGGTGGATAGTCACAAAGGCCTGGAGCTCTGTGACCCTGCACGCTGAAGTGACCACCACCAAAAATATGACCTTCCATGTCAGGTACTTTAGGTCACAGGTATGCAGTGGCTCAAAAGGAGCTTTCATCAGCTGAGCTAGTACCACATTGAGGTCCCAAGACAGCAGGAGGCTTCAACCAAAGCAGACCCCGCATTAAGCTTACAACTATAGGCTGTACAGAGATAGGCGTACCATCTACACTTTGGTGGTATGCGCCAATTGCACTCAGATGAACTCTAATGGAAGTGGTGTTTAGGCCAGCAGAAGGTAATCAAGCAGTTTTTGTGTGGGGCAGGAGAAAGGTTCTAGGGAAAACCTCCTCCACATCAGTCCATAGGACTTTCTAGTGGAAGGCTTTCTAGAAGCTACAAGGACCCTTATCACATCTTTGGAAATATCAAGCGACTGCAGAATTAACCTCTCAACATCCAGGCTGTGAACGATAGGGCCTGGAGATTGGGATGCCGCAGCCTGCCATTATCTTGCATAATGAGGTCTGAAGAAGACCCCAAAGTGACTGGTTTCCAGAAAGACAACTCCCAAAGGAGTGGAATCAAGACCTGTCTTGGCCAATGAGGGTCTATGAGAATCGCCAATGAGGGTCTATGAGAATCATAGTCCCTCGATCCTGTCAAAGCTTCAGGAGAGTCTTCATTACTAGAGAAATCTGATGAAACCTGTACAGATGGTCCTTGCCTCAATGGTGGGCAAAGGTGTCCAAGGCTGGCTTGCCATCTGACCTGTATAGGGAGCAAAACTGAGTCACCTTCCTGTTGCAGGAAGATGTAAACAAATCCACATCTGGACTTCCCCAGAGACAGAAGAGCCGATTCACCACCCCAGTCCAGGGACCATTCATGGGGCCTGAAGGCTCAACTCTGCTATCACGTTCTCCATTCCAGCCAGATACATGGCCCGGAACACCACCCCGTGGGGACAGAGCCCAGGACCAGACCTGGGCCACTTCCTGTGCCTTCCTGCTTGTTGACATACCACATTGCTACTTGGTTGTCTGTCTGAATCAGGATGATTTTGTTGGCCAGTCTATCTCTGAAAGCCCATAGTGTGTATCTGATTGCCTAGACCTCCAGGAAGTTGATTTGATATTGTGCTTCTTGGGTGAACCAGTTACCCTGCATGCAAAGCCTTCTACATGAGCACCCCACATGGACGGTTTCGGCCATGTGGCCCAACAACCTCAACATTGGTCGAGCTGATACCTGCAGGCTCTGTTGAATCACCTCTGCTATGGATGCCAAGGTGAGAGCCTCGGTGCGCGGCAGAAAGGCTTTTTCCTGAGCCATGTCTAGCATGGCTCTTATTAAGTCCAACTGAGGTGACATGCTGAGATGGGACTTAGGGTAACTGATGATGAACCCTAGTGACTCCAACACCCAGATGGTCAAGTGCAGGGACCGTTTTGCCCCTGCCTGAGAGGCGCTCCTGATCAGCCAATTGTCCAGATAGGGCAAAACATGCATTCCCAAGCCTGTAGAGGTGCGCTCCCACCATGGCCAGGCACTTTTCAAAGACACGCTGTACCAACGATAGCCCGAACGGCAACATTCTGAACTGGAAGTGCTGTTTTCCCACCACAAATCTAAGAAACTTCCTGTGACCTGGAAAGATTTTGATGTGGGTGTACGTGTCCTTTAAATTGAGGGGGCATAGCCAGTCCCCTTTTTGCAAGAGAGGAATAAGGATGCCCAGGGAAAATACTTGAAATTTTTTATATTTTTTTTTTTTAGGAAACCTGTTCAAGGCCCTCAGGTCTAGGATGGGACGGAGTCCCCCTGCTCTCTTTAGAATCAGGAAGTACCTGGATTAGAATCTCCGCCCTCTTTGCCCTGGTGGTACGGGCTCAATCGCTCTGGTCGTTAAGAGGGAGGAGAGCTCCATCGTAGTACCTCCTGATGTGAATCGTCCCCCAAAATAGGTACGGGGGGAGCAATTTAGCGGGACACCCAATAGATTAAATCGGTATCCCTGATGATGATGGACATAACTCACTGGTCTGAGCTATACTGGGCCACTTATTTCGCAAAGAACCATAGCCAGTGTTTCGGGTATGGGAGGCTGGCTTATGCTCCCTACGATCCAGACAATACCCCATCCCAGGATTTGGCTGGGGCGCCGGTTGGTGCATGGGAGCTCGCTTTTGCCTGGGTTGGCTGCTAGAGCTCAGTCTCTGCGAACGGGAGCGAGGGGCCGGAGGATAATACTTCCTCTGTGAAAGAAAGACCTCCTCTGACCCAGCCTCGCAGACCTCCTGGCTGAGGAGGGTGGGTCTGAAGTGCTGGCGGAGAGATGCTTGATGTCTCTTGATGATCCCAGCAGCTGGGCCACCGCGTCCCTCACCTTGTCTCCAAAGAGATTCTCTCCTGTGCACAGCAGGTCAGCAAGTTTATCCTGCACCTCTGATCGGAGATCCAAGGCCAGCAGCCATGCCATTCTGGTAGGCACCGATTCCTGCTGCAGAGACTCTTGCTGCCATTTCGAAAACATCGTAGGTGGAGCGCACCTTGTGTTTTTCATACTCCAGGCTCCGACACACCAGCCACAGAAAGGTGTCTTGCTGCTCTTGAGGCAGCCGCTCGGCTGCTTCCTGACCTGCTTCCAGAGGCTGCAAGAATATTGGCTCATATAGAGCTGGTAGGAGGGAATGTGGGCAATGAGCATAGCGCCCTGAAAGACTTTCCTCCTCAAGAGCGTCCAGTGCTCTGTGATCCTTCCCTGGAGGCGTCAAGGCATGGGTCAGAGAGTGCTTGGCCATCTTGAAAGTGGATTCAATCACCATTGATTGGTGTGCCAGTTGACACCTTCCGAATCCAGTAGCCTGTTGGACGAGGGTAAACCCCATCTGCCTTCCTATTAACAGGAGGTACAGTGAGGGGGTGCTCCCAAATCCTCAACAGCAACTCCTTAAAGATCTCGTGTACTGGGACCACCTTGATCTCTTTAGAAGCCTCCATAAACTGGAGGATTTCAGCATCTTGTGCCTGGCATCCTCCTACTCCAACTGAAACCGGATGGCTTCTGCCATCACCCATACAACCCTGCGAGGTCAAGTCCTCAGGCAGAGACTTGCTTCGTTCCTCTGGAGGAGACTGTTCTGAAGGGAGAACATCTAAGTCCTCTGAGAAGGATTCTGTAGTGTCCTCCACCCAGGGGACATAAGGGGCTTCATCCTCACTGAAATCCACAGGGGATAAGGCTCTGGGTGCTTGGCCTTGGTCTAGAGATCTAGGCACAGGTGGTACCAGTGCTGGCCCCAGGAAAGCTGGATGGGGGGGCTGAAGACCGTGTTGGCACCACTGACCTCGATGGAGCTTTCTCCTCAATGGAACTGACAATGAGCACTGCATTGGTCAGGGAAGCATCGGTGCCCCTTCGGGCAACAATGGGTTCCTAGGAACTGGCTCCGGCTGAGTCAATAAAACACCGATGAGCACACAGACGTTCCAGCAGGGAGAACAGAGACACCAATACTGGTGGTGCAGCCAGCTTAATGCCCTGCAGTGCCCGATCGACCGCCAACTTGGACTCTATGCTCCAACTCCTACTCAAAAGTTGCTGATGCCAAAACAGACTGGGAGACAGGAGGGGTGGCCAGATCTTCCTCGGATCCCTGAGGTGAATCGGTGACTGACACCAGGAGCAGTGGAGACCATCACGGACATCCGGCATCGATGGAGGATAGGCACTCCTTCCATGGATTCGCTTCAGGGCATCACGGCAAGTGCCAGTGCTAATCTGAGCCCAGCACCATGCATAGAAGATGAATGGTGCCGATGCTTCCTTGGCTTCCCTCTGTGCTCAGGTCGAAGAGGATGAACCTGATGTCCTTGACCTAGAAGGGAGACAAGGGCTGGTCCCTGGTGCCCCTATCTGCCGACGGCATCGATGGAACGGACAGCTTGCCTGATGTCGGTGGCTTGGTATCCATCGGTGTGGCTCTATGGTCCTTCGGTGTCGACGATGCCGATGGCTCAGACTTTCTCACGCAAAGAGCTTCTCCATCTAGTTGAGGCAAGCGCAACGTCCCTTTGCGGTCATTTGGTCACACAGGCGGGGCCCCCCCCCCCCATCTTCCAATGCCCCCAGGCAGAGGATACACACCTAGTGTGAGTCTGTGATGGACATTGTCCTCAAACAGTGAGGGCATTGACGAAAACCCAAGGAGGCCATGACGAGACGAACTGAAAGGGGCAAAGACGACAATGGAGGCAGCGGGTGACTGACACCAGAGGGCATTGAGGCACCGCCACCATGGGGGATGGAAGTGAAAGATAACTTACCGAAGCCACCGAAAAACCTAAAACTCAAGAGGGAACCGGGAGAGGGACCTGCACCAAAAACACACGAGCAAAACCCCGAAAGATCAGAAAAAAGTTTTCCAAAACTTTCTACACAAGAAAGAGCACGAGTTCAGTACCCACAAGGCAAAATCTCCGCAAAAAAGAGAGACTGAAGAGGGACTCTGCATGGACTCATAGTATAGAGCATGCTAGGGCCTTGCCCAGTATTCTTAGTCAAAGTTTCTGGAAACTCTGACATATGTTTTTCATGCCAGGCTCCATCTGATGATCCACCCATATGTGAGGACTAACATCATGCTTGTCCTTGGAGAATATCTGATACAGGTAAGCATCTCTGCTTTCTCCTAGGAAAAGCAGGATGGCAGTTCTCAAAACATGGGTGAATCCCTAGCTACAGGCTGCTCCCCAACACAAAAGGGGACTAACAGAAACCAACCACGTGCTGTAGGTAACAGAGGGGGAGACAGCCTGAACCCAAACAACGGGCTCTAGGTTGGGAGAGTTGTGTTCTGGGAAAGACCTACTGTCCTGTCGGCCTTCCCTATCCAGACAGTAATGGGATTTGAATGTCGGCCTTCCCTATCCAGACAGTAATGGGATTTGAATGTGTGGAGAGAACTCCATATAGCAGCCTTGCAGATCTCCTCCACAGGAACTGCTCACAAGTGGGCCACTGACACTGCCTCAACTGCCAGAATGAGTCTTGACAGGGACCCCCAAGTTACAGTCCCTCCTGGACCTAAAGGAAGCCAACTGGATATTGTCTGTTTGGCAATGGCAATGCCCAACCTATTCTTCTTTTTTTTTTTTTTAATTTTGTTTATTAAACATCCAAACAGTCATCCCACAATGGCAAAATTAGTACATAATAAAACATAATAGAACAGATTGGAAAACATAGCTTACATGAAGTGAGTAAAAATATACACTTTCTTTGTCATTCAAACTAAATGTTATATAACCAGTGAAAAGCAATCAACAATCGTTGACCTTGCCTAAACCAAGTGTGGGATGAGGAATCATCGAAAAAGAAATAAATCATGTGTTTATCTTTTTATGCAAATACAAAAAAAAAAAAAAAAAAAGGAAGAAGCAGAGAGAAAGGAAAAAAGAGGAAGAAAGAGAAAAGAAAGAGAGGAGAGAAACAAGAAGTAAAAGGAAGAGAAGGGTAAGAAGAGTTGGGAGTCGTGTAAAGAGAAAAAGGAGATTAGGGGGTGGAGTAAAGTGTGCAAAATTTTAATTAGTGGAAACTTGCATAAACACTAAGAGTTACTTATAATGTATGAGATACGTAATCCTCAAGAGGCTTCCAAACTTGTGCCCAGGAAGCTAGTCTATGGAATTTAACAGCCATGGATTTTTCATACCTATAATACATTCAGGTAGAGTTCCACCATAGAAAATATGATAGCAGATCACTACGCTTCCAGTTAGACACAATATTGTGAAGTGCAACCGCAATGAGGAAATCCAATAACTTCCTGTGAGGGACGGACATGGAAAGGGAAGGGTTGGCTCCTCTAAGAAATATCAGTGAAAAAGTCAATGGGTGTGTGAGTGATAAAATAGAAGAGATAGTGTGCCAGACTTGTTGCCAGAATGAATGAATATAAGGGCATGCAAAAACCATGTGTTCTAACGTTGCTTTGCTCTCGGAGCATGTCCAACAATTATGAGAGGGGAGGAGTCCCGCACAGTGCAACTTCCATGGGGTCCATAGGGCTCTATGCATAAGAAAATAGGACGATTGTGTCAAACTGGAGGATAGCAATATGCGAGTGGATACAGACCATAAATATTTCCATTCCACAGATGTTAAAGTAAATCCGTTTCTTTAACCCATTTAGGATATAGTTAGTAGTAAGTTTACATGTGGTAGCAGCAAATAAGTTATCTTATACAATCTCGAGGCCAAGTGGCCTTTGGAGGCCATATTCCTGGAATAATTGGAGAAGATATGGGGGAAGTATTGACATATTTAGTAGTAATTGGATTAGAGGAGAGGGGCACTTCGTAATTGTAACCAAGAAATAGAACTGACTATGGGGCAGGCCAAACTGCTCTCGCAGCTGTGAAAAGATTAATAATTTAGAATCTTTCAATACTGAGGATAGAAACCAAATCCCTTGCTTTTGCCAGATAGGCCAATTTAGAGAGTGCCCATTTATAGTTATCAAAGGGTTGTGCCATAGAGGAGAAAGGCTAGAATTATTCCAGGAACATAGGAGCCTTGGACGAGTTGAGTCAAATAGAATGTATGCTTTATGCAGGGATTTTAGTATCGGATTAGCGGCTTGCTTGGGAGACAACTTCATACCAGGGAGACAAGATAAAGGAAATGGAGATACTAGGGAACACTCCAAGTTTAACCAAGCAGATTCCCATGAATCCCCCTCTGAAATGAGGTGATAAGCTTGTTGGAGGATAAATGCTTGATGATAAGCGTAGAAGTTAGGGAAATTAACACCTCCATCTGCTTTGTTACGTTTTAGTTTGGATAAAGCAATTCTTGGGTTTTATTTTTCCAAAGAAAGGCAGAGAGAATTCTATCCATCTGCTGGTAAAATGAATTTGAGAAAAATATGGGAAGCATAGACAATACATATGTAATTTTAAGGGCCACAACCATTTTGATAGTGTCAAGCCTGCCCCACCATGAAAGATGTAGTGGGGACCAATTAAGAATTAAAGTTCTGACGGATTGCAGGAGATGAGATTCAGCATGGGTAATAGTTAACTGGGGGTCAGAGAAGAGAAGGATGCCTAAATATTTAAGGCCTTGGGAAACCTTCTTAATAGTAGTATTGGAGAGATCTACCAAGGCCCCCATGGAATTAAGGGGTAGAAGCTCTGTTTTGTGCCAATTGATTTTGTACCCAGAGAGGGAGGAGTAAAGATTAATCTGACGGAGAAGATGAGGAAGGGAGATATCTGGATTCGAAAGAAAAAGCAGCACGTCATCCGCATAGGCTGACAATTTATATTCTTCAGAACCAAATTCGACACCTGTAACCAAAGAATTTTGATGAATCGCTAGAAGTAGGGGTTCCAAGCCAGGTTGAAGAAGAGAGGGGAGAGAGGGCATCCTTGACGAGTTCCTCTGTATAGTTGAAAGTCGAGGATTTACAATTATTAATATACAGGAAGCAGATGGAGAGTGATATAGGAGCTTAATCCAGGAAATAAATTTGGGGCCAAATCCAAACTTGTGGAGAGTAGAGAAGAGGAATGGCCATTCTACTCGGTCAAAAGCTTTTTCTGCGTCTAGAGAGCCGCTATTGCTGGGTAAGAGGCAGAAAAAATGTTTTCATGGATGTTGAAGGAATAATCTAGTGTTGTTAGCAATTAAGCCTGTTTTTGATAAAACCAGATTGATCTGGATGTATTAATGTGGGTAATATACTGGATAATCTAGTGGCCAAAATTTTGGTAAAAATTTTATAATCCGTATTTAACAGAGATATGGGTCTGTAATTACTAACTTGCGTCTCATCTTTGCCAGGCTTTGGAAGCACTACAAGACAGGCTGCAGAGAAAGAGGAATAAAGATGCGGTTGAATCGGAGCTGCAGTATAATAGTCCTTCAAGTGAGGTATTAGTTCCTTGCTGAAAGCTCTGTAAACGTCCGTAGTAATCTGTCAGGTCCGGGAGCTTTTCAGTAGGGAGAGCTTTAATCGCTGACTCAATTTCTTGGAGAGTGATGGGCTCTTCTAGATCCTTATATTGTTGAGTAGTGAGTGAGGGATGTGATAGTGTAGAGAGAAAGGATTGGACCTCATCAGGTGATGCGTGGACTTCTGTTTGATATAATTTTGCATAGAAATCTCTAAAAGCTTGTAAAATGTCTGCGTCTTGCGTTAGAGTTTCATTCAAGACAGACTTGATCATGGTTATCCGGTCCTCCCGCTGGACCACCAGGCAGTTTGGGTAAGTCTTGACGGGGGGGGTTGTAGTTAATTCAATTTTAGCCGGGAAACGAAATAAGAATGAACGCTATGAACGTATCGGGGGCCCCCCTTGCCGAATGCAACGTATCTGCCCCCGACGAATACCGAATGCAACGTATGCCGTCCCTCCGCACATCCCTAACATGTAGTGCTATCACCACCATTCATTTCTCTCTACTCTTACATCTCAATATATTTTGTACCTTCATATTACCGTGTCCCATTGATTGCCCTTTATCCACCAAGTCTCTGAGATGCCTATTATATCAATATCTTCATCTAGTGCCATACATTCTAATTTTTTTTTTTTTTTTAGACTTCTAGCACTTGCATACAGATACCTAAATGTATTCTATTGTTTTTCTTAACCCACTTACTAGCAATTGATCAGAATTTGAAATCAACTTTTTCTATACCCTTACTGAAAAGATAATCTATAGTGCCTTGTAAAAAGTCTTCATACCCTTGTACATTTTTCACATTTTACTGTCTAAAAAATAAAATTCAACATGCGTTAAAGTAGTTCATTTCACTGATCTACACAACATACTCTACACTTTTATCATGAAAGAATTCTAGAAATAATTCAAAATTAATTTAAAAACCACAAACAAAATAAGACATCTTGACTGCATAAGTCTTCACATTCCTTGAAACTAAATTCTTGATGGAAGCACCTTTTGTAGCAAGAACAGCCACTGAGCCATTAAGGATAAGTGTCCAACTTTGCATAGCAGGATGGTGCAATTTGCCATTCTTCTTGGCAAAAATTGCTCAAGTTCTTTCAAGTTTATTTATTATTTTTTTATTTAACGTTTCTTATATACCAACATTCGTTAATAACATCACATCGGTTTCCATAGAATATAAATGCAGCGACAATGGCTTTACAGTCAAACTGATTTTGAACTGGGGAGGAGAGATACTAAGCAACAGGGCGTAATAATTAACAGGGTCTAGGAAGGGGTGCTATATTTAAAAATGGGGATATTACAATAATCTTCTATAACTTATGTACATTCAATAAATATGTGATATTAAAGACGTTGGTAACATACAAGGGAAATAGTACAAAGTTATAGTACATTATTAGTTGGCATAATTAGACATAAAAGTGGGAGTAGTTACATTTTATAGTTAATTCTGCAAGATCAGAGATGGAAAGGTAGAAAGCAAAATTGCTTACCTTGTAATAGGTGTTATCCCAGGACAGCAGGATGTAGTCCTCACATATGGGTGACGTCACTGACGGAGCCCTAAAGCGGGAAAGCTTTCTGTCAAAGTTTCTAGAAACTTTTGACTGGCCCTGTGAGGGCACTGAGCATGCCCAGCATGCCATGATATTCTCTGCCACAGGTGTCTCTCTTCAGTCTCGTATGTAGCAAATGCGTTAGCAAAAATAAAACAATAAAAGGTATGAGGCCCAACTCCGCGGGGAGGCGGGTGGGTTCTGTGAGGACTACATCCTGCTGTCCTGGGATAACACCTATTACAAGGTAAAGCAATTTTGCTTTATCCCAGGACAAGCAGGATGCTAGTCCTCACATATGGGTGATTAGCAAGCTAGAGGCTGAGTCATTTTGTATTGAGGCAACAGTGAAGTACTGTTGTTGAAATGAGTCAGCCGAAGATCATAGTAGGTTGTAGAAGGAGTTGGGATTAGACTGGGAACAAGTTCTTTAGGACAGATTGTCCATAGGATGAATCTTGTCTTCCTTGCTTGTCCAAACAGTAATGAGCTGCAAAGGTATGAAGAGAAGTCCATGTTGCTGCTTTACATATGTCAAGTATTGGCACTGAACGATAGTGTGCTACTGAAGTTGACATTGCTCTTACTGAGTGTGCTTTTACTCGCCCTTGGAGAGGAAGGCCTGCTTGTTCATAACAAAACTGTATGCAATCTGCTAGCCAGTTGGATAGAGTATGTTTTCCCACTGGTTTACCTGGTTTGTTTGGGTCATAGGAAACAAAGAGTTGATTGGATTTCCTGTGGGCTGCAGTGCGGTTGAGATAAAAGGATAAAGCACGCTTACAGTCCAAGGTGTGCAGGCCCTTTCTCCTTGATGAGAGTGAGGCCTTGGAAAGAATGTGGGTAAAACTATGGATTGGTTTAAGTGGAATTCCGTGACTATCTTGGGGAGGAATTTAGGATGAGTATGGAGAACCACTCTATCATGTAAGAACTTAGTGTAAGGTTCATATGTGACAAGTGCTTGCAACTCACTAACCCTTCTAGCTGATGTAATGGCTATGAGGAAAATAGTCTTCCATGTAAGAAATTTTAGCTCACTGGAATGTATGGGTTCAAAAGGAGAACGCATAAGTCTTGATAAAACCAAATTGAGATCCCATTGTGTGGCTGGATGTCTAATTGGTGGTTTGAGGTGAGTTAAACCTCTCATAAACCTGCTGACAAGAGGTTGTGTAGAGATAGGTGCATCTGCTACCTGGTTATGGTAAGCGGAGATTGCACTTAAATGTACTCTTACAGATGAAGTCTGGAGACCAGATTCTGAAAAATGGTATAAGTAGTCTAGTAAAGAATTTGTAGGGCAAGTGAAAGGATTTATGTTGTTTTGCTTGCACCACAAAGTGAATCTTTTCCATTTGGAAGCATAGTTCTTCCGTGTGGAAGGTTTACGTGAAGCTATAAGCACTTGAGATATATTGGATGAAAGATTGAGTGGTTGTAAGATCAAGCTTTCAACATCCATGCTGTCAGGGATAGGGATTGGAGGTTGGGATGGCGCAATCGACCCTGATCTTGAGTTATGAGAGTGGGAGCTACTCCCAGACGAATTGGATCCCTGACTGAGAGGTCTAGGAGTGTGGGAAACCATACTTGTCGAGGCCAATATGGGGCTATGAGTATCATGGTCCCCTTGTCCTGTTGCAGCTTCACTAGAGTTTTGGTTATGAGCGGTATTGGAGGATACGCGAAGAGTAGGCCTGAGTTCCAAGGGCGAGCAAAGGCGTCCTTGGTTGGCCTGTTGTTCAAGTTGTATAGGAAACAGTAGTTGTCCACTTTGTGATTCAGATGTGATGCAAAGAGGTCTACTGTTGGCTGTCCCCAACGTTGAAATATCCTGGTCACTACTGAGGGATCCAGGGACCATTCGTGTGGTTGGAATTGACGACTGAGTCTGTCCGCCACTACATTGTGAATGCCTGCCAGATAAGTGGCCTTGAGAAACATGGAGTTGTTCAGGGCCCAACCCCATATCTGAGCTGCCTCTTGACAAAGGAGGTACGAGCCTGTCCCTCCTTGTTTGTTTATGTACCACATGGCTACTGTGTTGTCCATTTGGATCAGAACAGTCTTGTGTGTAAGGCAGTCCTTGAAGGCATGTAGAGCATAACGTATAGCTTGAAGTTCCAGGAAATTGATTTGAAATGTTGCTTCGAGTTTTGTCCAAGTTCCTTGTGTTTGGAGATTGTCTATATGAGCTCCCCAACCCAAGGTGGATGCATCTGTAGTTACAGTTACTTGTGGAACTGGTTGTTGAAAAGGTAGGCCCTTGCGCAAATTGTCCTTGTTCATCCACCATAGTAGAGAAGAACGTAGTTGGTGGGTTACTTGAATTTGAGTATGCAGTGGTTGAATGGCTTGGATCCATTGTGATCTTAAAGTCCATTGTGTTATTCTCATGGCTAAACGTGCCATGGGTGTAACGTGAACTGTAGAGGCCATGTGGCCTAGTAAAGTTAGAAATTGGTGAGCTGTGGCTGAGCCATGTTGCTAGCAGTGAGATTGTTTCTGCACGATCTTCTGGTAGAAAAGCTCTTGCAAGGTTGGTGTTCAAATCTGCTCCTATGAATTGAAGCAGTTGTAATGGTGTGAGATGGGATTTTTGATAATTGATCAGGAAACCCACTGAATGTAGTGTTGCAATTGTTTGATTGAGAGAATCGAGAGCTCCTTGTAGAGACTGACTTCTGATGAGCCAGTCGTCTAGGTATGGGAAGACATGAGCACCTTGTTTATGTAGATGTGCTGCTATGACTGCTAGACATTTTGTGAACACTCTGGGTGCAGAGGCGAGTCCGAAAGGGAGTACTCTGTATTGGAAATGTTGATGACCCACTATGAAGTGCAGGTACTTGCGATGAGGAGGGTATATTGGGATGTGAGTATAAGCATCCTGAAGATCCAGAGAACAAAGCCAATCTCCTTGTTGAAGAAGAGGAAGCATGGTGCCTAGGGAAGCCATCCTGAATTTTTCTTTCTTTAGAAATTTGTTGAGATTTCTTAGGTCTAGGATGGGCCTTAGGCCTCCTGTTTTCTTTGGAATGAGGAAGTAACGGGAGTAGAATCCTCTTCCCTTCTAAGATTGGGGCACTAACTGTATTGCCCTGATTTTCAGAAGGGTGGATAATTCTGCTTGTAGAGGAATTAGTTGAGACTCTTGTTGTGGGAAGGCTCTCGGTGGAAATTCTGGTGGAATTGACAGGAAATTTAGTTTGTATCCTTGAGCAACTATAGAGAGCACCCATTGGTCTGTTGTTATTGTTTTCCAGTGAGTGTAAAAATGGGATACTCTTCCGCCCACTGGAAGTTGTGTGTGAGGGTTTAAAGGAGTGGCTTGTTCTCTGGGCTGTATCTCAAAACCCAGACGCAGGGCTTGTCTGAGGTGGAGGTTGAGTACGAGGTGCCCTGGGTTGTCTAGTTTGGGCACGTTGCTGTTGAGGCCTAGTGGATCTACCCCTAGATGTTTGGGAGTAGTATCTGCGTGGCCTATAGTAAGGCCTCCTTGTTTCTCTGCGGGGAAGTCGACGAGGAGGCTGTGTGGAAGGATCCTGAGGTATTTGGGCAATTGACGCAAAGTCTCTGTGTGATCCTTCAGTTGTTGGACTGTCTCTTGAACTTTTTCCCCAAATAGGTTATCTCCCTTGCATGGAAGATAAACAAGTTTTTCTTGGACCTCAGGCCTGAGGTCAGAGGCCTTGAGCCATGCATATCTGTGTGCAGCGATGCCCACAGCTGCAGTCCTGGAGGCAGTATCGAAACTGTCGTAGGCCGCTCTTACTTCGTGTTTACCTGCTTCCAGGCCTTTATGTATAATGGCTTGTCAGGTTCTTGGAGCTGTTCAGGTAAAGATTTTGTAAATTCCTCCATCTGCTTCCATAAATTTCTCTGATACTTTGTCATGTACAGCTGGTATGCAGAGATTCTGGAATTTAGCATTGAAGATTGATAGATCTTTCTTCCCAAAGAATCAAGGAAGCGATGATCCTTGCCAGGTGGGGTGGAGGAATGAGGGCGGATCCTTTTTGACTTTTTCTGGGCAGATTCAACTACCACAGATTGATGTGGTAGTTGTGCCTTTTGGTACCCTGGAGCTGATTGTACCAAGTAAGATGAATCCACCCTTTTGTTTACAGATGACACTGTGGATGGATGCTCCCAGATACGGTGTTGCAGGTCTAAGAGTACCTCGTGTATTGGGATGGCCAAAACTTGTTTGGG
Organism: Rhinatrema bivittatum; assembly: GCF_901001135.1. Taxonomy (NCBI): domain Eukaryota; kingdom Metazoa; phylum Chordata; class Amphibia; order Gymnophiona; family Rhinatrematidae; genus Rhinatrema; species Rhinatrema bivittatum. Next base: position 270,256,908 of record NC_042621.1, read on the forward strand.
TGGATCCATAAACTGCAGGACTTCTAAAGTGTGTTGTCTTGAGTCCTGTTCTGCTTCCAATTTAAAAGGAATGGTGTCTGCCATATCTTGGATGAAATTTGAGAAAGACAGGTCTTCAGGTGGGGACTTCTTTCTGGGTTCTGGAGGTGAGGGATCCGACAAGAAGTCCTCAGAAGAGGATTCTGTATCTTGGCTATCCCAGGAATCCTCTTCTTCCTGTCTGTGAGTATGTTTTGTTGTGGATCTCGGTGGAAAATGTAGTCCTGATGGACCTGGTAATGGGTCATCAATAGGAGCAGATGGAAAAATATGCTCCTCAGGCTTTTTAGGTAAAGTGTCTATGACATCTTGGTACCTTTGAAGCAGAAGTTGGAAGGATGGTAGGTCATGAACTTCAGTATCTTCTATCGGTGTTGGCCTCGATGGAATTGAAATTGGTCTCGACGTCGACGTCGAGAGTGGCCTTGTCATTGGCGGCAGCATAGGCATCGACACGGGAGTAGTCGATGGCAGTTGTGCATATATGGACATCGACGTGGTTATTATTCTTGGTGTCGACGTCGATTGCTCTAGTGTTCTCGGTGTCAATGCGGACACCGGCATCGGTGGTCCCACCGGCATCGGCAAGGTTGCCGGCATCGATGCTGGAAGCATCGGCATCGACGAGCCCGTCGGAATTAGCTGTTCCCTCAAAGCCTGTGATATCGCTTGTCTGATGATATCAGACAATTCCGGCGTTACAACTGATGGTACCAGAGCAGTTGTAAGCGGTGGCGAAGGCTGAGGCGTTGGATCCGCTGCAGGGCCCTGCAGGGGATCAGGTGTCGAGATCGGAGGATGAGGCCCAGACCCAGAGGTTTCCTCCGAGCGTGGCCGCTTTGCCGTCGACGGATCCTGGGACGCGGATTCAGTCGTCGATGACCTTTGATGTCGATGCCTATGTTTTGACTTTTGCGGGTCAACGGATGTCGTCGATGTGGACAAGGACGATGAGTGATCCCCAGCCGGTCCCGGGGTGGATTTTTTAAGCAGCAAGCGCTTTGTCGCTCCGGCCGGAGACAATGGTATTAACTGAAGATGGAACAAATGTTCCATCTTTTCCAGTCGAGACTTTCTTGTTTTCGGCGTCATCTCGGCACATTGCGGGCAATATTTTACGTCGTGATTTTCTCCGAGACATATCACGCACTCGAGATGCAGATCGGTAAGCAACATCTTACGGGCGCATACCGGGCATTTTTTAAAACCGGTAGCCATATTGTGATCGACGGCCGTCGAGGCAAAAACGGGAATTTATGAGGAAAACATTTTCTCCTAAGGAGAATAAAATGAGACCGAGGTACTCACCAGCCGGTGAAGAAAAACCCCTTGAGAGAATTGTGATAGAGAATATCTGAGAATATATGACTTTTAAGTCACCAAAGTATTGAGAAGTTCTCAATGGTTCCTACACTGCGATGCGAACTGCAGTGCGGAAAGACGAAGACTGAAGAGAGACACCTGTGGCAGAGAATATCATGGCATGCTGGGCATGCTCAGTGCCCTCACAGGGCCAGTCAAAAGTTTCTAGAAACTTTGACAGAAAGCTTTCCCGCTTTAGGGCTCCGTCAGTGACGTCACCCATATGTGAGGACTAGCATCCTGCTTGTCCTGGGATAAACATATTACTTAAGGGAGAATATGCATTATACATTTAAATCAGTGGGTTGAGAGAATTTGCTTGGAACAGGATGATAAAGAGGGGAAGAGGAATGTGCAGTTGAGGAGGTCTCAGGAGTAAGCTTGCTTGAACAACCAGGTTTTGAGTTTCTGCTTAAATTTTTTTGGACAGAGTTCTTGGAGTAAGTTGGTTAGCATGGAGTTCCACAGCTCAGGTCCTGCTATGGATAGTGAGCGCTCCTTGGTGGAAGTGAGTTGAGTGAGTTTGGGGGAGGGTGTTTGTAAAGTGGCAAGATACTGCGTTTGGGTGAGTCTGGTGGAGGAGCAAAACCGTAAGGAGTCATTGAACCAGTACATATTTGGGTTGTGGATGGCTTTGTGTATGAGTGAGAGTTTCTTGAAGTGGATCATGGAGGCTATGGGAAGCCAGTGGAGTTGTTTAAGAATAGGTGTGATATGCTCTTTTTTTCTGGTGCTTGTCAAAATGCGTTGCTGCGGCATTTTGTAGCAGTTGTAGAGGGGCAATAGAGTTTTTAGGAAGGCCTAGGAGTAGGGCGTTTGAGTAGTCTAATTTGGACAGAATGAGGGACTGCAATACTGATCCGAAGTCGTTGAGGTGGAGGAGGGGCTTTAGTTTCTTTTAGTGCATGCAGTTTGAAGTAGCAATCTCTCAAGGTGGAATTAATGAATTTTTTTAAGTTAAATTCGGTGTCAATGGTAACGCCTAAATCCCGTACTTGTTGTGAGACGGAAGGAAGGGAGGGCAGTGTGTTAGAGGGTGGGGGTGCGATGATGAGTTCTATTTTGTTGGTGTTTAGAGCTAGGTTGAATTTTGTAAGTAGGTTGTTGATGGAGAAGAGGGCGCTATCCCATGTTTTTATAGCGTTGGAGAGGGTGTTGGTAATGGGTATGAGGATTTGCACATCGTCGGCGTATATGAAGTGAGGGAAGCCAAGATCTGACAGGAGATGGCAGAGAGGCAGGAAGTAAATGTTAAAAAGTGTGGAAGATAGCAAGGAGCCTTGCAGGACACCTCGTGTTATGCTGATAGGAAATTATGAATCCAGGGCTATTTTAACTTTGAAATGTCTATGTGAGAAATAAGATTTAAACCAGAGGAGGGGGATCCCTGAGATGCCAATTTCAGATAGCCTGTTGATAAGGATCTTGTGGCTAATGGTATTGAAGGCTGCGGATATATCCAGTAGAGCTAATATGAATGTTTGGCCCTTGTCTAAGCCTTTGAGGATGTAGTCAGAGAGTGAGGTCAAGAGTGTCTCTGTACTGAAATGTTTTCGGAAGCCATGTTGGGATGAAAAGAGAAGGTTGTGCTATTCCAGGTAGTCGGTTAGTTGAGTATTGACAGTCTTTTCAAGAATCTTTGCTAAGAGAAATAAGTTAGATATGGGGCAGTAGTTGGCTAGATCCAAGGGATCAAGTTTTGGTCTCTTGAGTATAGGTTTTACAATAGCTTGTTTAAGTGGGTTGGGTACATTTCCAAGGGTCATGGATTTATTAACGATGTCAGCTATGGGTTGGGATATTGTGTTGGGGATAGATAGGAGAACTTTGGAGGGGATCGTGTCTGATGAATGGGTGGAGGGTCTCATTCTTTTTAGAATGGATTCAATTTCTGTGGAAGTAGTAGTCTCAAAGGTGCTAAAGTTAGCATTGGTGTTGGCGGTCTGTGGACTATAATAATTTTGGCTGGTATCTCTAGTTATATAGAACCATAGGACGGAGGTTTCCAAACCCGTCCTGGAGGACCCCTCATCCAGTCAGGTTTTCAGGACATCCACAAATAATATGCATGAGAATATTTGATTGCTATGGAGGCAGTGCACACAAATTTATCTCATGAATATTCATTGTGGATATCCTGAAAACCCGACTGGCTAGGGTCCTCCAGGACAGGTTTGGGAACCAGTTGCATAGGATATTTTCTACTATTCTCTTATCAAGTTCTTTCCATTTTGCCAGCAGTGAAGTGAAATTTTCATTTCTGATGGCAAATGTAAATATAGAAGACCTGTTTGAGGAGAGGCAATTCTTGATTAATCAGATCTTAAGAGTTCTTATTTTGAATAAACCTAAGGCACCATTTTTGAGACTGTCACCAGGTCAAAAAAAAATGACTACACTGTCTGACATAAAATTGTTTATTACTTACAGTAAACTAGATATTTTGTCATTAAGCAAATTGATTTCACCCATCGTTGGTCAAAAATCTCATTTACAAATGGCAGAAATCTCAGGAAGGAGTGATTCAACTCTTGGCCCAATTAAAGATGCATTTATGTTTTTCCAGTATAGATATTACCTGCATTGATATTACTGCCCACATTGAAGGACAGGGCTCTGCTTAAAATGTTATTTAAGTGAGTAAATGTGAATATTTTCTGTTTTGTAAGCAGTATCATTAGTACATTTGAAACACACTTAGCTAAAAAGAGCGACTGGCATTGTCCGATTCTGGTAATGCTAATTCTTAATTGGGACTGGGCTGTGTAGATTAAAAAAAAAAAAAAAAAAAAAAAAAGATCTAGAGGACAGAACACACCCTATGGATTTTATGATCCAAATTATGTATCTTAGTAATTTCATGTACAAGGTTTCTTGATCAAGGTACAAGTACAAGTACCTTCTAAAACCCTAGATACCTCAGATAATGTTGGAGTAAGTCCTTTGAAACAATCTGCAATGAGGAATTGAAACATGGTCTGAATTTATAACCGATGAACTGCTTTCATGATGGTTTTATTTTCTTTTGGTATCTTTCAAATCTTGAAACCAATTATTTTTGTAGCTTCCTATATTAACAATTTTTCTGATGCTAGATTATTTACCAAAACATTTTGAATTTTTTTTTAGTTTTCTCCTAACAGTTCCAAACAGAACACAAACAAAATTAATGAGAGTATATTTATTAAACTAAAGTAACAGTTCAAGTAACATCAATATTGTATAAATACCATATTACATCAATAATCAAAGGCTAACCATTTTTTTTTTTATCTATTGTGCTGCGGTCCAAAGAAAATCCATACAGATAATAACAATCAAACAGAACCCTATACCCTTGTATACAATCTATACATGAATGTACCTCTTTTCTTCTTCATAACCATCACATAGCATACCCAATGCTTCACATACTCTTCTTCATCGTATCTGATGTGTGAATTCATTCCAGATTACCTATGATAATCAATGGGCCAAAATTGCACTACTACCTAGTCCTCAGACTAAAGATGGCATGTGTGTCTACAATCACTTAATTAAATGTACATCCTCCTGCAGACAAAATCCAATCTGCTATGAGATGTCTTCCATAGATCAAATATTCTTCCTCCTATGATGGACACACTAAATCAATGCTCTTCCCAGTAAACACGCTGAATGAGTACCTTGCCTTTCCCAACAAGAGACCCTCGTTTCACCACAATGGCTTCGTCAGGAGAAGCATAAACTGGCATAACACCAAAAAGATCGCTGTTGTCAACGGCATACACCAACACCTACAGGTAAATTACAGCTCCATCTCAAAAGTACTCTCAAATGAACAGATGATCGAATACCGTACCACAACATCTATGTTCCGATAAAACTCTTCCAAACTCCTCTCTTATCATGACGAATTCAGTCTTCAAAAAATTGCGTCTCACCCACATGAAGTTCCAAACAGAAGCCATCGTAACAATGACAGCCCAAAAAGATTGCCCAAAAACGTACTGTTGTATCGGTAGTTCTTTTCAAAAGAGTAGTGAGATATGAACTTGTGAAGAAAAAAAACTCATGCTGCAGCTTTATCACCATCGTGAGCCTTGACTTGCTCCAACAAACTCATGCCTCACTGAGCATAACAAAAGGGACACAATTCACTAGTCAGGAGCTGTAGAGTTCTTGTTTACAAGAATTTCAAGTTTACTGGTATAAACGAAACAAAAAAATGAGTGACTGAGGGCTTCGGCCCATTCCAGACAGAAGGCTGTAGATCACTTATATTTCAAATTGCCAGATCAGTTCTTCTTCATGGACTTAAGACAAAACCATAGGCAAAAATTTAAGGAATATGTGTAGTCACTAATGCCCTGGAACTCAGACTATGCATGCCAAAGTGACCGCTACTAAAATATGACATTGTAGGCCAGGTGCTTCAACTTACAAGAGACCAGAAGCTTGAAAGACGTTTTAGTAACTAGATGAGCACCACGCTGAAATTCTGACAGTGGGAGGCATGATAGGGGCCATGAAGTGAATCCAGTTCTACAGAAAGACATACAATGCAAAATTATATGAAAATGGATCTACCTCTACATGGTGGCAAAAGCGCCAGTTTCGCCAAGATGAAACTTAACTGCGTCAGATATCAAACTGACTCAGCGATATGTAGAAGGTACTCAAGCAGCTTTCATGTGAAAAGGGAGAAAGAAGCTAAGGCCTTTGCAGAATACAATGCTGGGACAATGTAGCAGAGTCCCTGATCTTATTGATCAGAGATAGGGAATCTCCCAACCTGACAGGATCGTGATGGATCAGAGATTGGTCAGAAGGCACGCCTGTGGTCCCCTTCATTGTCAGGATACAGTGGTACACATCCATGCCTCCAAAGAGGAGGATGATGACTGAGGAGGGGATCTACATAAGTCCAATGGAGAAAGAACTGGCAGTAACTCTAAAGAAACTGACCCTTCCTCTTCTCCCTCTGAATCCTCAGTAAGAGAGACCCTGAGAGAAAGGAAACTAGCTATGATATCCAATGGACTCACACCCAATGGTAAAGCTTCTCGAGGGAACACTTTGATGTCTCTGGGACTTTCTAAAATCCTGTGTAGGAAAAATCTTGCACAAGAGAGGCTCCATCCTTCAGGCAGTAAGGAACAAATTCTTCACCATCTCAGACTCATCCTCTTCTGATACCCATAGCAGGCAACACTGAAGAAGAGCTCAGTGTGACAGGCACCAGGATATGGGACACTCTGCACAGATGCGCTCTGCTGGTTGGAGTCAGGCTACAGCATCAGTGCTAGTATTCCTTCCCTTCACGCCAATGCTCTATTTTCCTTCATAAATGAATGACCACCTCTGGATGCCAACTTGCTCTATGGCAAAGAAACTGCCCACGCCTTGGTGCTCTGCAGCAAAGGAACTGCACACTAGGGGGCTTGAGCAACTGGGAAGAATAGGCTACTAGTGCCAAAGAGATTTCCTATGCTGTGCAAGACTATGCCACTTGCAGAAAAAACTCATTGAGGAGACTGAAGGGAATAATCTCAGTGTCAAGATGGAGCCTGCCTCAGCGGAGCTTTATACCAATGATGCTATTTTCTTTGCCACAAGTACAGTGGTCCTGGAGGGGATCCTTTGCATTGCTTAGGAGCTCTTTTTGATATCTCCTACATCTTGAAGTTCCAAGTCATGCTCATACCCTGACCTGTGACAGCTCTGGATATCGGTAACAAGAAGAAGAGAAAGCCTTCCCTGCCAAATTAAGGGACAAAGTGAAGTCCAACTCCCAGCACAACCAATGCTTCTTACATTGCCAAGAGCCCAAAGAGCCCTTGTCGCGAGAAGTAGAGTAGATCTTTAGGGCCTTACCCGAAACAGACTTTTGGAGACCTTCCAGGCATGGGTCTGAAAAGCCCGTGGAGACATCCAGCTGCAATTAGAACAATTTGGAACACTGTGGTCAGGGCCCAAGTAGTGGTATCACAGAACATGGATGTCTACGATACCACGCCACCCCACTACATTTTTTATTTGCTCAATTTTGTAAATCACAATTTTATTTTTTGTCATTGCCTTGATAGCCCCTCACCTGCAGGGCTTGAACCCACAAACCACAGGTTTCTTCACCTCTAGTTTTTTCATCTTCAATCTTTATATGTTTTGGTTTTTTTTAAACAAAATTCTGTTGAGGGGCTATCAAGGCAATGACTAAAAATAAAATTGCGATTTACAAAATTGAGCAAATAAAAAATGTAGTGGGGGGCGTGGTTTCACCGCAATCCAAGATGGCTGCACGTGCTTAGAGCTCCTGGACCACCCTTCTCCCGTTTACTAAATTTACACAGTTTCAGCGCTCGTTTCACCCCTAAGTGCACCTATAGGACTTGCTACGCAGACCGGATGGCGGCTAAAGAAAAAAGTGGCAAGTTACAGAGATTCTCCTTTGTTAAAGCGGCACAAGAACTACAGGCGCTGGGGCCTCCTCGGACAGACAGCATGGCGGACGAGACTGATGGTTCCGAGACGGAGGCCCCGATTCTTTCGCCCCCCCCACACCACTGAAAAACTGCCAAAAGATACTGAATTTCCCACTAAAGCCCTGTTAAGAGACTGGTTCATGGAAATCAGGGCCGAAATGAAGCAACACAAGGATGAATTGCTCAAATCCTTTGCAGAAACCAGAGAAGAGATGAGAGCCCTAGGACAACGAGTGGATGAGATAGACACCACAGTAGAAGGACACGCGATGGCGATTCAAGACTTCTCCCGATCCAGCCGGGAGGTACAACAAGACATGAACACTTTGAATGACAAAATAGAGGATCTAGAGAACCATAACCGGAGGTCTAATATCAGAATAAAGGGAATACCAGAGACTATCTATTTTGCTGACTGAATACCACCAGGGAGATCTGTATTTTCATCCTGGCACAAGAAGCGGGGAACAATTCACCGGCATGCAGCGTAGCGGACACAGACATCCAAACAGAAAGGGTGCATAGATCCCTCGGTCCACGCCGCCCTAATGGCCCCGGGGACATTATCATTAACTTTCAGCGCTTCTCTCAGAAGGAAAAAGTAATGGCGATTGCCAGGAATAAACGGTTTTGGTCGTGGAAGGGCCTGGAAAAATTGCACTCTATCAAGATCTTGCCCCCAGCACATTGAAGAAGAGATATGAGCTCCGGGCAGTTACCCAGGCCCTACGCAACGCAGATGTCAGATACCGATGGCAATTTCCCTTTGCGCTATCTTTCCAACATCGAGGCATCACCCACCGGCTGAAAACAGCAGAGGAGGCAGTAAAGATCTTTGCCCAAGCGGGTTTGGAACTCCATCTTCCCATCTCACAACCAGCGAAACCTCCTCATCTGGACAGTCGACCACAATGGCAGCCGGCAGGGAAGCGGAGCCACAGGCCCCGCTCCCACGTGGCGCCCCTCACTGATGCTCTCTCAGATCAGGAGTGACCCTGCTGGACTTGTCGATCAGGAAATCTCTTCAATATCCTTTACTCATAGGGGGTGGTGTATGACCGAAATATTCTGACCTGCTAATTCTGAAACTTGTTTGTAGAGCCTGCAGCTGTACCATGTTTAGCTATAATCTGTTTTCTATGTTACTGTACTACTGTTAGACATGCTCAAACGGGAGGGGGGGGCATGTGGCTTTTTGGTATGTGGGATCACACCCCACAGGAGGGAATCCGAAGGGGAGAATGTATGGATTCGGAACTTGGGGTCGATTATCCTGGTCCAACAACCTTTTGCGGACTTTTCCCCTTTTGCAACTCTGGACGGGTTTTTATGGTCACGGGTTGGGGCTTTTCTCAGGTCACACTATGCTCTGATATTTTCTATGTTTTGGGGGATGAGGATGAATTTCTCTCTATTCTAGTCTACTATGATTAGATTTCTCTCTCTTAATGTGAAGGGCCTAAACACCCAGAGGAAGAAGGACATGTTACTCCGGGAACTAGTAGCCAGAAAAGCTTCCTTTGCCTTCATACAGGAAACCCACATCCGCAAGAGGCATGAGCATTTGATGAGATACAAGGAATACCCTGAGACCTTCCTGGCTGCGGCGAATAATTCTTCCAGATATGTGGGGACGTGAATTTGATAGCGGCCTCTGTCACCTTCGAACTGTTAGCCCAGAGACGAGATACCCTGGAAAGATATGTCCTTATTAAGCTCAAACTGGGTAATACCATACTCACACTGCTTTCTATATATGCACCACTCCAGGAGCAATCAGCGTTTTGGAGGCAGATTCAAACCTTATTGACCACTGAGGTAGAAGGCTTTCTAATCATTGGCGGGGACTTTAATATCACACTATGCCCGGAGAAAGACAACTCCCATCATCACAGTCAACACTCCCATCGCACAGGACTAAAAGTGAGATCTCTCCTCCGCCACATTATGAGCAGCTGGAAGTTGTCCAACATCTGGAGGCATCACAATCCGACAGCACCGCTGTTCACATTTTACTCCAACCCTCATGGTTCTTACTCGCAAATTGACCTCTTCTTATTGGACCAATGCCTCCTCCCTAGAGTCACCGGCACGGATTTACATCCTATCACATGGTCTGACCATGGCACCGTGACTCTGGACTTAGCGGATGGGGACGCAACAGGGGGCCAGGCATATTGTAAGCTGAATTCCTCACTTCTAAAAGACGGCAATTTTAAAGAACGACTTACTTCGCAAGTGAGAGAATATTTCCAGCTAAACAGCGATCCTGCAGTTCCCGTTAGCACAGTCTGGGAGTGCTCGAAGGCTGTGGTACGAGGCTTATGCATCGCAAGGGTGGTGGCTCTCAAAAGGGAACGGGAAGCTAAAAGCAAAATATTACAGGCCGAGATAGAGCACCTGGCTAAATTGCACGTGCAGAACCTTTCAACTAAAACTTACTCCAAACTAGTCGATGCTTGTCAAAGATTACTGCAATTACATGCGGATAGGCCGGCTTTTCAGCTAGAAAGAACCAGACAGACTTACTTTGAGGGCAGCGACAAGGCGGGCAAACTGTTAGCATGTCAGTTGAAGATCCGAACAATACAAAGCATGATCGCGAAGATAAAAGACTCAACAGGAAATCTCACCACTGACCCGGTAGAGATTCGGAGGAGCTTTGTAGATTTTTATGCCCAATTGTACAGCAAAGATGGGAATATACAAGACTGACATAAAAGGCTACTTAGCAGATGTGACACTCCCATCATTAACTGTGGAACAGAAAGAATATCTCAATTCACCAATCACAGAAGTGGAAGTAAGGGATGTCATCAAACACCTTCAAAACGGGAAATCACCAGGACTGGTCTCTCCAGTGAATATTACAAAGCACTCTCAAACGAGCTGGTGGGTCACCTGGTATCCCTCTTCAATCACATTCGAGAGGGTGGTTCCTTTCATGCGCACTCTAACACAGCTGGTATCGCCATCATTCCTAAACCGGGAAGAGACCCCACCATCTGCGGGTCATATCGGCCCATATCGCTCATTAATCAAGATCTGAAGATACTGGCTCGAGTCTTGGCTCTACGGTTGAATCGATACTTATCCGGATTCATATGCTATGACAGGTGGATTTTATCCCTCAGCGCATGGCGGCAGACAACGTTCGCAAGATTCTAGACCTCATGTGGTGGGTGAAGAGTGAACAAATCCCTGCAGTCTTATTAGCCGTTGATGCGGAAAAGGCCTTTGACCTTGTGCACTGGCCTTTTTTGTTCCAGACCCTGGCAGCTATGAATTTTGGGGATTCTTTTCTCCAGTGATTACGGCAACTTTACAACTCCCCGAAAGCAACGGTAAAGGTTAACAAGAGATTTGGCCCAAGCTTTGAAATTGGAAGGGGCACCAGACAGGGCTGCCCCCTGTCACCCCTGCTTTTTGCCAACTTCCTAGAGTCTTTTGCTACGCGCAATCGGCACTCGAAGGACATTCAGGGCATCGAACTACAGGACCGACAGTATACCATCTCATTTGCGGATTATATCATGTTCACCCTGGCTGATCCCATGAACTCCCTGTTGGAGGTGCAGCAGGAGATGGCAGCCTTTAGCCGAGTCTCTGGATTCAAGGTGAATCTCGAAAAGTCTGAACTTCTCAACATTACTCTCAGCCCGGCAGACGTCGCTACTATCAGAGGCACTTTCCCTTTTAAATGGGCAAAGAAGGCTCTTAAATATTTAGGAGTTTATCTAAACTCCTCTCTGGAAGACCTCTACCAACTCAACTATGTTCCTCTCCTAAAAGCTTTCGATCGAGACGTTCTTCAATGGCATCAAAAACTGTTTTCCTGGCTGGGCAGGATTGCCATCATAAAGATGAATATTTTACCTCGACTTTTCTACTTATTTACTACACTACCAATTTACTTGACATCCTCAATGCTGAAAAAGCTACAAAAAAAAATCTTTGACTTCATCTGGAGACGCCGGCCCCCTCGTGTCGCCCGGACAATGTACTTGCCGAAAATAGCCGGAGGCTTGGGGGTACCGAATCTTCTTCACTACTATGTCGCCTCCCAGTTGAAAGCCATTGTAGATATCAACAAACAGGAAACACCCAAACAGTGGGTCCAAACAGAACAAGCTATGCTGAGGCCTATGGCTATTAGTGCCTTATTTTGGCAACCGCGTCATACGTGGAGGCCCACTTCGTGCATACCTTGGGCTCTTCGAACAACATTGCTGGTATGGAACACTTGGAAGACTAAGCTGTTGGGACACTATTCCTATTTCTACCATTCTTCCTTGTACCAAACATCCCACTTTCCAGCAGGTCATTGTTCGTCCTCCTTCACATCTTGGGCTCAAGCTGGTATTATGACTATCAGGCATATTTACCAAGGGGGACAAGTGCTGTCTTTAGCGCAAGTTGCCCTTCAATATGACGTTTCAGTGACCAACTATCTCCCTTATGCACAGACCACCACTTCATACATTCTCTCATTAGGAGGCAAGAACTGAGGCCCACATGATCCCTCTTTGAAAATTTCTGCGTGGGAGCAGACAAGCTTACCAAGGTCACCTCCAAGATATATGGCTTACTAAACAACCTTGATCCACTGCCCCTGCCACATATCAGTAAATGGGAACATGACTTGGGAGAATCCTTACCGCCCAAAGAGTAGGGATATATTTTCAGATGGTGGGCCGATGCTCCATAACAGCACGACTTCAGGAGAACTGCTATAAGTTGCTCTATAGGTGGCATCTGGTCCCGGAATGCCTTCATATCATCTCTACTGAATACTCCCCCCTCTGCTGGCGAGAGTGTGGATCAGTGGACACATTCTTACATATTTGGTGGTCGTGCCCAAGTGTGGCACGTCTTTGGACGGCGGTGGAATGCTGGCTCTCTAAGTTACTTCATACGCCTCTTCGGTTGACCGTTAAAGCGGTACTTCTCAATGGACCCCTCCAGGGGCTTGACAAGGATCAACAGAGGTTTAGTCGGCACGTGAGGATAGCCTCTCGGCTCTTGATAGCTCAGCATTGGAAAAGCTGCCCACAGTGGAAGAAGTCATTACTCTTTTATGGCATCACAGGCGCCTCGACTATCTCACAGTGGTGCGCCACAATCACCTCCATTCCTTCCGGAAAACCTAGAGCTACCTACTAGCAATTTAACAGCTCCGTTTAGTTGCTACCTTGTAGTTCGCGGATGAACGGGTACCCTTCACAACCTACGCACTTTCTTCTCCCCCCTATGACGCTGCAAACTATGCGTGATTTTGGACTCGTTCCTTATCCTGCCTTTTCTAACAGTGTGGCCTGGGCTGGCCCTACCCACTCTAATTTCACATAGACCGTCCTTCCAGAGTTTTCTAGTTGGTTTGGTAGATTCCATAGCTTAATTATGACAGTATTTTGCACGCTGTCCGCATTTACTTTGCTGAAAACTGTAATGTACCGGGATACCTGGGAAAAAGGGAGGGGGCGGGGGGTACAAATAGAATGTTGGGATATCTAAGGAACATGTCATTTATTCACATGCCTGATTATCACTGTATGGACAATGAGCATTGTAACAGTGCGCTTATATACCAGTTGTCTGTGTAGTTTACAAGTCACAGAATGGTTGTTTTTTTTGTCATGTTCTGTATAAACTCAATAAAATATTAACAACAAAAAAATGTAGTAAGATTTTTAGAGAAACTGGAAAAATCATCCATGCAACAGCTGGGACAAAGGAAGACTAAAGGGCTCACAAGACAATCCATGTGAGGGAACTCCTGTGCATGCTGAGAAAGACTTCCGAGCTCTGAGAGCTGGGTCTGTGTAGGCGCCCTCAGACATCACCACCCATTAATTAGGGCTGATTTAATCCTGCTTGTTGATAGAGAAATGTATTATAGAAAAATGATTAAAATCAACAAGGCTATGATTATTTTAATTTCATTTCATGTAATAATAAAATGCATTAATTACTTCACACTGGAGGCAGAGGTGATGTACAATAAAACACTCATAAAAATACATTAACCCAAAACAAACTTAACTAAAATAGATCATATACAAAGATGCATACTCTGCTCTGGAGACATGCTGACACTGAATCACAGATTAATCATGGGGAACCAGGGTTTAAGATTTAAAAGACTAAAAAAAGATGAGTGTTTAGACTGGATTTGAATATGGCCAGAGAGGGGAGCATGACACACCAAAAGCAGGTTTCAGGCGCAGCAGCTTTATGACAATAAATATTTCAAAATCTGATGTATATCTAGTCTTATTAATTCAATATGGTAACTTGTGGTTTTGACATGTTTTTTGATATTGGAAAAACAAGCTGATAAAGAAATCTCTACTAAAGCAAACCAAAACAAATTCTAAATACACTCTTAGTAGACCTCATCTGTTTAGCAAAATCTAGATAAAAGATCCATAGTTCTCTTTCATTTCTATTCATGACAAAATGTCAACTGCCCATCATACTCAATTTTGTTACACTTTTCTTAGTAAGATATTGATGCTTTACTTCCTTACAAAGTACTGTTTCTATGTAATTTGGCTTTCCTGGACTCTATATTATTTTAAGGTGAATGCTTCATTCATATGGATATATCAAAGAAAAAAAACCCCTACCTTACTCAAGAACTAGTGCCACTAAAAAGATACTAGCAGTGCAATTTTTCATAGCTAATAGAAAGAATGCGCAATGACTAACTTTAAATCTCTCCCCCTTATATCAGTCCTTCTACCGCTCATTGTGATGCCAAAGGGAACAGCAATCAGAGCAGAGATGTTCAGTGTGATAGAGGTCAGGACACTCTGGATCAACGCACCAGAAACACGACCTTGTTTATTTTTTTTCTGTATTATTGTTTACAGGCTACTTTGTTCATGTACCTGTGGTTCTTAGCTAAAAGATGAAATTACAGCCCAGGATGAAGCTTTCCAGGCACACATCCAATTTGTGTTTCCATTTCAGAAAACAAAAGGCTTCTGAGGCCCTCGGGCTGCCATTCAAACTTGGAGAGGCTGACATTTTTAACAGCATGAACTAGAGACTCTGGCAGAGGGAATGATCTAATGCATTTCTGACTTGTCAATCAAATATCTCACCTCTGCTGTCTTGTACACAGTTGAGGACTATCTAACTACATTAATAAATGGGGAGGACTTAATACAAGATGGGGTGCTCCAGCCACATGCTCCTGAACATTCATAGAAATGTGTTCAGTCTTGCAGGTATGAGCATGCAAGTCAAGCACAACACAGACACGTTTCCAGTATCACTGGAAAGCAACCAGAGAATCAATATGAAATACACTTCTGCTAAGTGCTTCCTACATGGTTCTGTTTCCTTTTATTCTCTATATCTTATATAAATGGATACATTACAGAAGCTGTTTTCATGCATGTATAATTCACATTTCTCTCATCAAACTTTTGAGCAGATCCAAAAAATCTAAGTTAAATGATTGGAATTTTCAACACAATTGTAAACCTCAGTTCCCCAAAATCTCAGTGAAGTAGGAACAAGTACAAGAACTATTTTAAAAACTGGAATATGAAATAGGTTTATATTTTTTATTTACCACCATTCCTGTAGGCATCATAGCAGATTTATAATACATATCAAATACAATTGTATATACAACACAATCAATACAGAAAACATACACAGCATCAATCAAAAAATATATGCAACATGTGCATGCAAAAGATTCTCACATAAATCCTCAATGAAAATTACCATAAATACTTACAAAATAAGATTATGATGGCAAAGGAGCACTACTGGAGTTAAGGAATGGCACATCAAAATTAAAAGTAAAGGTTTTTTTTTCCTCCACTCATCTAGTTCAACCCTCTATCTCCCACAAGAAAACTCACGCTATTTTTGAATTGGTATTACAGTAACTTACTGTACAAAAATTTGAAGAAATACATTCAAAATCAAATGAATTATATGAATAGAACTCCAAACTTATTAAACTGTTAACATAACCTTAAAGAAGCACTAAAGCCTGGATTTGCAAAGGCCCACGTACGTAAAAACCAGGGTTTACGCACGTGGCTGGGCCTTGCACGTGCTGCGCACATTTTAAAATAGGCCCGACCATGCACGTAAACCCCCGTGCGCACAAAAGGGCCGGGCCCCGAAAAGGGACCGGGCGGGGGCGTGGCGGAACAGAGGCTGGCCGGCTGCTGTTCCGGGGAAGTGCGCGCTGGCTGGCTGCCGGCATGAGGAAACTACTTCTGCTCCGGAGGAGCAGTACATAGTGAAATAAAAAAATTTGTGGTAGGCAGGATTAGGGATAGAAGATTAGGCGGGGGGGGGGGTAGGGAACTGGGGGAGGCCCGATTACATTACCGTGCATATTTACTGAAAATTCGCCCCCTTACACGCGCATGGATTTTAAAATCCGGCACGCATGTGTGGGCAGCCATCGGATTTTATAGCATGCACGTGCTGGCACTCGCATGTTATAAAATCGGCGCATCCATGTACATGCGCCAGGAATCGCACGCACATGGACGGCCGCTCACTCCTTTTAAAATCTACCCCTAACTGAAAAGAAGTCTAACTGACCTTAGCTCAAACTCATCATATAAAAGTAGCATACTATACGAATGGTAGTAGAAACCAAAACTGTGACATAATTTAAAAATGTTTGGGAAAGAGTACAGATAGGGAGGAGGAAACAGGTAACATAAATGGAGGGAGCTTGAGTATTTGCTCAATCATATGAAACTTGATAGGGCCAAAGAAGGGAAAATACAAGCCAATGGGCAAAGAGTAGTGATATGACCGCATCAGGTTTCCAAGAAGACTGAAGTAACCTAAATGGGGCAAACATAGTTAAAACCCAACATCAATGACAATGGCTAGGCCAAATGTTTCTATACAATAGTCTCAAATTTTGGTGGCTATGTGAATTATTACAAAACTTGATAGAAAGATGGAACAGGCCTACAGGCCTACATGGCTTTCTTTCATGTTTACAACACTCTTGTAAACATGAAAGAAAGATAAGGCCTGGAATTACTACCTCCACTGGTAGGCTAAAGCCATAACTACTAGTATTCGGACATGCTTGGGATGGATAAAAGGCACGGGGATGCAAGGGAAGCTGACATGTTTAACTATAGGAATTTATATGCTCATCCACATAAAGTGGTAGAGCACTAAAGGAAGGCAAATGGGCAAACTGGATGGGTCAACTGATATTTGCTGCCATTTACTGTTACTAAGTACAAATAAAAAAAATAAATGCAGCAACATTCTAATAGGCAAAATACAAAGCAAACAATTATCCTCAGTCAGAATCTGTACCATGTGTAAAACTTCTATATAGCTCCACCTCTGACACAGCCTTTCTGGTAATATTACCCAAGGAAAAGTCCAGTAGGAAGTAGAACTTTCAGGCACAAGTTTGGATATTTATATTTTCTGTGCCACTAAAATTGATGGAACTAATTAAGACCAAGGTTTCTGTTTTAATCAGGCTTTCCCAGTCAACACACTTTGCTCCTGTTTTAAGATTATTTTATATTCTATTTGACTGTTTTGATGGATTTTTTATGCCATGTATATTTTGTATATTTTCTGGTTATGTTGCTATTTTATGATGTTGTACCCTATCTTAAGCCTTAAAGGAAACAGGCTATAAATAATAATTGAGTTAATAAATAAATACATGATATTGGTTAGTCAGAGTGTGCATGTGTTGGCCAGAAACAAAACAGGATCAACTAGTGGATGAATGGAAATTGGTCTGACAGACATTTAGCTCAGACTAAGAAGCATACTAAACCATAAATTAGAGAAGAGTGTCGGGGTATATTTCTGTTAGCCAGAACAAGATGGACCCAGGCAGTGACTGACAGGAAATTTACCTTTACTCTAGACTATCCATGAGTACTGACAACATGAAATTACCACACTGAACACCTGTTCTTGCTGGCTGAGTAAGCCTCAAAACTCTGTAATCCCAGAACATCAGTCTGACATATCTTCCAATAAATTGAACATACTGGATAATACTGCTTATGCACAAAGTAAACAAACCAGATTGCAACAGATGCTTTTTCTCCAAAATAAGAATCACTAACCATATGATGAAAAAAAACTAAGTATTGAAAGATTCATACTACATTGTTATAATTGCTGTATCAAAACAAAGGAAGATCAAATCATGCATATACATGGAATTGGAGCATTTAACTTATGCCTTGTTAAAAATGGTCTCATACTTGTCAGGTCAAGGTCATTTTTAATGAAGTAAATGCTAAGCTCATGGTCAATCTTCCTGCCTCCCCTCCAAATTTCACCCCGATTAGTTCACTGGAGGCAGACTTTCATGCCTCTGGATGGACTGAATTATCACATTAGTGCTTTCCAGCCTGAAGTTGAAAAGCGCTAAAAACAAATTCATACTAGAAAACCTGTTCAAGCATTTTGTAGTCTAACTGACCCAATATCCTTTCAGATAACTTTTCACTAGGAAAAAAAATCACAACCGACATACCAACTAAACAAATACCATCTGGTTGCCCCCTCATACTCTGATAACATGTAAAGGAAAAGACCAGAATGGTTTGCTTGGAACTGATTTCAGGTTGGTATACTTGGGAGTCTAAGAAATCACATCTACCATAGGTAGGCAATACTTTCATTTTTCCCCACTGACTAACATGGAAGGACACAAGTGTCGCAAAAAATGTTTTAATTTTTTTTTTTCACTCATAAAACCTATCACATGTAGGTAGGAAGAAGAAAAATGCCCAAAACTGCATAGGATCTGAGGAGAAACAGGTTCCATGGCTCACTAAATATTATAAATCAATAACTAAATTCACCACAAGAAGGTGTACTGTTAAATCTCACTTACCAACTATTCATACTTCCTCAATGTTCCAGAAATGAACCAAAAATGATACCTATAACAAATTGCTTTAGAACAATATTGCAAATTGTCAAATATATATGAAGAGATTGGTGGTTTCATATAGAAATTAAACTGGTACTGACCGGTAACCAGTGTCATGATGTTTTTATAATCATAAACCACCAACCACCATCTTCCCTGAATTGTCCATATTATTATTTTTTTTTTTAAATCAAAATTCCAATAGTGAAATAAGTTTCTTTTCTTTCAAATTTAATACTACAATGTTAACTGTTGCCTGTGCTCAATATCAATCTCTTTCTAAACATCAAACTAGTGAGGATTTTTATATGGCATCAGAACATTTCATCTTACTGCCCCTTCCAGTATGAAGGTGGTTGGTGGTTTATGATTACAAAAACAGCATGACACTGGTTACCGGGTCGGTACCAGTTTCATTTCTATATGAAACCACCAACCTCTTCATATATATTTTACCAATCTCTTCATATATATTTGACAATTTGAAATATTGTTCTAAAGCAATTTGTTATAGATATTTTTGGTTCATTTCTGGAACACAGAGGAATGGTGTGAATAGTTCACTAAATATGTCAGTTCTTCCAAGGCATTAGTGTCAGACATTAAAAAAGGATGGAGAGTTGAGGGAGATGCATACGTCTAGTAATGCCATAAAGGTTAGTAGTAATAGTAGTAAGCTGTCGCAGTAGTAGTCGTAGCAGTGATGGTAAAGCCTAATTTTCCCATGCCAATAAAAGGTGCCATAATATAGTAACTTTAGTATTTAAAAATCTCTTAAGTTTCAAGAATGTGGGATTTAAAATGTCCATGTTCAGAAAGGATTAGCAAAAATGGATATAGAACATGTCCATAACAACAGATTTTATTGCCAATAAAAATATTTCTCATCTTATTTTTATGTATTTAAAATATTTACATTCCGCCTATAATGGCACATACATATTTCTGTTATCCTTAGATATGAACAACAGAAATAGCAATCAGCGAAACACACAAGTCTTTGTTCTCTTGGTAAGAAGCAAACTCCTCAAAGACAGAACAGCAAATGCTGCCTAAGTCTTTCGTGGTTAGAAGACAGCTTGCATGTTAATAACATTATCATCAGAATAAACATTAAGCTATAATGATGCTGCTTGTAGTACAGTGTTATGAACATCAGCATGGATACCAATAACGCATACATATGTTCATCAAAATATATATTATGGAAGCACACAATTTATGATTTTATAGTATGTTTTTGTGACATTTACATGAATTCTTATTTATGATTGTATTGTGTGTTTATATCATATTTATGATATATGTTTTTAACGCTTATTTGATGTTTTATGTATATTATGTATGTTTTTTGGAAACTGCCTCGTATTTGAGATAGTGCTGTCTATAAACTTTTAAAATAAATAATCCTTAGCATGTTTATATGTGGTTCCCACCCTATACACTTAGGCCTTCACCAACCCAATCCATAGTGTCACATGGTCAATGAGCCCGTTTACCACAAGAAAATTATTCCTTACCTGCTAATTTTCGTTCCTGTAATACCATGGATCATTCCAGACGGTGGGTTATGTTCCATGTCCAGCAGATGGAGTCAGAACACAAAATTCCCAGGGGAGGACCCATATAACCACGCCTCCCCTGTAACAGCTCTCAGTAACTAGACTAACAAAGCCCAAAAGAGAGAGACTAAAAACAGAGGGATCAAGTAATCAAAGAAGGAATTGAAATAACCACTGTCCAAATAAACAGCAACTAAATTCTGAACAGTGAATTTGCGAACAGCAGTGCGTGAACAAAAAAGACGCGCAGTATTCGAAATACAGAGTAAAAGATTGTTAAGACAGGTAGGCAGGGATGTCCCACAAGCAAACCCCCAAACCAAGGGAGGGTGTCTGGAATGATCCATGGTATTACAGGAACAAAAATTAGCAGGTAAGGAATAATTTTCTTTTCCCTGTACATACCAGGATCATTCCAGATGGTGGGATGTACCAAAGCTTTCCCATCAAGGGTGGGCCGCAGACAGCCCTGCTTGTATTTCCTTGTCTCCAAGCTGACCGCCCGACGGAGCACTAACGTCCAGGCGATAATGTCTCGCAAAAGTATGGATCGACTTCCAGGTGGCCGCCCTACAAATCTCCTGAGTGGAGACGGAGGAGCTCTCCGCCCAAGATGTCGCCTGGGCTCGAAGAGAATGAGCCTTGACAACCAGCGGAGGGGACTTACCTACGCCAAGGTACGCCGCTATGATCGCTCCCTTCAACCACCACGCTATAGATTGTTTGGAGGCCATGCAACCCTTCCGGGGTCCGGACCAGAGGATAAACAGATGATCGGAGAGCCAAAAATCATTAGTCACCTCCAGATAGCGTAGCAGAGACCGCCATACATCCAGTCTACCCAGGTCTCCAGACTCAGAAGAGGCAAAAAGATGGTAATTCCACCGATTGGTTGAGGTGGAATGCCGAAACCACTTTGGGGAGAAAAGAAGGAACCGTCCTCAGCGAAACCCCTTCAGGCGTGAAACGAAGGTATGGCTCACGACAGGATAGGGCCTGCAGCTCGGAAATACGTCTTGCTGAACTGATTGCCACGAGAAAAATGGTCTTGAGAGTGACGTCCTTGATGGTAGCCGAGCTTAGAGGTTCGAACGGCGAGCCACAGAGGACTCGGAGCACCAGATTCAGATTCTACGACGGACAAGGTGGGCGAATCGGAGGCTTCAAGTGTTTCACTCCTTTAAGGAAACGGGAGACGTCCGGATGCGAGGACAGAAACTCCTTATTTCCACTGCAAATAAAAGCCCCCAAGGCCGCCACCTGAACCCGAAGAGAATTGTAAGCAAGACCCAAATCCAAACCTGCCTGCAAGAAGGAAAGGACTTGTGGCACTGAGGCCTGCATGGGAAGAATGTCATTCGCGCCACACCAATCCTCAAAGACCTTCCAGACTCGAACATAGGTAACAGAGGTGGACATCTTACGTGCTTTCAGTAGCATTGAAATAACCGGCTCCGGATAACCGCGCCTCCTCAACTGACGCCTCTCAAAAGCCAGGCCGCAAGACAGAAGCGATCTGCCTCCTTGAAAAATATTGGTCCCTGGCGTAGAAGACGTGGCAGCTGACCGAGATGAAGGGGACCCTCCACCGTCAAATTGTGCAGATCCGCGAACCATGGTCTTCGGGGCCACTCTGGCGCCACAGGGATCACTGGCCCTTGGTGTGCCTCTATCCTGCGGATGACCTTGCCCACGAGGGGCCACGGTGGGAAAACATATAAGAGACAGTGGCACGGCTAGGGCAGGACCAGCGCGTCCACGCCCTTGGCGCCGCGCTCCCGCCTGCGGCTGAAGAAGCGGGCGGCCTTTGCATTTCCGGCGGTTGCCATTAGGTCTACGTGCGGTGTCCCCCATCGCCGTACTATTATCCGCATCGCCTGCTGCGAGAGCTCAAACTCTCCGGGATCCAAGTTTTGTCGGCTGAGAAAGTCCGCCTGTACGTTGTCCACTCCCGCTATATGCGAGGCCGCTAGTCGTTGGAGGTGAAGCTCTGCACACTCCATCAATTTGTCGGTTTCCAGAGAGACCAACCGACTTCTCGTGCCTCCCTGGCGATTGATGTACGCCACTGTAGTCGCATTGTCCGATAGCACCCTGACTGCTTGATGGCGTACTATGGGGAAGAAACCCTGTAACGCCAGACGGACCGCCCTGGTCTCCAAGCGGTTGATGGGCCACTTCGACTGTTCCTCCGTCCATCAACCCTGGATTGAGCTGTCCCGATAGACCGCTCCCCAGCCTGTCAGGCTGGCGTCCGTGGTGATAATCACCCAATCCGGGTCCTCCAGCGACACCCCCTGAGCTAGGTGCCGCGGTTCCAGCCACCAATGGAGACTGATGAAGGTTCCTCTCTGAATCGGAAGGATTGCCTGGAAATCTCTCGACACCGGCTGCCACCGGGAGAGTAGGGATCTCTGCAGAGGCCTCAGATACGCAAATGCCCAAGGAACCAGATCGATGGTCGAGGCCATGGTCCCCAGTACCTACAGGTAATCCCAGGCAGTGGGTGTCTCAAGCGCCAAAAATCCTTGAATCTGCTGACGCAGAGAATGAGCTCTGTCCGGATGCAGAAAAACCCTGGCATTCTTGGTGTCAAAGTGAGCTCCCAGAAAATCCAACAACTGGGACGGGACCAGGCTGCTCTTGGTGAAGTTGACATTCCACCGCAGAGATTGGAGAAGTTGTACCACTGTGTCGACTGCGAGGATACACTGTGCTCGTGACTGCACGGATGAGCCAATCGTCTAGGTAAGGATGCACAAGGATGCCTTCCTTGCGCAAGGTTGCCGCCACTACCACCATGATCTTCATGAAAACACGTGGAGCTGTGGCCAGGCCAAAGGGAAGAGCGCGAAATTGGAAGTGTCGACCCAAAATTTTGAAGCGTAGGGTAACGCTGATGAGCTTGACAAATTGGTATGTGGAGATACGCCTCCGTGAGATCCAACGAAGCCAAGAATTCTCCCGGATGAACTGCCGCTAACACTGAACGGAGTGTCTCCATGCGGAAACGAGGGACTCTGAGGGACCGGTTGACCTGCTTGAGGTCCAGGATAGGACAAAAAGTACCTTCCTTCTTGGGAACCACAAAGTAGATTGAATAATGCCCCCGGCCCAGTTCGGCGGCTGGCACTGGCACTATGGCCCCCAATTGAAGGAGACGATCGAGGGTCTGCCGCACGGCTCCCTGTTTGATTAAGGACCCGCAAGGGGAAAACAGGAACCGGTCCAGAGGAGCACAAACAAAATCCAAAGCGTAACCGCGTCTTAGAATATCCAGAACCCATTGATCCGACGTGATTTGGACCCACACTTCATAGAAGAGAGCATGGCGACCCCCCAGTTGAGGGACCACCTCGCGGGTCCGTCTGGCATCATTGGGTAGATTTAGCGGATGTACCAGCACCCTGCGCTTCCTTACCCTGGCGGCGCCCACGAAAGGGCCGGTTCCAGGAGTGCGAACGAGAAGAGGGAGCTCGAGGTGGCTGTTGCCTCTGAGGACGCGCTCTCCGCTGGTTACGATAACGGTTTCTGGAGTAATTATATGATCTTGACGAACGGGGTCGATCTTCAGGCAACTTGTGCACTGCGTTCTCATTAAGGGACTTGATGATCTGATCCAAGTCTTCACCAAAAAGATACCTTCCCTTAAAAGGAAGGGACCCCAAACGTGTCTTGGAAGAGGCATCAGCCGACCAATTGCGAAGCCAAAGGAGTCGACGCGCTGAGACCGCCGCCACCATGGTTCGGGCTAAGACCCTTAAAAGATCATATAAAGCATCCGCTCCAAAGGCAACCACGGCTTCCAGTCTGTCCGCCTGGTGAGCCTCAGCGTCTGGTAAGGACTGGGAGGTGAGAAGCTGCTGCACCCACCGAAGACCCGCTCGCTGTGCGAGGGAACTGCAGATAGCCGCCCGCATCCCTAAGGCCGAGACCTCAAAGATACGCTTGAGGTAAACCTCCAGCTTCCGATCCTGCATATCCTTCAACGCTGTCCCTCCAGTGACAGGAATAGTGGTATGATTTGTGACCGCTGATACCACAGAATCTACGGCGGGAACTTTGAGAATTTCCAAAAAATCGGCTGGCAGAGGATACAATTTTTCCATGGCTCTACCGACCCTAAGGTTGGCCTCCGGGGAATCCCATTCCAGAGTGATCAACTGCAAGATCTTGTGATGAGTGGGAAAAGACTTGGCTAGAGGCCGCAGTCCTGCTAGGAGGGGGTCCCCCTTCTTGAGAGCCGGGTCAGGCCCCACCGGTTCTGGAGGGGGATCAATATCCATTTCCTGGAGGATGTAGGGAATGAGGTCATCTAACTCCGCCGCTTGGAAGATGCGGAGGACCCTAGGGTCGACGCCCTCCACCTGGGCCGCCAAGGTGGAGTCGTCCACGTCACGGTCCTGGGATTGTCCTTCCCCCGACGAAGTCTGTATTATTGATGGTGTCCCGGTAGGGCCACGAGATGTCCCCGCTCCCCCACCTACTAAAAGGGGGCGAGCCTGAGGGAGGGTCCCACCCAGGAGGGGGCAGGACATGGTATCTTGGGGGGAGAGGGTCCCCAGGTCCCGAAGGTCGTGTCTCTGCTCTGAAGAAAAGCCCTGTGAATTCAGGGGAAAAGGCCTGGCATCCTGAGGGGTCACCCACCGGGGGATCCCCCCTCTGCCTACCAGGATTAGACTCGGAGTAAGGGTCCAAAACGGGCCTAGAAGTGGGGAACGGATTATCCGTGTCCTCCTCAGAAAGCGCGGCATCAGAATCTTGCAACAAAATAGCCACCGTTCCCGCGTTGAGAGGGAAAGGGGCCTGGCGCTTCCTTCCCACGTGGTCTGCAGCTCGAACGTCCTTGTTAGTAGCTGGCGCACATTCCCCCTCGGGGAAACAACCTGAGCAGAGACCCTCTTCAGAAAATAATCCGGCCCTGTCGGAGCCCTCACAAGGCGCCGCGAACTGCATCGCCGCAGGGAGGGGGGGGGGGGGAGGTTCTACAGGTGGCTCGCGCCTAAAATGAGCGCCGACCTGGCAACGGACACTTGCCCACCGACCTGAAGAAGAACTGACGGGGAATTACCCTCCCGACAGCAGGCGGCCCCAGGGAATGGTGCTTCGCGGGGCCGCAGGTCAGGACGTCGGTCGCTCCCCAAAAGGGAGGGGGAAAACCTGGGTCAGGAGGGAGAGGCCGGCGCTACCGACTTTCACCTCAGAGAGCCGAATGGAGTCCAAAAAATTGCAGTCTTCTGCTGAAAAAGAAGATGAAACAAAAATACACTTACCCCAACTGAGCCCTCAGTGAGGAAAATGAGAAAAGAAAGAAAACAGGCAACAGCCTGTCAGCAAGTCACCAGGCTAGAGAGCGATGAGCCAGCACCAGCGGAGAGCTCTCCCCCTGCTGTAAGAGGAGCCATAGCAAAGTGACCTAAACTGTAAATTTAAAACTTCCTATTTTTTTTTTTTTAAACTTGATCCCCCTGAGGAGGTAGCCCTAAGCTAACAAGATGGGGACCACAAGTCCCCTGCTCACATCTGCTGGAGTCAGAACGTTACGAGAGCTGTTACAGGGGAGGCGTGGTTATATGGGTCCTCCCCTGGGAATTTTGTGTTCTGACTCCATCTGCTGGACATGGAACATAACCCACCATCTGGAATGATCCTGGTATGTACAGGGAACCACAGTTACATAGTAAAATATTGCAGAAAAAGACCAAATTGGCCCAACCAGTCTACCAGTTGAGATTCTTCCATATGGGGTAGGATGAGCACACAAATCCCCATATGTAATCTAACAGCAACTCCCCTCCCCAGCTGGTCAACCATCTGAACTACCAAACTCTCTCCCACCACTGCCCTCCACATTCAGATGGCAATAAAATAATACTGACTTTTTCATACCCTCATCCCCATTTTCTCTCTCCCCAGATTGATATCCATTGTTTATACCAATTTAATATTACCAGAGAGATCAGTACAGATCATTACAAGTAAAACAAAAGTTTAAAACTCCAGGCTCATGATGCACTGAACCGAGCAGAATGGGCACTGCTGCAACACTAACAGAACAAGGTACTGCAAAATACATCCACCTCAAAGCAATCGTATTAAGGAACTTCCTAAATTGAAAAATAACTAGATTTGGATGGCTGACATTTTGTACCTGATTCCCATTTCAAAAATAAGTTTTCAGAAGAATCACTTTCTAGACATGTAAATACTGAATGTACATCAGGATACAGGCAAACTATTAGTACTACTTGTACTGTAATATTTGTTCATATGTGAGCTCTGTAACATATAATCTTGAGAACAGAACCCCAACTTAAAGCAGCAAGTGGTTAATGTGTTGTGACAAGCAAGAAACATTTAATTTAATAGTAAATAAAATGCTATTGGCTATCATTTATTTTAAATAAAGCACTATAATAGATATATGTATTATCTCTTGTGAGTTTTAAGCTTGGAATTCCCCTTTTGGCAAATATTTTAGGATTGTTCGGAGATTAATTTTATTCCTCTAGCTAAAAATTCCAACACAATGAAACAATTCAAAATGTTCATGTTCCATGATTTTTATTTGAACTTGAGTGTTAAGCATGCAAATAACTAAACAAAATTAACAGTGACTAAGTGGTCTTCCAGATGGCATCCTCCCTATAGCCACAAGCAAAGAATTATGGTATTCTCCTCATGATCCTTTCTAGCATGCTTTTGGTAACCTAACATTAGAACATTTGCTAGGCTAGAAAAAGATATTTTATGATAGCAAACACTCTGTACAGAACAAAGAAGGCAGAATATTCAAGGCTAATGGTACTCATTTGAAGAGGAAATGGCAAAAGGTAAAATCACGTCAATATTTTGGCTGAGAAAACCAATATTGTAAATTACAAATCTGTCTTTAAACTGACTAAAAGAGAATTTTTTTTTCCTAAACAATTTTAAAAAACTGAAAATAAGCCAAAAAACTGTTTAAGATTGCTTCCTCTCTGACTGTAAAGATGAATGTAAAGTTTACCAAATTTGATATACTTAATTCCAAACAGTTTTGCCATTTTGAAGATAAGATTTTAACTACTGTGATGGTTACTATATACCCTAAGAGAGGTTGTGTGAGGAAACCAGTGGAGGAATCTGAGCAAGAAAGTAAACCTGGGGGGAACCTTCAGAACCAAAGAAGCCCCAGGTTAGGAGAAAATCTCTTTCATTAAGAAGCATTGGAGGAGGGGAGGGTCGGAGAATAAAGAGGAAGGGAATTCATAGCCTTCACCTCAGCAAGGGGGAAGGAATACCAAGGTGGACTGGGAGGAGACGGGGAGGTGGCCTGCAGAGGTGGCCAGACAGGAACAGGAAGGATGACTACTAGAGGCAGAGGGAGACATGGAGGAGAAAGAGGTGGACATATTGGAGAATCCAGAGCCAAAGCCAGAGGCAGGGCCAGAGCCAATGCTGATGGAGGTGGGAGATGAATGGTAGAAACCCCCTCAATGAGTCCTGGATGCTAACGCCATACAGGTTATATTCCGGTAGAAGGAACTGCTGTGGGTGGTAGTAACTGTAGTTGGGCAAGACAAAGTGAATGTCTCCCTCTACAAGCTACGCTGGGTGGTGGCAGTTAGGGCTTGATTTCCCTCAAACCAATCCCACATGCACTAGAAGCTGTGCTTGAAAAGACTCTTCTGGTCTTAGCCAGAGACTGTGCTTAAAACAGGGTTAAACCCAGTGGCAGAAGCCAGAGACTGTGCTTAAAACAGACAGGGTTAAACCTGGTAGCAAAAGCAAGAGACTGATCATTAGGCGGTTCACTCCAAGAATTGCAATTTGACCTCTTTTCTTAAAGCCTGCTACGAACTGGAATGCTATGGTAGATGGACGTGTTTTACTCCCGGTCTTTAAGCTCCCTGCAGGATTAAAGCATCTGTTCCATCATGGGCTGTAAGTTGACACGCTACATAGAATAATCCTGCACAGGAGAATTGTTTATTGAAGCATTGGCTGTGTTGAGGAATATTACAACCTACTCTCAACCTGTGGAAAGTCAGAAAGGATGACACTATCCAAGAAGAATTCCCATTAGATGTCATTCAGGAGAAGACTGATTTGATTATCCTACTTGAAAAAAATATTACAATGGTATATAGCTGGGGTGAGCAAACTGGGGGGCAAACCCTACAGGAGGGGCTTGAACAGTCCTGAAGCAGAGCACACTGGTTCCCCAATCAAGAAAGAAGAAAATGGATGTGTTGTTGAGTCTTGGTGCCATGGAGGCACTGCATGCTCAGGAGGGAGGGATCTGCCAGAACATAAGAACATAAGAAATTGCCATGCTGGGACAGACCAAGGGTCCATCAAGCCCAGCATCCTGTTTCCAACAGAGGCCAAAAACCAGGCCACAAGAACCTGGCAATTACCCAAACACTAAGAAGAACCCATGCTACTGATGCAATTAATAGCAGTGGCTAATGCCTAAGTATAATTGATTAATAGCCATTAATGGACTTCTCCTCCAAGAACTTATCCAAACCTTTTTTAAACCCAGCTACACTAACTGCACTAACCACATCCTCTGGCAACAAATTCCAGAGCTTTATTGTGCGTTGAGTGAAAAAGAATTTTCTCCGATTAGTCTTAAATGTGTTACTTGCTAACTTCATGGAATGCCCCCTAGTCCTTCTATTATTTGAAAGTGTAAATAACCGAGTCACATCTACTCGTTCAAGACCTTTCATGATCTTAAAGACCTCTATCATATCCCCCCTCAGCCGTCTCTTCTCCAAGCTGAACAGCCCTAACCTCTTCAGCCTTTCCTCATAGGGGAGCTGTTCCATCCCCTTTATCATTTTGGTTGCCTTTCTCTGTACCTTCTCCATCGCAACTATATCTTTTTTAAGATGCGGTGACCAGTATTGTACACAGTATTCAAGGTGCAGTCTCACCAAGGAGCGATACAGAGGCATTATGACATTTTCCGTTCTATTAACCATTCCCTTCCTAATAATTCCTAACATTCTATTTGCTTTTTTGACTGCTGCAGCACACTGAGCCGATGATTTTAAAGTATTATCCACTATGATGCCTAGATCTTTTTCCTGGGTGGTAGCTCCTAATATGGAACCTAACATCGTGTAACTACAGCAAGGGTTATTTTTCCCTATGTGCAACACCTTGCACTTGTCCACATTGAATTTCATCTGCCATTTGGATGCCCAATCTTCCAGTCTTGCAAGGTCCTCCTGTAATGTATCACAGTCTGCCTGTGATTTAACTACTCTGAATAATTTTGTATCATCCGCAAATTTGATGACCTCACTAGTCGTATTCCTTTCCAGATCATTTATATATATATTGAAAAGCACCGGTCCCAATACAGATCCCTGAGGTACTCCACTGTTTACCCTTTTCCACTGAGAATATTGACCATTTAATCCTACTCTCTGTTTCCTGTCTTTTAACCAGTTTGTAATCCACGAAAGGACATCGCCTCCTATCCCATGACTTTTTAATTTTCGTAGAAGCCTCTCATGAGGGACTTTGTCAAACGCCTTCTGAAAATCCAAATACACCAAAGACATCATTGTAATCATCAAAATTAAGAGTGGCGAAGAAGAGCGGTACACACAATGGTAAAGCCAAAATCAATAATAAGGTGTAGCATAAAGCGCATAAGGATCTTTAAAGTTCAAATAGACGATTCAATCACTGCAAAAGATGCCAAGCAATGCCAGCTTTTAATAGGTCAATTTTGTATAACAAACAGAAGTCAGTCCCCCGACACAGACTGTGTTTTGCCACGCCAGCTCTGGTGGGAGGGACAAAATCCCAAAACTAGTTGATGACAATATAATAAGAAACTAATAGAGCTTGGCATCTCCGAACTACATGTTAAATCAACTAAGCTTTTCCAAAATGGTAGTAAACATCTCCAGGGCCCCACAAATACAGAGTCAAGTAGTCAAAAACAGAGGAGGCGTGGCAAAAATCAACAAAAAATGATGTTCTTCCCCTTTCATTGTGGTGTGTGGCCTGTGGGTCTGGGTGTGATGAGGAGTATCTGTCTCTATGTTTATCTGGTATGCATCTGTCTGGGGATAGTGTGTCTGTTTTTCTATCCACATGTGATATGTCTATCTCTGTGCCTGTCTGGGTGTCATGTTTTTGTCTCTGTGTGGGTGTGGTCTGTGTGTACGTGTGGGGTGATTGTCTCTCTGTCTGTCTAGGTATGAGGTCTCTCTATGCCTGGGTAGCTGTTTTGCTCTCTGTCAGTCTAGGTGTGGGGTGTCTGTCTAGGTATGAGGTATCTGTTTCTCTGTCTGGATACAGGGTGTTTGCCTGTCTGTGCCCATATATGTGTGTGAGCTTACTGCTTTCAGCAACTTGAAGATAAATAAAATGGGGGCTTTTAGCCACCGGCTGGCGGTGAATACTCTTTACATGTACGTTTATGTGTGCAAAAACAGTGCAAAATTATTATATTAAATAACATATACAAAACAAAACTAGAAACAGGAAGGCTGAGAAAATATGAAAGCAGCTATGGAACCCATGATTGAGGTTTAAAAGGAACAGAGGTTACTATGATACTTCATCTTTTGAAGTCCCCAAGTTGTGAAAGCAATCATGGGAGTCATGTTTAAGGTTTAAAAAGAATGTAAGCTATTGCAATATTACATTTCTTGAAGTCCTCTCATGTTTTGAAATTGACATCATACAGTCTCTTCCCCTGGAGGAAGCCAGTCCGGTGAAATAAAGACCTTGTGCTGAGAAATATAGAGGACTGCACTGCAGGAGAGAGAGTGGCTGTTTAACAAAGTTATTACCCCCATATATCTTAATCCAAGTTAATTCGACCTGTTCATTGTAAGACATTTACTTGTCATTGTTGTTATTGTTTAGAATGTAAACCGAATTGATCAGTAATTCTGTTATTGGAAAGTCGGTATAGAAAAATGCTAAATAAATAAATAAAATAAAGTCTTTTATATAATTTATTTATTTTATTTAGGTTCTTTTTTATACCAAAGTATAGCAGGGAATATAGAGGATTACACCTTGGGATACAGTGAGGACTCTTGTGGATGTACATGCAAGTTATTTAAATAAATGTATTCTTGTAAACTGCTATAATTCTGTGCACGCTTCAGCATGAGTTATGCCCCCATGATGATTTTAATGTACTAATATACAGGTCTATCCAGTAAAGTGCGGCCGCGTTTACCCCGCTCCTAACCCGCATTCTACTCACTTTCCGGCCGCGTTAGCACTTCCTGCGATCCCGAATCCCCTTTAACCTACTCCTACCGCGTCCTAAAATCCCCGGGCAACCCCTTCCGCACGCGGCATGTATATTGCATGCAAATGAGCGAATTAGCTATTCCCTAGCATCCCGTAACCCACGCCCCGACTATCGCTATTTTTCCCTGCCGTTTTGTCGCGCGTTTAACCTGCTAACTTACCGCCTACCCTTACCCCTGTGGTAGAGGCAGAGGTAAGGGTAGGCGGCAAGCTTTCCCCCAGCCCCCGCTCACCTGCCCCGGCCGCAATCATGGGTGCCGGTCTCCGGGGCAGCCTCAGTCCTCCCCCCTCCTCCCAAAGCAAAAAAAAAAAAAAAAAAAGCGAAAAAAACGTTGCAGCCCCCTCCGATGTCCGGAGGGGGCTGCAAAAAGTAAGTCGCTTCGTACTGCCAGCCCCTTCTTCCCTCCTCCCGGAGCAAGGCTGCTTTTCGCGCCCTGCTTCGGGAGGAGGGAAGAAGAGACACTGACAGTGTGAAGCGGCAAAGCAACTTACTTTTTGCAGCCCCCTCCGGACATCGGACCTCTCCTGCCTCCCGCTGCACGACTTACTTTTTTTTGCAGCCCTCCGGCCATCAGCAGGAACAGATCGTGGCTCCCCTGCCTCCTGGCGAAGATGGACGCCTGCACGGGGGGAAAGCGGCCCCTATGCGTGCAATTGGCCGCTCAAGACGTGACGTCACGACGTTTGGCGTCACGGCATGTGACGTCACGTCTTGAGCGACCAATTGCACGCACAGGGGCCGCTTTCCCCCGTGCAGGCGTCCATCTTCGCCGGGAGGCAGGGGAGCCACGATCCATTCCTGCTGATGGCCGGAGGGCTGCAAAAAAAAGTAAGTCGCGCAGCGGGAGGCAGGAGAGGTCCGATGTCCAGAGGGGGCTGCAAAAAGTAAGTTGCTTTGCCGCTTCACACTGTCAGTGTCTCTTCTTCCCTCCTCCCGAAGCAGGGCGCGAAAAGCAGCCTTGCTCCGGGAGGAGGGAAGAAGAGACACTGACAGTGTGAAGCGGCGAAGCAACTTACTTTTTGCAGGCGTCCATCTTCGCGAGCAGCTGGAGGCAGGAGAGGTCGTCCGATGTCCGGAGGGGGCTGCAAAAAGTAAGTCGCTTCGCCGCTTCGTACTGCCAGTCCCTTCTCCCCTCCTCCCGGAGCAAGGCTGCTTTTTGCGCCCTGCTTCGGGAGGAGGGGAGGGGGGACTGGCAGTCCCGACTTCCTGGTATCTATCATTTCAAATGACATTTGAAATGACAGATACCAGCGTGGCGTGAAGCGTTAGGCCCGCGCACCCAGGATACTGTATAGGCGCTCTATCCAGTAAAATGGGTTGCGCGGGCCTAACGCTTCACGGACCCTTCTTAGACGCGGTTTACATTTGCATGACATTATAGTTCAGGATTGAGCAGTAGGTGAGCTGCACTGTGCGTGCGGCAACCGCGGGTGCGCCGGGCACTAACGCAGCTCTTCCTACCGCTCGGTACTGGATAGACCTGTTATTTTGTTAAAATTTGTGTGTGAAGTTATTCATGATTGTGCCATATAATTTTTGTATAAGTGTTTATCAAATATAATTTTAAAAAAGGTGTTTGTATTACACTTTTAAAAATATTTTGTATATTGAAATTTACATTAATGTTCTATAATTTGTTTTATTTGTATATACATATTATATACAATATACATATAAAATCCCAACACATTTAATTACATTTTTAGAAACATTTTTATTCTTATTTAAATAGAAAAAAATAGAAAATGTTAAATATCAGTTGTCAACATATACACACTTGAGCTTACTATTAAAAAAAAAAAAAGAAAGATTTGAGATTTTCGTAAGTCCATATAGCAGTGCAGTCTTTAAATATCTCTCCAGAAAGCATCTTTAGATGCTCCAGATGCAAAATGCTTCAACAAATGTTTGTAAAGTAACCTGAATGTATTTGCACTAAAAGGGTGGTGAGATCCTTAACACATGCTTTCAATGCACTTGAAAGCCAGCTGTTAGCTTAGTCTCTCCTTGACAAAGGACCTCTGTTTCGCCAATCAATGGCTTCATCAGGAGGAAGAGTTGCATAAATATAAATGAACCATTCCAACTGTGAAAAAACAGAACAGGTATATGTGCCTTTATATTAACAGTACAAACCTTAAAACATGATAAAATGCTGTAGCTATCTTCCACCTAGCACAATTTTTCAGTTTTCCAACATATGTGGACATCATCTTGAAACAGCTGGGAGACCACAAGTTCAAAACATAATTTCACAGTACATTAACCTAAGACCTAAAATAAGATTATAACATGAATTTAGAAGGGTCCCAAGAGGGTGCCACAATCCTAAACTTAACACTACTAAAAAACTATGTTTGATTACAGTGAAGTTGGAGATGATACTCAAGTTTGTTTTCTATATAACATCAACAAGTTGCACTTCCAAGTCAAACTAAAATCTTGAACTTATTACTATGCGAATCCAGTGTATACATGAAAAATAATGCACAAAGTCTTTTGTTCAACATACTGTCTAAATGCTATATTCTGCAATACATTTTTAAAAAGAGAACAAAGATTTAATCTGCACATTTTCAAACTATCTGCACTGAAACAAAGAGCAAGTGGGCTTTTTCCTATAGGTTTTGCACCAGTTTCAAAGCAAAAATATGTACATGGTCACTTTCACCTGCTTTTTTGTACACAGATTTCTGCTTGAAAAATGAAAAGATCTGAAAAAAACATCTACACATGTATTTTACCTCTCCCAATCTGAACACGCCGCCAAGCGTACTCTCGATGTGTCTAACAGTGCAGGTTTTGCTGAGCCATACTTTTAGCTGCATTGAGGGAGGCCAATTTTCAGCCAGCCGATGTATGCAGGTAAAACATTTTACCTTTGTAAATTGCTCTCTGTATGAACAAAATCTACAACAGTCTCAGATATAAGTACAATTTATAACTTACAGCTCCTGTTATACCCACCTGGTCTCTCATTCAAGTACTAACCAGGCCTAACCCTGCTTAGCTTCCAAGATGAGACAAGATCAGCACATTCAGGGCAGAATGACCATATGCAGCATACATTTTGTCATGGTTGGATCCCATTCCCATCCTAAATCAAATGCTTATTGACAAATGAAAAATCAATTGATCTGTGTAATTTCTAGCAGGAACTAAAATTCTGCAGTAGCAAAACTGCACAAAAATTAGTGTGATGGCAGTAAAGTTTAGAATTCTTTGCTCCACTGAAAACCAAACTGTTTACAAATGTACTGTTAGTAATTAACAGTATGTTTATTTATACTAACATCTTTCAAAAGAAACTTCTAGGCATTTACTTTTCAGATTCAGATGTTAAATAATTTCTGAATACACTTGCATACAAATGGACAACCTCTGAAGTTTCCTGTTGGAAGTATTTGAAAGCCACATTCAGTTTTATATTGCTTGTCAATTTCATTGTTGTGATAAAATGCACAAATTCCATTTTGATAAACATATTCAAGTAAAGCATATCTTTACTGAACAGTTAATATAAAAGAAAAACATTTATTTCAATGTATCAAAGCAGCCTGCTAGCAGAAGAGCTATCAGTCAAAGTCACACAAAACAAACTCTGCAACAGCAAAACACAAAATTAAACCCTTTTGTAAATCACTAAATATTCAAGTACAGAGCTGAACAAACCCCCAGCACCAGATCACCTAAAATCAGGTGCCTGTTACTAGCTAAACTGAAAGAGAGAGGCACTGTGGCAGGCCCAAGGAACGAGACCACCGACACTGCAATAGGCTTTGGCCTTAAGAAGAGATTTTGCTCGGAGTGGGGATAGAAAACATATGAAAGGAGAAGGAGTGTAGCTGGAGGGAGGAAAGCAGAAGAAAAGAAGCCACAAGAGGAGGAGTAAAGAAAATTAAAAAAAATAGCAAAAAAAGGGAAAATTGTTAAAAACATTAAAATAAGTCCAAAAAGCTCCAAACAAGCAAAAATGCAAAAATAATTTAAGAAAAAAAGATCCTGGCTTTAAAATATTTTGGAATAGCACCAAAATGTTCTAAATATTTTTTCATCCCTATTTAATCATTTTCATACAACATTAGGAAATTACTTTTACACAAGCCTTTGCATGTAAAAAGATTTTTTAAAAGACCAAGTGTGCTAACCAGCAATCTTTTGCATATATATTATTTAAATCAGTAACGTGTTAAGTGTACATAAACAGACTGACACAGACACTATTGCATAATGAGTGATGACTGTACATTGCAAAACATTATCAAGACTGAATTTTAGCTTAAAACTAACACAATGGGTATACATGAGAGCAGTGACTGTGTCTCTTAAAAATTCAATAAGAATATGTCAGAATTAGTTCCACAGATGTTGAAACCAAATTGATCTACCCAGTCAGTTCAGCACACCACAAGAAGGCAAGTGTTTTCCCAACAGAGAAGACTGAATGTGTATGAAGTAATGCTAATGTTAGACACTGGCAGAATTGCTGAATGACATGAAAATGAGAACACAGAGTGAAGAAGAATAAATGGATCCTAGTAAGCGAGAGAGACAGATAAAGTACCTGGAAAGCTGTAAATGTGCCAGTCCCTGGATTATACAGGCATCGCGAGGGCATGCTGTCCGCCAGGCTGGAACAGCCCAGCCACAGAGACCTGGGCATAGAGCACTGCAGAGAGAGGACATCTATGAGATGGGATAGTATGAGACAGAATGATACAGATTATAGGAACATTTTTAAGGTTAACTCAACTGTAGAAATACAATTTCAGATGGCCTTACTGACTGAAATGTCTTAAATTTAAAAAAGCTGCTTGGCATCTTGTCCTTATATCGAAGGATACAAATGATAATAAGAGTACAATAGAAATCAGTCTCAACTGGTGACACAGAAGGCCCAATCCTAAGAAAACTAGTCACCAAAACGTTTCAATCTGATAGTCACATAAGAGAAGAAAACAATTTTCTCCCCTGTGAAAATTTTTCATTTCTGTTATTAGAATCCAATACATTTTATATGGTCCAGAATGAGCTCCCTAAATAATATGGGGTTTTATTATTGGGATTATCCACTGAAAAAAACATGGTTTGGGGCAAACAAAAAAAAAAAAAGAATTTTGGGGGTTTTCTATTGTGTTTTTCCTTTAAACAATTGTCATGAGCTTTACAACTGTGGCACTTTACAATTATACATGCACTTATCTCCTGGAAGAATGGCCATAATAGTTTTTCCCCCTATAGTGATAGGGTGCATGAGAGCCTATAAAGCAGAAACAGAAAAAGAAACAATACTACTACCCAAAATCAGCAAGATTACTAAGGCACAAGAAGGAAACATAATCTGTGCATAGATAGATAAAGCTGGTAATAGAACTGGATTCCTATTCCAGCTGTTTTAACAAGTGACCACCACCAACAGATTAAGTGGGTTCTCTCTCTTTAAATATTCAGTGTATTTTTTAAATTTAAATTCATATTTGCTGATGGGTAGTAATTATTTTGGAAAGCAACAGTAACAATCTCCTGACAGGCTCTCTGACATTGTGCCTAGATCTCATAACTCATGCACGTCAACGATTTAAAAGGACAGATAGTCCATCTGACTTATATGATCAAAATGGTCCCTTTATTGCAGTACTTTTTGTACTACAGCTGCTTTATGTTCAATTCCAAGAAGATTTTTACAAATGTAGAATGTATGCTAATGTTCTTAACATAATAGTTTATACCCCTTTCCTCTCCCTCCAACCCTCACGCCAGTTTTCAAATACCGATTGTGCAAAAGAGGAAAGAAAATTGGAGAAATAAAAAAAAATAAGGGACAGATGAATGGGAGTGATGGGGCAGCTGTCTCCTCTGCCATCATTTTGGTGCAGCTCTGGGAATTCAGGGGGGTTTTCCTGCAGTAATTTTATATGCTGATCAAGTGACCAGGCCTTATAAGGGCAGATAGGAGGTGGCTTCTTAGGTCCACATTTCATTTTCATGGAAACAGCAATGTTGCTATTTGTCTAAATTCTATGTATGCCAATCTGCACCTGTGTCAAATATTTATCTTCTTTCAAAAATGTATACTTCCTATCCTTTCTTTTTTTCTAGGCATAATGATGAGTACAATCTCTTTAAAGTTTTGCAAAATTATGGTTCTCTTTTCAGGAACCCTGCATGCTAAAGCAAAGGGAAAAACACCTCTTTCCATTCTTACATTAATGGCAATACACAGTGATTTTATGTTTAATATTGCTCACATCAATCATACTTTTGTTTTAAAGTTTAAATCCGTACATATCGCAGTCCTACTGTACACTTCCACATAAAAAGAGTTTTAAATGCTTAAATATGCATGATCAGCACCATATGAAAGCTACAATTTAAATCAGTTCCAATAGTACAGCCTCTAGAATTACCATAACATAGCATAAGAGCACATATTGTAGGCAGGGAGCAAAGCCATAACCTCCAAACAAAATTTTCATTTTTATTAAAAAAAAATAATATTACATATGTAGCAAGTTTGCTTACTGTAAATAGAGTTTTCCATAATTAGGATGAATTAGCCATGACGTGGGTGATGTCATCCAGCGGCACCAAACAGACCTCCCTCTCCAAGCTAGTACAGCTTTTGTTCTACTGAGCACGTGAGGGAATTTCTGCTCTGGCATTGCCTCATAGGCCCCCCTCAGTCAATTTGAGAGCTAAATCTAGCTAGGCAGTACCTTCCAGGGAGGAAGGCCAGTATTTAGCATTCCAATTCATTCTATCTACAAAATAACACCGTTTTCAGTGAGTAAACATTTTCCATCAAT
This sequence comes from Rhinatrema bivittatum, assembly GCF_901001135.1. Classification (NCBI taxonomy): domain Eukaryota; kingdom Metazoa; phylum Chordata; class Amphibia; order Gymnophiona; family Rhinatrematidae; genus Rhinatrema; species Rhinatrema bivittatum. Next base: position 270,295,349 of record NC_042621.1, read on the forward strand.
AAGCTGGGCTAAATTAGCCATGACATTTGGGGAGTCCCAAGCTGAGGGTTGCAAAAAAAAAAAAAGCAACCCAGACCCCATCATGGAGGACTATTAGATGAACAGGCTACTCAAAACTGCCTGTCCAAATTGACTGTCATTCTCTCAGACAGTAATAAGACAAAGATGTGTACTGATGACCAAGCTGCAGCTTTACAGATGTCTTTGAGAGATACAGCGTGTAGATGAGCCACTGATGCAGACACGACTCATCTAATGAGCCTTGATAGTCTCAGTAATTGGGATGCCTACTAGGGTATAGAGCAAGCCAAATGGATAATGTTTGTTTGGTCACTACTATGCCTAGTTGATTAGGATCGAAAAAGACAAAGAACTGGAAAGCTTGACATATGACAGAGTTCTTTTTTTGTAATAAGATAATACCCTCTTACAGTCCACAGTGTGGAAGGCTTTTTCACCTTCATGTGCACATTGCCTTGGGAAGAACATAGGGAGTATGATGGCTTGATTAATATGGAAAGCTAATACTACTTTCAGTAGGAATTTTGGGTGGGTATGGAGCTTTACCCTGTTGCAGAAGAATTACATGTCGGGTGAGTAATGAACTAGAGCTTGAAGTTCATGACCCTTCAAGCTGATGTTATTGCTATTAGAAACAGTACTTTCTATGTTAGGAACTTTAGAGAAGCTGATTCCAGTGGCTCAAATGATTGATTCAGGAGTTGTGCTAGGATCACGTTTAGATCCCATGAACAGGTGGTTTTGTGACTGGAGGTTTGTTTATCTGCCATAAACCTTTCATGAATCTGGACACTAATGGATTTTCTCTTGATCTGAGTATGGTAAGCAGCTACAGCGCTGAAACATACTCTCGTTTTCCTGAAGCAGATAGAGAAAGCAAGTAGCTAAGCAAATATTTGGGTTTTCATTAGAATGAATCCAAGGCATTTTGCTGACACCATGCAGAAAACCTTTTTCCATTTAAAACCATATGCTCTTCTAGTTCATAGAGGACATATCTGCAAAGAAACTACCGGTATTTCCTTTGTTAAGGACAATCCAGCGATTACTGAGTGTTCAACTTCAGATTGAGGGATGGCAGGTTTTGATGAAACAAGCATCCTCCTTCTTGGGTTAACAATGATTGATCTGATCCAAGATGGATCAGAGGACTTCTGGATAGTTACATTAGATATAGAAACAAACTTGTCAAGGCCACACAGGAGACGTGCCTGTATATCAGAGGGATTGGTGGAAAAGCATACATGAGACCTGCATTCTAGTCAAGCAGAAATGCACCCTGAGCTGTCCTAAATTCGCTGGGAAGACGCAAACAAAACTTTTAAAGTTTTATGTTTTGTTCTGATGCGAAAAGGTCTATCACTGGGAGACTCCACAAACTGAACAATTTGTTGGAAGTTAACTGCTGCACAGACCATTCATGTGGTCAAAAGATTCTGCTAAGGCAATGTGCTGGAGATTCCTTGAAGGTAATATGGCACACTCTGTGGATTTAATATTTACTTTCACTCATTGCAAAAAAATTAAGCCTTTTGACAATTATTATATTTATGCCAACAACAGTTTTTCTAATCCCCTGTGATAAGCAAGGGGGCTCTCCAGGCACTCATTTTCAGAACCATATATGAACTATAAATGAATTTTTATTTTATTTGTTGTTTTTATATACTGACATTCATTGGAGTATATCACATCGGTTTACATTATAACTGTGAGAAATAGTAAGACTAAGATGTCTTACTATTGATACATTGTAACATTGAGAAAACATAAATAACTTAATAACATAAAACTAAGGAGACTTATTAATACATTATAAAATATAGGCATTTAACTTAAGATTGAGGTATCTTAGTAATGATACATGGTAACTTTGAAAAATGGGAAAAATACATGGTAACATTGAAGCAATCGGAGTATGGTAGCACTGAAATGTTGAAAACGTGTAAGTTGATGATGTTGATTGCTGGGAGGATAGAATACTTATATCTGCTGTGGGGGATGGGTGGAGTCTGTGTGTTGGTAGGCTTTTTGGAATAGCCAAGTTTTCAGGCTCTTTTTGAATGATTTTGTGGAGGTTGCATAGTAATGTACTATGCCTAAATATTGCTAAAACTTCATTGTTGTGGGTGGGAAAGCAAGGTCCTCAGAATGGTGTGGTATCTGTTTTGTATAACGGCATGTCACTCTCAGTTGTTTCAAAGGTAAGAAATCTTGGTGTGATATTAGATTAACAGTTAGCTTGGAAACCACAGATAAAGTCACTTGTTAAAGCAGCATATTATAAATTAAAATTACTGCACCTATAAGGAATTATTTGTCTCAGCAGCTGTTTAGATCTGTATTACAAGCTTTATTATTTGGACAGCTCAATTACTTTAACAGCTTGTATGTGGTTTTTCCTAAAATGTGTACTTGGGTGTTACAATTGATCCAATATTCTGCTGCTAGATTATTAATGGGAGTCTGGGCTTCTGAGCATATCATCTTCATAACCTCTATATTGACAGGACTTCACTAGCTACCAATAAGATGAAGATTTAGTTTAAGTTGTTGGTGCTAATCCACAAGCTTCTTTATGCTTAGTCTACTTACTCATTGATGGATAAAGATATTGTTTTATATGCCACCTTGGCCTTTAAATTCCGAGGGAACAAATCTCACTATTCTCTCTTGTTGCAATCTACAGAGGATCCGATATTTTCATTTATAGGAACTGTTCTTCGGCATGCTCTCCATATGTTGAGATTCGGGAGGAAAAGGAGTTGAAGATATTTCAAAAGAAGATTAAAACTTTTTATTTTTCTGAGGCTTTTAAGTGACATAATATTTTAAAGGGACATTTCAATGTATGAATAAGTGAATGCTTTTGAATGTTTATTGTATGTTTTTAATTCTGGTTGTATATATACCATCTTCCCCTTCCTTCCATTCCCCCCCCCCCCGCCCCCCATTGTTACTTTTTTGTAACTATGTATAATTTATCTGTTTTTGTTTGACTTTGTAAACCGTTATGATGGCTGAACTGAATGACGGTATATAAAAATAAATAAACAAATAAATATATCCTGAAATCTGCATTGGACAATCTTTTGAAAAATGCAGAATATAAATAAATAAATCAGAGCTCTGGAAACTTGAAAACTGATGGTGCAAGAGCCACCATGATCATGATCTAAGGAAATAAAATCTAGCCTTGGATAATTATTGGACTGCTGTCACCAATGCTAAGGTGGTCCACATTTCTAATTTTCTTCAAGCTGCATGTAATAATACAAAGGAACTTTTTTACATAATCACTAGGTTAACTAACAGTATATCATTTCCAGCAGCTTCCAGGAGAGGACTCCAGAGGTCACAGCTTCCAGAAGCCTCAGACATCCCTTGCAGCGAAGAGGACCGGAAGCAACTCAAACCTCCTTACTATATTCTATTCGTTTACCTATCTGTTTATTATGCCTTATATGTTTTTATTTGGTTTTATGTTTTAAATTTTGCATGGTAATTGTGTTTGGTAGTAGTAATTTGCTACAGAAAGAATTAAATTCAAAACAAGATTCAATAAGGTAACTAGGAAGATACAGGTAGATTAATTCTCATGTTTGACGGTCATTGCCAGACAGATATAAAATAAATCTGTAGACTAAAAGTACTTTAGGATACCTTTACATCTCTTAGAAATTTTAACTCGATAAAAAGTCAACAAAATTATGACACAGAAGTCCAGAAGTGAGAGGGAGGTTAACCAGTCTTTTGCACCGAGTGCCATTATCTCCCAGCTGGCGAGAGGTTTGTGTGCGCACTGTGTGCAAAGAGCTACTGGCCCTCAGAGAACGAGTCCAATCTCTGGAGGCGAGCGTGGCAGATTTGGAGGAGCTAAGGGAGACCCAGAGGTATATAGAGACAACCTTTAGGGACATAGTAGAGAAATCCCACTTCCAATCTAGTAGCCCCTGGGCTGCCTTGGAGGAGAAAGGTCACCTAGAAGGAGAGAGTTTCACCTTGATGACGTAAGACGCAATCCTGTAGCTAGGACCTGCCTTCAAGATGAATAGGTCTTCAGGGGCATGTGCCCAAGAGGGAAGGATTAGGACAATTGAATTGGTGATTCAATTATTAGGAAGGTTGCTACCTGGATGGCTGGTGGACGTGAGGATAGGACTTTAAATAGTGCTGGAAAGGAGCTGGCTATCTTGGTACACGTGGGTACCAATGACATAGCAAAGTGCAGGAGGGAGGTTCTGGAAGCCAAATTCAGGGTTTTAGGAAGAAAGCTGAAATCCAGAACCTCCAGGTTAGCATTCCCAGAAATGTTCCCTGTTCCATGTGCAGGACCCCAGAGGCAGGCAGAGCTCAAGAGTGTCAATGCGTGAATGAGATGATGGTGCAGGGAAGAGGGTTTTAGATTTGTTAGGAATTGGGCTTCATTTTGGGAAAGGGAAGAGCCTTTTCCAAAAGGATGGGCTCTACCTTAAGCAGAGTAGAACCAGGCTGCTGGCAATAACCTTTAAAAAGGAGATAGCATTGCTTTTAAACTAGATGATGGGGGAAAGCCAACAGTGGCTCAGAAGCACATGGTTCAGAATTATGTATCTTTGAGAACAGGGAAAATAGGGCATCCCAGTAGAGAGGTTACAATAAATGCCAAAGTGGATCAGGTGTCTAAGTAAATCGCAGAAAGATTCCAAATTAACCCTGTCAACAGATTAATACAAACAAAAAATTTACTTTGGAATGTCTGTATAGAAATGCTGGAAGTCTAAAAAATAAGATGGGAGAATCAGTGTATAGCATTAGATGAAGAGGAAGATATAATTGCCATCTAGAGACCTAAATGGAAGGAGGATAACCAATGGGTCACTGTGATACCAGGGTGAAATTATATCGAAATGATAGGATGGATCAAATTAGTGGAGGGGTGGCATTATATGTTAAAGAGAGCATTGAGTCATACAGTATAAAAGTTCTGCAGGAAACAAAATGCAATATTGAATCTTTATGCTTAGAAATTCAATGTGAAAAAGGGAATAAATTAGTAGTGGGGTGCATAACATCCACCTAGCCAGAATGAACAAACAATAAAATGCAGAAAGAAATTAGGGAAACTAATAAAATCAGCAGTACATTAATAAGGAGAAATTACTACTTACCTGATAATTTCCTTTTCTTTAGTACAGACTGGTGGATCCAGAACCAGTGGGTTATGCACTTCTACCAGTAGATGGAGACGGAGCAAAGCTGACATCACAGTATAAATACGCCTGTAGTGACATTAGCCTGCAGTATTCTCTGCAAAAGCCAACTGTGGACAAACTAACAAAAACTTGATTATTAACAGGCAACTACTCCAGCACTCAGCTAACAGGAAACCACTGAACTCAGACAGGAAAAGCAATAACACTAGTCTAGGGAATAGATTGATACTTACCAGTACTCTCTGGAACACGCAGCCACGCAGAAGGACCATAGCACAACTGGTCAGCAGCCAAGGGCAGGAAGGTGGATTCATCTGTCTGTATTAAAGAAATGGAAATTATCAGGTAAGTAGTAATTTCTTCTCTTAGCGTTCAGATAGGTGAATCCAGAACCAGTGGGATATACCAAAGCTATTCCCGAACAAAACGGGCGGCTGCCTGCGGTCCAGTCAAAATGCACATGCAAAGGCTATGTTCCCCTGGGCCTGCATATCCAGGTGATAATGCCTGGAAAAGAGGTGATGTGGTATAGAGGACCACATCACAGCTCGACAAGCGTCAATGGGAGACAATCTGATCTCCATCCATGACACTGACTGAGCCCTAGTGGAATGAGCCCCAACCTGACTAGGCAGAGGCAGCTCAGCATCCACATACGCAGCTATGACTAACTCCTTATCCAGCGGGCGGCTATTGTAGCCGGCAACACCGGCTCACCCTGTTTACTTCCACCATGGACAAGAAACAGGCGATCTATCTTCCTGAGAGTTTTAATAATCTCCAAATACCTCAAGATATGCCTCTTGACATCCAAGGGCTGTAACAGGAAATATTCCTCTACATCTTTTTCCCTGTCCAGAAACAGCAAGGAAATGGATTGATTCAAGTGAAAATCCGAGGCCACTTTTGGAAAAAAGGAAGGAACATCACACAGCTGTATCGCCCCCAGAGTCACTAGTAGAAATGGACTCCCGGCAAAACAAGGCCTGTAGTTCAGATACTCAATGAGCAGAACAAATTGCCAAAAGAAACACAATTTGCAAGGCCATTAACCTCAAGGAAACGTTTCACATCGGCTAAAAAGTAGAGCCCGCTAAAAAATCCAAAACTAGATTAAGACTCCACAAGGGCACTAGTAACCGCAAGGAAGAATGAAGATGCTTCATTCCTTTCAAGAAATAGGCCACATCTGGATGAGCCGACAAGGGTCCACCGTTCATCTGACCTTGGAAACAGGCAAGAGCCACCACCTGTACCTTTTACAAATTAAGGGTCAACCCTTTACACAATCCATCCTGCAAAAATTCCAAAATGAACGGGATCTTAACTGAACGAGGAAGAACCCCCTTGATCTTCATACCAAGCCTCACTTGCCAAACCCACACATAGGCTAAGGACATGAAGAACTTTCTCACTCATAGCAAAGTGGCAATCACCGCAGTAGAATATCCATGCTTCAGCAACCGAGCCCTCTCAAGGGCAATATCGTAAGACAAAATCAAGTCTGATCTTCATGAAGAACAGTTCCCTACCGAAATAGATCCCTGTGCACCGGAAACCAGACGGGATTGACCACCAGGAGCCTTTGCAAATCTGCATAACACGGTCTTCTGGGCCAATCTGGTGCCAGCAGAAGCACCATCCCCCAGTGACTCTAGATCTTACAAATCATTCTGCCCAATATGGACCACAGGGGAAAGGCATACAGCAGCTTGTCCTCCGGCCACTCCAGCACAAGGGCATCGATGCCCAAAAGACTTTGGATCTCTCCTGTGACTGATGAAGCAAGGAATTTTCGCACTCCAAGCAATCAGTCGCCAGTAGGTCCATAAAAGGAAGCCCACAGCGATCCACTATTATCTGAAACGCCACATTTGACAATTCCCATTCTCCTGGATCCAGACCCTGTCTGCTGAGAAAGTCTGCTCTTACATTGTCTTTTCCTGCAATGTGCAAGACCGAGATCTCCTGAAGATGCACTTCCACTAATTCCATAAGGTTGGGCTATCTCCTGCAACACTTGCTGGCTCTTGGTTCCTCCCTGCCAATTGATGTAAGCCACTGTCGTTGCATTGTCCGTCATTATCCAGACCTCTCCACCCTGCAATCTGTCGCTGAACCGCAAGCATGCCAACCAGATCGCACAGGCTTCCAGCCGTCTGATGTCCCAGAGAGACTCTTCTGCACTCCAGCATCCTTGCACTGTCACCTCCTAACAGTGAGCTCCCCAACCCTGGAGGCTCACATCTGTCGTGAGTACTTGCCAGTCTGGTGATCTTAGGGAAACCCCCTTTCTTAGATGATCCGCTTTTAATCACCACTATAATTAAGTGCAGACCTCCACTGGCAGGTAAAGCAGAATCAAATAGTCCTGAGACAGCAGAGTACACTGATGAAGAGGACGCAAATGTGCCCTCGCTCACAGTACCACCTCTAAGGTCACCGCCATCAATCCTCGCACCTGTAGATAGGACCACACTGTCAGGTGTGTATTGTGTTCGTCAATAGATGCACCTGTGTGATCAGTTTCTGAATACGGCCCTCTGGCAGGAACACCCCTGATTCATGTTGAACTTAACACCAACATACTCTAGCGACTGTGATGGCTGAAAATTGCTCTTGGCCAGGTTCAGCACCCAGTCTAGCTCTTGCAACAAGGAGAACACCTTGCGCGAGACCCAAAGACTATCTTCCAGACTCTTGGCCCGAATCAGCCAGTCGTCCAAGTACAGGTGTACTAGGATCCCATCATCTCTCAACTCCACCACTGGTATCACCTCAACCTTGGAAAAAGCTCTGGGATGCAGTGGCCAAACCAAAAGGTAGTGCTCAAAACTGATGATGCCCCAAAACCGTGAAACACAGAATTTGTTGGTGCTCTAGCCAGAAGGGAATATGCAGGTATACCTCAGACAAATCCCTGAGTCGTCAAACTCCCCCAACTGTACTGCCATTATCAATGAGTGCAAGGTTTCCATGTGAAAATGAGTAACATGCAAATGACAGTTGACCCCTTTGAGACCAGGATGGGACGAAAAGAGCCCTCCTTCTTGGGCACAATGAAATAAATGGAATATCAGCCCATATTTTCTTGACATGTGGACACTGGAACCACAGCCCGCAGGCTGAGGAGTCTTGACAATGTACACTCCACTGCCTCTCTCTCCTGCAGAGAGTTGCAGGGAGACACCATGAACATGTCACATGAAACACTGTGAAACTCCAGCGCAGAGCCATCTTTTATCACCTCCAGAACCCTCTAGTCTGACGTGATCTTGACCTTCCTCCAATAAAAGAGAGAGGTGACCTATCTCCTGTTCCCGGGGGTGGGTTGGCACACCCTCGTTGGGAGGCTCGGTACACCACTACCCGAGCCTGTGTCATGTCTGGGCTCCCTGAGACGAAAGGACTAAGACCCAACCAACGGTCGAGTCTTCTGAAAAGCCACTCCTCTGAGGGTCAAAAACGTTTGAACCCTCCTAGTACGACCTGCTGTGCTGAAGCATGGTGCCTGTTTCTTATCCTCTGGTAGTCAAGGAACCTGGGAATCACCCCACTTATTGGTCATTTTCTCCAGCTCACTCTCCAACAAGGGTGGGCCTTTCAAGGGCAATTTCGTAAGGTTAGACTTCAAGGTTGTATCAGCCGACCAATTTCTCAGCCATAGCTGACACCTAGCGCTATTACCAAAGTCACCTCTCTGGCTGAAGCACAGACCAAATTGCAGCTTGCTTCTGCCAAAATGGCGGCTGCTGTTTCCATCACTGCCCTGGAATTCACTCCAGATTCATTGATTTCCTGAGAGAGCAATAAACAAGAGCAAGCCACCAGGGAACAACAGGAATTTATCTGCAAATTCACTGCTATTGCTTCAAAAGCCTGCGTAAGGATAGGCTCAAGTCTCCTATCCTGTGCATCCTTCAAGGCCGCTCCCCATTCTACGGAGATAGTCATCCGCTTGGTAACAGCACACACAAGCACATCCACCTTCAGAAAATGCATTTGCTCTCTCACAACTGGATCCAGGGTGTACAGTCCTTCCAAGATTCATTCCCCCTTTAAAATTAGCTTCTGGGATGCCCCATTCAAGATCAATCAATTCTTGAATGGCTTCCATAATAGAGAAGAAACAAGAGGTTTTATGCAAAAAAATCAAAATGGGATCTCTCATTGGCTTAAGACAGATTCAGCCCCCGGAACTCCCATCACCTTCAATGTCTGGGAAATCAGAGCTGGTAACATCTCTATGAAAGAAACGCAACATAGTTCTAGACGGCTCTAAACCCAGAGGAAATTCCCCATCTTCCAGGAAGGAAGGATCAGCTTCATCATCCGTGCCATCTAGGTCCCCAGTTGGGGAGGCTCGCAGCAAATCTAGGCTTAATCCAACTCTTATCCACATCACCAGGCATGCAGGAATCTGCAGCCTGCGATCCTGACTTTTCCAGATTGACCGGGGCCGGGGACTGCGCCTGAAGAAAGGACCACAATCCTTGAAAAAAATTCTTCCCAAGAAAAGGCAGAAGGATCCATGCCAAAACCAGGGGGCATCAGAACTGCGCCCAATGAACTACTCTCCCCCTCTGACAAACCAGTTAGGGGAGTCCTTAAATCAGGCGACACCGCTGGAAGCTCTTTCTCCATTTCCACACCAGGCTGGGAAGAACTGGGCTTAGTAAAATCACACGGAGGCAACGCTCCCTGAGCCTCCAAGCAGTGCTGACACAAGTTTGAGGGAACACCAGGCTGGGATGTCCTAATATGACAAGCAACACATATGGCAAGGCGCTTAGGCTTCTTTACAATGGGCACCTTTCTGTCAATACACCTTAACAAGCGTCTAATAATAGTGTGCTCAGCTGTGTTCATGATGCAAAAAACTAGGCCCCCAAAATTCGGGCACACATCACTGTGTCTTGAGATAAGCACACAAACTGAGCTCCCACCAGGATTCTCAAATATGGACACAAATAAGTGTGTGCGCACAACTAAGCACCCCGTAGGCACTACAACAGAGTGGACACTCCAGAAGGAGTACAGAGAATGAGACGGTATTTAAGGAAGCTGGAAGAGTGGTCGAACATATGGCAGCTTGGATTCAATGCCAAGAAATGCAGGGTCATGCATCTGGGGTGTAGTAATCCAAAAGAACTATATGTGTCGGGGGGTGAAGGGCTGATGTGCATAGAGCAGGAGAGAGATCTTTGGGTGATAGTGTCTAATGACCTGAAGTCGACGAAGCAGTGTGACACCACTATAGCCAAAGCCAGAAGAATGCTGGGCTGCATTGAGAGAGGAATATCTAGTAAGAAAAGGGAAGTAATAATCCCCTTGTACAGGTCCTTGGTGAGGCCTCACCTGGAGTACTGTGTTCAATTCTGGAGACCATATCTCAAAGGAGACAGACAGGATGGAGGCGGTTCAGAGAAGGGTGACTAAAATGGTGGGTGGTCTCCATCGAATGACTTATGAGGAGAGGTTGAAGAACCTGAATATGTATACCCTGGAGGAGAGGAGAAGCAGGGGAGATATGATACAGACCTTCAGATACTTAAAAGGTTTGAATGATCCATGGTCGTCAACAAACCTTTTCCATTGGAAACAATTTAGTGGAACTAGGGGTCACAATTTGAAACTCCAGGGAGGAAGACTTAGAATCAATGTCAGGAAATATTTCTTCACTGAGAGGGTGGTGGATGCCTGGAATGCCCTTCCGGAGGAATTGGTGAAGACTGTCTCTTTAAATCTTGATAAAACTGAGAAAATTCCATATAAGTAGGCATCCAATCATTTTCCATGGAATTTTTCTTTTCAAGGCCATGATATTCCCATAGTTCATGAAGTTAAGAATCCTGGTGTCATCAGTGAATCCAATTTATCCTTCAGATCTTATATTAAACAACTGGTTCAGAAATATTAAAGGAAACTGCACATGCTTCACAGGCTGAAATCCTAACTTGAAATAGCTAACTTTTGGACAGTGTTTTAGACTCTGGTGGTTTCAAATATCGATTACTGCATTTCTTTATTTTTAGACCTGCCTGAGTATATCCTCAAATACATACAAATGATTCGAAATTCTATGGCCAGGATTTAACTGGGACAACTAGATATGCCCATATTTTGCCCATTTTAAAATTCTTGCATTGGCTGTCGGAATTATGAATTCAAATCAAAACTTGTTCTTATCCACAATGCCCTAAATAAGACAATTTACTCTGTATTAATTCTCATTTGAAAATTCATTTCCCTCTGGGAAGCTCGAGGTCCGAAGGCCAATGCCTTTTAGATATGCCTAGTCATTCTCCGATTAGACTGGCAGATACACATGAGAGATTGCTATCAGTTGCTTGAGCAGCCTTGTGGAATAAGCTACCTGCTACGCTGTGTAAGAGGTGTGTAGTAAAGCTTTTAAAAAACAGCTAAAAACTCATTTGTTTGAGATGGCATTCTATCTAGTCTGAGAATGTGATGACTAACAGTAACTAAGCTGAGTAAGTTTTTGTTGGTATTGTTTTAACAGTTTGCATTTAATGAATGTTTATTTAGAAGCTGATCAGGATATTGGATGATGCGGCATATACATTTTTAAAATAAAAGAAATAGTGGTGGTTCTCAATCCAGTCTTCAGACACACCAATTCGGTCGATTTTTTCATGATATCTGCAATGAATATGCATGGGATAGATATGAATATAATGAAGGCAGTGCATGAAAATGTATCTCATGCATATTAATTGCGGATATCCTGAAAATCAAACTGGCTGGGTGTGTCCTGAAGACAAGGTTGCAAACCTCTGGTTTAATGACTATCAGAGATTTAAAACACCTATTCCATAACTTTACAAAAAAGTACAATTAGGGTGGTTTCATCTGGACTATCTAAAGTACAACTCCTAGAAACCCAAAAAGCACATAGAAAATTCCCCTTGCTTGAACATTCCACCTGCAATAGACCAGACCTCTGGAATATGCCAAAGCACTTCTCTTACAGAAGGAAATAGTGTACGGTTCACCTACTATTGTAAAACACAAGACTTACCCCTCCTTCTGTAAGTTTTAGCAACAAATACTTCTATAGCTAATTTGTAGTTTCTAAAGAAGTCATATAGTAGGCATTAGAGAAATGCCGAGTAGCTATAGTAGTATATAATGATATTCTAATTGCTACTCTACAGACTTTCTGGCATATAAACCATGAAGTTTCCCAACCCTGTCTGTAAATGGATTCAGGTAAAATGAAGATAAAACAGCTTCCTGATTAATATGAAAAGCAGCTGCAAACTGGCAGGAAATAAGGAGCTTTAGAAGAATAAAAAAATAAGAATGGTTGTCAACACGGAGGATCTAACACAGCGAACCTTCTAGTGAAAGTAATTTCTATAACAGGAAAGATTCCATAGAAATAACTTCTCAAGCACTTAATTGAATTTTCATTGAGCTATTTAAATAACATCTCACACACTACTTAAAATCCCAAAAGTGGATATGAGGTAAAGAGTATTAGTTTTAAATGTTGTTTTCAGAAACTCAAAACACACCAGGGTGGGAGCTTAGGTAAACTTCAATTTCTCTCAGGTTTGATCCAATAGCAGACACCTGAACTCCTAGCATAGATAAGCACAGGACATTGTACAACTGTTCCTGTAAGAAATTTATAAAATTTGAAATATTAACTGAAAAAGGGCATATCTGAAATCTATCAAAGCATGAAGACAAAGATCTTCTTCAAATCATGGACAGCAATATTTGCATGACTTTTCCCAAAAATCTCTTGCTCATTATTTTCTATTTTTCAACCAAAATGCTATCAGTAATAATGTCTTGTGATTCTGGTACAATATGGGGCTCTTATATATCCTGTCTGTTTATGCTGGTAGAGGCTTCAGGTGGGTCCACATGCGTTTGAATGACAAGTCATGAAGGAGCATATGTATGGCCAGTTTGATAGCATTATTATAAACTAAAGTAACTTAACACTGTCAAAGCTGGTGGAATACACTAAAGAATATATGCCAACTGAAACTACAAGCTTTCTGCCAATTCATCTACCGCTCGAGCTCAAGAATCTTGAAATCTGTTATAAGAAATAACAGATGTGTTTAGTTCTATTACATCTATTTCTGGTACTCCTCCAAATTAATATTTCTGAAGGAAAAGCCCACTCTCTAGGTCAGTCTCTGTCCCTTCTCAAATACTTGGCTTTAATTTTTAAAGTGCCAATATATGAATTGTCAACTGTGAGAAAGTATATGGTCTATGAGACAATGGTAGCTGACCACCAGAGGGCTCACTTATAATTCACCATAAAGAATGGACCAGGAAGGGGAAGTGGCAGAATTAGGCTGGAAGGAAGAAACCAGAGAGATGTCTGCAAGATAAAGCAAAGAAAGGTGAAGGGAATTTAAAATTATGCTGAGTCTTCTTTTTTCAGTTAACTAGCTTAGCTTGCCTTCTTGAAAAAAGAGAACTGCCAAAAGTATACATGGGGAGAGCCAGGTTTTCTTTTTATTATTTTGTTTTTATTGTACCTATTTTGTTTCCTCTTTGGGTTTCCCCCCCCCCCCCCCCCCATTGTTTTTCCTGTTTCCTTGGAATAAACCAATTTAAAGAAACAAAGTATGAAATGCGTGTTTATCCCTGATATCTAAGGAGTCACAAAGGTCTAGTCACAAGGTATAAGAACATAAGAACATGCCATGCTGGGTCAGACCAAGGGTCCCATCAAGCCCAGCATCCTGTTTCCAACAGAGGCCAAACCAGGCCACAAGAACCTGGCAATTACCCAAACACTAAGAAAATCCCATGCTACTGATGCAATTAGTATCAATGGCTATTCCCTAAGAAAACTTGATTAATAGCCGTTAATGGACTTCTCCTCCAAGAACTTAGCCGAATCCTTTTTTGAACCCAGCTACACTAACTGCACTAACCACATCCTCTGGCAACAAATTCCACAGCTTTATTGTGTGTTGAGTGAAAAAGAATTTTCTCCTATTAGTCTTAAATGTGCTACTTGCTAACTTCATGGAATGCCCCTGTCCTATTATTTGAAAGTGTAAATAACCGATTCACATCTACTCGTTCAAGACCTCTATCATATCCCCCCTCAGCCGTCTCTTCTCCAAGCTGAACAGCCCTAACCTCTTCAGCCTTTCCTCATAGGGGAGCTCTTCCATCTCCTTTATCATTTTGGTTACCCTTCTCTGTACCTTCTCCATCGCAACTATATCTTTTTTGAGATGCAGCGACCAGAATTGTACACAGTGTTCCAGGTGTGGTCTCACCATGGAGCGATATAGAGGCATTATCACATTTTCTGTTTTATTAACTATTCCCTTCCTAATAATTCCTAACATTGTTTGCTTTTTTGACTGCTGCAGCACACTGAGCCGATGATTTTAAAGTATTATCCACTATGATGCCTAGATCTTTTTCCTGGGTGGTAGCTCCTAATATGGAACCTAACATCGTGTAACTACAGCAAGGGTTATTTTTCTCTATATGCAACACCTTGCACTTGTTCACATTAAATTTCATCTGCCATTTGGATGCCCAATCTTCCAGTCTTGCAAGGTCCTCCTGTAATGTATCACAGTCTGCTTGTGATTTAACTACTCTGAATAATTTTGCATCATCCACAAATTTGATAACCTCACTCATCTTATTCCTTTCCAGATCATTCATATATATATAGAAAAGCACCGGTCCAAGTACAGATCCCTGAGGCACTCCACTGTTTACCCTTTTCCACTGAGAAAATTGACCATTTAATCCTACTCTCTGTTTCCTGTCTTTTAACCAGTTTGTAATCCACAAAAGGACATCACCTCCTATCCCATGACTTTTTAGTTTTCTTAGAAGCCTCTCATGAGGGCCTTTGTCAAACGCCTTCTGAAAATCCAAATACACTACATCTACCGGTTCACCTTTATCCACATGTTTACTAACCCCTTCAGAAAAATGAAGATTTGTTAGGCAAGACTTCTCTTGGGTAAATCCATGTTGACTGTGTTCCATTAAACCATGTCTTTCTATATGCTCTACGATTTTGATCTTGAGAATAGTTTCCACTATTTTTCCCGGCACTGAAGTCAGGCTCACTGATCTATAGTTACCCGGATCGCCCCTGGAGCCTTTTTTAAATATTGGGGTTACATTGGCCACCCTCCAGTCTTCAGGTACAATGGATGATTTTAATGATAGGTTACAAATTTTAACTAATAGATAAGAAATTTCATTTTTGAGTTCCTTCCGTACCCTAGGATGCATACCATCCGGGCCAGGTGATTTGCTACTCTTTAGTTTGTCAATCTGGCCTACTAAATCTTCCAGGTTCACAGTGATTTTGTTCAGTTCGTCTGACTCATCACCCCTGAAAACCATCTCCGGAACTGGTATCTCCCCAACATCCTCATTAGTAAACACGGATGCAAAGAATTAATTTAGTCTTTCTGCAATGGCCTTATCTTCCCTAAGAGCCCCTTTAACCCCACTGTCATCTAATGGTCTAACAGACTCCCTCACAGGTTTCTTGCTTCAGATATATTTTAAAAAGTTTTTATTTTGAGTTTTTGCCTCTATGGCCAACTTCATTTCAAATTCTCTCTTCGCCTGTCTTATCAATGTTTTACACTTAACTTGACAATGCTTATATTTTATCCTATTTTCTTCAGATGGATCCTTCTTCCAGTTTTTGAAGGATTGTTTTTGGCTAAAATAGCCTCTTTCACCTCACCTTTTAACCATTATTGTAATCGTTTTGCCTTACTTCCACTCCTTAAACATATAAAGGTGAAACTTTCAGATCAAGCCTACCATCTTTTTGAGCCAACTTATTTGATTATATAAATTACTGAAACCAAGCTATCCGTGCTGATTCTTAAGAGTCAGTAGAATATACTTTTTGAAGTAAGAAAGAACTTTATAGGTTCATTTCCAATTATTTATATTCATTTTTGTAGACTGTCAGAGACTGTCTCTTGAAGTGACAGATCCTCAAGTCAAGCTCTCTAACCATCAAGATTAGTATCTGAATAAGAATATCCAATGCTGAGAACATAATTCTTGAGCTAATTTGTTTCTGCTCTATCACCATTTGAGTGACCCCTGGCTTTAACAGAAAACGATTTAGGTTACTTCTTTTTGTTCCAAAACAGCAGAAATGAATTTTCAAATTGTCTCATACTGAAATCTATTCCACTAAATTTCAGACACTAAATTTCAGTAAACTTACTGAGGCCACTGAATCACTAATCGTTTTCTTTCTCCACCCTTTTGTTTCACAAGATTTTTGTATCCTTGCTTCCATGATATAAGCTTTTGCCATTTGTGTAACCAAACTTATCTCCAAAAAAATGCATTTCCACATTCATTAACCATGATTGTTCAACAGCAGTAAGACTTTGTGGCATTTTGTAAGGTCCCTGAAACATGACTTTAAACCAATTGCCTAATCTAGATGATATCCGCTCCTTTTCTTATGACGGCTGTCAATACTACTACTAGTCTGGTAAACATCTTGGGTAATACTGGCAAATAAAGCTGTACATTGATAAAGGTGGTCTTAGCAAATCAAAGATTTCCGATGTGCCACCCCCATCAAACAATAAAAATGTATCTTTTAGATTTTTTTTTGTCATAAAATTTATTTTGCTAAAGCCAGTACAGAGTAAGATTTCCACCTTGAAATGTGAAACATGCACACAAACTGGTTTAGAAATTAGAAGTGCAAAACTGCTCTGTTATCTTTTTGGTACAAGGACTAGAGTGAAATACACTTTTCCTTTTCTCTAAATCTAGAATTGAAATAGCAGCTCTTAAAGGTAAACTGCAGGTATTTTTTTTCATTTTTACTCTTTTCTTCTTTTCAACCAGAGATGAAAGCACTAAGCAGGACCAACTCTAGGCTAACTGGTGCCCTGTTCAAACACAAATTGGCACCTCCCCATCTCCCGACAGCAGCTCTGGCACAGAATTACTTCCTGCAGCAATGGCTTTAGCAAGGTGTACCTTTTCTCCAATACACATACACATTTTCCTCACTATCTACCTAGGACTAGTATACCCTCTGCTCTGCACTCTCCCTTTCCTACTTACAGGATAATTCTTCACCTACTATCACAGACAGAAGACTTCTTCCTGCATAGCATTCTTGAGTCTCTTGCTTACAGACAAAGGAAAGAGTATGAGAAGGAGGGGGCAGTGGCACTTTCTAAGAAATCTTAACTCCTGATAGTCATGAAAGAAATTTTTTCCCTGGGAAAAATTTCCCTTCAAAACCTTCTATCCTAGGGGGAGAGAGACGAGAAGTTTATGTCATCTGCTCCTATTTGGGAGCCTTCCTTCCGTCTTCCAGAGCTGCTGCTGGTGACGTCATACAGCAACGTCTGACCAGACCATATAACACCTGGGCCTGTGGTGCGTAGCTGCCAGTGTGTGTCGCCAAAGCCGCATGCCAAAGGGGTGCACCCCTTATAGAATGTTTTCTTCTTGCTGGTTTAATGCCCCTCTCCTCGTTTGATTTCTTTATTGGCTGTCTATGGGAAAGAAAAGTAAAGGGATTCTTTGACGTCTCCCATCTGGATCTGGCGCTCCTTCCTTTACAGCTCAACCATTCATTTCTGAATGTATGATACCCAAGAATGCCCAGCAATCTGGGGACTCTCAGCTTAGCACGTTTGGTGCTTATAGCAAGGGGGATTCCATCTCCCTCAGCCCAGATGCTAAAACTCCTCGTGGACCTCAAATGACCACCCAGATTGGGAGTGAGAGTCTTTTTTTTTTTTTACCCTATGAGATTATTGTATCTACTCCCAGTGTTGGGAAAACCTGGGGGGGGGGGGTCAGGATGGGCCATGCAATTTTGGTAATATTTCCACCTCTACCTCTTTGCCTTTGGTCACTTGTCCTGACTTTAATTTTACAAAGCCTGCAGTAATTACTATGGGCTCATTATGGTTGGCAAAATACACAACCAGGTAGTAGTGCACGATCCAAAACGTAAGAATCATGATGAGAAAAACTCGGATCTGATCAAGTTTCCCTGATAAGAGATCAGGAGTGGTCTTGTTGTCAATTTGAAAATCTGGACAATCACTCTAGGAAATTTAACTTAAGATTTTTAAATTTTCCTAAAGTTTGTCTCCTCTTAAAATGCTAAAAAAAAAAAAAAATTTATCTAGATATTTTCAAAATACCCACTGAACCTTTTCCATCTGTGTCAAGGGTTTATCATCTCCTTAATAAAACTAAAGATAAAGATGTTGATATTGAATATAATATTGCTGTATATAATGCAGGTGACAGTGTAGATTTAACTGCTGTTTCACAGAATTTACAGCTTGAAGTTAGTTCAAACTCTTGTTTTTGTTTTAGAAGCTGATAAAGAGTGGAAGTTAATGTACTTTCATTCAAATTCCTGTTTATTTTTAGGCTAAAAAAAATTCTATTTTTCCTGACATTGCCAGATCCACTCAACTTAGATGTAAAGAAGTTTCTTGCTTTGTGACAGAGTGCTAGTACGGGGCGCAACTTTTGCCTTGAAGTTTCCCTGTAAATGTCAAGTTAAATGGAATGAAAAAAAATCTGTGTTTTTTGACAATAGCTAGTTAGAAGGTATTCTTTTAGATAGAGAATTGCTATTAGCTATTAATTAGAAATCTAGAATTGTATATTGAGCAGTAAAATTTAATTCTTGGGTTGTTTACTTAAAATGTTTGGGGCGAATACTGAATGTGTATTGCTTAAATGTCAAGTGAATTTTGACATGTAAATCTAAATTTGAATAAAGAGAAAAAAAAATCAACCTTCTATCCTGGGGAAGTGGAATTTTTTAAATCAAGCTTCTTAACCAATTACTCTAAATTTCCTCTAAATAACAAATCTCCTTTGAATGACATATTAATTAAATGTGCCTTCGAGGAAGTATCAGCAGCCAATTCTAACCATTCTTTAGGCTGCCACAAATGCAGTGCTTGATCTTGCTAATAAGGCTGTAAAATCCAAAGTTGCATTACAACTAGGTAATTGGTGGTCACAATCATTAGAAGCATTTTCAACAGTTTAGATTTTGGAAGTCTTAGTTGTAAGATGTGATTGCAAACACAATCATTTCAATGTTGGTTCTGGAGAGATGGACTGAAACTAATGAGCCTGGATTGTATGTTTTTTTCAAGAGCAAGACAGAAAAAATTATTGCATTCAGCAACATTCCAGCAACTTTAAACATTTTTTCTCCAATGTATAATCAATTCCTTGTGCACACTGGATCTTAGATGCAGACCTTCTACTAGAAGAACAGTTCTTTTCCCTAGTTATTCCACATCAATCTTAGGAGATTGTAATCCAGCTAATGAAAACATTCAGACTCGTAGGATACAAAGATGAAAAGGTTTATCAATGAAGAATCTTAAGAAAATTCCATTCACTAAATACAATGGGCTTAGAAGTTTACAGACCCCTGGCAGTATTTGTAAGATGTGCAGCATTTTAAGAAAACAGGAGTGGTCAGAAAACACACATCTGTTATTTTTAATGTGTTCAAATCAAACTATTATGCATCTCAGAACAGCGCAATCAGTAATCAAGCCATAGCAATAAAGGATAAAATGGTGCTATGCGAAAGTTTACATATCCTTGAATGTTTGAGCTAACATCACTCAAGTTGACACACACAGGTTGAGATGGCAGTGCAGGGTAGGTATCCACAAATATGTCTTGTTTGATTGTAATTACTGTCTGTGTATAAATTGTCAATGAGTTTCTTAGTTCTTGAGAAACCCTTGTGTATTTTAACCAGGGCTGCACCGAGATGAGGCACAATCACTGATCACTGAGGTGCCAAAGCGACCAACCCTCCACAGGCAGCCAGCCTCAGATGGGGGAGGTCGGCACCGTAATCCACAGAGGGGCCCTAGCGAAAACAGTCCAATGACCGCTGCTGTTTTTCCCCAGTGCTGGCCTCCAAGACGACGCACCGATTCAAAGAACCAAGGCCCCGGTTCAGAGGAAATCTTGCCAGGGATGGAGCCTCAGAGGCTTCCACACAAAGAAGGGGTTTTGGATACGGAAGGGGGTCAAAAGAGACATTCCTCTGCTGAGGGAAAAAAAGAAGACTCCCGACCACTCTCCCGAAGTCTACTCCCCTCAGGGTCCGACCAGGAATGTAGTCCTAGGTCAGTCCAATGGCTACGGAACACAACCTGCTGTGTCTGCCCAAAGGGAAACATGTGCACACAGATGCCCAGATGGCAACTGGAGGAACAAGCCCTCTGCTGAAAATGCATGCTTAGCGGTACGCATGCAGTGGTATCCCATCCTGTGGACAGCGGCACACCTATGATACCATGTGCTGTGCCTGTGGATAGAATCCCACGCCCCAGCGAGGAAAGAGCACCACATGCCAGAGTTAGCGGCTACACCCTGCCCCATGACAAAGCACGGAGTGTATGACACCTCCCCCGCCAATGCTCCTCCGAACTGACGAGGAGGTTGAGGCTATGAAGGGATGATAGTGACGACAAGGAGAATCGAATGATAGCAAGCCCTTTATTAAAATGCCCGACTCTGGCTGAGTTTCGCTCCCTTGCACAGAGCTGCCTCAGGGGCAACTAAAAATGGACATACAAATAATTAAAACACATACATATAAAAAATATTACATGTATAAAAAACTGACAATAATCATACATTCACTTAAAATATGTCTCATAAAATAATTTTGTTTAAAAGACATAAAAACAAAATAAATACATATATATGTGTATAAGAATATGTATATACTTATGGATGCAATAAATTAAATGACAACATGAATGTATGACAAACATAAAATTAATATAGAACTAAATGACGAGGTAATACTCAGAAAAATGGAGGTGGTGACTGTGTCATATATATATGAAAATATAAACAATGGAGTCAATATTGGTTGTGAGTTGAATTGCAAAATCATATGTGATGCTTACTTCATTTATCCAGGACTTGATTTGATCAATGTGGAAGATATCAAATTGATTATGCCTAATTGAAAAACAGGTGAGAGAAAAAATGGGTATTCGAACAAAAAATGAAAAAATAAAAAACAAAAAATAAGGAAAATGATACATCCTGAAAGGATACAGATATAAAAAGAAATTAAAGAAAATTAAAAAATAAATGACAAATAAACAAGAAATCAACAATAAAATAAACAATAAAAAATAAAAAATATATAGGGATGACTAATGGGAATGGTATGTGTGTAAAGATAGTATATGGAAACCTTAATGAGGTCTACCTTCGTCGCAGATGAATTCTCTCTCAGACTAATAGACTTTCTCTTATCAACATAGCATTGCTACGTGATACCAGCGTTGGAGTAAAAAATGTTCCGTATATAGCAACTATATTGAACAAGAAATACAATGGTGTTAATAGTCAAGGTTCAGCGCTCTCAAACTGTTTGAAATAATGTCCTGCTATTGCACACGTCAATGTATGTAATGTCACTCATAAGAGACTAGCATACTATGGATGATCGCAATGAACGGCTTATTTCTGTTTTATAACTAATGACTGTGGTTGCAGGTAACTCTCAATACAAAAATACTGACTTACTATGAACTCAATATTTGCAGAGCTGTACAGATGACTTAAAGACTATGACTAGCATAATATGGATGAACACAATGAATGGCTTATTACTGTGTTTTAACTAAT
Source organism: Rhinatrema bivittatum (assembly GCF_901001135.1). NCBI lineage: Eukaryota > Metazoa > Chordata > Amphibia > Gymnophiona > Rhinatrematidae > Rhinatrema > Rhinatrema bivittatum. The sequence goes on from NC_042621.1 coordinate 270,317,266, forward strand.
GACTGTGGTTGCAGGTAACTCTCAATACAAAATTACTGACTCGCTATGAACTGAAAAATTATAGAGCTGTATAGATGACTTAAAGATTCTTACTGTGGAGAAAACCGCTAATTTTGAAATTGCTGACTCGCTGAAGGCAAAATGTTTGCAGAACTGCATAACTGACTTAAAAGTGCATACTGTGAACAAAAGAAGGGGGTGACTGCAAAAATACATTAAGGAGCTAACTGATTGTGATGTGCAGAAGCGGTACTTACATTCAAACGAACGAGCCGTCTTTCAGCTAGTCAAGAAGAACGGACGCCGCAAATAGCGGTATTTATACAAAATCTCGCGATGTTTAAGCGATTTTTCGCGCCAAAATCGTAACAATCAAACCACTCCCATTTATTTAATTTTAAGCCAAGGATCTGCAAATAAACTGATGTTTGTAAATAATGTGATGCATACTGTATTTTTAGTTCAAGAATGCGATCATAACAAAGAATAAAAACTAATAACTACAACCTTCTAAAGAAAACTAAAGGAAGTTGAAAGAAGCTCTGACCCTATCAAGAGTTCTATTATATCCCGATGTGTTTTATAACATGATCTCAGAATGTATGACTTAAAAATAACAGTATGTTTGAAAATAAATAGATACATAAATAAATGTGAACTAATCACCAATATATGGTGTCATCCCTAAGAAAAAATGGATAATTACATAAATAGATAAATATAAACTGGTCAACAATATATAATGGAAAACTAAAAAATCAAGATACAAAACTGTAAAAAAATAAATAAAAATGACAAAAACATTAAAAGATGAAGGGATAAAAGATAATAGATCAAGATAATATAATTTGTAAATTGATTGTTAATAACCATATTGACTCCTAATTAAAAAAATAAAAAAATAATAAAGGTAATGACACAAAGTTCTTACAGATACACTCCCAAATCTAATTCACTATTAAGACCAAAAGGTGTCATCGTGTTAAATTCATAAATGATGACACCTTTTGGTCTTAATAGTGAATACAGTATGCATCACATTATTTACAAACATCAGTTTATTTGCAGATCCTTGGCTTAAAATTAAATAAATGGGAGTGGTTTGATTGTTACGATTTTGGCGCGAAAAATCGCTTAAACATCGCGAGATTTTGTATAAATACCGCTATTTGCGGCGTCTGTTCTTCTTGACTAGCTGAAAGACGGCTCGTTCGTTTGAATGTAAGTACCGCTTCTGCACATCACAATCAGTTAGCTCCTTAATGTATTTTTGCAGTCACCCCCTTCTTTTGTTCACAGTATGCACTTTTAAGTTAGTTATGCAGTTCTGCAAACATTTTGCCTTCAGCGAGTCAGCAATTTCAAAATTAGCGGTTTTCTCCACAGTAAGAATCTTTAAGTCATCTATACAGCTCTATAATTTTTCAGTTCATAGCGAGTCAGTAATTTTGTATTGAGAGTTACCTGCAACCACAGTCATTAGTTAAAACACAGTAATAAGCCATTCATTGTGTTCATCCATATTATGCTAGTCATAGTCTTTAAGTCATCTGTACAGCTCTGCAAATATTGAGTTCATAGTAAGTCAGTATTTTTGTATTGAGAGTTACCTGCAACCACAGTCATTAGTTATAAAACAGAAATAAGCCGTTCATTGCGATCATCCATAGTATGCTAGTCTCTTATGAGTGACATTACATACATTGACGTGTGCAATAGCAGGACATTATTTCAAACAGTTTGAGAGCGCTGAACCTTGACTATTAACACCATTGTATTTCTTGTTCAATATAGTTGCTATATACGGAACATTTTTTACTCCAACGCTGGTATCACGTAGCAATGCTATGTTGATAAGAGAAAGTCTATTAGTCTGAGAAAGAATTCATCTGCGACGAAGGTAGACCTCATTAAGGTTTCCATATACTATCTTTACACACATACCATTCCCATTAGTCATCCCTATATATTTTTTATTGTTTATTTTATTGTTGATTTCTTGTTTATTTGTCATTTATTTTTTAATTTTCTTTAATTTCTTTTTATATCTGTATCCTTTCAGGATGTATCATTTTCCTTATTTTTTGTTTTTTATTTTTTCATTTTTTGTTCGAATACCCATTTTTTCTCTCACCTGTTTTTCAATTAGGCATAATCAATTTGATATCTTCCACATTGATCAAATCAAGTCCTGGATAAATGAAGTAAGCATCACATATGATTTTGCAATTCAACTCACAACCAATATTGACTCCATTGTTTATATTTTCATATATATATGACACAGTCACCACCTCCATTTTTCTGAGTATTACCTCGTCATTTAGTTCTATATTAATTTTATGTTTGTCATACATTCATGTTGTCATTTAATTTATTGCATCCATAAGTATATACATATTCTTATACACATATATATGTATTTATTTTGTTTTTATGTCTTTTAAACAAAATTATTTTATGAGACATATTTTAAGTGAATGTATGATTATTGTCAGTTTTTTATACATGTAATATTTTTTATATGTATGTGTTTTAATTATTTGTATGTCCATTTTTAGTTGCCCCTGAGGCAGCTCTGTGCAAGGGAGCGAAACTCGGCCAGAGTCGGGCATTTTAATAAAGGGCTTGCTATCATCCGATTCTCCTTGTCGTCACTGTTACACAGCTCACTGGATCGGTTACCGCTTTGCTCTTTGTATGATGGGATGATGGCACAACTCCAGCATGGCTAAGGACTACACAGACAAGGAGAATTCTACCTACTATTGTCCAAGGCACTCTGAGTAGATGCCTAGTCTTCCCTGACCACGTATGCTGCACATCGTCACAGTAATTCCCAATGGAGTCAAGAACAGTGCAACAACTGCATTCCCAGAACCACTGGTACTCTGGGTAAGGTATGGTGGAGGGTGGCGATTTATGGTTTCGCTCCCTCCAGCACCTGATAACGCTTCAAGAAGTGGGCCCTTGAAGCTGTATCAGGAATGGTTCACATTCGATTCTCTCAGGGAATGACAGCAGCGAAGTCCCTGGCGACCAAAGGTGCCCATGGGATTTTGCGGTCATGTCCTGCAGCTTCCAACCACAGCCAGTGGTGCCCAGAGTGGCGACGGTGCCCATCTAGCCCATGGCACTTTCACACATCATGCAAAGCCACAATAAGGGCACCCAACGACTCTGCACCCAGAGATTCAATGGCACTTGATCGAACCATAATCAGTTTGATGGCATATAGCGCCATCCCTGACGCCACAGACACCCATATACAATGACCGCCCGGTGGCCCAAAGGAGCCAATGACTGCCAGCGCCATCAACTATTCCTCCTGGCTCACTTATTCACCCGAGGGAGTCGATGCTGCGAGCTCGATGGCCTCTCAAGTACTAAGGCTGATGAGAGCATCACTTGCGCCCATTAACACCAATGGTATATGTATACTGGTGGGGCCTCCAATGCTATGGTCCAATAGCCATAAGCCATGAAGACAGCACAGAGCTCCTCAGTGCCTCATAGAGGACACCAAAGAGCCTCGAGGGTATGGGACCACAGCGCTAGGATTCCCCAGCGTATCAGGGTGTCTCGAGCAGATGGTGACCCCTGCGTTCAATCCGTTCAAGGCCAAAAACCCCTGCAACCCGAGGGCTGCAGGGTCAAGTGGGGGTCTTAAAACGTCCCAGTGGTCGATAGTCCCAGGAACGAACAGGGCACTCAATGGTGAGCCCAGTGCCTGGACGGTGGTGCTCGATGTAATCGAGGCGGTAACGAAAGGCATCAGTGGCCCCGCACCTCAATGGCCTCGAGGGCATCAGTGGTATCAGGGAAGCACCCCATCGAGATGGCACTGAGGCCAAGTTCTGCACCTACAGAGGCCACGCTCTGCGATGACCTAGTAGATGGCCGCGGCATCAAAGGTACGCACCTTGACAGCATCGAGGGTCTGCCACTGCTTCAACCTCGACAGTCTCAAGGGTAGCTACGCATGTACTTTGATGGGATCAAGGGCATAGATGGCACCAGAGGTGTCAAGGGCCCTGCAGGCATCGAGTACCACAAGCATCAAGGGCACGCAGCATCAATGGTACCCTGGGCACCATGGCATCAAGGACACCAAGAGCACAGAGGACAGTGTGTCCTCGAGGCATCAATGGCATTGAGGATGTTGACTTGTGCTGCTGCTTCGCCACCTCAATGACCAAGCTGGTGCAGTGAGACTTCACTTCCACCAATGCCAATGGCTCAGAAGGCCTCTACGGCATCAAGGGTGTCCCCGCACCTCGACGGCATTAAGAGTGACCATGACGCTTGATGGCAGACCTGGTCCCCACCACTAGAGTTGGTGTGCTCCACCATCTCGGGGCGCAAGGAGTCTGCTTCTGGTGCATTTAACCCTTACAGTATCGAGGGTGATCATGCACCTCGATGGCGTCAAGGGTGACCAGGGTGCTCCATGGCAATCTCGGCCCCTGATGCAGTCCTATGGGGCCGCTGGTCAAGGGAGCAAGGAAGAAAGGCCCTGAGAATCTTTTTTTTTTTTTAAATACAGATTCAACATACAACACAGAGAGGTTGACAAAAACGCCGCCAGTGATTTGGCATTTCTCAACATCTTCATATACTGGGTGAGATTCGGAGCCTAACCTACAGATGACATGTCCAACCAAAAAGCCAGCTTCTTCGGGGATCAGTTGATTTTCCAATATGGGGACTAACTGATTCAAGAGGAGGTACTCAGTTTGTAGAGGTGGAAATGCAAGAAAAATGGCTCATTGGATCCAAGAGGTGCTTACCCAGTTTCAAATGCACAAAAATGTATGTCTCCAGACCATGGCTATGTGGTCTATTCTTTCTAATAAACGAGATTGTTTCAGAAGCCAGTCCCTTGTTGGTGGTCCAAATGTTTTAATCTGTTCATTGAGGATGTTGTCAAGGCCTTTGACTTTGCTAATCTTCCTATTCTTCATGACTTTTTCCATTTCTGCTACTGTGAACTGGTCACTTAAGTTATTCTTTTCTTGGTGTTCTTGTTGATGCAGTTTGTTTCAAAAAGTGTGCTATCTGTAATGCCTTCCATTGATCATTGCACTGTTTCTTGACTGTGGACCAAAGTATCACTACTATGGGTCACATATGTGTTTTCAATATGTTCCTACCATGACTTGCATTCATCTGCTAATCTATTAGCAAGCTCTTCTCTTGTTATGGTGATATCATCTGTTAAAGGATCAATTTCATACATTCAAATGCAATTGTCATATGGTGGTCAGGTCAGCCATGAGTTCTGGTGTACAGTTTGTTCTGTACCCTTTTGAGATGTATTTTCTAGCAGTGCATTGCATCAACAATTGCTGAATTGTTTGTAGTTTTTTGGGTTAGGTTTTATGTCTACCACCTCTTTATAAATGTATGCAGAAAAATTCATTAGCATTTAAGAAGATGAGACAATACTGTCAAATGTCACAACTGGATGGCAATAGAGCAGAACTGGGATATGGAACTGGATCCATGACCATCTTGCAGCATAGTGCTGTAATGTTGCTAATAAAGGTGACATTTTCAGCATCCATTGCTGAAGAATCTTGGGGTCACGAATCAGGATCAATTGGTTTGCTTCTACCCAGTTTTCCATTTTCGCTATGAAGCCTGTTCAGCTTGGCCAATGCTTTGGGCACAACAGGTTTTTTTTTATCCAGGAAAGCCCAATATTTATTAAGTGAGCACTGACAGTGCCTTACATGCCTTATCCCCCTATGGAGCCTCTGCACAGCACCGAGGCTATTGGTTAGTGGCTTTTCAATATACCTCATGAGGGAACTCATGCAGGACTCAAAGTGTCAAATTCTTTTTGTGAATAGCTGCATAGGCTCATACGCCATGTCATCAAAGGAATCCTAAGGAAAGAGGACTCCATCAGCTTCCTCAGTGCTTCTGATGCTGAAGGCAAGTGTGGACCCATTAGTATCTCTACGCTATTGAATGCATAGAAAAAATGTTAACAAAATAAATATATGTTGATACCTTTATTACTGGACTAACAATACATTTCTTTACTAGCTTTTGGGGGTTAACACCCCTTTTCTCATGTTCAACAAATAAGCAGATCAAAGAGAATTGATCATTCTATTTGGACACCTGAAAGTTAGTCAAGAAATGCATTATGTTAGTACAATAAAAAGGTATCACCAAATATTTGCTTTGTTAACCTTTATTTCCATGCATTCAAATAGATTAAAATGGCAACCAAGTTACTTTTCTTGAAACACTTTCCTGCTTCACCAGCAGACACCTTTAAAATATTAAGATTCTTTAGGAGTATCAAAAGGTATCCGTATAGGGACATTAGAAGGTCCTAAAAATTCTGGCTCTGCATCCATTACATTTAAGTTTGTAAGCTTTTGTGGACCTTGCAGGTGCCCCATCACCCATCACATAAGGCAGGCAAAAAAAAGATCTGTTTTTCATATCCTGGGCCTACAACCATTGCCCAGTCTCCCTCCGATGAATCAATTGTATTGTTATATCAGTTCCTGGTCCCAAGTGACAGCTGTGTGTAAGGAAACGTCTGATGATACACAAGAGTGCAACCTGGATGAGTTCCTGTCCTGGAATACCTAGGCAGCTTCCAGGCTCAATTAAAAGAGTTATGCTGTAGAGTACCAAGTAGGGATGTGCAGAGGGACGCCATACGTTGCACTCGTGATTCGGATTCATCGGGCAGCAGATATGTTGCATTCGGCCGTATGGCGCCCTGATGCGTTAATACGGTGATTTCTATTCGTGTCCCAGCTAAAATTAAAATTAACTACAACTCCCCACCCTCCTGACCCCCCAAAACTTACCAAAACTCCCTGGTGGTCCAGCGGGGAGTCCGAGAACCATTTCCTGCACCCTCCCACCCTCGGTGCCGGTTTCATCATGGTGCCGATAGCCTTTGTCACAGGGGCTACCGGTGCCATTGGTCAGCCCCTGTCACATGGCCATCGGCGCCATCTTGTGCTCCTACCATGTGCGGGGGCTGACCAATGGCACCGGTAGCCCCTGTGACATAGTATGGGCAAAGGCTATCGGCGCCATTTTGAGTACTGGCATCGGACGGCCGGAGTGCAGGAGGTCGCTTCGGGACCCCTGTTGGACCCCCAGGGACTTTTGGCCAGCTTGGGGGGGCCTCCTCACCCCCACAAGACTTGCCAAAAGTCCAGCGACCTCCTGCACTCCGGCCGTCCGATGCCCGCACATGGTAATGACAAAGGCTATCGGCGCCATGATGAAACCGGCACCGAGGGTGTGAGTGCAGGGGATGGCTTCTGGACCCCTTGCTGGACCACCAGGGAGTTTTGGTAAGTCTTGGGGGGATTCAGGAGGGTGGGGGGTTTGTTTAAATTTTTATTTAGGTGGCCGTATAATTCGAAGATTCGTGTATTCGTGGG